>NC_064615.1:81061816-82456816 GCF_023898315.1 Schistocerca nitens
CGGCCCATGTCATACCTTTAAGCTTTTCAGTGGGTATTTGACGAGTGAGTCTATACTCAGAGAGTCTTTGTACGTGGCCATAGAATTTAAGCGTCCTTTTCTAATGTCATCAGCAATATTTGAAATTTCCCCTGTAGTTTCATTGGTTTGCAGTCTTTATCCAGCTTCAGTTTTTCGTGGTCCAAGGATTTTCCTAATGATCTTTCGTTCTTCTTTTTGTACATTTTGTAGTAGCATCTTGTTATGAAGTGACAAGGTTTCTGCTGCGTATAGCACTTCGGGTTTAATGACAGTGCTGCAGTGCCTCATTTTTGCATGAATGGACATGCACTTTTGTTGTAAAGTTGGTGTGTTCGACCGTAGGCTCTCTTTAGTTTCTGTGCTCGAGTTTATTGAGATTTTTTTTTCTAGTCCAGTGGGTTCCAAAATTTCCCCCAGGTATTTAAAATGTGGAACTCTGTTTATCCGTCCATATTTTGTGGTGAGATTCTGTATGTTTAAGAGTGTACACATAAATTCCGTTTTCTAAAAAGAAATTATTATTACTATTATTATTATTAATATGATTATCATCAATAACTGTGACCGCGCCCGTCCAGCAGTGAACTGTGACCAACACCTGGTCGCGGTAGATGTGTTCAAGTACCGGCGAACGTTACATGTTAATTTCATCGCTGTTGAAAGTTAGGTATGATAAGTATCTGCTGTCCCAGGCCACAGCTAGTCCAAACATACAGCTGACTCTTAATTTTCTGTAAATGTCAAATACACAAACTATTCACTAAACGGTACAAAAAGTTGATGATATACGGTTTATTGAAAACAAAAGATGCGAATATGTGCACAAGAAAAGAATATAAAAATCTATTGAGCATGCAGATGTTACCGAAACATGTTTACAAAAACAAATTAGGTATCTGGTACCAAGGGTGTTCAGAAAACCTCATCGCCCACACACATTAGGAACAACGCCAATGGCTAAGAAGATAATATTTTTATTTGAGATTACGAATGTTGCAGCAACGTCAAATAAGCTGCTCATCTACATCTATATTTTGCAAGCCGACTTACGGCGTTTGTCAGAGAGTCTCGTTGTTTTCGGGACACACAAGCAGTTATACGACATAGATTAAACTACTGTCCCAACTCCGAACCTCAAATATATCTGTATGCCCTAGTTGTACGTTGCCTTATCACGTAGTCTCTCTTGGTTACGAGGTAAATACCAGAACTCGAAACATCATCCAAATAAAGGTCCCAACTGGGTCATACATGGTCCCTGTCAGAGCTTCCGCTGAGCGTGCCGAAAAGAACCAATCTCTTGCGAACCTTAGGTACTTGATCAAGCCTCATAAATAAAAAATTTAAAAAAAAATATTTTCTAAATAGCCTATGGGATCTAAAAGCAATTTCTGCAACAGGAAAGTAAGTAATTTTGATGAATGTTTCATGGGGATAAAGATATAACTGGTATTCGATTGCAGCGATGGGGTGTAATTGTGAACATAAGTAAAACGAAAACAATGGCAAATGGTGAAAGAAATGAAGATTTTGTGTTGAAAAGACAAATGGCAATGCAGCACCTACTAACGAACAGACAAAGAAATTACGTCAAGCAAACTCTGGGAAACATGACTATTCCTGTCTTAAATGGAGTTATCTGGGATAAGCTCGTAAGAATTGTTTCTGTACCAATAATTTTTAAACCAAAGTTAAATGCCCTATTTCGTGAGGTTCCAAAGTTTTGCTAATGAAGTGATATCTGAATTCAAAACTACAAGCAGCGGGTACGGGTATCTAGAGTAGTTCGGTAATAATAAGAAATAAAGTATTCGAAGTCAGAATAAATGTTTAAAATTCAGTTACTGACGTTCGTCAGAGTACAACAATATGGACATTTCAAAAGGATATAAGAAGAAAACATCCAAAAATATATCACGAATTCGATACCAACTGCAAAAACATAAAAGAAGGGAATGCCTGAAATAGATCCAAGGGTTCAGTGCTGCAGAGATTGGGAGGAAAGGACAGAGAGTTGAATGACATATTGTAATCTCAAGTGCTGGTGAAAATGTTGTTAAATCAAGAAATATACGCACAGCTTTCATATTTCCCAAGCTACGGCGCTCTCCAGCCGAAGCCTGCTTTTCGTTTCCCTTACTTACTTACTCTCCTCTTGAAATCACAATTGTATTTCTCGAAGTTTTATTTAGGAAATAAGAGAAACACCAATTTTTTTTCCAAACATTGAGTAGTACGTTCCGACTTTTTTTGCGTTGGTCTTTAGAGACAAAAGATTTTTATCAAATTTTGTTCAAGACTGATCTTATGTGCTGCGTAGCGAGTACCAATTCGTTGTCCGTTTGCCGTGGTTATGGTTCCACTGAGTGAGTCCCAAACGTAGCTGTAGATGAAGTAGGATATACTTCTGCAGTTAACACAGTATTCTGACTAGTACGGTTTAATGTTAACTGAAAAATGTTTGTCTTACAATGGGTTTTATAGCGTATCGTAGGCCACAGCACGCTTAATTTTTTTTCTTTTTTTGCGGCAGAGAATACCCTGTAATACTATTAGTCATTTTCTTTCGTGTTCCACCCGCAAATAGAGCGAAAGGGAAGGGACTGTCTATATGACTCCATATGAACCATAATTTCTCGTATTTATATCTTCGTGGTCCTTACGCCAAATGTGTATGTTGGTGCCATTGGTAGCAGTAGAATCGTTCTGCTGTAGTCTTTTAAATTATAGTTTGGCTGTGCCAGACTTAGAAATCACAAATTATTTTCTCCAATACTTTAACACTTTATATGGGACAATGTTGCTCTAAAGCAACGTCAATATTGAATACTCTTCCCTGCGTAATCTTTCAAGTTTCGTCCTTGTATGGGCAGTGATGTTTCCCAGCAACATCGAGAGACATTCTATTCTCTCTGGCGCGAAGTTTCTACCTGTGTCCAGGGACAGTAAATCTCGGTGTCTATCCGGCAAGTCGATCCAATGTACTCGCTGGCCACGGGTCTGCAGATCAAGCGCTTCCTAGCGGCAGACAGCGAAAGGTTGCATTCGCCAGGACGAGGAACTGACTCATTCCGCGCGGTATTCAAAATTGTTAATTATTGAAGTTTTTGATCTTGTGCAGGTTGTCACAATTTTCACAATGGAGCGCAGTGGAGCGGAGTGCCTAAGCCGTTTATGCAGTTTCTAGGACCTGGACAGTATAAAAATATCCTCGAAAATATACACCACAACTAAAACCATAATTAAGTTTATATTTTTCCCAAACTGGAACTAATTTTTCATGAGAAAAGCTTTCCATTTCTTATTGTCTTAACTGACCAATTCAATACGTTTCTGGGTGCAGAGGACTACGTAGATAAGATTGGTCTGCATCCCATGTTTATCGCCGATGTCGGCACAAACTTCATGGGCACCGGATTCCTTTATTTACCCAGAGCTGAATATAATCTTTAAGCAGTGCCTTATGTAATTTCTCTATAGAAGTTCATATTCATTTATAGAAATTTACGACTAGCTGCATATTTTTACTGTAACATTCCTTTCTGGGAACTGAATTTGACAGTAGCACAGAGATTGTTGTAATTTTCTTTCACAGACCTGGAGGTGGAGGAGAATGAATTAATGGACTGCGCTGGAATGGAAAATCAGAAACAGTTCGCAGGTTTTATGATATGAACCAGTCAGCTTAATGATTCTATTATTGGAGCAAGAGTAACACAATACCAGTGTATATGTACTTTTTATGTGTCCGAAATATTTTGAAAATTGGACGAACTGTTTCGGTAGTCCAGTAGTAGTAGTACTGACGTAGAAAACATTCTTGTTAAAGACGTTTTGCATAAAGCAGTCACTGTAAGGGGCACTGTGTTCAGGAATATAGGATTATTTACATTTAGACTATGTAGTACAACGGTGTGAGATTGTAATAAAAACTCCTATGCTGTCTCATTGCAATTAGTGTTTTGCCTAGAAGTAAAAAGCAAATTAAAATTGTCACTGCTAATGACAGTTGAGTTAAAAAAGTAAAGCAAATTGTCAAAGCACATTTTTATACGGAGAATCATTATGAAATAGGGACAACATGTTTTTTGATATAATTTGTAAACTTATAAAGATCTCAGAAATGAGATATTTACATTGCACATAAATAAATGAGACATTTCATATTAGGTTGTTCAAATAAATATTTTCTTTCATCATTTTCGAAATCGAGGAAATTTTGTATAAATTACACAGATGAGAGGCCTGATATTTGGTATGTGGACAGAACAACGTTGTGGCAACATCATTTTCTGCATAATTTTCTGGAACAGCAGGTTTTGAGACATTCAAAATGACAAGTCGGGGAGAATGATTTTGAAATGTAATCTGCAGTGAGGTCATGCAGGTTAAAGAGAAACCCGTATTTCTCAGCTTCTCAAATCATTGTCATTCTCCTAAAGAAAAAGATTTGCAAGTATTGTCAACTTTTACGAAAATTTTTATTATCGTGCCTCTGTCTTGAACAATTTGACATTATAAGTTTTTATGATTGACTCATGTTACAGTGCACAAATTGCAACTGTGTTTTTCCATTTTCCAAATGGAAGTCGCAGTAACATAAACAAGTGCACAACAACCAAAACAAGTGAACAACGTACAGGAGGTTACTGAGTACTAAACTGTACAGCAAGCTTTCGCAGTCTGCTACTGGAAAGCACTAAGAACTACAATACTCGGGGCCAGCCGAGCGAAACCATTCGGCTCACCCGATCGGCACCAAGATCTGCTGTCCCCAGACAAAAGTGAACTTTCTGAATAGGAAGGTCATGTGGGCATTGGTTACCAGAGTACCAGTTTCTTTCGAATTTTTGGTACTGTTTCCTCTTATACAACGAAAACTGTATGTAAATGGAAAGAGGAAGTCTTCAAAATGAGATATTATAGAGATGTACTAGTGACTTCATATCTGAAGTTTATAAAAATTAAGCTTAAAAAAAGTGGTACATACAGGCAAAATTACCTCCGTATCGATTTTTGTAAAACCCGTGTAAAGTTTCATAGTACTGACTTGAATACTCAATGATAGGATATAGAAAATGTAAGGAACCACATTTTTACGGATGAAATAGAAGACCCATTCTGACAGCCAGACCACCCTTGGCACTCTGATTGTTGCCTACAGCAGTAACGAAATGCCGGAGTATGAACCAGAGACGTTTCGCATCAGAGGCTTGCTGGATATTCCAGAATCTGATGTGGCGCCTGAGGATGAATCCATGGCCTTCTCAGGCACTAACAACTAAATTATTGTGACTGAACGAGATGATCCAGTGGTTAGCAACACTGGACTTGCATTCGAGAGGACAACAGCTCAAATCCGCGCCTGGCCGACCAGAATTAGGTTTTCCGCCATTTCCCAAAATCGCTCCAGGAAAATACCTGCGTGGCTGCTTTCAAAGGGCACGACAGATTTCTTTCACAATTCTTGAAACATTCTGAGTTTGTGCTCCGTCTTTAATGGCCTCAATGTCGACGGGACATTAAACCCTAATCTTTCTTTCTTCCTTCCATCTTTCCTAATCGTTACAACTTCAGACACATGCACAATAATAACACAAACACCAAACGCACAGACACTGCTTTCACCTGGGTGAGTGATAAATGGGATTTCAAAACATTTGTAGGTACTGATGTGTCCGTCATTGTGTACAATTTTATTCCTTGTACTGGCAAAGGAATGCTGCCAGATGTGGTTTGGAATTGGCGGGTAGGATGCACAACGAGCCCATAAGAAGAAGAAAATAGGAGCTCGTGTGCCAGTGAATGATGTACGACATGACAGTCTTGGCCACTGACCAGATTACAAAGACACAATGACGGTGTTGCCACAGGGTTATTTGACCGTAAAATATGGATTTTTTCTGTGCTTTGTTCCAAAGAGAAATTTTTTTAAGACATTTCACGTGAAATACAGCAAAACTCAACCATGTTTTTCGCTCACAGACACAACACTGTGGTATTTCATGTAGTGGCACCCATGTGCCTTTTACGGGCAATGTTGTATTTAAAAAAGATGTTATAAAAATCCAACTACATAAAGAATTGTTCATATGACAACATACATCTAACTTACTTAACATAATAGCTTTTCTTCGCAGTATTTCTGTGTGTGACCAATAAAGGGTGAATTGCTTCTCCAACGGTATGAAATATCAACTTCCTTCAGTTATACAAACATGTTTCTTTGTTGTAGCCTTGCTAAACCAAGGTCTATAGCCTACATTACGGGAAACAATTTTCTCCAATGACTTCAAAGAACTCTCTTTGAAATTCTTGTACATTGGAAAGCAGTCGTTTCGCAGTCATAATTCTTGTTTTAGCCTGTTTTCAAATAAATTCAGCATATTCCATAAGGTAATGGTTCTGTATTTCCTTTTTCTTTTTTCTCTTTCAGATGTCTGCTTTAAACGCGTTTGACTCGCACTAGGAAGGGCTGCACTTCAAATCTCTTCCGTCAGTCCAAATTTTCAGTGGTTTTCTCGAGTAAGAAGGGAGTACTGTGCAAGTTCCTTTGAAAAGATAAGGACTGATTTCCTTCGTACACTAGTCCAGGTTTATTCCCTGTCAATAACGACATCGACGCCTAGGGGATCTTACTTATTCTTCCTTTGATTCACATGAACGCCATCAACACGCGTTCAAAACTAACTCGCAAAAATCATTTTCAGTGTGAGTCATTTTTGTGGTTTACTGGCATAGCAAAGCGTTTTGACCAGAATCTCTACGCAAGTTTTGTAGGATAGTATTCCTAACGGTTAATATTGCTATCTTTCTTGTATATTACGTGGTAAAAGAGTCAAACACTTTACACTTATGATACATTTCGGTTCGCCACATATAATTCGTGAATGAAACTGGTAGAACGAGGTTCGAACACAACAAACGTGCTCGTTTACTTAGGCGAAAATTATGTCGATAGACATCATGAGTTCTTATTTGCAAGATACCGCGGCCATTCTTCACCTTTCCTTTTAAGATAAATGTTTCAGTTTGAAAAAGATGATAAAGTCATATCTGTCTTTCTCAAGACAAACGTAAGCAACTGACTTCTAAGTACAACAGCAGTTGTAGGTACTTCTCACTATTAAAATCATTTTTTTAAATTAAATGAATGTACGCATATGATCATCTAACAAAAAAAAGAATAAAACATTACGTACGGTATTTTACATTTTGGTAGCACGTAAACATTGATTATTTGGATGAACAACAGAAAATAATTAGAAGTCAGTGCTCAAACGTATTAAAGATACCGTTTGTAAATGGAACACGAGACCTGCAGAAAAATAAACACGAGCAATAAAAAAAAGAAAATCAGATCAATGATAACGTCGGACATCAAATTTACGCTGCAAAAAATTAGTGTCAATTTTGGCCACTAAGTGCAAATCTGGCATTTTAAATGCAAGAAAGACACATAGAAATGTCTCCAAATGTAATGGATTAGGAATGGAACGTGCCCATTCATCCAGTTTGTTCAGTATGAGACGTCAACGGGATGCTGTACAGCGCCAGATTTTCACCTTGTGGCCAAAATTGGGACATAACTTTTTCCAGCGGAAATCGGGTCCGCATTAACTGATTAACATCTATCAAACTGTGCTGCCATACGAAAATGACATTGCACTAGATCTCTGCGAGTAGCTGCACTTTAATGACAACCGCCCGTTATGGTACGCTGGTTGAAGCTTTAGAGTGGGCACGGCAAACAGTATACTCAACTATGGAAGTATTTGGTTCTTCAAGGTACCAATTGCTAATTGGTAGTCTGACAAACACAGAAAATTCCATCAGCGGATATGTTACAAGTAAATAACACAGGGCTATTCAAAAAGAAGGAACAGATTTCAAATAGCTATTGCTTCCAAACTACAAACTATAAAGAGACGTTGGATTGGAAGAGGAGGAGGAGAAGCTTAACTTCATCGCCGGTGACCTCCCAGGTCTCCAGACCTCAAAAGTCTGCGTTTTTATCCCCACCTATGCCTGGCACTCTTGAAAGTCTGCGACATCGCACTGCTGAAGCTGTTAATTCGCTAACGAGAGATCAACTGCTTCGTGTGGCAGGAAATGAGCCATCGTTTTCATATTTGTCGTGTAACATATGGTGCTCACATTGAATGCATTAAAAATTGAATTTTTGTCTTTACAGGAACTTAGGAATTGTTTTTCTACCTATTGTAGTTTGAAAGCAGTAAATGTTTGAAATATATTCATTCTTTTTGAATAGCCCTGTATAAGTGAGCAGACGTCCTTCGAATTACATAGTGACTTCTCCAAATACGTCAAACTGCTGTGCGATAGCAGATAACAACTATCGCCCTAAACCAGTGAAAGTATCAGGGCTGAGACACTCAGCGATCACCAAAGAAAACTTCAGATACACAACAAGCTTAACAGAAGATCAAAAACGGGGAAAAATTAACGGAACTACTGAATAGCTCTAGGCAGACAAATTCCTGTTGTCTTATTTTTTGATTGCCAGAATGTAGACTACAAAGCGTCATGAATGGCAACCAGAAAGCTGGATTATGGGTCTATGGAAACTTTGCTTAGGACACGAAAGCAACATATCCACTGCACACGGGTAGGGTGACAAGAACCAAAACTTCCGTTGGTAGAATCGATAGGTACAGACGCTAGATAAACGAAATTTTTATTTAACTTCCGGAAAGCGATTGACTCGGTGCCCCACTGCAGACTCCTAACTAAGGTACGAGCATATGGGATTGGTTCCCAAGTATGTGAGTGGCTCGAAGACTTCTTAAGTAATAGAACCCTGTACGTTGTCCTCGATGGTGAGTGTTCATCGGAGGTGAAGGTATCATCTTGAGTGCCCCAGGTAAGTGTAGTAGGTCCGCTGTTGTTTTCTATCTACATAAATGATCTTTTGGATAGGGTGGATAGCAATGTGCGGCTGTTTGCTGATGATGCTGTGGTGTACGGGAAGGTGTCGTCGTTGAGTGACTGTAGGAGGATACAAGATGACTTGGCCAAGATTTATGATTGGTGTAAAGAATGGCAGCTAACTCTAAATATAGATAAATGTAAATTAATGCAGATGAATAGGAAAAAGAATCCTGTAATGTTTGAATACTCCACTAGTAGTGTAGCGCTGGACACAGTCACGTCGATTAAATATTTGGGCGTAACATTGCAGAGCGAAATGAAGCGGGACAAGCATGTAATGGCAGTTGTGGGAAAGGCGGCTAGTCGTCTTCGGTTCATTGGTAGAATTTTGGGAAGATGTGGTTCATCTGTAAAGGAGACCGCTTATAAAACACTAATACGACCTATTCTTGAGTACTGCTTGAGCGTTTGGGATCCCTATCAGGTCGGATTGAGGGAGGACATAGAAGCAATTCAGAAGCGGGCTGCTAGATTTGTTACTGGTAGGTTTGATCATCACGCGAGTGTTACGGAAATGCTTTAGGAGCTCGGGTGGGAGTCTCTAGAGGAAAGGAGGCGTTCTTTTCGTGAATCGCTACTGAAGAAATTTAGAGAACCAGCATTTGAGGCTGACTGCGGTACAATTTTGCTGCCGACAACTTACATTTCGCGGAAAGACCACAAAGATAAGAGAGATTAGGGCTCGTACAGAGGCATATAGGCAGTCATTTTTCCCTCGTTCTGTTTGGAGCAGGGAGAGAAGATGCTGGTTTTGGTACGAGGTACCCTCCGCCACGCATCGTATGGTCGATTGCGGAGTATGTATGTAAATGTAGACGTAGATCTAATATTAAGAGTAAGAGAAGTTAATCTTAGGAAATGACCATTTTTCTGACCTAGTTATTGATCACTCATTTTGAAATCAACGCGGAAAACCGTATCATGGGGAGGTGAACGAGCCCACGTGAAATAACTTGCGAGGCACCCTGTGCGCCAGTAATAGCTTGACCGGTGACCTTGCTGACCGACATCTTAGGTCGCGGTCGGAAGGGTTAAGCTGCATCTGACCCAGTGCCGTTGTCTAATTGCCCGGTAATTATGTAAATGAACAGAGAGCGAGAGAGCAGCTGTCTGGGACGCCACCCCCGCCCCCTACTCCCGCCGCCGCCACAGCTACGGCGCCGTCACCCGCCCACACAGCCTCCGGCGGCGCTTCGGAGTAAACACGTCTTGGCCCCCCGACTCCTAGCGCCGCACCGCGGCCGCCACCGCAACTACGACCAGTCTCTGTCTCCCTCCCTGGGTCTCGTAGCGGCAGAGAACGGGCAAATGATACGCTGACGCTCTGCGTGCTGGCAGTGACACACTGCAGGCTATAAGGACAGTCGTCTCGTGTCGTAAAAATCCGATACTACCGAAATAAAGATTATGTCTAAGATCCACTTGAATCTCTCGCAGGGAAATTGAGACGGGCCAGATGCGCACGTTTTTAAACACCCCACAAGCTCTGTGAATGCTTGCAGTCAACAGCAGAAAACATAACAGAAGGCGACGAAAGAGACGCGTTATCTAAAAACGATGACTATGTTTCATGAAGAAAGTAACGTGGATGAAGAAAAACGGCGTTAGAATCGCTACGAATCGCTTACGATTTCTGGGTTTAAGAATTGTTGAAATTGAAGTCTTGGAGTCTTACGCTTCGACAGAAGCTTTCTATGTCGAATATGCTGTCAGGGCAGTTGTTTGCTCCAAGGTAGAGAATAGAGTAACTAAGGATAAATGCGGAGAAAAGAAACAAATTTATTCCCTCCATTCTGTTAACAAATACATTCCAAATGACTGTGATTCTGACAAAAAGAACTCTGTTCTCGTAATATACGTGGCTCCACAGTGTTTTGCTATTGACCGTACTAAATCTGAACAGAGAAACATAGTACAATAACTCGTCTCTAATTATGACACAGCAATGAAAAATTCGACATCATCGATGTACTGAAGTGGCGCCGGCCGAAGTGGCCGTGCGGTTAAAGGCGCTGCAGTCTGGAACCGCAAGACCGCTACGGTCGCAGGTTCGAATCCTGCCTCGGGCATGGATGTTTGTGATGTCCTTAGGTTAGTTAGGTTTAACTAGTTCTAAGTTCTAGGGGACTAATGACCTCAGCAGTTGAGTCCCATAGTGCTCAGAGCCATTTTGATGTACTGAAGTGGCTTGTCAAAATTCTATTTTTATGGTTCGTTAGAAGTTATTTTGCCCTGTGTGAAGTAAAATAATTCGGACACTCTTTTACGGCAAGACATACAAACAGAAAGGAATTTGTAAAAATAGTCTGTTCGCTCTAACTGGGAAATAATATACCCGTAAAGAAACAACGTAATTCCTATTCACAAACGGCCTCTGTATTTTTTACCCTTCCGTACTTTGTACCTCGTTGTTATGTTTCAACGAAAGACGTTCGAAAAGAGAAACAGTACAGAAGAAACAGCCAAATAAGTAAATGTTTCTCCTCCGACGATTATGCAGTACAACGATTTTATTTTCCGTTTTTCTAACGAATTTATGTACAGGACGGAAAAATTATGATAGTTTTAGTTTCCAGCAGCTCCCAACAGAAACAAGCTACTAGTATAAACTTAAAATGCAACGCAACCACTTATTTGTTGAAGGACATCTTTTGTGTATATTCTGTGACATAAATCGGAAGCGGCAAGACATAGTTTGATTCTTGAGGAACAGTTGTCGTGGTTGAGCAGCATTGTTGTGGATTAAATTACTTAAAACAAATAAAAAACAAACAAGCCACTGTTGTACAATATTTTTATATACAAGCACACCGGAACAAAAAAAAAAGTAGTCACGCACAGACGAATCGTTTAAGCGTTTACAGGTGGCGCAGCGATAAAGTCAAGGGCTTGTCCGCGCGCGCACTGCCTCTACACAAGAATAAGCAAATAGCGATCAGTGAGACATTTACGTTTCAAGTGAACATTGTACGTAAACATGGGTAAAGTTAAGGATGTGACAGAGTGGCAAAAAGGGGCAATCGTGAATATTCGTGCCGACGGCCACGCCGTGTATGAAATTATTGGATTTGTTGGTATTTTGCGGCAAACTGTTCAGTGGGTATCTAACAAGGGAACCTCCCCATCGCACCCCCCTCAGATTTAGTTATAAGTTGGGACAGTGGACAGGCCTTGAAAAACTGACCACAGATCAATCGAGAAAATAGGAAGAAGTTGTGTGGAACTATGAAAAAATAAGCAAAATATACAAACTGAGTAGTCCATGCGCAAGATAGGCAACATAAAGGATAATGTGCACTCGGGAGCGCCGTGGTCCCTTGGTTAGCGTGAGTTGCTGCGGAACGAGAGGTCTTTGGATCAAGTCTTCCCTCGAGTGAAAAGTTTACTTCCTTTGTTTTCGCAAACTTATGATCTGTCCGTTTGTTCATTGACGTCTCTGTTCACTGCAATAAGTTTACTGTCTGTGTTTTGCGACCGCACTATCCTTGATGTTGCCTATCTTGCTTATTTTTTCATAGTTCCACACAACTGCTTCCTGTTTTCTCGATTGGTCTGTGTTCAGTTTTTCAAGGCCACTGTGCCAACGTATAACTAAATCTGAGGGGGGTGCAATGGGGAGGTTCCCTTGCAAGCAGTGGCATAACGTACATGGCCACGATCTACAGTGTCAGAAACGTGGTCTGGAAAAAAAAGACCTGTTTTAGAGGGACCGGAAACACATTTCACGGCTTCTGAATCAAAATCGTTTACAAACCCGACGGAATTGCTGCAACCGTCAGTGAAGGTCCTTCACCAGCCCTTTAGCGAGAGAACATAACAGGCGATGAACATTTGAAGTCTGTCATCTCGCAAGAGGCCATTGCTCACACAGGCACATATAATCAATAGTGAAGTTCATCGGCTTGCAAGAATATCTGACTGACTTCCTGATCACTTTATCGCCCTATTACATCTCGATTAGCCTGCAGAATCACCTGAATTGAACCCCAACAAAATCTGTGAGACACGTGGGAGAAGCAAGTAAACCGCTGTCGTCGGCATCCCCGCAGTTTTTTGGATTTGCGGGATCAAATCCTCTGCGGGTAGCTACATCTGGATGCGACGTAACTGCAAAACCTCGTGGACTCACTTCCTAAGCGAATCCGGGCGGCTGTCATGTCCAAGAGGATTATTACACGGTATTAAAGGACACATGTGATGATTTCTTTAGGTCTGGCTAATTTTTTATTTCGTTGAGCTAGTTATATTTGTATTAGGCAAGCATTACCATTCAACATCTTAGAAAAATCTTTTACAAAAGCTATAATCGCGCTCTGATTTTTAGAAAAGATACGATACAATGGCCCCACTACACGGTCAAAGATTTAATAACATACTTTTGTTACAGTAATTGCCAGTCATTGATCGCAAGTACTCTTTATTATGATTACAAGTTTCTGCGTACGCAGTTGAAGGGAGAATAAAAGCTTCGTCTATTGAGATTGCCTAAGGAAGTATAGTTCCGTTGAAGTCGACATGTGAAGCCTTCGTACATATAAATCTTTAATCGGCAAAGAACTTTGTGATTAGTGCCACAATAAAAGACGGATAAAGCTAAAACAAAGATATAATATTTATACTAAGATGATATCTGTTCTTTCGACCATGACCGAAAGAACAGATACCATATTGGTATATATGTAGTTAAGGCTCACCGGCCACTTGACCATCTTCTTCTTCTGTGCGGATTAACAGACAGTGCCCGAACTCTTACGGGAATCGGCAAAGCGCCGCGCGTAATGAGTATAATGGGCGGGGGCACTACGAATGTAGTGCGGGACAATACGTTGAGAATGTGGGTTTCGCGGGAGAAGTGCCAGAGATAAATCCCTGCAGTCGCACTATCGTCTGTGTCCTCGGTAGCTCAGCTGGATAGAGCGTCTGCCATGTAAGCAGGAGATCCCAGGTTCGAGTCCCGGTCGGGGCACGCATTTTCATCTCTCCTCGTTGACGTATGTCAACGCCTGTAAGCAGCTAAGGGTTTTCATTTCATTGTAAAGATATAATAAACTGGAGACACCTGAAGGCGCACTGATTCAGGAGTCCTTCAAAAGAACTTCGGATTAAACTACAACAAATTTCGAACAGACTGCAGGAGAAAACGAGAGGCTGCAGTGATTTACTTAGATCTTCAGTAACACCGCGTTGTATTTTTTGTTAAAAAAAAATTCAAAACAATTCTAAAGGCCCTGCCATATATCTGCATGAAGTATCATGATGCGAAGGTTTGGAATTATATATTGCACGCTATTATACATTTTTATTAAATCCATTTCATTCATTCTATTCGTGAACAGCAATCAAAGGGACGTAAATGTCTTCCGCAGTCCAAATACATGAAAGGTGCCGATAAAAGACGGGTGTTTTCCACAGTTACATCTTGGCCACATGCCTTCTTCCTTGGATAGTAATCTCATTCCACGAAAAAATGAATAGAATTTCCAGGATGCTACAGTCTTGAAGGTGTGGTTTGGTGGCTGCATAGTTTAGAGTTAGACTATAAAACTACATTTTGGGACTTCGATAGCTGCGCGATCCACTGAATTTGACACTAAGATACCTTTTACGCGTGGGTATATTCGGTGAATGAAACATAACTAAATGACCCATCTTTTGGATACCATGTGACCTACGAGGGGTCGGCCGATAAATGAGCGCTGTTCCAGTTCACAGGATGGAGGAAGTCAGTAACATGCCATCTCTGAAGCAATAGTGTCTAGTAAGAAAAGGCGTATAACTCTAATTTCCACAGGATCACTAAAAATCTTCCCAGTGACACCTTAGTAGTCATTGACTAATGTATGAAGTAGTTGCGATCGTTTCTATTATAGGAAAGTAAATCTGCCCCATACGTAAAAACTCATATGCAGTTAGAAGGTACGTACCTTGAACACAAGTTGCGGTATTTTCGATGCTCCTTGGTTCTATAAAAGTCCTGTAGAGATCTCCAATTTGAAAAGTATTCGTCTTTCATAAAGTGATTTAGTCGAACAGATAGGACAACCTTTTCGAACAGGAAATACGCTGCATGCACCTGTAAAAGAAGAAGCATATTTACATGCAGCTTGCTGTTGTGAAACAGGCACAGCCAGGTGTACTAGAATTATGAAAAGTAAGTTTAACACGTAACAGGTTGATAACTGAACCATTGTCGATTATTAACAAGTACAGATTAGCGATCCCATTGCTTCCCCACACTGTTAACAATTGTGGATGCAACATTACAACTAACGTGCGTAAGGCAGTTTTTGAGAACCTCTGGAAACGAAAAGCGAATTCCGTTCGCAGTCATACCAGCTGTTCATATTCATACCTGCAGTAACTGTAGTGCAGAGAATTTTTCGGTTGTAGGTGTGCGGTTTAACAAACATCCGAAAATATTTATTGTACTATAGAAAGCAAAGGAACTTTTCGAGTCGAATATTAACCTTTTACAGTCTAAGAGTGTCCTGGTGCGCACGCTGCCTCGTTTACGTGAAAATAGATAATTCAGAGCCCCGTCAGAAACGCAGATGAACTTGACGTATTTCAGCATGTCATGCGTGAAGATAAATGTTCTCTCGCGCAGAGATAAAAAAAAGGGCAGAGCGGGAATCCGCGAGATCGACCCCGACTGGGGAACCGCATGTGTTTTGGCTCTCGCCGACCCAGCAAAGAATGGACACGCCAGCGGTGATGGTCCCCACGTGATCTAGCAGGCTGGTCCTCAAGCGAGGCAGCCACTGCTGTGGGCATGTACCGCACGTTACGTACAACAAATTGTACGCGATTTCGATGGCAGTTTGCACTTTGGAACAAGAGACTTTTGGCATATACAATTCATTATAATTATTTGCGAATAAGCTCATTAGGTCTAAGTATTTACAGGTGGGCATTTGGCTTCATTTGTCCCCATATTTCTTTCATTCTATCCCTGTGGGCTTCCTTCCTCTCTCTAGACCTTGTTGTTCCCGTCTTCTTTGGTTTTTCCTCTTGATCGACTTGCCATTTGTGAATTTTGGACCTGAAGACTTCTTGTTTTTGGATATCATCTGGGGTAATCTCTGCCAACTTCAGAACAGTTCTGATCTCTCCAAAACGTTTCGTCGTGCTCCTACTGCCAAGAAAATCGGCCACTTGGGTTGTAAATCCATTTGGTTCATTCTTTTAATGTGACCATAACCTGCATCTTACAATCTCTATGGCTACCTGCATATTGCTTGATTTCCTGATTTCTTCCGAGACAGTATTTTTCGTCTAGAAATCGTGGACCTACAATGTTTCTTTCATTTTGCCTTCCCTTTTTCTCACTGTTTTCAATGTCTGTTTTCCGTTTCACGTGTAGTGTTTCTCATTCATAAACACGTTCTGGTTTAATTATGGTGTTGTAATGTCTTAGTTTTGTATGTCTGGAAATACATTTCATGTTGCAGATATTTTGCGTGAGACGGTATGCGTTTTTCATCTTTTGGCATCTAATTTCGTTTGCTTTAATATAATTACATTGTTCATTTACAGCCAAGTGATTAATTTCGGTCGGCAATTACCATGTTCAGACCTGAGTAGAAACGTATTGCATTACACATATCTCGCCATTACATGTGGTGGTACAGTATGTACGCTTCAATGTGCTCTTTACATACCACAATTTTATTTATTTGACAAAGCCGAACGGTTAATGGTTTTGACTGCACCGTCACATGGAGCGGCGTGATATGTATAATGCAAAACGTTTTTCTTCGGGTTTGAAGATGGTCATTACCAACTGAATTTATTACCTGATTACAAATATACGTTGTGATCCAAGACTGGAATTATAATGAAGCAATTATTTTTCCTGGATCGCTGAAAACTTTTTCGTGACTATATTGCAACCTGTAATTTCGTTTTGTTTTGTATCTAGCCCATTTTCCCGTATGATTTCTCCGAGATATTTAAATTGTGGGACTCGTTTAATCTTGCCACATTTCGTCACCATAGTTTTTAATGCCTGTTTGTTGCAGGTCGAGTACTGTGTCTTTTCAAAAGTTATTTGCAGAGCGACATTCTGCACTGTCTTTCCAGAGTTTATATTGATAGATCGTCTGTAAATACTGGGAAATTTATGGATAACTTGTCTCTGCCTAAGATGATTGATTGGTCACTTGTGAGGACCGATTTGCTTCTGCCATTCTTGTATCACTTTCTCAGGGACAGTTTTTAAAAAGTAACGGAGACAGCCCACCTCCTTGCGTTACTCCCGGGTTGATTTCGAAAGTATCTTGGATTTCCCAACAGATTTAACATTAAACTTTATATCTGTCAGGATCTGTTTGGTGATTGCGTTTACAGATCTAGACCTTAGCCTTTAATATTTGG
Organism: Schistocerca nitens; assembly: GCF_023898315.1. Taxonomy (NCBI): domain Eukaryota; kingdom Metazoa; phylum Arthropoda; class Insecta; order Orthoptera; family Acrididae; genus Schistocerca; species Schistocerca nitens. Next base: position 81,079,166 of record NC_064615.1, read on the forward strand.
TTAGTGGTCAACTGAGTCATGGGATTTTTTGAAACCAACCAAGGCGCAGACTAAACTTTTGCTTCAGATTTCTTGAAGTCTTAGGATTAGCTTTAGGTTCAAGATTTCCTGTGGACACGAACGGCTTGATGTTCTCCAGTTTTTGGTTCAAGTTGCTTATGTGCACCACCGAGGAGATGGTGCAATAAAACTTTGTATGCAAATGATTGTGAGATACCCCTGTGTTCTGTCGTGCTTCTTGTGCAACATAATTTTTTCTTCGTAAGCACTGAATTAGGCTTAGTTTCCTCAGGATTCTATGGCTTTGTGTTGGTTCATGGCAGTTAGTTAAGTATTTCTTTAAAATATCTTGCAAGTTCCTTGCCGTTTTATTGATTATTACTATTATTATTATTACGGTTATTATTACTATTATTATTATCGTCATAGCCATTATTACTCACGTCTGTGTTATGGTGGACTACACGATGTACAACAAAAGCTTTTCAGAGTTGTGTTTTTAGCATTTTTTCGTGTCCGTATTACTTTCATTCTTTCACAGTGGATACCTATTAATTGTAGTCGGACGAAGTTGTGGTTTTCTTGGATGTTGCTGTCAGACCACTGTCTACTCTCGATTTTGATGCCTAAAAAGTCTTCTGTCTGGTGTATCACGTTGTGTATTATTACGATATCTTTCACGCCTTGCAAGCACCGATCCGTTTTATTACTCGAATTTTAGCTTTACTGCGACTCTCGCAGAATTCCACACCCGCCTAATAACTCTATTTCTTAACATAACGTTAAAATGGCCAGGGAATTTTAGTCTGCGCTTTTTCATACGCAAATAAAAGTATACTTTTGAATCTGCTTATTTGTTTGTAGTCTGTATGTTGCTTCTACACTGCTATTTGGACATAAAATTTTAGAATTTGTTCTCTGTTTTAGATTTCTTGAACGTATTTCCGTTTAAAACTAGTGTTTTAGCTCCATAAATAAACCTTGCTTTAAGAGAGCGTTGTAGTGTCCAAGTTTTGTGTGTTTTGAAGAGCAATTTTTATTGTAGTTATATTTTGTGTATCACCGCATTTCATAACCAGACTTTTACAGACAAGTCTCTGAATGGCTTCACCGAAATGTTTGACCTGGGAACTGTAGTGATTCTTCTGTACTTTCAGGATGACAGTTTAGCCAGATAGGTTTTCTTTTCAAATCGTATTAGGACATTTTTATTTCAAACACAAACACGCCTCTATCACTAAACAGCTAAAACAGTGATCCAGAATCAGTTGTATGAAGCCTATCTAACAGCTTTCACGTGAGAAAAATTTGATTTCCAATCTGTCATGAAATTACTGATTGAATTTAAAAATATGAAATGATTTGCGGCTTCAGCCATAAAGGTTTTATCCGAGTATCGTCAAATATTTAACACATTAACTCATTAGGAAACTGATAAGACGTTTGAATATATTACATACATGGGATTTCAATTTATTAAAAAAACGATAGTCAGAATGGGGGGAGGGGGCGTGGGCTGATGCGGTGGGTTACTGTAGTATAACAGTCGTAACAAGTTCCGACCAAAGTTGCCGGGTCAGCAACAGTAGTACATGTAGCCGTGTACTATAACCATTTCCCCATAGTAGTATTTTTCCCCCCACGGCACTGTGAAATATCTGAGTCGTATTTATCACCTATTTATCACCTATTATTCACCATAACTGAGCAAACGAAGCGTACTAAAATGTTTATTCAGCGGTAGTATAAAGGTAAAAGTTTGCGAAAACAGCAATGGCATATTTAGAACATCGTGAAAGAAACACAAAATATTCTAAAGCTATATGTAAAACCGCTTGTAACAATAAAAGTTTAAAAAATCTTAAATGCTGTTACCAGTCGATCGTATCTCCACATTATTAAAGTCTTTAGCGTACATGCCGAAAGAGAAGCTACTTAAATGGTACCAAAAATGCATTTATATTTCGATTCGCTTTTCTTGATCACTATAGCCATATTCATCAGAAAATATAATCACAGTTCACAGTAAAAGTAAAACACTCGGAATGAAAACAGCTGAAAATTAACAGACTAAAAGCAAAACGGTATTTGCTAAAATAAATGGTAATTCTATGATGTATTCATCTTTAACGAATTTTCTTCACATTGCTCACTATTTGCTTCCTCATTATTTTTTCGAAAAATTTTAACATAATGTCTCGCTTTTCACTATTTGCTTATCATATTTCGGCGATGATTTACCATTATCAGGGAGTTTTCTTTTATTTTACTGAATAACAAACACGAACAACTAAATGCACTGTTAATTAAAATGAAAAGAATCCGACGATTGATGTTTTAATATCCCTAATCATATATGGATAAACAGTGAACAACAAATAAAAATGTTTTATCAAGTTTTAATGCTGAAAATATATTTACTGTTTGTTAAATTACAGTTACCCTCAATCCATGACCATTTTCAGTCATAAATACCCGTCTTCAAATGGCTACATACACGTCAGCTAGACAATGTGTGGTATTAGTTATACGTCACCTTTTGCGATGCTGTGTGAGGAAAGCTTCTGCTGCTAATGACTGAAGCGCCAACGCCCTAGGTGTGTTGCATGAAAATTCGTGCACAGAAAGGAGGCCTACAGAACTGAAAACTGGTTGCAAGTGAATGGCCGTATCGAAATAACTTTCTTTGGTTGCCAATAACTGTGACCTGCATGCGTGAAATGCACCAGCGTTCTAATCAGTTTCATCCCTTCTCATCCATAACATAAGACGCAAATAACATTTCTCACTTAGCCCAATACCGACGATAGGAAGCTAAGGCCACGCACAATGCTGTCGACGTAAAAATTGCCTGCTGAAGATTGTTACAGGAATCCAAAATTTTTTCAACAGATTCTATGGTTCCTTTATTAAAACGTCATATAATTTAATACATCCGCGGACTGACTGAATAAAAGTCCATAAAAATTATTTACCACAGCCAGCTATAAATTTCATGCAAGTACATCACAAATGTAACATAATTTTTAAAAACAGGCTGTAAAGTTCGCCCTCCATTATTTAAGCAATAAAATATTCTTACTTCACGTAAAATTAAAACTAACACTAAAATCTTTTTCTCTTTTAAAAAAAGATGTGACGTCCGACTGTATTTATTAGAAGCATAAATCTACCAATGTAACAAGAAAGTTGTATTTTATTTTTAATTCAAAAGCATATCATTTTACGTAACTTTTTTCTCATAAATCAAGGAAGCTATGTTAAGTAGCCTGGAAGTGTATCACCTCAGAATCGATTTGTATTCTATACAGACATGAAGGAGCAAGGAAAGGTTAGAGTTTCAGTCATTGCCTATTTCACGGCATCATTTAGACTAAAATTATACTCAGTGTTTTGTTCGTACTTTTTCTTGCTATATTAGCACCTCTATTTGCGTTTAATTTGTTTTTTCATTAAAAAGAATGCATGCACTACCTGAATCATGTTGGCTGAAAATAACGACTGATAACAATATTTTACTTTAAATAACAATAAGCACTTCCAAACGCTATGAAAATATGTTCTGTTCGAAGAATTAAGTTACTGTATAGCAAATAGTAGCACATACTCAAATTGCAGGGTGCAGTTTTACCTCAACCAGACGTTATTTATATTTAAAATAATTTCATATTAACTATCTTTATGCTTGTCACTGTACAGCCATTTTGCGAAATTTTTATTTTTTGCGGACTTTGTACGTGACTGATTTCCTAGATTCCTGTACTTTAGCTTTCGGGGAGATACTACCAGGACAAATACTTTATGCACGTCCCGTTACCGAACGTATTTTAATATATGCTACGCGGTGTGACCTAATAATAACAACTGCGAATTAGCAGTTATAATTGGAACCAATTACAACTGATGAGAAGACGAGAGTCATACAGGAGACGACTGAGATGTAGAAAACGCCTAAGGATAGCTTTATTGAACATATAGTTCTAGCAATAGTGTGCAAATGATACTCAGAATCTTCAGTTCATTTGAAACATATTCATAGACTATAGAAACTCACTAAACACCAATACTTCCAATTCTAATCAAGTGCTTCACGTAAAAAAAAAAATAAAAAATAAAAAAAATAAAAAAACGTGATCATATCAAGATTTCTGGGACACCGAAAGGAAGTGGAAAGATAATATCCAGAAAGAATACGCCCTTCGCCGTATACTGAGAAATGCACTAACATGTTATCTTACGAAACGAACGTAATTCTGGCATCTTTAAATCTACAGACGACGCAGTGAAACTAACTAAACAGCGTCACTATCAGCCTTCCACGAAATATTCTTCTTTGGTCTCGTACAACATAACATCGACCATTTAACATTACGTTTTCATCGGCGTTTTAAAACTTTATTTATCGATCATGAATTGCGATTTTTGTTTTCTTAGTTTGCTTTATTTACCGTAATCTAATGTTCGTTGTTGAACCAAAGAAATTTTGGTGTGCTAAAGCAAAACATTATTTGTGTCGTATCTAAGTGTGTGTGTGTGTGTGTGTGAGTGAGAGAGAGAGAGAGTAGGGCGGTTGTAGCTGGAGGGGGGGGGGGGGAGGGGGAGTGGACTGATGATTTTAAGATGTTTGTTCAACCTGTTGTTCCCAGAGCCCCATTGCCTAATGCGTACGCAATTTCCTTGAGAGCACTGCAAATGGACTATTCCATCAAAAATAATCTGCGTACTACTTCATATATTATAACTGTAATATGTTGTGCTCAGAAACAGACAAGCAAACCATAAGGACATTTAAATGAATCACACAAGAACAACACTTTTCAGTGTATTTGAATACTACACATCTAACACAGCAGCACAGTATACGATTTAGCTCATTTCCACTCTGAAACGACTAACATGACATCCTTTCTTAGATGCCGAACGATCGTCGTCATCTTTCACATTCGCTTTTTATAGCACAGGATAGTAAAATACTGCATCTTGCTACATGTTGTTGTTGTAACTCGTATTGATGCTAAACTACTCAGATACCAATTAAAAAAAATTAATTTTTAGTTTGTTGTACATGAATTCTTTGATAGGTGAGAAGTTTTGGCAGTTATTTTCCTTGCTTACTGCGTTGATCAATAATCCCACATTTCCTTTCGATTGGTTGCGAGTTGAAGGAACTACTAACCTCTGGTCCAAACAGCACGCCTAATTGGATGCATTGACTGTCACTAGCAGTACATATGTCCTATCAGACTGTCCTTACGAAAGAGTATACTTGTGGCAAGAGGCAACAATATCAAGCAGACATTAGTAAAACAAAGAAACAAAAAAAGGAGTCGTCTATTGTTTCGTAGTCGTAGGCCATTTAATACGTTGATCTGTGAAGAATACCCGTAGCTGCATACTTACAAGCATACTGTACACATTGTTTGTGTAATCATGTGGAACATACTATGTGATTCTCTTTTATTTAAAAATAAAAATGCACAACGTGTCGTCGCATGTTTGCACTAATGAACCCTGCAGCGGCATTTACTTGCTTATTTACCAGTGACGTTAGTGTTTTATTTATTAATTACTTAACTGTATGTGACTCTGCAAAGATAACGTTCAAGACAGTACTCATAGATCCCACTGCAATGTGTTACTTTGCTATAAATCATACAACCGGAGCAAAACCGTACATAACCTCCTCGGAATAAATTATAATAGGCAATACTAAACAGTGATACTGCTTCCCAAAACTGCGTGCCTGTTGAAGAACGATGTTTTAGATTGTATACCACTACGGCATAAATTTTCTTATGTCAAGAAATATTTCTGAAATAAGTACGTATAAATTTCAGGTGTATAATTGGGGCCATGTAAGTTGTTTCTAAGGCCAACTAATTACAACCGGGCTCTGAGCACTATGGGACTTAACATATGAGGCCATCAGTCCCCTAGAACTTAGAACTACTGAAATCTAACTAACCTAAGGACATCACACACATCCATGCCGGAGGCAGAACTCGAACCTACGATCGTAGCGGTCGCGCGGTTCCAGACTGAAGCGCCTAGAACCGCTCGGTCAAATTACAACCAGGAACCAGCAGTTCACTGATAGGTACCGGTACTCACAAAGACAGTAAATGATTCTGGTGGCGCAAATTTCTTATAACGGAAAGTTAACAGATATCGAAACGTTTCATACATCGCATTGCAGACTGCGGTTGCTTTGGACGTAATTAACATCCGGCGTGAGATACGCCTCTTTCTTGACGCAACCACTGCAAGCACATGCCCTGCCTGATTGCAATAATAGCACTATAACTCTGTCTCTTACAATGTGCTGAATCTTTCACAGTTATATGGTTAAGGGTGGTTTGTAAATACAGTGTAATAGAAATACACGTTACAGGTGAAACATAGCAGCTCCAAATCAAACTAAACCTTACTGCCCAACTCTTTCAAGAAGAGACTCACGAAAAATATTAGGACAAGATCTGCAATTCTTTAACACGAGATAAGACGTAAATAAATATTCTGCCAGTCTTCAAGTGAATCCCTGTTACTGAGTTACAGATTAGTTACTACACATGGCAGTGGTAAACACTTTTGAAGGAGAACTATGAAATGGGCGCGGTGAGAATGAACGGAAGTACATGGAGTCAGGATAAATGATATGTCATCGCAGCTGTAAGTCGTAGTCATTCACTATGCGGTATGTAAATTACAAATGATTTTTCTAAGCATAGTGCGTAATTTTCTTTGTAAAAATAAATAACGTTTTTAACACATAAACTCATAACAGCTGGAGTTAGCAATATACTTCTCCCATGAACTCTGCCTTGTAAGCGAGTAGTTACTGTATGTCTTACAAGACGGAAACGCAGGTCTCCTAGCTCAAAAGCTGAGTACTACCTTTCTCTCCTGACAACAAAGCTCGCATGGGAAGATTTAAGTGATCGTGTTCCTGCACGGTGTTCGAAACACCGACACCTTGAAAGAGCGTCTACGACCCTTTTGCCGGGAACTTAATTGGGAACTACAGAGTAACCATGTAGATGAGGATCGGGTGAACATAATGATTAATATGTGTGACTGCCTGTTGTGCTTTCCTTACAAGCCAAATGCCTTCAGTGTACTTGACACTATAAATATCCGTATTGAAAACTGTTATTAGTTTCAGTTACAGCAGTTCAATAAAGTGGAATGAGAAAATTTTGCAGTTTCATTGAATCCCAACTGAAACCGATCAAGAGTAGTATGAGTTGGAGTGGTTATATTACAACGCATAATTTTTTGTGCTGTTTAAGGTTTTTCCGAAATACAAGAAAAGTAGCAGACGCTTGCGGGCGTTGCGCTAAACCTGCGACAATACACAACAACTTGGCCAGTGTAAGTAAACCATTGTTTCCCATAAAACGTATGAATTTAGACTCAAGAGAAATGTAGAAAATCAGCTCAACGGAAGTTTGGAATTACACATTGGTGTCGTCATTAGGGGGTCTTGCATAATGTGTGCTTATTCGGTTGGTGTAACCAAGTATTTTTTTGGCATAATTACCGACAAATCAGTGCATCAAATTATTATTTTTTGTTTTGTTTTTTAGCTTTACCACCCCCATGAAAGAAGTACCGATGAATTCGTCGTACAGTTTCGAAGTCCGCAATGGACAAAGGTTTTAAAACTTAGTGTGTAGTGAAATCGGTGTAACATTCCGTCTTAGGGAGTTACCATTCCTTTCGTAGGCATCTGGAGTTTATAAAACGCTAATGGCCACAACTTTCTTCAGACAGTTCACCAGAGCTGAAGACGCTTTTCCTTATAATCTTTAAAACGGAAAAAATTCTAAATAAAATTTTTCATTGGTATGCTGTGAATTTTAATTTGTTAATACCGATAGTGTCCTCCAATAATAAGGAAGTTTGAAGCTGGCGTAGTGTCACTTTCCCTTTCTAATCTATTCGTAACGGCGCTGGGAATCGAAATATGTTCCTCATTTACGATTGTGATTTGCACTCTCAGTACCAGTAACTAATACCGTCTGCTGTTTCACTCCCTTTCAGATGCTGCCGTAGGTACGAAATACATCGAGACACAGTGTTCTTTTCTAGGGTGAGGAATTATAGCTTTTCGCACTATTTCTGTAATTTTGTCTTGTGCGGCTTCTATTAGAGGATTCATGTTCCATTGTTGGTTCACAATAATTTTGAGCTAACTTATTTATTCGAAGCATAAATATGCAATTTCATCAGCGTGCCATGACAAGAAAGTTACAGGCTTCGAAATGTGTTGAGCATAATAAATATATTATTTATGAGTATCACTAAAGGCGGATTTCATACATCAAAATAGGTTTCAATTAAGGTCTAGGCGCAAGAAGTAACCAGTGAATTATAGACAACGTTCTATTTTTTCTGTAACCCTCTCGCTACGATATACATCACAGATTCTGTCTATATATTACACACTCCGGAAACTATTCTATTGGCTCCAGCGTTTTCTTAACATTGTTACTGTTATTATTATTATTATTCCAGTTTCTCCTGTGTACAAGTGAGAAAAAAATTTTCTTAAATGAAATATGCCATGGGGACTAGGATTGTTTTATAATCTAACTTAAATACCGATGCTTCGTAATTAGCCAGCAGGTTCTCGTGAGACGGACGGCATGTTCTTTCCAACAGTTGCCGATAAGTCTCCCTGAGCGTCCGTATCAACAGTTGTTTAAACCAGTCGATTCGACCGAGCACCACGACTCTGAATTCCTTCGACAACGGTGTACTTCAGACTGACCTGATGAACGGCCCAAAAACAAAAACAATGTTCAAGGTCATGTCACTCACAAGTGAAAACATCTGCATTCCATTTTCAGATGCTGTGTACTTTCGCATACTGTCGGCAACAAATCGAACTCTTTCCTTTGTATGTGGTGCAAGTGATCTTACGTGCTCTGTTCCGACTTTGCAAAATTTTATTGCAAAGTCATTAAAATTACATGTTAGATCACAACGAGGAAGAGTGCGGAGGGGTTCCACAGTCAAGCAGACATGCATACGTGATGGAAGACAAAAAGGATACCGGGAGAAAGTGACGTTTCCCGGAGCAGCTGGTCACTATCTGTTTCTAAGAGGCTGGTCAAATATGCGAGTCAGCATTACACTTGACACCTGGCCTAAGGAGACGAGGGTCGAGCTCAGTGCAATAAGAGGAAACGATGCGACGCGCGTGATGGGAGAATCCCGACATGAATTTAGAACGATAATCTCACGTCGAGGGAAGGTTCCAAGGGAATGTTCCGGGCAAATACTGAAGAGGGCCGTGTGCATCCAGAATCGATTAAGAGCTGCTCTGCCAAAAGGAGGCCGGGTTTGCTTGTCTCAGCAGTCAATGTGCTACGAGCCGATCGCAAGCTTCTGCTCCCAGCATTGTCTTTTCAGGGGTCAAATATAAGTGTGCGATCACTATACTGCCAAATAAGGCAAGTCGTTGCCAAAAATCTACGAAAAAGGTTATCCAGTCTACTTCAAACTTTTGCAAGACACTAAGAAACACTCGCGGACGGACATACGCTATACATTTCTTTAATATATTTGGTATATAAATACTACAGAGAGACGAAACGTTGGTGATGTAAATCTCTGAAAGTTTTTCACCGAGTTACCTGCTACACATTTCTCTAATGTATATAGTATATAAATACTACGGAGAGACGAAACGCCGGCCGCTGTGGCCGTGCGGTTCTAGGCGCTTCGGTCTGGAACCGCGTGACCGCCACGGTCGCAAGTTCGAAACCTGCTTCGGGCATGGATGTGTGGTAAGAGCCATTTGTAGAGCCGAAATGTTGATTTCACCGACTTACCTAAAATTTCAACACGATACATAAAAGAACTTCAGACTAACATGGGCAGCTTTGAAAAAAGTTAATGTACAGGCGTTCCGTTAAAATCGACTGCGAGAAAGAGATGCTGAGCTGTAAAAATGTGGTTTCATTTTCTTTCCTGCAGTCGCCTTGAACTACAACAGGAAGACATTTAAACATTAAACAAATTATTTCTCCTATACATATTCCTTTCCCTTACATTTAATTTAAACAAAAATTGTGTACACAACTATGAGCTTTCTTGTTTTTTCATCGCAACCTGTCTTAATAGAAAACAGGAAAGTTGTATTTATGGCTTATCGGTTTATGATTGGAATCGTACTGCGGAATGTGAATCGTCTGAAACTTTGTAATCCTACCGTTCGCAGGTTAAAATTGTGCAAAATACCGACATTGAAGATACTGTCTTCACAGGAGTAACAACAAGGGAGGTCTGTCAATAACAGTAAACAAAGATCGAGGTCAGTGAGATGGGCGAAGAGGAGATGGACAGAATGGGGGCGGAGGAGATGGCTATAGAGAGGGAGGACGAGGAGGAGGCAGAGAGAGGGAGGAGGAGGAGAGAGTGGGAGAAGAAGGAGATGGACAGAGAGAGGGGTAGGTGACAGACAGAGAAAAGGAGGAAGAAGGAGATGGACAAAGAGAGGGGGAGAAGAAGAATTGGGCAGAAGGACATTAGGACGTACATCCGATGCCGGTACACGTTTACCAATTGTGAAGCATTGCCACATTCACTAGTAATATCTATATTACCAAGTATGCGCTCGAATAAGAATCATATCTCATAACATGGCTTTAACCGCTGATGCATACTAGTTTCTCTTCTTTTTTTTCCCCTCAGCGCTTGTCTGACGAATCAAGGTGAATAGTACAGTCTAAGCAGTTAATTACTTCTCGACTGTTTCGACAGACACCAAACCAAAAAGCCATGGCAACGGAGAATGCCTTCAGATATTTAGAAAAATTTAGGAAGTTCTCAGAATTCCACTTCTGAAGCACCTATGCGAAGATATCGAAGTGCTGCAGTAAGGCACAATTATGACGTATGGTTTAGTTTTATGAGCAGCCCTTTCCCTCACTTTGCACCTTCTTTTAACGATACGTTTCTAAAAACGTTTCTAAAACATCCATTGAGTGGCAATTAATAACTGAAATAACAATGCAAAGCAACTTTTACGTACTAAACGAGTTTCATAGACTAGCTCCACGTTCAAATATTTAAGCATAGAACACACTGTTCAGTTTTATTACTCCCTTCAGTAAACGACACGAAATTGCTTTATTAAAATCTACTACTTGCAAAACAGTATACAGCCGTCTTTGTCTAAGTAACACAGCGTCCGTATAGATGATATGGAGACATACATTTGACTGGAAGAGGGGATAGTTGCTGTTTGGCGTCGTCGTTCAGGTCATGATGGTCGAACCGCTGGAGCCAGCTGAACAAGATGAGGAAGCAGTGTTCGCCTGACACTTCAGGTATCTCACATACGCGGCGAAAGTAGCCGTAACTAAAGACTGTATGAATATCTCAGTAACGTTACAGGAAGAAGAAGAAAACATAGTCCAACTTTTTTTTTTACTTAGAAATGATTTCACTGTAATCTGGACTGAAACGTTTATTACACTGAATAAGGTTAATAATCAAAGACCATTTTCAAAATACAGTTTAGAAATGCTCTCTTCGTAACACAACAGATAATGATCGCCATTTGTTGATGAATATATGTGCTGCATTCTTGTTGATTAATTTCACTCTTATCAAGTCTCTAAAAGGAACAGAATACTGAATCTGTGGGACAGTATCAAGTTTGTAATTGCAAATGCGTAACACGCTTGAGTTGATGCAGAAGAGGCAAATCCCATAATCGGAAAGGGCTTTCCGCACGCTAATTTTCGCAATCCTTAACCAATACCATTTTTGATTTTCAGGAAAATACCCTAAAACTAGCGGGGCGGATGAGTGCGTCCTCCGCTTTCCACAGGAAACTACTTTGTTGTCAGTGGGCAAGAAACAAACAGGGTGACGGTAAGAAAATTCGCGGAACGGCTTGGCAGTAACTGAGCTCAGCGACAGGTGTAGGGGAAGTAAACGTGCAACTGTATCTACTATAAAATAAGGTAGTCTTTTCTCGCCCCGAGTTTATGTAGCAACTGTTGCATATGAGACTGCTCGAAACCATCATATTTTGTCACACAGACATCTAAAAGTTAGTTCTGTAGCACTGTTAGCCCAAAAACACTTAAAGTACGCCACAATCAAGTTCAGCTCGAACTTCAGTATTACATAATCAGTCAATACACACGGTGAACACAATGAGAAAGAACAGGAGAAACAGTGGGTCGCGTTTCCCTTGAAATCCGTTTTTTCAATGTTACTGGATCGTTACAAGAGGTATTTTTTGGTGCGTACCTGTCAAAGAAGCGGCGAGGTTCCACATACGTTCCGTTACCAGTGTCTCCAGACGACAGGTTCCGGACGACAGTCAAAACGAATTTTGTTCTTTAAGAGGGGACGTTGATGAAAACCACACCCTATTTCAAAAATGCACCAAATCCACAGTTTTGGAGATATGGCAATGAAATTTTGTGCCACGCTTTACATGAAAGTAACACATTTACATATAAAATGATTATATATATTCAACGTTTTTTGAATGAAATTTGGAATTTTATTTTCAAAAAATAATGTATGTTCCTTTTCTTCAGAAAGTATTCAAGAGATTTCTACAAAAATTTTTCTGTTTCATCTCTTTATATGTTTGAAGCTTCTCTCATGAGGTTTTTGTAAGCTTCTCTAATGAGGTTTTTGGAATAGGTCCAATAGGAGAATTTTCATAACTTTTTAATTATCATTCCACAAGTACAATTTTAAATTCACGCAAAATTCCAAGCACTTTGCCCCATATCTCAGCTTGCAATCTGAATTTCAAAATTTGCCCTTGAGACAGCGTTTATTAGGTTTACAGAAATATGTGTACAAAATTTCGTAATTATAGCGTTCACAGAATCGGAGGAAAAGGTGCATAAACTTTAAGAAACAAACTTTTCAGGAAACTCAATTTAAAGTTCCACCTAACTTTTTTCCTTGTCACTTCTTCAGAACGCACCACATTTGTACTCTGGGTCGTCTTTCCCTTCTGTTCTGGTTTCTTGTTGTCTCTCTTCTTTCCTTTACCAGGTCTTCAACTAACTTTTCAACTGCAGAGACGCGCTGTAAATCTATTTCTCTCAAGATGTCTTGAGTAAAATTTCCTATCTTGAAGCCCATTCTTTCTAATACCTTCATCCTCCCGACATTCCCATCATTAAATACAATAACTGCATCATAAGTTGCAATTCTGACAATTGTAACAGATGCAAATGTGTTTTTAGGGCATCGTTTCCTTATGAGTGAATTTAGAGACTCATTTGGATTTTGGGTTTCGCCATGACCACACTTTTTGAGAAGTGCAGGATCAGCCAAAGATGATCTATAAAACCAAATAGTGTGTATCATGGCCTTCTAGATGTATTCCGCAGACGTTTTGTTGAAAGTAACACACAGGATCGTTGTTCACTGAGCTGGTATTGAAGTGCTGCTTCAAAATGTGCGCGTGGCAGGGAGGCCGCGTCACACTTTTAATTAATTTTCAGGCACTTTGGATGCGATTTCAACATTGAAACTTTGGAAACTTATTGTCCATGAGCTGTACTAACAAACAAAAAATAAATCGAAGATTGACATTTTTGGTCAATTTCATCAACGTCCCCCCTTAAGAGAACAACGAAGTGTGAGTTGCACTCATCAGTAAAATTCGCTACCAATCACGAATACTGGATCTTTTGTACAGTTGCCGTGTCTGTTTCTTACCAGTTCTGATAAATATCTGCAACAAGAAATGGCTACAGTATTTTCTGTCGAGTTTTAATTTATCAGATACTTATTTTTTAATTTGTTGTTAGTTGTAGTCAGTGCTTACCATTCTGCACTAGAAAAGAACGATGAAGTGGCCTTCGGTCCCTTGGTTAACATGTTCTTTATTCACGTACACCATTGACTTACGTTCCAGAAAGTACATTGTCAATGTACAGTTATGCATCTGTACATGTATTGGAACTTGTACTCGAATCGCGTTCACAAGTTGATGACCAACTGTTCCGCAATTGTGAACTTTATCACATTAATTATTTTGTTTTATTTTATTTATTAATTAATTTACCCGATTCCATCAGGACCATCACGCCCTCTCTTGCATCGAACCAGGCTTTCACACATATAGTACCTTTTTCACATCATAGTTCCCTAACAAATAAATATTCTAGTATGGCAAAGAGTGTTAAAATGATGTGAGTGTCTGAAGTGACAATGTGATTAGGTAGTACTGACTGTGAACTAATAAAATGAAGACTGGCAGTATTTGTGCTACTGCAGCTGCTCCCACTTATAATAGTAATAACAATTATTGTGGCAGATATAAGAAGAATTTATAGGTGTACAAGATAGATGTTTTCTTATATAGTGAGTTCTGGCGAATGGTAATTTAAGGGGACTGCACCAGCTAAGAACACTGGGAAAAGAAGGATGTACAACGGTAACGGGTGCGTACAGGGACGTGACTAATAATTTATCAGAACTGAAGAAGGAAACGAAAGACATACATTTTGCGGAGAAGTGTTTGTAGGCAGCATGATCCGATTCAGTGCTCATTCCGTGGGCATAAAACAAATTTTACCGTTATTTCAGTGGGTTTTCTTCGTAACAATCCGTGTACCGAATCAGATAAGAATATTCACTCTATACACAAATGGTAACAGGGCCTTCTAGGAGAAATGGTCGATAAGCATGCATATGATAGGAACGATCATTCGAAGCAAAAACGGCTAGTAAACAATAAAAAAGTAAAAATGAAAATAGTTAAATGACGTTGATTTGCCTACAAACATACGATGAATATAAATTGAAATTTTAGATCTTTTTTGCACAATAGAAAAATTTCTCTATAGCATAGAAAACCTTCTTTATAAGCCAGTTCTGTAGAACATTTATGAATGTTTTTAATAAGATGGTGTGTGCATCTGGCGGTAGTGCATTGAACAGTTTTACTCCAAGGTATGTATAGCTACAGTGAGTCTTGCTTAGTCTTGTGAAGTGTTGATCAATCTTTTCTTTGTGACGTATATTGTGACAGTGAAATGATTGCCGTAATCTATAGCTCTCTTGGTCTTTTTTGTGTAGACTTGACAACTAAGTATAAACAATGACGGCACTATCATGACTCTTAGTTTCCCGGAAAGCAATCTACAAGATATATTATCTTTTTAAATATCCACTACACATCTGATAGCGCTTTTGTGCCACATAAAAGCTCTTCTTGCCCCAGTGGAGCTGGCCCAAAGCAGTATGCAGTATGTTATGTTGCCATGAAAAAACGTATAATAAGAGCTGAGCGTTATGTTTTCACTCACACTTGCTCTAAGTCTATGCAACAATTATATGACTCTTCATAATTTAGCGCATATAGAATCTGTGTGAAGGTTCCAAGTTAATTCGGAATCCAAGTGCACACCAAGACGTTTAACTGACATAGAATCATTTTTGTCATTGCATAAACTAAAAATTATGAATGTCAGTTTTATTCTGGTTTACATTGTCTTTAAACCAGTTACTAGAAATTCTTATACTGGATTTGCTTTGTTTCTTTACATCACCTAAGTTGTCTCCAGTTGTAATGGAACCGGTATTATCAGCATACAGAATATATTTACATGTCTTGATGCAAGACAGGTCATTGATGGAGAATATAAACAATAAGTGACCTAGTACGGAACTTCGAGGCACGCCTCTTGAAACACCTAGGAATCCAGAGCTCATACCATATGAACTGTACCTCCTGCTTCCTACTGTTAAGATATGATTCTATAAGGGTGAGTTCCGTATCTCAAATGCCATAGCACCTCAGTTTATATACTACATTTTCAACAGCTTTCAGTGTAGATGACTTTTCCCTCAGGCCCTCCTGAATGTTTGTCAGTGTTCCACTGCACGTGAAATATTTGTGAATTTGTTGGTCAGTGCTACGTTCCACTATTTTCGGAAGTAATGATGCAAGTGAAATACGACGGTAGCTGATGGCAAGATAATGACCACAACAGATTAAAATGGCTCTGAGTACTATGGGACTTAACATCTGAGGTCATCAGTCCGCTAGAACTTAGAACTACTAAAACCTAACTAACCTAAGGACATCACAGACAGCCATGTCCGAGGCAGGATTCGAACCTGCGACCGTAGCAGACGCGCGGTTCCGAACTGAAACGTCTAGAACCGCTCGGCCACCGCTGCCGGCCACAACAGATTATCCGATTGCTAGATCAGTGGTGAGGTTTTAGAGCAGGTCACGTATTTTAAGTATCTAGGAATAAGAGGTTGATAGAATTGTAACGAATACACGCTTTGTTGGGATGGTGCCATGAATGTGTGTTGTATCTGTAAAGAACACAAGATAGTTGCGAGGCAAATTCTGTATTACTTCTCCGTCTAGTGGTTCCTTAACTAAGTGTAACAGCATCGTCAAAACGAGTGCAAAGACACAGTGCTACTTTCGTAGCATGTCACTAAATCCTATAGGAAAATATAACAAAGGAGCACGGTAAACGCGAATCTTCGGAACCAAAGAGTAACTGGTGTCGGGAAACTTATCTGTCGAGTTGGCGAACTAATAGACAACACTGGAAAGGAGAGCGGTTTGAACCGCGGTAAGACTAGCCAGATTCAGGTTTCGCACGATTTCCCTAAATCGCTTAAGGCTACTGCTGGAATGGTTCTTTCCGGAAGGGCATAACCATCCTTATCGAGCCCTTAATTGGGTTCTGACTCGAATGACCTCGCCGTTGATGGGATATTAAGTCTCGCTTCACCCTGTTGACTAAATTTAGTGGAACTGGCAGGCCAGAGTGGCCGAGCGGTTCTAGCCGCTACAGTCTGGAACCGTGAGACCGCTACGGTCGCAGGTTTGAATCCTTCCTCGGGCATGGATGTGTGTGATGTCCTTAGGTTAGTTAGGTTTAAGTAGTTCTAAGTTCTATGGGACTGATGACCTCAGATGTTAAGTCCCATAGTGCTCAGAGCCATTTGAACCATTTTTTTAGCTGACCTGTTTCGGTGTAAGACTACAACAATTTTGTGGCACACATCGAGGCATACAGACAATTTTTTAGTTTCGCTCTTTTGACGAACGGAATAAGTCAGAGTCTCTGATGTTGGTACGAAGAAGCCTCTGCTGTACAGTGAAACGTGCTATGTATTCTTGGTGGTCAGAACCAGTCTGAAAAAGCTTGTAAGTGTGTTGCAGTGGGGGAAAAGTAGTGTGTTGCAGTGGGGGAAAAGTTCGATATTTTGGGCCGTTTCTGAGTTATTTAGCATTGAAGTTAGCCAATTAGACAATCTGGTTGTTGCGCGCACAGATTCAAGTAGTAGCACATGCTAAAATGCGGTAATCAACAGTCGTATGTGGCTATGTGAGTTACCACTTCTTCAAATCCTCAATACCTTTTCGGGACTGATAAATTTAAGATAGGTGAGCAACAGCTTGAGGGAACCAAACGAAGAACACGTCTTGCGACACCGCCTCTGGCAGGCTTCTTGAATTTGCACGCGTTGAGACCTAATTGGTTATCGTAAGCCGTGCAGTGTCCCGAATTTTTTTTTCTAATTAATTTTCTCTCAGCACAACGTTCGCTGCAATACTTTTACAAGCTTTTCAGAGTATTTCTGACCAGCCTGTACATAGGCAGACCTAGACTTGTAGAGAGTAATAAGTAGATGACGATCTCCAGAGAAATCATTTCAGACTTCGAACAATAGAGGAGTAAACAATGTATTTCACTACCCGACTTTTTCTGGGTGAATAGACTACACCAGTTAATAACTATATTCTTTTACAAATTAACAAATATGAGAAGAAAACGTAGTCTAAACTTATAATAATTGACATGAAACACTACACTCACGCATCTCTTGCATCTCTCCTTCCACTGGTATTCGGCGTCCAGAGACACTACTGCAATACTGGTAGCACAATGTATACTAACCCAATTTGCGAATTCGCTACAAATGTAACTGTAGCGGGTGATTTTAATTAATAGCGCAACCAGTCGCTATATACTGCAGTTTTAATAGCTTTAGAGACATAGGAGGCTCATCATCAGATGGATCATGTTTACAGCCACTTCGCATTATGCGCTAGGTGCAGCTAGGCGCTAAGATCGTTGAGACATTGTGAAATTCCTGAAGTTACTTGCAAAATCGAGAATTACACGAATTGGCAACGCTCCCAGCGACTATATGCACTTGGCGCAAAATCCGAAGTGCCTGTAAATATCAACCACCTAAATACGACCTTTCAATGGTTCGAACGCTAGTTAATGGAAGAATAAAGGTTTTGACGATCTGCCAGTGGGCTTGTGTTTCGGGTTCTTTGGCTGAGTGGCTGGTATCGTCAGAGCTTCACCGTCCATTGCACAAAAGTCTTCCATGTCACAAGTTCACGCGGATTACTTGTTTGCAGCGAGTGACCTTCACACTTTGGCTGCTGAACATTGCTGCTGATTCAAAGTGTGAATT
Source organism: Schistocerca nitens (assembly GCF_023898315.1). Taxonomy (NCBI): domain Eukaryota; kingdom Metazoa; phylum Arthropoda; class Insecta; order Orthoptera; family Acrididae; genus Schistocerca; species Schistocerca nitens. The sequence continues at coordinate 81,097,631 of NC_064615.1, forward strand.
TCTGTGTAATTAATGTTAGGTTGCAGTTCTAAATTGAGGTGCCGAAAACAACAACGGACTAAAGTACAGTGTCGTCGATTCCGAGATTGCATGTATGCACGCTCCTGATATCTGCTGAACTTAAGGTGAACCAGCTTTGTGAATGCTGTACCCCTACACAATAGATACGGACATTTACGAAAAGCTGTCTCACCGATTTCTCTGTTACTCACTTCCGTAAGAGCACAAAGCACAGATTTTCATTGCTCACTGGCTGCACAGACACCCATTTCTTAAAAAAATCTGGATGCTCTTGAAGGATCTCCCACCTTAACCTTACATTCCAAGTTTTCACCATTCCTTTCTGTAAAACGGACGCTGAGGATTTCACAACCTTTAAAAGTGTGACCGACTTCACTACCAAACCTGAACTTCATATTCGTGGTAACTATGTATTTTTCAAAAATTTTACAAAGGTGAAGGTTTCGACAAGTTGGCATGATCCGATATTAAAAGTAACATATAATTCTTTGCAGTGGTGGGAAGCCACGCTTTTCTTCAACTCTCTTCGAGAGAGACCACACTTTGTCATTTTCTGACATTAGTAGATGCCTTGCAAAATCTAGTGCCCAGATACTTAGATGGAAGTCGAATATCAATCATGAAACACAAAGACTTAGCAGAACGACTAGATCAGACTTGAAACACATAGACTTAACAAAAGTACTAGATTTCATGCCTAAGGCGAATATACGGTTATATCTGCACCTCCCTGAAAACGATGATAACGAAGACCGTTAAGTGTTGGGATAAGTCGTAATTTGCGTGTGGCGCATTTAGTACGTCTTCTTAACTTTTTGGTTCTAGTGTCACATTAATTACAAACTACACATCTGTCAGAAAGAACTGTGGCCTCTGGTGTATATAAGAAAATTTTGTGTCTTACTGTTAACAGTAAAACTAAACTAAACTCCGTCAGAACAGGCCATGAAAGCCCAACGGACCGACCGGCCGCCGTTTCATCCTCAGCCCTCAGGCGTCACAGGACGCGGATATGGAGGGGCATGTGGTCAGCACACCGCTCTCCCGGACGTATGTCAGTTTACGAGACCTACCATTAACAGTAATAATCCTAAATACTAGCTTAAATTTCATAATAATAAATGGGTACATGATTTTTATAGGAAAATATAGGATGTTGAGACCTGATTAAAAAACAACTCAGATCTATAGGACTGGTAGTTTGCCTACAATTTTGAGTTTCATAAATATCCACTTTTTTCAAACCTTTGTTTCTATGCTTTGGGCCCTTATGGTTCTGAGCGTCTCAGGTATATTGTGCTTTAGTGTTCTTTGCACTGTGATAAAATAAATTCTGGCGGATTGAAGGTGAAGCTTTGATAATACCGGCCACTCGCGTTGTCGACCGAAAAACTCGAGACAGGGGCCAATAGCCTGTACTACAACAAGCGGCAACGAAAGCCGCAATAATTTTGTAGTAAATGTTTTTTTTTTTTAAGCAGTAGTGTAAAGGAAGTGTTAGGTGTATAGATTGAAAGCTTATGCTACTTTAAGCAAAGTCGCAAGTTCAACGTCCACAACGGATTAAATTAATGTAACTTTTTCTAGCCCCAGTAAACTGGTAAAGTTCTTTCTGCCATCAGACGCGGGGGAGTGGATCACATCGATTGTTTAATGGAGAAATTGTAAGTAGTCTACAGAAATTATGTACTAGCAAGTGTCAGCTACTCGCGACTCTGAGTAATAAACTTCGTAATTTCCGGAATGGGGCTGCACTAAGATATTTACTTCACACGACATAGAAAAATATAACGCATGGAATGAGGTGCACATTGGAGATGAGTTATAAGATGGGAACTGACTGCGCTCGATAATGTCCAGTGGTCGCCCAACTGCGAGACAGCAGCTTCAGCATCACCTCGGCAAACTGGTCAACTTCTGGACTTGAGGTATGTAATAAACTGGTCGACTGCGTTCGAATGTTTTATTTGCTATTTGATAATGATTTTACTGAACTGTTACCCTTAGTAACTTTGTCTGAGTGTAGTGCAATGTCTGCAAGTTCCTTCTGTTCACACATGACTATAAAGTTAGAAATCGATACAGACGTACAGGTGATACAGACAGGCCTCACAGAGCTAACAATAAACATCGAAATAAGTACAGTATATATAGGAAATTATTTTAAAGTACATAAATTGAACTACGACGCATGTAATTTTTTTTAAAAAAAGCGTCTCTTATTGTTATCAGAGGGAACTAAAATAGTTTCCGTGTCTTTCTAAACACTTTCACGAATGCCCCATTATGGGCATGAGTATTTTGTCAGGCACTTTTAACCTGTGACTGGTCTAGCTTAGCTGTCATAGAGAGCCCTGAGTCGCTGAAAATGGGAAGGACCATTTTTGAAAAGCGACCACGTGTGAAGTTGACCACTTTAAGAGCAGGTAAATTTTTGGGTCTGCAATAGGTTTTCTTTATAAATAACTCAGCAGCTGCCAATCACGATTTTCTTTATTTTATTTTTCGCACGACGCGTTTCGGGTAATGATTCCCATTTTCAAGTGCGTTTTTTGTGTTTGTTATGTCATTCCTATGTGATGTTGTCGATGTGTGAGATTCTGCTTCATTTCGTTGACTCTACTGCAATATATAAGAAAACAAGCGATTTTTAGTTGTTTGTCGATCTTTCACAGAAATCGCGTGTTTTCTTATATATTGCAGTAAAGTCAACGAAATGAAACAGAATCCCACACATCGACAACATCACATAGGAATGACATAACAAACACAAAAAACGCACTTGAAAATGGGAATCAATACCCGAAACGCGTCGTGAAAAAAATAAAATAAAGAAAATCGTGACTGGTAGCAGCTGAGTTATTTATAAACAAACCCTTTTTTTTTCAGAGTCGCAGGCTTTCAGTACCATTTATAATGGATCAAATGAGATTTGGGTCCGCACACAGTCGGGATGACCCAAAGCCATCTAAGCCAAAATGCTTAGCTAAACGCGAATTTGCTACACACCGTACATTTATCTCGTCACAGAGTGACGTACGAAACTAGGTCACACTGAGACAATTAGCCTACGTAGGAAGGAAGGAAGGAAAGAGTCGGAAACCGTACCGCGGTTCTCGGAGGAGGCGTCTCGTTTTTTACGGACTGTTCGCCGCCGGCGTAATTAAGAAGACGGTTGCATAGAGAGCGGGCCCGGAGAGAACCTGAGACGGCGGCGGAAGCAGGCGGCGGCGGAGGCGTCAGCAGAGCAGCTACTCACCTCTGGTCGGCGTCCAGGACTGGAGCCTGGAGAGGCGAGCCAGCAACGGCACAGCCCGGAGGACGCGGCGGGCTGGAACTCGGACGGGCCGCTACCTGGGGCACAAAAGGCACCCCGCCTAACGGGGCCGCAAAAAATAGGCGAGTGGACCCCGGCGGTCCAGGCAGGGGGTGGGCGCGACACAGCTGGCCGTGACCTTGGCGCGCGGGTCGCCGCCACCCCGCACATCCGGCTCCGGGCCGTGTGGGCGCCGGGCTCGGGGCAGGCCGGCTCTCCAGCCCCAGCCGCATTGTCTGCCAGCCGGGCCTCCGACATCCACAGCCTGGCTGCTAAGTCACTACACAAGTTTTACTGATTCTAATTCGGTCATCTACATCTACATAATTCCAATCCCAAAGAAAGCAGGTGTTGACAGATGTGAAAATTACCGAACTATCAGTTTAATAAGTCACTGCTACAAAATACTAACGCGAATTATTTACAGACGAATGGAAAAACTGGGAGAAGCCGACCTCGGGCTCGGGGAAGATCAGTTTGGATTCCGCAGAAATGTTGGAACACGTGAGGCAATACTGACCCTACGACTTATCTTAGAAAATAGATTAAGGAAAGGCAAGCCTACGTTTCTAGCTTTTTATAGACTTAAAGAAAGCTTTTGACAATGTTGACTAGAATACTCTCTTTCAAATTCTGAAGGTGGCAGGGGTAAAATACAGGGAGCGAAAGGCTATTTACAATTTGTACAGAAACCAGATGGCAGTTATAAGAGTTGAGGGGCATGAAAGGGAAGCAGTGGTTTGGAAGGGAGTGAGACAGGGTTGTAGCCTCTCCCCGATGTTGTTCAATCTGTATATTAAGCAAGCAGTAAAGGAAACAAAAGAAAAATTCGGAGTAGGTATTAAAATCCATGGAGAAGAAATAACAATGTTGCGGTTCGCCGATGACATTGTAGTTCTGTCAGAAAGAGCAAAGGACTTGGAAGAGCAGTTGAACGGAATGGACAGTGTCTTGAAAGGAGGATATTAGATGAACATCAACAAAATCAAAACGAGGATAATGGAATGTAGTCGAATTAAGTCGGGTGATGCTGAGGGAATTAGATTAGGAAATGAGACACTTAAAGCAGTAAAGGAGTTTTGCTATTTGGGGAGCAAAATAACTGATGATGGTCGAAGTAGAGAGGATATCAAATCTAGACTGGCAATGGCAAGGAAAGCGTTTCTGAAGAAGAGAAATTTGTTAACATCGAGTATAGATTTAAGTGCCAGGAAGTCGTTTCTGAAAGTATTTGTGTGGAGTGGAAGTGAAACATGGAAGATAAATAGTTTGGACAAGAAGAGAATAGAAGCTTCTGAAATTTGGTGCTACAGAAGAATGCTGAAGATTAGATGGGTAGATCACGTAACTAATGAGGAGGTATTGAATAGGATTGGGGAGAAGAGGAGTTTGTGGCACAACTTGACTAGAAGAAGGGATCGGTTGGTAGGACATGTTCCGAGGCATCAAGGGATCACAAATTTAGCATTGGAGGGCAGCGTGGTGGGTAAAAATCGTAGAGGGAGACCAAGAGATGAATACACTAAGCAGATTCAGAAGGACGTAGGTTGCAGTAAGTACTGGGAGATGAAGAAGCTTGGACAGGATAGAGTAGCATGGAGAGCTGCATCAAACCAGTCTCAGGACTGAAGACAGCAACAACAACAACATCTACATCTACATGGGTACTCTGCAAACCACGTTTAAGAGCCTGGCAGAGAGTTCATCGAACCGCCTCCATAACTGTCTGTTATTCCAATCTCGTAAAGCGCGCGGAAAGAACGAACGCCTATATCTTTCCGTACGAGCTCTGATTTCCATTATTTCATCATGATGATCGTTTCTCCGTATGTAGGTCGGCGTCACAAAAATATTTTGGAGGTCATCAGTCCCCTAGAACTTAGAACTACTTAAACCTAACTAAGCTAAGGACATCACACACATCCATTCCCGAGGCAGGATTCGAACCTGCGACCATAGCGGTTGCGTGGTTCCAGACTGAAGCGCCTAGAACCGCTCGGCTAAATATCAGATGTGTTGTGATTGTCTGTGCTTGTGTTGGTTGCCCTTAGTTTCCTCTGTGTTGAGTTGTCTGTCCTGTAGGCTATTTTTAGCCCTTGCTTTTGAGTATGTTGCCTATTCTGTGGGCTGCTTTGTTGTTGTAGGTGAGAGAAAACCACTTGTTGGTTGTTGTGGGTGTTTCTTGTTCATGAGTGTTCGTTTGTGTGTTCTGTGTGTTTGTAAGTTGGTGAGAAGGTTCTTGTGTGTTGGGTGTGTTTTTTAATTTTATTTTAATTTTGTGGTCCAATTTATCTATAGTGTTTGTGTCATGTCCATTCTGTACAGCTAGTTTAACGGATTCCTTTTAGAACTCATGTTGATTTCACCCTTATCTTTCTTTAGGGTCAGTAGTCAATATTTGCACCATAGAGATATCTTTTCTAAATGGCTTTGCAATTTGTTTTGACCTTCTGATGACTTTACCAGTCGATAAACAACGGTGTCAGTTGCAAACAACCGAAGACTGATGCTCTGATTGTTTTCCAAATCGTTTAAATAGACAAGGAACACCAAAGGGCCTATAACACTACCTTGGTGAACGCCAGAAATCACGTTTTACTCGACGACTTTCCGTCAATTACTGTGAACTGTGGCCTCTCTGACAGGAAATCACGAATTCAGTTACATAACTGAGACGATATTTCACAAGCATGCAATTTCACTTTAAGCCGCTTGTGTGGTACAGTGTCAAAAGCCTCCCGGAAATCCAGAAACACAAAATCAATTTGAAATCCCCTGTCAGTAGCACTCAACACTTCGTACGAATAAAGAGCTAGTTGTGTTTCACAAGAACGATGTTTTCTAAATCCGTGTTGACTGTGTGTCAATAGACCGTTTTCTTCGAGGTAATTCACAATACCCGAACACAATATATGTTCCAAAATCCTGCTGCATATCGACGTTAATGATACGGGACTGTAATTTAGTGGATTACTCCTATTAGCTTTCTTCGTTTGTGATGTAGTGCTTATTTCATTGTATACATCTTTCGTACGACTAAACATCCATTTTCTTTTAAAGCGATTGGACGATCTGTGGATAACATTACTTGTATCTTTCGCTGTGCTGTTGTTTGAAACCTCAGATGTTCTTGATGAAGTTTGGTAGCTGTTTTCTTGTCAGTACCGCAAACCATTTGTATTTTGACCGCCGTGGTTACTTTACCCACTTATATAGCTCTAGCTCTCCGCTGGCTCTCATTGGGGTGTTTAGTACATACTGTTTGCTGGGAAAGTTTCATCAGTACATGCTAATTTGGGCCATGTACTGCCGATTATCTTCTGAAACAGTTGGCGAGCTTGTTGCGACTTATATATGAAGAAGTGTATTAAAATCAGGCTGTGCAAAAACTACTCATATCATTTAACTAAAAAGATAACGTTGTTTTCAACTATATCATGTATGTTACACGATCAATTCTCAACACGGTCCATTTATTAGTTTTTTGTTTACACGTATATATTTGCCACAATATTACGATTTGTGAGGTAATCTGGATGATTTCTCTGTTTCGGTGTTACTTTCACCACCGGTCGTTGTTACCCCAGGATTACAGATAAATAATTTATTAAATAGTATTGACACCAATGGCAGTCGGCAACTAATGAATACATACATTAACCACTGATATGTAGACGAAGGCTTATTTTTAATTGTTAATACAACTCGAACTAAGAAAAACTTTGTCAGTCATATACCGCTCAGACTACAAGCTGTTGAAAGTTTAGGCAGTGATTCGAAAACCACATTTAACGTCAAATATCTCCGGAAACTAGGATACAGGTATGTTTGGCCTCAAGTGTCAGATATTGTCACGGTAAATGAAGAGTTCTGAAACCAGGATGTAGGTCGAAGATGGATGAAATTGAAGGTATTATGCTTAGCTAAATTTGGACCTATGTGTGTAGTACTTCATCTTGGTAAATTTCGTTACATTCATAATTTTGATGGTGGATCACACTGTTTGATTTATGTACCGTACTACATTTTTATTCTTTCATAAGACTTAATAGAGCATTTAAGAAAATTTGAGGTCAGTGTATTTATTTATGGGTGGTCAGAGTTTCACTGTATTTTTGGAATACTGACGACAATTGGAGTGGTATCTGACAGTTGTGGTGGGAGTGTAGGCCGGTCAATGCATCTCCAAATCCAGCCTAACTTTAACCACTTATAAATGAAATGATAATTAAATGAACACCCTAACTGCAAGCAGGCGTTGATACACTTCATTGGGGACATGTTGAAAATGTGTGCCCCCACCGGGACTCGAACCCGGGATCTCCTGCTTACATGGCAGACGCTCTATCCATCTGAGCCACCGCGGGCACGGAGAATAGTGCGTCTGCAGGGACTTATCCCTTGCACGCTCCCCGTAAGATCCACATTCCCAACATGTCCACAACACTACATTCGTAGTGCGCCTAATAGATGTTTGCCCAGATGGCTCAGATGGATAGAGCGCCTGCCATGTAAGCAGGAGATCCTGGGTTCGAGTCCCCGTCGGGGCACACATTTTCAACATGTCCCCAATGAAGTGTATCAACGCCTGCTTGCAGCTTGGGTGTTCATTTAATTATCATTTCATTTCTAGCAAAGCTGCATGGTCATCCATGGTAACTGTTCTTTCGGGAACAGATACTACCGTCATATATAGTTTTAACCACTTATATTTTTTTCCATTACTTCCTCTTCATTTTAGAAAATGTGTTGAACTAATTACTAAGCAGTCCTACCATAAAACTCCTATGTTCACTAACAAAAAATCACAGAAGTTGAAAAACAGTCACAATAACCACATTTAAACCTGAAAATCGGTCAAAATATACCCGGCTTACTGCAAATTGACCTTTTTCTGTTAGCCAAGTGTTCCTACATTTTCCTGCTGAACTCTGTAACTTTTCTGAATATTAATCTTTATTTGTTGTGAACTAAACTTGGACTGGTTTCCTGCCTTAAACTTTGTGGGCCTGTGTTGTTGTCCTGAACAATTCAAGTGTTGTAATTACGGAAAACTGTCTAGTTAAATGACTGGCCTAATTTAGTTCAAACTTTAAAACTGTATACATGTGTTGAAATTAGCTTCTGCTTCTACCAGTTAATTAGCAAATCAAAACTGTAAACTAAATAAACGGTCCTGTGAAATTCTGTATTCTGCACTGCAGTGCAGTAAACACTGCGAGGCGTCACAATTCAACACACAAAAAGTAACAGAATGGAAATACTACATGAAATTACCAGTCGAATTTTGAAAAGACAAATAACTAAAAAAATGGCTCTGAGCACTATGCGACTTAACTTCTGAGGTCATCAGTCGCCTAGAACTTAGAACTAATTAAACCTAACTAACCTAAGGACATCACACACATCCATGCCCGAGGCAGGGTTCGAACCTGCGACCGTAGCGGACGCCCGGCTCCAAACTGTAGCGCCTAGAACCGCACGGCCACTGCGGCCGGCCAAATAACTAAAATATTGCTACTAAAATGTCATGTGAAGTTTACGAACTAAAACTGACTAAACAAATTTTCCTAAAACTGTATAATATACACGCGAATGTAACACTGCTCTGTCAGAATAAAACTGTCTACATTAAGAAATGCGATGTGAAATGAACCTTACCTGACACGACCCTGACATTAATTTTGAAGTACAACACCTAACTATGAATGATCCTACTGTTTCCTAACTGATGTTAAATTGGCCCTAATAAATTTGTATGGCATCCTGTGGCAAGGACAACTCAGTATTTCTCGAAGTGATGAACATGAAAAATGCAACGCAGACCGAAAATAGCTAACGAAAAGAAAGAAAGTCTTGTATAGTGGAATGGAAGGACATGCAACTGTTACGCATATCACGTTTCAGTCTTAACCATTGTTTTCCGCTCAGTTCAATGCGGGTCATGGGGGGACGATGACTAAAAGGAAACTTTTAAAGAACTAAATTTTACAAAAATTACTTCTTATTAAAAAACGCGATTCCGCCGTGAAATTAATTATTGATCTGGTTAAGAAGCGGTAAATCTATATCAGTGCAAGCCACATGAACTGATAACTTACTTATTCACGTTCAAACAATGAAACTAACCCGAACCGATAAAGAAAAATGCCGGTAACTTTCCATTTTCCAAACACAGAATGAGTTACCCACAGGCAAGCGGTGAAGCAACCAGAGTAACGGGAAACCTTCACTTCTCATATTAATCTTTACCAAACCATATTCCCCAACTCATCACCCACCGTATCTTTGTCTCAGTGCTCTGCAAGCTGTTTCCAGAATGCTTCTTTAAAAATGCTACAACCAAAGAACACACTGCTTGTACTTAGAACCTTTGTGGTGTACTATATCGACTACTGAAAACCTCTGTTTAGAAATATCCAGAATACAGATATGGCTGTTCTTGAATACCAAAAGTAAGGTAGAAACCTTACACATTAACCTGTCTCTTTGTGGAAAACATCTGTAAGTGACGAATGGTAGTCACCCCTCTTAGTTAATAAATCTTGCCTCATATGAAGTTCTCTATTTACTCGATTCACATGGATCCTCTGGTTTACCAATGTCAACTAATTTGAAGATCATATATGGGACAGCCTATGGGAATGGGGGGGGGCTGGGGGAAGGGGGTGTCCATTTTGTACAGGTGACCATAGAAAGATAGTTCTCATCTTTTGTTGGTGTTGGTAGGTTCTTATCAGTGTTTTCGATCTGGTAGGATCCTTGATCCCACTATTTTTCGCCAGAACCTCCTTTCTTGTAATTTGACAACTCTTATTCTGGTCTTCTCGGTTAGAGATAGGCACCGTGGTGTACGGAGGGTCGAGGACCTGACTTCTGCGTTATAGTATCTTATTCTCTTATTTATCGATAGTTGTTTTGAAGTGTACCTTTTTCTACAACCGTAATATGCCCCATCTAGTTTGATTTTCCTTTATTCAAAAGCTAAAGTTTCACTGAAGACATCTGAGCAACAGTTGTAGATGTCCCACAGAGAGCATATTATGGCATTCCCGAATACTGTTAGAGTGTTTGAGATCCCCACTAGGTCGGATTAAAAGGAGACATCGAAACAATTCAGAGGCGTGCTCCTAGATTTGTTACCAATAGGTTCGATCAACATTTATTACGAAAATGCTACGTCATATTAAATGGTAATCTCTGGAAAACGTTTTTCACACGAAACACTGAGAACGTTTAAAGAGCCGGCATTAGCGATAGACTGATGAACTATCCTACTGCCACCAACATACATCTCGCGTAATGACGCCGAATACGAGATCAGACAAATGGGGGCTCGTACGAAGTATATAGAACCATTCAGTTATGATTGGAACGAAAGGGAGTGACTAGCAGGGGTAAGAGATATCCTCCGCCATGTACCATTAAGTGGCTTTAGGAGTATGTGTGTAGATGGTTTCGTTTTTGGTGAGAGTTCATAGCAGCAGGTAGCAAATTTCTGCCAAGAAATTTGCTGACAGTCGTGACGCAACCATTTTGATCATTTTATATGACTTATTTCTAGTAAATTAATCTATTACTTGCGTATAGTGTTAATATAAATTCCAAATACTGACTCGTAGAGCAATTAATTACTTGTTATTGTCTTTTTTTAGTGGTCTGAACGGCAATAACTGGAATTTATATTCGTTCCATGCTAATTAGCGGGTTACGTCAGTGACTATATGCCACATAAAATTAAAAGAAATGTTCTGGGCGTGGTTCAGTGGACCTGTGGCTTATGTAATCAGACTGTAAAAAATAAAAAGTAATTAGTAGATGAGCACCTGCAAAATACTATCAAAACTGAAATACGAGTGTGTTACCAATAAATAAATCAGCAAAATTGAAACTGATCACAAAGAAGACACTCGGTTTTCAACAAGTAATGGAACAAGCTGACTTACAAGTGGTTGGAGCACAATGGATTATTTGAAGCACGTGAAACTAAATAATGGAATGACGCAGTGAGTACGTATCACCACTGACTGAGAGTCACAGATTTTTGGGAAAGCGAATCACCCAATTTCAGCAAACCGATCCCTTGATGACGGTGATTAATGTGGCAATTACACTTCACGATGAGGGTATCTATAGCATATATTAAAGAACGAAGGAATCACTTTACTATGTTCAGGTACGGGAATGTCACCCAGATGGATTTACGATTTGTTGCTGTTATTTCCTCTCTATGAGGACTGTTGTAAGTGGACGTAATTTGGAACATATCAGGTACGAAAAATAAAAGTCTACACAACATTTCGGAAGATGACGCTTTTGTTTAAAATAATTAGTGTGTAATTATTTAGTTTGAGTCCAATCAGTCAGAAAATCAAGAAATTTCAGTTAATCAGAATTAGGAATTTGCATATCAGAAGAAATTATTTTTTTCGCAAATCACCACAGATGTGGGAAACACTACTCTTTTTTCGGGAAATATGTCTCTAATGAAAAGAAGATGCGGTTCCTTTTTTTTCTGAATTTCGAAAAAGCGTTCAGGCCATATCACAACTCTGACTGAACAAAGGCACGATATTGCAGGCTATATTCCCAAGAAGCAGCAGCTACAACGATGTGTAAGCGGAAGCAATCCATTTCGTTATCCTGTGTATCAAATGTTTGTTAGACGCAGATGTAACATGAGTGCCGATCCAAGATTACGTTGTCACGGTCTCAGCATCTGAAAGCACTTTATCAGTCAGAAGGAGCGCCATTTCAGTACTGATATCAAAAGGCTCTTCTGCCTGCAAACTTCGTGGCTAAATGGTCACAAATAAACATTTCACTTGCTGTACTGAATGGCAGCTCTCCACAGACATATTTATGTATAAACGAGCGGAAATATATATAAAATGAACCAGAAGCTACATAGCATTTGGTATCCATCTAGATGTGACAAAGTGTTGTGGAGCGGGATGAATAGCTCCTGCAGGCTGAAGAGAAGGTGAATCAAACACTAAGATGCATTCAGCATTCAAAGTTATAATACACTCTAATTCATACACCTCACGTGCTCGTCTTGAACTAAAATGGCAAAGGAGGACGTATTGCTATTCCAACATGCTGTATTTGGCCAGTGAAACAGAGATACCGTGGACGAAAATCAAACGGCGTTCGTTCTTCTCGCAAAGCGCTGTTGGGTTGAACAGTTGACTCCAATACGCTGTTACCAAATTTATTAGGGCAAGATATGTCACGTGGTCTAAAGCAGACATAAACCCTCCGAACTCTTTGCGCGGTTTCAGATCATGAGTACAAGTATAGACACAAGACATCAGTATTGTATGTGGCCGTTTTGCTCTTTGACAATAAGTCGAAGGGCAGAACTGAAAGAGCTGGAAGGCGCAGAATTCTGGCAGACTTCGCAAGAGTTCAGTGTACGCAGCACCACTGCAGACAGTTTTTCTACGGACCGGAAACGTCATGGAACTAACAAGCCAATTATCGCTCTGCTAAGGATGAGGAAATAACTGATAAGCTGCACTGAAAGTGTAATCCACGAACAAGTCGTTAGTCATACTTTTTACCACCCGCAGGAGATTTCCGTAGTCGCTCAGTTACAGATGACAGTGACGCCAGCTAGAGGTGTTAGGTCTCAGTTTTCATGGCCATGCTACTACCAAAATGTCGCTGATCACATGAACCTATGTTTGTTTAAAATGCTGCAAACAAGATACTCATTTGTCAATGTGTGATGAGTCACGGTGCATTATGTTGCACTCAGGCCAGTGTGTGCGAATTTAGCGGAAGCCTGGAGAATGGTATTTGGCGCGGTGTATAGCGACGATATAAACAGTGGATTTCTCCCGGCCCCACTAACTGTAGCAGGTTTCGGGTCTCGTTAGGTAGCCTCCTGCACAGAGTTCTGTACTTTGAATAATCTTTTCTTACTTCTTGTATCTGAAGATCCTTGGCACCATCTCATTTTCGGTCTGCCTAAAGGTCTTCGTCCTTCAGGTTTCTCCTCTGACACTTCTCTCAGTCTTGATCTTCCTCTCTTCTTAAGCCGAGGCTGGACAACTCAAGTCTGCTGGTCTCACCTTATGAAACTCTGTATGGTTGACGATATATCTCTCTGGGCTACCTGATCTTCCTTCTTCGCCCTTCTGCTCCCTCAAACTGGTGACTATTTATTGGGATATAGTGCACGTTATTTTTCGATGCATTTCTTCACCTTTTGACTGCCCTCTGCAAGTGTCTTCATTCTGCAGAACTACTGTGATCTACACACATCTAAACCTGCTTACTGTAGTCAAGCCAGGGACTCCCACTGTCATTTTTACCCATACACTACCCTCCATTATCAAATTAACTTTTCCTTCATAGCTCAATATACTTTCCATCAGACAGTTCCTTTTCTTTTAGTCAACTTCTGCCATAAACAGTCTTTGATTTTTCTCCTGATACGGACATGGCATATGTTTCAGTCGATTGCAGACTTAATGTCGAAGGATGACTAGCGTTTCATGTCCTGCTAACTCCGTGAAAGGAATCATCCCGGTATTTGCCTTGAGCGATTACACATCAGAATCTGGCTTGAAATATGTAAAATATCTCTCAAAACAACTGTGCCAGAAGAATTAATTTGGAAGCATGGGCGCAAGTATTTACTATACGTAAAAGACATTAGCGTGACAGATTGCAGAGTGTTGCTCTAGTGTTCGTGATACTTATTAAGTATGCATGAGCTGTTATCAAACAAATTCGAAGACTCATTGCTAAAATTGTAAGAAATCGGCAGAGCATATACGAAAGTGGATTAGAAATGCTCGAAGAATTCAGATGGGGGACTACGGAAGTAAGGCGACACTGTTCCCGTGAAAACCGGTTGGGTAAATTTGGAGAGCCGGTGTTACAAAAGCATCATGCGAACATTCTGGCGCCACCACCTCATCTCGCGTATGAAACATAAGAATAAGGCAAGAGAGATTAGGACGTGTTTTCCCTCGTTTAATATGTAATGAAATAGGACAATAATTGCAAACACGGGAACGAAATACACTGAAGTGCCAATTAAACTGGTACAACTGTCTAATGTCGTGTAGGACCCGCGCGAGCAAGCAGAAGTGCCTCAACACGACGTGGCATGGACTCGACTAGTGTCTGAAGTAGTGCTGGAGGGAACTGACAGCATGAATCCTGCAGGGCTGTCCATAAATCCCTGAGAGTACGTGAGGGTGGGGATCTCTTCTGAACAGCACGTTGCAAGGCACCCCAGATATGCTCAATAATGTTCATGTCTGAGGAGTTTGATGGCCAGCGGAAGTGTTTAAACTCAGAAGAGTCTTCTTGGAGCTTCTCTGTAGCACTGTCCTGCCGGAATTGTCCAAGCCCGTCGGAATGCACAATGGACATGAATTGACGCAGGTGAACAGACAGGATGCTTACGTACATGTCAGCTGTCAGAGTCGTATCTAGACGCATCAGGGGATCCATATTACACCAACTGCACACGCCCCACGTCATTACAGAGCCTCCACCATCTTGGACAGTCCCCTGCTGACATGCAGGATCCATGGATTCATGAGGTTGTCTCCATACCCGCACACGTCAATCCGTTCGATACAATTTGAAACGAGACTCGTCCGACGAGGCAACATGTTTCCAGTCGTCAACAATCCCATGTCGGTGTTGACGGGCCCAGGCGAGTCGTCAGGCTTTGTTTCGTGCAGTCCTCAAGGGTACACGAGTGGGCCTTCAAAATGGTTCAAATGGCTCTGAGCACTATGGGACTTAACAGCTGAGGTCATATGACATTAAAGAACACGTATGGACGTAATTTTTCTATATAATACTGAAATACCAGCCCAGTGCCTGGGCTGGGCAAGGAAGAAATTGAAAACAACATGGAAAGGAAGAAAAAAATGGTCTGAGCACTATGGGACTTAACATCTGAGGTCATCAGACCCCTAGAACTTAGAACCACTTAAACCTAACTAACCTAAGGACATCACACACATCCATGCCCGAGGCAGGACTCGAACCTGCGACCGCAGCGGTCGCGCGTTTCCAGACTGAAGCGCCCAGAATCGCTCGGCCCCCACGGCCGGCAGAAAGGAAGAAAACCTCAAGAAAGATATTGGGAGTAGTACAAGGCAAACAAGAACAGGAATAAAGAACATCTGTACAAGAAAACTGAAAAATTTAATGTAACAATGAAGAAACATAGAACGATATTTTACACCCGTGTGCTTCGGATAGATGGATATGGAACAGCAAGAGTATTTTTGACCATGTAAACCCCCCAAAAAATTTCCGCCTAACAAGTGTTCCCAGAAACCGTAATCTGAAAAAGATGAAGACTAAAGAACACGAAATTCTGAAGAGAAGAATATTTCCAAATAAGGTTCAGATTCCCATCTCCAGACAATACCAAAAATGAAAACTGGAATATAGTGGTCAAAAGTTCGAAAACAACAGTACTGTGATCGAAGGAAAAATTACTGGAATAACTGAAAGTTAAATGGTTCAAATGGCTCTGAGCACTATGGGACTTAACATCTTAGGTCATCAGTTCCCTAGAACTTAGAACTACTTAAACCTGACTAACCTAAGGACATCACACACATCCATGCCCGAGGCAGGATTCGAACCTGCGACCGTAGCAGTCCCGCGGTTCCGGACTAAAGCGCCTAGAACCGCACGGCCACCGCGGCCGGCTAACTGAATGTTAAATCAGTAGTAGTTATTTACGTGGACCCTAGGAGGCCCAAATCAAGTGAAGAAGGTGACATACACGTCATCTGAGTAAAGACTCCTAGGCATATTTTATCAGCGATGACAGTCGGGAAAGTGCGGTTGCCCACGTGATATCATACATCATGTTTACGGTTGAAACACTTGTCGATATATCTGAATAACCGGAATTGCTTATCTTTGACCCTGCCTTCTACTCATTAAATGAAAATCATTTTGCCGTCCCACTATGTGTTCTGTTTTTATTTTATGGTGGCAGTTAAAATTCCAAATACGAGACGTTGCTATCATATATCTGTACTTACATTTCGCGATGCTTTATATTCTTTCGTGATTTCTTATGAGAAGTTTTTCGTCAAATGGCGCAATACTGAAAGCGTGTCTACTACGTTTATAATATTTTAAGAAACTATTAATGTATCCTTACAGCTACGTAGTCCTCAGGGGTGTCAGCATAGCCGCAGATGAAGTGGATGCCTGGAAGGACTCAAACACTGTGTGTTATGGTGAAGTATCTTCCGCCACTGAACTAAAGATTCATACCCAGTAAGGTACGCGCCGTACAGGAAAGCTTGTAGCATAAACAGGAAATTTTATTGTTGTCTTTGTATTTGTTGTTGCCTAAGGCTTGAAATACCACCCAGCGGCTGCAGCTGTAGGGCAGAAAGTGAGGTTGTGTTTTGCCGTTCGCCTTATACTGCTTATTTAAAAATGAAAGCCAAATCATGTAACGTGCTTACACAAACTAGGTGTGTTGTCTAAAGCGGGAGAGACAGTGACCGACTTGCAAACGAAATTCTTAACTTCATATTTCAGTCGTGTCTTACTCAAATAATAACATAACCGATTTTGACTGCCTATCTAAGAACCACCCTGTTAAAAATGTTTGTACAGTTGTATAGATATCCAAACTTGTTTCATAAAGCTGGCCGCGGTGGCCCAGCGGTTCTAGGCGCTTCAGTCTGGAATCGCGCGACCGCTACGGTCGCGGATTCGAATCCTGCCTCGGGCATGGATGTGTGTGATGTCCTTAGGTTAGTTAGGTTTAAGTAGTTCTAAGTTCTAGGGGCCTGATGACCTCAGATGTTAAGTTCCATAGTGCTCAGAGCCATTTGAACCATTTGTTTCATAAAAGTGACAAGAATTTCCTGTAGGTCACATTCTTAAACAATGATTAAATATTGCGCAAACCTTACCAGAGAACCACTAAAAATCACGGTTTAGAAAATCTCTAAAAAGCCAAAAAGCGATCTTTCTTTATTTACTTATTATTTGACGTTGGCAGACAAACAAACTCTCGCACATGAATAAATATACAGGACAGATATAACTGCCAGATGTAAATCCTGAATATAAAGAACAGCAATTCAGTTTCAGTAACTAAACGTCACCTTCCGCAGTGCGGCATACGCGGATGATGTCGGTGTGTTCGTTGCAAACGCCAGGGACATCGATTCCGTTCGCCGAGTTCTCAACGTTTATGAACGAGCATCCGGTGCCAAGTTAAATTCCAACAAAACGGTACTGATCCCGCTAGGACCACGATCATTGACCATCGAACGCCCATGGTACCGAGTTGTGGGGGAACAACGTATCTTGGGCCTTGAGGTGACTGCCTGTCCGCAGCGCATGTTAACGCTCACGTGGAGGCGGCTGCTCACGCGCATCAGAGGACTTTGCGTGAGTCACGCTGATCGACGACTCGACCTCCATCAACGAATCCAACTGATTAATACCTACATCCTCTCACGGGCATGGTATGTAGCACAAATCCTTACGCTACCGAAACAAATCGGCAGAGCCATCTCACGAGCAGTATACTGGCTCTTGTGGCGGCATACACTGTTCAAAGTTGATGCGCAGACTTGTACACTGCCAAAAGTCGATGGTGGCCTTGGACTCATCGACTTTACCCGCAAATGTGTGGCACTCCTGATTCACCGTATCGCCACTTTGCGCGAAACTGACCCAGGTGGGACAACAGCGGTTCTTTTAGACCGTTATCGTCCACGATCGGCGCGTGCACCAGTATATTTAACGCATATTCCGTTCCGGATGACGACAGTCAAGGACTATTACCTCAATCAAAGTTACGTCTTAACAGTGGCCACTGACAAGGCGCGCACGTCGAAGCGCCTTTACCAGGCACTTCAAGGCCAGCCCACACCACATAAATTACAGACGACCGTCGGTCATCTGGCACCAAGCTTGGGCTAATGTCAACAACCCAGCCCTTCCCACGGAAGTTTCGGCGCTATGGTATCGTGTCGTCAACAATTTAATACCCACTAATCATCGACTGGCGGCCATCCGCCTACGGCCATCGGCTGCTTGCGGCCGATGTGGTGACGTAGACACCAGAGAGCATCGTCTCTTATGCCCTCACGTCCAAGAAGTGTGGAACCTTGCACGTGTGCTATTAGCGCTGATCGGTGGGACGACACCAGACAATGTGTCGATCGACTGGTTCCTTACCCCTGATATTCAGTCCAACCCCCGAACACGACGTAACGCAATGGTGTGGCTCTTGGGCCACACCATTTTCACGATCTATGACCTTTCCCTCACCGATGCTGTCTCTTTCATGGACTACCTGTGGAGCCAGCATCGCCTGGCGGAATCTGACCGGAAATATACCACTATCTTTGCCAGATTTCTGAAAGTTGCAATGGTTCATGGGTATCAAAAGGTGTTCCGGGTTGACTAAGGCACCTCGTCCTGGAATTGCCTGAGTTTACCCCTGGAGCTATGTCACTCGGCCTTCAAACTACCCTGGACTTGCCTATACCCCAGATTTGACATTGCCTTCTGGGCATCACTAAAGTAGACTATTCTATGTTAATAATGATATGACAATTGATAACATGGGAACTGTGTGAACTATGTATGGGAAATTATTGGGAAATCAGAAACCACGTAAATAATCTTAGAGGATTATTACTTAGTTAATTCTATGGGCGATGAGATTATCTCGCCAGTTTAGTTTTCTTTTGTGTGTGATCTGTTCATTTTTTTTTCATTTTCAGTCTTTTTTACGCTTTGGTTAGTTCTAAAGATTGGGAAATCAGAAACCACGTAAATAATCTTAGAGGATTATTACTTAGTTAATTCTATGGGCGATGAGATTATCTCGCCAGTTTAGTTTTCATTTATGTGTGCTGCCGTCCATGCTTTTCATTTGCCTTCATTATTTCTTTCTTTTTAGTTTCTAAACCATCACTTGCTTCACACCTGCAGCGAGAGGTGTATTACTGAGTAGTGTGTCGTCGCCCCCGAGGCACAGCAGAGTGTGCCTCGGTTTTTTATTTTCGGTTTATGGCAATACATCTTGCTACAAACAGCACCCTGCTTTACGTGCTGCGTCGACACTAGCGGATGGCGGCATTCTTGGAGAGGAAAAGGAAGGGCTACAGGGGAGGAAGGAGGCCCATTAAAAAAAAGAATGAAAAAAAGAAAAAAAAGAAAAAAAAAATAAAAAAAATTGGTTCAAGAAAAAACCGTAAAGCAAGTATACATCACAGCTAAATCTCGATATCCATATTTCCTAAGCATTCGACCGATTCTGAACTTTATGCAAATTTTCGAGGGGTCGGGATTAGTAAACCAGGGGACTCTCTAACACCATGTGTTGTACTCCTTGGTTCTTTCAGCAGCAGCTGTGGGGGGGGGGGGGGGGGTATAATCAGTTCTTCCCGTCCCCGTTACATATGTACCAAAAGAGTTTTGGAACGTTGAATCGCAGAAATTGAACAGTGTAGATATATTTTCATGGAAGGCCGGCCACAAAGCCCGGCCTGTCACTCGGATTTGTTCGTTCCTTCTCGAAACTAACCGGAAAGCGCGACATATTTAGCGCTGTGATGCGGTATTTGCCGGCCGAAGTGACCGAGCGGTTCTAGGCGCTACAGTCCGGAACCGCGCGACCGCTACTGTCGCAGGTTCGAATCCTGCCTCGGGCATGGATGTGTGTGATGTCCTCACGTTAGTTAGGTTTCAGTAGATGTACGTTCTAGGGGACTGATGACCTCAGATGTTAAGTCCCATAGTGCTCAGAGCCATTTGAACCATTTGATGCGGTATTTTGCGGTCGCTACAACTCTCTGAGTTCGACAGAATCGTAGTGTCAGCGCTTTTTACCCTTCGCTATTTGCTCTTAGTATGAAGAATGCTCACAGGTCCAGTGGCTGTTTGCAGAAAAAGAGGAGGTCCAGTGATCTGCCATCACAATCCTTGAAAATGAATGGGAATGAGAGAAGAGAGGAATGAGAGTTCTAAATTGGCGTAAGCACGGGTATTTTACATTTCCTTCGAAACGGCATTATAGTACCATGCAAAAAGAAATTAAACTTTTAGATGACAAGGAAACAGCAAAAAGTTACAACGATCGACAGGTGGAGAATTGGAAATTTGTGGTAAGTTCCTATGGGACCAAACTGCCGAGGTCATCGGTCCCTAAGCTTGCACACTACTTAATCTAACTTACGCTAAGGACAACACACATACCCATGCCCGAGAGAGGACTCGAGCCTCGGACGGGGGAAACCGCGCGAACCGTGGCAAGGCGCCTAAGACCTCGTGGCTACCCCGCGCGGCTCTACAGATGGAGTTCACCGTTCTGGAGAAGCACTTTGTGCTAAATTTGCAGGCATGAAACACTTGAAGGAATTGGTGGTACGAACAGCAAAATTTCTGAAGTCACATCCGTTATTCAATTTTCAATTGCAACTGTTTTTAGTGGAAATGAATAAAGAGTATGGAAATTCATATAGTGCTTCAAAGTGCGTTGGTTAAGTCAAAGGGCATGCCTGGAACGAGTTTTCGGTTTAAATCTCGCTATTCTAAAATTTATGGGGGAAAAAGGATTGCTGGAACGAAAATTAGAACATCTGGAATAGATTGCAGGCTTCGCACTTCAAGTGGGCTTGATTGCCCACTGCTCACAGTAAGACAATGTAAGGTAACTTCCTTCTCATCTGGTGGTAATGCGTTTAAGAAAGAAAATCACATTGTGGAAGGTACACATTCTGACAAAGACAATCCAGTTCCCTTAGCTCACTGGTGTTGAAGAAAGTGCGAGGACCGAAAAATTCATTGTCGCCTTGCAAGAATTACAACAATAGTTTTATAAAAGATACTGAGGACGCTGTCAATTTTGACATTTGTTTTCGAGCTGTTTTCGAAACCGTTAGCACTTCAGTTGAAAATTGTGCATGTGCATATGTAACTGATTGATGTTCAAGGTAGTTCCAGTTTTAATTAAAAATCTTTTAACGTCAAAACTGTCCAGGACGTGTACACAGCTTTTCTCGTGTAGGTTTTCCAAGTTTACATAATGGGGTTGCAAAGGCGCTGTAATATTTCGATCGACGTATTTGTATGAAAGATCTTTTTTTAGATCATGAAACTAAATAAGTCACGATTACGTGGCAACTTGAGCGCGGAACTCAGTGAAACTGTCTGTGTGTATCCGTATGCCGACAGTTTGTACCAGATAAAAATTATATCTTCAGTCTGCCAAAAATAATTAATTGATGTTGAAAACTATGTTGCTGAGAAATGTGAAATATAAAACCAAGCCATATGCGGTACGTCTATAATGCCACTTAAATACGGAGAGTTTTTCCCCTCTTCCCGCTCCTCGCGCTCAGACAGCGTGGTTTGGCTGTGGGGGAAATTTGTGAAGTGAGGCTGAGCGCCTTGGCACTTGGTCCCGGTCATGGTCAGCGAGCCAAAATCTTGGCTACCTGTTCTAAGACAACCTGAGAGCTGAAGACACTGCATGATGAACTTCTGGTTGGCGCTACTGATGGTGGGTATGACCTCGTCACTGCTATGTGACAGTGCTGAAGAAGCGACTCTTCTCAGATCACTGATGACCGAAGCACTTTCCGAAAGTGGATGTCACAAGATAGACTAAAGCTTTGTATATTGAAAATAGCACTCTTGGTAAGTTAAGTACAGAATTAATCCATTTCTCTGATTAACCTATGTTACTAAAACATAGACGAGTTAAAACAGAATTACAATTTACGCAACACGTTAGCAAATTTGAACATACAAAACAATTGGAGAAATCCCCACACCATGTGTTTGCTGCAGATGTCCATCATCTTTTCTACAACCACCGAAAACATTTGTAGCAGACTTGTATGGAAAACTTTCGTTAACTATCTTCTCTTTCGGATGGAGAACTGGACACAGGCTGGTCAGTAGACGACAACTGACGGTACACCTTCAGCTGTGTGTTTAAATCCGTTTATTCAAATTCGATTGGTATCGGTGACACAATACTCTGTCATCGAGCCCCTCTGTTAGCAAAAACTCGACCTATAACAAACTTTCCATACATCCGCAGCAGTCAAAAAAAGCAAAGTCAGCGTCCGCGTGAAATGCAGCTACACTCAATGAGTAGTTTTTTGATGGCTGTAGCGAGCAGGAACTTCAAGCATGGGCAGGTCTGCGGACGCCGACATTGATTTTTATCCCCTGTTCAGCACTATGGAGAGTTGACTATAGGTCCAGTTTTCGCCAATAGAGGGGCCTGATGATGGTGCGATGTGTCGCCGAAACCAGTAACATTTGAATAGAGAGATTTAAGCACACATCTGAAGGTCTTACAGTCAATTCTCAGATGTATGAAATCGTCAAATTAGCAACCGGTATTCCTGGAAACTACCTGGAGTGCCTGTTACCTGCTGACCTGTATTGTCAATGGGAAACGCTCAGTATGGCTACAAAGAAGTGCTGTGCAGCTCAGTCCGAGCCGCGTCGAAGCCTCCATGCAAATCACCAGCAACGCAAACACTCTGCCGACGGAAGAAAAGCGCCACGAGTGGTCTCCGATTCCTCTGATCTCCTAGGCGAACGTACATTGAACCGGTTCTAGTTGTTTTGAATGTTAAATCCAGGTTTCCCATCTTTTATGATGCATACTCTTTCCAAACATAAAAAATCGTTGACCAATGTCACCTTATTGTTTGTTTTTGTTTGTTATTACGCCATGTGCGTTATTTTAAAACGCAGAGTCTGTCATTTTAAAGTGTTTCCATAATCCTGGGCCTGCCGGGGTGGCCGAGCGGTTCTAGGCGCTACAGTCTGGAACCGCACGACCGCTACGGTCACAGGTCCGAGTTCTGCCTCGGGCATGGATGTGTGTGATGTCCTTAGGTTGGTTAGGTTTAAGTAGTTCTAGGTTCTAGGGGACTGATGACCTCAGAAGTTAAGACCCATAGTGCTCAGAGCCATTTGCACCATAATCCTGGACTTTTGATTAGTATTAGAATGCATCTTATGGCCATCACATGTATCAACTGTTGATCCACCGGTATGGACCATATTTTATTTTGTCTCTACATATTACACTGTCCATTCGCATTAATATGAGCACCTGTCAAAAGTATAAATGACCACATTTTGCAGCGTGAACAGCTGTGAGACTGGCAGGAATAGAGCGTAAGGGGTTCGTGATCTTTTACCCAACGGTAAACACTTTTTTTTTTTTTTTTTTTTTTTTTTTTGCCTTACGCATGTCGATGGTAGGCTACACCGATTGTCAAGCGCTGCTAGCACTAACTGAGTGAAGTGTTCAATCTGGGAGTCCGTTCAGTCCAGATGGAGCTGTGCTGTGAGCCATGCGTCGTGTCGTGATGGCTGGGTGAGTCCCCACCGCCGTGGGTAGACCCTCAGCAAAACATTACCGATTCGTGATGAATGATATTTACTGACAGGTGTTTTATATAGATTTACAGTGCGACATATATTTTCGCGTTCGCATCAACCGCGCAGGCCATATATCGGATTCTAGTGAGGATTGTGTGTGTTCACCACTGTTACAGCGTGTGGCGAAAGACTGAGAATTCTGACCTGTGATGAGATTAACGGTAGTCAGAAATGTGAAACGAAAGTAGTGTATGCCTCATCTTGTGTCTAAACAGAATTAACAGTCAAACAGTGTAAAACATTTTGACACTCGTTATTGTAGAAGCCTTTAGCATTGAGTGAACATTGTTGACCAGCCGCTTCGTGATTATAAACGGCTCCTGAAGCAGCTAAAGTCGATTATCATTTATCTATTAGGCGACAGTCGCATTAAAATTAAAGGTAGGGTGCTATTTCGGTTAATAATAATCGACGTCATATTAATTTGGTGTTTCAGAGTCAGTAAGGGTCTGGAAGGCACCGACATGGATGTGGATCGATGTCGACTCCAGTGCCGCGGCCAGATGCGTCAGGTTTCCCGGCTGAGGATCCACGGCGCGATCTGCCCGATCGAGCTCATCCCACAGATTCTCTGTTTGTTTTTAATCAGGGGAGTTTGGTGGCCATGGGAGCTCGGTAAAGTCATCCTGGTGCTTTTCCAACCACGCACGTACACATCGAGCTGTGTGTTGTTGCATTTCGTGTAGGCAGATAATCATCATGCTGAGGAAAAACATTTTGCTTGTAGGTCTGCATACAGTCCTCAAGGATAGATGCATGCTTGTGTTGATCCAATGTGTTTTCCTTAGTGAGGAGATAACACAGGAAATGTCACGAAAACGTTCCCCACACCGTAACGCAGACCTCACTGCTCCCTCCTTGGGCGTGGTCCCTTCCAACGATTGTTGCAGGGCGTTTGCTTCCAAATGATTCACGCTGTACACACTAACGCTCAACTGTCCGATAGAGCATAAAACATGGTTCATCTGAGAAGGCCAACCGTCACCACTCAGCTGATGTCGAGTTGCGGAGCTGACGTGCAAATTCCAGCCTTCGTCGCCGATGAACAACAATCAGCAAGGGTGCATAAAAAAGCCGCCTGATATGGAGGACCATAAGCAGTAACGTTCGCTGAACGTTGATTGAGGAGACACTGTTGGTTCATCTGGGTGACCGGCTGCTCAAAAGTCGCACGACTATTCGCCCGTACACATCTCCGCCATTCACCCCTGTCATCAGTGGCCAGTGGTGGACCAAAGTTGCCTCGGCGCGTGTTTGGATAGCATCATTTTGCCATGCACAGCATACTTTAAACACGGGAGCACGTGGAGAGTTTACGAACTTAGCAGTTTCGGACATGCCAGCGATCATTCTCTTTTGGAAAAAAAAAAATTGTTTAAATGGCTCTGAGCACTATGGGACTTAACATCTGATATCATGACTCCCCTAAAACCTAGAGCTACTTAAACCTACCTAACCTAAGAACATCACAGACATCCACGACCGAGGCAGGATTCCAACCTGCGACCGTAGCAGTCGAGCGGTTCCGGACTGAAGCGCCTAGAACCGTTCTGCCACACCAGTCTGCTGCTCTTTTGGACATCACATACATCGCTCCGTTCCTCATTACAACAGTTTTTTCCGCGCCCGTCCGACACGTTTTATGTACCCTCCACTGGTAGTACAGCTATCAGTCATAGTGGTTATTGCACATTAACGTCGAACGTAGCGAAGACGTCATCAGTGTGACTGGACCATGTATAGACAGAACTCACTCGCTGCGTTTACCTATTTATGAAAGCTAATCTCAGGAACTACAGGTTGACTGATTCAGGAGGAATGGTTGTGTGTATAATTTATTCCTACTACGTCAGAAAAGTCGTCCAGCCGTAGAGACTTCTGACACTGCGAAGACGGGGTGGGTCGCTAATACGCTTTAAAGTAAGCATTGTCAAGTGGAAGGGTTACTATTTCTAAAGTCCGTTATTGTAACGAAGATTTTCGCTTCCGATTGGCATTACTGGTCTTGTGAAAGCTCTACTACACGCTGGGCAACTTGTTGTAGTTCGGACTGTTGGATTAGTAGACATTTCCTCGATTTTTTCTGGACGGAAGTTTCATTGGGCGCAGTTTACAAGGTGCCGTACTAGACACTGCACTTATGAGTATGCTGGCTGTATCAAGTCATTCCCTGACCGATTGCTAGCTTGAAGTGTCCGCTGAAGTGGACGCCAGTCACAGGTCGCAGCGTACTGGCCTGGAGCGGGAGGTTACGGTGGAGGCCTGGAGAAGATGTGGCAGTGTTTTTCTAAATCTCGGGTTATGGTCGAGGCTACCCGGCTGGCTTAAACACTGGCGACTTTCCCGTGTTTTCGGCATCTCTAGGACAGAGAAAAATCGTGGCTGCAAACAACTCTCCCCGAAGAAGTGGTGTTAATGGGTGAAAAAACATTGCCAGTTGAAATAGCCACATGTGTCGCATTATGGTACTGTAAAATATTCGGTTAATGATTAACGTGTCGGTTTACATAATCCACTACTAGTTTTCATGTTAGGGTGACTTAATCTCTACGAACACGACGATGTGTAATGATTGTCACACTGAACAACATTTTACATTGAAACTTCCTGGCAGATTAAAACTGTGTGCCGGACCTTTGCCTTTCGCGGACAAGTGAAAATCTCAAAAAAGTGGTTCAAATGGCTCTGAGCACTATGGGACTTAACTTGTGAGGTCATCAGTCCCCTAGAACTTAAAACTACTTGAACCTAACTAACCTAAGGACATCACACACATCCATGCCCGAGGTAGGATTCGAACTTGCGACCGTAACGGTCGCGCGGTTCCAGACTGACGCGCCTAGAACCGCACGGCCACACCGGCCGGCCTGAAAATCTCATTCTGGAAACATTCCCCCAGGCTGTGGCTAAGCCATGTCTCCGAAATAGCCTTTCTTTCAGTAGTGCTACTTCTGCAAGGTTCGCAGGAGAGCTTCTGTGAAGTTTGGAAGGTAGGAGACGAGGTGCTGGCAGAAGTAAAGCTGTGAGGAAGGGGCGTGAGTCGTGCTTGGGTAGCTCAGATGTTAGAGCACTTGCCGGCGAAAGGCAAAGCTTCAGATTATTCAGATGGCTCTGAGCACTATGGGACTTAACATCTGAGGTCATCAGTCCCCTAGAACTTAGAACTACTTAAACCTACCTAACCTAAGGACATTACACACGTCCACGCCCGAGGCAGGATTCGAACCTGCGACCGTAGCGGTCGCGCGGTTCCGGACTGAAGCGCCTAGAACCGGTCGGCCACACCGGCCGGCGAAAGGCAAAGGTCCCGAGTTCGAGTCGCGGTCTGGCACACAGTTTTAATCCGCCAGGACGTTTCATATCAGCGCACACTCCGCTGCAGAGTGAAAATCTCATTCTGCAACATTTTACATTGCTCTGAGGATGACTCGTCATAGAACGAAAATTTGGGATCCTGGCGTAAGATTTTTAGCAGCACGTGTGTATCGCCCCACTGACAGTATCAAAGAATAGCTTTACAATTTCTCCGAGGTGACAATTGAATGGTGGGAAGCTCGGCTGTGACATCAGCACCGCTGCTTCCCACTGCGCACGTAGTCCATGATCCTTACCCTGTGTTCTAGTAGGTTTGATTGGTGACTGTGACTGCAGCTGTCTGCAGTTAAAATGTGAAAAATTATAACCATTTCTTGTGCCAGCCAGGTGATTATAGTCGTTTACCATACAATGTCAACACTTTTGCCGAAAGTGAAGGACAAGAGTGAAAAATGATAAGAAGCTTTTTTTCCCCAAGATAACTACGTGACCCCCAAAGTGTTCGTGCCACCTACAGTTTGACAAGCCCTACTCCGCACCAATACGAGGCTTAATAACCCGAGAAGGCTAGGAATATTCCCCCACGGCCTCTCGGACGGATGGATTTCGGCGCGTAAAAAGCTAGCTGCGGTGATAAACGGCGGCGACATTAATGGAGTTTGGTAGTTTTGCGGAGTCACTGTGCGGCGGCGTCTTTGTCGGCGCTCGGACAGACGGCCGGCGCGCCGCTGCCGTTATTATCTGGCACACGTCCTCTGCGTGTCGCGCCGCTGAGAGGCCGGCCCTTCTGCCGAGAGCCCGCCCCGGCGACTCATCGCCGAGTTCCTCCCCCCTCCCCCTCCCCCACTCCCCGTCAATGTATTCAGCCCGCTTCCGCCCGGTATGTATCGCGTGCCGTTCGTTTTCTTGCCCGCCGTCCGCCGCCTACCGCCGCTATGATTATTCTGAAGCCTTCATTAACTCGATGAAAGACGGTTCCATTTCTTATTGCCTACTTCACACGGCCTCTTCCTCCCCCGCTACGCGCATTCATCATTCTGAGCCAACACGAGAGCCGGCCCGGTCTCCAGAATTCTTCCGGCGGTGCTTCCGTTACCTTTTGTTTCTCACTTGTGTTAAGCTCTTGCTTCCCGCACACTTTTCAACTGTAGGTTTGCTTTCATGGACAGCAGTGGACCAGAAACTGTACCCGTTGCATTGCGCAGTGGATCAGGTTCCACAAGACCATTCTGCATACCGCACAAAGTAACACCACATGTGCGCTAACGTGACCAATGTCATGAGATACCTCCTAAGATCGTGACGGACTTCCTTTTGCAAGCATGTAAACATGACATGGACTAAACATGTCGTTGGAAGTCCACTGCAGAAATATTGACCCAGGCTTCCTCTATAGCCGTCCGTAATTGAGAAAGCGTTGCCGGTGCAGGATTTTGTGCAAACTGACCCGTAAATGGTCTATGGGATTCATGTCAGGCAATTTGGGTGGCCAAATCATTGGCTCGAACTGTCCAGAATGTTCTTCAAACCATTCGCGACCAACTGCGGTCCAAGGCTATGGCGAAGGGCGTACCCAGGATCTGAACTGGGGGGGGGGGGGGGGGGGCGCAGGTCATACTAGTCTCAGGAAACAAGGACTCGAGACAACATACAGCACTTCGTATTAAATGAAACAGTAAACCAGTGAAAAACAGCTTTTAATAAACATTTTAAATACAAGAATGCACTTGTACAATCCGAGAAAACATGCAGCATTTCTTATTAAATAAAACAGTAAACTAGTAAAAAAACTGCGAATATCTTCTACGCGGGGTATGCTGGGTACGCCCATGGCTATGGCGTAATGTCATCCATAAAAATTCCATCGTTCTTTAGGAATATGAAGTCTATCAATGACCGCAAATGGTCTCCAAGTAACCGACCATAACCATTTTCAGTCAATGATCGGTTCAGTTGGAGAAGAGGACACAGTCCATTTTATGTAAACATAGCCCACATTGTTATGGAGCCACTACCATCTTGCACAGTGCTTTGTTGGCAAGTTGGGTCGTGGGGTCTGCTCCACAATCGAAGGCTGCCATCAGATTTTACCAGCTGGAGTCGGGACTCATCTGAACAGGCCTGTCTTCTAGGGTCCAACCGATATGGTCGCGAACTAAGAAGAGGCTCTGCTGCTAGCAAAGGCACTCGCGTTGGTCGTCTGTTGCCATAGTCCATTAACGCCAAATTTCACTGCCTAATGGACACGTCCGTCCTACGAGCCACATTGATTTCTGTGGTTATTTGAAGCATCGTTCCTTGTCTGCTAGCACTGACAACTATATGCGAACACCAATGCTCTCGGTCTTCAAGTGAAGTCCGTCGGAAACTGCGTTGTCCATGGAGAGAGGTAATGCCTGAAATTTGATGTTCTCGGAACGCTCTTGACACTGTGGATTTCAGAATACTGAATTCTCTAACTACCATTCCGCGTTCAAGGTCTTAATTCCCGTCACGCAGCCATAATCACATTGGAAACCTTTCCACATGAATAACGTGAATAAAAATGACAACTCCGCTGATGCACTGCCCTTTTATACCTTATGTACGCGATACTACCGCTGTCTGTCTGTATATGTGAGAATCGCTGTCCCACGACTTTCGTCACCTCCGTGTAACTGTAGTCATTTTCCGGTGGTGGCTACGTCTTTGTTGCATGAAGCGCTACTGTGCAGGCCATTCCGAAGGAAGCAAACGAGGGCGCCATATCTACATTTGGTATGGTTCCAAATGGTCCCCACTGTCCGTAAAAGAAGAAGGAATGAGAGCGTTTTCCGCCGTATCTCGAGGAAAGAAATAAGTGAAAAAAAAAAGAATAGGAAAAGAGACAGGATGATGCGACAGGAGTTGAAACATGAAATACTTCCGTATTATTAGACAGAGCCGTCGATGCAATGAAAAAAAAATGTAAGAGAGGAAAAGATGACTGAGATTGGAATATATCGTAGAAAGAACTGAAGATATTGATGTGAGTGCTACTGTGAGATGAGGAATCTACCTGTTACAAGATCACTACAAAAAAATTAATGACTGGTAAATTCATGTTCTACATTTACATCTACATCCATACTCCGCAAGCCACCTGACGGTGTGTGGCGGAGGGTACCCTGAGTACCTCCATCGGTTCTCCCTTCTATTCCAGTCTCGTATTGTTCGTGGAAAGGATTGTCGATATGCTTCTGTGTGGGCTCTAATCTCTCTGATTTTATCCTCATGGTCTCTTCGCGAGATAGGAGGGAGCGAGGTAGGAGGGAGCAATATACTGCTTCACTCTTCGGTGAAGGTATGTTCTCGAAACTTTAACAAAAGCCCGTACCGAGCAACTGAGCGTCTCTCCTGCAGAGTCTTATCTATCATCTCCGTAACGCTTTCGCGATTACTAAATGATCCTGTAACGAAGCCCGCTGCTCTCCGTTGGATCTTCTCTATCTCTTCTATCAACCCTATCTGGTACGGATCCCACACTGCTGAGCAGTATTCAAGCAGTGGGCGAACAAGCGTACTGTAACCTACTTCCTTTGTTTTCGGATTGCATTTCCTTAGGATTCTTCCAATGAATCTCAGTCTCGCATCTGCTTTACCGACGATCAACTTTATATCATCATTCCATTTTAAATCACTCCTAATGAGTACTCCCAGATAATTTATGGAATTAACTGCTTCCAGTTGCTGACCTGCTATTTTGTAGCTAAATGATAAGGGATCTATCTTTCTATGCATTCGCAGCACATTACAATTGTCTACATTGAGATTCAATTGCCATTACCTGCACCATGCGTCAATTCGCTGCAGATCCTCCTGCATTTCAGTACAATTTTCCATTGTTACAACCTCTCGATACACCACAGCATCATCTGCAAAAGACCTCAGTGAACTTCCGATGTCATCCACAAGGTCATTTATGTATATTGTGAATAGCTACGGTCCTATGACACTCCCCTGCGGCACACCTGAAATCACTCTTACTTCGGAAGACTTCTCTCCATTGAGAATGACATGCTGAGTTCTGTTATCTAGGAACTCTTCAATCCAATCACACAATTGGTCTGATAGTCCATATGCTCTTACTTTGTTCATTAAACGACTGTGGGGAACTGTATCGAACGCCTTACGGAAGTCAAGAAACACGGCATCTACCTGGGAACCCGTGTCTATGGCCCTCTGAGTCTCGTGGACGAATAGCGCGGGCTGGGCTTCACACGATTGTCTTTTTCGAAACCCATGCTGATTCCTACAGAGTAGATTTCTAGTCTCCAGAAAAGTCATTATACTCGAACATAATACGTCTTCCAAAATTCTACAACTGATCGACGTTAGAGATATAGGTCTATAGTTCTGCACATCTGTTCGACGTCCCTTCTTGAAAACGGGGATGACCTGTGCCCTTTTCCAATCCTTTGGAACGCTACGCTCTTCTAGAGACCTACGGTACACCGCTGTAAGAAGGGGGGCAAGTTCCTTCGCGTACTCTGTGTAAAATCGAACTGGTATCCCATCAGGTCCAGTGGCCTTTCCTCTTTTGAGCGATTTTAATTGTTTCTCTATCCCTCTGTCGTCTATTTCGATATCTACCATTTTGTCATCTGTGCGACAATCTAGAGAAGGAACTACAGTGCAGTCTTCCTCTGTGAAACAGCTTTGGAAAAAGACATTTAGTATTTCGGCCTTTAGTCTGTCATGTTGCAGTAGAATGCTAGCTTGAAACTGCTGTAACTATCGGAATTGGCCAACAGAACATTTATTTGTAGATAAACTGCCATAGCCGACAGAGACTAAATTTAGCACATAGAGGCTGTCGGCACACACATCTAGAAGACACTACAGTGTCACATAGCATATTCAGTTAGCTCAGTTACGTCACGGAAACACACCTGCGTAGTAGTGCAAAATATCAGTTCACAGAAGTCTAATGTCGTTTCTCGCTCCACTTTTATTTTTTCATCTAATCACTTCAGTGTAAGGTCTCTCATGCAGATAGTACATAGCACATCCTTCTTCCTTCTTGCTAGGCGCCATCCGTGAAGCGAAGATTTCTTTTGGTAAAATTTAAATAGTGGTATTGAATAGCGTCAATCGATGCGCTGCCGATATAATCTCCTGATTTTGCATTTTATAGTGTGGCAGAGTATTTGTTACTAACGTGGATTTGTTCATATTTTTCATGCTCATATTTTTCGTGCCAGGGAGGAAGATCACGCTGAGAACCAGAAATTATGTGTCTTTATTCTCAACTTCATTACAGTTGGTAGTTAGCACAACAACATTGGAAATACTGGTCGAAAGTGAACTAGCGGAAGATCAGTTTATATTGCGGAGGAATGTACGGACACGAGAGGCAATACTATCCCTACGACTTATCTTAGAAGACAGTTTAATGCAAGGCAAACTAATGTATACAGATTTGTGGGCTTAGAGAAAGCTTTTGACAGTGTTGACTGGAATACTGTCTTTGACATTCCGATGGCAGCAAGACTATTTACAACTTGTACAGAAACAATACGGCAGTTATAAGAGTCGAGGGGCACGAAAGGGAAACAGTGCTTGAGAAAGGAGTAAAACAAGGTTGAAGTTTATCGCGAGTGTTATTCAGTCTGTAGTTTGAGCAAGCAGTAGTTGGAAGAAAAGAAAAATCTGGAGTAGGAACTGAAGTACAGGGGGAACAAAAATAAGAATTTTGAGTTTTGCTGATGACATTGTAATTCTGTCAGACAGCAAAGGCCTTGCAAAGCATTTGAATGGAACGGATAATGTCATGAAAGGCGGGTACAAGATGAACATCAAAAAAAGCAAAACAAGGATAATGGAATGTAGAATAATTAAATCAGCTGAGCTAAGAGAATTAAATTAGGAAAGGAGATACTTAAATAAGCAGATGCGTTTTGTTATCTGGACAGCAAAATAAATGATGATGGCCAGAGTAGAGAGGATATGAAATGTAGAGTGGCAATAGCAAGAAAACCGTTTCTGAAGAAGATAAATTTGTTAACATGGAGTACAGATTTAAGTGTTAGAATATCTTTTCTGAGAGTATTTGTATGGAGTGTAGACATGTATGGAAGCGAAACATTTTAGACTATAAGACAATAGAAGTTTTTGAAATGTGGTGCTACAGAAGAATGCTGAAGGTTAGATGGGTAGATCAAGCAAGTAATGAGGAAGTACTGAATACAATTGGGAATAAAAGAATTGTTGGGCAAACGTAACTAGGACAAGGGATCGGCTGGTAAGAGATATTCTCAGACATAATGTGATCACCAATTTACCATTGGAAATAAGTGTGGGAGGTACAAATTGTGGAGGGAGACCAAGAGATTAATACGGTGAGCAGTTTCAGAAGAATGTAAGTGGCAGTACTTATTCGGAGATGTAGAGGCTCGCCCGAGATAGTGTAGCATGGAGAGGTGCATCAAACTAGTCTTTGGGCTGAAGACGACATCAGCAGTCAGCACAACATTTACCTATAACCACACGTCCCAAACAGCAATTATCGCTCATACTGAATGAGTGTGGATGCAAATAACAATTGCATATAACTAGGAAAATTCCGGAGGAAGCTCTTGGTTTAGCTTTACAGTGGCAGCCTGGGAGGGCAGTTGAACATTATTTTAGTAGCGAGCTTCGGCACTCTATCATCACACACGGCCCTTCTCCAAGAGTGCCCCCTCGTGGTTGGCAGTTTAGATTCTGAGAGTCGGGACGCTGTCTTCAAAAAGGCTGAAAGGACTGTTCTTTGCTCTTTTCTCTTCTGAGTGTTGAAACCGCCTGCTCTTTCTGTAAAAAGCACCTAGTTGATTGTCAGTTCACCCCTTGCAAGTTTTGTTGGCCTCAGTACTCAGTTGCGAGACAGTTTAAGATTGGGAGAGACTTACTAGGGAGCGTTCGAAGCCAGTCGCAGCGAGAAGTCGATACTACGTGATCAAGTAAGCAGTAATTTTTCGATGTGAGTTAGTTAGATTTCGAGCTAGTTTTCCCTATAGCTATGGAAGCCCAGCCTCAGAAGCAGAGCAGAATTCTCATGAGTGATGATTTCAGTATCGCTTTCCATACACTCATCAAAAAACATTTGCATCACCTTGTTTCGATACTTCCGGAACCTGTACATAAAATTGGAAGAGATTTCACCATAAACATCATTTCCGCCCTTCTTACTGCTCGTGAAAACCACACATTGCGTTTTGTACCACCACACAGCGAGACCTTCGGAGGTGGTGGTCCAAATTCCTGTACACACCGGTACCTCTAATACCCAAGAGTACGTCCTCTTGCATTGATGCATGCCTGTATTCGTCTTCGCATATTATTCACAAGTTCATAAAGGCACTGTTGGTCCAGATTGTCCTACTCCTCAACGGCGATTCGGCGTAAATCCCTCACAGTGGTTGATAAGTCACGTCGGCCATAAACAGCCATTCTCAATCTATCCCAGGCATGTTCAATAGGGTTCATGTCTGGATAACATGCTGGCCACTCTAGTCGAGCGATGTCGTTATTCTGAAGCAAGCTATTCACAAGATATGCCCGATGGGGGCACGAATTGTCCTCCATGAAGACGAATGCCTCGCCAATATGCTGTCGATATGGTTGCAATATCGGTCGGAGGATGGCATTCACGTATCGTTACGGCGCATTCCATGACCACCAGCGGTGTACGTCGGCCCCACATAATGCTACGCTAAAACATCAGTAACCTTGTAACCTCCCCCTCACTTATCCACCTTAATGACAGTGAAAAATTAAACCGCGTGTACCTAATGGAAAGTTGGGAAAAGCAATCGTCACCGAGGTTAATTTGTCGGTAAAGAGGGAGGAAAGGGTTACATCTTAATGAAAGGAAAAATGCTAATGAAACTGGTGGAAATTAATTTTGAAATAGGGGTAAAGTTAATAAAGATAGTAAATGTGCGGCCGTTACGTTAACAATTAACTAGCGGTAATTAGATATTTGAGATTTGGGGGAAATTACGGTCGCCAGTCCTTAGGACAATTACTATAGTAACTGAAAAAGAAAGGTTATTACACATATAATTAGCACTAGAAGCGTGGTAACTGGAGGTTGACACGTGTAGTGTGAAAACAAAGTTTGTCAGAAGTAATAAATTTCGCTACACTCTGACTTAATTTAGCAAAAGAATTAACAAAACCGGAAAATCTAAAGTTAATTTAGTGACTGAAGTTAATAGTGAGCTTTCTTTCTGAAGCACATCGAAATTCAGTAAAATACGGTTAGTCTTGGACTACCTCAACAATCATTTCAAAAGCTACTTGAATCTACTCAATTTAGAAATAAGAGATTTAACTTTGAACTTGAATTAAATGATTCTGAACAATTAACAATAGTAAAATTTAGTACGTACCAAGCTAAAATATGCTAACAAAACTCGCACTCTTAATTTGTGCTCGTGTAATCTAAGTATTGTAGCCAGCTATGAATACTTTAACTGAACTTTGAAATTAAAGTAGTGAAATGGAATGATTGTATTTTAATGCTGGCGTCTGAATTTGAACGACACTCGGGTTTATTCCGGAAAAGGAAGGGACCCTGCTTGGTAATGCAATTGGGACAATGAGCAACAAAGGTTCATGCTAAGTAGCTGTAATTTTGTGATGCAACAATTTTAAAAGTTTGAAAAGCTGAGGTCTGCCATACAGTTCTAAAACTTTACGTGCTTCCAGTCCTCCTTGTTGGTTGATTGAAGGTTTGAAGCCGTCGATCGAGGATGTGGCGACAGTCACTCATTGTCGGCCGTCGCTGTTGCAGAAGCTGGATGTTGGCGCGCCTTCTTCTCGACACGGTCACCAGACGAAACGGGCTCTTGATGTGCGCCAGCTAATGCTTCCTGTCCGCGACACCATGTCAGAAACTATCATTGCAAGTCGAGCGCAATTACATGCTGCCAAACACCGAAAGCGCGGCAACTCGCGGGAGCTTCACACCACACACCTGCTCCACTCGCTACTCCAGCCAGACTCTCTCCTGCTCTGCCCGCGCTCCACGCGGCAGAGTTAACACTACCAAAGATCCTACACACTTTGATTCTTCACACGACCTATCGATGTAATCGTTCGATAGCAGTTTTCCCTAGGCAAGACCCAGCGTAAAAATACAAATAATATTTACGAAACAAACCAATTATACATCGATATATATATATATATATATATATATATATATATATATATATATATATATATATGTAAAGACACAGAAATGTCATATATTCAGGTAACAAAATTAAGGAAAACAAATTTATAGTACAATAGATGGAAATAGGAGGATATGCATTTCCGGCGTTACAACCTTCACCTTGCTGCACTCGCTGGACAGTGTGTCCAAGGCGTTCAGCCTGACCGGGTTGCCTCGAAACACGTCTCCGACGATTGTCTGGTTTAAGGCATATGCTACACTCATCGGTGAAGAGAACGTGATGCTAATCCTGAGCGGTCCGTTCGGTATGTTGTTGGGCCCATCTGTACCGCGCTGCAAGGTGTTATGGTTGTAAAGATGGACCTCGCCATGGACGTCGGGAGTGAACTTGCGCATCATGCATCCTATTACGCACAGTTTGAGTAGTAACACCATGTCCCGTGGCTGCACGAAAAGCATTATTCAACATGGTGGCGTTGCTGTCAGGGTTCCTCCGAGCCATAATCCGTAGGTAGTGGTCATCCACTGCAACAGTAGCCCTTGGGCGGCCTGAGCGAGACATATCATCGACAGTTCCTGTCTCTCCCTATCTCTTCCATGTCCGAACATGTCGCCTTGGTTCACTCCGAGACGCCTGGTCACGTCCCTTGTTGAGAGCCCTTCCAGGCACAAAGTAACAATGCGGACGTGATCGAACCGCCGGATTGACCGTCTAGGAATGGCTGAACTACAGACAACACGAGCCGTGTACCTCCTTCCTGGTGGAATGACTGGAACTGATCGGCTGTCGGACACCTTCCGTCTAATAGGCTCTGCTCATACATGGTTGTTTACATCTTGGAGCTTGTTTAGTGACATCTCTGAACAGTCAAAGGGACTGTGTCTGTGATACAATATCCACGGTCAACGTTTATCTTCAGGAGTTCTGCGAACAAGGGTGATGCAAAACCATTATTGATGTGTGTATTATCGTTACTTCATTATCGATTATGCTACAGTATCTACAGCATTGACAATGTTGTTGAGAAATGGAGCGACATTTGAAAGACCTGCGAAATACAAGAATGGAGGTCAAGCTTATGTTAATGTTTCCCCCTTTCCTAATATACACTGGGATTGAGAAGCCTTTTATATTGTCGTGTGATGCACCTGATATTGCTGTAGGACATACTGTAAGTCAGGAACAGGGTAGCGAAGAAAAACCAACCAGTTATGCCTCTCACCAACACAGAAAGGCTCAAATTAACTACTGTAATGGAAAAGAAATTATTAGCTTTGGTGGTTGGAGTTTATTATTTTAAATGCTGTTTGTAGTGCAGGAAGGTCACATAGTAACTCACCACACTGCCCTTTCTGGCTATTGAATTTGAAAGACCGCCAGCCGTTGTTCACCATCCTGTCAACAACTGATCATTTTTCTGGTACCTGTTCTTGTTATGATGGCACAGACTATAGCAAGAAGTGAGTGTGTATCACTCAGTATTACTATTTGGAAGTACTGATGGCATATTGATTAATCGAGGAAAATTCTGATGTCCACATTGTACGTGCAAGTATGTAAAATTTTAAGTAATAAGAAATGAAGTATCAACTCCTTCCAACATGAGGCACATAGCATGTCAAATGTTCTCATAAAATTATTATTTCTTTGTTATCTTATTACGTAAATACGACATGTGAAGACTGAGATTGTTACGTGCCATATGTTCCCTCCTCTTATAACTACAGAATCCATGATCAATAGGATGTGTACCATATGAGGTAATACATGGGCACCATACGAGATACCCCTTTGATGTGGATTAACTGCCACTGGGTGCTGGGTCCTGAAACTACAGCAGAATAACAATTTTGTTTGTGTGGCCATCCTCCGCAGCAGGGAAAGGCAGTTTTATTTACAAAACAAATACAGCAGAATAATTTCAAGACAATTTTGAAGTAAATTCAAATAGATATTAAAGGTGCAATGCTACCCCGTGCCAACTGGATGACTGGGTCTTGTTACAGAACCCAGCAATTAAACTAAAAACTTTTCACTGCCATATGAACAGTCCTATGAAATTACATGGTTGAAATTGCTCGTCAGTGTTGAGATACAGTTGGCAGATAGATATATAATCATCATTTTGAAAGACTGAAACATTATCACAGATCAGACGTTGGGTCTAGACAGCACCTCCAGGACAGAACTAAAATTGCCGAGGGTGTACGGAAGAGAGAGAATCTTCCCCCCTCCGCCCCTTTTTGCAGGCTAGGTTCACCTTGAATTACACACGCTGCAGTTGCATGATTAAGTCTGTCCTATCGTTTCAACTAAAAGTGTTTTAAAACTAATCCTCCAGGAATTTGAAAAAATTAACAATCCTTCTGCTTTCGATTACCTACTGCGTTATTCTCTACTTTCTATCACCTCTGCTGATGCTGTGTCAGCAGAGGAAGCAAATTAGGGGAGTTAAGCTCTTCCACCCATTCCATTCTGACTGATTCTTACTTTGAGTTTTAAAGACTGCTGCTCTGCACTCTTTCTGTGCTGTTACGAAATGGTTATGTGGCTGAGATTGGCCCCCAGCTTATCTCCTTTCAGGAATGGTTAATGTCACGCCACCAGATGTCTTGTTTTCCCTTTCCTTGCTGCATTCACTTCCAGTGACGTGTTAATAGTCTTGTTAGCTCTTCTCATTGTGATTCTGCAGTAGGTGTGTTCCTTTTGTTGTATTAGCAGTGGTGGTGAGAACGGAGGTTTACGTCTACATTACACAAACACTGGCAGCAGTTCCATGTTCTCGCACATATCTTCTGAGTGACAGTGGATTGCTGTAATTTTAAATTGGCCTTTCTGTAACCAGGGCTGATCTGTCACCGTCTCCTGGTCAAATAAGAACCAGCAGTGTCAATGACTGACATGCCACAATGTGCGACATTCATGGACTGGTTCACTACCTCTTGTTTCAAGATATGTGCTACTATTCTTAACTAGAAGAGATGTGAACCCGCAAACATTTCGCTACTCTTGGGACGCACCCCCAGCCCCAACCACACTATTACCCTATTATCCTGTGTGTACTTGGGTAATTAGAGCTCCACCAAAGTATGTTGTCATCACTACAAATACACTTATTAAATTGAACAAGACAATACTCTTTCACTGTGACCATTGGATATGTATGACATCTCTACTTTCCGTTTCATTGTGCCCCCTGTATGGCTAATATCCCTAACCTAGGAGCACGTTCGGATTATACTAAAAATAACATCTGTCGCTTCTCACCCTAGGGGACGATGTGCCGTTGGGTACCAGCAAAATTATCATGGACAATAGATGGTAAAAATGCAGTACCATTATTCTCACTATTCGTCATACGTAACATCCTGCCAATCTGTGCAGAAAAACATTATTGAGGAATACGCTACGAACACTTTGACTCCTAAATTTCTCCGTGAAATACATGTACAACTGCATCTTCTACACAAACATAACACTGCACACACGCAAGGCCATGTTTATCTTGTTGTGTCTAGACAAGACAGCCTAGACACAATGAGAGGAAGCCGAAAGGCACGCGCTTAAACTCACGCAGGCTGGCGTGAGGTCTGAAACAGGATACGTAATGAATGCTATAAACAAAAGTACGTAGCTGCTGGAATACTTAACTTTAATCCACATTTGTAGAACATCGCTCTTGATGATACATTAATAGAATCGCAATATCAATTGAATACGGCGCCTTGGTAGGTCGTAGCAAATGTAGCTGAAGGCTATGCTAACTATCGTCTCGGCAAATGAGAGCGTATTTGTCAGTGAACCGTTCCTTGCAAAGTCGGCTGTACAACTGGGGCGAGTGCCAGGACGTCTCTCTAGACCTGCCGTGTGGTGGCGCTCGGTCTGCTATCACTGACAGTGGCGACACGCGGGTCAGACGTATACTACCGGACCGCGGCCGATTTAAAAGCTACCACCTAGCAAGTGTGGTGTCTGGCGGTGACACCACATATCTCCCATTTATTCAGCATTCAGTAAGCTGCCACTTGGGCGCACTCAGTTTTAAGATTATTCTGGCACTTTAATGAGCGTCAGATTACATCATACTCAGGTAATACTTCTAAATCAGATATTGGATTGTTAGCCGCACTCAGGAGCAGATATGGACTCAACGACAATTTAGATGTGATGAAGACTAAGCTCAAGTTTAAGAGACTAGTCCTATTCCATAGTTCTAGATTTCCGTAAAGTATTTGACACAGTACCCTACTGCAGGCTGTTAACGAAGGTACGAACATACGGAATAAGTTCACAGATATGTGAGTGGCTCGAAGAATTGTTTAATAATAGAACCCAGTACGTTGTCCTCGACGGCGATTGTTCATGAGAGACAAGGGTATCGTCAGGAGTGACCTATGTACAGGGTGTTTCAAAAATGACCGGTATATTTGAAACGGCAATACAAACTAAACGAGCAGCGATAGAAATACACCGTTTGTTGCAATATGCTTGGGACAACAGTACATTTTCAGGCAGACAAACTTTCGAAATTACAGTAGTTACAATTGTCAACAACAGATGGCGCTGCGGTCTGGGA
The DNA here is from genome assembly GCF_023898315.1 of Schistocerca nitens. Taxonomy (NCBI): domain Eukaryota; kingdom Metazoa; phylum Arthropoda; class Insecta; order Orthoptera; family Acrididae; genus Schistocerca; species Schistocerca nitens. Next base: position 81,138,498 of record NC_064615.1, read on the forward strand.
AACTCTATAGTACGATATTTTCCACATATCCACCATGCGTAGCAATAATATGGCGTAGTCTCTGAATGAAATTACCCGAAACCTTTGACAACGTGTCTGGCGGAATGGCTTCACATGCAGATGAGATGTACTGCTTCAGCTGTTCAATTGTTTCTGGATTCTGGCGGTACACCTGGTCTTTCAAGTGTCCCCACAGAAAGAAGTCACAGGGGTTCATGTCTGGCGAATAGGGAGGCCAATCCACGCCGCCTCCTGTATGTTTCGGATAGCCAAAAGCAATCACACGATCATTGAAATATTCATTCAGGAAATTAAAGACGTCGGCCGTGCGATGTGGCCGGACACCATCTTGCATAAACCACGAGGTGTTCGCAGTGTCGTCTAAGGCAGTTTGTACCGCCACAAATTCACGAAGAATGTCCAGATAGCGTGATGCAGTAATCGTTTCGGATCTTAAAAATGGGCCAATGATTCCTTTGGACGAAATGGCGGCCCAGACCAGTACTTTTTGAGGATGCAGGGACGATGGGACTGCAACATGGGGCTTTTCGGTTCCCCATATGCGCCAGTTCTGTTTACTGACGAAGCCGTCCAGGTAAAAATAAGCTTCGTCAGTAAACCAAATGCTGCCCACATGCATATCGCCGTCATCAATCCTGTGCACTATATCGTTAGCGAATGTCTCTCGTGCAGCAATGGTAGCGGCGCTGAGGGGTTGACGCGTTTGAATTTTGTATGGATAGAGGTGTAAACTCTGGCGCATGAGACGATACGTGGACGTTGGCGTCATTTGGAGCGCAGCTGCAACACGGCGAACGGAAACCCGAGGCCGCTGTTGGATCACCTGCTGCACTAGCTGCGCGTTGCCCTCTGTGGTTGCCGTACGCGGTCGCCCTACCTTTCCAGCACGTTCATCCGTCATGTTCCCAGTCCGTTGAAATTTTTCAAACATCCTTTATTGTATCGCTTTTCGGTCCTTTGGTTACATTAAACCTCCGTTGACAACTTCGTCTTCTTGCAACAACACTGTGTTCTAGGCGGTGGAATTCCAACACCAGAAAAATGCTCTGTTCTAAGGAATAAACCATGTTGTCCACAGCACACTTGCACGTTGCGAACACCACACGTTTACAGCAGAAAGACGACGTACAGAATGGCGCACCCACAGACTGCGTTGTCGTCTATATCTTTCACATCAGTTGCAGCGCCATCTGTTGTTGCAAATTGTAACTACTGTAATTTCGAAAGTTTGTCCGCCTGAAAATGTACTGTTGTCCCAAGCATATTGCAACAAACGGTGTATTTCTATCGCTGCTCGTTTAGTTTTTATTGCCGTTTCAAATATACCGGTCATTTTTGAAACACCCTGTAAGTGTAATAGGGCCGCTATTATTCTCTGTACACATAAATGATTTGGCGGACAGGGTGGGCGGCAGTCTGCGATTGTTTGCTGACGATGCCGTGGTGTACGGCAAGGTGTCGAAGCTTAGTGACTGTAGGAAGATACAAGACGACTTACACAAAATCTCCAGCTGGTGTGATGAATGGCAGCTAGCACTAAATATGGAAAAATGTATGTCAATGCGGATGAGTGGGGAGATCAAACCTGTAGTGTTCGGACACAGTATTGCTAGCGTCCTGCTTCATACAGTCAAGTGGTTTAAATATCTGGGCGTAACGTTGCACAGCGACATGAGGTGGAACGAGCATGCGAAAACTGTGGTGGGGAAGGCAAGTGGTCGACTTCGATTTTTTGGGAGCATTTTAGGAAAGAGTGGTTCACTTGAGACCGCGTATAGGACGCTGGTGCGACCTATTATTGAGTACTGTTCACGTGTTTGGGATCCGTAGCAGGTCGGTTTGAAGGAAGACGTCGAAGCAATCCAGAGGCGGACTGCTAGATTTGTTGCCGATAGTTTAGAACAACACGTAAGCGTTATGGAGCTATTTTGGGAACACAAATAGGAATCCCTGCAGGGGAGGCGACGTTCGACTCGAGAAACACTGCTGACAAGGGGAGGCCGCCAATTGTGAAATTCAGATTCGATTCATACTGCGCATAATAAAAGCTCATGGCCAGAGGTGTAATGTGACAAAGCACCAAGATGCACTTCTCAGCAGTTAAAAGAAACCGTTGCGGTGAAATACTCTCTACGATTAATAATTTTCTACAGCGTCGTGGTGCAGCGGTAAGCGCTCAGGTTCGTAATCCGAAGGTCTCCGGATCGAATCTCGCGCTATGCAATTTTTTTTATTATTAGTTTTTTGTAATTCAAATATATATATACTCCTGGAAATGGAAAAAAGAACACATTGACACCGGTGTGTCAGACCCACCATACTTGCTGCGGACACTGCGAGAGGGCTGTACAAGCAATGATCACACGCACGGCACAGCGGACACACCAGGAACCGCGGTGTTGGCCGTCGAATGGCGCTAGCTGCGCAGCATTTGTGCACCGCCTCCGTCAGTGTCAGCCAGTTTGCCGTGGCATACGGAGCTCCATCGCAGTCTTTAACACTGGTAGCATGCCGCGACAGCGTGGACGTGAACCGTATGTGCAGTTGACGGACTTTGAGCGAGGGCGTATAGTGGGCATGCGGGAGGCCGGGTGGACGTACCGCCGAATTGCTCAACACGTGGGGCGTGAGGTCTCCACAGTACATCGATGTTGTCGCCAGTGGTCGGCGGAAGGTGCACGTGCCCGTCGACCTGGGACCGGACCGCAGCGACGCACGGATGCACGCCAAGACCGTAGGATCCTACGCAGTGCCATAGGGGACCGCACCGCCACTTCCCAGCAAATTAGGGACACTGTTGCTCCTGGGGTATCGGCGAGGACCATTCGCAACCGTCTCCATGAAGCTGGGCTACGGTCCCGCACACCGTTAGGCCGTCTTCCGCTCACGCCCCAACATCGTGCAGCCCGCCTCCAGTGGTGTCGCGACAGGCGTGAATGGAGGGACGAATGGAGACGTGTCGTCTTCAGCGATGAGAGTCGCTTCTGCCTTGGTGCCAATGATGGTCGTATGCGTGTTTGGCGCCGTGCAGGTGAGCGCCACAATCAGGACTGCATACGACCGAGGCACACAGGGCCAACACCCGGCATCATGGTGTGGGGAGCGATCTCCTACACTGGCCGTACACCACTGGTGATCGTCGAGGGGACACTGAATAGTGCATGGTACATCCAAACCGTCATCGAACCCATCGTTCTACCATTCCTAGACCGGCAAGGGAACTTGCTGTTCCAACAGGACAATGCACGTCCGCATGTATCCCGTGCCACCCAACGTGCTCTAGAAGGTGTAAGTCAACTACCCTGGCCAGCAAGATCTCCGGATCTGTCCCCCATTGAGCATGTTTGGGACTGGATGAAGCGTCGTCTCACGCGGTCTGCACGTCCAGCACGAACGCTGGTCCAACTGAGGCGCCAGGTGGAAATGGCATGGCAAGCCGTTCCACAGGACTACATCCAGCATCTCTACGATCGTCTCCATGGGAGAATAGCAGCCTGCATTGCTGCGAAAGGTGGATATACACTGTACAAGTGCCGACATTGTGCATGCTGTGTTGCCTGTGTCTATGTGCCTGTGGTTCTGTCAGTGTGATCATGTGATGTATCTGACCCCAGGAATGTGTCAATAAAGTTTCCCCTTCCCGGGACAATGAATTCACGGTGTTCTTATTTCAATTTCCAGGAGTGTATTAATGAATTGCTTATGCATTTTGGTGATGGCGGATCGCTCTCCAATTGTATCGCCTCCATTTTTACGTTTTTTTAACAGGGTGTACCAAAGCTCTACCGTCCGCACTGATTTTCGACGATGTTATAAATTGCGCTAGGGACCGCATCACCTTCTTTCGAAGTTAGCAGGCAACTACGCTGCTATGCGGCGGCTCGTTTCGGCCCATTCAAAATCTGTCCTTCAAGTGTAACGAGCAACAGAGTTTATATTTCATACCTATCGCAGCAAATTTGTGTTCGTGGGGTCTCTATTCTAATTCGAACGTTTGACTTACGCTATACGTATTCGTTTCGGAAGACCGTTTCTATGTCTTCCGTTAACTATACGTGGTTAACATTATGAAGACAGTTAATAACATTTGTGAAATACAACTTTGTCTGCGGAAAACATAATGATGTTCGAAGTCGCCAGTTTTTCCACGACAAACGACTTTCAACAACTTATTATATGCATAATTGTTGCAACTGATTACCGGGAATTACAAAAAACAAATACTAAAAAATGGGTTACATGGCGCAAGATTCGAACCTGAGCGCTTACCGCTGCGCCACGACGCTGTAGAAAATTATTAATCGTAGAGAGTATTTCACCGCAACGGTTTCTTTTAACTGTCGATTTTCTCGACAACGGCTGAGAAGTGCATCTTGGTGCTTTGCCACATTACACCTCTGGTCATGAGCTTTTATTGTGCGCAGTATGAATCGAATCTGAATTTCACAATTGGCGGCCTCCCCTTGTGAGAAACTTTAGAGAATCGGCATTTGAAGCTGACTGCCGAAGGATTCTGCTGCCATCAGCATACATCGCGCGTAAGGATCATGAAGATATGATACGAGAAATTAGGGCTCATACGGAGGCATAGAGACACTCGTTTCTCCCTCGCTCTATTTGCGAGTGGAACAGGGCGGGAAATGACCAGTAGTGGTACAGGGTACCCTTCGCCACGCACCGTACGGTGGTTCGCGGAGTATCTATCTAGATGTAGAAAATTCAATGCTGAGGGAGTTCGTGCTAAGGATTGAAGTCCTCTCAAGTTCTCTCAGGCTATAGATAATGCGGTAATGAATAGCTCAGTAGGCAGTTCAGGTGAAGACGAATGGACGGCTGTAAGAAGCACAATCACAGAAGTTCGATTGAAAAATCTAGGTATATGAAAGGTAGCTGCGAGGAAACCATTGGTAACAGAGGAGGGCAATACGTATTTAAAGGATGAAAGAAGGAAGCACAAAAATGTACAGGGAAATTCAGGACTAGAGATATTAAAGTCACTTACGAATGAAATAAGCAGGAACAGAGAAACTAAGGCCGAACAGCTGCATGAAAACTGTAAAGAAATCGAAAAAGAATTGAGTGTCGGAATGACTGATGCAGCACATAGGAAAATGAAAACAACCGTTGGCGAAATAAAAAGCAAGGGTGGTACGTTGAGACTGCTACGTGAATTCCACTGTTGAATGCAGAGGAAAGAGCGGAGAGGTGGAGAGAGTACAATGAATGCCTGGAAAGAGTACAATAAACGTCTCTGTGAGGGGGAGTTTTGTCTGATAACGTGATAAAAGCCGGCCGAAGTGGCCGTGCGGTTAAAGGCGCTGCAGTCTGGAACCGCGAGACCGCTACGGTCGCAGGTTCGAATCCTGCCTCGGGCATGGATGTTTGTGATGTCCTTAGGTTAGTTAGGTTTAACTAGTTCTAAGTTCTAGGGGACTAATGACCAAAGCAGTTGAGTCCCATAGTGCTCAGAGCCATTTGAACCATTTTGAACCGTGATAAAAACATGAACAGAAATCGATGAGGAAGAGACAGTACAGTCAGAATTTAAAAGGGCTTTGGAGACTTGTGATCAAGTGAGGAAGAAGGGATAAACAATATTCTACAGGGATTTCTAAAATCATTGGGGGAAGTGGCAACAAAACGACTATTGACGTGGTGTGTAGAATGTATGAGACTAGCTATATATCATCAGAATTTCCGGAAAACATCATCAACACAATTCCCAAGGTTGCAAGAACCGACAGGTGCTAGAATTATCGCACAATCAACTTAAAAGCTCACGTACCCAAGTTGTTGACAAGAATAATATATGAAAGAGTGGGAAAGAAAGTAGTGGATGTGTTAGATGACGATCAGTTTGGCTTTAGAAAAGGTCAGAGAGGCCAGAGAGGTATTTCTGACGTTGCGGTTGATAATGAAAGCAAGACTGAAGAAAAATGAAGACACGTCCATAGGATTATCGACCCGATAAAAGCGTTCGGCAATATCACATGGTGCAAGATGTACGAAATTCTGAGAAAAATAGGGGTAAGCTATAGGAAAACACGGGTAACATACAATATGCACAAGAACCAAGAGGAGACAGTAAGACTGGAAGACCAAGAACGAAGTGCTCGGATTAAAAAGGGTGTGAAATGGGGATGTAGTCTTTGGCTCCTGCTGTTCAGTGTAAAGATCGAAGAAGCAACGACGGAAATAAAAGAAAGGTTTCAGGAGTGGAATTTAAATTCAAGGTGTAAGGATATCAGCGATAAGATTCGCTGATGACATTACAATTCCCATTGAAAGTGAAGAATTACAGAATTTGCTGAATTGAATGAACATTCTAATGACTACAGAATATGGACTGAGAGTAAATCGGAGAAGGAGGTAAGTAATGAGAAGTATCAGAAATGAGAACAGAGATAAAGTTAACATCAGGATTTGCGAAGCAGGGGAAACAGAGGAATTATGGTGCCTAGGCAGTAAAATAATCCGTGATAGACGGCGCAAGAAGGACATAAAAAAAATGATGAGCACTGGCAAAAAGGGCATTCCTGGCCAAGAGATGTCTGTTAGTATCAAACATATGCCATAATTTGAGGAAGTAATTTATAAGAAAGTATGTTTGGAGCACAGAACTGTACGGTAGTGAAAGACGGGCTGTGGGGAAATCGGAACAGAAGACAATCGAAGCCATTAACATGTGGTCCTACAGAAGAATGTTGAAAATTAGGTAGACTGGTAAGGTAAGGAATTAGAAGGTTCTCCGCCGAATGAGCGAGGAAAGCAATACATGGAAAACACTGACAAGAAGAAGGGACAGGATGACAGGACACCTATTAAGACATCGGAGAGTACCTTCCACGATGCTAAGGAGGAGCTGTAGAATGTAAAATCTGTAGGGGAAGATAGATATTGGAACAGACCCAGCAAATAATTGAGAACGTAGGTTGCAAGTGGTACCATGTGAAGGAAAGATTGGCAAGGGAGAGGAATTCGTGCCGGGCTGTGTCAAACCAGCCAGAAGTCCGATGACTGAAAAACTAGTTAAGTCGGCGTTTCAAAACATCCCAAAGGTCTTCTCTAGGATTCAGGTCAGGACTCTGTGCAGGCCAGTCCATTACAGGGATGTTATTGCCGTGTAACCACTCCGTCACTAACCGTGCATTATGAACAGGTGCTCGATCGTGAAGAAAGAGGCAATCGCCGTCCCCGAATTGCCCTTCAACAGTGGGAAGCAAGAAAGTGCTTAAAACATTAATGTAGGGCTGGCTGTGATAGTGCCACGCAAAACAACAAGGGGTGCACTCCATGAAAAACACGACCACATCGTAACACCATGTGGTGTCACCGCCAGACACCACACTTGCTAGGTGGTAGCCTTTAAATCGGCCGCGGTCCGTTAGTATACGTCGGACCCGCGTGTCGCCACTGTCAGTGATTGCAGACCGAGCGCCGCCACACGGCAGGTCTAGAGAGCCGTCCTAGCACTCGCCCCAGTTGTACAGCCGACTTTGCTAGCGGTGGTTCACTGACAAATACGCTCTCATTTGCCGAGACGATAGTTAGCATAGCCTTCAGCTACGTCATTTGCTAAGACCTAGCAAGGCGCCATTATCATTTGCTATTGATCTTGTAATTCATGTATCATCAAGAGCGATGTTCTCCAATTATGGATTAAAGTTAAGTATTCCAGCAGCTACGTACTTTTCCTGATAGTATAATTACTTTACCTGTTCCAGACCTCACGCCAGCCTGCGTGAGTTAAAACGCGTGCATTTCGGCCTCCTCTAGCAACACGGTGTTGGCTCTTCTGCCAACACTACACACCACCGCCTCCGAATTTTATTGTTGGCACTACACACGCTGGCAGATAACGTTCACCGGGCATTCACCATACCCACACCCTGCCATCGGATCGCCACATACTGTACCATGGTTAGTCACCCCACGCAACGTTTTTCCACTGTTCAATCGTCCAATATTTACGCTCCTTACACCAAGCGAGGCGTCGTTTGGTATTTACCTGCGTGATGTTTGGCTTATGAGCAGCCGCTCGACCATGAAATCCTAATTTTCTCACCTCCCGTCTGTCATAGTACTTGCAGTGGATCCTGTGTGATAGTCTGGACAGATGTCTGCCTTTTACACATTACGACCCTCTTCAACTGTCGGCAGTCTTTGTCAGTCAACAGACGAGATCGGACTGTACGCTTTTGTTCTGTACGTGTCCCTTCACGTTTTCACTTCACTGTCACATCGTAAAAAGTGGACCTAGGGATGTTTAGGAGTGTGTAAATCTTGCGTACAGACGTATGACACAAGTGACACCAAATCACCTGACCACGTTCGAAGTCCGTGAGTTCCGTAGAGCGCCCATTCTGCTCTCTCACGTCTAAAGACTACCGAGGTCGCTGATATGGAGTACCTGGCAGTAGGTGGCTGTACAATGCATCTAATATGAAAAACGTATGTTTTTGGGGGTGTCCGGATACTTTTGATCACATAGCGTATGTAGTCACACCTGAAGCGAATATCGGCTTCAGTTATCGCTCCAAATACTTTGCTTGGAAGTATTTATCGTCAACAGCTCATACATAAGTTGCTAGAGTAATGTTCTAGGTTATTTTATCATTTCAATGCTCAGTGTTATACCTTTCAGTGAAAGTGGAGTGAATATTCGCATTAGAATTAGCTCTGGGTAGTTACCTATTATTAAACGGGGAGAGGGGTAAATGTTTTGTTTCAATAGTTTCCACTTGTTTCGCTGCCTCACAGAACACGAAATTATGTAAGCGACAGTATGCCATCGCATGAATCATTAGTTTCACGCACCAAGGCACTTTTCTCTTACACGTGTTGAGCACCAGTTGGCCTTAGTGAAGGAGCTATGGTGAACAGCTACCGGAAGTATCGGCACAGGGAATGCCAAGTGCAAAACTAACTGGCAGGCCAACCGCTATTACTAGCTTTAGCGTGGGTGGCGCGATGTACGCAGAAGGGAAAACTTACCCAGGGAACTGATGGTGACATTGGCTCGACGTTTAGGCCAATATACCAGTTTTCCCTCGACAGTCTCCCCCTTTGTATATCGAACAGCTCCACAATTTTAGTGCGTTTATGTGTATTTGTGTGGCTTCATGGCAGGGTGCAAGTCTTCCAGTTGGACGCCACTTCGACGACTTGCATGTCCCTAACCTACACCATTTATCCTGTTAGGGGTAACGCACCTATACTTTAACGTGGAATCCGAACCACGTAGCGTTCATGGCGACTCCTCACAATGTTGAATGGTGAAGGCTACGTTAAAATATAGGCGGAAAAATCCGTGGCCCGACTGGAATTCGATACAGCTACCTTTCACTTTCCAGGCCCACTCATTACCGCTAGACTACGGCGGGACCTGAATAATAAGGAATATTCACTTATGAATTGTATTGCCTATTAAACGAGTACACACAACACATAACATCACTGACTTACTCTTTCGCATTTACACTTATATTTCTTGCCTCCATAAGTTTGTAACCGCTTTCACGAGCTGATGCCTATGCAAATAATACATCAATAATACAATTTACACTAAACACCGCAAGGGAGGACGTAGGCAAAATTGGTCAAAAATGATAAAAAAATTTGCCACTAGATAGTTCTGTAACATGTTAGAAATACTGTCTCCAATTTTCACTGATTAATGATAAAAAAGCTGTCTTGTTTCAATCACTGCCCTGTCCCATGCCCACTTTTCTAGACGACACTCTTCTTGTTTGCGATGTTTTGTGACTTCCTGCTGTCATAAAAGCATCGGGTGAGTATAGAGAGCTGTGGGCCCGTTTACGTCGTGTTATCTTTGCCTTGCGCTAGCTATCTTTGGTAGCTGTTGTTGTCTGTGGTGTAGAAATATAAACATTTCAGTTCTGCTGTTAGTGTGAGAATTACAATTGTGTTCAAGCTTTTTTTGTATGATTTACCATTTAAAATGCCAAGATATAGTGGTAAAGTGTTTAAGAAGGTGTCTAAGGCTCGCCATTTACGTGTGAATAAACAGTTTCTACAAATGAGTCAACATAATTCAGCGGAAGATAATTATGAAGCTAAGACGACTAGCAGTTCACAGAAGAAACTTGGAACTGGCGTACAGTTTCAGTCCACTAAAGACGAAGTGAATAGCGGTTTTAGGATAACTGATTTAGAAATTATGTGTTCTGTTATTAGAAATTCGTGTGCATGTGGTAAATGTGGCAATAAATCTTTAACATTATATGACAGCAATGACAGAGATGGTATTGTGTGTAATATACACTTGTTTTGTGACAGCTTATCAAACTGACATTCAGTTCAAAACACCAACTGGTAAGAATTTGGTGTATGAAGCCAACATGCTATGGGATGAGATGTGTTGTTGTTGGAAGGGAAGGTAGCAATTTATTTTGTGCAATAATGAATATGCCCTCTCCGTCTGCCTCGCACTCAACACCAAACAATCATCTCCTGAACGCCTTGGAAACAGAATGCACAGTTTGTCAGCAGTAGTGAAAGAGGCAGTTTTATTTAACGAAGACATTCAGACAGAAGTAAATGACCCTTTGCCTTCTACGGAGGCCGGCCGGAGTGGCCGTGCGGTTCTAGGCGCTACAGTCTGGAGCCGAGCGACCGCTCCGGTCGCTGGTTCGAATCCTGCCTCGGGCATGGATGTGTGTGATATCCTTAGGTTAGTTAGGTTTAATTAGTTCTAAGTTCTAGGCGACTGATGACCTCAGAAGTTATGTCGCATAGTGCTCAGAGGCATTTGAACCATTTGAACCTTCTACAGATCTACGTGTTTCATTTGATAGCACTTGCAGGGAAAGGGGCCACATCTCCCTACACGGTGTTTCATCAGTTACAAGTGTTGGCACAGGAAAAGTTTTGGATTTGCAGGTGATGTCCAAATATTGCTCTATTTGCGCACAGAGGAAGCTGTTAAGACAATAAGGAAGAAGACAGATAATGGCAAATAAAACACAAAATAATTTGTTCCAAGAATTATGATGGTTCCGGTGGTGGCATTAATATTTCATCGGAGGGACATGAGGCATGGAGTTAGATATGTGAAATATCTTGGAGATGGAGATTCTAGTGCTTTCAAATCTATTGTAGAAAGCAAGTCATGTGGAAATAGATGCGACACTGAAAAGCTAGAATTTGGGGTACATTCAGAAGAGGAAACTGAAACGAGAACAAAAAGGTGTAAAATTCAAAGATGGAAAGCCACTGGGTGGGCCACAACGCCTGACTGACAAAGAGATCCACAATTTGCAAATATATTATGGCAAAGCAATAAGGCAAAACACTGGAGACTTGAAGGCAATGTAGAAGGAAGTATGGGAAATATTTTTTCACAAGTTGTCAACTGATGAGAAGCCAGTACATGAATTGTGTGATACAGCCTGATGCAAATATAAGCAGGCAAAAGCAGAAAACAAAATCTATTCACATAAACACAGTCTTCCTGAAGCAGACTGAAACACCATTCCTGTTTCTAGCTCATCCAGATTTGTTAAAGAAATTTACCCACTGTGGAACACAAAACCCGAATGAGAGCTTCAACAGTCTAATTTGGCAGAGATGCCCAAAAGCAACATTTAGCTCACCTAATTTTGTTAAAATTGCCACATATGATGCATGTCTGGTGTTTAATGATGGAAACATTGGATGATTAAGGACCCTTAGTGGACTAGGATTTGTCGCAGTTTGCTTCACCTAGAAGCTGTTGAAGGAGATAGATCAGGGCCGGCCAGAAATTCTGCACACGTGCGGTGCTCCTGCACATGTGCAACTTCCGTGTTACAGCGTGCACGGCGCAGCCGTCAGCGTTCATGTAGTGCATGCTCCTACCCACAGATGTCGCTTTATCCACTTGCTGGGGTACTCTGTACCGGCGCATTCTAGTGCTCTTTCCACAGCTTGCAAGCAAACCGTGGAAAGGTGTTTCGCGTATTAAACATTTAAAATACTGTCACAGTCTACTCATTGATACTACTACAGTTAACAACAGGCAGCTTGACTGACGGCACGTAAATACGAGTAATGTTTTTGATCTATTATTTAAGAAAGAGAGCACTTAGCGACTTCCAACGAACCTTATTCATGATTTCAAATAACATCAAACAAATGCAAGGTTTCCTATAACTAATTCTCGGTGCCCTCAGTTACACCCACATAATTTCTGTCTCACTGACCTCTGAACAGAATGATAACCGCAGACCTCTCGATGATCACCTGTTATTTCAATACCATTATTGCTGTATCTTTCATTAGTTCCGTCTGAAATCTGCATAATAACCCACAATTAGATGAATGTTACGTTTTATCGACTTCAGCTGAGCGTAGCCCTTCACACATAAAAAAAATTAAAAAAAACCCTTAAATGTAAGTATACATTGGAATAATCGGTTTAATGCCCTACTTTCCTGATAATAATGTAACATGGAGCAGAATGAGGCACTAATGCACAGTTAGTAAACAACAATTTTTAATTATGAAAGGAATAAATCCAGACACGTTTATCACTGGTCATGAGAAATGATAATCGAGTTGATGTGTCTCATCCATTTTCTTAAGGACATTTAATTTTGCTTGCCGTTCTTCACTCTTGAGTACACTACACTCGTCTTTGTGATATGTATTGTAGTGTCTTTCAATTGAAAACCTACGCTGGCCGCCTATTATTCGGCGGCATAGCAAACACTTTGAGTTTTCACCAGCGGCTACAAAAAAGAATTGCAGTTCCCAGTCATTTTTAAACGACTGAGAACATAGATCTCCCGTCCTTTGCTTTTTCACAGTACCTGCCATTTCTCAGTACTTCTCTGTTAAGGTTACGGTTACCAGCGGTAAACGAGACTGGGTATGTTGCGCTCTTGCTTATACCACATAAACAGGGAAGTGGAGCCGCCGCCGTTCATTTAGGACACATGTCTAATAACAGATGTCGCTGTCGCACACGTGCGCACATGTGCAGCACTTCCGCACGTCTGCACACTGTGCAGCGTTTGGCCGGCCCTGAGATAGATACTGCACGTGTTGCACGCTCTGAATTGTCTGTGAAGGATATAGCCAAGAGGGCACTCCAGAAACATCAGATTACAAAGGAAACAGGTACACGAAGAGCAAGAAGACCAAATATATGCCTGCGGTCAACATTACGGGGCTAGTTTATGGTGTAAATCCTTATAAAATCTTTTATGTGCATTTCCAGGAATTTTCATTTTTCAGTGTATAAAGACCGTTTTCCCTGAACCACTGGAGATAGAAAAGTGAAAGTTTCTGCAGACTTTGTTCATAGTATAACACTACTTCCTGTGGAACAAATTTTTTCTAAGTGTATTTCTGTCAAAATTATTTACTTTTCTTTGAAAATGAAATTGCTTTGTTTCATACGCATGCTTTTTTAAAATAAAGTGTAAGAGCTCTAAAACTTATATTAAAAACTGTTCCACACGTTTGCTTATCTGATCACTAAGAATTACGTAACACAGTATCTAAATTGTAAGTAAAGTAATTCTTGTGAAAATGTTCCTTGTGTGAAAGTATGTGTTGCGAAAATTTCCAACAATGCCATGATAAAATATTTTGAGAAAAAAGTTTGAAAAAATTCCAGAATGTAGCCCACAACGTAATTAGCTCACGTGCAAAATTTGGTTCTGTTATTTTTCAAACACCAAAACCTGTGTTAGATTATGTAAACACTTCCATTTTCTCCTACGTCCCCCCACAATTAACAGTGAACATCTTAACTATGGAGGAAAGATTTACCAGCTGAAAAATGATTTGTCATCGCGCAAAAGAGACGAATGAATTTTTCTTCAAAAATCTCTGACAGAAAAGTGGAAGACCAGCTACCTCAATCATTATTCCACCTTTGTCATGAAAAATTTTGGCGTACGAAAATATTGGTGCTCTTTTAACACAGAACATTCTAAATTTATTCACTGGCACTGTGAATGTATGTCTCTCTCCAACCGTCTTCTTTTCCTAACATAGGCACTTTCTCCTGTCTGACTCTTCCTCTGTCACTTCTTCATCCCTTTCTCTCGCTCTTCCGTGCACTGACTCCTTTTCTGTCACTTTCACTGTCTCCTCCACTGCCATTGTCTTTGTTCCATTCTTTTCCTCTCCAATTGCCTCTGTCTCTTCCTTTTTCACTTATTGTCTACTGTCTTTACCCAGCTTTCTCACATTCCTACTGTCTTTCTTTTTAACTACCTTTGTTACATTCCCTTGGCGATGGTTGCTCAGGGTTTGGACCACTAGACTGGGAAAGTAACGCGTAGATACAGCGGATGTGGGAAAGTGGTAAAGTTTTTCGTCTTACAGTTCGCTGAGCTGGGTGGCTCCAGACACTCTGTACCCCCCTTCCCCACACCCTTCCCCTCCCCACTATGTCTATATATAGACTCCACTCGTCTCTGGTTTTCATTTCCACAGTCTCGTCTCTCTTTTGCTGTCACTGCCACTGTCTCATCCATCACTCTTTTACTGTCACTCCCTCTCTCCCCTGCAATCACTGTCTCCTCTATTTTTCTCTCCCACTGGCGCTGTCTCCTCTCTCTTCCACCGTCATTGTCTCTGCGACTATAATTCAACAAAAAAGGGCAAATGTGTTCACATGCCAAAATTTTTGGTAAGGAACGCCCAATGAGGATTGAGGCAGCTGGTTCCTCAATTTTTCGTCATAGTCTTTTGAAGAGAAGCTCATTCGCCTCTTTTGTGCTGCAACAGGAGCATTTTTCAGCTGGTTCCCTTCTTTTCTTTGTTACAGCGGCGTGTGCTGCTTATATAAAATGAATTCCGCAGGTCAGAAAAGATTTTTTATTTATTTATTTTGACTTTTGACCCGAAGGCCGTAAACCTATGTCAGTAAAGTTTTGACAGTTTATTTATATACTTCGACACATTTACGTTTGGAAAGTAGGAGACGAGATACTGGCAGAAGTAAAGCTGTAAGGACCGGGCGTGAGTCGTGCTTCTGTAGCTCAGATGGTAGAGCACTTATACGGAGACAGTGAGTCATAAAGTAACATTGACCAAGAAAACGTTGATTAAAAACAGTTTAGAGACCTCAGAACTTTTGTAGTGACTCCAGAATCCTGGCCATGTGTCTACGACATCAGTTAAATCTACATTTATGTCTCAGAGAGGATACTGGGCACTTAGTTTACGGGCATACGTCCGAGAACTTTGAAGCTCTGGATCTCGGTAACGGGTAATGACATCGTAAAAGTTTCAAGGTTCCCAGATGACATCACGTTAAGAACATACGATAAAAATTTCGACGTTTTACCATGAATATAAATCACAGAAGTGGTCATCCCCAAAATTACTACTTTGGTACAAGAAATCATGGTTTTCTGGGTATATTTTAATATCGGATATAGATTTTCGGAAACGGGGAAATGGCTTTTCTATATAAATGTCTAAAGAGCGTGCAGTTTAATTTGAGCCATCTGCTGTGGTTAGTTACTTATATAATTGCAGAGAACGGCGCAAAACACCTAAAATCCGTTTTTTTTTAGTTTTTCCGAGTAAGTACGGTAAACTTGAACCACTGGACCTCTGTAATGGATAATGTTATTGAAAAAAGCTTCGAAGTTTCCTCAGAACTTCTCCTTAAGAAAATATGGTAAAAAGTTCCATCATTTGAAGTGAGTAGAAGCTATAGACACAGACTGTGCTATAGAATGGCCATCCCCGTGACAGGCGCATTTCGTACGCATAAGTTATGGTTCTTCTGGGCTGTCTCACGAACCAACCGTGAACAAATGGTGCTTTTACGGTGTAAGACAGCTAAGGCCCATTATAGACCACACATAATGAAAAAAGAAAACAACCAATTTGCTCAATTTGCCCGGGCTGTAAGAAGTGTGTAATGTTTAAATTTAGACCATGTACTGTCGGTAGTGTCCGACCGAACATTCGGCTTCGGCTTCCGCCACCTTCGGCGAAAAATCCCACCTTCGGCTAAACCTTGGGCTTCGGCCAAACTGTGCCGAAATTCTGTCCGAAACCAAAGATTTCTAGCAAGCGCCAAAATTGAACTAACTGTTGAATTGCGCATGCACCGTGGACAACTGACAATTGAACTGCAACAGTTGCGAAGCTTTCACGTATTTCCCGTGGCCTTTAAGTACACTGTATTGCGTCGGTCAGACGCCATGGCCAGTAAATACAAGTATGGACGTGGATGTTGATGAGCCTAGACATTCCCGTTAACGTCAGATGGAGATATCCTCAAAAAGATAATGATAACTTATGGGTTCACGTGATAAACTTGCATTACCGGTGACAAGTGGTAATTAGTTGCATTTGAGACATCACTATCTTCCTTTTGAAGAACATCTAATAAGTTTTTTAACAGAACCTTTGCTTCTGAGGAATGCTGACACGAATATTGGGATTCTAGTCCATATACTTATCCACGCCCAACTTCACTGATATATTTATCTGCTCCTCCTCCTTGTGTTCCTAGTGAACAATTGTTCAGCGCAGCGGGACATATATATGAGGACAGGCGATCCAACTTTACTGGTGAAAATGCGGAAAAAATATTGTTTTTAGTTTACGACATAAGACTGTTGAACTTCGATTATTAATTCTTTTTCGTTGATAGATAGCAAAACGCTAATGGAAATTTAAGTTTCATTTGGGTATTATTATGTATTTTTCCAATTGCAGTTGTTCAAATACTTTTAAAGTAAATAATTGTTATAACTGACTTCATTTAAAGGTGTTGTTATTTCTGACAGGCTGCAAAATAATTGTAATCAACTCGTTAAATAGTATATATTGTTATCATCTCGTTAAATTGTGTATTTTATTCACATTTTGCGAGTCTAGAACGGAATTTCTTGAGGCTATTAAAGCTTCGGCGTCGGCCGAAGTTTAAGGCGATAGCCGATTGATGGGCTTCGGTTTCGGCCAGAAATCGACCTTCGGTCGGACACAAACAGCAGGATAGCTACAGCATGCACGTTCCTTCGATAGTTATGCAGGTGGTCGCTAGAAGATGAGCTACCCAGAACACTTGACCCCTTATCTAAGTGATCTGTAGAGCCCAAGATATTACCTCTGAAGAATCGCATTTTCGCGCGTGGCTTTTTGGAACATATTGGTACCGTAGACGACTACTGCGGCAAAGTCCTGCCGCCTGGGCCAGCATAATACAAAACGCTGATGTAGAACGGCCGAAAATTTTGAAGTAGCAATACCAGCACTAAATGAACCCTTTTGCATTTTTAAGAAAAATTTTATACAACGTAGCGAATCCTTGATCGAATAAAAAAATATTAGGATTCCTGTCCCAAAACTATGTCATTAACTTAAGCTACACATATTGTCCCTTTACGATTCTAACCTGTTCAATTAACTTTCATTGCCTACTTGATTTGAGTTTTTCCTTTCTAGTGTGTGCGATTCCGAATGACGAATGCTTCGAAGATTTCGCCTTGTCTTTGCCTTTCTCGTAACCTTTTCAACGGACTCACTGCTGTCGCCTCTGTCCGAGGTCCGCGACATGTGTCGGCCGAACTGCATTGCCAGCCCCCAAACTCTCCCCAGAGCCAAATGTAGAGGAGCCTTGTCTGCCCCCTAAAGGACATAAATAAGGGCATCTGCTTCCAAGACTTCAGCCAGGCCAGCCCCTTTCCACTGCCACCCGGGAGAGCCGGAGTGTTTGTCCGGGACACGTGTCCCGTCCCACCGCCCTCTTCAACCTCCCCCCCCCCTCCCCCGCTGACAGGCTGGACCGCCTGCTGGACGCCCACGCAGGCACGACAGCGAGCGACTCCACTTTCCACGAAACCTGTCTACGTCCAGAATTTTCTTGTGCTGGTATATAACCTATCTTTACCCACAGTATGAGTACGTCCAGTACCTCGTTAGCGTAATGTGTCCATTTCAAATTTCTGGGTGCTCCCATCAGTTACTACTTCAACACGGCAGGTTCCCACCGGATTCTTCTCCGACTAACCTCCTGATTTGAACCGTTCATTAGTAGCCAGTATACAAACTTTCTGATGTATTTTAATACTACTCCTATAACACAGTACATATCAGAAATTAATTTCCTTTGTCATATTAGATGTTTCAGGAAAGTCTTCAACTGTGTCATTCATGATTTAAATTGCGAAAACGGCACCAGTCATTTATGTTTTGATGCCTAGCAGTGTGATTTTCTGCAAAAAAATCACACATCCGGACATCACCAAACATATTCATGGAAACAAATGCACAAATACACTGGAAAAACAGAATAAGTTCTCGGAACGCGTTGTGCTAAGTATCAAAACATAAGTCACTGGTGCGGTTCATTATTTCAATCGTCATATCACCAACCCTAAACGTTTTTAGCTCAGTAAAAGGTGTAGCAGTACGCATTTTAGTGAATGATTTACTGAAGCCCAAGTTCTCTCGGTAGATTTATCCAACTTACGAAACCCAACCGCAATCTATATTTGACTTACATATGTATTCAGATGAAAGAAGTGTCCAGTAACACTAACACGTACTGCGTTAATCCCAATTCTCCACACCTTGAGGCCGAGCTCTTTGCTCTATGCTCCGACCCTTGCCAGTTAGTACATCCTCACATTGTATGCACCTCGGCCTAGAACCGTCAACGTCCAGATCTAAGATTACTCTTAGTATGTCTCTCAACGAAGGAACATGTTGGATATAAGAGACCCATAGTCATCAATTATTTTTTGTACAAGGGCCTAGGGTTCAGCTGAGGTGTACACCCTCACAACACGAGTACTTCAGTTTGACTGCTCAGCATGAATACCGTCCCCAGCTTAATCGATCATTTAGTATCAACGTTACACTAGAAGATATTACTTTCTTCCACGTATATCTCCGATACGATGACATACCTAAAACGTTTGTCGATCATCTGGGGACGCAGTTCTCTTGCGTAAGGGCAACAATAACAACCAGGTAGCTAGACGCGAGCGTCATAGCACTGTATAGCATGGATATCTACAGGGTGGCGCAAAATACGTGTTAGAAAGAGTTTGCCTACTGTGGTTTACCCGTATACCGTAAATGATTCTCCTTGCGATATTGTACTGCAGCTATTAAAATTCTGCAGCTCACCCACTGGTGTCTCACTTCACGCTTCAGAGTTGAAGCGCTAGCCCTGGAACAGCGGTACTGTTGCACCACTTCGTCCACAGTACACTACTACAACTACCCCTCGTTTATTTCCTCCCTTTCTATCCTGCGTCGAGTTGTTGCACACAGTACTGCTTTCTAATACTGCTCTCTATCTACTGACAATTCAGGGCGATAATACAGATTTTGTACCAGCTTTTGATAAGCAAATGACGTAATTAAGAGAGCAATTCAGTTGTTAAATGCAGGGCCACCAAGGGGGTGGGGGGAAACACTTGTTTGATAACGTGATAGAACAAGACACACAAAAAGATAGAGAAGACATACGGGATCTAGTAAAGATTCAGAATGACTTCTGGAAGACTTAGAAGCGATAGAGACAAAAGGGATAGACAATATCCCATCAGAATCTCTAAACTCCTTGGTAGACGGGGAAACTAAACGACTACTAATGTTGTTGAATGGAATGGAATGTCTGACTTTCGGAAAAACATCAGCCACACAATTCAAAAGATTGCAATAACTAACAACTGAGAGAATTATCGCACAATCAGTTTAACAACTCTAGCATCCAAGTTCCTGACAAGAATAATATACAGAAGAATGGGAAAGAAAATTGAAGATGTGTTGGATAACAATTAGTTTGATTTTATGAAAGGTAAAGGCACCAGACAGACACCCAATTCTGACGTTGCGATTGATAATGGAAGCAAGACTAAAGAAAAATCAAGACCTGGAAAAGGAATTCGACAATTTCACATGGTGCAAGATGTTCGAAATTCTGGCAAAGATGGATAACATATGGTATACACAAGAACGAAGAGGGGTCAATAAGACTCGTAGACCAAGAACGAAGTGCTCGGATTAAAAAGGTCTGAAACAGGGGTGTAGTCTCTCACCCCCGCTGTTCAATGTACATATCCAAGAAGCAATGACGAAAACAGAAGGAAGGTTCACAAGTGGAATTTAGATTCAAGATGTAGGGATATCAGTGATAAGATCTGCTGATGCCATCACTATCGTCAGTGAAAGTGAAGAAGAATTACAGAATCTGCTGAATGGAATGAACAGTGTAATGAGTACACAATACGGAATAAGAGTAAATCGAAGAACGACGTAAGTAATGAGAAACAGCAGAAATGAGAATGGCAATAAACGTAACATCAGAATTGGTGATCACTAAGTAGATAAACTTGAAGAATTCTGCTACCTAGGCAGTAAAACAAGCACTATGGGACTTAACATCTGAGGTCATCAGTCCCCTAGAACTTAGAACTACTGAAACCTAACTAACCTAAGGAAATCACACACATCCATGCCCGAGGCAGGATTCGAACCTGCGACCGTAGTGCCTAAAACCGCTCGGCCACTCCGGCCGGCCATTATATTACAGACTTCAATGCTGCCTACTGAAACTCTGAGCTGATGTACAGAGACCACAAGAATTAATTTTCTGTTCACTGGCGAAAAATCGTTTTAATAAACGTTTCCAAAGTTAATCAGGTCCCCTTATGGAAGATATCCTTCGCTGAATCGTTAAGTGAGTAAACGTCTTATATTTGTTATCACATTACATACACATTACCTACACAGTCGATTCAGAGACAAGCTACACTTTCACTGCGTTCGTTGTCGTTCTTCTTTCTATTCGCTGCCGTATCACTACATACGGTTTTCTGCCTAAGGACCAGAGAATTGGCAACAGCTAGGTATTAGGACTAATCAGCCTCATCAAAATCATGATACCGTGACATGGAGTGGCAATGATGCCCCGGCCGTCGTTGAGCGCCGCTGCTTCACGGCACAGCGTCATACGGACTCGCCTCTGACGTGGTGCACAAAGTCAACCAACGCAAGCGCGTCCAGCGACAAACAGAAACTCACCAGGGTTCAATCCTCTATCCTCTTACGTTTCGAGACCACTGTAACAGGAGCACCGTAACCAGAAAGTTCATATCTTTCACCATTACCACAGAACGCACCTTCCTGGCCTCAGCAAGGTCCGAGATACCCGTCTGCAAATACGACGTCCTCAACAGTTCGACAGGACGCGAGAGGGAACGGGGCTGCCTTACTCTCGCAAAGAACTACTCACACTTGTCACATGCCGTTTTACCCGCGGTGTCAGACTTAAATACCTAAGTGGGGACCACACAAATTACACTGCTGTTATACAGGGTGATTCAAAAAGAATACCACAACTTTAGGAATTTAAAACTCTGCAACGACAAAAGGCAGAGCTAAGCACTATCTGTCACCGAATTAAGGGAGCTATAAAGTTTCATTTAGTTGTACATTTGTTCGCTTGAGGCGCTGTTGACTAGGCGTCAGCGTCAGTTGATGCTAAGATGGCGACCGCTCAACAGAAAGCTTTTTGTGTTATTGAGTACGGCAGAAGTGAATCGACGACAGTTGTTCAGCGTGCATTTCGAACGAAGTATGGTGTTAAACCTCCTGATAGGTGATGTATTAAACGTTGGTATAAACAGTTTACAGAGAATGGGTGTTTGTGCAAAGGGAAAAGTTCTGGACGGCCGAGAACGAGTGATGAAAATGTAGCACGCATCCAGCAAGCATTTGTTTGCAGCCCAGGAAAATCGACTCGCAGAGCTAGCAGAGGGCTGCAAATTCCACAATCAACTGTATGGAGAGTCCTACGAAAAAGGTTAGTTATGAAACCTTATCGTCTGAAATTGGTTCAAGCACTGTCTGCAGCTGATAAGATTAAAAGAATCGATTTCTGTGATTTTATCCTTGCTCAAATGGAAACAGATGAATCTTTCGTTTTAAAGATTGTGTTTAGTGATGAAGCAACTTTCCACACTAACGGGAAAGTCAACCGTCACAATGTCTGTATATGGGGCACTGAGAATCCGCGGGAAACAACTCAGTATGAACTTGACTCGCCTAAGGTGAACGTTTTCTGTGCCATTTCAGCCAATAAAGTTTTTGGTCCCTTTTCCTTCGAAGGTGCTACTGTAACTGGACTACAGTATCTGGAGATGTTAGAGAATTGGCTGTTCCCTCAGCTCGAACAAGAAGCACAACAATTCATATTTCAGCAGGATGGAGCGCCACCACATTGGCACTTATCTGTCCGTAACTACCTGAACGTCAACTACCCGAGGCGATGGATCGGCCGCCAGGCAGCCCGTGACAGAGCACTTCATCACTGGCCTCCAAGAAGCCCTGATCTTACCCCCTGCGATTTTTTCTTATGGGGGTATGTTAAGGATATGGTGTTTCGGCCACCTCTCCCAGCCACCATTGATGATTTGAAACGAGAAATAACAGCAGCTATCCAAACTGTTACACCTGATATGCTACAGAGAGTGTGGAACGAGTTGCAGTATCGGGTTGATATTGCTCGTGTGTGTGGAGGGGGCCATATTGAACATCTCTGAACTTGTTTTTGAGTGAAAAAAAAACCTTTTTAAATACTCTTTGTAATGATGTATAACAGAAGGTTATATTATGTTTCTTTCATTAAATACACATTTTTAAAGTTGTGGTATTCTTTTTGAATGACCCTGTACACTGATGCGAGGTGAGGTAACGAAAGTCATTGGATGGCGATATGCACGTATACAGATGGCGGTAGTATCTCGTACACACGGTATACAAGGACAGTATGTTGCCGGAGCTGCCATTTGTAGTCATGTTTCTGACCTGATTATGGGCGCACGACGGGAAGTAACCGACTTTGAATGTGGAATGATAGTTGGAGCTAGAAGCATCGGACATTCCATTTCTGAAATCGTCAGGAAATTCAACATTACGAGATACAAAGAGTCAAGAGTGCGCCGAGAATACGAAATTTCAGGTGTATATTTCGCCATGGACAGCACAGTGCCCGACGGCCTTCACTTAAAGACCGAGTGCAGCGGCGTTTGCGTAGTCATTGCGAACAGACAAGCAACAGTGCATTAAATAACACTGCATGAAATAACTGCAGAAATCAGTGTGGAACGTACGACGAATGTATCCCTTACGACAGTGCGCCGAAATTTGGGGTTAATGGCAGCAGAAGACATCACCTACAGCGCCTCTCCTGGGTTAGTAACCATATCGATTGGACCCTAGATGACTGGAAAATCGTGGCCCGGTCAGATGAGTTTCGACTTCAGTTGTTAAAGGCTGATCGTAAGGTTCGAGTCTGGAGCAGGCCTCACGAAGCCATGGACCCAAGGCTCTGCGCAAGCTGGTGGTGGCCCCATTGTGGTGTGGGCAGTGTTTACATAGAATGGACTGGTCCAACTGAACCAATCGCTGAGTGGAAATGGTTATGTTCGGCTACCTGGAGACCATTTGCAGCCCTTAATGGACTTCATGTTCCTAAACAATGATGATAGTGCGCCATATCACTGGTCCACTGTTGTTCGCGATTAGTTTGAAGAACATTCTGGACAGTTCGAGCGAATGGTTTGGACACCCAGAATTCCATCGAACATTTGTGTAACATAATAGAGAGGTCAGTTCGTGTAGCCGGCCGGTGTCGCCGTGCGGTTCTAGGCGCTTCAGTCTGGAACCGCGTGACCGCTACGGTCGCAGGTTCGAATCCTGCCTCGGGCATGGATGCGTGTGATGTCCTTAGGTTAGTTAGGTTTAAGTAGTTCTAAGTTCTAGGGGACTTACGACCACAGATGTTAAGTCCCATAGTGCTCAGAGCCATTTTTAATGATTCAGTTCGTGTGCAAAATCCTGCACAGGCTAAACTTTCGCAATTAAGGACGGCTATAGAGGTAGCATGGCTCAGTATTTCTGCAGGTGACTTTCAATGACTTGTTGAGTCCATGCCATGTCCAGGTGCGGCATTACGTCGGACAAAAGAGGTCCGACACGATGTTTGGACTATCCCATGACTTTCATCTCCCCAATGTATGCAGCGCTTTTTTTTCTGTACGCAACATGTTTTGCATCTCAGTCGTCTGAATAATTTGTTCAGTCTGCTACTTACGACAGTTCAACCTTTATACATTCATTTCCAAGGGTAAGCGGTATCTAACACCTTGTATTGCGTCGTACAAGTTTTAAAGGCGTTAATAGCACTTAAGGTTTGTCATGTGGGTACTGTACGATTGGTCCCGTAATAAGATACCAGTTCTTGTTAACAACTAGCTGACAAATCCGGGCCGGCCGCGGTGGTCTAGCGGTTCTGGCGCTGCAGTCCGGAACCGCGGGACTGCTACGGTCGCAGGTTCGAATCCTGCCTCGGGCATGGGTGTGTGTGATGTCCTTAGGTTAGTTAGGTTTAAGTAGTTCTAAGTTCTAGGGGACTTATGACCTAAGATGTTCAGTCCCATAGTGCTCAGAGCCATTTAAACAATTTTTTTGACAAATCCGGCATTGCCCCGGCATTGATTTTATAAATTTTTCTATTAGAAACGGAAAGAAAAAGTGAACTGTGTTTATAGAGAAGTAACGAAAAAATATCATTTCCATATATTCGTGAAATCGACTTTGAAATTATGAAGCAATTGTACAAAGAAAGATGTATAACGTACAAATGTGTAAGTACAGTATCCACATTACGCAACATGACCCCGAACAATTTCTGCACGCTAGGCGCACCTACTTCATCTTCCTACGACGCGATTTTGTAAACATCTCTATGGTAACGCCTTTTCATAGCTCCATAGATGGCTACCGTTTTCGCCTAAAGCCTTTTACGATTCGCAGTTGAAAGCTGAGAAAAGCGCTACCAAGTGTCAGAGATTTCCTCAAGTGCGCTAGATTGTAAAACTATCTTAGTAGTAATCAAGAAATGTACTAAAACATAACGCACGATTCGGCATTTTTTCACTTACTTCAGTGTTTACGACGTCATATCTTTTGAACTGTGTATGTTGTACAATGATATATTGTGAAGTACATACAGTGGAATAATTGTGATCATACTGTCAGCGAAATAAGTTGCAAATGGAGTTAGTAACAAAGAAGTAACAAATTTAAACGTCGTGCAAGATGCGGCAGCTTTCCGTACATCAGTGTTTATGTGTCATACGATGATATAAATTTGTAGTACATTCAACGGAATATGTGGATACTGTCTACAAAAGTGTTACGAATAGAGTAGGTAGAAAAGAAGTAATAAATTTAAACATGTTGTACAAAGCAGAAGTTATTTACGTTTCTCATTGTGTATGACGTCATAACTCCTGAACTATGATAGGTAGGTGGGGCTTACCCTCACGGCGATTGCTACCTTGCAATAAGAGATATGTGAGCCAGATTTGGTTGAAATCGGTGCAGTGGTTTAGGGGGACACATAGAACATACGTACAAAAACACCCACGTACATACGTACAATTTTATATTACGTATGGACGCTTGCATCTCCTATAAAAAGTGTTAGCACAATTGCGCTAGTATATTTTATCTAATGGTAAAACTAATCCACCCTTCAGTATGTTATTTGCTGCTCTAACTAATTGTTGCATTTGAGATGTTATTATAGTTGTAAAATTCAGGTAACGAAAGGCTATTTACGTCTCATACAAAAACGAGAAAGCAGTTAAAAAAGCCGAAGAGCATGAAAAGAAAGCAGTGACTGAGAAGGGAGCGAGATAGGGCAGCAGCCTATCCCCGATGTTATTCAATATGTACGTTGAGCAAGCAGAAAAGGAAACCAAATAAAAATTTGGAGAAATAATTGATGTTCAGGGAGAAGAAATAAAATCTTTGAGGTTTTCCGATGGCGTTGTAATTCTGTCAGAAACAACAAAGGACTTGGAAGAGCAGTTGAACGGAGTGGATAGTGTATTGAAAGGTGAGCATAAGATGAATATAAACAAAAGGAAAACAAGGATAATGGAATGCAGTCGAATTAAATCAGGTTATGCTGACGGAATTATATTATGAAACGAGATACTTAAAGTAGTAGATGAGTTTTGGTATTTGAGCAGTAAAGTAACTAATGATGGTCGCAGAAGAGAGGATATAAAATGTAGACTGACAATGGCAACAAAAGCGTTTGTGATGAAAGAAATTTGTTAACATCAAATGCCGGCCGCGGTGGTCTAGCGGTTCTGGCGCTGCAGTCCGGAACCGCGGGACTGCTACGGTCGCAGGTTCGAATCCTGCCTCGGGCATGGGTGTGTGTGATGTCCTTAGGTTAGTTAGGTTTAAGTAGTTCTAAGTTCTAGGGGACTTATGACCTAAGATGTTGAGTCCCATAGTGCTCAGAGCCATTTTTTTTAACATCAAATATAGACTTAAGTGTTGGGCAGTCTTTTCTCAGAGTATTTGTATGGAGTGTTGCCATGCATGGAAAATAACGATACATGGACGATAAAAAGTTTAGACAAGAAGAGAAAAGAAAAGTTTGAAATGTGGTGCTACTGAAGAATGCTGAAGGTTAGGTGGGAGATGACATAACTAATAAACAGGTACTAAATAGAAGTGGGGAGCAAAGAAATTTGTGGCACAACCTGACTACAAGAAGGGATCGGTTGATAGGACACATTCTGAGACATCAAGGGATCACAAATTCAGTACTGGAGGGAAGTGTGGAGGATAGAAATACTTGAGAGAGACCAATAAGTAAATACAGTAAGCAGATTCCTAAGGGGGTAAGTTGCAGTAATTATTTGGAGATGCAGAGGACTGCACAGGTAAGGGTAGCATGGAAACCTACATCAAGCCAAGCTTAGGACTGTATTTGTGACACTTATACTGTCTATTTATGCTAGCTCACGCTTATGGCGCCCACGTGCTTATTTGTAGCCACTCACCAGCATATTATTCGCTTGTTCGTTCTCTGACATACACAGTATATTTTTACGTAAGGCGTACCTCACGTAGTGTTGCATCGGCTGCTGGGTCTGCGTCCTTCACGTGCCATGCTACACGCAGAAAATGCAACTTTTACAGGATTTATGGAATCTCATACGCCCTCTTCAAGGAAATAGTATTTTCTATGAACGAAGTATCTTGGTGAAAAAAAGTCAGCGCCAGTGACGACAGTGAGCGTTCATGGTGACCTTGGCTGTCCATTCGCCAACACTAGGGCGTTGTATCTACCTGTAAGACACTCAAACAAATCGGATAAGTTGCATGTGCTACACCTAATTTGCGGTGTCCTCCGTCATATGAGTGTAAAAGTGACTTTAAATCCCATATACGAGTATATAATTGATAATTGCAACAGGCGGTTGTACATCGTACCCGTATCATTAACTTCTCTTATGATTTGCTATGATCACACACTTATTCCGCAGCCATACCGCGTCAGTCTGACTGGTAGTCGGCTATTAATTAACAGCTTCTGCCGTGATATTATCACGCTCACCCGTAAGCTAACAGCCCATCTGGAAAACTTTTTCACAGCAAGCCTGGACCCATTTCTTTCATACCTACCGGAGTTCTCTTAGAGATATATCCTCACGATAACTGGTCGATGCCGCCTAATCTTACGGATGAGAGTCTGTTACAATCACATGCCCAACTCACAGCTCATGAGAAGGTACAAACTGGTACGGATAGCGAGCGCTATTGCGTCTATCAGTGATAAGCACCACCACCACAGGCATATGATGACTGTGACTTTACCCAGTTCCATCACTACTCTTTCAGCTCTGCTTATCATTGGATGAGTCGTGCGATCTTTTTTATACAAAACGACCAGAACACTAAGTTGTTCTAAGCGGCGTACTACTCATACGATCAAAGATGGGGTTTTCTCTTTGGAAGTCAACGCCTTCATAAGAGGTACTGTGCACAGGGATTAATATGAAATTTTCACAGTCTAGCTGCCTCTGTAATATGTAAATTGAAGTTGTTTATTGTAGAAGGGACTAGCTATGTGTGTAGTTAACTTCAGATTGTGGTTTATGAGTAGAAAAGAAAATAAAAAATTCCCTCGGGGAGTAAAATCTCTTGACCTCAGGTCGCAAGCTGGCATTTCGGATTCTGGGGAGCCTGCACTTTCTGCTCTTGTTTTATGGAAAGAACCTGAAAAACTCAAATTCAAGAAGAAATATAATATAGGAACACTGAACCTTAACTCATTGATCAAAACAGGAAAACATCAACAACTGACTCAAGCACTTTAACGCCAAAATATCCTAATTCTGGCACTACAAGAAACTCGCTATACCGATGAAAATTCTTTTGAAACAGTCAGTTACAGAATTTATAAAGGAAAACCAGCAGAGTATATCTTTGGAAAATGCCCTCTACTGGGTACAGCCTTTATTGTTAGAAGCAATATAACGGAGACCATAACAAACATCAGTTCCAAGCCCAACGAGTTATTGACATTGTCGATCAAATGTAAAAACAAAATATGTACGCTAGTGAATGCTTATGCTCCAACACATATTGACAATAAGAAAAAACCGAACGAAGTACAGACTTTCTGGGAAGAACTAGAAGACACGATTCAGAAGATTCCAAAGGTAAATGTCATCATTCTGCTCGGGGATTTTAATGCACAGCTCGGCAAGGATAAGACATACAAAAACATCATTGGAGAATACCCAGCGAATAAGAGGACAAACAACAATGGAATAAGACTTGTGGAACTCTGCAAAATCTTCAACCTCAAAATTATGACTACACACTTCAAGAAACATCCCAAGGGGATGAAGACTTGGAAAGGACCAAATTGATCACATAGCCATTTCTAGAAGAGAATTTAAGACAATTCAAAATATTAAGGTACTGAAAGGACCCAAAATAGATACGGGGTTCACTATCTTGTTAAGTCTAAGATTAAATTCATCCCAAATTGAGGAGGAAACAATAATAAACCTACGAGAAAGCATTTTGAAACCAGATATGCTGAGGTAGATACTCAAAATTATTTCAAATCAAAATTGCAAAGTGAGACATGGGACGAAATGAAGTGTCAAATAATGAAAGCTGCAGAAGAATCTCTTCCAACCGAAACTAAATACAAGAATATCTATGTTTTTGGATAGGGTCCGCCTTTAGCAAAACACAATTTTGTTTTTTAACCCAAACATGTTTCACTTCTGTTGCAGCATCTTCAATGGGCTTTTAATTTACATCTGTTAACGACATTGTTCTATACTGTTTGTATAAATGTAACTATTAGTATTTAAATCGTTATTACAGATCCAGAATGAGATTTTCACTCTGCAGCGGAGTGTGCGCTGATATGACACTTCCTGGCAGATTAAAACTGTGTGCCCGACCGAGACTCGAACTCGGGACCTTCGCCTTTCGCGGGCAGGTGCTCTACCATCTGAGCTACCGAAGCACGACTCACGCCCGGCCTCACAGCTTTACTTCTGCCAGTATCTCGTCTCCTACCTTCCAAACTTTACAGAATCTCTCCTGCGAACCTTGCAGAACTAGCACTCCTGAAAGAAAGGATATTGCGGAGACATGGCTTAGCCACAGCCTGGGGGATGTTTCCAGAATGAGATTTTCACTCTGCAGCGGAGTGTGCGCTGATATGAAACTTCCTGGCAGATTAAAACTGTGTGCCCGACCGAGACTCGAACTCGGGACCTTTGCCCTTCGCGGGCAAGTGCTCTACCAAAGGTGCTAGAAAACAAAAGTGCGGTTTAAAAAATTGGTATTTCTATGCTTAAGATTAATTAATTCTGTGTGTGTGTGTGTGTGTCTGTTTACGTAATGTTTCACTTTCTTTCTCTTTTTCTTCATTTTCATCACTCTCAAACACTATATATTGAGTTGCCACTGTCACTATCATTGTTTCACTGTTTAACAGCTGTAAAAACAAACATGGCAGGCAGTGGAACAGCTGAAGGTGTAAAAACAAGATGGCTGACAGTGGAACAGTTGAAGGTGTTCCTGGAAGTTGTTCTGAATCTTTCAGAGGCGTCTATGATTTTTTTGCGTGTGTGTGTGTGTGTGTGTGTGTGTGTGTGTGTGTGGAGAGAGAGAGAGAGAGAGAGAGAGAGAGAGAGAGAAGGTTTTAGGATTTTTTATATATCTGATGGAATGAAAAGTGCAATGAAGCTTCGGAAAACAGACGAAAGCTATGGCAAAAATATAAGTCGAATCCGACACAAAACAACCTGGAAAGGTTAAGAGAAGATAGCAAAATAGCCTCCTACACAATCAGAAACGAAAAGAGACGGTATGAAAGACTATCCCTTGAACAAATACAGGTGTACTTCACTCAAAACAAATCCAGAGACTATTAACAGTCTTTCAAAAGACACATGCAAGGTTGCTAACCACCCAGTTTAAATATTCGTGCCAAATCAGGGAAATTAGGTACAAATGATCAAGAAAACTGCAACATTTTAGCATACTATTTCTAAGACCTTCTCAACTGTAAAGCCCCTCCAGAGAAACCGGAATTCAAAACTCCAGAAGAAATCCCTGCACAATCACAGCTACCAACTCTAAATGAAGTCCGGCATGCGATAAAATTCCTCAAGAACAACAAATCCTCTGGTGAAGATGGAATCACAGCTGAACTTTTGAGACTAGGTGAGAGAAAAGTAGCATTACCCCTCGGTACAATTATAAAGGAAATTTGGAGAACCGATTAGATCCCAGAAGATTGGAGGACGGCACTTATACATCCACTTCACAAAAAGGGTGACAGATCAGATGCGAACAATTACAGGGGGGTTTTCCTACTGCCCGTTCTGTACAAGGTCCTTTGCAAGATATTACTAAATAGGATTGAATCAGTTCTCGATGTACAGATAGGAGAATACCAAGGTGGATTTAGAAAAGAGAGGAGCTGTTCGGAGCAATTTATTAACCTTAAAAACATAATTAGAACACGTGCTGGTCAACCACATGTTACAACGTTTATTGGTTGTATAAAAGCGTATGACTCCATAGACGGAGAAAGCCTCATTAGAACTCTGGACGAATTTTGGACTGACAGAAAAAGCTAGAAAGATAGTAAAGCAAACACTGACAGATACCAAGTCCAAAGCCAAATTCCGAGGCAAGATTTCTGAACCTTTTAAAATCCAAACGGGTTTGAGCCAAAGGGATGGACTCTCCCCAGTTCCATTCAACATCACTTTGGAAAGGATTATGAGGAATACATTGGAGGAATACACACAACAAAAAGTAAAGGGAATTTCTTTTGGAGGATCAGTTAAAGGCCTTACTTTACATGCACTCACTTTTGCAGATGATATTGCTCTCCTATCCACAAATATAGCAGATGCAATTAAACTAATATAAATCTTAGCAAAGTGTGCAACTAAATTTGGTTTACAGATATCACAACAAAAAGCTAAATTCATGTCTAACAAATATAAGGAAATCAAAGAATTGCACACAATTGTTGGATGTATCGAAAGGGTCAAACACCTTAAATATTTGGGGGAAACAATAACGGATACTGGCATAGAAAAAGAAGCTGTCAGGCTTCGAGTAGCTAAACTTCGGAGGGCACACATTTTAACACAGAAGCTGTACAACAAACAATGCCTCTCTCGAAATGCAAAGTTATTACACGACGATGCAGTGACGAGAACAGAAGTTCAGTATGCAGCAGAAACACTCTCCCTCAAGAACAAATGACTAATAGATGAGCTCGAGAAGAAGGAAAGAGTAATTCTGAGGAGATTCTCGGTGGCCGAGCGGTTCTAGGCGCTTCAGTCTGGAACCGCGCGACCGTTACGGTCGCAGGTTCCAATCCTGCCTCGGGCATGGATGTGTGTGATGACCTTAGGTTGGTTAGGTTTAAGTAGGCGGGGGGGGGGGGGGGGGGCGAGAAATGGAGTGGAAACTGCCAGGGATAAACTTGTCTGCGAGAAATATCGCACAAGACTTTATTGATAATTGTTTACCATACAGTTACAAATATTTTTAGTCAAAAGTTCACTAGATGATGTTTAATAATTACTGAAGAAAATTCAAAAGGGGGATGGCGGAGTTCGCAGAAGGCGATCAGAAACTAGAATGCAGTGCAATTTATATAAATCACTATTTGGCAAGACTGCGCAGAAGGCGACTTATATACAAATTAAACTTTTAGTCAAAGTGCATCCATAACAACAAAACAGTTTAAGAAACAAGCAAGCTGGTTACAAGGAAACACAAAGACTGATTAGCTGAAGGGTCTTAATTAAATCGAATGCACTGTTATTCAATTAAAACTGCGCAAGGACTGATATTTTAAAAGAAGTATACATGCCAGGCAGTTTCGATGAAATACAAGATTTCTCAAATTGCATAGAAGCCAACTTACAGCGTTAAGAAATTATGTTATAAACAGATGGAATAAAGCAGAAATACTACAGATGACAAAATGACAAGTTTCAGTGAACAGAATGTTAAATGCCTGACATAAACAGAGTTAAATAGTAAGTTTATTTTAGCGGCAAGAACGTTCAAAAACCAGTTACCACAGATTGCTTTCGCTTATTGGTGACAATTCAGAATTTACAGTGAGCTACCTGAAGCCAGCCAACAGCCTTCCACGACTGTATTCACCCTAGTTACATCGGATTAACTGCAGTTTAATAGCCGAACATCAGATTAACTGCAGTTGAATGGCCGGCCAGAAAGATCCTCAAAATCAGCAGTAACTACAGACCAAACAACAATAAAATGGTTCAACTGGCTCTGAGCACTATGAGACTTAACATCCGAGGTCATCAGTGCACTAGAACTTAGAACTACTTAAACCTAACTAACCTAAGGACATCATACACATCCATGCTCTAGGCAGGATTCGAACCTGAGACCGTAGCACCAGCACGGTTCTGGACTGAAGCGCCTAGAACCTCTCGGTCACAGCGGCCGGCGCCAGACAACAGTGATCTCTACTAAAGAAGATAAAACACAGAGTTAAACACAGGTTTAAAATATAGTCTACACTATTGGACTCTATAGAAATAAGACGACAATCCCGGGAAGCACACATACCCAGTTAATACACATAAGTACTATTAACCTGATCCTGAAGAAACTAGCAATATCAGGATAATTGAACTGCAGTATTATTTTATTTCTTTAGCAACTTATCCACTCGATACTGAAGGTCAATCAACTATTATTATGGTGATGGTAACTACAAACGTCTATCTTGCCGAACATTACAAGTGAGCCTCGTTAACAGCCTTCGACAACACTGGGAGTATAAGGCTGAGAAATTGCTCACCATGTAGTCCTACCTAGTCAACAGCCAGTCCACATTCGTTACAGATGTTGACCAAAATTCGTTGAGTCCAGGCTGCTTTCCTTCTTGACAGATATTCCCATATAACAGGAACTGCTGCTCCTCCTCACATACAATCACTGACCAAGCCGAGTTCCGGTGTTGGTACCAGCCAACAGCCACGTGGAAAAATGTCCATAGTCGCTGCTATCGGCAAATTACTTCTTCTCGCCGGCTGCGCCGCTTAAATCGCTTTCCCCGGCCATACTGTCTCTTCGCCGGGCAGGGAAGTCACATAATTGGTTCAAAAATGGTTCAAATGGCTCTGTGCACTATGGGACTTAACTTCTAAGGTCATCGGTCCCCTAGAACATAGAACTAGTTAAACCTAACTAACCTAAGGACATCACACACATCCATGCCCGAGGCAGGATTCGAACCTGCGACCGTAGCGGTCGCGCGGTTCCAGACTGCAGCACCTAGAACCGCTCGGCCACTCGGGCCGGCGTCACATAATTCTCTGAGCAAAGATAGGCGAGCGTAATAATGCACTCTTACGTATTGATCGTAACACGAATTTCCCGAGAATCTTGAAGTAATCGTAGAATATTTCAGTGTAAAATGTTTTGGTAGTCTTGATCGCAATACAAAAATATCACAATTTATTGATTACCGTTTCGGTTGATTAACAACCATTTTGAGATAATACTTAGCAAAGAATGATTACGTATGTGCAATGTCGGCCACAACAACCTCGTTAATTAAATGTAGCTCACATCATGTTTACTAAAGAATCAGTTACTAAGAGCGCTGTTGGTCATAACACCAACCATACCAGTAAGTGCAACTCAGAATCACGCCAAGGAACCAGTACCTAAGTACAATGTTCACCACATCATCGATATTAGTATAACACATCAATATAAAAAGATATTCAAAGCATGGCTATTAACGTTTACAACCAACAGAAGAATATTTCAGTTTCATTTGTTGGCGTCCTTATGGACAAACTAGTGGTATTTAAGGGGCTCCGGAAAGGCTCAAAATCATGAAAAGTTCAATTTTTACTTTTTTGCGTTTTCTGAATCTGCAGACTATTACCTTTTAATAGATATATAATTTATTCAATTCCGAAGACTACAACTATTTTTAAATTTTTTTTGAAATGTGTTCTACTTGGGCGTGACCCACTGTGGCGCTGTTAAACTGCTGTCAAATGGTGTTATTATGCAATAATGGAGGTGATAAAACCTATTTTCAGAGACTTAGCAGCACCTGAACTATTGAAAAAGTGTATTCAGGGAAAAACTCAAAACCCCAATGAAAGTGTAAATAGTGTTATATGGTCGAGAATCCCCAAGACTGTATTTGTTGGAATAGAAACACATCACTTTGGTGTGTATGATGCTGTTGCGACTTTCAATGATGGCAACATTGTAAGGTGCAAGGTATTTAGAAATATGGGAATGAAGATAGGTTCTAACATGGTACGAGCGATGCTTACTTTAGACAAGGAACGCCTTCGGGCTGCAGACAGGGCTGTAAAGAGTCTAGAAATACAAGCAAGAGTAAACAGGAGGAGGAACAAGAGGAAGCTGGAGGAGGAGTTTGCAGAGGATGAAGATAATCCATCCTATGGACCTGGAATGCACTAAAAAGTTAATCCAATATTTGTCGCTCGATTCCCAAAACTTTTATTTTCTCATACTAATTACATGTTTTCTAAGGATCTTCCAAACATAGTTGTTTCAAACTTTCAGTAAATGTTACACAGTACCTTCTGCATAATTTAACACAGCCTTTTTCCAAAAAACTGTATATTTTTGAATATATAAATAAAAAATTGCAAAAAAATGATGTGAATTTTCATTACAATTGAAAAAAAAATCATCTTTAATAACTGAACTAAAATTTTGTAAAATCCCTGTATTAAGTTGTAGCCCATATTCCAATAAATAATCTGTAAAAAGTTCAACTTCCTACCTCAAATACTTTGTGAGGAAAGATGTAATTTATAAGCGTTCTTTTAACATTGCAAGTATAGGGCGTTCTGGAGCCCCTTAACGTTACAAAATTAATGAACAAAACGATATCACCGAATGACGGACGCTGAACTAGTGCTGACTCATAGCTCAGCAGTGTGGCTTTCAGTTCGTCATGCGTCTTATAAGCTCTAGAATCCTCTGCTCGCTCGAACAAGTCCAAGTAATCCCGAATAATCGTCGTCAGTAGGAGAACTACGCAGAAAATAGGATTTAAGAATCTCGGCGAGAGACTGTAACAATCCTGACGAGCATCTCCCTCTCTAATGGCCGGGGAAGGAACCTGAGTCGTGTCTTATCGATTCAATCTGCCTCGCCATTCGTCGCGAGTCAGCCGCGGCCCGCTCTCAGCAGCTGTGTGTGTGTGTGTGTGTGTGTGTGTGTGTGTGGGTGGGCGGGTGTGAGAGCTAGAGGAAGAGAGGGAGAGAGAGAGAGAGAGAGAGAGAGAGAGTGCTTGCGCACTTCCATCTTCGTTAAGCCGAAACTCCCACAGCGCGTTATTGAAAACAAGTAACGGCTTCCAAATCCGCAAGTTTGCTTACGTACCTCTCAAACACCGCTGAAGAACATTTATTGATTCGGAAGCTTTTCCTGCGTCTATTGCTTCTCCGAGCATTCCAACAGGCTACATAGTAACCTCTTCCGTACACTGACTTGTTATTAATGCTTTCACAATAAAATTCTCGTAACCTAAGCTAACAAATCTGTGGCTGCCACCATTGGTGCTACGGGAACTTTTACTGCTACCAATTTGTGTTGTTACTAATCCTCATCAGGTACAAGAAATTTTGCAGTTACAGTACTTGTAGAGATACATTCACGACGGTCCATCCCATTATATCTAATCTATTACTCTACAGTACCACTGACATATTGGATCTTATGAATAAACTTTAAATTCTACTGATCGAGCTCCATTGTCCACTTCGTGATTTTCATGTTGTACTGAGTGGGATCAAACGTAATATATGGGTCCAAACAGGTGCCCTAGTTGAAAAATGTATAGCATCTGTTGATGGCAGTTCAGACATTTGTAGCAGCTGACGGCGGTACAATGGGATTTTCGATAAATGTCTGGAAGCTGCAAGGCACCATCTATTTAAAATCTGAGGCTCGTTAAGTTGTTAAGCTGCTGTGACTTTATATCTAAGAAATATGTTTTACGTGTTATTCCAACAGCGGGTGATACACGAGGATAGTGAATGTCCGTACCACGTATCAGCTCAGATTGCTTTAATTTTGCTGTCATGTGCGTTATGCGATGTGGGAGATATCCATGGCAGCAAGTCAAACAGATAAGTTTCTCCCACGGAAGACAACGGTGAGAAGGAGGCATGCACTAAGGTAACAAATGTTGTGGGAAATCTAATTCGACGTGACATGCACTCAACAAGTCGTTTGAAGTCCCCTGCAGAAACATTGAACGATTCTGCCTCAATAGCCCTCCAGAATTTCGAAAGTGCTGCCGGTGGAAGAGTTTGTGCATGAATTAACCTCTCGATTATTTTGCATAAATGTTCGACGGGATGCATGTCAGACGATCTGGATGGCCAAATCATTCGCTCGAATTGTCCAGAATGTTCTTCAAACCAATCGCGAATAACTGTGGCATTGTCGCTCGAACAGACCACGAGTATGCTGCCGGTTCACGGTGTCCAATGGGCACAATATTTCGGCGAGCAGACATGTCGCCATCGTCAGGTGCGCTGACGAACTGAGATCCTGATAGCGGGCGGCCTATTTAAATCCCCTCACCTCGCGGGCCGCTCTCTTCGTCGTCCGCGCCCGCGCGCCGGCGCTCGCGAAGACCTGGGCGTCGGAATCTGTCGTAGCGTCGATGTGCTCGCTATGTCCGCCCTGGTCACCAGTTCGTACTTCTTGCTGAGAGACTGCATAGGAGCTCAGTTCGGCAGCGCACCTGACGATGGCGACATGTCTGATCGCCGAAATATTGTGCCCGTTTGTAACACCATAGTTCTAATGCTCTACTGATTTATTTTGCTTTTTGTTTATTTAATGTTACTTCGTTGAGCTTCTGTAAATATTGTTTCATTGAATCGATAACACAAAATTGTATAATCCTTTCTTTGTACAAACTTTGACGTCATGTTTTGGTTCAATGCAAAGTAGTGTATCTGCAATTTATATTCTTTGTCCCATTTGGAGGGAACAAAACTTACGGTATATAATTGTAATTTTGTGTGAATAATTTTTTGTAGAGATGTCAATATGTGTAAATGTTTTGTTTTATTTAATGCATTTGGTTACTGTTATGTAAATTGCTGATCCTCACTTAGGGTTCTTAATATTCTGTGTATAAGAGGTGTAGTGGTTCCCCTCGGGAACGGAACTGTGTAGCGCGCGCAAAATGTGGTTGGCTTAGGTGGAAAAGATAGTCAGTCGTGAACAAGCAACGAGTCGGGGACGAGCCACCAGTCGGAGATGAGCTACGAGTCCGTGCACTGCCATGTAAAGGATGCATATTGTGCTGATTCCGAGAGAGGCTTTTCCTGCTTCTTTCCAAGGCCTCGGATGGATGGATAAATAGCCGGAACTATTCTGGAATTTGTATCTATCTTCGCCACCAAGAAATGACAGAGTCCAGCAATTCTGCCAGCAATTCCACCTACCAACATGCAGTTGCCACCACATTGCGCAATCATTGCAACGTAACACTATAATGATGTACAGTGAAGGATCAGCTTAATGGATGTGTTAGTGTGCTCAAATATAAGGTAAATTTATATCTGAATTTATGTACCTACCTTGATTTTTCTCCTCATCATAACACCTCTCAGGGTCCTCTCCGTTTGAACTAAAGTGATTACCGAGTGTCCTTACTGAAAGTACATGAAAACCCTGTTTTCTAATTGATGCCCTTTGAACATAGTAAAGACAGTGAGTTAAAGTTAATGATGCTTACTGAAATAATTTTCCTAGTAAAACTGCCTATTAATGTGTTGTTGCCAACTTCAAATTAAAATCTCTCAAAACTGAGGCTTATAGAGTTTTGCTTAGTAAATGATCACATTACTGCCTGTTGTTAATCTCAGAAAGTGGGTCAGTATCTTACATTAATGTTTATTTTATGTCTCACGGTAGTAAAAGTAGAAAACTGCGTAGTAGGAAATTATATGCTCATGATTACTAAGTGTTTGTCTCTCTTGTGTGCATATTAACAGTATAAAGATCACTACAGTTTGTGTAAGCCCTGAAAGTGATAGTGTTTTTCTGTACGTCTTATAATTTTGCAAATAGTTTGTGTTGCACCAGTTGTTAGCTTCAATCTTAAAACATATATGTGTGTCAGAATTCATTGCACTCGCGTGTGGCTAAGTCTAGGTTGTGTTTGTCCGTTATAGTTACTTATACCTATTTTCTTAAACGAGAATGTTAATCATTCTCTTGCCTAGTTAGGCTGGCGGCCGTTTTCTTTATCCGTTGAACAGTGCAGATAGGCAAAATTTTGTTTGGTACTGTTCAAATATTTACGTAATTCTGACTTTCATTTCCGATAAGCCACTTCCGTTAGGTACAACACGGTCAACTTAACAAAATTCCTCCCAGAGGGTAACACTGCTCTGCTGCTTTGTACCATAATTGCTTTTACAAAATAGTTTTATGTTACAACCTGTTTCTAGCATTGAGGTTAGGGTGCAGTAGTAACAGCGGACAGGAGTGTTATACGTTGGGCACTATGAACCGGCAGTACACTCGTGGACTCTTCGAGCAACAAATACGCCGGGAGAAACTGAAGAATGTGGCACCGTCATTCATAAGAATTCCGTCGTTATTTGGAACAGGAAATCCATGAATGGCTGTAAATGGTCTCCAATTGGCCGATCATACCATTTACAGCCAATTATCGGTTCAGGTGGATCACAGGACCCAGTCAATTCCACGTAAACACAGCCCACACCATTGTGGAACCACCACCGGCTTGCACAGTGCCTTTTTGGGAACTTGTGTCCGTGCCACCCTCGAATCTTACCATCAGCTCGTACTAATAGAAATCGGGTGTCAACTAATCAGGCCACGGTTTTCCATTTATCTAGAGTCGAACCGATACAACCCCAGGAGAGGCTCTGCAGGCGATGTCGTGCGGTTAGTAATGATGGCACTCGCATCGGTCGCCTGCTGCCATAGACCATCAATGCCAAACTTCGCCTCGCTGTCCCACTGTTTACGTTCGCCATACCTCCCACAGTGATTTCTGTAGTTATTCCACGCAGTGATGCTTGTTTGTTAGCTGACAACTGTACGCAAGCACCACTTCGTTGTCGGTAGTGAGAGGTGATGCCTGAAATTTTGTGTTCTCGGCTCACTGTTGACACTGTGGCTATCGGAATACTGAATTCCCTAACGATTTCCGAAATCGAATGTCCCAGCGTCTAGCTGCAACTACAGTTTCGCGTTCAGAATCTGTTAATTCCCGTTGGGCATCGATAATCATATAGGAAACCTATTCACACGAATCACCAGAGTCCAAATGACAGCTCTGCCAACATACCGCCCTTTTATATCTTGCGTATGAGATACTACTGCCGTCTGTATTATACCGCCCTTTTATATCTTGCGTATGAGATACTACTGCCGTCTGTACGAGGTGTGGCTAGAAAAAAACCGGACTAGTACTGGTGAAACAATAAAACGAATGCAATAAGGCTGAAAGTCACGTGTCCTGTCACGTGACTCTCGCTCCGCCTACTGCTCGAGTTTCATCTGCCTCCTGCACTCAGTCTGCCCGTGGCGTCTGTTTTAAGTAGTTGACGTTTTGTCTGTGCGTCGGAAAATGTTGAGTGTACAGAAAGAACAGCGTGTTAACATCAAATTTTGTTTCAAACTAGGAAAATCTGCAAGTGAAACGGTTGTAATGTTACAACAAGTGTACGGCGATGATTGTTTATCGCGAACACAAGTGTTTGAGTGGTTTAAACGATTTAAAGATGGCCGCGAAGACACCAGTGATGACACTCGCACTGGCAGACCATTGTCAGCAAAAACTGATGCAAACATTGAAAAAATCGGTAAACTTGTTCGACAAGATCGCCGTTTAACAATCAGAGCAGTGTCTGAGTTAACAGGAGTTGACAAGGAAAGTGTTAGGCAGATTCTTCATGAAAGTTTCAACATGAACAAAGTGTGTTCAAAAATGGTTCCAAAGTGTCTCACAATTGAACAGAAGGAACGCCGAAGAATGATTTGTTCTGACATCCTGGAAAACATTGAAAGTGATCCCACCTTCTTACAAAATGTTATTACTTGCGATGAATCGTGGTTTTTTACTTACGATCCCGAAACTAAACGCCAATCGATGCATTGGAAAACTCCTGGTTCTCCACGACAAAAAAAAGCACGAATGTCAAAACCGAAATCCAAGGCAATGATGATTGTTTTTTTTTTTTACATCAAAGGGATTGTGCACATTGATTGGGTACCAGAGGGACAAACAGTGAATCAGCATTACTACATTAGCGTCCTGGCTACCCTACGTGAGCGAGTACGGAGAAAACGGAACGATTTGTGGAGAAAAAAGTCATGGATCCTTCACCAAGACAATGCCCCAGCTCACAGTGCGTTGTCAGTGAAGACGTTTTTGGCAAAACACAACATTCCCATCTTAGATTATCCACCCTACTCACCTGATTTGGCCCCCTGTGACTTTTTTCTTTTCCCTAAAGTCAAGTCAGCTTTGAAAGGAACTAGATTTGAGACTATTGAAGCAGTAAAAGAAAAAGCGACGGAAGTAATGTATGGACTTACCGAAAATGATCTGCAGCATTGCTATGAACAGTGGAAAATTCGTGTGGAGCGGTGTAGAGACCGAGGAGGAGAGTACATTGAAGGAGATAACACGAAATTGTAAATAATTGTAAATAAATGTTTTTTCCAGCATCAGTCCGGTTTTTTTCTAGCCGCACCTCGTATATGTGCATATCGTGTTCCCATGACTTTTCTCACCTCAGTGTATAGGTTCAATAACAGCACAAAAATGTACTGCAGAAGTGAAGTGAACAAAATCAGATATTAGGAACCCGAATCTTCGGTGACAAAAAAGATTAGAACAATATCAAAACAAGGGTATTGACTGTTGTGCGAATCGTTTTCATTAACTACGAAGAAATCTTTCCAGCTGACCTGCCATAAAAAAAAAGAAATAATCTCCAACCTGATGTAAAGGGCACATTTTGTCCCAGTTTTTGTGAAGTATTTAACATCCCATTAGAAAAATTTATCAATGACTGTGCTGGTAAACCTCTTACGTTATTCGATTTTCAAACAGCTGAGCAAAACTAAACGTACTCAAACATTTCTCTCTTTACTTATTCTCATCAACACTAAACTCACACACAATATTTTTTTTAGCGCAACGCAATCTGACTTTCAATCATCCCTACAAAAGAATGGCCCTGACAAACAATAACCTATACCTTTCATGAATCACTTACCTCACAAAAATCTTCGTTACTTAAACTACTGCAATACAGTGTGCGCCAATACTGCCAGCTAAATAAAAGATTATATCTACTGAAGGCACTAACTACTGATAGGTATAGTTAGCAAATGAAAGATTTTGATGGAGAACAAACAATATATTTACCTTAATAGTGTTCAAAAGTCATGACATCGAGTCTTACAAATTTCCTTTTTCTGATAGAAACACGTCCAGATCGTCCGCTCTCAAAACTCCGCCATCTCACTCCCCACATCCACCACTGCTGGCGGCTCACCTCCAACTGCGCAACGCTACGCGCAGTTCACATCCAACTGCCCAACACTACAATAGCAAACATTCCAACAATGCAAATCAGCCACAGACTGCACACAGCACAGTCAGTGATTTTCATACAGAGCGCTACGTGGCGTTACCAACATAAATACGTAAACAGCCTACTTACACAGCACAGTCAGTGATTTTCATACAGAGCGTTACGTGGCGTTACCAACATAAAAACCTAAGCAGCCTACTTACAAGTATCGTTGTCAAGTGTGCACCTACAGACCTGTCTCGCAGATCTCAGGCCTCTGAGCAATTATGAAATTGCTACGCAGGAGGCCTAACAATCTTTTTGTGGGCAGAACATTGATTCCACCGAGAGAGATGTCACTTTGGTAAGACGCTTAACTCGTATTTGGCAGGACGGAGCGTCAAATTCCCGTTCAGACACCCAGATTTAGATATCCCGCGACTTCCCAAACGGTTCCTTTGGGAGGTCACGGCTGATTTATTTTCTAATCCTTCCCCAATCTCTCTCTCTCTCTCTCTCTCTCTCTCTCGCTCTCTCTCTGTCTAATGTGCCTTCTGTCGACGAGCGTTAAATCCTAGTATCCCTTCTTTCTACATGAAATCGGAAGCATCGAGTGTGCGTGAAACTCAACTTAATCTGTTTGTTCATTCTGGGATTTAATATTTCAATTTTTATTATTGTATTTTCATTTCTTCCAATAGGTCGTATTGTTTGACGTATTCAGTGACGTGGCCTCGATGACACAGATTTGAAACATAATAAAAATTAAATACACTCCTGGAAATGGAAAAAAGAACACATTGACACCGGTGTGTCAGACCCACCATACTTGCTCCGGACACTGCGAGAGGGCTGTACAAGCAATGATCACACGCACGGCACAGCGGACACACCAGGAACCGC
Organism: Schistocerca nitens; assembly: GCF_023898315.1. Taxonomy (NCBI): domain Eukaryota; kingdom Metazoa; phylum Arthropoda; class Insecta; order Orthoptera; family Acrididae; genus Schistocerca; species Schistocerca nitens. The sequence goes on from NC_064615.1 coordinate 81,181,421, forward strand.
GGTGTTGGCCGTCGAATGGCGCTAGCTGCGCAGCATTTGTGCACCGCCGCCGTCAGTGTCAGCCACTTTGCCGTGGCATACGGAGCTCCATCGCAGTCTTTAACACTGGTAGCATGCCGCGACAACGTGGACGTGAACCGTATGTGCAGTTGACGGACTTTGAGCGAGGGCGTATAGTGGGCATGCGGGAGGCCGGGTGGACGTACCGCCGAATTGCTCAACACGTGGGGCGTGAGGTCTCCACAGTACATCGATGTTGTCGCCAGTGGTCGGCGGAAGGTGCACGTGCCCGTCGACCTGGGACCGGACCGCAGCGACGCACGGATGCACGCCAAGACCGTAGGATCCTACGCAGTGCCGTAGGGGACCGCACCGCCACTTCCCAGCAAATTAGGGACACTGTTGCTCCTGCGGTATCGGCGAGGACCATTCGCAACTGTCTCCATGAAGCTGGGCTACGGTCCCGCACACCGTTAGGCCGTCTTCCGCTCACGCCCCAACATCGTGCAGCCCGCCTCCAGTGGTGTCGCGACAGGCGTGAATGGAGGGACGAATGGAGACGTGTCGTCTTCAGCGATGAGAGTCGCTTCTGCCTTGGTGCCAATGATGTTTGTGTGCGTGTTTGGCGCCGTGCAGGTGAGCGCCGCAATCAGGACTGCATACGACCGAGGCACACAGGGCCAACACCCGGCATCACGGTGTGGGGAGCGATCTCCTACACTGGCCGTACACCACTGGTGATCGTCGAGGGGACACTGAATAGTGCACGGTACATCCAAACCGTCATCGAACCCATAGTTCTACCATTCCTAGACCGGCAAGGGAACTTGCTGTTCCAACAGGACAATGCACGTCCGCATGTATCCCGTGCCACCCAACGTGCTCTAGAAGGTGTAAGTCAACTACCCTGGCCAGCAAGATCTCCAGATCTGTCCCCCATTGAGCATGTTTGGGACTGGATGAAGCGTCGTCTCACGCGGTCTGCACGTCCAGCACGAACGCTGGTCCAAATGAGGCGCCAGGTGGAAATGGCATGGCAAGCCGTTCCACAGGACTACATCCAGCATCTCTACGATCGTCTCCATGGGAGAATAGCAGCCTGCATTGCTGCGAAAGGTGGATATACACTTTACTAGTGCCGACATTGTGCATGCTCTTTTGCCTGTGTCTATGTGCCTGTGGTTCTGTCAGTGTGATCATGTGATGTATCTGACCCCAGGAATGTGTCAATAAAGTTTCCCCTTCCTGGGACAATGAATTCACGGTGTTCTTATTTCAATTTCCAGGAGTGTAGATGTAAACTAATTGCGTTTTCATGCTGTTCTCAGGGCTCAATCCTGGGGCTAATATGCAACACCGCATTTAAATATGTTTCCAGCAGCGAGTACCACGAATCAACGTTAACGTATTATCTGCCTGCAGAGAGCATTCTAAACTTCACTAATTTGCACTGGCACGTTAACACTCACAGTGCATTTCAGTCAAAAAGTTGACTAGTGCCTGTACCAGAACAAATCAGCCCATAACGCTACACTAGAAGCCAACAGCTCCTTACATTAAAACACTTAGCAGAGCAACGCTATTTATCTCCAGACGTTTGTCAGTCAAGTTGCTACGCAACTTCTGACGTCATTGGAAATGCGTAATTAGTTTTTTGCGTCTTAAAATGCGACGCTGAATTCCTTTCTGATGATGTTTCCCTTTGAGAATCACACGTGGTGTTCTATTTATTAAGAACTCATTGGCCCAGTCAGAAACACTTCTGATGTTCTTAGTAACGTTCTGTCTTCCACAAACACTGGTGTGGAACGGTATGGACAGATTTCCGGAAGTTAGGAAACACGGCACCAATTTTGATGTATGCATCACTTTCAGCTAATCTGTCACTGGAAAACAACGTAAAACGGGTAACCACGCCTTCTGGTAAAGAATCCGCCCAAGGTGTGCTAGGGTTGCACAGCAAGTAATGCACCGCATTTGTTTCTTCAACAATTCTCTATTGAACATAACGATGATTATACACAAGAAAGGATGGTGTTTTATCTAGACACCTTATTTTTGCACGTAATCTCCATCCCGTTCTATGGCCTTCCGCCATCGCGAAACAAGGGCGTGTATGCCCTGTCGCTACCTGGACATCCAAGAGTGCGGATACTTGCATCCACACTTCTTTTGGTGATTGACAGATGCAGTGCCCCAACTGCCGAGTCGTAAGGCGTCCGTCCTTGCGAATGACAACATCAGCTCACTGCATTTCAGGTGTGACAGCCACGGATGATGTCCCCGACCGCTGCGAATCGTGGCAACTTACTTCCGTCGAGTTTCTTTCTCTGCAGTGAGAAATTCTATGACGGCACGTTGCTTGTAACGTACACCACCTACAGATGCCATTTTGAAACTGTCCTGCAACTACGCTATCTGTCAGAAGTGATGTAAATTTGGCGTGCTCACTCAGGAGACTTCAAATAATACACAGGCTGGTCCATTGATCGTGACCGGACCAAATATCTCACGAAATAAGCGTCAAACGGAAAACCTACAAAGAATGAAACTTGTCCAGCTTGAAAGGAGAAACCAGATGAATGTTTTAGTTGGACCACTTTTTTTGCTTTGTGATAGATGGCGCTGTAATAGTCACAAACATATGGCTCACAATTTTGTACCAACAGTTGGTAACAGGTAGCTTTTTTAAATTAAAATATAGAACGTAGGTACTTTTGAACATTTTATTTCGGTTGTTCCAATGTGATACATGTACCTTTGTGAATTATCATTTCTGAGAACGCATGCTGTTACAGCGTGATTACCTGTAAATACCACATGAAAACAATAAATGCTCAAAATGATGTCAGTCAACCTCAATGCATTTGGCAATACGTGTAATGACATTCCTCTCAATAGCGAGTACTTCGCCTTCCGTAATGTTCACACATGTACTGACAATGCGCTGACGCATGTTGTCAGGCGTTGTCGGTGGATCACGATAGCAAATATCCTTCAACTTTCCCCATAGACGTCAAGTATGGTGTGCTTCGACGACCAATCCACCTGTCATGAAATTTGCTATTTAATACCGCTTCAACCGCACGCGAGCTATGCGCCGGATATCCATCATGTTGTAAGTACATCGCCATTCTGTCATGCAGTGAAGCATCTTGTATGAACATCGGTACAACATCACGAAGGAAATCAGCATACATTGCACCATTTAGATTGCCATAGATAAAATGGGGGCCAATTATCCTTCCTCCCATAATCCCGCACCATACATTAACCCGCCAAGGTCGCTGATGTTCCACTTGTCGCAGCCATTGAGGATTTTCCGTTGCCTAGTAGTAGTAGTGCATATTATGCCGGTTTACGTTACCGCTGTTGGTGAATGACGCTTCGTCGCTAAATAGAACGCGTGCAAACAATCTGTCATCGTCCCGTAATTTCTCTTGTGCCCAGTGGCAGACCCGTACGCGATGTTCAAAGTCGTCGCCATGCAATTCCTGGTGCACAGAAATATGGTACGGGTGCAATCGATGTTGATGTAGCATTCTGAACACCGACGTTTCTGAGATTCCCGATTCTCGCGCAGTTTGTCTGCTACTGATGAGCGGATTAGCCACGACAGCAGCTAAAACACCTACTTGGGCATCATCATTTGTTGCACGTCGTGGTTGACGTTTCACAAGTGGCTGAACACTTCCTGTTTCCTTAAATAACGTAACTATCCGGCGAACGTTCCGGACACTTGATGATGTCGTCCAGGATACCGAGCAGCATACATAGCACACAACCTTGGGCATTTTGATCACAATAGCCATACATCAACACGATTGGTAAACGGTCCATTTTAACACGAAGCAAATACCGTCCGCACTGGTGGAATGCCACGTGATACCACGTATTTATAGCTTTGTGACTATTACAGTGCCATCTATCACAAAGCGAAAAAAGTGGTCCAACTAAAGCATTCATATTTCTTTACGTACTACACGAATATGTAATAAAAAATGGGGTTCCCATTTTTAAAAAAAGAAGTTGATATCCGTTTGACCTATGGCAGTGCCATCTAGCGGGCCAGCCATAGCGCCATCTGGTTTCCCCCTTCAAGCTAGACAAGTTTCGTCCTTTGTAGTTTTTTCGTTCGACGCATATTCCGTGAGATATTTGGCCCGGTCACGATCAATGGACCACCCTGTATACGTAACGTTTGGTATTCGTAACATTGTTTTCGGCTGAAAAAAAAATGCGGTGCGTTACTTTCTGGGCAACCCTCGTATTTTGAATGCACCAATGCTAGCACTGTATACTTCTAATTAACGGACTAACGTTACGGGAAAGATTGCCTGATTTGCAGATTTGCCGCGTATGACGGCTGAATTTTGCGGCTAGAAGCGGTTATCGCGCTCGTGCAGTCACGACATCTGAAAAGTCTGTTACTGGTAGATATGCAGTGAACACGGCAACGTGTCGCGACGTAATAGACTCATAACGTGGGGTGATAATCAGCGCAGAACGCTTGGGTTGTATCAGAGATCACGCAAGAATTCGTGTTTCAATTTGTCGGACGGATCCTCAGTATCTCAGACAGACGTCTAAACGAAGACAAAAGACGACCACAACTCTTTGACGAACGGACCTGAATTCGCCCCCGCAACGCCATACTGGCAGATCGCCGGTCTACTGAAGGAAAGACAGCAGCTGATTTTATGGAGCATCAGGAACCCATTTCCTCCTGGGAGATACATAGGTCAATTGAGTGCAAAGGATTGACTGGTCGACGACTGGGCATCATGCGCAGTGCCTTCCCATGACTTTTGGACTCTCAGTGTACACTTGTTCGCAAAACTTTTTTTTTTTTTTTTTTTTTTTTGTCATCAGTCTACTGACTGGTTTGATGCGGCCCGCCACGAATTCCTTTCCTGTGCTAACCTCTTCATCTCAGAGTTGCACTTGCAACCTACGTCCTCAATTATTTGCTTGACGTATTCCAATATCTGTCTTCCTCTACAGTTTTTGCCCTCTACAGCTCCCTCTGGTACCATGGAAGTCATTCCCTCATGTCTTAGCAGATGTCATGTCATCCTGTCCCTTCTCCTTATCAGTGTTTTCCACATATTCCTTTCCTCTCCGATTCTGCGTAGAACCTCCTCATTCCTTACCTTATCAGTCCATCTAATTTTCAACATTCGTCTATAGCACCACATCTCAAATGCTTCGATTCTCTTCTGTTTCGGTTTTCCCACAGTCCATGTTTCACTACCATACAATGCTGTACTCCAGACGTACATCCTCAGAAATTTCTTCCTCAAATTAAGGCCGGTATATGATATTAGTAGACTTCTCTTGGCCAGAAATGCCTTTTTTGCCATAGCGAGTCTGCTTTTGATGTCCTCCTTGCTCCGTCTGTCATTGGTTATTTTACTGCCTAGGTAGCAGAATTCCTTAACTTCATTGACTTCGTGACCATCAATCCTGATGTTAAGTTTCTCGCTGTTCTCATTCCTACTACTTCTCATTACCTTCGTCTTTCTCCGATTTACTCTCAAACCATACTGTGTACTCATTAGACTGTTCATTCCGTTCAGCAGATCATTTAATTCTTCTTCACTTTCACTCAGGATAGCAATGTCATCAGCGAATCGTATCATTGATATCCTTTCACCTTGTATTTTAATTCCACTCCTGAACCTTTCTTTTATTTCCATCATTGCTTCCTCGATGTACAGATTGAAGAGTAGGGGCGAAAGGCTACAGCCTTGTCTTACACCCTTCTTAATACGAGCACTTCGTTCTTGATCGTCCACTCTTATTATTCCCTCTTGGTTGTTGTACATATTATATATGACGCGTCTCTCCCTGTAGCTTACTCCTACTTTTTTCAGAATCTCGAACAGCTTGCACCATTTTATATTGTCGAACGCTTTTTCCAGGTCGACAAATCCTATGAAAGTGTCTTGATTTTTCTTTAGCCTTGCTTCCATTATTAGTCGTAACGTCAGAATTGCCTCTCTCGTCCCTTTACTTTTCCTAAAGCCAAACTGATCGTCACCTAGCGCATTCTCAATTTTCTTTTCCATTCTTCTGTATATTATTCTTGTAAGCAGCTTCGATGCATGAGCTGTTAAGCTGATTGTGCGATAATTCTCGCACTTGTCAGCTCTTGCCGTCTTCGGAATTGTGTGGATGATGCTTTTCCGAAAGCCAGACTCATATATTCTACACACCAACGTGAATAGTCGTTTTGTTGCCACTTCCCCCAATCATTTTAGAAATTCTGATGGAATGTTATCTATCCCTTCTGCCTTATTTGACCGTAAGTCCTCCAAAGCTCTTTCAAATTCCGATTTTAATACTGGATCCCCTATCTCTTCTAAATAGACTCCTGTTTCTTCTTCTATCACATCAGACAAATCTTCACCCTCATAGAGGCTTTCAATGTATTCTTTCTACCTATCTGCTCTCTCCTCTGCAGTTAACAGTGGAATTCCCGTTGCACTCTTAATGTTACCACCGTTGCTTTTAGTGCCACCAAAGGTTGTTTTGACTTTCCTATATGCTGAGTCTGTCCTTCCGACAATCATATCTTTTTCGATGTCTTCACATTTTTCCTGCAGCCATTTCGTCTTAGCTTCCCTGCACTTCCTATTTATTTCATTCCTCAGCGACTTGTATTTTTGTATTCCTGATTTTCCCGGAACATGTTTGTACTTCCTCCTTTCATCAATCAACTGAAGTATTTCTTCTGTTACCCATGGTTTCTTCGCAGCTACCTTCTTTGTACCTATGTTTTCCATCCCAACTTCTGTGATGGCCCTTTTTAGAGATGTTCATTCCTCTTCAACTGTACTGCCTACTGCGCTATTCCTTATTGCTGTATCTATAGCGTTAGAGAACTTCAAACGTATCTCGTTATTCCTTAGTACTTCCGTATCCCACTTCTTTGCGTATTGATACTTCCTGACTAATGTCTTGAACTTCAGCCTACTCTTCATCACTACTATATTGTGATCTGAGCCTATATCTGCTCCTGGGTATGCCTTACAATCCAGTATCTGATTTCGGAATTTCTGTATGACCATGATGTAATCTAATTGAAATCTTCCCGTATTTCCCCGCCTTTTCCAAGTATACCTCCTCGTCTTGTGATTCTTGAACAGGGTATTCGCTATTACTAGCTGAAACTTGTTACAGAGCTCAATTAGTCTTTCTCCTCTTTCATTCCTTGTCCCAAGCCCATATTCTCCTGTAACCTTTTCTTCTATTCCTTCCCCTACAACTGCATTCCAGTCGCCTATGACTATTAGATTTTCGTCCCCCTTTACATACTGCATTATCCTTTCAATATCCTCATACTCGTACTCTATCTGTTCATCTTCAGCTTGCGACGTCGGCATGTATACCTGAACTATCGTTGTCGGTGTTGGTCTGCTGTCGATTCTGATTAGAACAACCCGGTCCCTGAACTGTTCGCAGTAACACACCCTCTGCCCTACCTTCCTATTCATAACGAATCCTACACCTGTTATACCATTTTCTGCTGCTGTTGATATTACCAGATACTCATCTGACCAGAAATCCTTGTCTTCTTTCCACTTCACTTCACTGATCCCTACTATATCTAGATTGAGCCTTTGCATTTCCCTTTTCAGATTTTCTACTTTCCCTACCAAGTTCAAGCTTCTGACATTCCACGCCCTGACTCGTAGAACGTTATCCTTTCGTTGATTATTCAATCTTTTTGCAAAACTTAAGAACGAAATTAACTTATAAATTTTCAAATCATTTTTACTGAAAATGGTCCTATGAATTTGTAATAACATAATGTGCGTGCATGTTTCGTTGCCTAACATTGTCAGCAAGGGAGTTCTCACATCAGCTAATGATTAAGATGACCCTGCCATTGGCAACCTACACACAGGGATTTCCATGAAATGAAGTATCGTGTTGTAGCTTTGCTTCATTTCAGTTTAGCACATCAAACTTATCACCCCTGCCAGAATGCTACTAGAATGAATCACATCATGAATACCGTAATTATTTATTTTCAAAAAACATACAGAATGCAAAAAAATTATATAACTTAAATTCGAACAACGCAATGTTCTGAATTCTACCCTACATGTAATTTCGAGATTGGAGGAACATACGTTTGACTTTCTTCAGATCCCGCCCACCCGTTGTCAGATGGAGAGAAGTACATAAGTGCGCTGCCACTTTAAGAAAACGCTTTGTGGTCAGGGAAATGGGACTCAACATATTGACTGTGAATGGTTCCATATCGGTTGAACGAGAGAGCGCATATCATCAATTGAAGAAAGGACAGCAGTTGTACTGCACTGATGATCTGCTCGCTGGGGCGTCGGCCACTGTGCAGATGACATACGAGGGGCGTTTGAAAAGTCCGTGCAAAAATAAAAAACTACTTACATGTTTGGGGTAAACCTTTTTATTTTTCGAAATAAGTCTCCTTTTAGACTTATACACTTCGTCCAATGCTGTTATAATTTGTTTATCCCTTCCGAATAATATGAATTGTCCATGTCTGCAAAATAGCTATTAGTTGCTGCAATCCCCACCTCGTTCGAATAAAATCTTTGTCCCGCCAGCCATTTCTTCAAATTGGGGAGCAAATGGTAGTCCGAGGGAGCCAAATCTGGAGAATAGGAGGGATGCGAACCGAGTTGGAATCCTGTTTCCATTAATTTTGCGACCACAACTGCTGAGGTGTATGCTGGTGCATTGTCGTAATGGAAAAGGACGTTTTTTGCCGGCGTTTTTCTTGCAGCTCGGTTTTCAAACGGTCCAATAACGATGAATAATATGCACCTGTAATCGTTTTACCCTTTTCCAGATAGTCGATGAGGATTATCCCTTGCGAATTCCCAACGACAGTCGCCATAACCTTTCCGGCCGAAGGACTGGTCTTCGCCTTTTTTGGTGCAGATTCTCCCTTGGTAACCCATTGTTTAGATTGTTGTTTGGTCTCAGGAGTATAGTAATCTATCAATGTTTCATCCACAGTGACGAAACTACGCTTAAAGTCCTGCAGATTCTTCCAGAACAGCTGCAAACCATCCTTGCAACACCTTACACGATTCCGTTTTTGGTCAAGCGTGAGCAATCGCGGAACCCATCTTGCCGATAGCTTTCTCATTTCCACATGTTTGTGCAAAATATTATGTACCCGTTCATACGAAATGCCCACAGCACTAGCAATCTCATGCACCTTAACTCTTCTGTCATCCATCACAGTATCATGGATTTTATCAATGATTTCGGGAGTCCGCCCATATGGCCACTCCGAAAATGTTGAAACCACTTATAAACTGTTCTAGTCGAAGCTGCAGAGTCACCGTAATGTTTATCAAGCTTCTCTTTAGTCTCCTGATCCGTTTTGGTTTTCATAATGTTTAATCTCCACAAGAAATTCTTCTTCGTCCATTTTCTGACAATCACTCGACTTCCTTGATTCACACGAATGCCAAACACGAAGAAATAGACCAACAAGGCTGAAACCTTGTGTGCGTTCTTTCCAAAGACGCTACTAAATAAACATGCCCTCGATAGGCGCCGGTGGTGCCATCTCTCGGACTTTGCAGCGACTTCTCAAACGCCCTTGTACGTGGTGTACCTGCAATTCTCTGCCTACATAGTAGACGCAGCATGCAGTCCATAAACTAGTAGGGCTGAAATTACCTCAGTTCACTATAAAACACAAGATTTCTCTTTGTTCACTAGCCAGAAACAGTAATTCTTTGTATGTAAGACCCTACAGAGAGCTAAGAATCATTACATGAGTGAACAGAATAACAACTCTGTCACAGAGAAAAGACTTCACATGCTGCCTGTGTCGAAAGCAACACTTCGTAAGATTTTCCACTGTTACTCTTGCCAATGGAGCCTCTATGTCGATCCCTGGAGGGAACTGTCTTTGATCGATCCAAGCACGGAAGTGCTCTCGATCGATCCCCAGAGCGAAGACTTCTCGATGTCGATCGATTCTCAGAGGAAAGTACCTTTGATCGATCCCTAGAGTGATGTGTTCTCTCCAGCTCCAACCTGGACACATTTGTGCTCAGGTGACCAGACCCAGTGTCCTTTACAGGAACATTACATCCTACTATGTGAGCTGCCAGCCGATCACCTGAACCTCATATTCCTTTCAGAAGATTTTTCTGGAACTTTCCATTTCCCCTCCTATACCCTTATTACTCCGCCAATCAAAAACGCAGCTCTGGGTTTCGGTGAAAAGCGTACCCCAGCGCCTTCCATGAGAAGATTCCTGACCCTGCGCATTCCTTCACACTAAAAGGATGTCTTTTTTTTTTTTTTTTTTTTTTTTTTTTGCAGTGTTCTGTCTCCGATGTTCTTTCTGCAGGTATGCTGTTCTCAAAATTTTTCCATCCCACTAGAGAGCAGCCTCCAGCCCGCTCTATCCACGCTGTGGCGTTCTGCGGCCTCCAGCACTGTAAACCGCCAGCTCTACACTCTGCTCTCTCTCAGGGCTGTAAATGTCCACCCCTGCAGAATGCCACAAGTCTCTTCCCGGCTCCTCTTTGGCTGACAACAGTTTCTGAGGAATGTATGGCCCACTTCAGTCTTTCTCTAATTAACTCCTAGACATGCAGTACTACAGAAACTGCTAGTACGTGATGATAGCCAGTGTCAGGCAATGAAATTATTAATAATCTGATTGTGAAACTTCCTGACAGATTAAAACTGTGTGCCCGACCGAGACTCGAACTCGGGACCTTTGCCTTTCGCGGGCAAGTGCTCTACCATCTGAGCTACCGAAGCACGACTCACGCCCGGTACTCACAGCTTTACTTCTGCCACTATCTCGTCTCCTACCTTCCAAACTTTACAGAAGCTCTCCTGCGAACCTTGCAGAACTAGCACTCCTGAAAGAAAGGATACTGTTTGGAAGGTAGGAGACGAGATACTGGCAGAAGTAAAGCTGTGAGTACCGGGCGTGAGTCGTGCTTCAGTAGCTCAGATGGTAGAGCACTTGCCCGCGAAAGTCAAAGGTCCCGAGTTCGAGTCTCGGTCGGGCACACAGTTTTAATTTGTCAGGAAGTTTCATATCAGCGCACACTCCGCTGCAGAGTGAAAATCTCATTCTGGAAACATCCCTCAGGCTGTGGCTAAGCCATGTCTGCACAGTATCCTTTCTTTCAGGAGTGCTAGTTCTGCAAGGTTAGCAGGAGAGCTTCTGTAAAGTTTGGAAGGTAGGAGACGAGATACTGGCAGAAGTAAAGCTGTGAGTACCGGGCGTGAGTCGTGCTTCGGTAGCTCAGATGGTAGAGCACTTGCCCGCGAAAGGCAAAGGTCCCGAGTTCGAGTCTCGGTCGGGCACACAGTTTTAATCTGTCAGGAAGTTTCATATCAGCGCACACTCCGCTGCAGAGTGAAAATCTCATTCTGGAATCTGATTGTGCATTGTATAAACACTGATCTAATATAATTATAAATCTAAAACAATATGAAATGTATGATGGCCAAATCTTTTCACCGTACAAGTTGATGAGAGTCACAGTCAATGAAGACTCATCAAGATACTTTAGCTATTTTTTAGTCTTTGCCTTTTGCGGGAAAGTGCTCTACCAACTGAGCTACCCAAGCACGACTCTCGCCCCGTCCTCACAGCTTTACTTCTGCCAGTTCCTCGTCTCCTGCCTTCCAAAACAGTTTTAACCTGCCAGGAAGTTTCATATCAGCGCACAATCCTCTGCAGAGTGAAAATCTCATTCTGTTTTTTAGTCTCTTGTTGGGAACACTGTTGGTTTCACACAGTTACATTTGCATTGTCTGGTGGTGCACTGATTAGGTCTCAAACAATCGGGAAGATGCTGTGTTCCCTAGTTCAGTTGTAAACTGGAAGTGTTTATCCATTGTAGGCTGTTGTCAATAGTAAAATTGCCATTAAGCGTCAGCAGGTGAATCTCAAACTGGACACATATGATGACAAGACCATTAAGCAAATGTAAAAGCGGCGACTGTTTGTTACGCCAATACTATGGACTGCCAACTGGTAGTGTTGTAGTAGATGAAATGTTTGCCATTATAAGGTTCAAATGGTTCAAATGGCTCTGAGCACTATGGGACTCAACTGCTGAGGTCATTAGTCCCCTAGAACTTAGAACTAGTTAAACCTAACTAACCGAAGGACATCACAAACATCCATGCCCGAGGCAGGATTCGAACCTGCGACTGTAGCGGTCTTGCGGTTCCAGACTGCAGCGCCTTTAACCGCACGGCCACTTCGGCCGGCTGCCATTATAAGCTTCCAGTACAACACCACCAGTTACCAGACCGCAGCACTGGTGTGAAAAACAATCGCCCGTTAATTCAACGATCTTGTCACCCCACGTGTACAGTTTGACATTCACCTGCTGGTGCTTAATGATATTTTTACTGTTAAAAACAGTCTACAGTAGATTAATATTTTTGATTTACTACTGAACTACATTGTAGCTCCTCTATGTACAAAATAGTATGTAGTAATTCTCGCATGATGTTTGACTGCCAAATAACATGGCTAGCTGAAACTTGAACCTTGCATAGAAAGAAATGCTGAGTACAGTACAGCAGGTAAATAAAAAGTACGCAGTGAGATGCACAGAAATGACTCTTTTATTTAAGGGCAATAATTATACAGAAGTCACCGCGAGATGAGCGTCCCCTGTGCATTATAAAAGGCGGAATATGGTTCTTAACTGGTTTTGTGATCACCGCGGACGGCTACGCATGGTCTGCAACGTGCTTTCATGCTGTTTGTAAATGTACATCACATCTAGCGATTTCCATCCCATTCGGACAATTCCTTCGTAATGCACTTTTTTTGTTTTAGAGTGTACATAATTCAACTCTAGACCTTAGAGAAGAAGGAAAAAATGTAAACGAAATTTGTTTTTGTGTCTTCTATTGTGATTAGATAATTGATCCTTCTGCCGACAATTATTTTTTTGACAATGTCCGTTACGTAGTAAATTTAAGGAGGAGTGTCTTAAGCAATCTAAAGGTCTTATGAGACCTCTTTAAGATTTGCCGTTTTCTACTTTGCACAATGTTCTCACTGCTCGTTTCCGCTGAACAGACTATTTGCTTTTGGTGCATTGCTACAGAATATTATGCCACATTATGTAAGACGACAAAAGTGGAAATGTACCGAACCAGACTATCGTGTCAAAATTTAAGTAAATTGGTCGAGAGCTTTTCGAGATTTTGGTAACAACATTAAACCTCTTGTTTTTATTTAGTATTATTGATAAGGTAACTTCGTTGTCGTTAAGTAAACACAATGAGATATGTAAGAACAAAACATAATGAACTGAACTTCTTGATTAGCTCATTTTATGTTGCCTCCACTGTAATGTGTTATCCAGCTGGGCCCCAGGCAATGGTACACATTTTTATTTAGTATATGATGGTTAAGGCCAACAGCCTTGCCGCAGTGGTAACACCGCCTTCCATCAGATCACCGAAATTAAGCGCTGTCGGGCTTGGCTATCACTTGTATGGGTTGATACTTCCCCTCTGAATGAAAATAATGACTGTGCTGGTAAAACTTCTACGTTACTTGATTTTCAAACTCCAGAGTAAAACTGAACGTACTGAGACTGTTTTCTCTTTACTTATTCTGATCATTTCTAAATTGACACGCAATATTTTAGCGCAGCACTCTCTGACTTTTAATAATCCCTACAAAAGAATAGCCCTGACTAACAGTAACCTATAACCTTCATGTATCACTTACCTCGCAAAAACCTTCGTTACTCGAACTACTATATATATATATATATATATATATATATATATATATATATATATATATATTACTGACATCCAGTTTGTCAGATTTCCTTTTTCTGAATGACACACGTCCAGATCGTCCGGTCATATTAACAATTCAAAACCCTGGCGGCTCACCTCCAACTGCCCAATTCAACAGGCTGTTCACACCCAATTGCTCAACACTACACTAGCGAAAAACTTCCAAAAGTGAGTTAAACCAGCCACAGACTGTATACAGCGCAGTCAGCGATTTTAATACAGAGCGCTATGTGGCATCATTATTACAGAAACCTAAACAGCTTACTTACAGCGTCACTTACGGTCTGCCGAGCGATGTTGGCAAGTGGGGTGCACTCAGCCCTTGTGAGGCTAATTGAGGAGCTATTTAACTGAGAAGAGGCGGCACCGGTCACGAAAATTGACATCTGCCATGAGAGCGGTATGACCACATGCTTCTCCATACCTGCATCCATTGACGCCTATGGGCTGAGGATGATACGGTGGTCGGTCCGTACCGTTGGGCCTTCAAGGCCTGTTAGGACGGATTGCTGGAAAGTCATGTCGTGTTATCCAAAATTAAAGCAACAATAGGAAATTTTACAACGTCGCCTTTATTTTGCTACAAAACAGTATAAACATAAGAGTGAAGTAATGGTATTTGGAAGAGAGAAAGGAATCAACGGAAATATTACCTTGAATGGAGAACCCCTCAAAGTGGTAGAAAGTTTCACTTATTTAGGGACTGAAATATCTAGGGATGGAAGAATAACTAACGAAATTAATAAGAGGTTACAGAAGGGAGGCAATTTCTACCAAACAATAAAACATCTGATTAGGAATAATGAAGTTTCAGAAAGAGCAAAACTCCTTATGTATAAGAATTATTACATCCCTATTGTCACCTATGGTGGAGAAACATGGACAATGACAGAAAGGGACTGGAGCAGACTGCAAGCAGGGGAAATGAAATTTCTCAGAGCAGTTAAGGGAAAAACAAGAATGGACAGAGTAAGGAATGTAGAGATTAGAAAGGACCTCAAACAAGAAAGTATGAGAGAAGAAATTGAAAGAAAGAGATTAAGATGGTATGGGCATGTTAAGAGGATGCATGGACAGAGCCTCCCCAAAATTATGGAAGAACTAAAGATGGATGGGAAAAGACCTCTAGGGCGCCCAAGAACACGGGGGAAAATGGGAGTGAGAATAACTGTTGAAAGGAGAGGTGTGACCTGGCAGCAAGTGGAGGAGGAAAAGTGGTGGGAGGACCGAGCCAAATGGAGAGGACTCGTCAGCACCCAGACCCGACAGTAGCTGGAGCGGGATCCGGATATAGATAGATAGTATAAACATGTGATAGTAAAGTAGAAACAATGTAAAGAATACAGAACGAAAGCAACTACAACAAGCATAACGGTAGACAAAAACGTTCTTCGTTTTTCTCCAACTTAACGGATTCGTACACAATTCCCGACAACTGGTTGCAGTGCTCGGTATGGGTTGTGACCACCTCTGGCAGCAATACAGGCTTGACAACAACGAGACCTACTGTGAATCGTGTCATTAATCCCATGTTGCCGCAACAACGCCCCTTCTTCCTGCAGAACTGCTCGCAAGTCTTGGAGATTAGTTGGTGAGTGATGGCGTGATGTAACCCATTTCCCTAGTGCATCTTAGGCAGGCTATGTGGGATTCAAATTGGGAGAGCGAGCAGTCCACACCAAGCGCGCAGCATCTTCCATTGCCAACCACCTGGGCTCTATGTGGTGGAGCATTATCGTCCATCAGTATGAAGTCTGGATCCACACCACCTCGTGACAATCGCACATAAGATCCGAAGATCTCGTCACAATACCTGACCGTAGTTGGACTTTGCCGATTCACCTATACAACTTCACGAAAAGGTGTTCCTCCTCGATATCGCTCTCTTTCCAGAATGTTTGGGTCCTGAAATCGTGTTCCTGCATATCTGAATCCGTCGAGAATCACTCTCTGGAACTCATCTGTGAAAAGAACATTGTTCCACTGTTCGACCGTCCAGATGGCATATCGACGACCCCACTCTATACGTTCCTTTCTGTTAAGACACGTCAGAGGCACACATACAGCAGGTCTCCGACAGTAAAGCCACTCTGCCGAAGCCTTCTGTACACCGTTTCCTTCAGTACAACAGTCCAGTGATACTGCAGTCAGATGCCAGTTGCCGTGCAGTGCCTAGGTGGTACCGTCGTGCCCTTACGGCCAAAGAACGGTCCTCTCTTACAGATGTTACACGAGGTCGGCCCTGCCCTGGACTTCGGGATACGGCTTCGGTCTCTATAAACTGCCGCCACATCCGAGAAATAACACAACGATTCACATTAATTCATCGGGCCATATCAATTTGCAACTGCCCTGTTTCCATACGTCCTAAGGCCCTCCACTGCTGAGAGTCTGGTAGGCGTCTTCTCTGTGCCATACTGCACCGTCTGTGAATCTGTACACAGCGACTGCGGATGTGGGACTAGCCGGCAAACGATAACATGTTTGATAGGTGTCCTGATGTCAAAAAATGGCTCTGAGCACTATGGGACTCAATTTATGAGGTCATTAGTCCCCTAGAACTTAGAACTAATTAAACCTAACTAACCTAAGGACATCACAAACATCCATGCCCGAGGCAGGATTCGAACCTGCGACCGTAGCGGTCTTGCGGTTCCAGACTGCAGCGCCTTTAACCGCACGGCCACTTCGGCCGACTCCTGATGTCATCGTTGTCATTGTTGTCCAATGATCTGAATCTCATGTGCCGTGTAGGACACAATCCCACTGACGTCTGTTGACAGTTTGTTTGCTTACATTGTGAACTAGACACAGAACGGGGAAACAGCGATTTGTTGCATTAATTTTGGACACCAGTGTATACACGTTGTAGCGCCAAAGAAACTGGTATAGGCATGCTTATGTAAATACAGAGATATACAGTACTATATAAACAGGCAGAATACGGCGCTGCTGTCAGCAACGCCTGTATAAGACAACAACTATCTGTCGTAGTTGTTAGATTAGACACTGCTGCTACAATAGTATGTTATTAGATTTAAGTGAGTTTAAACGTGGTGTTGTAGGTGGCGCGAGCGATGGGACCCAGCACCTCCGAGGTAGCGAGAGGTGGGGATTTTCTCGCACGACCATTTTATGAGTGTGCCATGAATATCAGGAATCCGGTAAAATATCAAATCTCCGACACTGCTGAGGCTGGAAAAAGATCCTGCAAGAGAGGGTCCAACGACGACTGAAGAGAATCGTTCAACGTGACAGTAGTGCAACCCTTCTGCCGATTGCTGCAGATTTTCATGCTGGGTCTACAAAAAGTCTCAGCGTTCGAACCATTCAACGAAAGATCATCGATATGGGCTTTCGGAACCGAAGGCCCACTCGTGTACCCTTGACGACTGCACGACGCAAAACTTTGCGTCTCGCCTTGGCCCTTCAACAGCGATATTGGACCGCTGATGACTGGAAAAGTGTTGCCTGGCCGGATAACTCTCGTTTCAAATTGTATCCAGCGGATGGACGCGTACGGCTATGGAGACAACCTCATGAATCCGTGGACCCTGCGAGTCAGCAGGGGACTGTCCAAGCTGGTGGAGGCTCTGTAATGGTGTGGGGCGTGGGCAGTAGCAGCGATATGAGACCGCTGATACGTCTAGATACGACTCTGACAGGTGACACTTACGTAAGCATCCTCTCTGGTCACCTGCATCCATTCACGTCCATTGGAGAGTTGCAGCAGCGTAATGCGACACCCCACACGTCCTGAATTGCTACATTGTGGCACAGGAACACTCTTCTGAGTTTAAACATTTCCGCTGGCCACCAAACTCCCCAGACATGAACATTATTGAACATATCTGGGATGTCTTGCAACGTGCTGTTCAGAAAAAATCTCCAGCCCTTCTTACGCATACGGATTTATGTACAACCCTGCAGGATTCATGGTGTCAGTTCCCTCCAGCACTGTTTCAGACATTCGCCGAGTGTATGCCACGTCGTGTTGCGGCACTTCTACTTGCATGATGGGGCCCTACAAGACATTAGGCAGGTGTACCAGTTTCTTTGGCTCTTCAGTGCATATACTGCTGTGAACCACTTGCACGCCTGTTGACGTGTCTTCTGGGCTTCGTCTGACCCTTGATTGGTACGGTGGCTCATCAACAATCATTGAAATTGGTGAAACATTCTTGAAAATCAATGAATAATCATTTATGTGGGTTAATAGTGATAGTGAGTATAGCATCGACTCTTGTCAAAGTCCTTAGAGCAAGTTCCTTCGTATCATGTCACACAGACCGTTAATTTGGCTCACTGCTTTCTGTTACGAAGGTTGAAAGACAACTATCGTTCTCGAAATCAATCAATCATCCTAAATAAGTACAGTTTTCAAGTTGTTTAGGACCTCCGTTTTTCCAAAAACCTTGTGTAAATATGCATTTTGGCTATTATTTATGAGGCGACAACAGTTAACATCCGCAAACGCAATGGGGAACAGCCTCTTGAATATCAGAAGGAAATGGCTGTTCGTGATAATTATTACTTAGTCATATTAAAAAAAAAATAGTGAACTAGGGAGCGCACTGATTGTGAACTGTTACTGTAATGGAGATCTTGCAGGAAACTTTCATTGCCATGCACATGTTTGTCCACTTTGTATACTATTACAACTCCGAGGATTACTCAAGAACACCAACAGTAATCGCTGAACACAAAAGTACATCTAAATGAACATTTGGTGAGATCTGACCTGCAGCGAATGCTGTCTGGCATTATCTGTATGACAACCTATCTAAAAATGATGACAGCCACATAGTATAAAATAATGATGATTTTGGAGAATGAGCAAAATATTTGTGGGTGGCGATACAGTTTAACGGGGCTCTATTCCAGACCGTGACCTTTTTTTATTTTTTTCTTACTATAGGACTTGACATCTGAGGTCATCAGTCCTCTAGAACTTAGAACTACTTAAACGTAACCAACCTAAGGACATACCACACATCCATGCCATAGCGGTCGCGCGGTTCCAGACTGTAGCGCCTAGAACCGCTCGACCACCCTGGCCGGTACCGTGACCTTATACAAGCACGTAGTTGAGAGGAAAACAAAGGAAATTTGGGAATTCGCTAACAATTTTCGTTATTAGAAATACCACGCCAGTTAAAGAATAAGCAGATGTATATTGAAGGTCACTGATCACCATAGAAATCAAAATAAAGTAAAAAAAAAATTACAGACTATGTGATTAATGGTGTAAAACGTAGACTGACTTCTTATCTAATGAGAGGAGGATTTAGTATCTACGAGTAGTATGAATGCAAGCATGACCAGTACAGTTTAAATAGGGATTTGATAATATAGCTTGAGACATCAAACCGTTGAGTATAACCCCACTCCTGTACTTCTGTTTCAACTTAGATTAAATAAAGTGCAGTATGGATCAAAACAGAGAGAAAAACATTTGACTTAAGAAACGTTCCATAATAATAAATCCAATATGAATATGGTATTAGTTAACGTTGTTGAAATTGTCAACCAAGAGGTACGTGATCTGCCGTAATTTTTTTTTTTTTTATATTAGGGACTGAAAATCCATGAAGTCAAGATCGCACATGAAATCTTATTACCGGCCAGTGTGGCCACGCGGTTAAAGGCGCTTCAGTCTGGAACCGCGCGACCGCTACGGTCGCAGGTTCGAATCCTGCCTCGGGCATGGATGTGTGTGATGTCATTAGGTTAGTTAGGTTTAAGTAGTTCTAAGTTCTAGGGGACTGATGACCTCAGATGTTAAGTCCCATAGTGCTCAGAGCTATTTGAACCATTTGAAATCTTATTTATTTGAATGACTTACTAGTTTCGGCTAAAAATCCAGCCGTCTTCAGATCAAAAGACATTCTTGATTACGGTTGCTGCTATTATGGCTTCACACATCGTTAACAATTTTTCTTAAAGTGACAGCAGCAGTACGTGACATAGTTAAAAACAGCTTATCGTAGTTCGTGGCCCGTGTAATTGAAAGATGGTCATAAAACAAAGGTGTTTTGTAGCTGAAACTTAGTAACTGACACAATTGATATCAACGCCGATTGCGTCGTTACCAAGTAGCAATGGTATGACACCTTTGTTTTATGACCATCGTTGAATTACACTGGCTACGAACAATGAAAAGCTATAACTATGTCATGTATGGATGTTGTCATTTTAAGGAGGAGTTTAACGACGTGTGAAGCCGTAATGGCACCAACAGTAATCGAGAAGGTCTTTTGATCTGAAGATGGCTAGATTGTTAGCCGAAACTGGTAATACATCCCAGTAAACAATATTTCATGTGTGATCTTGATTTCATGGGTTTTCAATTCCTAATATAAAAAAAAAACATTAAGTTTTAAGTTCAGAGAAATGAATGAGCTACTCTAAAGACACACTGTGAAGTAAATAAAGAACGATAAAAATGTATAAATAAAATTTAAACAACAATGCCCAGCTGGTTTCACCAGCAAGAAGTCAAATTAACCCTGAGTACCAAAGCAAGTTACTAAAGGCGCTCGAAATTGATAGACAGAAATATCTGTAACATAGAGAGACAGAACGTTTAGCAATGTACATGACATGATTTTAAATGCAGATTACCGAGTCTACTTTCATAAAAGAGTGCATAGATAAAATATGAATGAGAACGCCCACATGGCTCCAACGACAGGAAAACTAACTTGCATTTACGCTGAGTGTAGATTAGTTTACAGTAGCCAAATCATATAACATTCAAAAATTATGAAGAGCGTTCAGATCCAATCGACAGAAATAACAGCTACATAAAACAGTTCATGCCATAATTTAGTGCAACCAGTAATTTCCTTTTAAATAACACTCGGCTCAACTCAAGCCCAAATCACACAAGTATAAAGAACCCGACAGCATAGCAGATAGCTCCAAACAGCATCTCTTATAGTCTACACATTAATGTATGTAGCAATCAAGTCCATCCGCTCAACTGTTCCACTTTGCCCGTGATTTCTGTACATACCATACAGCAGGCGCAATTCCAAAGCTGCCCTCCACCAAATCCGAGCGACGTGTTTGTCAAGCAACACACACACGACGTCGAAGTGATGTTCAATGCTGGCAACTGCTTATAGCGTCCACGTCCCACATAGCTACCAGCACTTGCCGCTTGACGGTCATTCCCCAGTTACCGCTGGTCAGCGACTTAGAGCGAGGTCATCCGGGCTGTCGTTAAGTCGGCACGAGAGAGAGTGTGCATGCCCCCCAAACGGGACTCGAAGAAGGCGGTGACACGGCTTACGTTAGATATTTCCTGACCATTTTCGGTCGAGGCCTGTGTTAAAGGGAGGCCTACTCTTAGGGAGGACTGCGACTACCTCCTGCGACGTCACCGTCTGAGTTACGACTCCTGTAACCTGAGCTGCACTGTACGCCATGTTTTCAACAAAGGTTCAAATGGCTCTGAGCACTATGCGACTTAACTTCTGCGGTCATGAGTCGCCTAGAACTTAGAACTAATTAAACCTAACTAACCTAAGGACATCACACACATCCATGCCCGAGGCAGGATTCGAACCTGCGACCGTAGCGGCCGCGCGGTTCCAGACTGTAGCGCCTTTAACCGCTTGGCCACCACGGCCGGCTTTCAACAAAGTATAGGATATTTATGATAGTTTACATACCAATCACGAATGGAGTGGAAATTTCTAATTAAATGTATTGAAGAATTCGTATTGGTGGCCGCTCAGCTGTGAACTCCACTAACTCTTGCAAAAATGGTTTTCGCATGCTTATATTTCAAAGTGACGCCGCATGAAGATCCGTGGGCCATAAACTACAGGGGAGACAACTGAGAACCAGGAACTGGCTCTCGATTGTGTATTGTAAATATGTGTTAATAAAAGTAGTTATGAAATTGAAACCAATTGCATGCAACTGCGTTTCTTCCCCCAGCCGAAAACTGTACTGAAGTAACTGTGATATATGTGATATATTTAGACGTCGTCGTCATAAAGGTACTGACACAAACTGAATAGCACTTAATCCTATTTCTTAGGTAGGGATGGTAGGACGAGTGATAATTAAGATATTTTCATAGCGGACTGCACAAGTAACATAACCAACAAAGAATAAAGTTTTTACAACTCGACAAGAAACAAACCTGTCATGAAGTACGCAAAATGAACACTGGTTAAATGATTGATGAAACTGTTAGTAAAAATTCGTTTTACTATAACGTGAGACTATCCTTTTCCACTCTCCGTACAATACTAACGTCGCATTTCTTAAAGTACATATTTACGAATAAAACCAATTTTACAAGTATCTATATACAAGGAAACACTGAAAAATGCGCAGGTTATTACTGCATAACGCTCATATTTGAAGACACTGGTACCGAGGTCTTAACTCATTACACTTAATTTTTACAAAGCATCACGGAAGTTCCAAGACTACGTTTCTGTGGCCGTGTAACATTACATTTAATTTTTCTGTTGCGTGAAAGAGCATTCTAAATATCTCTATAAACAATCATTAATGTTCAGTACACAACGTTAATGCAATATCAAACATTTTATTACAAGTACTGTAAACAGTTGCCTGAATAGATTAGCAACTCACAAGGGAAACATTGCCGAGTCCTCGGAGTCGATGGGACTGCTACGGTCGCAGGTTCGAATCCTGTCTCGGGCATGGGTGTGTGTGATGTCCTTAGGTTAGTTAGGTTTAAGTAGTTCTAAGTTCTAGGGGACTTACGACCTAAGATGTAGAGTCCCATAGTGCTCAGAGCCATTTGAACCATTTTTGAACTCGGAGTCGAGGAAAACATGGCAGAAGATTCAGCCTATTATATAGGAGCTGCCGGCAGAGTGCTACGCCCAGACTGAGACGCGACGGGGCTAGCAGTTCGCAGTGTGATTGGGGGTCATCAAAACTATACACACTTTTAGCAGCGTCAACACATCTTAGCTCAAAGGCGAGTACTTAAAATTTTTTTCCATTTTCGAGCTTTTGTGGAACAGGCAATCCTGGAACCTGATCATTATATCACGTGACAGAAGAGAGCAAACATTGAAAACGAAACAACTGAAAACACAAACCACTACACGTAAGTTGCATTTATTTGGAAAGTTTAAGGAATGTACCCCGCATCTGTTAGTACAGTGAGTTTATCTGCAAGACATATCGTTGAAGAGAAAGGTCAATCCCATCATTACTGGAAAATAAACAGATCAGCGTATATGCTTGGATTTTGGCAGCAACTCCAATGTTTTCCGTGATTCACTCTCAACACCCACCTCTGTAAGTAACCTTTGGCAAAATATGTATTTCATATAGAACGATATTCACAATTTTCTCATGTGGAAATAACGGATTAAATACGCGATCTGGCCCTCTTTTAATTCGACTTCACTCTTCATGTCAGCTGAAAGTTTTCTCAGATACGACGGATGAGGTAATGATAACATACAAGACTTCATAATGAGTTGTAAGTTCCAAGAAATGGAAGAAAACGCTGAAGATGCTCGCAGGATTGTCTCTGAGGATTATCGTGCTCGACTGAGCAGTTATTTTCAATTTGCTACTTCACAAACTGTATCTAGTAATACGCAACTGATCACTACCATTTTTAAGTCACTAATGCATTGATCCATTGTGGATCAAATACTGTCCAATTTGACCTTAAAAGCCGCACAGTCACTATCCTGAAAGCTACCCATATACCAAAGCAAGTTTTGTAATCTGGAGTACGTGATGCATTATTACGCAATATCCAGATGAAGTTACTGGAAGGCACCTTAAAGCTATCCACACTTATTTCTACACTGAAATCTTTTAACAGTTTCGAAGAACAGATAGCAAATGGGATGTCTTTGAAATAAAGCCTGTACAATAACACAAAATCCGTGGCAATCTTATAGGAAAGTCACTCCAACGTAGTTCTTTTACTGTATTCGTGAAATTACCTTAGTTTGTAATCTGTTCCTCCTCGCCGCTTCACTACAGTTCCGTTCCTTTCGACACAGTATCTCTTCTACTCTTTCCACTGCCAATTTCCTTTCAGCAGAGAGATGAATAGAGATGAGGAATGTTTGTCCAGAAAAAAAAGAAGGAGCGGTATCTGGTGTCAGGTCGCGAATTGTCCTAGGAACATTGCAGAAGCATCTGGTCTCTTTTATCTTCAGTAACTAATTGCTTCTCGTCGAAGTGATTAGCAAAATGTACAGAAGTCTTCCCAGGCGTAAAATTTGTGTGACGAATTGCTCGTTTGCGACCTTTCGATACGCAAATGTTGAAATATGTATCTCCTTGCTCGCCCTGTAATTTCTTTTAGAACCTGGCACACTACAAACACGCTCCATTTGCCGGCCGGGGTGGCCGAGCGGTTCTAGGCGCTACAGTTGAAAGGTGGCTACACTGAGCCACAGCGCCAGAGATCGCGCTAGAGAGTATTGTTCCGCCACCTCCACTGGCAGTGATTATTGAGAACTCGTAGTGGGCAGTGCTTTGGGAGAACTCGTGGTAGTCAGTGCTGAGATGTCGTAGTGAGGAGTGTTTGTTGAGATGAGCTAGTAGGCAGTGCTTGCTGAGATGTGATACTGAAAAGTTCTTGTTGAGATGTGATAGTAGCGAGTCGGTGTGGAGAGATTGTAATGTCTAGAGTGCTTTTCATCAATATAAATTAAGGTAACAAACTACTTTTCTTTTCTTTCTCATTATTTCAATGTCCTGAATAATGCGTCATTACAGGTTCAGTCAACAAAGCATCTGGCTTGTGTTCTTGTATTAGAGTGTAATTCTAATTCTGGTTTTCTTGAGTAATTATGGTATTTCTATTTTCTTTAATTAATTCAGTATAAATGATATTTAAAATTTCTTGTGTTGTTGAAGAAGAATCGTGCCAGATGCGTACGTTGAGTCATACTTCCACACACAGAACAGTTACACTTGTGCTTTGGTTTCGTACGTTTTATAGTTGCTGGGGACTTAATTAATTAATTGTGTTAATGAAAATTTCCATTTCATTCTTTGTTGTTGTTCTATGCAGTCAGATAGCGTAATAATACTAGTCAGGGCCAACCGTTTACGAGACTTCGTAATCGAACAGACAGCTACTAAAGCAAAAAAAAATAAAATTATTTTAATTACATTTAATTAAGCCCCCATGCACGTGGCGACCGCTGCTTCGGATCGTCCCTTGGAATTCTTCTGATTGTAGAAATAGTAGACAGTAGGATTGTTGTAGTAATTTGTAGTTTAGTAATTGTAGTCTATATTGCATGTGTAGATTTGTTAATTGTCATTCTTCTAATGGTATTTTTTTTTGCAAAATTTCATTTCTGTTGTCTTGTCTACGGGTTTGACAATTTAGTGCAATTATTTCAATTGTTCGTTTATCGTGTTTGAGGGAAACATTTCATGTACATGGTATTGTTGGAGATAAAGAGTCATTGTGTATAAATTTCGTACAGTGACGAGTTTTGTATATTTTGTAAATGATTACGCGATCGATGAAAAAGGCAAAAATGATGAATAGTGAGAATGACGAAATTGTTAACATGGCGAACTCGCCAACAGGGGAAAACAGTATGATGGATAATGAAGTGGAAAACAATTTAATAAGTCGGGAAAATAGTCCGGAACCATTTCAAAATTTTTCTCAATCAGAAAATTCTCAGAATACGAGATTAACGACAGAAGATCCTGTAATAGTATCGAACACAGATGGCCTTACAGCTATGACGAAGGAGGCTGGTTTTGTGGGAAATGTTAGGGGCGAAAAGAATTTCGAACAAGTTAGTACGGAGCAGTTGATGAGTGCAATATTAAATTTGGGATCACAGATACGATCTGAATTGAAAACACGGTTAGACTCACAAATAGGAACAATTAAAACAGAGATGGGAACTTTGGCAACACGGTTAGACTCACAAATGGGAACAATGGAAACTCGGTTAGGATCTGAATTTAAAACAGAGATTGGAACAATTAAAACAGATATGGGAACACTGACAACACGGTTATGCTCACGAATAGGGACATGTTTCAAAAATACGAAAGATGAATCAAAGAAAGAAATTAGAGAAGAAGTACAACCGATTTTGAATGCTCACAATAATAGTTTAATTTCAACAGAAATTAGACAAGAGGAACAGGACAGGGAACAGGAAAAAAGGATCGCGTGATAGTACAAAAATTTTCAGAATTTAATTTACAACGTGCAAACGATAAGGAAGAAATACTTGAAAGAATCGAGGAATCCGTACCAAATGACTTAACGCAACAGTGTGAACAGTCAACTACTAAATGTGACAATACCGAAACCCGAGTTGCGACACTTACGGAAGACGTAAACTTATCGGAAAGAGTTGAGATTTCAGATAAACTGACAAGTCTTAGTTTAAATGGGGACAGAGATTCAGATGATACAGCTACATTACCATTTGCAGAAACCGAAGAGTATCAGAACATAAATAAGCATGTTGAAAATCAGGGAAAATTTAATGAACGCGTCAAAAGGGAATTTGAGGCATTACAAAAGCAAGACAAATATATTGAAAGCGAAATCGTAGGAAAAGACAGCACGCGAATTTTAGTATCACAGATAGTAGAGGGCTTTGAAGAAAGTAATTTGTTTCATTTACGGGATGTAACAAGAGAGCGCCAGGCGCGGGAACTTGACAATAATCGACATTGGGACTGGGACAGACGCGGTAGGTCTTTGTCGCCGCGAGGCGGAAGCTTTGACTATAAACACTTCTTAACTGTTCGGAAATTTAAGATCTTTCGTAATTCTAAGAATGACATACATCCATGTGTATGGTTAGATCAATTTATGTACGCACTTCCGCCAAATTTGCCACTAAATCACAAACTGAAATTTATGTGCAGTTATTAAAGTCCTCAGGGGATTCACTACACTAAGTGAATATGTGCCGTAGCGCTCACAGGGCCCCGAGCTGTAGTGGTGCTATTTCCTTTTTAGTTTTCTGCACCGCTGCCTACTCTTTCACTATTCTTTGCATCTATAAAAAACAACTCTTCTACTATCAATCTATCTAGACAGTAGGTAAAGATTAACCGGAATTGAAAGTTTTACCCAAAAGTGACTTTGGAAATTACCGTTTGGACTTACTGTATCTTCATCAGCATTCATTCGTAGCTTAAATGAAATTTTACCTGTTTATCTTCGTGACAATATTACTTCATATGTTGACGATATTCTTATTGTTAAACGTTCTTGGAGTGAGCACAACAAAATTTTGGATTCATTATTACGTATTTTTGCAAGAGTTGGCATTACAGTGAACTTGGAAAAATCTGAATTTGGTCGTTCTCAGGTGAAATATCTCGGTCACATTATTTCTACAGAAGGTATTCTTCCTGATCCAGAGAAACTAGACGCTATTCGCAATTATGCTGTTCCTTCCACAAAACGTGATGTTCGTAGTTTCCTTGGTGTCTGTAATTTTCTTAGACGCTTTGTTAGATTGGATGATTTGGCCACACCTCGTTTACACATTTCAGTTATGCGCACTTTGGTCCCAGAAAATGCTTTCATAAATTACGAGAAAATTGTTACTTCAGTAATATGGAAAAACGTATTCGATCTGTTCTTGCCAAATGCAAATTATGTCAAAAGGCTAAGCCGCCAACTGTTTCTCACAGAGCACCGTTGTTTCCTACCATTCCAGCGAAATTAAAGGACATGGCTGCAGTCGATTTGTTCGGTCCAGTGGTTCGTTCTACTAATGGTTTTGCGTACATTTTCGTAGCAGTGGAATTGACGTCAAAATATGTGTGTTTTACACCTTTACGCAAAGCAACAGCTCGTTCAGTATCTAATGCTTTCATCAAACATTTTCTTAAAGAAGTTGGTCATGTTGATAAGGTTATATCAGATAATGGATCACAGTTTCGCTCTAAAATTTGGCTTCGTACTCTACGGCGTCGTAAGATTAAACCAATTTTTATTTCACTTTTTCATCCTCAATCTAATGCTTCAGAGAGATGGATGAAGGAAATCAATAAATTGTGCCGTCTTTATTGTCATCAGAATCACAGAACTTGGGATCAGTATCTTCATATTTTTCAAAACATTCTGAATGAACTTCCTAATGACTCAACTTCTTTACCGCCTCTATTGATATTAAAAAATAAAGTACCAACAAATCGCATTTCTGAAATCGTTCCTTTTCCGCCTTCACGGAAACTGCGGCATTCTGAAGTTGTCAACCTGGCTCTACGAAATATTGCGTCTGCGGCTGCAAGAAGAGGGAAATCAGCTAAACGTCCTGGTCGTTTAAAAATCTTGTCAGTTGGTCAAAAGGTGTTAATTAAGTCTCATCGTTTGTCTCATAAAGGAAAAGGCTTATGTCGCAAATTTTTTCTGCTTTATAACGGTCCATATAGAATTCGCAAAATTATTCATGATAACACTGTTGAAGTAGAAACTCTTAAATCTCGGCGCTCTAAGGGAATACATCACATATCTAACGTTAAAATTTTTGTGGAATGACATACTTTTGAGAAACTAACAGCTACATGTAAACATGCAGAGAATACAAGGATACCGCGCCGTGTTCCGGCGGCGGCAGATACTCAAAGCAACAGTGAAGTCTGCGCGCCGCACAAGGCAGTCGTTGACCGCAAACAATCACCTTCTACGTCACGCGTCTACAGCTGATCGAATACACAGTCTAATTTCTCCGACTAAATTCAGTATAAAGCTATGGTGACTTTATAAATTATGTTATTAACGTTCAGTATTTTTCAGGATACGGTTGTATAAAATATTTAAGACCTTCAGGTAAATTCTGTGCTTGTCCGACGTTAAGACGACTTGCTATGGAGAAAATTTCAGGAAGAATGTAATTTAAAAAAAAAAAAAGGTAATAAACTAAAAAAAGGGTAATTATTAATTGAGTTTATTTTTCAGGTAACATATTTCCACTTAGGTACGTAAAAAATGGTTCAAATGGCTCTGAGCACTATGGGACTCAACTGCTGAGGTCATTAGTCCCCTAGAACTTAGAACTAGTTAAACCTAACTAACCTAATGACATCACAAACATCCATGCGCGAGGCAGGATTCGAACCTGCGACCGTAGCGGTCTTGCGGTTCCAGACTGCAGCGCCTTTAACCGCACGGCCACTTCGGCCGGCTTTAGGTACGTACTTTAGACGTAATTTGCTGCTTGCGATTACGTGACTCATACTCTGTGCTAATTTCATGTTCTATGAATTTACTTGTGAAGCGACGTGCTGGTGTACATTTACTGATTTTGACAATGTTTTATTAATGAACACTGTTATTACGTGCGTATATTATGCATTGCTTGGCTGCTATGCTTTTTCACTGATGTTATATTTTTTTATTATGTGCCTGCTGTGCTTATTTATTTAAATTGTAATTGTCAACTGATTAATTGTGCTGACTGTGGTTATGTATGTAGGTTACACTTTGTGATTTATCTGCTTGCGCCTTCATGTTTACTTATTAAGATTACATATGAACATTTATTTTCTTATGCTGAATGATGCTAATGACTTGTTGATTACGTAAGATATATGTTTGCTGCTGTGCGTATGGATTGCATATTTACACACTTCTGTTTTGTTGTCATAACTATAAGTTGGTATATAGAAATGCTGATATACTGTGCACAAACATAGAGTTTAGGTCACACTATGGTATTAATTATAGATTGTTCGCTTGGCAGAGCCTCGTTGTAGGGATTGTGCTGCATCCACTTGTTGACATTCTGTTCTCTACTGATATATTGAAAGGTGGCTACACTGAGCCACAGCGCCAGAGATCGCTAGAGAGCATTGTTCCTCCGCCTCCACTGGCACAGTCATTATTGGGATGTCGTAGTAGTCAGTGCTTGGGGAGAGCTCGTAGTAGTCAGTTCGTGTTGAGATGTGCTAGTAGGGAGTGCTTGCTGAGATGTGATACTGATAAATTCTTGTTGAGATGTTGTAATAGCGAGTCGGTGTGGAGATATATTGTAATAATTTGAGTGCTTGTCATCAATATATGAAGGTAACGAAACTTGATTTATTTTTTATTATTTCCATGTTTTAAATAATGCGTCATTACAGGTTCAGTCAACAAAGCATCTGGCTTGTGTTCTTGGATTAGTGTAATTGTGGTTCTCTTGAGTAATTATGGTATTTTTATTTCCTTTAATTAATTCAGTATAAATGTTATTTAAAAATTCTTGTGTTGTTGAAGAAGAACCGTGCCAGATGCGTACGTTGAGTCACACTCCCACACACAGAACAGTTACTCTTGTGCTTGTTGTTGCGTTGGTTTTATAGTTGCTGGGGACTTAATTAATTAATTGTTTT
This sequence comes from Schistocerca nitens, assembly GCF_023898315.1. Taxonomy (NCBI): domain Eukaryota; kingdom Metazoa; phylum Arthropoda; class Insecta; order Orthoptera; family Acrididae; genus Schistocerca; species Schistocerca nitens. The sequence continues at coordinate 81,211,601 of NC_064615.1, forward strand.
AATGAAAATTTCCATTTCATTCCTTGTTGTTGTTCTAAGCAGTCAGATAGCGTAATAATAACAGTCAGGGCCAACCGTTTACGAGACTTCGTAACCGGACAGACAGCTGCTAAAGCAAAAAATTAAAATTATTTTCATTTCATTTAATTAAGCCCCCATGCACGTGGCGACCACTGCTTCGGATCGTCCCTTGGAATCTTCTGATTGTGAAAATAGTAGACAGTAGCATTGTTGTAGTAATTTGTAGTTTAGTAATTATAGTCTGTTTTGCATGTGTAGATTTGGTAATTGTCATTCTTATAATGGTATTTTTTTCTCTGAATTTGATTGTTGTCTTGTACACGCGTTTGACAATTTAGTGCAATTATTTCAATTGTTCGTTAAGCGTGTTTGAAGGAAACATTTCGTGTAAATGGTATTGTTGGAGATAAAGAGTCATTGTGTGTAATTTTCGTACAGTGACGAGTTTTGTATTTTTTTGTAAATGATTACGCGATCAATGAAAAAGGCGAAAATGATGGACAGTGAGAATGACGAAATTGTTAACATGGCGAACTCGCCAACAGAGGAAAACACTATCATGAATAATGAAGTGGAAAACAGTTTAATAAGTCGGGAAGATAGTCCGGAACCATTTCAAAATTTTTCTCAATCAGAAAATTCACAGAATACGAGATTAATGACAGAAGATTCTGGAATAGTATTGAACACAGATAGCTTTACAGCTATGACGAAAGAAGTTGGTTTCGCGGGATATGTTAGGGGCGAAAAGAATTCTGAACCATTTAATACGGAGCAGTTGATGAGTGCAATATTAAATTTGGGAACACGGTTAGACTCACAAATAGGAACAATTAAAACAGAGATAGGAACAATTAAAACTGAGATGGGAACAATTAAAACTGATATGGGAACAATGGAAACACGGTTAGGATCTGAATTGAAAACAGAGATGGGAACTTTGGCAACACGTTTAGAAACTGATATGGGAACAATGGAAACACGGTTAGATTCACGAATTGGGACGTGTTTCAAAAATATGAAAGATGAATTAAAGAAAGAAATCAGAGAAGAAGTACAACCGATTTTGAATGCTCACAATAATAGATTAATTGCAGTAGAGATTAGACAAAGGGAACAGGATAGAGAACAGGAAGAAAGAGATCGCGTGATAGTACAAAAATTTTCAGAGTTAAATTTACAACGTGCACACGATAAGGAAGAATTATTTGAGAGAATCGAGGAATCGGTACCAAATGACAGATTAAATAACCTAACACAGCAATATGAACAGTTGACTGCCAAATGTGTCAACACTGAAACCCGAGTCGCGACACTTACGGGGGACGTGGGTAAACAGAGAAAAAAAATAGGTGACTTGTCGGAAAGAGTTGAGGAAATTTCAGATAAATTGACAAATCTTAGTTTACATGGGGACAGAGATTCGGATGATACAGCTCCATTACCATTTGCAGAAACCGAAGAGTACCAGAACATAAATAAACATGTTGAAAATCAGGGAAAATTTAATGAACGCGTTAAAAGGGAATTTGAGGCATTACGAATGCAAGTCAAACAAATTGAAGGCGAAATCGTAGGAAAAGACAGCAAAAGAAATTTAGAATCACAGATACCAGGGGGGTTTGAAGAGGGTAATTTGTTTCATTTACGGGATGCAACAAGAGAGCGCCAGACGCGCGAATTTGACAATAATCAACACTGGGACTGGGACAGACGCGGTAGGTCTTTGTCGCCACGAGGCGAAAACTTTGACTACAAACACTTTTTGACCGTTCGGAAATTTAAGATCTTCCGCAATTCTAAGAATGACATACATCCATGTGCATGGCTAGATCAATTTATGTATGCACTCCCACCAAATTGGCCACTAAGTCACAAACTGGAATTTATGTGTGGATATTTAGAAAACGAACCGGCGACGCGGATGCGCGCACTCATTAGAGATTGTAATAACCTAAATGATTTTTATCATGCATTTCTATCGGCATATTGGTCCGAAAACACGCAAGACAGAGTCAAACACAGTCTTATTATGCAGCGTAATTTCAAACAGTCTGAGTTCCGCACCCCAGCAGAATATTTTGAAGACATGATTCGAAAGAATCAGTTCCTTTCCAACCCTTACAGCCCGACTGAATTAATTCGCATTTGTTTAACTAAGCTGCCACAATCCATAAGACAAATTGCTTTAGCCGGAAGATGTAAAGACGACATTGAGACTTTTAAGACTTTGTTACAAGAACTTGAATATGACAACGACGACGGGACTTCCTGTAACTTTTTCAGTAACAGTAATTACGATAGATTTTCAGAGAAAAGGGATAGTGATCGGAACGGGCGTTATATGGGTAACTTTGAGAATGACAGACGTAACAGACAGGACAATAGATACCAGCCTTATGACAATAACAGACGTTCTAACAGAGATTACACAGACAATTATAACGGTAATTCTTACCGGAATGATCATTCATACGGAAACAGTAGTCGGTATCATCAAGACAGAAATTATCCATACAGTAATAGAAATTCTTACTACAGAAATAATCAGGGTAGTAGGTCTAACAATAATTTCAGAAGTGACAGTCGAAATTATACAAGAAGTAGTTATGCAGACAGACAGGAAAACAGAAATTTTAATAACAGACACAACCAAGAATTTGCATCTAACAGACAGGAAGGACCTAATTGGCATCCTCCGCGTGACAGAAATTCAGAGAGACAAGTGGAAATAGTAGAAATTGATCCGCGAAATGTCGGCAATAATCAAAGACGTGACGCAAACAATCGACAATGACTAGCAGCTTCGGCTTCTGGCAGCAGTATAGACGGTTCAGAAAGTAATGACACTACGACTTTACACTACGTACGCCTGGAAGACATGAGAGACATTTTGCTAGATGAAAAGGAAAATAATGTAGACGCATTTTTACATCCTGTTATTGAAGTATGTGTGGGTAAGAATAAGTTCACTGCAGTTTTAGATTCTGGGAGCCCATTGAACGTCATTAGTGAATCAGTTTTTCGTATATGTGAAAGAACTATTGCCTGTCCTGTGTTACCTATTTCTAAAACTACAATTCGAGGAGCGATTTCTGGAAAAGGTGTAGAAGTTAAACAACAGACCAACCTAAATTTCATTTGTCAAGGATACGAATTTTCTGCTAATTTTATTATTGTTCCATTACTCAGTACACAGATTATATTAGGTATGGAGTTTCTTAACGCACATAAGGCAATTTTGAACTTTAAAGAAGGAAGTGTGAATTTGACTGTTGCCGGAATGCCGAAATGTTTGAAATTTTTCGAGTGTTTAGCAAGATCAGAATCAGATACAAAATGTTTAAGGTTTCTTACTTCTGATGTTTTCGTTGAGCATTATGACGACAATGTGTTTATTCATGACAATGACAATAAATACAGAGACGCGATGGATGATGTAATTAATAGCGAAGAATTAATTAATGAAAAGGTTAAGAAAGCTGAAGTGCCAGATGACGTTGCAAAAGAAGAGCTGCACTATATTTTGACTTCACATGCTACAGTATTTAGTCATCACACAGGAACTATACAAGGCTTACAATATTTATTTAAAGTAAAAGAACACACACCATTTCGCGGGAAAACGTACGCTATTCCTTTGGCTTACAGAGACAAGGTTAAGAATGAACTTCAATACATGTTAGATCAGGGCATTATTGAGCCAGCAGTCAGCCCTTATACAAGCCCATTACACGTTGTTCTTAAAAAGGATGGGTCAATTCGTTTGGTTCTGGATTCCAGACAGATAAATAATATCATCATTCCTGAAACTGACCGTCCACAAAATTTAGATGAACTTCTTCAACATTTCCATGGAATTAAAGTTTTATCCACGATTGATATGCGCGCAAGTTTTTGGCAAATAGAACTCCACCCTGATTGTAGAAAATATACTGCTTTTTTAGCCTTTGGTAACTGTTACCAGTTTCGGAAATTACCGTTTGGACTTACTGTATCTTCTGCAGCATTTATTCGCAGTTTAAATGAAATTTTACCTGTTTATCTTCGTGACAATATTACTTCATATGTTGACGATATTCTTATTGCTAAACGTTCTTGGAGTGAGCATAACAAAATTTTGGATTCATTATTACGTATTTTTGCACGAGTTGGCATGACAGTGAACTTGGAAAAATCAGAATTTGGTCGTTCTCAGGTGAAATTTCTCGGTCACATTATTTCTACAGAAGGTATTCTTCCCGATCCAGAGAAACTAGATGCTATCCGTAATTATGCTGTTCCTACCACAAAACGTGATGTTCGTAGTTTCCTTGGTGTTTGTAATTTTCTTAGACGTTTTGTTAGATTGGACAATTTGGCCACACCTCGCTTATGTGAACTATCTGGAAAAAATTCTAATTGGTGTTGGGATGAGGAAGCTCAGTCAGAATTTGAACAACTTCGTGATGCTTTAGTTGCTGCTCCACTTCTTTCACATCCGGATTTATCTAAAGATTTTTGTTTGGCGACGGACTCATCATACAAAGGCCTAGGTGCACATTTATTTCAAGAGATAGAAGAAAACGGCGTTGTAGTACAGAAGACTATTGCATTTGGAAGTCGTGTTCTCTCTAAATCCGAAAAGAATTATTCGATTACGGAACTTGAAGCTTTGGCTGTTGTTTGGGCTTTCACAAAATTTCGCACATTTTTGTTTGGCAGACATACTAAGGTTTACACCGATCATCGAGCTCTGGAATTTCTTATGTCGACAAAATTAACTCATGGCAGATTGTCACGATGGGCGTTGTACCTACAGGAATTTGATTTTCGTATTGTTTACATACAGGGATCTTCAAATATTGTTGCTGATGCTTTATCACGTGCACCTATGGGTTTGAAACAATGTGCTGAAGAGGACTGCAAAGAAAACCATTATTGTTTGATGTACATTCAAGGTGTTGCGTTTGAGAACTTTATTTCGTCTTCGCTCCAGGACATCGCTAAGGAGCAAAATAAGGATCCAATCTGGAAGGACATTAAGGAGAAGTGGAGGAGAAAGGAAAGCGTAGCGATTAGACAGCATTATTTAGTTCGCAATGACATTCTTTTCAAACGAAAATCGGTCGACAACTCTGTTTGGTTAGTTTGTATTCCTGATGAGTGGGTCAATAAATTGATTTGGTACACACATTTTAGTTATGCGCACTTTGGTCCCAGAAAATGTTTTCATAAATTGCGAGAAAATTGTTACTTCAGTAATATGGAAAAACGTATTCGATCTGTTCTTGCCAAATGCAAATTATGTCAAAAGGCTAAGCCGCCAACAGTTTCTCACAGAGCACCGTTGTTTCCTATCATTCCAGCGAAATTAAAGGAGATGGCTGCAGTCGATTTGTTCGGTCCAGTGGTTCGTTCTACTAATGGTTTTGCGTATATTTTCGTAGCAGTGGAATTAACATCAAAATATGTGTGTTTTACACCTTTACGAAAAGCAACAGCTCGTTCAGTATCTAATGCTTTCATCAAACATTTTCTTAAAGAAGTTGGTCATGTTGATAAGGTTATATCAGATAATGGATCACAGTTTCGCTCTAAAATTTGGCTTAGTACTCTACGGCGTCGTAAAATTAAACCAATTTTCATTTCACTTTTTCACCCTCAATCTAATGCTTCAGAGAGATGGATGAAGGAAATCAATAAATTGTGCCGTCTTTATTGTCATCAGAATCACAGAACTTGGGATCAGTATCTTCATATTTTTCAAAACATTCTGAATGAACTTCCTAATGACTCAACTTCTTTACCGCCTCTATTGATATTAAAAAATAAAGTACCAACAAATCGCATTTCTGAAATCGTTCCTTTTCCGCCTTCACGGAAACTGCGGCATTCTGAAGTTGTCAACCTGGCTCTACAAAATATTGCATCTGCAGCTGCTAGAAGAGAGAAATCAGCTAAGCGTCCTGGTCGTTTAAAAACTTTGTCAGTTGGTCAAAAGGTGTTAATTAAGTCTCACCGTTTGTCTCATAAAGGAAAAGGCTTGTGTCGCAAATTTTTTCTGCTTTATAACGGTCCATATAGAGTCCGCAAAATTATTCATGATAACACTGTTGAAGTAGAAACTCTTAAATCACGACGCTCTAAAGGAATACATCATATATCAAACGTAAAAATTTTTGTGGAATGACCTACTTGTGAGAAACCAACAGTTTACGTAAAAGCAGAGAATACAAGGATACCGCGCCGTGTTCCGGCGGCGGCAGATACTCAAAGCAACAATGAAGTCTGCGCGCCGCACAAGGCAGTCGTTGACCGCAAACAATCACTTCCTACGTCACGCGCCTACAGCTGATCGAGCGCTCAGTGTGAATGCACTGACAGACGTAAATAAATACACAGTTTAATTTCTCCGAATAAATTCTGTATAAAGCTATGATGACTTCATAAATTATGTTATTAACATTCAGTATTTTTCAGGATACGGTTGTGTAAAATATTTAAGACCTTCAGGTAAATTCTGTGCGTGTCCGACGTTAAGACGACTTGCTATGGAGAAAATTTCGAAGAAGAAAGTAATAAACAAAAAAAAGGTAACGGTTAATTGAGTTTATTTTTCAGGTAACATAATTCCACTTAGGTACGTACTTCAGACGTAATTTGCTGCTTGCGATTACGTGATTCATACTTTGTGCTAATTTCATGTTCTATGAATTTACTAGTGAAGCGACGTGCTTACGCATATTAACTGATTTTGACAATGATTAATTAATGAACAGGGTTGTTATTTGTATATATTATGCATCGCTTGGCTGCTATGCTTTTTCACTGATGTCATATTTTTCTATTATGTGCCTGCTGTGCTTATTTATTTAAATTATAATTGTCACCTGATTAATTGTGCTGACTGTAGTTATATGTAAGTTATACTTTGTGATTTGTCTGCTTGCGCCTTCATGTGTACTTATTAAGATTACATATGAACATTTATTTGCTTATGTCGATGTGATGCTAATGACCTGTTCATTGTGTAAGGCATGTTTGCTGCTGTGCGTATGGATTGCATATTTACACATTTCTGTTTTGTTGTCATAACTACTCTTCAATTTAGTATATAGAAATGCTGATATACTGTGTACAAACATAGAGACTAGGTTACACTATGGTATTAATTGTAGATTGTTCGCTTGGCAGAGCCTTGTTATAGGGATTGTGCTGCATCCACTTGTTGACATTCTGTTCTCTACTGGTATATTTACTCGCTATTGCATGTTTTGCTTACGCTCAGTGCCTTATATTTTTAAGATAAGAAAATGAACTGCAGTAATTCTACGAACGACATTAGTACAAGAAAGTCATAGAAGTCACATGAGCTGAGGTTTTATGGAAGCTGTATAAATTTATGCTAATAGGAAGGAAGCTAACGACATGACATACCAAAACTAGGTTTAGACCATTGACAGTATTACACTGCATTTTTCGTGAGCAATTGAAATAGGAGGTGACACTTGACACAAAAAATACTCCACATGTTTGCTTCTGCTATGATTCTTGAAGTGGTGTACACACTGTGAAATATTATGATCATTCACACTCCGTAATCGTACTTAATTACTGAGAGTTATTCGAACTAAGTCTGTTAGAGGTCATGTATGCATTTCTTTTATTTAATGATGGACAAGGAACCAAAATGTATCTTATAATTTATAATGAGTAGAAAATTTGTGTCAGATGGATTACACAGAGGTTGTGTGTGGACACTGTGTCTTCGGATTGTATGGGATGATGAGGTTTGCATTAGGTTTTTATCTGTACTTGTTCGAGGAGACTGACTAGAGGAAAGTGTTGCTATGGAAGCGAAATGATATTGGTGCTGAGGTTTATATGTATCGACGTATTATTGAGGTATTGAGATTGGGTGAAGTAGATGATTATTGGAGTTTTCGTGGACAAAAGGTAAGGTAAATGATATTGATGATCGACGTATTGAAAAGGTATTAGTGAAGTATTGAGATGTTGTGATGCTAATGATTATTGGAGTTTTGGTGGATAAGAGGTAAAGTAAATGAGGAGCATATTGTTTTTGTTGGTTTATATGGAACAAGGAGGATGAAGATGGCAGACTAGAACACTAAAGTAGAAAGAAGATTGCCTACACACACACTTTGTTAAATCAATAAGCAGTATACACTTTTTTTTAAGAGAGGAAGTATTTGCATATCTTGGCTCACTGACAGTTGTTCAGCAACAGTACAATTTGATCTGGCTTGGCAAACATTGGTCTAGACATGATGACTATGACGTTGACTAACTATTATTGACTGTTATACATTGCTGCCACTACTACTTGATACACATGATGAACATCAACTTTTGACAGAATTGCATTTACACAGTTAACACTATTCAACTACACAATAGCACTAATGTGGATGAAAGATGAGAGTGTGTTTTGTGTGTTTTCCTTTTATAATCCCAGAGAAGTGATCCCAACCTATCTCCTAAATATTATTTTATTTGTTGGTAGTGGCTTGCACTGACACCCATAAATATTATAGGTTTACTGGTATTTGTGTATTGTAATAGTTAATGTGACAATTACCTGATATCATTTGTGTGTTTATTATGATTTGTACGTTTAGTGTAAGAGCATTGATAATAATTTGTTAAAGAAATTGTATGTGCATTCAAACTATTGTTCATGACTGAACTGTCTCAGTAGTTATGGTGAATAATATGGACTGTTACTTGGACCTTTTCTACATGATTGGTGCCACAAGGACTTGTTTAATTTCTGCTGATGAACTGTGTAATCAGTGATTGTAAAAAAAAAAAAAAAAATGGACTGTTACTTGTACCTTTACTACAATATTGGTGCCACTAGGACATGTTTAATTTCTGCTTATAAACTCTGATGAACAGTGTGATCAGTGACAGTGTATTTTATGGAACTGCTTCTACTGAGAAATGTAACTTGTTGCTGTGTGTACCTGCTCAACATTGCTGGGTACCACTGATGGTCTGCTTCTACTGAAATGGTGTTACCTGTTGGTGTCTGCACCTGCTCAACATTGCTGGGTGCCACTGATGGATTGCTTCTACTGAAATGAAGTCACCTGTTGCTGTGTGCACCTGATCAACATTGCTGGGTGCCACTAATGGACTGCTTCTACTGAAATGGTGTTACTTGTTGGTGTCTGCACCTGCTCAACATTGCTGGGTGCCACTGATGGATTGCTTCTACTGAAATGAAGTCACCTGTTGCTGTGTGCACCTGATCAACATTGCTGGGTGCCACTAATGGACTGCTTCTACTGAAATGGTGTTACTTGTTGGTGTCTGCACCTGCTCAACATTGCTGGGTGCCACTGATGGATTGCTTCTACTGAAATGAAGTCACCTGTTGCTGTGTGCACCTGCTCAACATTGCTGGGTGCCACTGATGGACTGCTTCTACTGAAATGAAGTCACCTGTCGCTGTGTGCACCTGATCAACATTGCTGGTGCCACTAATGGACTGCTTCTACTGAAATGGTGTTACTTGTTGGTGTCTGCACCTATTCAACAGTACTGGGTGCCACTGATGGACTGTTTCTATTGAAAAAATGTTACTTGTTGGTATTTGCACCTGTTGACTATTGCTGGGTGCTACTGCTGGAACTGTCAACTGCTTATTCTTGAGCTATGGAAAGCGTTTATGTGAATATTTGTATAAACTGATTTTTTGTGTATTACTGTTAGTGAAAAATTATGAGACTCTTACTTGCACATATTCGTCATTGCTGACGCTATTGATTGAACTGTTTGACCACATAATACTTGTGTAAACTATTATGTAAAGTCACATGTATGAAAGAATTTGTATTGCTTACTGTATTTTATATATTAGGTTATTGAAAGGTCAGTGCAAAGCCAAAATTTTATCTAGTTATATGATATTTACGTATTAATATTATCTTTTATTTTTGTCTATATTTTTTTGACGAATTTGGTGGTATTTTCACCACCAATGCTGGCAAAAATACCATCAAATTCTAGCCGTGGAGGAAGGGCATATGAAAGGTGGCTACACTGAGCCACAGCGCCAGAGATCGCTAGAGAGCATTGTTCCTCCGCCTCCACTGGCACAGTCATTATTGGGATGTCGTAGTAGTCAGTGCTTGGGGAGAGCTCGTAGTAGTCAGTTCGTGTTGAGATGTGCTAGTAGGGAGTGCTTGCTGAGATGTGATACTGATAAATTCTTGTTGAGATGTTGTAATAGCGAGTCGGTGTGGAGATATATTGTAATAATTTGAGTGCTTGTCATCAATATATGAAGGTAACGAAACTTGATTTATTTTTTATTATTTCCATGTTTTAAATAATGCGTCATTACAGGTTCAGTCAACAAAGCATCTGTCTTGTGTTCTTGGATTAGTGTAATTGTGGTTCTCTTGAGTAATTATGGTATTTTTATTTCCTTTAATTAATTCAGTATAAATGTTATTTAAAAATTCTTGTGTTGTTGAAGAAGAACCGTGCCAGATGCGTACGTTGAGTCACACTCCCACACACAGAACAGTTACTCTTGTGCTTGTTGTTGCGTTGGTTTTATAGTTGCTGGGGACTTAATTAATTAATTGTTTTAATGAAAATTTCCATTTCATTCCTTGTTGTTGTTCTAAGCAGTCAGATAGCGTAATAATAACAGTCAGGGCCAACCGTTTACGAGACTTCGTAACCGGACAGACAGCTGCTAAAGCAAAAAATTAAAATTATTTTCATTTCATTTAATTAAGCCCCCATGCAATATTTACGCGCTATTGCATGTTTTGCTTACGCTCAGTGCTTTATATTTTTAAGATAAGAAAATGAACTGCAGTAATTCGACGAACGACATTAGTACAAGAAACTTTATAGAAGTCACATGAGCTGGAGGTTTTATGGAAGCTGTATAAATTTATGTTACTAGGAAGGAAGCTAACGACATGGCACACCAACATTAGGTTTAGACCATTGATAGTTATTACACTGCATTCTTCGTGAGCAATTGAAATAGGAAGTGACACTTGACACAAAAAATACTCCACATGTTTGCTTCTGCCATGATTCTTGAAGTGGTGTACACACTGTGAAATATTGTGATTATTCACACTCCGTAATCGTACTTAATTACTGAGAGTTATTCAAACTAAAGTCTGTTAGAGGTCATGTATGCATTTCTTTTATTTAACGATGGACAAGGAACCAAAATGTATCTTATAATTTATAATGAGTAGAAGATTTGGGTCAGATGGATTATACAGAGGTTGTGTGTGGACACTGTGTCTTCGGATTGTATGGGATGCTGAATTGAAGTTGCACTAGGATTTTGTCTGTACTTGTTCGAGGAGACTGACTAGAGGAAAGAGTTGTTATGGAAGTGAAATGATATTGGTGCTGAGGTTTATATGTATCGACGTATTATTGAGGTATTGAGATAATGTGAAGTTGATGATTATTGGAGTTTCGTGGAGAAGAGGTAACGTAAATGAGGTATTATTGAAGTATTGAGATTATGTAATGCTGATGATTATTGGAGTTTGGTGGATAAGAGGTGAAGTAAGTGAGGAGAATATTTTTTTTGTTGGTCTATATGGAACAAGGAGGATGAAGATGGCAGACTAGAACACTCAAGTACAAAGAAGATTGTCTACACACACACTTCGTTAAATCAATAAGCAGTATATACTATTTTTGGAGAGAGGAAGCATTTGCATATCTTGGCTCACTGACAGTTGTTCAGCAACCGTACATTTTGATCTGGCTTGGCAAACATTGGTCTTGACATGATGACTATGACGTTGACTAACTATTATTGACTGTTATACATTGCTGCCACTACTACTTGATACACATGATGAACATAAAATTTTGACAGAATTGCATTTACACAGTTAACACTATTCAACTACACAGTAGCACTAAATGTGGATGAAAGATGAGTGAGTGTGTTTTGTGTGTTTTCCTTTTATAATCCCACAGAAATGATCCCAACCTATCTCCTAAATATTATTTTACTTGTTGTTGTGGCTTGCACTGACACCCATAAAAATTATAGGTTTACTGATACTTGTGTATTTCTAATATTTAATATGACAATTATCTGATATCATTTGTGTGTTTATTATGATTTGTATGTTTTGTGTAAAAGCATTGTATGTGTATTCAAACTATTGTTCATGCCTGAACTGTCTGATTAGTGATGGTGCTGCACTTTTCAACATGATGTGTGACATTTAGTCATGTTTAATTTCTGCTGATGAACAGTGTGATTAGTGAAAGTGAATATTATGGACTGCTGTCTGCACCTGCTCAACATTGCTGCGTGCCACTGATGGACTGCTTCTACTGAAATGATGTCACTTGTTGGTGTCTGCACCTGCTCAACATTGCTGGTGCCACTAATGGAACTGCTTATACTGAAATGGTGTTACTTGTTGATGTCTGCACCTGCTCAACATTGCTGGGTGCCACTGATGGACTGCTTCTACTGAAAAGATGTCACCTGTTGATGTCTGCACCTGCTCAACATTGCTGGGTGCCACTGATGGACTGCTTCTACTGAAATGGTGTTACTTGTTGGTGTCTGCACCTGCTCAACATTGCTGGGTGCCACTGATGGACTGCTTCTACTGAAAAGATGTCACCTGTTGGTGTCTGCACCTGCTCAACATTGCTGGGTGCCACTGATGGACTGCTTCTACCGAAATGATGTCACTTGTTGGTGTCGGCACCTGCTCAACATTGCTGGGTGCCACTGATGGACTGCTTCTACTGAAAAGATGTCACCTGTTGCTGTGTACACCTGCTCAACATTGCTGGTGCCACTAATGGAACTGCTTATACTGAAATGGTGTTACTTGTTGGTGTCTGCACCTACTCAACATTACTGGGTGCCACTGATGGACTGTTTCTACTGAAAAAATGTCACTTGTTGGTATTTGCACCTGTTGACCATTGCTGGGTGCTACTGCTGGAACTGTCAACTACTTGTTTCTTCGGCTATGGAAAGCGTTTATGTGAATATTTGTATAAACTGATTTTTTGTGTATTACTGTTTGTGAAAAGTTATGAGACTCTTACCTGCACATATTCGTCATTTCTGACGCTATTGATTGAACTGTTTAACCACATAATACTTGTGTAAACTGTTATGTAAAGTCACATGTATGAAAGAATTTGTATTGCTTACTGTATTTTATATATTAGGTTATTGAAAGGTCAGTGCAAAGCCAAAATTTTATCTAGTTATATGATATTTATGCATTAATATTATCTTTTATTTTTGTCTGTATTTTTTTTGACGAATTTGGTGGTATTTTCACCACCAATGCTGGCAAAAATACCATCAAATTCTAGCCTGTGGAGGAAGGGCATATGAAAGGTGGCTACACTGAGCCACAGCGCCAGAGATCGCGCTAGAGAGTATTGTTCCGCCACCTCCACTGGCAGTGATTATTGAGAACTCGTAGTGGGCAGTGCTTTGGGAGAACTCGTGGTAGTCAGTGCTGAGATGTCGTAGGGAGGAGTGTTTGTTGAGATGAGCTAGTAGGCAGTGCTTGCTGAGATGTGATACTGAAAAGTTCTTGTTGAGATGTGATAGTAGCGAGTCGGTGTGGAGAGATTGTAATGTCTAGAGTGCTTTTCATCAATATAAATTAAGGTAACAAACTACTTTTCTTTTCTTTCTCATTATTTCAATGTCCTGAATAATGCGTCATTACAGGTTCAGTCAACAAAGCATCTGGCTTGTGTTCTTGTATTAGAGTGTAATTCTAATTCTGGTTTTCTTGAGTAATTATGGTATTTCTATTTTCTTTAATTAATTCAGTATAAATGATATTTAAAATTTCTTGTGTTGTTGAAGAAGAACCGTGCCAGATGCGTACGTTGAGTCATACTTCCACACACAGAACAGTTACACTTGTGCTTTGGTTTCGTACGTTTTATAGTTGCTGGGGACTTAATTAATTAATTGTGTTAATGAAAATTTCCATTTCATTCTTTGTTGTTGTTCTATGCAGTCAGATAGCGTAATAATACTAGTCAGGGCCAACCGTTTACGAGACTTCGTAATCGAACAGACTGCTACTAAAGCAAAAAAAATAAAATTATTTTAATTACATTTAATTAAGGCCCCATGCACAGTCTGGAACCGCGCGACTGCTACGGTCGCAGGTTCGAATCCTGCCTCGGGCATGGATGTGTGTGATGTCCTTAGGTTAGTTAGGTTTATGTAGTTCTAAGTTCTAGGGGACTGATGACCTCAGAAGTTAAGTCCCATAGTGCTCAGAGCCATTTGAACCACGCTCCATTTCCAGGACATGCAATAAATGCCAGACTGATATATCTTTTTCAACAGGAACAAAACATCCTACTCCCGATTAAGCAAAGATCGTTTGTACTCACCTAGTATCTCCGTTTGTATATGGACTTTTTTTTGGTATCAAGACAGGCAAATGTTGAAACAAGAAAAGCTCAAATGCAAGAGATAGTCGTCACACCGTCGATAAAAGCTTACTGAAAGCATGAATCGCGCACTGGAAACCTAAGGCCGGTATTACACTAGCTAATTTCTTTGTCAAAAATCTTTGTCAAAGATATTTGATGGTGTAACAGGGAACTTTGTCAAATATCGTCCAATATTTGATCAAATCTAGGGCCTCGCTGTAGATTTGATCAAAGAAGTCGCTTGTCTTCTGTTCACTGCAATGTGACATTATTACCACATGGAGCACTAGCATCGCTGCAGCATTCTGTCGTCTGTAGTGTTTTTATAAACATTGCCGGTAAATAGAATTGGTGAGTGCCGACAACTACAAAATTAATAGAGATGTCTGAAGTTAATGACGCGCTCTACAACGTGAGGCACCCTGAATACAAAAATAGGTTAAGAAGATTGGAGATCTGACCTGACCTGACCTAACCTAACCTAACCTAACCCTCACCTGTAGCAAGGAATCGGAGTGTTACAGTGAGCCTGTCTGCTGCAGATGTAGCAGTTCTTAAGTGAACATTGTGCTTTGTGATAGGAGGATACATTTCACTGAGCACATACAGAAATGTATGCTCATCCATTCTTAAGTAATTGATGTACGACTTGACGTCCTCCGCTATAAGCTCACGTAACAAGTTTTGTTGAATGCTTTCATCGTGTCGTCGTAAAACCCACGGCTTCACCCAGGTACGTTTCCTTTTTTTCCCGCGCTTCTCTTCCGCATGTGCACACAGTGCAATTGTGGTACTTGCAACTGCTGCGGTTAATAAGAAGCTGTTGTTGTCAGTCATCTTGAACTTTGACGAAAGATACGATGACAGTGTAATACCCCTTTTAGCGCTACGTCCAAGATCTTTGTCAAATATATTTGACGGAATATTTCATCACATCTTTGATGAAATCTTTGACAGAGAAATTTGATAGTGTAATACCGGCCTGAGGGATTACTCCACGGCTCAGCACTCACTTCGTGACGTCACACGGAATACCTGTCAGGCGTCGCCTGCTCTGTATCACCTAGGCTACGGCTCGATGCCTTGTCGTATTCATATGACGAAGACTCTGTGACGGTACGATAGCGCAGCTCAGGAATCTTCAACTCAGCTTTTCATCCCCGGAATAACTTCAGTGAAACACACATCGTCTCCGACAGGTATCGGACTTCAGAAATCGAAAATGGACTGATGAGCTTGTAACGACGGTGGCATTCGGCAAGTGTACGCAGGGCGTCCTAAATGTAGTGCACAAAACAATGGAGTTGATTCTACAGGCCTCGCGCACGTACACGGACGGCTAACTGCACCGCGAAGTAAAAGCGGCGTGCTTAAGCCTGAACTAACGAGAGAGGAGATTTATGGCTGCGGACGTTAGGCGAGCAAGACGTCATTAAGACGCGGCGACAGGTATTTGCTTTTAAGAACAAGGGCAACAATGAGCCGTGTGCCCTTTCTCTGGTGGGGAGCGGGACGGCGGCCGTGTCAGCTTTCACGCATTCGGGGCCACTCAGCGAGCGGTCGCGGCGCGTAATTAGCGAGCAGAACCACTGCCGGCTGCCGGCTGCTGGCCGCGCGGCACCTCACCTCAAACAATGGCCGCAGGAGCGGCGCGCGGCGTTGACTCTCCAGACGCCCGTCTGCGCGAGGCGAGCGCCTCGTGTTTGAAGGAGTCCAACCTCGCCGGCCATCGCAATTAAGGAACGTTCCGCGGAAACAAGGCGTTTCTTAAGGTCAATGAACACCGGTCTCCGAAACGGATTGTGAGAAAGATTTTCTCCTCTCGCAGGACAGTGTATGGCTGTATGCTTGTGGACTATTATGTTGTAGAAAAATGCGACCACAGGACAGGACTAGAGACTACACGTAGTCATCTCCTATGCGTTTGGGATGGACTGAGCATTTAATTAATGCGTTCAGGCAGACTGGTCGTCTAGCTGAGAGCAAACTGGCTCTGGATTCAAAACTGGCTGTGGACCAGGCTGCAATGTGGGATATGATCCCAGCTGTGTCGCATTAGCACCTTAAGTACATCACACAGAAAATCAGACACGTCTAAAAGGCGTGTAACTCTGTGTCTGGCCTAGATAATGGTCTCTTTTCGCTGAGAACGGGTGTCGACAGATTCCTCAGATACGGCGCATCCAGCTTAAGGGGAGCCGGAGGTGGTCAAATCCAAAAAACTACAAATTTTTTTTTGCTACCGAAAATTAATTGGAACATTCCTCTTTAATGTAAACTTTGAATTATTGTTCTACTCGCCCTAGAAGTGGAGTTATTACCATTTTCCCCCACGCCTGCAGAGGAAATGGGCGGCCGCTGAATGCATCTAACACCCTCTCGTGACTTCCTGGCGAACTGCTTGGGATTTTCTCGGCCTGTTACGCATACAGCGCCTTATGTTACGCATACAGCGAGCGTGCAAGGGTTGGCTACATTGTTTTCTGTGACAAATGAAGCGCTAAGAGCGCGGAACATCGTCTCTTTGCTGTTTACCGTTTCGAATTTGTTCAGTGTTTCGCCTGTTGTTGGTAGTATTATACTTCTTGTGTAAAGCGGGTACTTTGTAGTATCTACAAGAATCAGGAGGGAACAATAAAACCAATTTTTCATGACTTAGCACAGCCAGAATTGTTACACAAATGTCTACACGGAAAGACGCAGAATCCTAATGAGAGCGTAAACACTTTGATTTGGAAAGTGATTCCTAAAAGGGTGTTTGTAAGCATAAAAACACTGCACTTTGGCATTTATGATGCAATAGCAACCTACAACCAAGGTAACAGTGTGAAGTGTGAAGTTCTGAAGGCATTAGGATTTACAGCTGGAGTGAACATTGTACGAGCACTAAGAAATATTGACAGAGAAAGGATAAGAGGAGCAGAAAGAAGAGAAAGTCATATGAAGTATGATGGAACAACAGGGCAGAAAAGAAGACAGAAGAGGAATCTTTTGGTGGATGAAGAAGAAGACCCTGATAATCCATCCTATAGTGCAGGAATGTACTGAGAAACTTTGATAGCCATTTCCCGTAAATTAGAATTTTTCGAATATAAGGAACATTTTCTCAAAATCCACTCAAGCTAGAGAGATGAAATTTTTATACAGCACTCCTAGTGGTTAAACTTACATTGTAACACAGCCATTTGGCAATATGTTCAGTAGTTTCATTTCAGTTTAATTATAAAGCAATTATTTGTAAAAAAAATTGGGGTCATTAATAAAAAAGATAGTTGGAAGGAAACTAGAAAAGATACTCCAAAATCCCTGTCATAACTGCAATACTAAACCACTCTATATGTAAAAAAGAAATTCAAATTTTTCTATTTGGTAGTTTATTCATAAATGTTCCTCAAACTTAGTGATTTTAACATGGGCAGCACGGGCACCTCCGGCTCCCCTTAAGGGGCTCTTCGTTTTGACTGGATCACGGAGAACTACCAAATTGTATGGTTGTTGATTGCGGCAGTTATCCACTGTTCCAAAGAGTCATAGACATTTCAGTGGGGTTACGAGTAAGATCGGGCGATTTATCTGGCTGGTTAAAGAGACGCAGAATGTTTACGATACCAGAAACGCTTACGTGACGCCCTGTGAAAACGGCTGTTGTCGTCTTGGAAGACGGCGATGTCCACAGCATATTCATCACGGAGATACATACTGTGAAACGGCAACACTTGGTCGCTAGGAATGTTGAAATAATCATCCCGGGTTGCGATTCCGGTACCGTTAATGAGCTCGCCCAATTATGGCGCGGAAACCAACCCTGAAGATTCACAAGACCATGTGTACATGCCGGCCGCTGTGGCCGAACGGTTCTTGGCACTTCAGTCCGGACCGGGCTGCTGCTACGGTCGCAGGTTCGAATTCTGCCTGGGGCATGGATGTGTGTGATGTCCTTAGGTTAGTTAGGTTTAAGTAGTTTTAAGTTCTGGGGGACTGATGACCTCAGATGTTAAGTCCCATAGTACTTGGAGCCATTTGAATTTTTGAACCATGTATACAGCCTAACCCTGCAAATTACACACGCTGAAGCTGGAACGCCCCATTGGATCATGGCTGCACTTAATACCTTCCAGTATTCGAAAAGATGCGAAATGCAAGCACGGATCCAAGGTGGGATTCTGGTGAGCGGGAGCAGGTGAAGGGTCACAGTTTCACACTTTTCTCTCCCGTCGCCCCCCCCCCCCCCTCCCCCACACCCCCCTCCAGCCCTTCACCAAACATACTCTAGACAAAGGAAAAAAAAAGACAGCTGACGCACCACGAACGAATTATCCGAATGGGACGGAAATCAGTAGATGTAATGTTCATATACTGCCAAACAAATGATTACAATTTCAGAAAAACTGGACGATATGTTCAAGAGAACGAGCTTCACAAATCGAGGGTGTCAGTAACGCGTTGGTCCAGCTCTCGCCCTTATCCAAGCAGTTATTTGCCTTACCAGTGATTGACAGAGTTGGATCTCCCCTAAGGCATATCGTGCCATATTTTGTCCTAATGGCGCTCTAGCTCCTCAAAATCCCAAGGTACTAGAGGGTCCTGTCCATAATGCTCCAAAATTTTTCATTTGGCAAGAGATCTGGCGTACGTAGGGTTTGACAAGATGAAGACAAGCAGTAGAAACCACTCCGGGAAAGTTTACGAAGCCACAGCAGAAACTCACGCTGTGTGCGAGCGCACATTATTTTGCTGAAATGTAAGCCCAGGATGGCATGCCATGAAGGACAACATAACAGAGCATAGTATATTGTCGACGTGCCGCTGTACTGTAATGGTTCCGTGGTTGACAACCAAACGGGACCTGCTGTAGAAAGAAGTAGCACCCTACACCACCACTCCTGGTTGTCGGGCCGTACGGTGGGCGTCAGTCAGGTTGGTACCACACCACTGTTTGGTGCGTCTCCAGGCATTTCCTTCAGAAATGTCACGGTACACTCTTAGGTTCTTCGAGAAATGGAAAATACTCACGTGGATATAGAGAGAAAACCAATTATTATAGCTACAGTGGCCGGCCGGAATGGACGAGCGGTTCTAGGCGCACAGTCTGGAACCGCGCGACCGCTACGGTCGCAGGTTCGAATCCTGCCTCGGGCATGGATGTGTGTGATGTCCTTAGGTTAGTTAGGTTTAAGTAGTTCTAAGTTCTATGGGACTGATGACCTCAGATGTTGTTGTCCCATAGTGCTCAGAGCTCTTAGAACCATTTTTTGAACTACAGTAGAGCAAAACACCGTCTCTAGGCTTCTGTTTATGCAGAGCCAAGAATATACGTAGGGGTTGCCCCCCCCCCGTGGGCACGAGTGGTGAGCGAAAATCGTCACTTGCTGTCGTGGCCGTGTTACTTCTTGCTACCGCTGAGGAAGGTGTTATGGTGGACCGCCAAGGAATAATCAAAGAGCCTGCATTAGCACTGAACATCTTTTGAAATGTAATGTAATCGACTTACTGTGTAGTATACGTATTAGAGAGAAGGAAGAGTCTGATGCTCATTATAAAGTACATTGTATTAATAGTTAATTTGTCTGTATATGGCTGAAATGATGAAACTTTGGCTATGAATGTCTTACATAATTTGAGAAGAGGAATTAGCTCGTTTTCTTGCTAATTCACGAAATCTTCAACGAAGAGGACCCGAACAGTGTGAAGAAGATTATTAGCTGGGACTGAATAGCGGGACCAGGTGTACAAGATAAAGGTATACGCGACCGTAGTATCCAGAAGATATTAGTAAACAAATCGAATCTACAAAAGTGGTGTTCTATTCCTGGAGGACGTGTGTAACTGGTAGGTTTAACGTCTCCCTGTGAGCAGTACACTCATGACAACGTCTTCGTCCAGGAATGTCATTGACTAGAGTAGAATTGTAAAACTTCATTGTAGATGACTATCAGATTTTTATTTTTATGCTCAGGGCTACCGGTTTCGAGCTGGAGAATATTATCAAGCCGAAGCAAAGCATAACCAGCTTGCCACTACAACATTTGAAGTGAACAACCGCGATGTAGGTAGAAAACCATAGGTCCTGCTCTGGAGTAAAATTGTCTTCAGTGATGAGTCCCGCTTCTGACTGAGCCCCGATGAGTAGCGGGGTCTTTCTCTTCAAATCATCCAACTTTTCTGTGTTTGTCTGTGCATGTATATTAAATTTACTGATTTCCGTCCCATTCGGATAATTTCTTCGTGGTGCTTCTGTTTTTCGTTTTCTTTGCGTTAGAATATGCTATCACTCCTAAATTAACTTGTCACAGTTACCTAGAATTCGCTAACGATTACATACAAGTAGAACGAGAACTCTTTCAACAAACTCCCAGAAGTGATATTATGCATCAAAACAAGCGATAAGGTCTCATAAATTGGACTCTGAAATGCATACCTTAAAAGCAATGAGCACTTGTACATCTTCGCCACTGTCAAACACATCTCTTCTATTGAAAAAGTGGTCATAGCTTTTAACGTAGCCATTTTAGTGCTCAAGTTTAGGGGTATTTCTTCTTATTTTCGTCCAAACCACCACACGAAAAATTTTGACGGTGCATTTCTGGTTCATCCTGATTATGTATAAACTGTTTCAATACAATAATTTGCTTAAAGTACACCGGTTTCGCATAACTTACAACAGTACTAATTTACGAGATATATAAAGTCGAAGTGACTACTCACCATTACCAGTATCTCACATAGCACTACTACGATTTTGTCCACAGGCCTGCAGCTTGTACGGATAGCTATGTGGGCGTACAAATGAGAGAAATGACGTTTCTTTAAGGGGCTCCGGAAAGGCTCAAAACATGAAAAGTTCAATTTTTACTTTTTTGCGTTTTCTGAATCTGCAGACTATTACCTTTTAATAGATATATATAATTTATTCAATTCCGAAGACTACAACTATTTTTAAATTTTTTTTGAAATGTGTTCTACATGGGCGTGACCCACTGTGGCGCTGTTAAACTGCTGTCAAATGGTGTTATTATTAACGTCCGTGTTCATCAGGTACATTTTAGTGATGTGAGATAAAGTATGTGTTGTGGCTAACCTGTAATGGTTCAATATATATCGCTGGTGTGATTGTCGATTGTTTCATGTTTATTTACTCTGTCGTTATCTCGAAAATATTCGTAATTAATTCTGTTTCTTGAGTCTCTGTTTTGTTGAAGTATAATAATGAGTAAAAGTAAAGTTATTAGAAATCCTCTGAAGGCTTTTAAAAAAAGGAGAAATGTTGGAAAGCCAAAGGTATGTGTTATTACTGTAAACAAAAAAGACGATGAAAATCCCCAACATAGCTTGTGTCCCAAAGAAGAAGACAGTTGGTGTAAATATAACACAGGATTGCTAACTGGTGAAGTGTACACTCATAAGCATAGTCTGCCTCATGCAATAATGGAGGTGATAAAACCTATTTTCAGAGACTTAGCAGCACCTGAACTGTTGAAAAAGTGTATTCACGGAAAAACTCAAAACCCCAATGAAAGTGTAAATAGTGTTATATGGTCGAGAATCCCCAAGACTGTATTTGTTGGAATAGAAACACATCACTTTGGTGTGTATGATGCTGTTGCGACTTTCAATGATGGCAACATTGTAAGGTGCAAGGTATTTAGAAATATGGGAATGAAGATAGGTTCTAACATGGTACGAGCGATGCTTGCTTTAGACAAGGAACGCCTTCGGGCTGCAGACAGGGCTGTAAAGAGTCTAGAAATACAAGCAAGAGTAAACAGGAGGAGGAACAAGAGGAAGCTGGAGGAGGAGTTTGCAGAGGATGAAGATAATCCATCCTATGGACCTGGAATGCACTAAAAAGTTAATCCAATCTTTGTCGCTCGATTCCCAAAACTTTTATTTTCTCATACTAATTACATGTTTTCTAAGGATCTTCCAAACATATTTGTTTCAAACTTTCAGTAAATGTTACACAGTACCTTCTGCATAATTTAACGCAGCCTTTTTCCAAAAAACTGTATATTTTTGAATATATAAATAAAAAATTGCAAAAAAATGTTGTGAATTTCCATTACAATTGAAAAAAAAATCGTCTCTAATAACTGAACTAAAATTTTGTAAAATCCCTGTGTAAAGTGGTAGCCCATATTCCAATAAATAATGTGTAAAAAGTTCAACTTCCTACCTCAAATACTTTGTGAGGAAAGATGTAATTTATAAGCGTTATTTTAACATTGCAAGTATAGGGCGTTCCGGAGCCCCTTAAACAGTTTCAACCTGCAGTTAGGAAAGTCAATGTTCTTTCCTTAGCGAACAGCTCTTTTCTATCTGTCTTGCCTTGATCAACTTTCCCTGATTTCTCAATGATATCTATGGACTGACGAATCGTATCAAATTTGTTGTTGGAAGAACCTACGGCCTTCCTATCAGTTGTCGCCTTTATCTGGCATGGAGTGTCTTATGCAAATGGTCTCATCAAGCAAGAAAATGAAGAGTGTCCTGTGTTGAAGATAACTAATAATTTTCTACAATTCCTTGACTTTTTTCATGTTACTTAATTTTTTGAAATTTTTTTTTTTGTGTGGGAGATGAAAATCCCCAACTACGGACCCCCTCGTCCCCCCTTGTATCCGCCCCACCTATTATCACGTTTCTGTGTTGTTTGGCCCACTGAGGACGTGCAAACATATGTGCCACTGGCAGAATTGACATCTTGTGAGGTATCCAAGTCCACTGCATACACTTTTCTTCGCATTACTCTCTCTGCAACTGGTTGAGATGGACCTACATTCTCTGGCAGCCGCATTTCCTGCCGGGTTTGAAACCGAGTGTCATTGACATGGCATGGCATTAGTCTATGTCCCCTGTCAGTCAACAACATTGTCCTTACGCCGTGATACACGGCTGCAAGTAGTACACCATTCCTTGAGATGTTGTTAGACAGTTCCCGCCGATACATCGCCTTCTTGGACAGTGTGATTCACAATTTGTTACGGGCACCTTCAAACTCCAGCTCCTGTCTGTCATTATGCCACGTCTCCTCATCAGCCCGTGTTGCTGCGTTTCATACAACATCCATGTCACTTCCATGATTTCCCTAAATAGCTGCAGGCAAATACCGGGATGGTTCGTTTGCAAAGGGTACGACCGATTTCTTTCCGCATCCTTCTGTAATCCGAGCTTCAGCTACGTCTGTAATGACCTCGGTGTCGACGGGATATTAAGCACTAATCTTCCGTCCTTCCTTTCTCCGTATCTCAGTTACGAATACAGGAGTTGAAGATGGTTCAAATGGCTCTAAGCACTATGGGACATCTGAGATCATCAGTCCCCCAGACTTAGAACTACTTAAACCTAACTAACCTATGGACATCACACAAATCCATGCCCGAGGCAGGATTCGAAACTGCGACCGTAGCAGGAGCGCGGTTCCAGAATGAAGCGCCTAGAACCCTCGGCCACAGCGGCAGGCGGAGTTGGAGAAAAATATGGAAACATCGAGAGAAATGCGTGGTTCAGTACAAAACCTAGAGATTGTGCTGTTATATTCGACCACGAACAGCACCTATGCAATGTCCTCAACACGTTGCAGGTCTCATTCGTGGTCAGAACAGTGTTCCGTGTAGTTATCAGTGGATTATTTTGGAGCTAAGTGACTTCGAACGTGGACAAATTGTTAGTAATCGTATGTTGTGTGCTACCGTAACCAAGGAAGACGAAGTGTTTGGTTTTTCAAGAGGAACTGTGTCGAGGGTTTATACTGCACACAGGGAAAATGGAAAAAAAAACATCATTCGCTTAGTCACAAAACGGACGAAAGCGTGTATTGAGTGACCGTGACAGACGATCGTCGAAATGGACTGTGACGAAAAAGAAGACACAATTGCTGCAAACGTCACTTCAGCACTGAATGTCGCACTCGCGAATGCTGTCACATGAAGAGAGCTCCATAAGCAAGGAACTGTACGCGAGCTGGAATTCCAAAACCCCTCATAAGTGATGCAAACTCCCATAACAGCAATACATGGTGCCGGAGAAAACCGCGCGACTGCTACGGTCGCAGGTTCGAATCCTGCCTCGGGCTTGGATGTGTGTGATGTCCTTGGGTTAGGTTCAAGTAGTTCTCAGTTCTAGGGGACTGATGACCTCCGATGTTAAGTCCCATAGTGCTCAGCGCCATTTGAACCATTTGCCGCAGCCACAAAACAAGAATTATGGAGCAATGGAGGGAAGCCATCTGGTCGGATGAATGTTGTTGCACACTGTTCCCCAGCTTCTGGCCGAGTCCAAGAGTGAAATATGGAGGAGGTTCGGTGATAATTTTGGCAGTCATATCTTGGTATCGCATTGGCCCATGGTGTGTCGGCTATTGTGCGAGTCAGCATGGACACAAACAAGGAAGGAGAGAAGTTACGATGGCTGGTGGCAGGAATCCAAAATGATCTGTGGACAATCTTTGAAGATCAATTGAACTCTTTATTTCTGAACAGAAAATAAATGGAACTTGATTCCTATGCTTCCAGTACCTCCTGCATACAAGTACTCGCTATTACTACTCGTATAACACGGGCTAAATGTCGTCTTGATATTGCTCAGTACTGATACTCTCGAAGTCTCTGACCGAACTGGGCCGACCAGTGATGGGCAGCTGGTCAAACCAGTGTTGGCAGTGGGAGCTGAACTCTGTATTCTTGGAGGTGTGGCACTGCCAACATTGGCGAGCTGGTCAGTGCCTTCTTGATGCCGTTTCGCGGCGCTCTGCTGGTCGGTGCGCAGTCGATGCTTTAGGACTGCACACGTGAGAACTCTGCGAGGTTGCATAGCTGTTGTTGTTGTGGTCTTCAGTCCTGAGATTGGTTTGATGCAGCTCTCCATGCTACCCTATCCTGTGCAAGCTTCTTCATCTCCCAGTACTTACTGCAACCTTCATCCTTCCGAATCTGCTTAGTGTATTCATCTCTTGGTCTCCCTCTACGATTTTTACTCTCCACGTTGCCCTCCAAAGCTAAATTTGTCATCTCTTGATGCCTCAGAACATGTCCTACCAACCGGTTACTGTTAAGAATTCTGCGACAATTTTGGCTGATGAGTTGCATCCCGTGGTACAATCAGTGTTTGTTCCACGTTAGCAACGCTGTGTTCCCAGACGACAGACCCCTGTCCACACAGCTCTCATCGTCCTGGTTTTGTGAGCTCGAGGATGAATTTGCTCATCTCCCATGGCCACCACAATCACCAGGTTATTGAGCCTTTGTCGTCTACTTTGGATAGAACGGTGCATGAACGTTATCCACCTCCATCGTTGCCATGTGGATGTTGCCACTATTTTGCCTGAAGAATGGTATAAGGTTCCGTTGGAAACCATGCAAGAAGTGTGTTTATTTATTCCTAGACAACTGGAGGTTGTTTTGAATGCCTACAGTTTTCCTAAATCGTTAAGCATGGTAATGTGTTGTGCTTTCGGCGTTTCCATGTTTTTGCCCACACCCCGTATGTCAGCGGCTGAGGTTCAAAAAAAATTATTCAAATGGCTCTGAGCACTATGGGACTTAACATCTGAGGTCATCAGTCCCCTATAACTTAGAACTACTTAAACCTAACTAACCTAAGGACATCACAAACGTCCATGTCCGAGGCAGGATTCAAACCTGCGACCTTAGCGGTCGCGCGGTTCCGGACTGAAGCGCCTAGACCCGCGCAGCCACCGCGGCCGGCACGGCTGAGGTTCACTTGACCGCTAGCACCAGCTGAAGGACGTGATTATCATTTTGTCCAAACTGACCAGCTCTGAAACCAGTGCTGTAACTGAAGATGATTATTGCCAGTAATGAATAGCTGCCATTTTGCACTGCGCTGATACTGCTGCCAGGCCAAGAACAGCAAGAAGTGAGCTTGCCATTTGCATCCAACTGGGAAGGGCCTTTTAGAGATACTCAAGTAACTCACAGACACGATAAATAATGACCAACTCCCCCCTGTATTCAGATAACGCACTTCCAAAATCATGGCTCAACATTGAATGATGTGGAATGAGGTAGTGGGTTGGCAGAACTTTTAGGCTACAGCCGTTGTAAATGGTCTTGTTATTAAGATTAAGTGGCCGGCTTAATGTGGAGTTTGTGCAGCAAGCTGTTTGCAACAAACAAAAGCTTAAATGATTGAAGGATTTGATTCTTGAGTTTCTCCCGGCGTATTTGATAATCAAAATATCCACGGGTGTGCTGCCGGTCTATAGTGTCCAACGGGCACAATATTTCGGCGATCATACATGTCGCCATCATCAGGTGAACTGACGGACTGAGCTCCTGTGAACGTGCCGGCACGGAGATCCGTACGCTATGGCTGCTCAGAGGGAACTGGGTTCGGTCACTTTTTTTTTTTTTTTTTTTGCACTTTTCATTCCCTTCTCGGATGGAGAAGGGCGGGCTGTTGTAGAGCATGCGATGGGCTCTTTTCAGCCATGGGTTTTAGTGATACTGTTTTGACACCATTTATTTTTGTTGCTTGGGTGCGGGGAAAGGGGTGGATATCTCCCAATTGGGAATTTATTTGCAGGAGCTTGTAGGGGACAGTTCCGGTATTTACCTTAGCGGCCAAGGAAAACCTGCAAAACCCGGCCAGAACTGCTTGTGTCTTGCCTTCTCTTCATTTTCCGTGTTGCCAGCGTTGACGCTGGCGTTCACGGCGGGCAAGGGCGGCTTCGCGTCTTCTGTCGCGCTCCGCCTCTTGCTCCTCTCTCTGTCTTCTGAACTGCTCGTTCAGGGCTTCCTCCTGTCTTCTTCTGAGCTCCTTGCTTTGCAGGAAGCTCATCTGGTGGGTTCGGTCACGGCGGCGGCCGATTTATATACCCTCCGCCCGCGGCGCGCTCCCTCCGCCGTCCGCGCCCCGCGCCACGGTCGCGCGGTGGAACAGATTGCGACGGCGTCTGAGATGACGTCGGTGTGATGGCTCTGTCCGCCGTGGTCGTCACAACTATACGTTTGCTCGATTTACTCTTGATTAACCCAATCACTGGTTCCCAAGCCTTGCTAAGATTATAGCTACAGTCACGGTTTATGAGGTCGTCATTGATGCGAATTTCGATTATCAAATACGCCGGGAGAAACTCAAGAATCACATCATACACCTTTACGGGGAGGAGATGTATCGCAGCTTGAAGAAATTTGAAACGTTGCGCCACCGTAGATGTCGTTTGCTAAGTAATCTTGCCTTTCTAAAGAGATGTCGTTCCGAGAATGATGTTCCAAATTTTGCTAAGGTTATGGATCACATCGATTCTGCAGCAGCTAAGAGAATCAAGAAACGAGCCAGCCTCGCATTGGTACGTGAGAGAGTGCAATTCACCCGCCGGAGCCTTGAGTTTGTCTCACAGGAATTACTCAAACTACATTTGCAATTGGCTAGTAAGTTAGCTTCTTTTTCCTGGGACTGGATTGATGGTGTCACCTGGGTGTCAGCTGATTCCGCCCATAAGAAGGCTATGGGACGTCAAACAGCTAAGTTCTCGCGTCTCCCTGACAAACCATCTCTGCAGGTTCCGTGCAAGAAAAAAATAGTTCAAATGGCTCTGAGCACTATGGGACTCAGATGCTGAGGTCATTAGTCCCCTAGAACTTAGAACTAGTTAAACCTAACTAACCTAAGGACATCACAGACATCCATGCCCGAGGCAGGATTCGAACCTGCGACCGTAGCGGTCTCGCGGTTCCAGATTGCAGCGCCAGAACCGCGCAGTCCCGTGCAAGACTGTCATCAATTTGAGTGGCGTGGTGTTGAGTGATGATGCGGTCTCGGTTTTGCAGAAAGGTCTCAACTTCGCTCCCACCCCCAAGTTCACTCCGATCGCAGAAATTGTTAGTGCTGTTGAACAGGTTGCAGCTCGACCTCCGCCAGAATCAGCCGAGGAAATACGTCGTGAAACTTGTCGTGCGTTGACGAAATCCAAGCCGATGAAGTCAAATATCAGCAGTAAAGAGAGGGCGGCCATTCGTGATCCGCCCGCATCTCGTGGTCGTGCGGTAGCGTTCTCGCTTCCCACGCCCGGGTTCCCGGGTTCGATTCCCGGCGGGGTCAGGGATTTTCTCTGCCTCGTGATGGCTGGCATTTTGAAGAAACACCAGGTCGGAACTGTGTTTTGTCCTCCGAATAAAACTCGTGCACTGGTGGGGAGCGCCAAAGACGACCTCGGTTTGAGGAAGGCCGGCGTGTACCAGATTCCGTGTCAATGTGGCAAGTCGTATATTGGTAAGACGATGCGTACCGTCGAGGATCGATGCCGTGAACACCAGAGGCACACTCGACTCATGTATCCAGCGATTGGGTTAATCAAGAGTAAATCGAGCAAACGTATAGTTGTGACGACCACGGCGGACAGAGCCATCACACCGACGTCATCTCAGACGCCGTCGCAATCTGTTCCACCGCGCGACCGTGGCGCGGGGCGCGGACGGCGGAGGGAGCGCGCCTCTGAGCAGCCATAGCGTACGGATCTCCGTGCCGGCACGTTCACAGGAGCTCAGTCCGTTAGTTCACCTGATGATGGTGACATGTATGATCGCCGAAATATTGTGCCCGTTGGACGCTATAGACCGGCAGCTCACCCGTGGATATTTTGATGATTGAAGGATTATTCAAATTTTGCAGTCTAAATGAGCGTAGTGTTGGCTCTACAGAAGTCATTCAGCAACGCTACAATTTCGACACCATCTACCGTGACTCATCGATAACAATTTATCTTCTCTAGTACTAATTGTAATTCTGTGATGCAGAGGGGAGCTAAGAAGACTATTTTGCAGATTACAATCTGAAGGTCCTACCACATCCTTTACAAGACCATACAAGTATTCTGATACCATCAAGAAAATTTGGCGGTTTTTGAGGTTACAACAGGAATTTCTCTTCTGCAGAATGAGAAAACTCTATGGTTCCTCATAATGAAATGAAATGAAATGTCGTGTGACGAGGGCCTCCCGTCGGGTAGACCGTTTGCCTGGTGCAAGTCTTGCGATTTGACGCCACTTCGGCGACTTGCGCGTCGATGGGGATGAAATGATGATGATTAGGGCAACACAACACCCAGTCCCTGAGCGGAGAAAATCTCCGACCCAGCCGGGAATCGAACCCGTGCCTTTTGGATTGACAGTCTGTCGCGCTGACCACTCAGCTACCGGGGGCGGACTCCTCATAATTATTCCACTGGAAGCACAATGCATTCAATTCAGTACACACAACACACTAAAACTATACCAGAAATCGGTTATAATAGGCTGGTGCATTAGCAACGCCATAGGTAGCATGCAGTACTATACTAATACAAGGTTCATGAAGAGCACCTGCTTTGAGACATGTTAAAAAGAAGTGAAACTGGATCAGCAGGAAGAGGTTTTAAACTTTTTACGTATGTTAGGTCTGCTAGAATAAAAAGGTAAATTTTATCCATAGGTCACGCAGTTCTTCAAATACAGTGACTAATAGACGAACCGGAGAGAACCAGTTGCTGAACTGTTGATACAACTCATTCTAAAATATTGATGATGTAATTTCGAGCGATCGCCGATACCCGGAATCGGTGAATGATTAACATATTTTCTCGTGGATACACTAATTGTCTGGTCTTCTTAGGCATCGAGAGGTAGGACTGTTGTCTCTTCATTGATTTACTCTGATGTTCTAGCCCACATCCATAAAGGAAATTGTCACATACGTTGGGTCAACTACTGGCCAACAGTTATGTCTGGTTATCAGAAATGGAAAAGGAGGTTGACAAAATCACTTGCCATATCAAACCAGACTGCTTTACGCCTGTGGTTCACGCCAAAGCCCTGGGTTCCGTTGCCGCCTTTCTACGCAGCAGGTATATGGTTGTTGTGGTTGCTCTGCGTCGTTCAGATGCCAGCAGGCCACGAGGGCACGTAATATTTTGCTCTAACAATCCAACCATGAGCTCCATGTCGGGGCTAATATCTTTAGTTCATTCTGAACGCAAAATGAGACTTGGAATTTTCCGTCATTTACATTATGATCATCACTCAACAGCACAGATAAATGACTCGTCCATATATTCAGAGCTCAAAAGATGAAAGTGCAATAGGAGGCAAGCTCTGAGATGGTATCCACATTTATGCTGAATACCCCTTGCTCCTCGTGTGTCACCCATCTACGGGAAGACGGCATTACGAACCTCTACCCAAAACTGCCTCCCTCCTGCCGAATGCTTCCGCCAACAAAACCCAACAAGTCCGTGAGTACTGGCAATCTATCAAGAAACTACTGAAAACTATCAGTTTCAAGAGGCAGCGATGCAGATTCCAATAGTCGTCCGATGGCAACACATAGACCAGATGCAGTCCAGTTATTTCGATACACTGTCGAGGCAGACAACTAAAACATCGGAACACCCATGGCGTCTTATGCCTCCTCACAATCATTACCAACAATTCTTCATTTTTGGTCATCTACAAATTCATGTCCCACCTCGGAGTTGAGAGCCTCCAACCATAGAAACCTAGAGATCATACTTCCTCTACTGTCCTAAGGGAAGTTAGCGCTATCAGGCCTCGCCGACAGACAAGTATTAACAACAACAGTTCTTCCACCGTTGATTTTTCGGCACAGCTCTGCATTCACTTCGTCCAGACAGCCAACATCACTCATTCACTCAGACAGCGAACATTACTCATCACTCGTTGCTCCTACTCTTGCTACCCCGAGCGTTAAAACTGTATCTGTCGTGCTGTTCTTCCAACGGTTCCTTCTCCTAAGTTACTTGACGCTTTTTTCCTCTCATATTTATTAAATTTTTTCGCTGCAGATGTGTTGATGAGATCGCTACATTATTTTGGCTTAAGTAAAATGTTACAAGTCTGCATACATGTAGGATAAACTTTTTTCTTCAGCCACATCTACGTAGGCTACAATAAATCTTTTCTTCGGCATTCTGACTGAAAACGAAACTTGGTTCTTTGTTGATGGGTTCAAGTCGCATGTCCACGAAGAACGGGATATCCGTCCATTATGTTGGTATCCATGCTCATACTAGGTATTAAATCCTTTCATTTGGTAACAAGCCAGTCACACTGACTTACATTTTATACTTATTTTGGTGACCAGTGGCCTTCATTGCACGTCTGCTTACTATTTAAATGAAGTGGTTTTCTAATAGCAGAAATTTTTAAGAAACGTGATAATCATATAACTGTTTTTCCTAAATTTCCTTTGCTTGCCTCTCAACTACGTGCTTGTATAACCCCTTGTTTAACTGAGCCATCACTCACAAATGTTTTGCGTATATATATATAAGATCGAACGCATTTGATTTCAGGGAGAAATTCCTGAAAACAAATCCATCTGGTCTAGACGTAGTGACTTGGTGACCTCATGACTGGGCTTACGTTGTGCAGAGCTCTTTGTTCGACGAGGGCGCGTTTCAGTTATGAGAGAAAAACAAATAAATAAAGATATAAAAACACGTTTCAGAATGTGCTGGTAGTCGACAAGACGAATAATGTGAAATTACTTGCTCTAATAATTGGACACCCCTACTGACGGTCTCCTTGGTGCAGATAGGTCAGTGGTAGTCAGCTCAAGCTGCGCCATGAGCTCAGCCCCCTGTCTGTGAGACGCCTGTTGATGGTTCTTGTGGACATTGACGTTTTAGTTGCACGTCGGATGTGACAAATGCTCGGTCCTCACATTCTGTCGTCTCTTCTGTCACTTCCCTCTTGACGATGTCTGTGGCCATGGTGCACCCATTTCTCTCAACACTGTAGAATAGTGGCATTGCTTATGTTCAAATATCGTGTGCTTCGTCGCTTACTGCAACCGGCTTCTCTGAGACCAACTATACATGCTCTCACAAATGATTACATCTGCGTATAGTGTTCACGAGCCTGTCTGTGAGGCGAAGTTACTGTCCGGCTGAGTACACGGTATGTAAGATGCTAAGACTGGCTCTGTAGCATCACACATTCATCCAGCGCCAGCCAAAGTTTACAGTTTTGCAAATTCCGTCGATGTATATATGAACATCAATTAGTGATCAGTCTGCATAGCTCCTTCGTGGCGTGTAGTTTCTTTTTTCTTTTTTTACCGTAGAGAGCATATCGCGCGCTAATGCACATGAGGTACAGAAAGAATATTACCTAATTTTGTTTTTTCAGGTGTTCCATCTACATCTACATCTACATGGATACTCTGCAAATCACATTTACGGTGCCTGGCAGAGGGTTCACAGAACCATCTTCGCAATTCTCTATTATTCCAATCACGTATGGCGCGCTGAAAGAATGAACGCCTATATCTTTCCGTACGAGCTCTGATTTCCCTTATTTTATCGTGGTGATCGTTCCGCCCTATGTAGGTCGGTGTCAACAAAATATTTTCGCATTCGGAGGAGCAAGCTGGTGATTGGAATTTCGTGAGAAAATTCCGTCGCAACGAAAATCGCCTTCTTTTAATGATATCCAGCCCAAATCCTGTATCATTTCTGTGACACTCTCTCTCATATTTCACGATCATACAAAACGTGCTGCCCTTCTTTGAACTTTTTCGATGTACTCTGTGAGTCCTACCTGGCAAGGATCCCACACCGCGAAGCAGTATTCTAAAAGGAGACGGAGAGTTGCTGCGATGAGTGTACATAACTGTAAAGCTCACAGCACCTGGATCAGTCGTCGAAATATTGAGCATAAAAGGGGAACAACAAATCGGCTGAACGTTCGAAAGCACATCATTAATTAATCATGTAGAGAAAAGAACGTTACCTTTAAGCTACACTTGGAGGTGAGTTATAGAAGACCGAGAAATACCACTGTCACTAAATGTTTTGACACAGAAACGCGAAATGATATTGAAATGATCCAGTGATTGTAAGTAACTAGGTTGGAATCTTTACTTACGTCAAAGAGGAGAGTCAGTTAAACATCTTCAAGAAATGATCAGATTTATGGATGAGAAGAAGAGTTAGAAAAAAATAGTGAACCAGGCCATTTTGAAACCACCTCGCACTGCCAAGAGTTTCTGAATCCGCTAAGGGAACTTCTGGATGATCAAGATACGGACGATAAAGAAAACCAGTGAAATGTTTTTGTTCAAGCACACGGGGTAAATACAGCAACTGGAGCCAAGTAGCGCAATGTTTAAGGCACTGAACTCGCTTTAGAGAGCAGCGGGATTCAGAAACCCTCCTGGCAAACTAGATTTTGATTTTCAGTGATTACTCTAAATCTGCTGAGGCAGATGCCAAAATACTTCCTTTGAAAAGAAAAAATGGTGCTGCGTCAGCCGGACTGTCATAATTAGTCAGTATAAAAGCGAGCCGGCCAGAGTGGCCGAGCGGTTCTAGGCGCTACAGTCTGGAACCGTGCGACTGCTACGGTCGCAGGTTCGAATCCTGCCTCGGGCATGGATGAGTGTAATCCCCTTAGGTTAGCTAGGTTTAAGTAGTTCTAAGTTCTAGGGGACTGATGACCTCAGAAGTTAGGTGCCATAGTGCTCAGAGCCATTTAGTATAAAAGCGAGATAAATGGAAAACGGGAAGAATCTGCTCTTACCACTATTCACAAGTACAATACGAAAAGAGAATTTGAGAATCATAAAGAGATATAAGCAAAAAACATCATCCTGTCTATGGAGTTATCTTTTTATCTGAAAATGGCCAATACATGGTGGTAATAGGTGGTGATTGTTGTCGTATTAAAAATGTAATTGTGTCCAAACTATAAAGAAACCTAAAGAGAGATGACTGTTGAGTGGGCATTACAGAGTCCTTTCATTAACGTTGTTAGAAAATCGGGAGCCACTGAACGAAGAAGTAATAGCTGACTATCAGGCTTGATCAACTAGGAGATCAACTAGGGGTCAAATATTTAGTATTAGGTAGAATTTTTTTTAAATAAATGTATGTTATGTAAGAAAAGATCCTTGTCAAGAAGTTTTAAGATCAGGCTGTACCGAAGCATGATTATGCCAGTGGTTATGCCAGTGGTTATGTACAGTTGTGAAAGCCTCACCTTTAGGAGAACAGACGAAGAGAAACTACTTGTTTTCGAACGAAAAATCCTCAGAAAAATATATGGTCCTGTGATAGATTTACAAACAGGGGAATGGAGAATCCCAAAAAAACAAGAATTAAAAGAGCTTTACGCACAGCCTGACATTATAAAAAGAATAAGAAGAAGAAAGTTGGCTGGACATGTAGCAAGGATGAATGAAGGGAGAATACCCCGTGATGTGTTTCTGGGAGCTGTAGCTGGAAGGAGATACCGAGGACGACCGCGGACAAGATGGAAGGACAATATTGACAAGGACACCGAGGACATGGGGCTAGAAGCGGGCGAGTGGTGGCATGAGGCTGGCAGCCGGGAACGATGGAGGAGGAGTGTGGAGGAGG
Organism: Schistocerca nitens; assembly: GCF_023898315.1. Taxonomy (NCBI): domain Eukaryota; kingdom Metazoa; phylum Arthropoda; class Insecta; order Orthoptera; family Acrididae; genus Schistocerca; species Schistocerca nitens. Next base: position 81,246,453 of record NC_064615.1, read on the forward strand.
CACGTGGTCACTAAGGCCAAAGCCACTGAGAAGCAAGTAAAGTGTATAGGAAAGCCGTTTTAGCCACGTTAATTACTGACCTCTGTAAGGAACCGACAAGGTTCAGAAGCTGAGGCTGTACAACTCCTTCAGGAAAAGTGGCGTACCAAGAACGTTAGTTGGCACTTTGAGACCAACCACAAAATGACCAAGAGAGAAGGGGACTCACAAGAAAGAGACAGCCAGGTAGTATGAAACAGGTGCCGGTTTGCGGCAAGGTGAGCTGTTTCACTCATACGTAATTCTTGAGAAGAACCCCGAAATCTTACACAGTTTCATGAACCAGCGTTGTGAAATCTACGCATTGCTGCCTTAGGGACCACGAAGATAACTGCAGAGGGTACGGAGTCAAGAAATCATTCTTCTCGCACTGCATTCGTGAACATAACAGGAAGAAGACCTAATAGAGAGTGCTGTAGAAAGTACACTGTGCAATGAACTTCACAGTGGTTTGCAGAGTATAAAAGCAGATGTAGATTCACTCCGTGAGGACAAAAACCCAGACTTGTACCACAGAGTCTAGGATGATGACGAGTACCTCGATTCTCTGAAGCATTGGATACTGCTCTGCTCTGTCACTTAGTGAACGAAATAGGAACTTACATTGCGTGACAACTGGTAAAGAACAACTGACACTTTCTAACGAACATTGTTGCGGAACAACCGACGATTGCTGCAGAACACTCAACAAATGGTAGTATTAGGAAATGTAAAGGGTGGGTCGTATTAATTGCAGCGAGGCCTGCGCACGAACTCCCTGTGTGCATTCGGCAGTTCATGCAGTACGGTGCTTCACACAGGTTGTTGCGACACCGATTAGTGCCATATTCCATGTGGTACGGCAAAACGTCTGCAAGATACAACTGAACGATCGTGGACGAGCAGTTACACGGCTCGAAGACGGTCAAAGTGTCACTTCTGTGACCACAGTGACAGGTGTGTCCAAACGTCTCATCTCCCGATTAGCAAACTCCGCCAAAATGCTATTTGAAAGCGTGACGGTGATCTTAGACGGACCACCTCACCGCACGATACGTAACCCTAGTGGCGAAAAGGAGCAGGCAGAATGATTCAAATGGATCTGAGCACTATGGAGCTTAACATCTGAGGCCATCAGTCCCCTAGAACTTAGAACTACTTATACCTAATTAACTTGAGGACATCACACACAGCCATGCCCGAGGCAGGATTCGAACCTGCGACCGTAGCGGTCGCGCGGTTCCAGACTGAAGCGCCTAGAACCGCTCGGCCACACTAGCTGGCCAAGGAGCAGGCATCTTAATCCTAGGCTGTAGCTGCAGACATTGCAACCGTTACAGGTACACGTGTCTCTGACATAACCATTTCGCATCAATTAAATTCGGCTGGTTTTTATGCTCGGAAGCATGTTAAATGCATGCCATTTCAACAACGTCATCGTCGTCAGAGAGTTGGTTGGTGTAAGAAGCCTGTTGGTTGGGGATCAGCAGAGCGGTACAGAGTGATATTCCCCTACGTTTCACTGTGGCAAGTGTTTCTGGCCACCAGTTAATGTTGACAGAGAGGGTGGCGGCGGGGGAGGAGGGAACACGTTACACACTACAGAATGTTCTTGAACGTCATCAGTATGGCGTAGGCGTTACGGTGAGGAGGCATTACGTAGTGTGCGAAATCCGCTGCAGGGAGGACATTCTTGACCATGTCCGTTTTTCTGGGGTGCGGTGGGCCCCAACTTTCTTTTCAAGGACGACAATACCAACCCATGCAGGACTGCTGAGGTGTCGGGCGCACTCGAAAGTGAAGGTATTGAACATATGGCATACTCACTGGATCTAAATCCTAAGGAGCATGCGTGGAAGGTTCTTGATAGACGCGTCTCCCAACAAACACCCCCTCCTAGAACCGTGCAAGAACTGAAAACCGCCTTTGGAGAGGAGTGGGACAGTGTTACCCAAGGTCTCCTCAACAGTTTGGTAGCCAACATGAACAACAGATGAAAGATGTGCATCAGTGCCCGAGGAGGACTGTTCTTACTAAGAGTCTGACAGCCGGCCGCAGTGGCCGAGCGGTTCTAGGCGCTTCAGTCTGGAACCGCGCGACTGCTACGATCCTCTGTTCGAATCCTGCCTCGGGCATGGATGTGAGTGATGTACTTAGGTTAGTTAGCTTTAAGTAGTTCTATAGTGCTCAGCGCCATTTGAAGTGTCTGACACCGATCTGTGTGTTGTGAGTCTGACCTCTGGCAAGCATAACGTTATTTGTATCTGTTATCTTGCATTCCTGTGTGGTGGAATCTGCACCATTTTTGGTTATATGTGCACCTTCCTCTCTATTATGTATGTATTGTGTTTCATCTCGTCCATCATTGCCTTTGATCATTCCTATCCAGCATTGTTTCTATTCCTAAGCAACTGTCAAGCAGTGTAATTTCGGACCAGCTTTGTGATCGAAGCAGATGGCGAAATCGGATGATATAAAGGTAATTTGGAAAGTTTCCGAAGAGAGCGTTAAGTTATCGTTGTTGTTTATGACATAGTTTTATGTATAAGGCCAAATGCAGACGTTGTTGTTGCTTTGCAGCCTGCAGCGCCTGAATAGGTGAAGAGACCCATTACTGTATTACGCTATTGGCGACGAATCACTGAAAAGAGTACCAGCCGTAAAATACCTGGAGTAAGTTTTTGGAGCAGCATAAAGTGGAAAAGCAGATACAAGGCTCAGATTCAATAGAAGACGAAAGAAGTGGCTTACATAACTTTTATCCTACTGATTCTTGATTATCTCGCATCAGTCTACGACGGTTATCAGGTAGGATTAATAGAAGACATGGAGAAGATCAAATGAAAGGTAACTCATTTTGTCACGGGTTCATTTAGTGAACGCGAGAGCATAATGGGCACGCTCAGTTTACTACGTACTTAGACGCCACAAGTGAGGCATTGTCAATCACGAAGAGATTTGCTGCTTAAAATTCATAGAGCGTACGCTCCAGGAAGAGATGGGCAACATATTAACTCCACCAACATAAGTCTTCGATATAGGGATTTCAGTCAACTGCGTAGAAAAATATGTATTCGTATGAGGTCCTACACGGCAATCTACCGTTTTGTAGATCAATCCTCTTCTCTCTCTGTTTTCGGTCTTTGTCACCTGAACTTCAGCTTGTTTACGGGTTTAGTGTGCCGTAGCACAGCATGTCCACACCCACACATAACTCTTGGGAGGTCTTACGCTCTTTGAAGCATATCATAGTGGTGAAGAGACAATAAGAAAAGCGAGTGAATAACCCTGCATTTCTGTTCTGGTGAAGACATTAACTGACAAGAGAAGAACTTGCAGCATACTGCGACAGTAGTTTCGTCCTTTTAAGGTGCTCGTCGGTGAGTAACCCAGTTAAGTTGTAAGGGAAGAATTTAAAATCAAGTTAAAATTAAGCGCAAGTCACTATACATGTGCACAACGGCAGAATTAACATCAGTATACAGTAGTGGAAATCAGTGTAAAGGTGTGGATATTTGTACGAAAATTGTCGGCTGGAAAAGATATGCATATTATATGTGCAATAGCATGAGATCCAGTATACTGACAAATGCAGTCACATGTTACCGCATTTGATGTCAGTAGTGCAGTATATAATAAGACATAAACTATCCATGTGGTAGAGGGTGCAACTCAGTATAAAGGCAGTCGGCTCTGTGTGGGTTTAGTGTGTGCGTATGTGCCTTCAGTACAGATGGGAAACAGGCACCATTAGTGACAGTGCGTGTTGTGTACATTAGCCACGATTGTGGCAGTGCCAAGCGGAAAACTGTCATCAAGAGATGAAAAGGTAAAAATTGGCGGGTACATGGGATGGGACTCTCTACTCGTCAAAGCTTGACCGATCAAGTACATAGATTAATTACTTCTTTACACTGGGCGTACGATATGGACCGAACGGAAAATATGGGCTACGTAGAAAATTATTTGAGATGCCGAAACGTTTTCTTTTGAGCAAAGCAAGGACCACAAACAGTTATTCTTCTCAACCTGTTGCTGTTTTACAGTTGTCAGTAACTGCCACACGGGTACGACAAATTTTCTCAAATGACAACCTTCTTGCATTCAAGAAACGATTGCAGTATCCTGTTCTAACACCCAAACTTAAACAGGCTAGATTAGAGTTTACTGAAAAACGTATATCATGGACTTCAGAATGGGATGAAGTGATCTTCAATCATGGGAAAAAGTTTAATTTAGACGGTCCGGATGCATTTCAGTATTATTGGAATGATCTAACAACAGAGTAGGAGGGAACAAGGACAGACATTTTGGTGGTGGAAGTGTTACGATTAGGACAGCCTTCTGCGCTGAAAGTAAATGAAGTATTGCTTAGCTGACCACTAGCATGATCTCTGACATGCACACTGTGATGCTAGAAACGGAACTAATTAGAATGTAAGAGCGTCCAGGAGCCGGAGGTCTAATGTTTCAAGAACATGAAGCATCTATGCATCTTTCTGCTACAGACAAAAGTGATTTGAAGATAGATACAGCGGACTTGCCCTGGCCTGCAGATAGCCTGGATATTTCCGCAATGGAAATCATTTCGGGAATACTGGCAAGGTTTCTTTATCGCAATGGAAGGCACTTTGAGGCCCTATGTGAGCGACAATTTCAGTGCGAAAACTACAAACCGCAACAAAATCAATGCCGAAGAGAATTTTTGAGATAATTACGAAAAAGTGGTTCAAATGGCTCTGAGCACTATGGGACTTAACATCTGAGATCATCAGTTCCCTATAACTTAGAACTACTTAAACATAACTAACCTAAGGACATCACACACATCCATGCCCGAGGCAGGATTCGAACCTGCGACCGTAGCGGTCGCGCGGTTCCGGACTGAGCGCCTAGAACCGCTCGGCCACCACGGCCGGCAATTAGGAAGAAAGGAGGTTGGACAAAGTATTAACAATGCACTAACACTACAATGGCAGTGTGAGTGCCTTTATGTCAAATTCCATCCAGCAAACGCGAACGCCCTACTTTGTTACTCGTGTTATGAAAGAAATTATGTAATTCCGTCTTGATATTTTATGTCTTACATGTACCTACTGGTGTCATGATAAATTCGATTTAGTATGCTACAGACACTGTACTGTACCTTTCGCAGAACCCTGCGTTGATACTGGTTTCCACTAATGTCCAAATTCCAAAAGTCTCCAAGTGAAATGCACTCGTGATACTCCATCGACTGACATGAAACACTGGAGTTCAATTTAGGAGCAGCAAGCTTTAAATTCCCTTCTGGTCGTCAAAATATACACTCCTGGAAATGGAAAAAAGAACACATTGACACCGGTGTGTCAGACCCACCATACTTGCTCCGGACACTGCGAGAGGGCTGTACAAGCAATGATCACACGCACAGCACAGCGGACACACCAGGAACCGCGGTGTTGGCCATCGAATGGCGCTAGCTGCGCAGCATTTGTGCACCGCCGCCGTCAGTGTCAGCCAGTTTGCCGTGGCATACGGAGCTCCATCGCAGTCTTTAACACTGGTAGCATGCCGCGACAGCGTGGACGTGAACCGTATGTGCAGTTGACGGACTTTGAGCGAGGGCGTATAGTGGGCATGCGGGAGGCCGGGTGGACGTACCGCCGAATTGCTCAACACGTGGGGCGTGAGGTCTCCACAGTACATCGATGTTGTCGCCAGTGGTCGGCGGAAGGTGCACGTGCCCGTCGACCTGGGACCGGACCGCAGCGACGCACGGATGCACGCCAAGACCGTAGGATCCTACGCAGTGCCGTAGGGGACCGCACCGCCACTTCCCAGCAAATTAGGGACACTGTTGCTCCTGGGGTATCGGCGAGGACCATTCGCAACCGTCTCCATGAAGCTGGGCTACGGTCCCGCACACCGTTAGGCCGTCTTCCGCTCACGCCCCAACATCGTGCAGCCCGCCTCCAGTGGTGTCGCGACAGGCGTGAATGGAGGGACGAATGGAGACGTGTCGTCTTCAGCGATGAGAGTCGCTTCTGCCTTGGTGCCAATGATGGTCGTATGCGTGTTTGGCGCCGTGCAGGTGAGCGCCACAATCAGGACTGCATACGACCGAGGCACACAGGGCCAACACCCGGCATCATGGTGTGGGGAGCGATCTCCTACACTGGCCGTACACCACTGGTGATCGTCGAGGGGACACTGAATAGTGCACGGTACATCCAAACCGTCATCGAACCCATCGTTCTACCATTCCTAGACCGGCAAGGGAACTTGCTGTTCCAAAAGGACAATGCACGTCCGCATGTATCCCGTGCCACCCAACGTGCTCTAGAAGGTGTAAGTCAACTACCCTGGCCAGCAAGTTATCCGGATCTGTCCCCCATTGAGCATGTTTGGGACTGGATGAAGCGTCGTCTCACGCGGTCTGCACGTCCAGCACGAACGCTGGTCCAACTGAGGCGCCAGGTGGAAATGGCATGGCAAGCCGTTCCACAGGACTACATCCAGCATCTCTACGATCGTCTCCATGGGAGAATAGCAGCCTGCATTGCTGCGAAAGGTGGATATACACTGTACTAGTGCCGACATTGTGCATGCTCTGTTGCCTGTGTCTATGTGCCTGTGGTTCTGTCAGTGTGATCATGTGATGTATCTGACCCCAGGAATGTGTCAATAAAGTTTCCCCTTCCTGGGACAATGAATTCACGGTGTTCTTATTTCAATTTCCAGGAGTGTAGATTTCCCACAATTTCGTTGGACCTGGTCACGTGAACTGTAGCACGGTTCTTTCATCAGGTGTTGATTCAAAAGGAATACATCTCTAATGTCATGCCACCCAAACGCCGTTTTTTCGAGATTTCTTACATCACTTCAAAAGAATGTCATATCGGTTCCTCAAACAAAGCCGTTGTGCAGTCTGAATTTGTGCTTTTCGTCGTATCTATGTGACATCGAAGGGACTTCTACTTCTTATTTTTCTCCCTTCCTTTGAGTGGATTGGGATAGATTTTTCTTTTATCAAACTTAAGCAACTTAGTTAGAACTTTGTCCTTAAACACATGGATGTTCCAGCAGAACTAAAATCGTATTTTCCTCCAGATTACATAGCAGCCTCTCGACATTCAGCTTGGCTGTCTGTTAACGTTCGCACTTTACGCTTAGCTGGTCTTCCTCAGAAGACAAAGTGTTCACCAGCGGAGTATAAAAAAGTTGTGTGTAGAGAACAATTAGGGAGAGTGGTTGGCACACAACAATATGAACTGAAAAGTTCCCTTGCAAGTTACTTCGTTTCATGAAGGCTGAACCTTAAAAGGCGAAAGACGCACGCAGTGGTAACTTGTCTACACGCACGTTAGAAAACGCCTTCTGGCAGAGAGTGTTTCCCTGTAATGAGATTTTGGGGGGAAGCGGCCGCGCCCTTTTCTTAGGGCAGAAAAGCTTCACAGGCTCGGAGCGGGCGCGCACAGTTGGTTTCGTTCGCCAGTGCACGGCACGGCATGGCAGAGCGGCGCCTTACACCCTCCTCGGCAGCTGCTTGCTTAGGAGTCTGTCCGCCCTCGCTAAGCCACGCTCCGAGAGTCAAAGTCCACGCTGCGCAAGGAGCAGCTGCTGCCAACGCTTCCGTGTAACTCCCGCACGAGAAAACGCTGGGGCGTCGTTAAAATTCCACATCTTTCCCTAAGCAAACGTGGCACAAAAATGAAAACAAAGAATCCCGTTTCACCACATCTCAACCGAGCTTGCCGCCAAGTAGAGGATGTTTCAAAATGATTGTGCCGGTTTCACAAAATTATACGAGGGCAGTTCAATAAGTAATGCAACACATTTTTTTTCTCGGCCAATTTTGGTAGAAAAAACCGGAAATTTCTTGTGGAATATTTTCAAACATTCCCGCTTCGTCTCGTATAGTTTCATTGACTTCCGACAGGTGGCAGCGCTGTACGGAGCTGTTAAAATGGCGTCTGTAACGGATGTGCGTTGCAAACAACGGGCAGTGATCGAGTTTCTTTTGGCGGAAAACCAGGGCATCTCAGATATTCATAGGCGCTTGCAGAATGTCTACGGTGATCTGGCAGTGGACAAAAGCACGGTGAGTCGTTGGGCAAAGCGTGTGTCATCATCGCCGCAAGGTCAAGCAAGACTGTCTGATCTCCCGCGTGCGGGCCGGCCGTGCACAGCTGTGACTCCTGCAATGGCGGAGCGTGCGAACACACTCGTTCGAGATGATCGACGGATCACCATCCAATAACTCAGTGCTCAACTTGACATCTCTGTTGGTAGTGCTGTCACAACTGTTCACCAGTTGGGATATTCAAAGGTTTGTTCCCGCTGGGTCCCTCGTTGTCTAACCGAACACCATAAAGAGCAAAGGAGAACCATCTGTGCGGAATTGCTTGCTCGTCATGTGGCTGAGGGTGACAATTTCCTGTCAAAGATTGTTACAGGCGATGAAACATGGGTTCATCACTGAAACAAAACGGCAATCAATGGAGTGGCGCCACACCCACTCCCCTACCAAGAAAAAGTTTAAAGCCATACCCTCAGCCGGTAAAGTCATGGTTACAATCTTCTGGGACGCTGAAGGGGTTATTCTGTTCGATGTCGTTCCCCATGGTCCAACGATCTACTCTGAAGTGTATTGTGCTACTCTTCAGAAATTGAAGAAACGACTTCAGCTTGTTCGTAGGCACAAAAATCAGAACGAACTTCTCCTTCTTCATGACAACGCAAGCCCTCACACAAGTCTTCGCACCCGAGAGGAGCTCACGAAACTTCAGTGGACTGTTCTTCCTCATGCACCCTGCAGCCCCGATCTCGCACCGTCGGATTTCCATATGTTTGGCCCAATGAAGGACGCAATCCGTGGGACGCACTACGCGGATGATGAAGAAGTTATTGATGCAGTACGACGTTGGCTCCGACATCGACCAGTGGAATGGTACCGTGCAGGCATGCAGGCCCTCATTTCAAGGTGACGTAAGGCCGTAGCATTGAATGGAGATTACGTTGAAAAATAGTGTTGTGTAGCTAAAAGATTGGGGAATAACCTGGTGTATTTCATTGCTGAATAAAACAACCCCTGTTTCAGAAAAAAATGTGTTGCATTACTTATTGAACTGCCCTCGTATCTTCTAAACGAATGTAAATAAAAATTTTGGTTCAACTTTAACTTGGGCATCAAAACTGAAAGCTTACCTCGATGACAACTGTACGTTGCCTGCTCATGTGGTTGCTATTAAGGGTCTAGCTAGCTAGTTCGAGTGTTCGCAACCGTTGTATGTTCTCCACTTCAGTAAGTGGAATGCAGCGACTGAGGTGCTGACTCATTTTCCTCGAGAGTACGGCAGTGTAAGTGGCGTATGGATTTCGCATTGTACTACTGGTCCAAAGGCCGCCTGACCTCACAGCATGTGACTTTTTTTATTATTAACTTTTGTGATGGTTTGTGAGAGACTCCACCTATGTACTTCATCAACTTTGGGTGAAGTGCAGCGGTAGCGAATTTAGTAACAGCACACATGCTGGTAAGAATATGGAACGAGTTACAATATCATCTGCATAGCTACCGTGCGTATGCTGTAAGGTATTGTACATTGAATAGAACAGTAAATAAAAGCTTTGATGATAAACGTAACTGTAAGAAGAACATCAACATATAGCCTCGAAAAATCGAATGATACTTTTGGAAATAAAAACGCTGTAGTCTTACGTTAAATTTACTACAAGTTTTAATCTTCATGCATACAGAAGCGTATTCTTGACAAACTGAATGAATCTTTTTGAAACAATCGCTGTAGTACTTTAGCCCTTTTAACCACAACGTGCCGCGGTTGCGGCTGAAATGTTGAATTTAGGTAGTAGTAGGCTGTCGGCTGGACTTTCACATGTTTCTAATTCTTCATTGGCGTCAAGTGGTTGAGATTCAGAAGATAAAGTGACGTTAAATCAAGACTAACAGGCGCTAGCTAGAGCTTCAGCTAGCGAAGATCGCATAAACAAGGTATAGTTTACTGAGCAAGTAAAAAATGACCAAAGCTGGTATCCAGGCTTCAGAAAATTTATATTTCCATTCCTGCCGGAAATCCGCTCAGCTTTTTTCATCTCGAGAAGATAATACATTACAGCTCTCAAGGAATTCACTAAGCGATATGTAACAGTAAGAGATGCACGACAGAGGTGACGGATATCAGTCTTTACCCCAAGTGATGGGATCACGTTTGTTGTAACCATCGGTCTTTATCAACGATATATGTTCTCGCCATTAAAAAGAATACCTGCACTGATAAAATAAGTGAAAGAAAGATGATGACAGATGATACGGCAACCTCGGCTGCTGCAGAAAGTCTAAAACACTTCTTTCGCGAAAAGAGTTGTTTAAAATGTTTGTTAATATTATCTGTGTTTGTAAAATCAGCTAGTTTGCAGACGAAGGAGAGTATAAGGGGAGAATGTCCTTTTTATTACTATTTTTCGCCAATGATCGAATCTCTCTGAGAAACAGGACAGCACAAAATACACAAGAGGAGTACGAACGTAAACAGTGAGTGTTGTGGACAAATGTGCATGACTCACTGGCGTTAGGGGTTAGTAAGAAATTCGAAATGATATTTAAAGTAGGTTACTGGATATTACAGGAGGATAAAATTGTGTAATGAATACCTAACAAGACAAGATGTTTTAAGAAAGAATCTCGCCCACCGTCCAAACTGAAAGCAAAAATTTAACAACGAGAATAAAATGACGACGTGGCAAAACATACCCTTCTTTCTGAAACGGATATCTTTCCAGTAAACGAAGATCAATAAGTCCCGGCAATTACAAGGAGGATTCCACTGGAAGTCTCTATAGGCATGAAAATAAAAAAAAATGGCGTTCACACATTTTATGGGACATACTCTAAGTAACTAGCAGTCGAAAAGTAATGAAAAAATATCTTACGGAAGTGTAAATAGCAGCAAGGTGGGCTTCATTAGTTACATCAGTAACAGTGAATAAGAACGTAATTTCTCTCTTCCTCAGTACGTAGTATCATTGACAACACAGGAAATAAATCTGCTTGTGCGATTATTGCGTCGTGAAGCAACTTCTTTGTTGTTTCGCTTCAAAAGAAATGAAAAATTCCACGCTCTTTTTCTAATATATCTCAGTCACAATCTCATTGTAATACTTACTTGTAGCCATACTGGTTATGTTAATAAACCGTAGCTGTGTGGAATTTGTATTTCATACTACCGATCACTTTATTTGTTTTATGTTTAATTCAAAATAACGTAACAGTGTCGAGCATTTTCCGCCTATCTTAAGGCATTTATGCAAACAGAAAATTTTTTATTAAAATAAATTCTTTTACACCACATTAACATAGAACTTTCTGTTTACTGTTCGCTCCAAAAAAATGGTTCAAATGGCTCTAAGCACTATGGGACTTAACATCTGAGCTCATCAGTCCCTTAGACATAGAACTACTTAAACCTAACTAACCTTAGAACATCACACACATCGATGCCCGAGGCAGGATTCGAACCTGCGAACGTAACATCACGTGGTTCTGGACTGGAGCGCCTAGAACCGCTCGGCCACAGCGGCCGGCTGTGTTCGCTCCTGAGGGGCTGTTGGAGTATTTAGAAGGACCGGGCGAGGGGGATGGGGGTGGGGGAGGAGGCAGTGAACTGTCAGAAATTGCTGTCCAGCGATGTCTTCCGCTCTTACACCACAGCCTTTTCGCACCACAACAACTGATACAAAACTGTCTGCATCCTACACAGGTTGTGGTGTAAATCGTAATGAACAACGAGACGCAGCTCGACACCCGCAGAAGACATCACTTGTCAGCAATTTCTGGCCAATCACAGTCCTCCCTCCAATTACTCCAACAGCCTCTCCAGTATTAACCAGTAAACAAAGAGTTGTATGATAATCTGGTTTAAGAAACTTTATTTCGAGTAACAGTTTCCTGTATGCACAAACGCCTGAAGAACGGCAGAAAATGTTTTAAAGCCACTGCGTTATGTTAAATTATACATAAAACAAGTAAAGTGACTGGTAGCAGAAAATGCAAACAAGCAATCATCGTAATGTATTCCTTGTTAAATATTAAACGATAAGCTGAACAATGTCTAGATGTCTGATCTCACACGTAATCGATTAAGATCTCTCCGAAAGCTTCGAACCGGGATTGAGCTTTCGACATCTTATTTTCTTCTTCTCATTGCTTGTGAACCTAATGGTCAAATGCTTTAATTCATGAACATGTATTCCGATCTAGTATGTACATTTCAAATGAGTACAGTATTTGTCCATGGATGACGTGTTACAGTAGCCTAAGCTTCTAACCAGAAAATATTTTTTTCTTACTTGTGCTCCAGGGGAAAAGTAAGCAGATTTCTTTTGCGAAGTGGGCAGAAGCCTGGTCGTCGTACACATCATAATCTTACATGTTTACTGAGCCTAGTAACGTGTCTAGACAAAGGAAGATAAAGGCATTTGCCGCGCAGAAAGAAATGTACTTCGTGTTACGCTTCTCGAAAATCGTAGACAGTCAAGTGTAGTGTGTGAAGTAATGGCGTTCATTGTTCTGAGACCTTTTTCGCCTGCAGTTTCATAGCCCTAAAATGTTTGTTGCGACTGCAGATGTTTTGTTATAAAATTTTACGTAATAATTTCACCCTTTTCCTTAAAACAGTCGAATAAATTTTATTTCTTACACGCGTGTAGTGTGAGTGTGAGTGTTCACGCTCATTCCATTGGACGGACTGACTGACATTAGCGCCATGTCTTTTGCGTATGTTGCTGGATTTGTAGAATTTCTGATTGTGTGATATGAAGAAATATTGTTATTGTTTTTCTTGCAATTTATTTATGAGACTTCGATACCAGTACTCCATGGCAGTGTCAGACGGTTTTAACCGTCTTTTCACTGAACAATTTATACGTATAAATCATTATCAAAATTTTCATTCTCATTGTTGGCTGTAAGGTAATCTGTGCGTATAAGAACAATCTATTTGATTACACCTAGTGCAACAACGTTAACATACGTTGTTTGTAATGAACACACAAGTAGTGGAAACTGAGCAGAGACTGTTAGCTGCGTACAAAGATCACTTTGTGCATGGTGCTTCAATGAAAGTACTTCATGGAATTTCTCCCTCAGTATGATGTCCTCTTGGTTTTAGTCATCGGCAATTTTACTACACACAGTACGCGTGAAACTGATTGCTTTGATTCATCCAGAGATCGAAATACGGCAGAATTGCCATAGTCGCGTTCAAGTTAACCTGTAGCCTTCGTACTTCAAACATTCTGTCGTAGTAATTAATTAATTCAAGAAAATCGACGGAAGTTGTATTCATTAATGCAGATTTTCAGATTATTTGAAGAACTGTGTACTTGCACTGTTTGGAAGTAAAGTTAGTGTTCTTTAGGAATGTTACACAAGGGATCGTACGTGAAGGTAGGAAGTTCTTGAGCCTCAATAATCAAGGGATTTGTTAACAATACCAATTTTAATTTTCTGCCACAGATCATGAAGTGCTACTCTGTTACATGCAGACAGCACCCTACAACCTTACAGAATAGTAAATTATGCTGCGATCGCCTGATTTAGCTCGACATCTCAGCACTTTACAGTAGGTAAACTGATTTTCCTCTCCCTCTTTCTTTACATCCCCTACTAGTAGGAAAATGGAGAGCTTCCCAATTGGGAACTCTTGGAAGGTGATTTACAGCTCTGATATTCACTTGATGAATAAGGGAGATCCTTCTGACAATCTTTGTGGGAACGAAGGGATTGGACTTTAATTTATTTGCAGGACAATTTTACGATGCTGCTCGTTGTCCAAGTTAAAATTTTTTATCGGCTGACTGTGTTTTTTTTTTCAGAAAGATCGGGTTATTACATCTTAATACGTTATATACTTGACTTGTAAACGCGAAACCGTAACACATCAGTCCTCCAAGAATATTCTGTGATACGTAGATCAACAATAAGCACGCACTCAACTTCTTCAGTTCTTGCTGCGAATTTGTGATACAGCGTTGTTTATGAAAATCAATGTCTACAGAAATGAAGCGTTCCAAAAGTAAATGTAGAAGAGGAAAAGGAGGTCTGTTTCAGTTCCTTGGGCTGCAGGTTAGCTGGTAGTTGGAGCAATCAGCGATAGTTTGTATATCAGTGAAGGCGGTTTGTGATATTGGTTTGACTTCACAAACCCAGAACAAGATCATACAGTTCCCGTGCTCTGGACACCAACAAAGGGCAAGCAAGCGCAAGTTTGCTATAGAATAACAAGGAACGAATCTGAACTAGCACAGAGTGACAGAATATGGGACAAGAGCTCCGCCAAAAGGGAAAAAAAAAGTTTCAAATGGCTCTGAGCACCACGGGACTTAACATCTGACGTCATCAGTCTCCTAGAACTTAGAACCACTTAAACCTAACTAACCTAAGGACATCACACATATCCATGCCCGAGGCAGGATTCGAACCTGCGACTGTAGCAGTCGCGCGGTTCCGGACTGAAGCGCCTAGAACCGCTCGGCCACAGTGGCCGGCTCGTCAAAAGGAAATTGTACCCACATAAACGGGAAAAACATTTGACAGACTTTATTACGTACGAACGATCTTAGCAACGATCAAAATATTCGAAGGTCTGCGTCCAGTCGTACACAAAATTAAAATATTTACTATTTTAAAAAATTATGTCAATTACTGTCGCTTTTAAAACAGTTCCAAAAGCCAGTTAGGCTTTCGTGGCTACTCGCTGAAAACTGCCTTTTGGTTCCTGTCTTGGCTTCTTCGGCCGACATTTGTTTGATGGTTTTTCTGACGTTTCGCCAGCAGGAGCTTTGACAGTGTCGGCCAGTGGTGCAGGCTAAACGTCAGAAAAATCATGAAACAAACGTCAGCCGAAGAACCAGAGACAGGAGCCAACAGGCAGTTATCTGTTTCGCCACCATTGCTGATTATCAGTTCAACCTGTCCACGAAATCCTGTAGAATATCTGGACTGGACGTGAGCCACGCTTATAATTCGTTTTAATTCGTAATTACGTTGTCTTTCCCGCAGCAATTCGTGTCTACTAAGACACAAAAATAGCCGCATATCCTGTCGAACAACAGGACCCATCAGTTTCTTCACACGATCACACCCCGATAAAACTATTTTTTTCATACTTATCAATCCTTCCGTCGATAAAACCAAAAACCGCACCTATAAGTTTTTCTGTATACCAGTAGAACACAGTCGCACCAAATTATCTGGGATAAACTTCAGTTTCTTCCCCTACTCTTAAGCAACACCGCAGGAATGAGGACGCTGGTAAAGCAGGTATCAGTTACAGTAAATACAGGCAGACTAAAGCTCATTTGACAGAGATGCAAAGCGGAAGTTACATTTGGCATCGGAACCATAACAACAAACAGTAATCAAAATCTTCGAAAAAGATTCCGTATTAGCTGTAGGGGTACGAACAGCAGTAAGTCAGACTTCACGTTAATAACACTACTGCAGCTCCTTGCAATTTTTAACTGTTGAACATCCTTATGTAATATGTTACAAATGTGTGTGCCTTGGTGGCTCACTCGATAAGTGTCAAATTCTAAAACTTCATGATTTCAAACTCTCGTTAAAACTTCTCGTTAAACTGTAGGGGCTCCTGTAACTAACTTGGCGTGTTCAGAAGCCAGAGGCAAGGGGTGACCACTCCGAATAGGACCATGGCTAATGAATCTCTGTGGCACTGCTACTAACCTTCTACCTGAAGGAAGCTTTACTCTTATTGTGAAAATGTTGTGAACAGATAGTAATACTACAGAAAACTGCATAGACGTTTAACATGCTTTATTGAGACATTCAGATCACACGCACCCAAATTCACAGATCAAAGTCGATGTGATGTGAGATGAGGTTTTGTGAAATGATCATAAAGAAAACACTGCATAACTAACAAATTACGGTAATGCAGATGAAGAGAGAGCCTCAGAGGATGTGTCACTGAAAGGCTAACCACATCACATTTGTTACATTATATACTGAGACACTTGGACAATAGGGATTTTGCGCGTGGAAAAGCTGTACGTAGGACTTCGGGCATAAGAACGCACACCCGTAAAGTCACAAACTAGAGGAATTGTGACAAAGAGGGTAATACATCCCACATAAGACTCTACGTTCTTGTTTGTACTCTTTATTCCAGTTTCTAAGGAGATCGCACGTTCAAAGAGATGATATCAGAATAAAGTATCAACAATGAGGTTTTTTTTAATAAGTTGTGCTCCACGCCGTTGTCAAGATGCTGGTGCATCTAGCTGGAGCACCGAGACGAAGGTACGTCCTTCGATGCTCTATGAGAAAATTCAAATGGTATCCGACGAACCTCGTAGTGACATTTGACGCTACTGTCATTCTACAGTTTTGAATGGTTTCGGGCACCGATCCAACAGAAAGTTTCAACACTCAAGGCAAAGACTGTAGCGGCTTCTGTTTCACAGACCTAAATAACCTATCGAGCGACCGGTATGCTAACCAGATACCAGTTCAGTACCTCCTTCGTAGTGTGTAATGAACAGCATAAAGCAACGATCGACAAGTAAGCAAAGACCCTATAATCTACTATGAGGCCGAGAAGTTAAAATTGTTTTGATCTGTGCATGATGACATGTTTACAACGTATAACAGATAGAATGTACAAGGATCGGGCAGAAATCACGTGAAACCGATTATAATTATTCAGACCCACTGTTGACGGAACACACACACACACACACACACACACACACACACACACACACACACACACAATACACATCTTCGTCTCCCACATGGTAGGGTGACTCGCGCACTAAGAGTTTCGTACAAACTGAGTTATGTACATGGTTTATACATTCTAGGACTGTTTTTGTCTGATATCGGCACTGATACTAGCAAGATATCGATCACTGGGATTTCAAAACTGTCGAGAACGTTTTAATTTCAAGTTCGACGTCAGGTAACAAATGACAAAAGAAATGTTTTTTCGTGCGATATGATTACAGATGAACAGTTTCAGATATTCCTATTTACTTGTACTGTGATACCTCGCTTCTTGCCAAATTTCAGGATTGTAGGTCAACGGGACGTACCGTATAGGTTTTGATGAGTGAGTTTTCGGAAATTTAAATATGTTGCATAAATGGCCGTATCTTTCGACTGAACTGAGTTAGGAGTTAAATTTTTCACATCGCCAAGGAACCATAGACCTTAACACGTGGCATAAATTTGAACTTGATACATGTACTCATACCTGAGTGAACAAAAGCCAGTATTAGGCAGGTTTTTAACGGGGTCGCAAGTGGCAATTTTTATGGCTACTTACAAGTCGCCGTTCGTCCTCCAAAATACACTGAAAAAAAAAGATCGCAAACTCCAAAAGATAATTAACGCAGAGTATTGGAACTTTTAGAATGCGTTTGTGTAGGTAACATATTTAAGTGATTAACATTTGAAGATAACAGGTTAATGTAAACACGAGATAAGTCATTGCAAATATGAAATGCAGGTACATTAATAATCGGTGTAACCACCAGAATGTTGAGTACAAGCATGGAAAGGTGCATGCATTGTGTTGTGCAGCTGCCGGATGTCAGTTTGTGGGACAGAGTTCCAAGCCTGCAGCATTTGGACGATCATACGGGAACAGTTAATGCTGTTTGTAGATGGCGCTGGAATTGTCCGACGATGTAACATGGCCGGACGGAGTGGTTGAGCGGTTCTAGGCGCTTCAGTCTGGAAGCGCGCGACGGCTACAGTCGCAGGTTCGAATCCTGCCTCGGGCATGGATGTGTGTGATGTCCTTAGGTTAGTTAGTTTTAAGTAGTTCTAAGTTGTCGGGGACTGATGACCTCAGATGCAAAGTCCCATAGTGGTCAGAACCATTTGAACCATTTTTTGATGTAACATATGTGTTCGATTGTAAACACATCTGGTGATCGAGCAAGCCAGGGCAACATGTCGACCATCTCTAGAGCACTTTGGGTTACAAGGGTTAGAACAGCGGTATACAGGCGAGCGTTATCCGAGTGGGAAACACCGCCTGCAATGTTCTTCATGAATGGCAGTACAACAAGTCGAATTACCAGACTGAAGTACAAACTAGCAGTCAGGATGCGTGAGTTAATCCCGAGAGTGCTCCTACTGTCATAGGCAATCATACGCCACACCATAAATCCAGGTTTACGGGGATCCAGTGCGTCTAGCATGCAGACTGGTTGACTGCATGTCCTCAAGAGGTCTCCCAACCAACACACGGTCATTACTGGCACCCAGGCAGAACCATCTTTCATCAGGAAGCATAACAGCCGTACGTTCTCGTGACCACCGCTGCCAGGAATCGTCTACAGTGGCTACATTCCTGCCAAGTTTTTCTGCCTTATCGCAGAATGAACATCCAGCTTCTCGTTAATACTGCTCACCGGTATGGGATCCGTACCAGATAGGGTTCATAGAAGAGATAGAGAAGATCCAACGGAGAGCAGCGCGCTTCGTTACAGGATCATTTAGTAATCTCTAAAGCGTTACAGAGATGATAGATAAACTCCAGTGGAAGACTGCAAGAGATACGCTCAGTAGCTCGGTACGGGCTTTTGTTGAAGTTTCGAGAACATACCTTCACCGCGGAGTGAAGCAGTATATTGCTCGCTCCCACATAAGTCTAGCGAAGAGACCATGAGGATAAAATCAGAGAGATTAGAGCCCACACAGAGGCATACCGACAATCTTTCTTTCCACGAACAATACAAGACGAATAGAAGGGAGAACCGATAGAGTACCCTCCGCCACAGACCGTCAGGTGGCTTGCGGAGTATGGATGTAGACAGAGATGTAGACCTCTTCGAAAATCAATGAGGTGTAGATAATGGTGTTTTCTGTCGCCTTTTAGGCGCTCTTGACTGACATCAAGTCACTACGCCCGATTCTTTCTTTCTTTTGCTTGTGCCTTTTCCTGCAGTGACGCAGGGTCGGCATGGTTAATCTGATTTGGCAAGGTTAAGGAAGGGGTGGCCGGATGCCCTTCCTGCCGCCATCCCGTACCCCCCGGCACGGAATCAGTGTACCCCAACTGCCTGTGTGTAATGTAATCCATGGAATAGTGTGAATGTGGTCAGATGTCTGCGAGCCATGTAACTGAGGCGGGACGTGGGGACCAGCCCGGTATTAACCTATTGGGATGTGGAAAACCGCCTAAAAACCACATCCAGGCTGGCCAGCACTGCGGCTTCCGTCGTTAATCCGCCGGGCGGATTCGATCGGGGGCCGGCGCGCCTACCCGAGTCCAGGAAGCAGCGCATTAGCGCTCTCGGCTAACCTGGCGGGTTCAAGCCACTACGTCCAATCTCAAAGGTAATTAACCTGCACAACCGTTACAGCGTGTACTTAAAGCAAATCCGGTTTGGATCCTCATAGCGGTGCTACAAGCCCCACTCTTATGTGGCTGGCATAGACTGAGTACATGTCATCTCTCAGATGCAGAAACATGCCTACCAATTTTCCTTTATGTCGCAGAACTGTTTCTTCATCCACATCTACATGATTACACTGCAATTCACACTTAAGTGCTTGGAAGGGGGTTCATCGAACCACAATCATACTATCTCTGTGCCATTCCACTCCCGAACAGCGCGCGGGAAAAACGAACACCTAAACCTTTCTGTTCGAGCTCTGATTTCTCTTATTTTATTTTGATGATCATTCTTACCTATGTAGGTTGGGCTCAACAAAATAGTTTCGCATTCGGAAGAGAAAGTTGGTGACTGAAATTTCGTAAATAGATCTCGCCGCGACGAAAAACGTCTTTGCTTTAATGACTTCCATCCCAACTCGCGTATCATATCTGCCACACTCTCTCCCCTATTACGAGATAATACAAAACGAGCTGCCCTTTATTGCACCCTTTCGATGTCCTCCGTCAATCCCACCTGTGAAGGATCCCAGACCGCGCAGCAATATTCTAACAGAGGACGAACTAGTGTAGTGTAGTGTAGTGGACTTGTTGCATCTTCTGAGTTTCCTGCCAATGAAACGCAACCTTTGGCTCCCCTTCCCCACAATATTATCTATGTGGTCTTTCAACTGAAGTTGTTCGTGATTTTAACACCCAGGTACTTAGTTGAATCGACAGCCTTGAGAATTGTACTATTTATCGAGTAATCGCATTCTAACGGATTTCTTTTGGAACTCATGTGGATCACCTCACACTTTCCTTTATTTAGCGTCAACTGCCAACTGCCACACCATACAGAAATCTTTTCTAAATAGCTTTGCAACTGATACTGGTCTTCGGATGACCTTACTAGACGGTAAATTACAGCATCATCTGCGAACAACCTAAGAGAACTGCTCAGATTGTCACGCAGGTCATTTACATAGATCAGGAACAACAGAGGTCCCAGGACGCTTCCCTGGGGAACACCTGATATCACTTCAGTTTTACACGATGATTTGCCGTCTATTACTACGAACTGCGACCTCCCTGACAGGAAATCACTAATCCAGTCGTACAACTGAGGCGATACCCCATAGGCCCGCAGCTTGATTAGAAGCCGCTTGTGATGTTGCGATTATTTTTTCCGTCAGTGTTTTAAAACTGCTCCATACCTACAGCTCTAGCCGCCTCCCTCCCCTACAAACTATTCGATGGGCACCCTTGTACTGCCGCAGGTTGACAAAACTTGCTGGGGGTGTTTACCACTTACTTAAGTGTACTTGCTAGTGCACGCACTCCTTTGCTGCGGGAGTCACTCAGCTAGCTGGGGTGACTTTTCGGCTGCCAGCGTCTCCACCAGCGGGCCAGGCCTGGCCGCGATATTGTTTTCCGGGCGCTGCCTGGTGCGGTTCGCCGTGGCGTGGCGCGGTGATATATTTTTAGTGCGCGAGGCGCGGCGGGCGCTGACAACAGCGATGCTCCTTATCGGGCCGCATCGATCTCGCCGCTGGCTGCTTTATAGACAGCGGACGTATTCAATGGCCGTCGCTGCGGCCGCGCCGATGGCCCGGCTTTGAACTTTGCTCGTCCCGCGCGCCGCCCAGCCCTCGTGTCTGTCACGCAGCCCCCACCCTCACCCCCCCGCGGCCTGTCCCGCGCACCCTGCACCCTCACATACACGCACACACACGCGCACACAACTGCCGTGAAGCCCGGCCCCTGCCGATGCCAGACAAGCGTCCGGAACGAAGCCTGAATAGCGCTGTAGGCCGCCGCGGCACGGATCAGCTGCGAGGGCTCGCAGGTACACGCCGGACGCCAAAGCTTGGCAAGCCAGGCCCGTGTTCGCCAGCAGGAGAGCGGCAACGCTGCAGTCGCGCTGTACCCGCAACTTCCACTACTGACGCGACAACCGACTGGTTTCACAAGCGATTGGCCAGTCACTTGTTTTCAGTCGGTTTTCTCAATCGAGTCAATCGTCTTTGCGTGCACGTCGGCTATATGAATATCTTCTACTCACTCTCTGGGTTTCAGGAGTTTCGTTCACCCACTTTTACAGCCTTTTCAGATACCTGTGAACCGTGACCAGCCCCTGAACTACGATAATTCTGAACAGGGACAAAAACTTACTTGGGGCGAACCCCCCCCCCCCCCTCGAGAGTTTGAGATAGGACGTCAAAAATTTTAAAAATCGATTTTTCAAAAATATGTTCATTTTGTAGAGGACATCCTTCTGGAGTGTTTCGTAAAATTGTAAATTTGTGGTTAGAGCTTATGGGACCAAACTGCTTAGGTCATCAGTCCCTAAGCTTACACACTACTTAATCTACCTTAAACTAACTTACGCTATGGACAACACATACCCACACCCGAGGGAGGATTCGAACCTCCGACAGTGGGAGCCGCGCGGACCGTGACAAGACGCTTCAGACCGCGTGGCGAGTGTTTCATATATAAAACATATATGTTTGACGAAATGGAAGGCATGTTATTTGATCTTCGTACATCCATATTTAAACTGGATGAAGGTGGGACACAGCTGGTATAATTTTTATTAAAAATGAAATTCCTCCAGATGAACTTAAGATTTTATATTTACTTCGCTACTAGTTTCGAGGTTGCGTCAACGCCACCTTCAGGCCCGTACACTTCGATGAAATCAGTTGTGTGTGGCTCAGTCTACAAGTCCGCGGTGAGACCAACATATGCTACACATGGATGGCGGGCAGTAACTAGTGTCACTAGGCAGATTAAGTAGTGTCTAAGCCTAGGAACTGATGACCTTAGCAGTTAAGTTCCATAAGATTTAACACACATTTGAACATTTTTCTGTTTTTTACAGCAGTTACTGCCCGCCATCCATGTGGAGCACGTGTTGGTCTCACCGCGGACTTCTAGACTGAGCCACACACAACTGATTTCATCAAAGCTTAGGGGCCTGAAGATGGCGTTGACGCAACGTCGAAACTAGTTGCGAAGTAAATATAAAATCTTAAGTACAGCTGGAGGAATTTCATTTTTAATAAAAAAAATGTTATTTGGTCTTAAGTGTGCCAAAGTGCAGTGCCACGCTTCTCCACACAGCGTTTTTCTATCACACGTCACTGTATTTCGCTCTGTGGAATTCAAATATGTGTATTTTGTAATGGAAGCCGTAAACGTACATTCAGGGCAGTGGAAATTAAAATGTTTGACATCCTACGGCCCTAAAAAAAATAAAAATAAAGAAACAAGAAAAAGAAGTCCTCTTCAGAAAATTTGACTATTACCTAGTAACTTCCTCTTGTGTGTGACGTAAAATTAAATATATGAAATATAAAATCAGTAGACAAGAAACAAGCAAGACGGTACACATATCTCTCATATCTTCAATCCTTAGGTCCTAGCACTTTCTTCTCTCTAACCTTGCTACAGCTTTACACGACGCGCTTTCGTTTATGCAAAAGAATCTATTACTTCATCAAATGAAACAAGAAGTTTACTGTTACCAGTCACTGTTTATTTATCTCCACGACGCATTTCAAAGGTATAAACTTCCACCATCAGGTGGATTTACTTTTGTTACTGTGACGTGTGTGTGTGTGTCACGACTTTTTGGAGGAACCTGTGGCACTGTGTAGTGGGAGAAAAGAAAAACACTAATTCAGAGCATCGTTTTGGGTTTCTTTTGACAAAAACTAAACGTAAATCTAACGGTAAAAATAAAATAAGCAAAACTGAGTACCACCAGTGGTCAAAGGTTCTTTCCATTGCCGTAACACGTCACATGTGCCCTGTCGTATTATGTAAACAAATATGGCGTCGGGAAACTAAGCAAGGATCATATAGCAGAAGAGAAACATTATCACGAAGTACAAAGAATATATACTGTAACAACCTTATTACAATATGTTTTAAAGGATGGGGGTTTAAACTTTTGAAACACATCGCGAAGCTAAATAAACAGTGACTGGTAACAGTAAACTTATTGTTTCATTCAATGCCAATAACAGCCACGGTAAACCCTAACCTAAAATGTTCAC
The DNA here is from genome assembly GCF_023898315.1 of Schistocerca nitens. Taxonomy (NCBI): domain Eukaryota; kingdom Metazoa; phylum Arthropoda; class Insecta; order Orthoptera; family Acrididae; genus Schistocerca; species Schistocerca nitens. The sequence goes on from NC_064615.1 coordinate 81,269,947, forward strand.
ATTTAAAGTACCTCATCAAAGTTTGTCAAACGTTTTGCTACATAAAAAATAAAAATGTCGTTGTCTAATACTGAAAAATCTGTTAATACGAATAGCACCCAAGCCTCGTGTGGTTTCTCGACTTGATTACCTCTATTTTGTCAATGTCTGCTGGATAAAACGAAATAAGTCTTTCTAATATTGCAGCATTTGTGACACACGCCAAATAAGCTGGACAGTTTTGGCACAAATGGCCATCTTTATCTACCTAGTTTACATAAATAAAACGGCAGAATATAATCACGAAGTACCAACATCAAATGCCAATTAGGTGTACCAAAAGCAAAAGGTCTTATGTTAGGACATAGTTTTACATTTCATTCATGTACTCCAGTCTCTCAAGCAGAAGATCGAAAATCAGCAGTAGTACGAAATTTTTATATAAATTAGGAATCCACATATTCTTCCACATAATTTGTGTGTTGTCCCTATTTCTTGTCATTTATCCTTCTAACAATCTTGTAATTCTGTAACTATTCCTGTCATTGTCAAAACTTACTCTCCGGTTAACTTCACTAAGCCTGCCAGAATCACCGGTTCAGTTATTCCGCATTTGTCACTAAATATCATTAAGTATTCGTACAACGAGATTTCCGCGATGTTCCGAGAACAGAATAAACGGCTGCTAACCGGGGACTGTACAAGTGGCCCTCAGTAGTGTAGCGATCTGGCAAATATTTTCTGTCAATTCCGTTATCTTGGATACATCGAGAAGATACAAGTCATCTTTCTTACTTGTTTTTAATGTTAGTCATTTATTTACACTCTGGTAGTCTGAATCTATGGATTTCGCTAAAAATTATGACAACACTTAACATTCACAAACCCAATCAACATATTCACCGGCTCGGGTTTATTCAGCTTGGCTCGTATAGCTCCGTCCCCTTTTGTCTGCCGGAAAGTTTTTATTTCTAGAAGCGACGGGGATTGACCTGGCAGAGGTATCACGTACACTATGCACGCATTCAAAAATCAGCTTATGATTCGTTCAGAAATCAGAATGTGTTCAAAAATGTTCAAAAAAACAACAGAGATGCATTTCAAAATCACATGAACAATCGATAGACCAACGTGCGCTGTACGCTGGGCGCTTTGTGAGACAAGGTTTTTTGTCTTCAAGAATATGAATTTGGCGCCCCCTGAAATTGCTGCCCGGGGCAGATACCACGGTTGGCCCCTCGCCCCCCATCCACCCCCCTCCCCCACCCACACCCCACATCGTAGAGCCGGGCCTGGCCATAACTAGGGTTGACAACATTTTCTGAGAAAAATAACTATCTTATTTCAAGAAGAGGTGAAAAAAAACTATGCTTCTAAAAATGAAGTACTTTCAAATTTACATATTAACTAGCTGTTTCCCGTGGCTGTGCTCGCATATAAGTACTTCTGTTTTTGATGAGTGATGGTTAGTATGTAGCTGCGATAACACCAGCTGTCCTCGCACGCCTGCCTGTTTGGGTAAGCATAGCCTGGGACGTGCACACCACCCTCCCAAGCTGTCCCAATGCCTGGTGCATCGACATGCCCACCATCACCTCTGAGCAGATCGTACAGAACAGCGTGTGCAGGAGTGCACTTCTAGGCAGCATGTTGCTGAAGTAGTGAGGAAGTATGAATTAAACACATTGAAGATGGTAGAAGAATTGTATTCATTAATTTGAATCATATCACGTAGCACATACATATCAACCAATAAAAGCATATTCACAAATATGCTAAAGTTCGGAAGTCAAAGAGGAAAGAGCTTTCCTGAAAACTGAATATTTTTGCCTAATTCGCGTAATACTCTTCAACTCATAAATAGCGTCTAAAATAGCCTATATTTTTCCAAAACGTCAAAGCTACCTCGTTACAAAATTTCATCGAAATCCGTTCTGCAGGTTTGTAATAACACATTAAAACGTCATGCCTGATGCGAAAAATAACAGTGAAAATTTTATGGGTGGTGTCAGCAAGAAAAAGTTTCGTAAAGGTTTGATATTTAGTATAAAGTTTGTTGCCAGTCACTAAATGGTCTCATTCTCAAATAACTCCCACCCCTTCGATAGGTAAGTGCATCTTACCCCCACCCCCCTCAGAGATTCTTCCTACCCTGTAAAACATGTGCGTGCCAAGTTTAGTAGAAATCGCTCCAGTGGTTTCAGAGGAGACAGGTTTAGTAGAAATCGCTCCAGTGGTTTGAGAGGAGACGTGGAACATACATACATCCTTCTGTACATACATACATTTCTATAATATGTATTGATTATTTTTCCATTATCCGATTTTGATGAAATGAAGCCTTACAGTGCCTAAACCTATATTCAAGTTAACTGTAAAAATCTCAAGAAAATGTGTCCAGGAATTTTGGAGATTAGTGCGTTCGTACAATCAGACAGACCAGAACGTTTTAGTAAAGCTTTAAATCAAGATATCTTTTTTTTTCGCGATCCGATTTTGATGAACTAAAACCTATACAGTGCCTCAAACTATGCTCAAATTACCTGCGAAACGCCATGAAAAAACAAATCGTCTATTGGTTTTGGAGAATAGTATGTTCAAAGACGAGCTGACAGATATGACAGTTTAGAGCATATTATCAGTTACATTAACTAAAATACGAAAACTTCGGCATTAAATATGTATTTTTATTTGATTTTAAAAAGTTAACAACTGATGCTACATTATAAATTTATGTTTAAATAAAAGAACAATTACTTGTAACTCTCTTGCAGATTAAAAGTGTGTGCCGCACCAGTACTCTAACCTCGGACTTTCTGCCTTTCGCTGGAAAGTGCTTCAGTGACTGAGCTACCCGAGCACGACTCATGACGCTTTCTCACAACTTTACTTCCGCCAGTACCTCATCTCCTATCTCCAGAACTTCACAAATGTTCACCAGCAGAACTTCTGGAAGAAACGATAATGCGGAGACATGGCTTAGCCATAGCACGGGGGGATTGTTTTCAGAACGAATTTTCACTCTGTAGCGGAGTGTGCGCTGATATGAAACTTCCTGGCAGATTAAAACAGCACGAGAATGGCGAAGAATGAGGCAAAGGTCTCAAGTGCAAGTTATGTTCTGGGCACTGTATCGATCTGCCAGGAAGTTTCATACCGGTGATCATTCCGCTGCAGAGTGAAAATTCATTCTAGAACACATTTATCTAAAAATTTACTGACGTTCCATCTGTCCATTTCCAGTGGTTTACACTCATCATTGAACACTTTGTTTCATTAAACGCTGAGAAGATGTGAACAGAAAGCATGTAAGACCACTTTTTAAACTGTTTAGCGACCTAATAATTTGCTTTTAAGTATTTTTTGTAAGACATATTTGTCATCATTCGTTAAGAAAACAGCTGTTCGTAAAAACGGACAATAACTGAACTAAGAGCTACTTATTGTCAATAAAAAATAAATAAAAAATAAAATAAAAGCAAATATCGGGGAGGTAACAACAGTGACGACAAAGTGCAGTCAACGATGATAAGTTAACAATGACAAAACAAACGGTCGAATGTTGCCGCTGAGAACTGAATGCGCCTGAATGCGTTGTTTTCATTCGGTTGTTCCCATGACTACCTGCAACTGCGAGTCACTAGACAACTCCGCCATTCTCAGTTTTTTATCCACACCCATTCCAATTCTCATTCAACCCTTACTACTCTACTACGCATGGACGATATCGCCTAGTCTGTAGGTAAGCCATGTCACAGCAGTATCACTCCTTCCAGAAGTGCTAGTCCAACAAGGCATGCATATCTATGAAATTTCGAAGATAGGAGATGAGATGGTACGGGCAGAAATAAGGCTGTGAGGGGGAGAGAGGATGCGTGAGTTGCATTTGGATAGCTCCGTCGGTATTGCTCTTGCACACAAAAGGCCAAAGTCCTACGTTCGTGTCTCAGTCCAGCACATTTTTAAGCTACCAGGATGTTTTAGTTTCGGGAATAAGTTAAGTGTACCATTATTCTATCCATGGCACTTGTGTACTGTATACTTGAACACAGTGAGTTCGTTTTTTCACAACATCGATTTGAAATAAGAACTCAGTATTTTGTAGTGAAAGTATGTAGGTTTATTCCGTTATGTTTAAAGCATTAGTAGATTTAAAAAAAAGTTTTTGACAATTTTAACTAGAATATACGCTTTCAAATTCTGGAGCTACATTTGGAAAGGGACAGAGTTGTTACTCAGTACCAGGTTTTTATTAAAAACTGTATGTATTGAGCAAGTAGTAAACGAAAGCAGGGGGAAAACTGGAAACAGAATCAAGGTTCAGGGAGGAAAAATAACATCTTTTGGGATTTGACAATCTTGTGGTAATTCTGTTAGAATCGGGAAAAGGCCTGGAGAACAAGCTGAACGGAAAGGATAACGTCTTGGAAAGAGATTCTGAGATGAGTGCCAACAACAGTAAACCAAAAGCAACAAAATACGAGTAAGTGACGGTAGCCAAAGTAGAGACGACAGACGATGCAGATCGACAATGACAAAAAAGAGAAACTTATAAATTGCATAGGATATAAACGTGTTAGGAAGTATTGTCTGAGAACTTCTGAAGTGTAGCGTTGTACAGAAGTGAAAAGGGGCGATAAAAAGTTTCAGGCCAGAAAAAAGAAACGTTTGAAATGTGGTGCTGCAGAGGAACACTGAATGAAAATTATCTGGGAGGATTAAATAATTAATGTGGAAGCATCGAATTTCGATGAAAGGAAACTTATGTCACAATTTGACTAAAAGTGGGGATCGGTTGACAGGACACACCACGAGGCACCCAAGATTTTGGAAATAGAATGAAGTGTAAGGCGGGAGAGGAACGGCTAAAAATGGTACAGGGGTCTACCAAGACTACCCTACAGTAAGCAGGTTGAAGTGAATGTAGTCTGCAGTAGTTATGCAGAGATGAAGAGATTTGCAAAGGATAGACTAGAGTTGAGAGCTGCATCAGATCGGTCTTCAGATTGAAGAACAGAACAACAGCAACACAATTCTATCGGTAATAATGGAAATAGACGTGGCTGTGGATAAACTTCTTAGAAATTGAACGGCGACTAATTGCCGTATTTATTGTTTTTTTTTTCAAGTAAAATTGTAGATGTATAGATACTCATACAAGGGAGCAAATTTTTTTCTGCACTATTTTGCCGAAAACTGACTTGATGAGACCATGGATGAGTAAAAATCAAGATAATTCTTACAAAAACGTAAAAACAGCAAACAACTACCGTCGATAAAGATATTTTCTAGGAACAAACAGCACCGTTACCGGTTTGCAAATGATAGGTTCATCTTTAAAATTACATTTAGCGTATGTTGTCTATTTCTTGTTCAGTTGAAAGTTCGTTTGAGTGGTGGTGCTCTACTGAAGTAAATAGTAATAAAAAGGACAACTTTACTATAACTGAACCTATCATTGAGATAAAACAACGTAAACAACTTTGTAAGATAAGAAATGAGTTCGTTGTTAGGGCACCATCCCTCCAAGGAGCATTCGTCACAAACAAGAACAGCTAACATCATTTGTAAAGCAAAGATACACAGTACGCAATTTTAAATTTTAATAGCCGCCTAAGAATGAACTTGTTGATCAGAAATCGGCAGCAGTGCTATTTGTTTCTACTACTACGGCATTATTAACAGTGGCTGGTTGCTGCTTTTACTTTTTTGTAGGGATCAACCTGTAAATACTTCTCTGTTTATTATGTGCGTAAATGGGGCCATCAGTCTCAAAATTAATTTAAACCAAGTGATAGACCATTTTGGATCCCTTGTATAATTCTTCAGATGCTTCTCCTCTTAAGGCTTCAATATACGTGAATGTGTTTTGAATCATAGTATCAGGGAAACGACCTCCACAAATACAGAAAATGGTATCAGGTAACTTCATAACTCTTAAGTACGCTTCACAATACGAACACTGTAAGAAAAGAAGCGCCGGATGATGGGTACACATGACCCGAAATGGCACATTATGTGATTTAAATATAGTTACTTCGTGGCTGACGGCGGTGTTTACACATACATTTGTTTGAATTACTACTGTGACGGTCATTTTCTTCCTAATGGATATTTAGAAGTGGGTTTTGTACACAAAAAGTGATTTACTTCCTGCGTAAATTTATGTAGAGATTTGAAGTTTTAGATGGGAAATCAGAAACGCGTCAGCTAAATAAGCAACTGAGATCGAATAAAATCAGTAACATAGGAAAATGAAAGGAGGATAGAAGAAGGTTAGGTGAAAGAGAAAGACGATCAATTCTTCCGGAAGTTACGAAAAAAACTTTAAGGCAAATTTTGCTCATCTGTAACGGGAAACATAATTAGCCCAAAATTTAGTCACTCGAGGATTAATATAGGTATGAACAGAGTGGGTGTATTGCCTGGACATTACATTAGCAAAAAGAATAACACTGAAGAATGAAGTCTGGAAATTAAAAGTGTAACAATGTAACGATATTCTTGGACAGCATGTGTGGTATTTAACCAGAAAGAACATTTACTAGAATCATGGCTTACATAGAGGGTGTAGAAAGCCAAAATTCAAGGACATATACTAGTTTTTGTAGCGAAACACCGGCGTAGACTTGTTATTTCTTTGGGAGCCCAAAGTATAACGAGGAATTAGAACCGTGGAATTCAATGACGATGTTGGTCCAACCACGTTCATTATCTCACAGTGAGGTATTAATCTAAGTATCGCCGGCCATTCTGACAGCTCATTTGTCTCAACATGACAAGGGTCCCAAATATACGGCACAAATTAACAAGGATTCATTGATATGGAATGTTTGCAAGTAGTTTAGGAATCCACCATTATCATCTGCCTTAAATTTAACGTATAAGTGAGTTACTTTTGTAACGTTACAGAATCAATGAATTTTTGTTTTGTAAGTAGTTACATTGTTTCTTTTCATTGTCAGATGTTCATACTTTGGGTTTACTTTCGAAATTATTTTTGAGTGCATTATTAAGCGATCGTGTATTTCTATTGTTCCTTAAATTCTTGAATAACATTTGGATGCAATTCAGCCATTATTTTTCCACGGGAAACTTACCATACCCTGGAAGAAATATTCGCTGGTGTGGCTGAAACGTGAGCTAAGAAGTATATAATGAGACTGTGAGAAAAGTTTTGAAATCCTCTCACAGTCTTGAAAGAAAGTCCTCTGCTGCGGAAGCACTTCTTTCTTTACTTTCTTGTACCTACTTTAAAGTACCTGCAGTTAATGATTTGCTGCTTTCCACAGACTTCACGTTCCTGTTATGGTCCAGGCGCACAGTTCACATCTTATGTGTACCTGGAACTTGCTTCCAAGATAACCAGTTTAAATTTTTCGGTTGTATTGCGTCTCATTACTAGCATAATATTCACATTATTTTTGTTTTCAGCTGAATTCTGTACTACACAGCCTGCCATTTGCGTTTAGTAGCTCTTGCAAGTCTTCCTTTCTTTCAATCAGTAGAGGACTGTCTACGTATCTTAATTCACATTTCTCTTGCAATTTAATCCACGTCTTATGTTATTTTCATACATGTGTATAGAGTATTCAACATGGAAGTGAATGGGCACGGTTGATAGTTGATCGCTCGTATAGAAAACCAAGGACAAACAAAATGTTAATTTAGTTTTTATAACACTCACGACAGCTTTCAATCGACATACCATCATCGCAAGACAGAAAGTTACCTTTATGACATTTCTGTCGTATTTAATTCTATGTACAACGCATATTTAACAACAAAAGTAAGGTGACGAACACATAATGTGCGTTGTGCACTGCGGCTATTGTTGCAGTGGCTTTCGGTCGGGGGACTGGTTTCATGGAGCTCTCTACACTAGCCTTCCTGTGTGATACTCTTCATCTCTGCGTAACTTCTGGAACTAACATTAACTGTTACCTGATTGCAGTAGTCAATCCTTGGTCTCCCTCCACCGTTCTTACCTTACTTCCATCTCATAAACTGGTTATAATCTCTCTCGTTCTCTGTCGTGTGACACCCTCATCGCCGGAAACTAGCCTTGATGCCATGTGGGCGACTTGAATGTTAGTGACGATGAAACGATCATGAGGACAACGTATCGTTCAGTTCCGGAGCGGAGAAAATCTCCGATTCCCTCTCTGGCCGGACAGAAGTCGGGCTCCTTCGGTTGGCATCTAGTCACGCTGTCCCCGCAGCTACCGAGGCGAACTCTGGATGTAAAAAACTCTTACAGGTACTTACGTTCTTCATTTCTTGTTTCGTCTCCATTGTATCGAACCAAATACGCACGCGGTAAACAATGGCATGCTATTTAACGTTGTACCCTGCTGCCGGCATGTGAAGGTAACTACATTTCCTTCCCCCTCTTAATGTCACAAACGTATTGATTCAATAACACTTCGAAGAAAGCCAGAATACGTACACTAGTAGCAGTTGTGTCTAGAGCGATTAGTAGTGCAAACTAAAATCTATTTCATCATTCGCGTCGAGACTAAAGTGTGTAGCCAGCCCCACGCCCCATCCCATCCCTGCTGTTCGTGAGTAAACTCTTGATATCATTTGTTATTTTCGCAGGTAATGTTTCTTCCTATTCTCTGCAGCTATCTCTGTACTTTAGTGAAATTCTTCACCGTTTATTTTTTCACATTTTTTAAATTTCTGAAATGGTGAACTCAAAAAGAGAAAAAAAAATGATCATAGGCGTACTGGCCGTGTCAGCCCATCAACGATAGCTGAGGCACCTGGTCCAGGCTGCAATGGGCTTATCTGACCTAGATTATTACATGTACAGCTACTAGTACTAATCGTTTAGGGTTTCTGTAAAATATTAATGTAGCCTGTCTGTATTTTATCTTCATTCTGTATTTCATTTTTTTCGTTAACGTTGCTGATCTTGTAATGAGTTTGTGTGTACACATGAAATGTAATGCTTTGTACCAAATCAGTATTGTTGTTCATTTGGTAATATTACTGTGATGTACGTATGTATATCAGAAGCTTCGCCCCATAGACCACAGATTACATACACGGCGCGTGACGTCATTACACTGAAACCAACATCTATTACGGACTGTGTAGGGTGGAGTTGACAGAGCTTTTTTCATTTGTAGCTTAAATGAAGCACTTATTTTAACGAGAAAATAATTTGCCTTATTGTTGTTACACGTGTAGTATTGCAGTTAATCAGATTTCTCAGAAGATCCTAACATTAATGCGATACTCATCGTTTTTACGTGTGGCCAGGTGAGACGTGCTGACAATTCTGTTTACCAGCAACAAAATTACAATTCTTCACTGAATATATGCCCAGAGAAATCTTCACAAACGTATGAAAATCTTAATTCTGAAAGGTAACTATTTCAAAATACTTGCAGAGGTATTTCCATGAGTCGAAAGTTAGGGTGGCTTTTGGTCCTTGGATGCAATACTTGATGAATGACTAAGATTTTAAGACGACATGTTGATAATATCTAACTCACTACAGAAGCCTAATCAACGTTTCGTAATATATTACGCTTCCTATCTTAATATCGTTTCAGTATCTGTACTGCATTGAGAAAAAGTCACAAAATATATGCCCGTATTTTTTGTGAATACCTGAATTACGCACATAAACGAATTTCCTTTCTTACAATAGCACATAACATTGCACACACATTCTTGTGGAATCTTCAGAAAACTGATGTTGGGTGCGGAATTATTATATTGTCTTCCATTCCTGTGGAAGGAGTGAACTACAAGAATTCACAGTGCCAAAAAGGAGTATTCATTGAATAACAAATATTCAGTCGCTTGTTAAAAAGAGTTGTCAATACGCTTCAACTTGACCACATGTAAAAACGATAACGTATTGCTTTATTATCAGGGAATTCGGAGAAAACACGTTAACTACACTATTACATGTGTAACAGTGGTACTACAGTTCGTTGAATTGTCAAAATCAATGCTTGATTTCAGCTATAAATAGGAAAAACTGTAACTTTCAGCTCCAATTCACACAGTGCTTGAAGACAGGAACTCGGCATTCTGCCCCGAGTCACGTGACTTAGATATTGGTTTCAAGCCTTAACACGCCAGAGATAGGGAAATGCTAGGTCTATATATGGTCTTTCGCCCCGTTGGGAAAATTAATATCTGTGAATAACGTCACGGAGAAAGAGACAGTTGAGGAGCGATGATGAGCCTCGTAGTGTTACAGCTTCGTGAAAAACTGTGTTCTACACTGAAACGGACTGTTGTCGTTTGGGACAGTAAACTGTCAATGGTTTGGTTTAGTATGCTCGAAACTGCATCGGAATCTGCGTGAGTTCCGAGCTCATAAACAGTTTAATTTTGGTGATGTGAAGCATAAACAGGAGGATTGGACATCAGGATTTATATTCGGCCAGCCGTCCATTGTTGCTTGTGGAAATCTACACTCCTGCAAATTGAAATAAGAACACCGTGAATTCATTGTCCCAGGAAGGGGAAACTTTATTGACACATTCCTGGGGTCAGATACATCACATGATCACACTGACAGAACCACAGGCACATAGACACAGGCAACAGAGCATGCACAATGTCGGCACTAGTACAGTGTATATCCACCTTTCGCAGCAATGCAGGCTGCTATTCTCCCATGGAGACGATCGTAGAGATGCTGGATGTAGTCCTGTGGAACGGCTTGCCATGCCATTTCCACCTGGCGCCTCAGTTGGACCAGCGTTCGTGCTGGACGTGCAGACCGCGTGAGACGACGCTTCATCCAGTCCCAAACATGCTCAATGGGGGACAGATCCGGAGATCTTGCTGGCCAGGATAGTTGACTTACACCTTCTAGAGCACGTTGGGTGGCACGGGATACATGCGGACGTGCACTGTCCTGTTGGAACAGCAAGTTCCCTTGCCGGTCTAGGAATGGTAGAACGATGGGTTCGATGACGGTTTGGATGTACCGTGCACTATTCAGTGTCCCCTCGACGATCACCAGTGGTGTACGGCCAGTGTAGGAGATCGCTCCCCACACCATGATGCCGGGTGTTGGCCCTGTGTGCCTCGGTCGTATGCAGTCCTGATTGTGGCGCTCACCTGCACGGCGCCAAACACGCATACGACCATCATTGGCACCAAGGCAGAAGCGACTCTCATCGCTGAAGACGACACGTCTCCATTCGTCCCTCCATTCACGCCTGTCGCGACACCACTGGAGGCGGGCTGCACGATGTTGGGGCGTGAGCGGAAGACGGCCTAACGGTGTGCGGGACCGTAGCCCAGCTTCATGGAGACGGTTGCGAATGGTCCTCGCCGACACCCCAGGAGCAACAGTGTCCCTAATTTGCTGGGAAGTGGCGGTGCGGTCCCCTACGGCACTGCGTAGGATCCTACGGTCTTGGCGTGCATCCGTGCGTCGCTGCGGTCCGGTCCCAGGTCGACGGGCACGTGCACCTTCCGCCGACCACTGGCGACAACATCGATGTACTGTGGAGACCTCACGCCCCACGTGTTGAGCAATTTGGCGGTACGTCCACCCGGCCTCCCGCATGCCCACTATACGCCCTCGCTCAAAGTCCGTCAACTGCACATACGGTTCACGTCCACGCTGTCGCGGCATGCTACCAGTGTTAAAGACTGCGATGGAGCTCCGTATGCCACGGCAAACTGGCTGACACTGACGGCGGCGGTGCACAAATGCTGCGCAGCTAGCGCCATTCGACGGCCAACACCGCGGTTCCTGGTGTGTCCGCTGTGCCGTGCGTGTGATCATTGCTTGTACAGCCCTCTCGCAGTGTCCGGAGCAAGTATGGTGGGTCTGACACACCGGTGTCAATGTGTTTTTCCATTTCCAGGAGTGTATATTCTCAATATTAAATTGACTGACTGGCCTTATCCTGTTCCGATTCTGAACCAGTGAAAGTTTATTTATGATGTATTCTGACAGACCAGCGATGAACGAGATAACGGAGCGTCGGCACCAGAGATCTTGCAGCACTCATCTGAGGTAAGAAACTGCAGAACGCACATCTCTGTACAATCGCGCTGTTGACTGTACATAGACATTTCGTTGCTGCTGGGTATCAATACAAACACACTCCTATAGTAAATATTATTGAAGTGTATTATGCAGGTTTCACACAGTTTTCGTATTACTTTTATGCAGCTCTCCTCCAGTAAAACCTCAAATTAGAATTCCATTTGTGCTGTTAAGGGCTATTACAAGGTCAGAACTTTACGTAGTTCTCACATAACAAAGTGTGTTGACGTAACGGTTATGCTGCGGACACAATTTCTCTATTACTTTGTTAATGCCTGGTAATATCAAAGGCATAGTTTAACTAACGGTATTTTGAAGAAACTAGGGATAAAGATTGAACAGTTTTGCTCCACTGATCCGTTATTAAACGTAGTGCTCGTGAAGCAATAGAGGCATTTATAACCAGTTATCAATCAATTTAAGTCGAAACTTTTTACAGTTGCATCATGTCAAGCCAGGTCATCATTCATTCCTTGGTGCTGAAATTAACTTTATTTCCATCAGGGATCGTGTACTTCTTTGTTGATCGTACCGCTTAATAATTAAAGTTTCCCGCCAGGAACCTTCTCAACGATAACAGATCTAAGTCGTTAACAGGAATAAATCAATGCCCATCAAATTGACTAACTTGGTGACTGACGCTTCGTAAAAAACGTTGCGCTGCCTACCCACATATATCCACCTTCATTAGCAAACAGAAAATGGTTGAAATGACTCTGAGCGCTGTGGGACTTAACACCTGAGGTCGTCAGTCCCCTAAAACTTAGAACTACTTAAACCTAACTAACCTAAGAACATCACACACATCCATGCCCGAGGCAGGATTCGAACCTGCGACCGTAGCGGCCCCGCGGTTCAAGACTGTAGCGCCAAGAACCGCACGGCCACACTATCCGGCCATAGTTGTGTATATTTTATCTCTTTATGTGTTTCACTTATATATATATATTTATTTTGTATCTGACTGAAGTGTGCTTGTGAGCTCTATCAGCGAACTCACTCAGTCTTTCTCAGAGATAGACGTCATTTCGGTGACTCACGTATCGATGAGGATGAAAGCCGGCCGCTGTGGCCGAGCGGTTCTAGGCATTTCAGTTCAGAAACGCGCTGCTGCTACAGTCGCAGGTTCGAATCCTGCCTCGGCCATGGATGTGCGTGATGTCCTTAGGTTAGTTAGATTTAAGTAGGCCTAGTTCTAAGTCTAAGTACAGATGTTATGTCCCATAGTGCCCCTAAGGGAACAAAGTCTCCGACCTGGCCGGGAATCGAAAATGGAGCCATGCGACCCACATAGGTTGCGACACCAACCACTGGGCCACGAAATGTGGATTTGGTTTGATTTTATAATAATGTATACTACTGTTTTTAATACGCTTATCACTTATTCACTCTTCTCTACACTCTTTTTTCGTTTACATTAAATCTTACATGCGATGATGAAACATTCGCACTTAGCGTGATTCCTTGCACGGTAGCAATCAAAAGATGTCTTTAAATTCTTTTAGCAATATTGACGGCGAATAATGATTGTTTCTAAACCCTGTAATTATTCGTACGGCAAACATATTTATTCAATAGGTTATAACAGTGCTACCCAGCAGCAGAAGCAGGTAGAGTGTGAGAGGAAATACTTAAAGTTTAAGATTCGGTTCCTGTTATAGACAAATTTGATAATTTTGTTTGCATGATATGGGATATAGCAAATTTTCTAGAAAATGAATGCAATTACTCAACAATAACACAGAAAGTACGCCTTTCACAATAATGCGTTCTTTCATTTTCCTTACCATGTGTCACACTTCTATTTGTTTTCCGGTACATTGTCGGTATTGCTTCCGCGTTCGCGCAAAGTAAAAAATTAAAAAAAAATTCTGACTGCACCCATATTAAACTTCCTGGCAGATTAAACCTGTGTGCTCGACCGAGACTCGAACTCGGGACCTTTGCCTCTCGCGGGCAAGTGCTCTACCAACTGAGCTACCGAAGCACGACTCACGCCCGGTCCTCACAGCTTTACTTCTGCCAGTATCTCGTCTCCTACCTTCCAAACTTTACAGAAGCTCTCCTGCGAATCTTGCAGAACTAGCACTCCTGAAAGAAAGGATATTGCGGAGACACGGCTTAGCCATAGCCTGGGGGATGTTTCCAGAATGAGATTTTCACTCTGCAGCGGAGTGTGCGCTGATATGAAACTTGCTGGCAGATTAAAACTGTGTGCCCGACCGAGACTCGAACTCGGGACCTTTGCCTCTCGCGGGCAAGTGCTCTACCAACTGAGCTACCGAAGCACGACTCACGCCCGGTCCTCACAGCTTTACTTCTGCCAGTATCTCGTCTCCTACCTTCCAAACTTTACAGAAGCTCTCCTGCGAATCTTGCAGAACTAGCACTCCTGAAAGAAAGGATATTGCGGAGACACGGCTTAGCCACAGCCTGGGGGATGTTTCCAGAATGAGATTTTCACTCTGCAGCGGAGTGTGCGCTGATATGAAACTTGCTGGCAGATTAAAACTGTGTGCCCGACCGAGACTCGAACTCGGGACCTTTGCCTCTCGCGGGCAAGTGCTCTACCAACTGAGCTACCGAAGCACGACTCACGCCCGGTCCTCACAGCTTTACTTCTGCCAGTATCTCGTCTCCTACCTTCCAAACTTTACAGAAGCTCTCCTGCGAATCTTGCAGAACTAGCACTCCTGAAAGAAAGGATATTGCGGAGACACGGCTTAGCCACAGCCTGGGGGATGTTTCAAGAATGAGATTTTCACTCTGCAGCGGAGTGTGCGCTGATATGAAACTTGCTGGCAGATTAAAACTGTGTGCCCGACCGAGACTCGAACTCGGGACCTTTGCCTCTCGCGGGCAAGTGCTCTACCAACTGAGCTACCGAAGCACGACTCACGCCCGGTACTCACAGCTTTACTTCTGCCAGTACCTCGTCTCCTACCTTCCAAACTTTACAGAAGCTCTCCTGCGAACCTTGCAGAACTAGCACTTCTGAAAGAAAGGATATTGCGGAGACATGGCGTGAGTCGTGCTTCGGTGGCTCAGATGGTAGAGCACTTGCCCGCGAAAGGCAAAGGTCCCGAGTTCGAGTCTCGGTCGGGCACACAGTTTTAATCTGCCAGCAAGTTTCATATCAGCGCACACTCCGCTGCAGAGTGAAAATCTCATTCTGGAAACATCCCCCAGGCTGTGGCTAAGCCATGTCTCCGCAGTATCATTTCTTTCAGGAGTGCTAGTTCAGCAAGGTTCGCAGGAGAGCTTCTGTAAAGTTTGGAAGGTAGGAGACGAGATACTGGCAGAAGTAAAGCTGTGAGGACCGGGCGTGAGTCGTGCTTCGGTATCTCAGATGGTAGAGCACTTGCCCGCGAAAGGCAAAGATCCCGAGTTCGAGTCGCGGTCGGGCACACAGTTTTAATCTGCCAGGAAGTTTCATATCAGCGCACACTCCGTTGCAGAGTGAAAATCTCATTCTGGTAACTGAAAGTCATCCTTCTTCTTGAACAAAATAAAGATTTGTGGACGAGATTGGACTTCTTTCCATATTTTTTGAAACTGATGCAATGATACGCTAACACCAAATATTATGGAATAAAAAAGCTTTTTCGTACCCATATTGAGTTATTGCTCTGTGTAACTGCATCTCATGATGGGTACGAGCCCGAGAATGGTAGTGTAGTAACCATGAGCCAGAGAGAGAGAGAGAGAGAGAGAGAGAGAGAGAGAGAGAGAGAGAGAGAGCACCTTGAGATTTTCTGCTGCATTATTTGATAGTACCTAGCAGGAATTATCCAACTGTTTCTGGCTATTTCAAAGCAGTTCATACATTTTATTGTACATCGTAATTAAACAGTTTATACTTTCTTCCATGTTTATGCCAAGCTATACAGCGCGATTGAATTTATTTTGCTAATGTGCTCGCTTGTTCTTCTCCTAAAATCTCTTCACCTTCTCGTCGTGGTTTTTCTTATGATCTCTTGGACGTATCAGTTGGTTCAGCTTTAAACTAAAGTTTGTCAATTGAAGTTCTGTTTGCAACTTTATTCTGTAGAATTTTATTTCCCTTTTTGCTCAACATCTTTTTCAATTTCAAGTATCCAGTGGTTTTTACTTTCATTGAGAGGGCAAGATACAGTCTACTTGCTTTAAATATGGGAACGCGGCCACAAAATTTTAACCTTCTTTCATCAAAGTGTCCGAGATTTTCTGCAAATTTTGATATAACTAGCTAGACTTCCATCTGAATCTGGATGGTTCCCTCAACACAAACCGAGAAAAACCTTTTCCTTTATATATTCATTTCTTCTTTTTCTATGTTTTTAGTTAATGATCTGCCTCAAAAGATTGCTATATCTGACGCATACAACCTTCAGGTTTGACTACTGTAATGTTATGTTTTAATTTTGCCTTACGAGGTACATACACTACGTGATGAAAAGTATTCGGACGATGGCTGAGAATGACTTACAAGTTCGTGGCGCCCTCCATCGGTAATGCTGGAATTCAATATGGTGTTGGTCCACCCTTAACCTTGATGACAGCTGCCACTCTCGCAGGCATACGTTCAATAAGGTGCTGGAAAGTTTCTTGGGAAATGGCAGTCCATTCTTCACGGAGTGCTGCACTGAGGAGAGGTAGCGTTGTCGGACGGTGAGGCCTGGCAAGAAGTTGGCGTTCAAAAACATCCCAAAGGTGTTCTATACGATTCAGGTCAGGACTCTGTGCAGGCCAGTCCATTACAGGGATGTTATTGTCGTGTAACCACTCCGCCACTGGCCGTGCATTATGAACAGGTGCTCGATCGTGTTGAAAGATGCTGTCGCCATCCCCGAATTGCTCTTCAACAGCGGGAAGCAAGAAGGTGTTTAAAACATCAATGTAGGCCTGTGCTGTGATAGTGCCAACAAAGGTGCAAGCCCCCTCCATGGAATACACGACCACGCCATAACACCACCGCCTTCGATTTTTACTGTTGGCAGTACACACGCTGGCAGATGACGTTCACCGGGAATTCTGTACGCACATCCTGCCATCGGATCGCCACATTGTGTATTGTGATTCGTCACTCCACAGACCGTTTTTCCACTGTCCAATCGTCTAATGTTTACGCTCCTTACACCAAGCGAGGCATCGTTTGGCATTTACTAGCTTGATGTGTGGGTTATAAGCAGCCGCTCGACCATGAAATCCAAGGTTTCTCACCTCCCACCTGTCATAGCACTTGCAGTGGATCCTAATGCAGTTTGGAATTCCTGTATGATAGTCTGGATAGATGTCTGCCTATTACACATTACGACCCTCTTCAACTGTCATCGGTCTCTGTAAGGCAACAGACAAGGTAGGCCTGTAAGCTTTAGTGCTGTTCGTGTCCCTTCACGTTTCCACTTCACTATCACATCGGAAACAGTGGACCTAGGGATGTTTAGGAGTGTGGAAATCTTGCGTACAGACGCATGATAGAAGTGACACCCAATCACCTGACCTCGTTCGCAGTCCGTGAGTTCCGCAGAGCGCCCTACGCCCCATTCTGCTCTCCCACGATGTCTAATGACTACTGAGGTCGCTGAAGTGAAGTATCTGGTAGTAAGTGGCAGCACAATGCACCTAATATGAAAAAGTATGTTTTTGGGGGTGTCCGGATACTTTTTATCACATAGTGTATTCATTTTTATTGTACCTATTCCATGTAATTTGATAATGTTTTCTAATTTTATCATTCTCTCTTCATTTGCTTCACGATTTAATCCATAGGGTTGGATGATTTCTCCTAGGTATTTAAAACTTAATACTTGAGATATTTTACCAAACTCTGTAAACATGGGTTGTCCATCTAGGTATCGAGGAGAACGTCCCATGGATTGGGTTTATTCAAGAAAACTTTCAGTCCACTTTTAACTGCTATTTCGTGGAGTATCAGTCGACTCTTCTCCGTCGTTTGAGAAGATCGCTAGATCGTCTCCCTAAGATAAACATCGTTTATGAATTTTAATTTGACACGGTCTGCCAAGGGTTATTGGTTTTACTTATTTTTCCCATGCCATAATTACTTTTTATGGTTAAAGATTAAACATTAAGGGAGATGGTTGTCTCCCTTTCGGAACCCTGTTTTTATATCAAAAGATTCAGACATTTCACCCTGAAATTTTACTTTTGATATGTATCAGCTATTGTTTCTTTAATTAATTATCTTGTCTTTCAACTCACTTTGAAGTCTTCTAGTATGTTGAAGATTGTATATCTATCTATTTAATCGTCTGTTGCACGCTGAAAGTGGAAGTGAGGTGAGGGAGACAGTTACAGTATATGAGACCCCCTCTCCAGTACTGAATACCGGATCCGCGCCTGGAACCCTCCGTCCCTGCCATGCTCTCCTCAGTGATCTCCAGAGCATAAATGTAGATGTAGATGTTGATGAAACTGTTTGTTAATCTTAGTTTCCATGTTTTGTCTCCCAACAGCAAAGAGAAAGAACAACAATTAAGCAGAAAATGTTCGATACGAAAAATGGACTTCAGAAATGACGAGGTAGCTTTTAGTAAGTAAAGCAACCATCACTTCGAAGATTCATGTTGGATAAAAACACCGCTGTAGTTGTGTGGTTACTGTATTTCATCAGCAAGACCAGTTTCGTAACGGTAGTTACATCACCAGGTGAAGTAAATTACAACGTCGTGCTGGAGTACAGGTGATATTAAACTTTCTCTCCCCCCTACGCCTCCCCTCTTCCTAGAATTTAATATCATATGATACTCTAACATCATGCTGTAACTGACTTTACTTGATGATGTGGCTGACATTACGAAACTGATGGTGATTTTGAAGCAAAATAACCATACAGCTGCAACAATGTTTTTATTCAACATGAAGGTTTTTAGTTGTGGGTGTCCGTTAAACAAAGTTTCGTGTTCAACGACTCTGAAAATTGCTTGGAGCACCGAAATGCTTTACGAGGCATGGTCCTGTTAGTTAAAGATACGCCATGGCCTTCCCCGACATTTTGAACTGATCTATCCAGCCAGTTACAGAGGGATGTACAGTTTAACGTGGATTCCGAACCATGGTGAAACTCGAGATTTTTCAAATCAAGAAACATTGTCAGAGACGAAAGAAATGATAAGCAACAGGATAATATCAAAACCATATGGTCAGTTGTCAAGGAAGTGACTGGTCAGCAGCACAAGGTTGACGATATAAAGTCAGTTCGCAGTAAAACTATTTCTGTTACTGACAATCAGTTATATGTGCAGTATTTAACAATCATTTTCTGAGCATTGCTGGTGAATTAAATAAAAATTTAGTTTCTACAGGAAACCATATAACTTTCTTGGCAAATGCCTTTCCGAGATTGATGTCTGAAATACTCCTCTGTGATACAGACAAGAGGGAGACGGAGTCAATAATTAAATCACTGAAGACCAAGGACTCTCATGGTTATGATGGAGTGTCTGGCAGAATATTAAAGTACTGTGCTGCACATGTTAGCCCTGTATTTATCCATATTTGTAATTTTTCCTTTAGGAATGGTCAGTTTCCTGAGCGATTAAAGAACTCAGTAGTAAAGCCGCTTTATAAAAAGGGAGAAAGGGATAATGTACATAATTTTAGACCTATTTCTATGTCACGAATATTTGCAAAAGTTATTGAAAAGGCTATGTATGTAAGGATAACTGATCATTTTATATCACACGATTTGCTATAAAGTGTACAGTTCGGCTTTAGAAGTCGTTTAACGACTGAAAATGGTATATTCTCTTTTCTGTGTGAGGTACTGTATGGGCTAAACAAAAGGTTTCAAACGCTTGGCGTATTTTTTGATTTATCGAAGGCATTTGATTGTGTTGCTTCAGAAGTTGGACCATTACGGAATACGGGGAGTAGCTCACAATTGGTTCAGCTCTTACTTTAGCAACAGGCAGCAAAAGGTCATTATTCACAATGCTGATAACGGCTGTGATGTGGGGTCTGAGTGGGGTACTGTCAAATGGTGGGTGCCCCAGGGATCAGTGTTGGCGCCACTCCTGGTCCTTATTTATATAAATGATATGCCCTCTAGTATTACAGGTAACTGTAAAATATTTCTGTTTGCTGATGACACTAGCTTGGTATTAAAGGATGTTGTGTGCAACATTGGCTCGGTTTCAAATAGTGCAGTACATGACCTCAGTTCATGGCTTGTAGAAAATAAACTAACGCTAAATCACAGTAAGACTCAGTTTTCAACAAAACCTGACATTTTAATTTTACAGAACTGGCATATGATTAGTGAAACTGAACAGCTCAAATTTTTAGGTGTTCAGATAGGTAGTAAGTTGTCGTGGAAAGCCCACGTTCAGGATCTTGTTCAAAGACTTAATACTGCCATTTTTACTATTTGAATGGTATCAGAAGTGAGTGATCGTTCGACAGGAAAATTAGTCTAGTTTGCTTATTTTCATTCGCAATTGTCGTATGGTATTATATTTTGGGATAACTCTTCCAATTCTAAAAGGATATGTTTGGCTCAGAAACGGGCGGTTCGGGCAATAAGTGGTGTTAGTTCACGAACCTCTTGTCGACCTCTGTTCACGAGTCTGGGTATTTTGACATTGGCCTCTCAATACTTATATTCCTTATTGTCGTTTCTTGTTACCAATATTAGTTTATTCCCAAGAATAAGCAACTTTCACTCGGTTAATACTCGACAGAAATCAAACCTGCATTTGAATCGGACTTCCTTAACTCTTGTGCAAATAGGTGTGCAGTTTACTTCTGCATCCATTTTCAATAAGCTGCCACTCGAATTCAACAATCTTAGCAGTAATCCACGCGCTTTCAAATCGAAACTGAAGAGTTTCCTCATGGGTCACTCCTTATATTCTGTCGAGGAGTCCCTTGTAAACTTAAGGTGATTTTTATTGTACTGTTGATAGTGTTTACTTAAACTTGTGGCTTGACTTTTTTCGGGTTCATAAACATTTTATTTTTATCTGATAACACTTTTATGTTGTAATTTCATGTACTGACATGTTCCATGACCTTGGAGAGTTGCTCCTCAATTTGGTCCTACGGAACTTGACGAGTAAATAATAAATAATAAAACAAAGAGTCGAGGATTGACCGGGGGTCGAACCCAAGACCTTTGAATTTGTAGTGTGACACTTCATCACTGAGCCAAAGCGCGTAAAAAGTGCGAAGGATTATTTCTTTTCCGGGCTTCCCGAAAACTGAACACTAGAGATGGGTAGTTCGCGAACGAACGGGTCCAAAGGAACGGTTCACCAAGATGAACGAAAGGACCAAGGAACGAATTCCAAGGAACGATCGGTTCATAGTTCACTTCGGTCGCAGGGTCTACTTATAGTTCCCGGGAACGAGGTACGATCGGTTCATAGTTCATTAGTTCACTTCGGTCGCGGCGGTCACTTCGGCAGTTCTCGTTCCACCCTCGGTCGCGTGCTCGTCTCAATCTCGGTCTCCCACGGCCACACTCGTCATTCTTCGCATGACCACCTGTCTCGGTTCCACTGCCGACTGCTCCTAATTAGTTCAGTATCCAGTTGTTTGTTTCGTTCTGTGCGCTCGCCCATTTTACATGTGTTCCAAAGTGTCCTTGCACTTGGTTCTAGCTATTCAGCGTCCACGACCGGTAATCAAAAAGTATTTTATAGTTACGTAAATTACATGAAAATTACATTGTATGTAATAGGTACTTCTTTTCAGGTAACAAAAGGGCATATCACCTCACTTCATTATATCGATAAACAGCAGAAGACATACTTATAACAAGGCAAGTTTTTTTTTGTTATTCATATATTTTTTGGTTTCATCGACTTGATTTAGCAGCTAACTTTCAATAATTTGCTTAATTTTTAGTGTAAGAAAGTTCATATAAAACGATTTTCGTGTATCTTTCATATACAAAACATTACATTTAGGAAGGCTCTAATTCTTTTTAAGTTTGGTTGTTTCCCAATTGCATTACCTGCTAGTTTGGTTTATTTGAAAAAAAAAGTGGGTTCTGGGTCATTTTGGCTCATTAGGAAAAGCGGTGCCTCTCCATTTGAAAAGACATAGATTGCCATAAAATCGTATTTACTTATTATCTCAAAAACATTTGTTCAGAAGGGGCTTTCAAACCAAAAACTTTATTACTGCGAACTTAATTATTATTATTATTGCTGCATTACTTTAATAATGCAACATTAAAATCTAATTTTTACTAAGCGTGTGACGCAAGTATGAGAAAACCACATTTTATTTTATGCTTCCATAAAGTCTCTACTTCGTCTACGAACTCAGAGACAACGTGAAGTATATATAGGGTGTAAACGATTATTGTTTACAACGTAGCATAGCTATGTAGTGGAAGTCGAAACGAAGAATTTTATACAAGACACTTGTGGTCTATTAAGTTGGGAAACAGTCACCAACAGGTTTACAAGACTACATGAGCTATAACGCATGCGCGTCGCGTGAGATTTTCATGTTCTCTTCTCCGGCTCTCTGCACATCGTCATCTATTGTTTCGCAATTGTTGCTTGCATTAGCTTGTTATTTCTTCACTGCCTATTATTACATGTTTGTCTGTTTGTTGTATCTGCTCGTAACGGGCAACACATCGTCCGTAATTGGCGAGCAGTCTGTACTCGGGGCCGGTTTTCTGTGCGCCTCCCTATATTATTTCCCTGCGATCAGCCACACAAGGCTACAGTTGGCTAAACGAGAGGTTCTGCAGAATCACAGAAATTACTTCTAAAAGTGTGTAACAATTCTGTAATGAATAAAAACTCTATACTCCAGGGGGGAGGCAAGTGCCCCCTCTTGGTGCCCTCCATCCTTCAGTCACCTACACTACTAGTTTTCAGTTTTTCATAAGAACCACATACCAAGCACAAATGAACGGTGAACGAGTAAAAATGATCGGTTCCCAAAAAAGAACGATCAGCATGTCATTCTCAAAGGAGAGAAGTCTTCCGAAGTAAGAGTGATTTCAGGTGTGCCGCAGGGGAGTCTCATAGGGCCGTTGCTATTCACAATATACATAAATGACCTTGTGGATGACATCGGAAGTTCACTGAGGCTTTTTGCAGATGATGCTGTGGTGTATCGAGAGATTGTAACAATAGAAAATTGTACTGAAATGCAGGAGGATCTGCAGCGAATTGACGCATGGTGCAGGGAATGGCAATTTATCTCAATGTAGACAAGTGTAATGTGCTGCGAATACATAGAAAGAGAGATCCCTTATCATTTAGCTACAAAATAGCAGGTCAGCAACTGGAAGCAGTTAATTCCATAAATTATCTGGGAGTACGCATTAGGAGTGATTTAAAGTGGAATGATCATATAAAGTTGACCGTCGGTAAAGCAGGTGCCAGACTGAGATTCATTGAAAGAATCCTAAGGAAATGCAGTCCGAAAACAATGGAAGTAGGTTACAGTACGCTTGTTCGCCCACTGCTTGAATACTGCTCAGCAGTGTGGGATCTGTAGCAGATAGGGTTGATAGAAGAGATAAAGAAGATCCAACGCAGAGCAGCGCGCTTCGTTACAGGATCATTTAGTAATCGCGAAAGCGTTACGGAGATGATAGATAAACTCCAGTGGAAGACTGCAGGAGAGACGCTCAGCAGCTCGGTACGGACTTTTGTTAAAGTTTCGAGAACATACCTTCACCGAAGAGTCAAGCGGTATATTGCTCCCTCCTACGTACACTCCTGGAAATTGAAATAAGAACACCGTGAATTCATTGTCCCAGGAAGGGGAAACTTTATTGACACATTCCTGGGGTCAGATACATCACATGATCACACTGACAGAACCACAGGCACATAGACACAGGCAACAGAGCATGCAAAATGTCGGCATTAGTACAGTGTATATCCACCTTTCGCAGCAATGCAGGCTGCTATTCTCCCATGGAGACGATCGTAGAGATGCTGGATGTAGTCCTGTGGAACGGCTTGCCATGCCATTTCCACCTGGCGCCTCAGTTGGACCAGCGTTCGTGCTGGACGTGCAGACCGCGTGAGACGACGCTTCAGCCAGTCCCAAACATGCTCAATGGGGGACAGATCCGGAGATCTTGCTGGCCAGGGTAGTTGACTTACACCTTCTAAAGCACGTTGGGTGGCACGGGATACATGCGGACGTGCATTGTCCTGTTGGAACAGCAAGTTCCCTTGCCGGTCTAGGAATGGTAGAACGATGGGTTCGATGACAGTTTGGATGTGTCCCCTCGACGATCACCAGTGGTGTACGGCCAGTGTAGGAGATCGCTCCCCACACCATGATGCCGGGTGTTGGCCCTGTGTGCCTCGGTCGTATGCAGTCCTGATTGTGGCGCTCACCTGCACGGCGCCAAACACGCATACGACCATCATTGGCACCAAGGCAGAAGCGACTCTCATCGCTGAAGACGACACGTCTCCATTCGTCCCTCCATTCACGCCTGTCACGACACCACTGGAGGCGTGCTGCACGATGTTGGGGCGTGAGCGGAAGACGGCCTAACGGTGTGCGGGACCGTAGCCCAGCTTCATGGAGACGGTTGCGAATGGTCCTCGCCGATACCCCAGGAGCAACAGTGTCCCTAATTTGCTGAGAAGTGGCGGTGCGGTCCCCTACGGCACTGCGTAGGACCCTACGGTCTTGGCGTGCATCCGTGCGTCGCTGCGGTCCGGTCCCAGGTCGACGGGCACGTGCACCTTCCGCCGACCACTGGCGACAACATCGATGTACTGTGGAGACCTCACGCCCCACGTGTTGAGCAATTCGGCGGTACGTCCACCCGGCCTCCCGCATGCCCACTATACGCCCTCGCTCAAAGTCCGTCAACTGCACATACGGTTCACGTCCACGCTGTCGCGGCATGCTACCAGTGTTAAAGACTGCGATGGAGCTCCGTATGCCACGGCAAACTGGCTGACACTGACGGCGGCGGTGCACAAATGCTGCGCAGCTAGCGCCATTCGACGGCCAACACCGCGGTTCCTGGTGTGTCCGCTGTGCCGTGCGTGTGATCATTGCTTGTACAGCCCTCTCGCAGTGTCCGGAGCAAGTATGGTGGGTCTGACACACCGGTGTCAATGTGTTCTTTTTTCCATTTCCAGGAGTGTATATCTCGCGAAGAGACCATGAGGATAAAATCTGAGATATTGGAGCCCACACAGAAGCATACCGACAATCCTTCTTTCCACGAACAATACGAGACTGGAATAGGAGAACCGATAGAGGTACTCAAGGTACCCTTCGCCACACACCGTCAGGTGGCTTGCGGAGTATGGATGTAGATGTAGATGTAGATGTAGAACTAGTTCCCAAGGATGAACGAGTTTGCCCATCTCTACTGAACACCGGTCCCTTACCGGCTCCCACTGTGCTTCCCGTTGCTACCCCACGGAACTAGTCCCGCAACGTTCTGATGACGCCGAACCGCGTTTTTTTAAACTCGATTCCTCTCGATCATTGTAGAGGTGCAGAGGTAGACGTGTTAAACACGGTGTAACGGAAGATACGGCGGGTTAAAGGAATGGCCAGCGCCGCTAACAGGCAGCTCCTTAAAACGCGACCACCTGCTGCTCCTCTCGTCTCCTTTTCCTGGCCCGGACCGGTTCCGGCCAGCGAGGAATGCACCCGTCTTGGCGCTACCGGTTTCGCGAGACTGGCGCCTCGCCCGACCTGCCGCGCTGGCCGACTTCACCTGTCGCCTCGAGGGGGCGAGGGCGTCGCCGCTGGAGCCGGGAACTAGTCCGGTCTGGTCTAGAGCGCCGATCGCACGCCGGAGGGGAACCGGCGCTCGCTTAATGAAGCGGCCCGGCCCGGCCTTCCAGTTCCGCGTGGGGACCGATTCGCCTCGGGACGCGCCGATTATGATGCAAATTCGCGCTACCTGTCTTCCTTAGCGGGACGCGCCGTCTCCGCAGGTGTGGCTCGGTTGCCCCGCCGGCCGCAAAAACGTCCCGTAGCTGGATAGAGCGACCCGTATTCCCGGCCCGGGACGCGTCGTTACAACGACTGCTTCGAGCCGTTCCGGTTAAGACCTGCCCGCTGGTCGTCGGCCCAGTCTAAATTTATCCGTGTAACCGTTGGCAATTGGGCTAATCACTACAAACGGGAATTTCTTCTCACACGGAACGAGGTCTCGACAGGATATATGTCAAGCAACGACTTCACAAAGTTCGTCGCTAACGGTTCTGGGAAAGTTCTAACTGGGGTGGCAGATGCCTGTGTCAAATAAATGTATTCAAAGTAGACTACTGGCCATTAAAATTGCTACACCAAGAAGAAATGCAGATGATAAACGGGTATTCATTGGACAAATATATTATACTAGAACTAATATGTGATTACATTTTCACGCAATTTGGGTGCATCGATCCTGAGAAATCAGGATCCAGAACAACTACCTCTGGCTGTAATAACGCCCTTGATACGCCTGGGCATTGAGTGAAACAGAGCTTGGATGGCATGTACAGGTACAGCTGCCCATGTAGCTTCAACACGATACCACAATTCATCGAGAGTAGTGACTCGCGTATTGTGACGAGCCAGTTGCTCGGCCACCACTGACCAGACGTTTTCAATTGGTGAGAGATCTGGAGAATGTGCTGGCCAGGGCAGCAGTCGAACTTTTTCTGTATCCAGAAAGGCCCGTACAGGACCTTCAACATGCGGTCGTGCAGTATCCTGGTGAAACGTAGGGTTTCGCAGGGATCCAATGAAGGGTAGAGCCACTGGTCGTAACACATCTGAAATGAAACGTCCACCGTTAAAAATGCCGTCAATGCGAACAAGACGTGACCGAGACGTGTAACCAATGGCACCCCGTACCATCATGCCGGGTGATACGCCAGTATGGTGATGACGAATACACGCTTCCAATGTGCGTTCACCGCGATGTCGCCAAACACGGATGCGACCGTCATAATGCTGTAAACAGAACCTGGATTCATGACGTTTTGCCATTCGCGCACTAAGGTTCGTCGCTGAGTACACCATCGCAGGCGCTCCTGTCTGTGATGCAGCGTCAAGGGTAACTGCAGCCATGATCTCCGAGCTGATAGTTCATGTGCTGTAAACGTCATCGAACTGTTCGTGCAGATGGTTGTTGTCTTGTAAACGTCCCCATCTGTTGACTCAGGGATCGAGACGTGGCTGCACGATCCGTTACAGCCATGCGGATAAGATGCCCGTCATCTCGCCTACTAGTGATACGAGACCGTTGGGATCCAGCACGGCGTTCCGTATTACCCTCCTGAACCCACCGATTCCATGTTCTGCTAACAGTAATTGGATCTCGACCAACGCGAGCAGCAATGTCGCGATACGATAAACCGTAATCGCGACAGGCTACAATCCGAACTTGTTCAAAGTCGGAAACGTGATGGTACGCATCTCTCCTCCTTACACGAGGCATCACAACAACGTTTCACCAGGCAACGCCGGTCAACTTCTGTTTGTGTATCAGAAATGGGTTGGAAACTTTCCTCATGTCAGCACGTTGTGGTTCGCCACCGGCGCCAACTTTGTGTGAATGCTCTGAAAAGCTAATCATCTGCATATCACAACATCTTCTTCCTGTCGGTTAAATTTCGGGTCTGTAGCACGTCATCTTCGTGGTGTAACTTGTGATGTACACTAATATATCTGGGACGGCAAAGAAATTGGAATATCAACTGAAGAGTAAGCAGTGTCGCACGCGGGGCGTTCGATAAGTACCGCAATACATTTTTTCTCTCGGCCAATTTCGGTTAAAAAAATACAGGATTTCTACATCTACATCTAGATGGATACTCTGCAAATCATATTTAAGTGCCTGGCAGAGGGTTCATCGAACCACCTTCACAATTCTCTATTATTCCAATCTCGTATAGCGCTCGGAACGAATGAACACCTATATCTTATCCGTACGAGCTCTGATTTCCCTTATTTTATGGTGGTGATCGTTCCGCCCTACGTAGGTCGGTGTCAACAAAATATTTTCGCATTCGGAGGAGAAAGTTGGTGATTGGGATTTCGTGAGAAGATTCCATCGAAACGAAAAACGCCTTTCTTTTAATGATTTCCAGCCCAAATCCCGTAGCATTTCTGTCACACTCTCTCCCATATTTCGCGATAATACAAAACGTGCTGCCTTTCTTTGAACTTTTTCTATGTACTCCATCAGTCCTATCTGGTAAGGATCCCACACCGCACAGCAGTATTCTAAAAGTGGATGGACAAGCGTAGTGTAGGCCGTCTCCTTAGTAGGTCTGTTACATTTTCTAAGTGTCCTACCAATAAAACGCAGCCTTTGGTTAGCCTTCCCCACAACATTTTCTATATGTTCTAGCCAATTTAAGTTGTTCGTAATTGTAATACCTAGGTATTTAGTAGAATTTACGGCTTTTAGATTAGACTGATTTATCGTGTAACCGAAGTTTAACGAGTTCCTTTTAGCACTCATGTTGATGACCTCATACTTTTCGTTATTTTGGGTGAACTGCAACTTTTCGCACCATTCAGATATTTCTTCTAAAGCGTTTGGCGGTTTGTTTTAATCTTCTGACGACTTTATTAGTCGATAAACGACAGCGCCATCTGCAAACAATCGAAGACGACTGCTCCGATTGTCTCCCAAATCGTTTATATACATAAGGAACAGCAAAGGGCCTATAACACTACCTTGGGGAACGCCTGAAATCACTTCTGTTTTACTCGATGACTTTCCGTCAATTACTACGAACTGTGACCTCTGACAGGAAATCGCAAATCCAGTGACATAACTGCACAAAAGCGTGCAATCAGAATAAGTACTGGGGCTCATCCAAGATCATCCTGCAGACACTTATTTAAAGAGCTAGAGATCTTCACTGTAGCCCCACAATATATATATTCACTTATGAAATTTGTTATTAACAATCAGGACGAATTCAAAACACGGCATGTACATGGCTACAACACTAGGAGAAAGGATGATCTTCGCTACTCAGGGTTAAATCTAAATTTGGCTCAGAAGGGGGTAAATTATGCTGCCACAAAAGTCTTTGGTCATTTACCTAACAGCATCAAAAGTCTGACAGATAGCCATATAGCATTTAAAAGGAAATTAAAAGAATTTCTTAATGGCAACTCCTACTCATTAGATGAAATTTTGGATTTAGTAAGTGGGTAATCACCCCAACCTTCACAAAAAAATTTAAATATTGAGTGTCATGTAATACTTTGTGTAATGTAATATCTTGTATAGACACCTTTTATTAACCTGACACGTTCCGCATCATTACGATGTGTCGTAATTATGATCTGTGGAACAATTACTAATCTAATCTAATCTAATCCAATCTGAGATGATATTCCATAAGCATGCAATTTCACTACGAGCCGCTTGTGTGGTACAGTGTCAAAAGCCTTCCGGAAATCCAGGAATACGGAATCTATCTGAAATCCCTTGTCAATAGCACTCAGCACTTCATGTAAATAAAGAGCTAGTTGTGTTTCACAGGAACGATGTTTTGTTGTGGGACGCTCGTGCAGCATCCTCGTATCATCTCCTATATTTTAATGACGTTCAGATAAGTGGCGGCTCTAGAAATAGCCTTAAAATGGCGTCCGCAACAGAGGGCGTTCCAAGCAGAGAGATGTCATTGAGTTTCTTTTGGCGGAAAACCAGAACATCGCAGATGTTCATAGGCGCTTGCAGAATGTTTCCGGAGACCTGGCAGTGGACAAAAGCACGGCGAGGCGTCTGTCATAATCGCGACAAGGTCACGCAACCTTGTCCGATCTCACCACTTGCCGGTTGGCCGCAGACGACTGTGACTCGTCCAATATTGAAACGTGCGGACACTCTCATTCGAGGCGAGCAACAGTTCACCATCAAACGCCTCGCTGCGCATCTGTACCTCTCTGTGGCTGTACAGGCACACTCGTCCACCAGTTGGGGTACCGAAAGGGGTGTGCCCTCTGGGTTTATCGACGCCTAACGGAAAACCATAAAGAACACTGAAGGACAAACTGTACCGAATTGCTTGCGCATTACGAGGCTGATCGTGACAATTGTTTTGCCGAACATCGTTACAGGCGATGAAGCATGGGTTCATCACTTCGAACCTGAAACAAAAGGGAATCCACTGAGCGGCGCCACACCACTTCTTCTCCAAATAAAAAGTACAGAGCCTCACCCACAACCTGAAAAGTCGAGGCAACGGTCTTCTGGGACTCTGAAGGGGTTTTATTTATTTATTTATTCGTATGTCTCACATTCAGTTTAAAATTACAGGTACATAACGTTAGTACATGTATATTAGAAGAATACGCATATACAAAACTACACATAAAATTAACTATATGTCAATATCGAAGCTCGTAATCCATATAAGAGCTGCATCATCAGCTTTCATGAGGGCGCTCCGAGTCCCCTGATAGGAATGCAAGTGGCATTCATCTCTAATGTACTTGACTGTCTGTTCCGTAGT
Source organism: Schistocerca nitens (assembly GCF_023898315.1). NCBI lineage: Eukaryota > Metazoa > Arthropoda > Insecta > Orthoptera > Acrididae > Schistocerca > Schistocerca nitens. Next base: position 81,300,403 of record NC_064615.1, read on the forward strand.
CCCGCAGTCACAAACCGGAGACCGTGCAGCACCCCATTTGTAAGCAGAGTATAGGTATCGTCCATGCCCAGTGCGAGCACTGTCCAATTTGACTCACAGATTTCTGTGCCAGCAGTATCACAGTTATACTTTCGTAGCCACTCACTCTCTTCAGTATGTTCAATAATTTGACAGTCCAGATCCCGCAGGTCTCGCACCCCGGTGTTACAGGCATCTAGTTGTTCTGCTTGCCGTAATGGTGGTTTTCTTGACTGAAGACTATGTGTGGTTCAACTGGACGTCGATCAAGTAGGCGTGGCAGCTGTTTAGCCACTCCAGAGCACAATTCTCGGCTGCTGAAAAGACCAGTGCAATGGATGCTGTGCACAAGGTATCTGCTGAAGCTCCCTCGTCGTCAGAAGCCGGGAGGATTCTACCTAGCACTGACGTGTCTCCCAGAATCTCCGGAAGCGGCCTGGTAACGCGCGCACCTATCTGCATGAATCGCTAAATTACTTGACATGAATGACTGAATTTTTGAAAAAGAAACACGATGGTTATCGTAGTTCGTATCCGTTACATTTGATTTCAAACGATAATAATAAATAGAATAATAAACCATAACCAGTTACAGTTTTTCAGTTTTTTATGTATCCTGACGTGTTTCGTCTATTACACGGCATCCTCAGGTCACTTATGAGTTGTACAAGTCGTTGATGGACTCTTTTTTTCCGTTATGAGCTCTCCCACCACAACCTATGGTTTTTCTTTACAGAATGAAAGAGTATCTCACTGAGAACTTCAAAAAAGTGTAATGCATTGCTTCACTATTATTGGTCGCCAACAGGTGATGTTTTAACGGGTAAAGATATATTTTCGTCTTCTGTAAGTTCTACAGAGTATTAATACTTGTACTTAGAAAAATATTATTTCTTAACCTTTAAATACTGGGATGTTACCTTTGACGTCACCACGGTCGATATTCTACCGTTACTTTCGCCACTAATACACAAATGCTTATCTAACAACGAAGTTGAACATAAGATGTTCACCTCTCCTCGTTTCTAGCTTTATTCATTTTAGTGTATTTCGACGTGGTGTTTCTAGATGTTGTGGAGATACATGGCAGTACGCATTCAGGTGCAAACAGTACGTATAAACCTAGATTCATTACATATTGCAGAGTGTCAGAACAGGCAGCATTCTCAACCTCTCCACCCATGGATAAAATGGGAAGAACCATGCAGTACACATGTAACTTTAAATGCAGTACACATGTAACTTTAAGAATAATGCTCGCGTGGTGTGTGACGCAATCACTCAAACAGTAGGGTTAAAAAACACAGTTTTACTTAAGTAGATTAGCAAGTCACTACTATAGTACAGTAATATGAGTTGCATGTTAGCTAATTCAACACTCGAGAAACGGATGTGACAACAGAAAAATGAAATAAAAAAAGATAGAGCATTAAAATTACCCCGCAAAAAATATCGACTTTTCCCAACCTGAGGTACATTTAACAATTTCTTGGGCATAATTACCTTCTACACATTGCTCACACTCCAGTGTTTCCCCTGTTCTACAGCCTTCATTTTCACGTTTCATCGTTATTTCATCCCAGACACTTCCTGTCCTCTTTTCAGTGTTCCTCTTTTATATAAATACTTTCTCGCGTTGTAAGTGTGAAAACTCGTTGAAACTGATTTCTTAATTCTACACAGCGCTAGCTGGATATCTGCAGACGTCATATGACAGTTATTTCACTCCATATTTTAACTCTATGCAAAAAAATTATGAAACAAATTTCTTTTTTTCATCATCACAATACTGCTGCAATAGAATGAATAATGTGATCCCTCTCATCGATGCCGACTTGTTGTTTCCGTGCTAAAAACAACTCGTCAGAACGCCCGTTAAAACACTCTTAAGCAATCGCGGAAAGAAAACTTGAGGGATCACAGCCTCTGTTTTTATTTTATAAAAAAATGCCCACCAGTATTAATTTCTGTTTTGAGATATAGCGGAATGTTTTCTTCTGTTGGAATGTATTACGTAATTTATTGCTCTATGATATATTTTTTATTTATTTTCCTCCTCTTTCCAATTAAAGACAAATAGGCAGAGACCTACAACACTTTTGTGCTCGAATGATGAAATATAGCTAGTTGCCTAAAGGTCTTGGCCGGTGCAAAAGCCACATATTGACTTCATGAGTCTCAATATGAAATAAAAAGCAATATAGAAATACTGTGACATTGTTTATGTTAACTCTGCTCTTTATACACGTTTCAATTTCTTACTTTTGCATTAAGGGCTATTTTATTGAAATATTGTCTTTTAGAGGACGCAATTTTGAAATGAAGAAAGATTATTCTCTGGTGCGTAATAAGCGGACGGTAAAATAAAGACAGCTACTATTACTTAAAGAACTACTACTTACCACTTTACTCAGAAAATTGCATAGATATTCAGGTTTCATCCTTGGAAATAATTATCTTCGTTGATGACATCCTTAAATCGAGATTATTTCACACTTTAAGCTGTTTTAATTTCTAGAAATGAAGATTTCTGAGGGGCTACGGAAATGTTGCGACATGTTGTAGCTGATGTGAAACGGTGGAATCTTCCTGTAGTATAATCGATGATGTAATAAACGAAGATTGACGTGGGAGATGTTGTAAGTCACTGGATGCATATCGTATCAGACTATTGAGGACACAGGTTTTACACGAGAGAACTAGCGTAGACGGTCACAGCACAGTTTGACTCACTATAGTCAGAACTTGAACCCGGAGACAGTTTAAGGTAGGAAGGCGTCTCATGTATTACGAGAAGGTACTTCAGGGCGGAATACGATTCTGTGCTCAATATACTACTTCCGTACAGAAAATGGATATAAAACTGGGCTAACAGTACCTTGCTACAGACAAATGGTTCAAATGGCCCTAAGCACTGTGGGACTTAACATCTGAAGTTATGAGTCCCCTAGACTTAAACTACTTAAACTTAACTAACCTAATGACATCACACAAATCCATGCCCGAGGCAGGATTCGAAACTAGGACCATAGCAGCTGCGCGGTTCAGGACTGAAGTACCTAGAACCGCTCGGCCACAGCGGCCGGCTGCTACAGATAAATATTCTTCTAGGGCTGCATGCGCGCATTGAAAAATGACGGTATACGAGTACCCTACATCACAATTTTTGTAGCGATTTGTTGAGTACAGCTGTAAATGTAAATCCAATGTTGTTGTTGTTGTGGTCTTCAGTCCTGAGACAGGTTTGGTGCAGCTCTCCATGCTACTCTATCCTGTGCAAGCTTCTTTATCTCCCAGTACCTACTGCAACCTACATCCTTCTGAATCTGTTTAGTGTATTCATTTCTTGGTCTCCCTCTACGATTTTTACCCTCCACGCAGCCCTCCAATCTTGGAGAGTGCCTCAGAATATGCCCTACCAACGGATCCCCTCTTCTAGTTAAGTTGTGCCACAAATTTCTCTTCTCTCCAATTCTATTCAATACCACCTCATTAGTTATGTGATCTACCCATCGTAAATCTAATACCGAGTTTAAAAGCTTGTAGCTGGATGAGAACGTCCCCAAGCGTTATGGTTAACAATATTTTTGATAATAACTTGAATTGCACGAAATGTTCGCAATATTTCAGGTAATTCAGATGGCAGATGTCGCAGGATACTGGAATGTGGCATCACCTAACGGCAGACACATTTTATCACTGAGTTACAGGTGGATGCGGTATGTTCACGTGTGGCTGACTTGCAGTTTGGGTAGGTGTTTGACTAAAAATCCAAAGATACAACCCTCAGTCGATAGTTATCACTTTAATCTCTGGTAACTATGCGTATATGCGAAAAATGCTACATTACACCGTGGATCGGAGTCTGTGGTGAAATGTAGTTCCACAGATAACTGAGTGGTTAAGTCAATTTAAAAGTCGGAGGAAAGTAAGATTCTGAACCTATAGCAGAGTAGACCTGACCAACTTCGTATGCTACAGTGCAAGGCCCGGGACCACATAGTTCCATGAAGATACATTTCATCATGTTATTCCTTTTCAAATCATTGTCATCCTGTAATTGTAATCTGTGCGAAATTGTGCTCAGCGACTGTTTAGTAAGACCACGTGGAATTTTCACTTACTGACAGGCGGCCGGTGTGGCCGTGCGGTTCTAGGCGCTTCAGTCTGGAACCGCGTGACCGCTACGGTCGCAGGTTCGAATTCTACCTCGAGCATGGATGTGTGTGATGTCCTTAGGTTAGTTAGGTTTAAGTAGTTCTAAGTTCTAGGGGACTGATGACCTCAGAGGTTAAGTCCCATAGTGCTTAGAGCCATTTGAACTTACTGACAAAGAGGGGTGATGGGGAATATATACACTCCTGGAAATTGAAATAAGAACACCGTGAATTCATTGTCCCAGGAAGGGGAAACTTTATTGACACATTCCTGGGGTCAGATACATCACATGATCACACTGACAGAACCACAGGCACATAGACACAGGCAACAGAGCATGCACAATGTTGGCACTAGTACAGTGTATATCCACCTTTCGCAGCAATGCAGGCTGCTATTCTCCCATGGAGACGATCGTAGAGATGCTGGATGTAGTCCTGTGGAACGGCTTGCCATGCCATTTCCACCTGGCGCCTCAGTTGGACCAGCGTTCGTGCTGGACGTGCAGACCGCGTGAGACGACGCTTCATCCAGTCCCAAACATGCTCAATGGGGGACAGATCCGGAGATCTTGCTGGCCAGGGTAGTTGACTTACACCTTCTAGAGCACGCTGGGTGGCACGGGATACATGCGGACGTGCATTGTCCTGTTGGAACAGCAAGTTCCCTTGCCGGTCTAGGAATGGTAGAACGATGGGTTCGATGACGGTTTGGACGTACCGTGCACTATTCAGTGTCCCCTCGACGATCACCAGTGGTGTACGGCCAGTGTAGGAGATCGCTCCCCACACCATGATGCCGGGTGTTGGCCCTGTGTGCCTCGGTCGTACGCAGTCCTGATTGTGGCGCTCACCTGCACGGCGCCAAACACGCATACGACCATCATTGGCACCAAGGCAGAAGCGACTCTCATCGCTGAAGACGACACGTCTCCATTCGTCCCTCCATTCACGCCTGTCGCGACACCACTGGAGGCGGGCTGCACGATGTTGGGGCGTGAGCGGAAGACGGCCTAACGGTGTGCGGGACCGTAGCCCAGCTTCATGGAGACGGTTGCGAATGGTCCTCGCCGATACCCCAGGAGCAACAGTGTCCCTAATTTGCTGGGAAGTGGCGGTGCGGTCCCCTACGGCACTGCGTAGGATCCTACGGTCTTGGCGTGCATCCGTGCGTCACTGCGGTCCGGTCCCAGGTCGACGGGCACGTGCACCTTCCGCCGACCACTGGCGACAACATCGATGTACTGTGGAGACCTCACGCCCCACGTGTTGAGCAATTCGGCGGTACATCCACCCGGCCTCCCGCATGCCCACTATACGCCCTCGCTCAAAGTCCGTCAACTGCACATACGGTTCACGTCCACGCTGTCGCGGCATGCTACCAGTGTTAAAGACTGCGATGGAGCTCCGTATGCCACGGCAAACTTGCTGACACTGACGGCGGCGGTGCACAAATGCTGCGCAGCTAGCGCCATTCGACGGCCAACACCGCGGTTCCTGGTGTGTCCGCTGTGCCGTGCGTGTGATCATTGCTTGTACAGCCCTCTCGCAGTGTCCGGAGCAAGTATGGTGGGTCTGACACACCGGTGTCAATGTGTTCTTTTTTCCATTTCCAGGAGTATATATATATATATATATATATATATATATATATATATATATATATATAGAGAGAGAGAGAGAGAGAGAGAGAGAGAGAGAGAGAGTCCTAAGTGACAACGGGTTCAAATCTCGAGCTTTGTCAGGTATAAGTAAATATAGTATCATCGACATGTCCGTCGAGTAGTCATACCGTTGCTGAGTAACGAACTGTAAGCATAGTGTGCTAGTATATTCAAATTGGTTGATACTCAGTATTTCAAGACTTTTATGCGCTTCCACTGAAAAGTTCAACTGAAACAACTTTAGATACTATTATTCCATACCGTAACAAATAGTTCATACTCTCCTATATCCAGGCGACGTTGCAAATTTTTGCAGCAGTCACACGCATGAGCAATAGCAGCATTAACTGCTGTTTCCAACTACAGTTATGAAAGACGGGTAGGTAGTACTTCTTGCACTGTGAGTGCGACCCGTTGTGGCATCTGCGACACGAGAGAGGGAGACCGGAAATTCTGGACTGGGGAATCCAGGACCCTGCTTCTCCCGAGGACCGCTGACCGAAAGGGTGCGCGCAGGGACCAGCGAGTAGCGGGCTATCGCTGCGGCAGACGTGGGTTTCTTGCGGCTTACGGCGCTGGCTGATGGCCCAGGCAAAGCCCGCTCCGCACCACGTCAGCACCCGATGCAGCTGCTCTACCAGAGAAGACGGCTCCGTTCCCAGGCTAGCTGAATACCACCTGGCTGTGTCTGGATACACTTTCCCAAGTGATCAGGATACGTAAGAATTCTTTTTTTACAACATATGTTTCCGGTCATTACTGCACAGCACGCACGCGTTTCCTGTTAAACTTCAACAATTTCGAATTAATCTCACCAGACAGTTCTTGGTAGCTTAACTTAGGACATTTTTGTCAATAACGGCTACAAATGCGCTGATAGGTAAGTTACAGGAAGTTCAACTGTGGTCAGTTCTTCCACAAGGTGGTGCGCCGCCACATTGGTGATAGAGTGGAAAAGAAGGTCCAACATCGTGGCCACGACTTCCGCCAGACTCCTCTTAACTTGTCTTGCTGGGTTACGTTAAGGATAATATGTTTGGTTCACCAGTTACTTCTATGCAGACTTGTACGCGCGAACGTGAGATGCTGTAGATGCGGTGACAAAAGAGTTTTTTTTTTTTTTTTTTTTTTTTTTTTTTTTTACATAAAGTCATGTAGTAAGAATGCAACCGTATGACCTCGTTGCAAATCGGAAGTAGTACTGCACGATTGCTGTGTTTGTCATTAAATAAGAAGCCACCTGCTGATGAACCGAGAACACTCCTCGACGCTACTGTAAACCGTAGTATACTGTTCACTAAAAACGCTTACTCTCGCCACTATGTCGGTAAGGAGTCAAGGCTGATTGGATAATTGCATATTGTCACTTCTCGGGAAAACTGCTTGGGGCCCTTGTAAATTATGCAGGTTCCAGTTTACGCGGGAGAGTGTGTGAATGCGGAAACTCAACGATTTTCTTGAGGAATCACTTTTATAGCTTCTTATTCTTTTAATTAGCTTTGAATTAAGCAGATTCTCCTTTTCGTTTGCTGAACAATTCTTCACTATTCCACTATAATGTTAATTAATTCTATCTGCGCTGCTTGGTAGAACAACTTCACAATTGTGAAAGAAAAGCAAACAAATATGGATTTATTACAGTATTAATTTATTTCGACAACCAGTTTTCGGCTTACAAGACCATTATCAAGCTATAGCCGACTATAGTCATCAAAGATGTTTACTCCGTTTTTGCACTTCACTCTCCGTGCGTAACATATTTCTCAAAGCTGTTTACCAGTACCGCTGACGTTTGGCAGCTGCAACCTGATGACGGTTCTGTAAGAGGAAACCATTAACTAAGTGAATTAATACTGTAAAACATCAAATTTTGGTGATTTTCCTTTACTAATTGCTCTCGAAACTACTACGACAACAGAAATAGTAATTACTTCTTAGGGTTCTCTGACTGAATTTTTCCAGAAATTTCTACAGAGGTGTGTTATTAGCCAAGTTTATACTATGTAAACTAAGTTATATTATGTAAAAACTAATACTGCTACATTTCTTTTTCTTTTCTTCTTTTCTCCTTCTTCTTCTGCTTCTTCTTCTTCTTCCCTTCACGTAACAGGCATATGCTGGTGATCATCGCTTTCTTCTTCTGCCCGATTTCTCTGCGTTAATTAACAGAGTTTAATTTTGAGATTTAGTTTCTCACAACTGAATGTCGTAATTTGATCATACCACTTTCTTTCGTCGTTTCGATCTTTAGGTCTTGGAGTACAAGCATTCACCTCTTTTCTGCCCTCAGTGTTTTCTAGTGAATTCCGTTGCACGAATGTGTCTCCCTTATCGTATGTCTATGATTTATGTTACATTTCAATGAAACTGTCTTGGATTATCTATTATTCAATAAATATTTCAAATGAACTTCGCACGAAACATTATAGCTAATGTGAGATGCTTTACGACATTTACCCCCACATGTTCAAAATACTCAGAATTCATCCTCAACTTCACCACGCATCAAGTATTACCGCTGAACTGACTATTTAATCTCATCTTGGGGGGACTATAACCTAACACAGTGGTAATCGTCTAACGTTTTCTTAACTCTGTGCAAGGAACTGAGATACTGTATTAGTCTTAGGTGCTATCCATCTTCTAGTCAGGGGGTTGCCGGTCGTAGGTTTATTTATTTCTGCTGCGAACGACAAGAGCCCACGCCTTACATTTCTCAAGCATGTCGTAATGACTTAATGTTGTTCTAGGATATCCTGTAAAACTAGATCAAGGTCTGCAGTAAAGAACAACAATTTTTTGCCTGTATAGAATTATCTATTATGGAGATACAAAGCTGATACAAATATTTTGTGCAGGCGATGTTGAACATTATTCATGTATGTCAGGAACTGCGTCATATAATACAGAAATGTACTTGTTATTTCATTTTTGACCATTTGCAGGTCATAAAAAACCTGTTCAGCTGTGTATTCAATAATTATAATTACGAAATACACATCAGAAGAAGTTTTCATGGCACGATGAAGATCTGAATTTTGATCGACGTCGGTAGTTTAAAAAAAAAGTACATTTTTGAGTTATATGATGCAGTTCATGACAAAGTTAATACTAAACATAACTAGATGCTAAACTTCAACTTTATCCGTTTCTGGAATAATGCTGCGGCAGCTGCCTTGTGCTCATCGTCCCTTCATTAGCATCTGCTCTGTCTGTTTGCGAGGCCTCCTGCGTCGTCTGTCATTACTTGCCGTTCCCGAGACACAGCTGGTACTTCCACAACCTTCCTCCCTCTCGTGCTTTACATCGCCATACCCAAAGTCGTAGTGATAACAACTGCGTTCGGTTCTTGCATGGGTGGATATCTGTCCACTACTTGGCGCTAACTGTACGTACGCATGGGAAACTAGTTTTTTTTTGTTGTTTCACAGAAAAAATTGTATTTTTCTTTGCAGAAACTGTTTCCGAAACCTACCGATTCCAAAACATTTTACGAGCTATACAGAACTGCTAATGTTGTGACACAGTTGTAGTTTCGCTTTGAGAATTCCATCACATTTTGAAGCCGTACTCTGGACAGGTCTTCACACTTTAAGCAAATCTTGGGCGGAATAGCTGTCTGAAATCTGGCCTAAATTTGATAGAATTTAAATACACGTACAATTAGATTGAGCCAGATGATTGGTATCATGAAAATTGTTAAGGTCGGTTACTAATAAAAAAGGACTTTTTGATGTATTATGTGCTGAACGAAACACTCTCTACATTACGTATCTTCTTTGCGCTTCCTTCATCGTATTGTGTATCCATGTTTCAGGTTTTCTATGTCTCACTCTTTCTGATTCGTCTCTATTTTGCATGAGAAAGTTTTTACATATGGCAGAAAAGTCATCTCATATATTTTTATTTAGTGATAACTGCTAAATTTTGCTCCCTTACATTAAGCGTGTGTTTGATTCTGATGTACATATATTTTTAACAAGATGTTCTATGTGCTAAAATAAAAACATTCAAAAAATTTGTTGTTAAGGTTAACGAACAGAAACAACCATGTATGTTGTACTGTCCTAAAAAAAGGAAAACAATTTTCTTGTGGGAAGACTTCGTTCGTGTAACCTGTACCAACTGTGCGTACAGTAACAAGAAATCATAATGTGGTTTAGGTTAACCAAAGGCTCAAACCATATTAACTAATGTACAATTTGTAAGAAAAAAGGAGGAAACTTAAGGTTTAACATCTCAGTGCCGATGTGCAGGGAAGCACCATTATAGAACTGACAGTCAAGTGTAGAGGGGTAAGGGGCGGGATGGGTTTACGCACTTAGTTGTAAACAATCATCAGCAACACGGAAGTGTCACACAATAGCGATATTAAAACATTAATAATCTTTCATGTCTATATAATTTCAATAGATTAATAGTTGCTCATCCCATCTCTGTAAATGGTAGCATGTTTTTGACCGGTGAGTTAAGGGCAGAAGGTAGACCTTTCTTTTCAAACATTTTTTTAAATGTCTTATTAGTAAAAACTTATTAAAACAATTTGTTAGTCAGACTGCCTATGACTCATTTTTCTTCAATACTCCGAAATCAAAATAAAAGAGGACAGTTGAAACAGCTTATTTATAAACGGGTATAATACTTAGGCTGTACCTTCTAATTCGATAGTATATGATACACTTTTCACCGTCACTATAATCCTAAAATAGAAAAATGTAGTAGATTCAATATTTGTTCAAAGACTTCTAGAATATTAACAGGTAGAGGAAGCACGAGATATGTTTTTTTGAATCCATTAAGCACCGTAGTAGGTCCCTTTGCCATTGTGTCTGTATTGCACCTTGTGATAATTTAGATGAAAATATGCTCTGAAAGTGAGTACCCTCCCAAACTTTATTAGTTTCAGTTTACTTTCTACGGGCTTTAAGTAGACAAAAAATTTGAAATGAGTTAACATCATGGAGGCGTTGTATTTGAGTATTATCTCTTTCTCCAAATTTGCTTTGAGCTATGATGTGGAGCATAGTAAGGATACGTGAATCTGGCTTTACCACCACATTCATATTTTATGAGGCTGTAAAGTAAGTTATTGCGCTGGTAAACTTTCCCACATTCATTACATTTTAGTCTCCCACCTGCGTAATTTCATGCTTTGGATTGAAAGGACAGAGTTGTTATGAATTGTCTCATGTGTATCTCTGATATATGTGCGTTTCTTGTATTCTTCAGTAACCCGTGAAAGTAAAAGGAGATATACGGTACACAATTTCGAAATGACTATTAAAAAGGAAGTTATCAAGCAGAAGGCTACAGAAAATCAACATTTTAATACTGCTAATTGTCCAAAATACACATACAAGTTTAAGAATTTCAATATGCATTTATACAAGCAAATAATTTGGCTCATGAAATGGTGTTTTACAGGAAACAGAGTGAAAAATCTCTTTTCTATTTACATAAGCAATGAAAGGAGTACAGTAACAGGGCGATGTGATGTGTTGCTTGGGTACTGACCGGTCGATAGCCACATCAACATGGCTGAAATGTTGCCAGGCTTACGGGTGATGTCCCTCTTCACACACACACACACACACACACACACACACACACACACTTGATGAATGTCAAGCCGGAACTCAGTGCAGCAATTTAAGGGCTAGAGCGTATGTATAGCTAAGATAACCATTTTTTGTATTGTTATTCTCCTAAGGAATTTTTTTTTATTTTTTATTTTTCACTCTTTTTAGATAACTTATTCTATTCTTCTATATTATGAAAACTTCCTGTAACAAACTTTAAGTTGTCTGTAAGAAATATGATAAGAGATTCCTTCTTTTTAGAGAAGCTATGTTATTATGTATACCCCATTCTGTGTGGACATAGACAGTTATTTCTCTGCTACATACCTCTTTGAACTGTCCAAGACCTTTTATGAAAGGGACTGTTCTGGAAAAAATGAAATACGTACGATCTCTAATTCTAAAGTTTCTGTATAGCTTGCTTCCTACTTGGTTCATTGTACGATTCGTCAACATTTAAATCCGCACTTTCTTAGGGATTAAGGCATTCCTCAACTGTGCGTATTCTTTATTTTTCGGGCGAATTAATTTTTTTGTCTAGCTCTGGTAAAAAAAAAAATAGTTTCCCTTTAGTCAGGCATCCAACATCTACATCTACTTTCATACTCCGGAAACCACTGTTAAGCGAATGACGGAGAATACTTCCAATTCCACGTCGTAACAGGGTTTCTTCCATTTCCGTTCGCACATGGAGCGTGAAAAGAACGACTACTTAAACGTCTCTGAGAGTGCTGTAATTAATTTGGTCTTGTCTTTGCGGTCCCTTCGGGCCGTGGGAGATGTGGTAATTACACGGTTCCTCGCTTAATACTATTGCATGAAACTTCGTGCATTATGCTTTCGTTGGGAAGCAGTATACTTCACCAGTTAACTATATTTCGTGTCTAAAGAGCCAAAATATTAAATTTTACTCCAAAGGACAGATCGGGAAGTGCATTATTTTGATAGTGATTCGTTCTACAAATTACAACTTTATGACAATTGAAATTATGTCTCAGAACATGTTTTAATTCCTCGATCAAGTAAATCGTACTTAGAAGGTGGTATAGACTTTGATTTCGAACAATACATAGTCATTGGTGTTTTTTTCCTGTCATCAGTAGTCGCAGCTCGTGGTCCATTGGTCAGATCCGCGCCTATTTATCGCGAACTCCTGGGCTCGAGTCTCGGCTGACGGTGATTTTCTTCGGTCGAGAACTGGGCGTTTGTGTTATGCTAATCATTTCATTTTATCTTCATCGAAGAGCGATTTATTGATGTGGCGTCAGATAGAAAGACTTACATCAGGTGGCCAAACAATCCCGTATGGCGTAGTCCTGCGATAAACGCCATACGATAATTTCATTTCCTCGGTATCAAATGAATTAACCACATGTTTCCAATAGCCGTGTATCTACGGGTAACCGATGTCTTACGAATGTTGGTAACACGATGCTCCTCTAAATATTCTTCAGTACTGAAACTTGTTGGCTCACTGATAACAGAAGAAATCAATTTGCCTATAATAGTTATTCATTTTCTCGGAACAACGTTGTGTTGGGATCCTCTGAAATTATTTCATAAATGAGCTAACCCTGTGATTTACACTAGTTATAACATGTTTAGTTGTTGGATCGGAAGCAAAATGTACCGTAAAGCAAGTTAGTTGACACGGTATGTCAAGTAGGTTTTAATACAACAGAAATGCGCAAATAGCTCATATAAATAAATATGAATGTTGTAACATTTCTAAGTGCGTTCTTTTTGGTTTAACTTAGGCACTTCACGAAAAATGTGACCGTTTACCTTTTCTTGGCACGCGTAGAATGCCGTACGATATAAAAAAGAGGACATGAGAAACGATGCACAATAACAATTTGATGTGCTCCGTCATTTGAAAATCTTCTTAAATGACTCATGATTTTTATAAACACATTTCCAACAGCTTTCTTCGTTTTACTGTTGAAGCAGAAATATTGGACCAAGAAGTATAGAGTGCCGAACAATCCACACTCACACACATACATGGTCTGGAAAAGTTTCGAAGCAAAATAGTAAACCAGACCTCCTAGCATATTACGATGAAGAAAATAATGACGAAGCGTTACTTTCTGAAAGTATTGACAGTAAATGAAACATGAAAAATTGAGAAGAGGAAACGGAGTATGTGCGGAACAGAGCTTCTCATTCGAATGCCTTTGATACCTATGCTTTATATCTAAATGAATAACTGAAAATTTAGCAAAAAGTAAATCATGATGCTTCTTCACATCTCGAGTGTGCCGTTAAAGGGTGTTATCGGAAGACGAAATTTAATAGTGCATGGGACGTTATGTTTACCTTGCATGCAAGTCAAATTATGAAATGGGAGACCAGTGGCTTGTGGGATATTTACACTAATATATATGTGGAATATGTGCACTAATATACAGCGCTGCTGTCGTATTACACAGCTCGTCCAAAATCGGGAGATATGGCACGACAATCGAGATAAATCTGCTGCTTTACGTCTGCCCGGAGTTATTCTTTCTCACCAATAATATTGTGTTTATCATAGATACAACTGGACTGGAATCTTTTTGTAACTAATTTCATTTTACTAAATCCCTCGAAGCAATTAAATATTTAAGCACTGATTACAATTGGCCCAAATTGTATAGAATATGGGATTATTTAACATAATATAGTGTAATGAATCCTGTCGGTATTGTTATACATACTGGTGACGCGGTAGTACCACGATAACATGGCGTAAGGTACGATCATGTCCATATATTTTGTAGGCAGTTATTAAATCATTGGTTAAATTTCGCGATAAAACCTCAAGTATTCTAAATAATAACAGATTACGCCTTACTGTTGCAATGTAGTTACAGCTGCTTCACTGTGTAGGAATACGATGACACGACAGGTCGAACCTTCCAGAATGGTTGCTGTCTGTGTAGTTTGAGGGGGGGGGCGGGGTGGGCAGGGGGGAGGGTGTGTGGTGCGCAGCCAGTTGGCTTGGCAGCATGCATTTTGTTTCCCTTCTAGCCGCCCGACTTAGCAAGCGACTTTGCAACATTTGTTCCATCTCTCGTGCACTCTCTGCCATCACAACCATGTCGTCTACAAATCTGATACACTCCACTCTCCGACCCCCTATACGAGCTCCTCTCCTTCCATCAAAATTTCCACTAAAATATTTCCTCCAGATATATATTGAACAGTGTTGGTGATAAACAACAACTTTGTCTTACACCTCTTCCCAGTTCAATTTCTTCACTCATCACACCCCCTATTCTTACTCTTGCTCTCTGGTTTAGTATGGTACATTACGAAGTTAGGTCGTGACTAAGAAGGTAATTTTCAGCAGCATAAAAACAAGTTGCAGTCTTAGTTTTTTATTTTGATGATTTACGAAAACAAAAAAGTCGCGATTAAACAGAGCTCTTTTAAAAATTAATGGCATTTGTAAATGTTTCACTAAAGGAAAAACTAAACACTGCAGTTGCCTTGGGTGCTGGATGTTATTAAAATACCTTTTTCATTTGTAGCAAGGTAAGGAACCAAGAAGATTTCTTGAAAGTTTGTCGGGCGTTCGTGATGTACCGAAGTTCGTGCAGACGTACAATTAATGAACGTAAGCAGGTTTCTAAAGGTTATCGTAGTATCTATTCCTTTCTAAAGACACTTAGCGTCTCAGGAAAATATTGCGGTTTGAGTTCTTAATGTAAACTAGCGTATATCTGAAAAGTAAGAAAGGAAAACAGCGGCTTTATGGTACTCATCAAATATTTTCGGTAGACCTTGTTAAAGGAAAAACAACTAATGGGACACTGCAGTTAAACAATGTTCTCCCGCAGGCTTCCTCAGAATATGGTTATCATCAATCTCTGGAGCAGCCAATAAAACCCACGATGCGTCCCGAATTTTGTACCTTGATACTTGGTTTTATGTAAAAAACGATCTAAAAGACTATAAAAGAAATTCTGTGTTGTAGGTAGAAGTTATATAGTAAAAATATGAGGAAGCGGTTTTTTATGCACCCTTTTTGTAAAGTTTCTGCAGGCAAGAACGTAAATGTCGCCACGTGTTCACTCCACGCTGCACGTTGATGAAGGTATCGCGTAAGCAGCCGCAGTTCTGGAGAGAACGCGTAAGTCTTGTTTACTCCATAAAAAGTTTTTCAGTTTCATATCCTCTTACAGAAAGATGTTTGGTTTTTATTTGCAAAATATGGTACAGGAACTACGAAAGTCAGGTTCTGTTCAGATATCGAGTTGTTTCTCGGGGCACTCCTTGTGTATTCTTCATATTTATCTGTGTGTGATCTGTTCGTCACTTTCTTTAGGATCAAACCTACGCATTCACTCCTAAAATAGTTCCTTGTGAGATTGAAGACTGTACTGATATTCTGTTAACGCGTGCATCGTAGCCGCTTCTGTAGCGTCTCGTCAGAAGATCCTATTATTTTGTGTCGCGTTTCCCACCTAGAAACTCAGTCGGTATCATGATCCACTGCCTACTCCAGCAGCTTCACATACGGAGCTCAGAGAAACTTCATGATGGTTGAGTGTCAGTTTGGCTGCTATTACAGCAGTGGCGCATTGTCAAAATATATAAAATAGCAAGTAAAAAATAAAAGATTACAGCAAAAAAATAAATAAATAGGAACTGCCGACGAAGCGGTTCTTTGTATATCTGTTTTAGTCTGGTTATAAATACATCTACATCTACATGGATATTCTGCAAATCACATTTGAGTGCCTGGCAGAGGGTTCATGGAACCACCTTCATAATTCTTTGTTATTCCAAACATGTATAGCGCGCGGAAAGAACGAATACCTATACCTTTCCGTACGAGCTCACATTTTCCTTATTTTATCATGGTGATCGTTTCTTCATATGTAGGTCGGCGTCAACAAAATATTTTCGCATTCGGAGGAGAAAGTTGATGATTGGAATTTCGTGAGAAGATTCCGTCGCAACTAAAAGGGTCTTTCTTTTAATGATGTCCAGACCAAATCGTATCATTTCAGTGACACTCTCTCCCATATTTCACGATAATACGAAACGCGCTGCCCTCCTTTCAACTTTTTCGATGTATTCCGTCATTCTATCTGGTAAGGATCCCACACTACGCAGCACTAGTCTACAAGAGGATGCACAAGCGTAGTGTAGGCAGTCTCCATAGTAGATCTGTTATATTTTCTAAGTCTCCTGCCAAGAAAACGCAGTCTTTGGTTAGCCTTCCCCACAACATTTTTTATGTGTTCCTTCCTATTTAATTTGTTCGTAATTGTAATTCCTACGTATTTAGTTGAATTTACGTCCTTTAGATTTGGTTGATTTATCGTGCAACCAAAGTTTAACGGATTCCTTTTAGCAATCTAGTGGCTGACCTCACTCTTTTCGTTATTTAGTGTCAACTGCCAATTTTCGCACCACACAAATATCTTTTCTAAATCGTTCTGCAATTTGTTTTTATCTTCTGGTGACTTCCCTAGTCGATAAACGACAGCGTCATCTGCAAACAACCTTAGACGGCTGCTCAGATATTTTACCAAACCGTTGATGTAGATAAGGAACGGTAAACAGCCTACAACACTATCCTGGGAAACGCCAGAAATCACTTCTGTTTTATTCGCTGACTTTCCGTCAGTTACTACGAACTGTGACCTCTCTGACAGGAAATCGCGAATCCAGCCACATAACTGAGTCGATATTCCATAAGAATGCAGTTTTAGTACAAGCCGCTTGTGTGGTACAGTCTCAAAAGCTTTACGGAAATCCAGAAATACGGAATCAATTTGACATCCTATGTCAGTAGCACTCAGCACTTCATGTGAGTAAAGAGCTAGTTGTGTTTCACAAGAACAATGTTTTTGACTGTGTCAATAGACTGTTCTCTTCGAGGTAATTCATAATGCTCCAACACAACATATATTCCAAAATCCTGCTGCATATCGACATTAATGATATGGACCTGCAATTTAGTGGATTACTCCTACTACCTTTAATATTGGTATGACCTTTGCAACTTCCCAGTCTTTGGGTACGGATCTTTCGTCGAGCGAACGGTTGTATATGATTGTTACGTATAGAGATATTGCATCAGCATACTCTGAAAGGAACCTAATTGGTGTACAGTCTGAACCAGAAGACTTGCTTTTATTAAGTAATTTAAGTTGCTTGACTACTCCGTCGATATCTACTTCTACGTTACTCAGTTTGGCAGCTGTTTTTGATTCGAATTCAGGAATACTTACTTCGTCGTCTTTTGTGAAGGCATTTCGGAAGGCTGTGTTTAGTAACTCTGCTTTGGCAGCACTGTCTTCGATAGTATCTCCATTGCTATCGCGCAGAGAAGGCATTGATTGTGTCTTGCCGCTAGCATACTTCACTTACGACCAGAATTTCTTTGGATTTCTGCCAGGTTTCGAGACGAAGTTTCGTTGTGGAAACTGTTATAAGCATCTCGCATTGAAGTCCGCTCTAAATTTCGAGATTCTGTGAAAGATCGCCAGTCAGAGATTTTGCGTCTGTTCAAACTTGGCATGTTTTTTTCGTTGTTTCTGCAACAGTTTCTGACACGTTTTGTGCACCAAGGAGGATCAGCTCCGTTGTTTGTTAATTTATTTGGCATAAATCTCTCAACTGCTGCCGATACTATTTCTTTGAATTCAAGCCACATCTGGTCTACACTTATGTTATTAATCTGGAAGGAGTGGAGATTTTCTCTCAGGAAGGCGTCAAGCGAATTTTTATCTGCTTTTTTTTTTTGAAAAGGTGTATTTTTCATTTATTTTTGGAAGGTGTGGGGTTACAATATTCAGTCTCGTTACAACAATACTTTGTTCACTGATCCCTGAATCGGTTTTGATGCTCGTTATTAACTCATGATTATTTGTTGCTAAGAGGTTAAGTGTGTTTTCACAACCGTTTACCATTCGCGTGGGCTCATGAACAAACTGCTCGAAATAATTTTTAGAGAATGCGTTTAGCACAGTTTCGGATGATTTTTTATGGGTACCTCCCGAATTAAACATGTACTGTCACCAACATATCGAGGGTAAATTAAAGTCACCACCAACTATAATTATATGAGTCGGGTACGTGTTTGAAATCAAGTTTTCTTCGAACTTTTCAGCAACTGTATCATCTGAATTGGGAGGTCGGTTAAAGGATCCAATTATTTGTTTCATTCCCGTTGCTAAGAATACAAAACCAAATAGGGACTTACTCGTGCAGTGTTATAACTTGAAGTGTGTGCCATTTTAATTTTCGTATGTCTGTCTCCTTCGTTAATACTACCGATAACAGAAACAAATTAGAAAGTACAGTTTAATTTGTGTATCTTAGAATCATAATCAAGAGAAGTGTAAACAGATCACACGAAGTTACCTCTACGTTAGCACGTGCACTGAACTACATCTTCTAAGACTGTGTAGACAGCTTCTTCCCGCAAATTATCATCCTGTTGGTACGTCGATATCGAGACGAGCAAGTCTGTTTTTGCCAGGTATTGCGCGCGCTGAAATTTCAGGTTCCCACTAGTATTACTACCTTCCTCGCATCAGGTTTGGTTCAAATTGCTCTGAGCACTATGGGACTCAACATCTATGGTCATCAGTCCCCTATAACTTAGAACTACTTAAACCTAACTAACCTAAGGACACCACACAACACCCAGTCATCACGAGGCAGAGAAAATACGTGACCCCGCCGGGAATCGAACCCGGGAACCCGGGCGCGGGAAGCGAGATCCTCGCATCAGGAAATACGGCTTTTTAGAACTTATTAAAAATTGTAACATGCATATATAACTTGGGGGGGTCTGTCCCCGAGGAGGGTATCTGTATCACCTAAATTGCCGTATGTCGGCCGATGGTGCAGTATCTATATTTTTTAAAAGCTTTAATTTTTCGAGAACAGATACCGATTTCAGTTCAAAATAAATTAATGTATTCTATTGTTTTTCTTCCCTCTGTAACCTACTAGAATATTTTTTTTACTTCCTGGCATCCTGTATTATTCTGTTCAGTTATCAGGTATTATGTGCTTCTTGTGACCTTTATCCATTTTTTTTTTTTTTTTTTTTTTTTTTTACAAACTGCGAGGTTAGGATCTGATGGCATTGTTCGCAAACCAGAAGTAACTTCGAAAAGGAATACTGGACTGGCGTTCATAGTAACATTTGATGAACGACAGTTGACATAGCCAAGGGCCAGAAACCTGACACAATTGGTAGCCCAGAAGAGGTTTCTGGCTGGTGTTCCAGCTCGAAGATGGTGATCTTAATCACCTGTCACGTCTCACTTTCTTCTTAGCGAGGATACGGAACACCGACAACTAGCGTTACAGACAGACGGCGGAGGCGTTTTTCAGCGTTGCCGAAAGACACCGGAGCTCAGATTAACAGGTGTCAGTTCCGCTGCGTCGTAAGATGCGGAGGCTGGTGGCTTGAATGGCGGTGGAAGGGATGAGAGGGGGGAGGGGTGGGGGCGCTGGAGGATGGGCTGCAAGTGCCGACAGTCACTGGGCTCCAGACCTCAGGCGAACAAAGTGCTATGAAACCTGGAACACCGCGGAAGGCGGCGAGCAAGACCCTTTTAAGCAGTGTAATGCTGGCACTACTTATAATATTGACGTTTTCTCACTTCATTAAAGAGTTACCAGTATCTCCTAAATGCTTCTTCCTGAATACTGACTGGTTACTTCTACAGCTATCTCTAACCTTCGATAAGGCACGTTATTTCGTTGTAAACATCCTTATATCCAAAGGGATGTAAGTGGTCTGTTATTTTTTAAGTAACACATTAATAATGAACTCCCACGAAACACTACATGTTTGAAGATTCTTGCGGAGGATTTCCCTATCAGGCGTAAGCTGTGCGAGAAGTAAGTCTCTATAGCACTTCATTCACATTCGTAATGGAAGTTGTAGAGTCAGAGAACGGTGACATTCTTTTGTATTAGGTATGCAGTACTATGTTCTGAAATTTGTGAAAATGAATGGACAAGTCCTGTTAGTAGACCCTCATTGCTTTCACAGCGATCTCCAAGTGCTTGGCGTACAAACGAAGCAGTACCTAGCGACGTAATTTCTCGGACAGTCGCTTCACTTCCTGATTACACTGGAGAAGGGAAACGAAAGATTTCTGCTAGAAACTGTAAAGGTGATTATTCTGTCGGTAATGGTAATAGGGTCACCGTACATAAATGGTAGCCTTGAAGAAATCCGACCACGCGACAACACAGGACGGACAATACAGGTTAGGTGCACAAGCTTTCATCATGTATTTTCCACGGGAAATGTATTGAAAATCTGTTATGAGGAGGCTTGCATTCGTGTGTCATTGCGACGAACCTCAGGCTCTGAGTGAATGAACGAGGGGGGGGGGGGGGACCGGGAGTGTCCCTCTTGAACATTCCTGCCAGTATTTGCCTTGCCGTAGCTGAGCAAGTAAAGGAATATCTAAATCTAAGTCCTGGCCACCGTGGTGATGCTTATAGAAACCGTGATGTGACTACGTGGTACATCGGAAACTTGGGGGCTGAAAAGTGATTCGTAGGGTGCGGCTGCAATCTTCGAAGGACTTGCTTCACAGAACTAGTACACAAGCAGTATTTAAAAGTGATGTATAATTTTACATTTAGTGATTCGTTTCTGCTGAAAACAATGTAGGGGCTATATTGCATATCTGCAATGACAAAAACAATGTCATCTGATATTAATAGAACGTTTTGCTCCAAAGGTTTACGGTTGACATTTAGGTGCTTTCCTTTCTATTTTTTTTCATTATTTTTTTGTGAAAGTGTGGAAAATGAAGACATGTACAGAGATAGCATGGCTTTGTACATCGTCTTCTACTGTTAACTTACAATGCAGCACCGCATGGAAGTGAATCAGGTACTGCGCGAAAACCAGAACAGAACAGAATAGAAGCATTTGCGACGTGGTATTACAGGAGGCTGGGGAAAATCTTAAAGAAAAACACTGCTGTGTATTTTCTGATTTTTATTGATGGTCTTTTATGATTCTCACCGTGTCAGGGTTGTCTTTTCAATTCTTGTGTGCGAATACAAGTTGAATTTTCGGTTTATCTTCTAACAGATTTTCCCACCCTCGTCTGCATTTAATTCAAGCAGTGGCGCTGATGACCTTTCTGTTTAACGGCCGTGCGGTTAAAGGCGCTGCAGTCTGGAACCGCAAGACCGCTACGGTCGCAGGTTCGAATCCTGCCTCGGGCATGGATGTTTGTGATGTCCTTAGGTTAGTTAGGTTTAACTAGTTCTAAGTTCTAGGGGACTAATGACCTCAGCAGTTGAGTCCCATAGTGCTCAGAGCCATTTGAACCATTTTTTCTGTTTAACGGACTTACCTACAAATAATAATAATCATCATCATCACTACCGGTGAGACACAGCATATGCGAAGAACACTAACAAGAGCGAGGGATAGAAAAGTTTTACGACATCAAGACATTACTCGCGTGTTACTAACGGGAGCTCTCGAGAGTTAAAATTGCACTGGAAGAAGGTAGAGTCTAAATGTACAAAACATGTAGTTGAGGAGGGTTAGTTGCAGCTGATACTCTGAGAAGAGAGAGAGGAAGAAAAAGGAAAGACTCGCTAATAGCGAAAAATTTCGTAAAATTGCTCGTAACGAAATGAATGGTAAATGAGATGGCCGTGACTCAATGTTAAACTGTTAAAACTACGAGAACAGGTCACTGAAAATTATATTTGTTACTAACAATGCCACCTTCAGGTGACTATTTGTTTTATGTAGTTTGTCAGCTAGCTCTCAGGAATGTCCTAACGACACAGTGTGGTTAATAGCTATTCTGACGTTCTATAGCACATGATTTTGAGAAGCCAATCCTCTGAAAGCACTGTGATTGCTTAGTATAAATTTTAGTAATCGCTTATAAATACACAAGTTCCCTTAGATTAACAGTTTAACACTATAAATTTCTGTGTTCATATATATTTATAAATATGTTTATAAGAATCTAACGATAAGAACAAAACTTTGTCGAAATGTTTTTGGTTAATGTCAAGCAATAATGTATTTCACGTACATCTAAAAAATTTTGTCGTTTACACAGTTAAATGTTTGGATCTTAGAGTTTCACCCATTAAAGGCCTAGTGTTTTTATTTAACAACTATGTAGTGTGATATAGATAGCGTTGGAATCCAGACACCGCACATGATAGGGACACTAACTCTATAAGAGATGCACCCAGAATCACAGAAAAAATACGAGGGACAAGAGAAAACATTACGTGAAGTTCATGGACATCCTGTCTGGTCACCTGACTGAGAACCTCCGTGTAATCGTACACCGTAAAAAGTTCTAGCGAGCCTAAATGTATCAAAGTCAGGTGTGTTCGTCTCACGGTGCAGTGGAAAGATGGAACGTTCTTAGATGAATTCTGACTGAACGGATGAACGCAACGTACTGTTTGATCTCCTTATTCTTCCATTATGGTGCTGTGCGTACCACGGGAAACACTTCTCACTTCACGGTAGGCACTCTCGTCATACCCTTCGACTCTATCAGCGCACCAAGGCACGTTATACAGAAAAGTATATCTGCCATAACCGTATCGGTACTGTACTCAACTTCCCACCGAGGCTTTTTTTTAGTACAAATTGTATCCATCGCTAATTTTTTCTGTTTCTTGATGTTGTACAATAGCTGTCAAACCTACCCATGTTTTTGTTAATTCTACTGTACTGAGTGTATTTATTCAACTTGTGCTCATAAACTTGCGTTTTTTGGTATACTAAAGTATTACTTTTCGTTGTGAAATATAATCGGTTCTTTTGGCTATGTTACAATTATTCTCAATGTCATTACTTCTTAGTGAAACGGTCATAAATTAAGTCTCCGTGGGTCAGGAGGTAATACCAAACTAATATTCATAATAAAATTTGTACTCTGAAACACCTTGGTACAAAAGATACACAAGCTTAAATTTTCCAGAATTGGAGTTTGGTAGTAATTTGATGAACACCAACAGATTTAGCGAATGTCTATAGCATGTACTAGCCTCCTTGGGCCCCTTGTATGCTGTGAAATTACAGTGCAATACCACAACCAATGAAAAGTAATTGAGGCGCTTGTGAGACAACAGCGGGTATTCCGACGGTTTACTTGCTGCTTAACAGCAAGCAGGAGTTCTTAATCGAACATTAAGCCTTTTTTTAAAATGAAATAGTGCTCTTCTACGTTCCAGTGACCTCATTATGGTCCATTCAGATTCTTGTTTATTGATTTGACAATATCCTTCCGAAATAATTTAGAAAGACCAAGTTTCGCGAAAGGCCACAGATACAAACCCTCTGAGGTATAGTTTAAGCAGCAGAGCTGAGAGAGTGTGATTTGGAGGCTGCATGATTCATGAGTCTACTTATAATGGGGCGAGGGTCAATACCTATTTGTTCCGACGAGTTTTTTGTTGTAGATATCGTGACTAGACAAACATAATGAGAAATACTTGAAGGGGCACAACTACTTTCTTAACATCTGAGCTGATTCAGAAACAAAAACAGAGTATCTGAAAAAGATTCTCTCACTTTCCGCGAATTTCTCCATTATCGCACTGGAAACCATCATGTCTCCAAAGCTGATAGTAGTTCAGGAAATAATTTTTCCATAGCTACAGCTTACGTTATTTAATTATTTTGTCAAAACCAGTATCGAATAAATGCTTATTGCCATCATAAAGCCTTAATAATTGAGAAAGAGCCAAAAAAAAAAAAAAAACGGAGATGAACGCAAAAGTTATACGCTCTCGTGGAAACGATAAGTAGCCATTGTATTAACCTCACAAGCAGGAGTCGGGTCACGTCTAGATGTGAAAGAAGTGAACCATAAAATCTGGAGAAGGACACACTGTGATACCGTAAAATGATATTTAAAATGGGACATAAGATTAATACACAGTTCGAAATAAAGAAGTTCTTTTCTAAATAGTCAAGCAAAAGATCTACAAAAAATCCTTACCACCAGAAATAACCGGATAGAGAAACATCTACTGACACAAAGGGGTAGTTCGGAAAGTACTCGAAGTGGAAAATTTGTAACAAAAAGATATAAATATACGTTAGACATTGTCCTGGTTGTTGGATGTAATGCGTATCCGAAAATGGAGATTGACACAATATGGGGGACAGATGAGACACAGAACAAATTTAGCCAAAACAACAGTGATTACAAAAATGACTCTCACTTTTGATATCACTTTATGTTTACGAAAAAAAGATTACATGTAGTTCCGTTGTTCATTTTCTAAGTTAAACTGTAGGCTACCGCAGGGGTTACTTCTCACATGGGAGAAGGCATCAAGTGGGGAGAGTGGAGGAACGTATTTCATATTAATTTAATAGGAGAGACAAAGGATATGAAGCACAATTTCTTAAGCAATAAAATTCACAACTATTGGAAAACTCGAACATACGAATGAATGCTACTACTTCATAACAGATACCTACTAACTACTGTGTTCCTATCAGAGAGCGTATGTATAGTCACTTTATCCAATCTGTCTTCTTTAGTTGCAACTTCAGTGCTATTTATCCTTTCCACAAGAATATATACGATTAGTCTTTTTCAACTGGATTTTATTGTTCTTAAAAACCATGTTTCACCGAACTATATTATGCATCTGTGGTGATCTGCAAAGAAATGAGAAATAATTGATTGCAAAGCTATTAATATTTTATTTTGAGGTACGTAGTCCTCACTTTTACCTTGCCTTAATATTTACCAGTGCACGATTATAATTTAGCACTCACTTTTATGCCCTATATATTCTCTGGGTGTCCATTGGCTCTTGTACAAGAGCCTCCCTTGTAAGTTTCCAGTCAGATGAATAATAGCAACTTGCTGTTCACTGCATTTGTTTACGACACGCAGCTCATTGGAAACTATGTTTAACACAATTGACTGAAATATGTTTGGTTAGAAATAATAATTAAAATCCAGTTACAAAGGGTGATTAATAACCACCTGTATTAATAAGCGACTGACCTGGTTCATGGTGCAAAGTATTAGTAGCAGGCGGCCTATCTAATAGCTTGTAGGGGCAACATAATTTTAGCATTTCACATAATTATTGAAAGATTTTTAAAAATTTAAAATTCTGTATACTCTAATACTGTAAATTGATCACAATTAATATTACAGTTAGAAACTTGAGGCAGCGTAACACACGGCTCGCAAATTATCCACAGTATATTCATCCACGGTTTGAGAATGAGAGCGCTTAACGACTTTCAACAAATTTTACGCAAAATTTCAAGCTTTTAAGAATTTTTTTCGCGCTGATACTCTATACAGAATGAAGGAAGTAAAAAAAAATATCACTTAACACATTTTTCGCTCTTCATGCAGTAAAAGTCCAGTATCAGGCATGACGTTTCAGTTTGTTACTTCTTTACTGTTAACTGTATTCACAGCACATTTTACAACATATAATGCTGAATGGCCAGCAAAAGCAAATCATTGCATGATGCATAGTTCAAGAGATGTTACATGATGAACACTGAGATGTGTGAAAATCTAGCTTTTCCTTGAAACGGAGAGCAACTTACCATAACTAAACTCATGTAGTGGCCGATAATAAGGCCACTTATCGACATATAACAATTTTTTTACGTAATTTCAAACCACATACACACTTTGTCCCGCTTATAAGCTTAACGACAAATATTTAACACATTAACGCATTTATAAAGTAATCAGATTTGAGCTGGTTTGTACATCGAAGCTAGATTCTTTATATACTTAAGGTTTACTAGTTATTACCTATAAAATGAAAGAAGTGAAAGTGAAGAAGAATTTCGGTCTAATCAGTACACAATACGGACTGAGCGTAAACCGGGAAAAGACAAAGGTAACGAGAAGTTACACAAATGAGAATAGAGAGAAACTTATAAAAATTGGTGATCAGGAAGTACTCGAAATTAAGGAATTCTGCTGCCCAAGACAGTCGAAGCAAGGAGCAGTAAAAATCAAATAGGGGCAAGGAGGGCATTCCTGACAGAGAGAAGTCAACTAGTATCGAACACAGGCCTTAATTTCAGAAACGAAGTTCTAAAAATGTGCGTTTGGAGCACAGCATCGTATGGTAGTGAAACACGGACTGTGGAAAAAATGGAAAAGAAAAGGAGAGGAGGGAAGCATTTGATATGTAGTCCTTCAGAAGAATGTAGAAAATTACGTGGACTGATAAGCTAACGAATGAGTCTCCGGAGAATCGGAGAGGGAAGGAATGTATGGGAAGCACTGACAAGAAGAAAGGACAGGATGATAGGTCATCTGTTAAAACACCACGGATTAACTTCTATGGTACTAGAGGGAGCGGTGGAGGGTAAATCTCCAAGGTAAGATAGAGTTTGGAATACATCCGGACAAATAACTGAGGACGTATGGTGCAAATGCTACTCCGAGTGCTACTTGAGATGAAGAGGTCAGCACAGGGAAGGAATTCGTGACGGGCCGGAACAAAGCAGTCAGGAGACTTGGAAGCTATACTTCAGGAGCACAGGAGGAGGCGAGAAGTGATAATGCTCTAAATGCTAGAGTGCATCAGTAAATAAATTTCCTTGTGACTGGCAAAGCACTAATAAATTTACTGTCAAAGAAAACTGTAACGAAGACATAATTAAAAGAGTATATTTAATATGAGATTTGTACATACCATTTTGTTATCATAGTTACATGCTAATATTTTCCACGCTCACATTTTGCGCCTTGACAATGGTAATGCGAAGAGAAAATTCACGGACTGAAGAATTTAGAGCCTTGAGCCATCTAGTATTTTCAGTTGCAAGAAGAACAGTGGGGATGGGGGTTCAAAGGGCTCTGAACACTATGGGACTTAACATCTGAGGTCATCAGTCCCTTAGAACTTAGAACTACTTAAACTGAACTAACCTAAGGACATCACACACATCCATGCCCGAGGCAGGATTCGAACCAGCGACCGTAGCGGTCGCACGGTTCCAGATTGAAGCGACTAGAACCGCTCGGCCTCAGCGGCCGGCCGACAACAGTGGCGAATGACGAGAAAGTTTTGAGATTTCACGACAAATGGCCCGTGGCGCACTCGTTACTAGTCAGTATCCGTTACATATTCTGTTTCTTTTCAGATTGTACTGAACTGATGATGTGTGGAGAGTAGAATGAGAAGTCGCTCTGCATAGACGACAGTTAATTTTTTTGTCCATAGAGGAGGAGGCAAGGAGTAGAAGGATAGAACTATCTTCAACTGCCCATCGTTGGCTACTTTCATGACTCCTAGTCAAGGACTGTTGTGTTAAAAATATGCTTTGTGGTTGATGAGTGCATTGCTTTTTTATTATACAAAGAATCCACTAGTTTATGAAACATTTCTCGTTTCCGGAGTTCATAGTTACGCAAAAATTTTAGGGAGATGTCTGTGTCGCCTTTCACGTTATGTAGTCACAAAATCCACTACTGAAAGTTCACCCCGTTGAGACATTTTCAAGTGGAGTGCTGCGAAAATTTTTTGGTTCAGCATACGTCAAAATTTGAATGAATATACCTGACATGTACACAGGGTGTCACATTTATCTTGACCACCACAAATAATTTTGTGCACAGAAGCAAAATTAAAACCGTATCAAACAAATATTGTGCAGCCAGCGAGCAGAAATTAACTAGGATGACTGTCTTCCTTATAACTTTCTTCGCTGCGAGGATATGAACAGCAATACATCTTTCATAAATAGCAAAGAGTAATTTTTCGGATGATTCACTTCTTCTTCTCAAGACATTTTTAGAAACGTATCCAGCATACCATTCAATTAAAAGTGACGGTATTTAAAAAAAGTAACACAAAGCTGACTCCGATATTACTGTGCTAGCACACAGTACAGATAACTGACGTAACGTAAGTAGTCAATTTGCTGTAGCTGACAAAAGGGAACACAGGGACACAGCAGAAAGAACATTCAGTCAACTGTCTTGAGTTGAAGAGTTGTGTGAGTGCAATATGTACAGACGATGAGAAGGCAGAAATGCTACTCATCTGTGGAAATGCATGTTTCCAGTAGTTTATTGTGAACTGCAGCAAGTGGATATGTAACGTTATTCAGCGAATTTGCTGTGCTGCTGCAGTAGAATCAAGTCAGTTTTGTGTTACATTTTCAGTAACGTCATGTTTACGTCAATAGTACACTGTGACAGGGTTTTGGACACGTTCTGAGGAGTGTATTACCGAGTAAAAACTATAGAACGCTACTTAAAAGAAAAGTACTGCTGTTCACATATTCGTGAAGAACGAGGTACAAGAAATTCAACCATACTGGATAATGCCCCCTAGTAGTTGCACAACATTTGCTTTGTTGTTGTTGTGGTCTTCAGTCCAGAGACTGGTTTGATGCAGCTCTCCATGTTACTGTATCCTGTGCATGCTTCTTCATCTCCCAGTACCTACTGCAACCTACATCCTTCAGAATCTGTTTAGTGTATTCATCTCTTGGTCTCACTCTACGATTTTTACCCTCCACGCTGCCCTCCAATACTAACTTGGTGATCCCTTGATGCCTCACAATATGCCCTGCCAACCGATCCCTTCTTCTACTCAAGTTATGCCACAAATTTCTCTTCTCTCCAATTCTATTCAATACCTCCTCATTAGTTATGTGATCTACCGATCTAATCTTCAGCATTCTTCTGTAGCAGCACATTTCGAAAGCTTCTATTCTCATTTTGTGTAAACTATTTATCGTCCACGTTTCACTTCCATACATGGCTACACTCCATACAAATACTTTCAGAAACGACTTCCTGACACTTAAATCAATACTCGATGTTACCAAATTTCCTCTTCTTCAGAAATGCTTTCCTTCCCACTCCCAGTCTACATTTTATATCCTCTCTACTTCGACCATCATCATTTATTTTGCTCCCCAAATAGCAAAACTCCTTTCCTACTTTAAGCGTCTCATTTCCTAATCTAATTCCCGCAGCATCACCCGATTTAATTCGACTACATTCCATTATTCTCGTTTTGCTTTTGTTAATGTTCATCTTATATGCTCCTTTCAAGACACTGTCCATACATTTGCTTTATCGTTTGTTATTCTGTATATGGACAAGTAGTTATTTGGGGTGGTGAAGAGAAAATCATCGCTTCTACAGGCTACTGGACATTCTCGACAGATTTTCGAAATCTTCAGTGAACGGCGTGGAAGATAGTTGCATTTTCCTTTTCTTTTAACTAATCCCCGATTAACTTTAGCGCCGGCCAGTGTGGCCGAGCGGTTCTAGGCGCTTCAGTTCGGAACCGCTCGACCGCTAAGGTCGCAGGTTCGAATCCTGCCTCGGGTATTGATGTGTGTGCTGTCCTTAGGTTAGTTAGGTTTAAGTAGTTCTAAGTTCTAGGGGACCGATGGCATCAGAAGTCCCATAGTGATCAGAGCCATTTCAACCATTAACTTTAGTGGTGAAAAGACTTCGTCTACAGCGTCCTTAGAGCAAGCCGAAATACACTTACTTCAAGAAAGCGCCTCCGAACAAAACAAAGGAAATTAGTCATTCCGGAGGAGAGGAGAGGGAACGATGTGGCGATCGTATGGCGCGGCAGTTTGCAGCGCGCCGCTGTGCCTCCTCTGAGAGGAGAGCGCTGTTACTCCACACGAGGCCGCTTCCTGGTTCGGCGTTCCGCCCGGCGTCACAATGAATACGACGACGAACCAGAAATTTCCTGAAACGATGCACGCCACATTACATTCCGAGTTACATTTTTTTTTTTTTTATTCCTGCGGCCATGCCGTCGACCCTTTCCTCTCTCCGGCCGAAAATGAAAAATACCGTTGAAGCGTGAAGCAAAACACGGCGGGGAATGGATACGACGCGATGCGATGCGATGCGATGCGAGTGGTCGCACGGACATTCAGTCGATTGCGGTTGTGTCCGGTGATCGATTTCACTGCCCCACGAGGCAGGCCACCCGGCGAGCTGCCCCGCCGCCAGTAATTGAGTCTGCATAATTAATTAGCACTTTTACCGCCGTGATAACTGCGGCGGCGGCGGCAGCGCCGGTGCTGCCCTCGCCGGCGGCGCCGGAAACCGAGGCGGCGCGCGGCCGCTTCGAAAGACGAGCGCGCGGCGACAGCTGTGTGGCCGGCGCGCACGGCAGCTGCCGACCCACGACCTACCCTGCGCGCTTCTGCACAAGTAGTGGGAGAGCAATAGCTGTCGTGAGCGCGTCGGCCGGAGTATCTGAACTCATCCTTAGCAGTCCCCTTTAAATGCAGATGTAACTTTTTCTTGTTTAACAGAACCGAAGGAAAATTTCGAGACGGAATTAAAGTTCAAAAAAGTGTTCAAATGTGTGTGAAATATTATGGGACTTAACTGCTAAGGTCATCAGTCCCAACGCTTACACACTACTTAACCTAAATTATCCTAAAGACAAACACACACGCCCATGCACGAGGGAGGACTCGAACCTCCGCCGGGACTAGCCGCACAGTCCATGGCTGCAGCGCCTCAGGCCGCTCGGCTAAGCCCGCGCAGCAATTAAAGATCGGGGAGAAGAAATGAAAACTTTGAGGTTCGCCGATGACATTGTAAATCTGTCAGGAACAACAAAGGACTTCGAGGAGCAATTGAATGGACTGGTCAGTGCCTTGAAAGGAGGATGTAAGATGAACATTAACAAAAGCAAAACAAGGACAATGGAATTTAGTCGAGGGAATTAGATTAGGAAACGAGAGACTTAAAGTAATAGATGGGTTTTGCTATTTGGTCAGCAAGAAAGACTGGGAATGGCAAGAAAAGCATTTGATAAGAAGAGAAATTTGTTAACATCAAAGACACATTTAGCCGGCCAACATGCTTCTTACACCAACCAACTCTCTCACGACGATGACGTTGTTGAAATGGCGTGCATTTAACATACTTCCGTGCATACAAACCAGCGTAATTTAGTTGATGCGAAATGGTTATGTCAGTGACACGTGTACCTGTAACGGTAGCAATGTCTGCAGCGATCAGCCTAGGACTAAGATGCCTGCCCCTTGGGCGGCTAGTATGGCCGAGCGGTTCTAGGCGCTTCAAGCTGCAACCGCGCGACCGCTACGGTCACAGGTTCGAATCCTGCTTCGGGCATGGATGTGTGTGAGGTGCGTAGCTTGGTTAGGTTGGAGTAGTTCTAAGTTATGGGGGACTGATGACCTCAGAAATTAAGTTCCATTGTGCTCAGAGCCATTTGAACCATTTTGAAGATACATTTAAGTATTAGGAAGTCGTTTCTGAAAGTATTTGTCTGGAGTGTAGCCATGTATGGAAGTGAAACATGGACGGTAAGCAGTTTAGACAAAAAGGGAATAGAAGGTTTCGAAACGTGGTACCACAGACGAATGCTGAGCATTAGATGGGTAAATCACACAACTACTGGGTAGGTACTGAATAGAATTAGGGAGAAGAGAAATTTGTGGCACAATCTGACTAGGAGAAGGGAACAGTTAATAGTGCACATTTTGAGACATCGAGAATGACCAGTTTAGTACTGGAGGGAAGTTTGAGGGGTGAAAACCGTAGAGGGAGACCAATGGATGAATACAGTAAGTAGATTCAGAAGGATGTAAGTTGCAGTAGTTACTCAGAGATGAAGAACCCTACACAAGATAGAGCAGCGTGAAGAGCTACATGAAACAAGTCTTCGGACTGAAGATCACAACAGAAGCAATAGCTACGACATAGCTCATGATGGGTATCTTAATAATGATTGTATCCTGTTGTCTCAATAGCATTTTTACAAAGTAGTCTACATTTCGGGGCACAATAATATCATCAGCGACCCAGCTAGTTATCAAGGAAACTTCGTTGCGACGTTAGCAATCCAGAATATGTGAGGGATTCAGGAGCGGATCCTAGGAGAATGGGGAGTGTTTGTTGGGGTCATGGCGCTCTCTTTCCCCCCTCCTCCCCCTCCCCCACCCAAAAAATTACATTAGAAGCATTTACATTTTTTAATATCTGACTTTCTAAATTTCGCAGAAAACTTTCGACAGATGAAATAGCATGACAACTAAGTCTCTAAAATGGCAAGAAATTCTACAAGTAACGTTAGCAACAAATCCAACACCGTCCGTGAGTCCACGGATGGAACCAGTAAATTATACAGGGAGCTGAGTAAGACAAGACAGAAGGAGAAAAACCCTTAACTAAGAAAATAAGTAACAGAAAGTCTGAGTTGCCGAAGGTAGGCAGAAGTTACTGAAAGAAACACTTTTCTCATGTACCCGCTCGTATTGCCATAGCCAGACCATTGTTCACAATCGTAGTCCTTTGTCAAACACTGATAACTGACAGTACCCACTTCCATTTTATACTGTGTAAATTATAACGGTATCAGAACTGTGACAGTTCGATCCTATTACAGTTCTTAAATCAATTGTGTGTTAAAGTCCTTTTCAGGATTTCGTATGTACGCTTTCCAAAGGCTATATTTTTTGCAACTGCGTTTTCTTGTACGTTATAGTAGAGCGATGCGCTATTCAGCGATGTTAACAAATAATAATTTTTATAATAATATATTGGATACGTTTTATGGTAGCTAAACATTTTATTACCATAATATGGAAACATTTTATGGATTTTAACGATATTATTATTATAGTTGTATAAATCTGTGGCCGTTTAAAGTGGGGAGTGATGACAAATGTAGGGGTGCGAATGGGGAGTCGACATCTTGAGTACCAACTGTCCCCCCTCAACCCCACCCTCTCCCCGCCACCCCAGAACCGAATCCTCGATTCGAAGCTGGGGACTTTATAGCTTGTTTTTAAATGGAATTTACGAATATGTCGTGGAGCGTATACAGAATTACAGGAGAATATACTTTACGTAGTCTTACAAAACCCCACGCATATTCTTCTCGGATACTGTATATGTTTCTCCATAACTTCCCAAATTTCGTTTAAAACTACACTGGGAACTCCCACAGATAAACATTATTAGCTTGTTGACATGGCAGTGTATGTCCTTCAGTAACTAAGTGACGCCCTATGAATGAAACTGTGTTTTAAAACGCACATTTGCGGAGTGAAAACGCTGTAGCATTGTTAAGCTTTCAACCCATTTCACTGTCTCGATTTTGGTAAAAATAGCCGTCGACGGTTAAAATCAAATTATTGACAGTCTTTGTCACTCTGTGCTGTATTACTAACACAGCCCCTGGTAAACCTAATTTCGAACATTCTCTCAGTGGAGGAAGAGCTTAGGAATCTTGATGGAAGTGCAAGGATGGCTGTCAGATGCGAGCAATTGTAATCTTAATTTCTTAACTATTAAATACGACCCCCAACTGGCTGAGGCTCTGGACGACAGAAACTAATCAGGCAAAAAGTTTTGCTGCCACGTTCACAAAAGAAACGAAGTCCAGGTGGTTGATGCGATGATTCTCATCAGCAGCTAAATAACTCCGATTAAGTCTTTTTAAAATTTTTGTGCGATCAAGACTTTACCGTAAATATTTAAGTGCTAGAACAACATCAGCATGTGAGATCGTCATTGGAAAATTAAATTCCTGTTAGTGGTCAGGTCCTCGGTTGCAGCGGTAGTGCGATTGATTTATGACTTCAGTTAGACATTAAAATGGGACTAGATTTACAAGTTTTTAGACTGGTGATTAACATAGCTCGCAGTAAAGGTAGCAACGTCACCTGCTCTGTATGTCTGTTCCTCGAAGCAACAAGTCATTCGTCCTGTGTGGTTTTCTTCTGTGGATAAGTCGCTGTTTCATGTTGGTTACAAATTAATGGTGCAGTCATCAGGTGATTGTTAGGATGAAAAGTAGCAATTCTAGTAACTGCTACCCACTGGGAACACAAATCAGTTTATTTGATCAGTGTTGCAGCACAAAACAGCAACAAGCTTGTGCAGGTAGATACATCATTTCCATGTTTCGTAATAATATAATGAAAATAAAACATTTTCACTGTGTGTTCGATGTTTTGTTGCTATCTAACGGACCGTTTAACTTGTATACAGTACTATTCTAAGACACAGTCTACTGGTATAGGTCCACAGCTTTACACAATTCACATAAGAAGCCACATTATGACGACAGATTTTTATAAGCTCTGTATAAACGACTAAACGAATGTAATACTTCGTATTTCGAGCAACATGCGTAACAGTTAGGATGCTGTCATGCACTATACTTGTTGCAGTGCTTTTTCTGAAAATTGTTACTATCCTGTTTAAGGATAATTTCTCCAGAGATTGTGCGAGAAGTCGAAATTAACTTAAGAGTGCGTTAAATGAAAAACAAAAGAACAGTATTGCTTACATTTCTATAAATTTCATTATAACTCGTATAACAAACGATCACTTCCGTGTTTGATTCAATTTTGAGTTCATACGAGAGGAAACTTGTCTCCTATCGGTGTAACACAGATGTTTCGCTTATTTAAGTTTTTGGTGTCACATTAGTTGTTCTCAATATTATTTCATGTGTAAAAATGTCCAAATGCAATACCGGTGTGTCTAACAATAAGCATAAGTTAGTTGTTGAAAATAAAGTCTAACGCCAGTACTGTCAATTGAAGACGAACAGACTGAAATAGTCACGAACTCGCGATGAGCAGGAAAGAGAACTTTCGGCAGCTTCACAGAAACTCCACTAATGAAAGAATATAGTATTTCGATAAGAGGATATTGAGACGGAAACCCAACGTTATTTTCTATCAAATGCTGCCGTTGGCTGGGCAAGTCGTATTGACTTACTTGGGCGGCCACAAGCAGTGCGATTGGTTAGGCGACTCGTATTTCACTTTTAATAGAGATTGCTGGGCCAGCAGTCGTTGGGCCCCGTGTTACTTTATAGGCCGGGTAGCCGGTGGCCGACGAGACTGTTTTGCTTATCGGCCGCGGCTCTGCCTTGTATCGCCTCGCGTCTCCCCGCTCTCCGCTTAGACGTACCGGAGCAGCAGGCGGGCACAAAGCCAGCTGCACTCTCAATCGGAGTTCACCAATCATTTCTTTCGACTACACTTTCCTGGAATTTTTCACCTCTTACCTCTTCGTTTAATCGGTTGTTGCACACTGTATTTGCGTAATTTGATGAGTCTTGAAGAGTTTTCTAGGAGTTGCATACGTAGACGGAGTATTCCCACATCTCTCTTAAATTACTCAACGTTTCCACGATTCTCAGGCATATCTTCGGGAGGAATTCCTAATTTGCCCGCCTAAAAGCCCGAAAACGTTACCTCTGTAAGGCCGAAGTTGGTTAACAGGTCACAAACCTCGCTCGTGAAAGTACCTCTCGTAAGAATACCTTCGTAAAAGTGCTCTGCTGTGGCTACGTTTCTTCTGCTGCTTCACTATATTACCTCATAAATTTTCTGCTGTTTCTAGCAAATCTGTGACTCATAAATGCCACGGTAAACAACGCGTAAAGTATCTGGTAGGGAACAGTTTTCTGACGATCTGCAAAATTTGTTCCCTGCTTGTTAATTTGTCTACGAACAGTGTTTGCTGTTTAACATATCCTTATATACTGTCAAGCACCGACTCGTGAATACTAACTACATAAAAAAAAATAGAATTACAATGTGGAAGCTTCGGTCAGGAATTTACATTCAGCTATTACAGTCTGTTGAGTCCCGACGCTGTGATGTCAAAAAAGCTTGCAGGATATATCCGCTCAGGGCTTCCTTTGCTCAGGTTGAAACGTCTCCTTTGAACAATTATACATGACTGTGCTTAAACTGGCAGACAATATTTTTTAGCGCAACGCAATCTGACTTTCAATAATCCCTACAAAAGAATGGCCCTGACTAACATTAACCTATACTGTTGTGTCTAGACAAGACAGCCTAGACACAGTGAGAGGAAGCCGAAAGGCACGCGCTTAAACTCACGCAGGCTGGTGTGAGGTCTGAAACAGGATACGTAATGAATGCTATAAAGAAAAGTACGTAGCTTCTGGAATACTTAACTTTAATCCACATTTGTAGAACATCGCCCTTGATGATACATTAATAGAATCTCAATATCAATTGAATACGGCGCCTTGCTAGGTCGTAGCAAATGTAGCTGAAGGCTATGCTAACTATCGTCTCGGCAAATGAGAGCGTATTTGTCAGTGAACCGTTCCTTGCAAAGTCGGCTGTACAACTGGGGCGAGTGCCAGGACGTCTCTCTAGACCTGCCGTGTGGTGGCGCTCGGTCTGCTATCACTGACAGTGGCGACACGCGGGTCCGACGTATACTAATGGACCGCGGCCGATTTAAAAGCTACCACCTAGCAAGTGTGGTGTCTGGCGGTGACACCACATATACCTTTCACAAATCACTTACCCCACAAAAATCTTCGTTACTCGAACTACTGCAATACAGCGAGCGCCACTACTGCCAGCTAAATAAAAGATTCAAACTACGGAAGGCACTAACTACTGATAGGCATAGTTAGCAAATGAAAGATTTTGATAGAGAACAAACAATGTATTTACCTCAATAGTGTTCAAAAGTCATAATGTATATACAAGTTCATGATATCCAGTATTACAAATTTCAAAACTCCGCCATCTGTCTCCCCACATCCACCACTGCTGGCGGCTCACCTCCAACTGCGCAACGCTACGCGCTGTTCACATCCAGCTGCCCAACACTAAAATGGCAGACAACAATGCAAACTAGCCACAGACTGCACACAGCACAGCCAGTGATTTTCATACAGAGCACTACGTAACGTTGCCAATAAGAAAACATAAACAGCCTACTTACAATGTGTACCACGGTGTGTTCACATGCCTTGCAGGCATAGGCTGGAGTGGCTCGAAATCCTTCTTTACGACAAGTCTTGGCTAGCCATAAGGGTCGTTCCCGAAGCGGTACTCGTCACTGAAGACAATTATACTGTCAAAGAGATTCCAGCTCGTAGACATGTCTGGAGATGCCCCGGACGGTGGTGGGATGCCAGCCTGACTGTCTCGCGTCACACGGGCGGACAACCAGGAATGGCGGCCTGGGATGCCATTTCCTTTCGTCACAGGGCCCCTTCGGTTGTCATCTGTGGCCGACGCCCTTACAGCACAGCTGTACGTCGACGGTATTCAGCGCCCCGTTCTGTTAAACTTCATGGGAAGCCATTCTGGGCTTACATTTCAGCAAGATAATGCCCGCCCGCACACGGTGAGTGTTTCTACCGCTTCTTTACGTGGTTGACGAATCATGTCTTGACCAGCAAGGTTGCCAGATCTCTCCCCAACTGGGAACATTTGGAGCATTATGGGCCGGGCCCTCCAACCACCTTGTGATACTGATGATCGAATGCGCCAGTTGGACGGAATTTGGTGAGATATCCCTCGGGAGGACACCCAACAACTTTAACAACCAGTACCAAGCCGAATAACTGCTTTCACAAGGGCTACAGCTGGACCAACGCGTTATTGACTTGCTCATCTACATCTACATCTTCATCTTCATCTACATGGATATTCTGCAAATCACATTTACGTCCCTAGCAGATGGTTCATCGAACCACCATCATAATTCTCTATTATTCCAATCTCGTATAGCGCACGGAAAGAACGAACACCTATATCTTTCAGTACGAACTCTGATTTCCCTTATTTTATGGTTGGTTGGTTGGTTTGAGGGAAGGAGACCAGACAGTTAGGTCATCAGTCTCATCGGATTAGGGAAGGACGGGGAAGGAAGTCGGCCGTGCCCTTTGAAAGGAACCATCCCGGCATTTGCCTGGAGCGATTTAGGGAAATCACGGAAAACCTAAATCAGGATGGCCGGATGCGGGATTGAACCGTCGTCCTCCCGAATGCGAGTCCAGTGTCTAACCACTGCGCCACCTCGCTCGGTCCTTATTTTATGGTGGTGATCGTTTCTCCCTATGTAGGTCGGCGTCAACAAAATATTTTCGCATTCGGAGGAGAAAGTTGATGATTGGAATTTCGTGAGAAGATTCCGTCGCAACGAAAAGCGCCTTACTTTTGATGATGCCCTGCCCAAATTGGGTATCATTTCAATGACAATCTCTCGCATATTTCACGATAATACAAAACGTGCTGCCCTTATTTGAACTTTTTCAATCTACTCTGTCAGTTCTATCTGGTAAGGATCCCACACCGCGCAACAGTATTTTAAAAGAGGACGGACAAGCGTAGTGTAGGAAGTCCCCTTAGTAGATCTGTTACATTTTCTATGTGTCCTGCCAATAAAACGCAGTCTTTGGTTAGCCTTCCCCACAACATTATCTATGTGTTCCTTCCAATATAAGTTGTTCGTAATTGTGATTTCCTAGATATTTAGTTGAATTTACGGCCTCTTTATTTGACTGATATATCGTGTAACAGAAATTTAGCGGATTCCTTTTACCACTCAGTTTGCGAAACTCTTTCTGTTGAATAAATCGTGCAAGTTTTCGGAAATTGTCGTCATTTGTCTTTACATGTACACCACATCTACCGATTTCGGTCCCACTTGGAGAATAACTTCATGGTACATCTTTTTTTTTTCTTTAGAGTTTGTTACATTATCCCAGGCATGATCTGCCCTCATTCTCTTAAGTCTAGGCCACATATTGTTAAATATTGTACCCTCAATGTCTATGACACCTTGAAGATTAACTATGTGTGAATTCAGTTATTTAAACTCCGTATTCTGAGAAACACTTGGATTTATTCAGAAACAAAGCGAAACGCGCAGGTAGTGACACCCAGTTGTCGAAGCATGTTTGTCTAAACAGAGAAAGGAGGCGGAGTTTAAAAACCGCAATTTAGTTTCCAAACACAGGATAAAACGTGCAAAGAGCTTCAAACATCTACCAGATGATAATGCTTGAATTCCTCAGTGTTGAGATTATGTGAAGCATTTCGCCATACTTCAGCTGGTGTGGATGGATGGCATCTCTCGTATTCTGAGAGACCCTACAGATGATTTTTTTTCTTGTCACTTGTCAGCATAGTGGAGCAGTGGGGTATTGTGCAACCACTGGACTGGAGTTGGCTTAAGCGTTCCTGCAATAGTTCTCACCCATTCCTAGAAGTTGATTTCAGGCTTCTTTGTATTAAAGATGATTTGCCAGACTACAACACAACATTCGGCAACTGGGCTATAAGCTGTGGTAGAGAGAATAGATTATGGAGGTACTACTTAGTTTCACCATCTGATTGTTGCGTGTTCCGAGTTTCTGGCTGGTATCATTTGTAGAAATCAGTAAAAGTTGCTCACACCGTGAACTGTTTCACATTTTGAGCTGATTAGTGCAGTTCACTCGCTAACTCTAGGTTGACCGAGCTCATTGTGTCGGTAACAAACAGTCGGAGCAGAGTAGTCAGAAAAATACAATACATGACATCTTATTCCGCTCGTGTAAGATAGTGTACATTTCACACAACTGAATTTCGTCCAGTTTTCAGCAAATGCTTAAAGCTCTGTATCGCTTTCTCCGTCACCCAGAGTGAAGGCACCTAACCAGAAATACATTTTCATTCAGATAACAGTTAGAACAATGTTCAAGTTTTGGGACTGTATAACGAAAGAAACACATTGATAAGTTATTTCTGCGACTACAATTTAATAGTGTAGCACCGTTTCCTGATTTTATGAACGCCCAGCTTCCACAACGTTTTTTAGATGATTACTTTCTTTTGTTATATCTTGGGCAAAAGCTTGATATTTAAAAAATGAATACAGTTCCTTGGTACTGCTACAGTCCCGTAATCTCACACAGGGATTTGGTTTCTTGTTCATTGTAAAGAGATCGGTATCTTCGTTTCCAGTAGCATATAAGCTCTTCTTTTCTGGCTAGACCTTTCTTTCAGTGCACATCGCCAGCCAGCGATGTTTTCCTTAAAACTCTTCAGACATGAAGAACATTTTTTGCTATTATGAGACTGAGCTCAGTAAATGTTGAAATCAAATTAGGATTTGTGCTGAAGAATAGGACAGATATTCTAGAACAGAGAAACATACACTTTCTCAAATACTTCATGTTCTCCTGCATAAATGTATCATACATTTTGTCGCTGGTTTGAATACAAATTTGCAGTTTGTAGACCAGCCGAGCAGCAGGTAGCTGTCGGTCAAAAAAACAGAAGGTGTAACACGGACTACAAAGGTGGAAATGTGCTCATCATCGGAATCGGAAAAGTCCCAGTAAATATGTTTGACGAAGGCACTCATCTGCCACACATTCGTACATCCTCTGAAAGCCCACTACAATGCTGTGAGACAGGTAGAAAATGCCTTTCTAAGTTGTTAACTATGGATCAGATATCAGATAAACAGGGAAGTGACCCCGTGTGAATGCAGAACATCGGCTAGAACGTTGCTTTACGATAAACACAGTGTCTCTACTAATTCAGACTTAAGCTTCTGTGTAAATACTTTCAGTCAGAATGATTGACAAGCGCCAACTGCTTGTGCGACCATTATGATTCATTGCTTAAATTCGAACACAATGGTTGTGACATCATCAGTGGATATTGGTTTACGTCTTATAACACTACGTTTTGAATTTCAAGTGACCCTATCTATGCTAATGCCAACATGCAATTGTTTCTGTTGCTGAGCAATGCTTTATGGACGACTGACCGAGTTTCTCTGCATTACTACTGCCTGTACATTTCGATGAGTTTGTGTTCGTACTTCCAGATAATGCAGTTCATAAAACTCTAGGGAACTTCCCTTATTGAAATATCAGGTGAACTCGTGTAAAATGCTGCACAGAATGTAGATGTAAAGCTTAAACGGAAATAATGCAGGGATGATCTTAGTTATCACTGAACATTACTCTGTCGATTGTCTTTGTTTTGGTTTATTTTTGACATTGTTACCAATGACATTAAATATCAAGAAAAATCCGAACAGTAAGACTTCTAACTTTGAAATGTGAAACAGAAATTAAACAAGGAAGCAATAATATCATCGGAAACCATACTGAATAAGAATATACCTCATTTTTCAAATTTTGAGCAGTAGGAAACATATTTATTTATTTATTTATTTACACCGCATGTTCCGTAGGACCAAATTGAGGAGCAAATCTCCAAGGTCATGGAACGTGTCGGTACATGAAATTACAACACAAAAGTAATAACAGATAAAAATAGAATGTTTCTGAGCCCGAAAAAAGTAAAGCCATAAGTTTAAGTAAAGGCAATCAACAATACAGTAAAAATCCGTTTAATTTTTCAAGGAACTCCTCGACAGAATAGAAGGAGAGAAGCATCAGGAAACCTTTCAGTTTCGATTTGAAAGCGCGTGGATTACTGCTAAGGTTTTTGAATTCTAGTGGTAGCTTATAGAAAATCGATGCAGCAGCGTACTGCACACCGTTCTGCACAAGAGTTAAGGAAGTCCGGTAAAATGCAGGTCTAATTTCTGCCGAGTACTAACTGAGTGAAAGCTGCTACGGAAGGTGTTTCTGTTATTAGGAGCCGTCGCATTATTGGCATGGGGAGACTAAGACAAATATAAGAAACTCAAATCAGAGTGAGACATACCAACTATGAGCAACTCGGTCATGTAACACAGCTATCTATTCTTTATAGCGTTGAATATCCAGTTCGACCGAAAGAACCAGTTCCACACAGAGCATAATTCAGGTGAAACCTTCCCACAGCAGCGAGTTGATAGCTACGGTGCGACTGCTTATTTACTTTGCACACCAAATATGCCCCTTGACCTTCAGTTCCTTCCCTCACAACACCGTCTTTCTTTCATAAATAAAAAACACCTTTAATGGTGCAAGTGATTTTCGACTGATCACTAGTGCGAAATCCATTTTCAATACCGAGAATACTGCTGCAAGTGTACACGAAAGCTCCACTTGTTACACACGTCCGTTCTTGTGAAATGTAACGAACTGCATACTTTTACAGACTGTACACAGAATCACAACATAGTTACCAAAGTCGCTTTCTGCAGAACTCTGAGCTGTAGGTCACAATCATCCAGGCCTAACATTACCTCTGCAATCGTTTTGAATGTTAAATTTTAATCTACAATACACTGCAGTTCACTATTGCAAAGAATATAGGAGAACTTTCAGGCAGATTAAAATTGTGAGCCGAACCGGAACACGATCTAATTTGGCTGGACATAGTCCTAGCGACAGCCATACCTAGGCACGACCCATGTCCACCCTTGCAAGAGAGAGGCAATGGCGTTATTAAAACTGGGAGCGCTGTCGCTAAGAGGATGTCCCGCGATGGTTAAGGTTCCTGTTTCAACTCCAGGTCCGGCGCACAACTTTAGTTCGATAGAAAGTTTCAGAAATGGTTCAAATGGCTCTAAGCACTATGAGACTTAACTTCCGAGGTCATCAGTCCCCTAGACTTAGAACTACTTAAACCTAACTAACCTAAGGACATCACACACATTCATGCCGGAGGCAGGATTCGAACCTGTGACCGGAGCAGCAGCGCGGTT
Organism: Schistocerca nitens; assembly: GCF_023898315.1. Taxonomy (NCBI): domain Eukaryota; kingdom Metazoa; phylum Arthropoda; class Insecta; order Orthoptera; family Acrididae; genus Schistocerca; species Schistocerca nitens. The sequence continues at coordinate 81,343,233 of NC_064615.1, forward strand.
CCGGACTGAAGCGCCTAGAAAGTTTCAAAAGAGCGCACACAGTCCGCTTCATTGTGAGAGATTCATTCTGAAAAGATGAGACAAATTGTTCGAAGTGAAAAGTGCAGTGGTAATATGGAAATTAAACGTGGAGTCGAATGTGACTAGCTGGAGAGATAAAAGTGACTTATTCTGACTTTACTGTCACGGCTCCACAACTGCGAAAAACCTCTAGAAACTAGAAACATGGTGTCTCTGTCCTAGATTACCGGTATTTATTACGCCTATGCTCGTATACCTTCCATTTCCGTAAAGGCAGTAGTTGCGAAAATTTGAACATCGAAGACTCTAATGTCGTTGTCTACGCGGAGTTACCCTCCTCCCCCAAATCCTGAACTTTGTGGAGTGGTACCTAACCTCAAGTGCAGACAGGTGGTTGCCGACCGTGCTAACTAACATTAATTTTAATAGGAGACATGCGAAATCGAAACTTCTCATGACTACGCACGCTGATAGTATCAGTCGACCGAAATATTATTCCATCTGTTATTGAGGACACTTCTGTCAGCTTATTGTGAGTTTTTATAGCGGTATTTCACGAGGACACGCTAAACCACTTGTAGCATATCCACAGCTGCCTTGAAATCATTCACAGAGCGATGCGTTTTTCTTGGTCACCATTGTCCTTGTTTACTGCAACGTCACCGCGTTTACCCGATAACGGCCACGGGACGCCAAGTGCAGTAATATTGTGGTCAGGTAGTATCAGTGTATTAGTTTAAAGTCTAGTGTACAGCGTTTAGAAAAATGTGAACAGATTAGAGGTATTAACGTTGGCATGAGTTTATTACCTTTCGCTGCTCATTAGAAAATAGCTCTAATCAAGACTGCACCGTATTACCTTGGACTAAGTGAACGGAAACATGACTGCAAGAAGATAAGTGTTTAATCCCAGAAACGTGACGATATAATTTAATAGAGGAGCGTCTAAATTGATGATGTATGCCATCCGATACTCTACTATAATTCCTTCGTTTTCAGATAAACGCTTTTCAATTTGCAGTTGATGATTGAAAAAATGACACTAAATTTTTCAGGCAGTTACGGACGATCCAAATTTAGTGTAGGAACATTTACCTTTATTTCTTTTGCCACATCTGACAATTGATTTTCCTTAGTAACATGACGTCAATACACTTTACAGGCCGCATAGTTCCAAATACTGGAAAATCCATTCTTTGCAGATGCCACAGTAGACTTTACAAGGATACTTTCTTTGAACTCAAACAAAACAGTGAAATTGAATAGTCTCATTGTGAGGGTATTGAAGGGCTGGCTCATTTTTTTAAAATTATTCAAGACAACCGGTTTCAACAGTCTTAGCTGTCATCTTCAGATCTCAATTTTTTTTTTTAGTAAAACATGTTCATTTTACGCTGATCTCATGCATAACATGTCATGTGGATAAAACTCAGCACATTATAAACTTTTGTCATCGCTAAAATAGTTAAAAACACGTAGTATCTTGACCAAAAGGCCATGTCCATATACATTTTGCACACAGATGGTTCTTGCATGTTGCAAATACGGTGCACAGTATCACATGTATTTACTGTTCAAATCCACTTCCTAGTGGAGTTTTATCCACTTGAAATCTTCTGCATGAGCTCAGCGTAAAATGAAGGTGTGTCTCTAGAAAAAGAAAACAAGAAAAAATTTAATAGCTGAAGATGACAGCTAAGACGGTTGAAAGCGTTTGTATTGAGAAAAAAAATTGTGGGAGCTTGGCTGTTGAATGGTTTTTAAGTTTTAAAACGGTGAATCACATTTTTACAAATTTTTAAAATTATCTATTTTATTTATTTGTTTATTATTGGGGTTCACAGTGTTAACATTAATGTGAAACTTTGTGAAAGACATCGCTGTCACCTCCAACTGTTGAAATTATTTACTTATAATATGGACAATTACATCTGAGTGCTTTACCCACTTCAAAGGACAAAATAGCATCAATTGTATACTTTAAAACTTAAATCTTTAAGACATGTAAACGTGTCAGCTTGACAGTAGTCATCTACATTGGCTGAGTGTACATTGTTACCTTTTCTTGCCATCTCTTGTTTGTAGAAACGATGCCAAAAACGGTAACATTATATTTCTAGCCAATGAAGTTTGCCCCTGTGACTGTGTCATGAATAGGGATATGATATATTTAACTTTTTGATATGTCTGAAGCAAGCAATTATCTTAGTGTTTCTCTTGAACGTGGCGAAAGGCTGAAATTGTTACAGCGCATTTTACAAAGAAAGAATTTCAACAGTCGAAAGTGACAAAGGTGTCTTCTATAAAGACAAGATTGAAGTACATTTTGAGTGATGGTTGTCGAAAGCTTTTAAGCAATCAATTGCACGAAGAGTTTCAGTTACGCTGGCCCACCTTTTCCTAAAACAAGCCCCACGGAAGGAACTGTTGAAGAAATCTTTTCGTTGTTTCCTGATGATTCGCTGCCTTTCGTATGAGGTTTGTAAGACTACACGCTGCTTTTTCTTTCGCAGTTATTCTATTAGTATGCTTTCATGAAGTGAAGAATACTCTTGTTTGTTTCTAGATTTTCAAAATTGCTTTGCAAATCTCGCTCATCAGCCTGCATGCGCTTGCTCAGTTTACCAAGTCTTTAGAAAGTCCTTACGTTTGGAAGTAAAACTGCAGTGGTTTCGTTCCTCGGCCTACGGCTGACCATAAGAGTTTGCACCCCCGCTGTAATGTAATGTGAAGTTATTTAGGCGAAATTTGTTTACAGAAACAAACAATAACTCTAGAATAAAACTACGAAGCACAAAAAAAAAGAAAAAGACGGGAGTAAGCCGCGTAATGTAGCCGGAGAGCGCATGTTATTTCTGGTGATGAATGGATTTTTGGTTTGATACGTCAACTCGTTTCCTCTTCATATATCCTGGTTAGTTATATTTGTGTTATTTTATTTGGGGACGCGCACCGCTGTTTGCGGAAGGCGGGAAGTCGCGACAAGGAAAGAGCCGTCGCGACTGACACGCCGGCCTGTGGATGATGGTGAGGGGGGGGGGGGGGAGGAGGCGTCCCAAACGAGACAGAAAAGTGTATTTTAAACGCGGCGGCCGCGCCGAATTTTCTTGATCTATCGAAACACCTGGGCGTGCACGCGCCGCGCCGGGCCCGCAGGTGGGGGAAGGGGGGTAGCCACCCCGCGCGCCATGTTGGCGCAACCCCCGCGGGCTTTAGGCTCCGCCCCTCGCGCCGGGGAGGGCGGAGTCAGTGCGCGAAACCATGTTGTCAGGGGCTGCAAGCCGGCCTGCCAAAATACAGCCCGCCGGCCATGCTGACCGGGGCGGGAAAAAAAGGCCAGAAAACTCCCAAAACAAAATAACAATAATAATACTGAAATAAAAAAAATGAGACAAAATTAATATCGATTATCATATATTTTTTTGCCTCTTTCCTCCCCCCCCCCCCTCCCCCCCGCGATGGGATTCGGCAGCGAGTCGCGTGTTACATAGATTCTTCATCGACGGGTGCGCTGGCTGCTCGTAATGAGAGCGCGCTGCCCGGTTGCGGGTTTCGCTCCAAATGAGGGAAGGAAGAGGTAGAAAAAGAATCATATCTGGCTGCTGCCGATGCTTTGACAGGCTGCCGAACGAGGTGCCCCTCCCCGTTTCGATATTTCCTTTCCCGCTCCGCGTTGCGTTCTTCGTTCCGTACGATACATTAGCAATTTTGTCCGCGCTGCCCATGATTAGTACCGGAGACGAAAGAATTTGCCGAATGCGACAGAAGGCAGAGGAGGCGGCGCCTGCGACGGGCGCGCTAGAAGAACGCCGAGCAGCGGCAGCGGTAGAGGGTGCGGTGCGCGCCAGGGCCGGCAAGCCGCTGCCGGAGCCTCGCAGCCCGGTAAAGCCAGCGCGCCAACCACGCACTGCTGCGCCGCGCCGCGCCGCGCGCGCCGTCTGACCCTTCAAGGAAACTTAAAACTGCACGGGCCTGAACGCTGCCTACCGTGCCTGTACACGCAACAGAAAATACCGAACTCTTCTAGCAGATCAGAAGCACCTTATTCGTGGTCCACAGGCACAAAACATTGATTAAACAAACAAATTCCAATAAATTGAAAGAAACAACGACTTCGCCACTGGAGTGCAGCGATCGCAATATTGTTGGAAATATAAAAGAAGTCATTTTCGCGTCCATCACGAACTATTTTTATTAACAGGTGTCACAAATGAATTATTACGTCACCAAAGACAAATATAATTAAAAATCTCTACAATAATAACAAAAATGTAATAAAGTAATGCTCGATCTGAAGATGACGGTGTGAACCGTGCTTAGTGCCAAAATGAAGGATTGACTGACGCAGATAACTCCTCCTTGAAAAAATAAATAAATAAAATAAAAAAAAGTTCCGGTATGCTGATCTTCCGACGGGCAGGGCTGTTTATGAACTTTAGACTTCCAAAAAGTTATTTTAAAGCTTTTCTGCGCACTTAAAATGTGAGAATTCAACATCTGTACCTGTTATATTTGTTTACGAATGTGACAGTATACCTGTGATGTGTTACGACAGCGAAAGGAATCTGTGACCACTGGAGGCAGTGCCACAAGTTCCTCCAAAAATCGTAACACAACACTCACACAAATGTCATACTAACTAACGTAAATACACTCGCTGATGGAGGTTTAAACCTTCGAAATGCGTCGTGGAAATAAATAAAACGGTGACTGGTAACAGTAAACTTGTTGTTTCATTAAATCTGTACCAGCAAAAAAAAAAAAAAAAAAAAAAGCTACTATCGTAATCGCATCTTAGAAATTACAGTTCTGATTTTTTTCCCGTTAGAGATACCAGTAAGGAGAACCGAAATTTCTTTCTCGACTGCAAAGTAATTTTATTGGAATACGATCAGTGCCCGTTACACCCCCATTTATGGATGAAATAATTACTCAGATATAACGTTTAAAAGAATTGATAAGTAGGGTTTATCAGTTTTAAGAACCTATCGTGTTACCTGAACGTTACTAAACATTTGTCTAGGCTGTGCCATTGCATATGAATATAACTTATTAACAGAGAAACGTTCTCAAATATGTATGGATAATATATAGGAGCCCGAATAAAAAGAGAAACGATCAAAATGTAATAAGATCACGGCTCTTACTACTTTACTGTACGGTAGTGAATCGTCGGCCACATACAAATAGCGAGAGAGTAGAATTCTTGCAACAAATCAGACGTTTCGGATTAGTTAAAGGATGTACCACAGCAGACGGAATTAAAAGTCGTGACATTAGAAATAAATTGGAGAAATATAAATTAGGAGGGATATAAATTAGGAAGTAAGTTTCATGAAAACAGAACAAAATGGAATGAAGACATTAGCAGGATGAGTAACCAAAGATTACTGCTCAGGATCATAAGTTACAAACAGAAAATGAGAAAGAGTGAAGACATAAATACTTTAAACGTAGGACAAAAATCAAAACTTTTTGCAAAGACAACAGGACAGAGCTGATATCAGAATATTCGTTCAAAAAACTATTTATGACAAGCATAAAAACACATAAAATATATGCTAGAAAAGACAATAAAACATTAAAACTGAATATTTTGTCCAAACTACACAAGAAAGTATATGGGATTTTCAAAATTTAAATGACATCCAGTTTAACTAACCACATCTACAGTGAAAAAAATGTATTAGGAACACAATAGTTAGGTGCAATGCTATCACAACGTTTATATTATTTGAATTGTTACTAATCAATAATAACTGGAAAGAATGTTGACCGAAATAGTACTTTAAAATTATTTTATTATTTTTTAACTTTATTTACTCTTATAATATTACAGTCTTCAGGTACTCTCTTGCATATAACCACGTATTATACATATTTTACATCATGTGCATTATGACATAAGTATTATAAGAATTTATGTGATTAAAACGAGACAGAAATCTATAAGTAATTGTAACGAAAACAATTTTGAAATGTAGTAGCTGAAAAGTAGAAGAACAGATTAAGAATACAGTCATTAGATTCTAAGTGAGAGCACCACCAGTAATGGACATGAGACAAAGAGTGACGCAGAGAATAAAAAATAATAGTAGAAGACACGTAACAACAAGAGGGTCAAAGAAATAAGGAAAACACCAAGGCACGTTATTGCGAGAAAAATGTTAATTTTTCTTTATTCTTTGACAAATCGAAACTGGCCCTATATATTAATTTATCAGGGAAAAGTTGGAGATTTATGAAAGAAGGTGGTTCACTTTTAAGCACAAAACTGTACAGTGTAGCTTGTTCCAGCGGTGAAAAGTATCAATAGTAAAGGATATTTGATTTTTTATTTTAAGAAAACAGAAAATTTCCGAAAACTGAGGAATATCAGGGGAATTTTGAAGTGAGTGCTGATTGTTTTTTAGTGAAGAAAAATAACTACACAACAATCACCAACTTGAAACACAGAAACCAAATAACATATGAAAACATACAGTATAAGAAATAAGTATAAGAAAACCTCTCACGAATAAAATGTTAAATTTAGAGCCAAGTCTGACATACAAAAGAAAATATGGTAGAATATGAACAGGAGTGGCAAAATCTTAACATGGCAAGAAGGTCTTGAAATAACAAAGAAAAAGACGATTTGGAGGTGTCAAATGAGAAGGAGAAAAAAGTTCTGCAGTATCGACTCAGATAACACGAACCCAGAAGAAAGCTGTCAACTGGCCTTTATTGGTAGAGATCTTAGAGAAATCGGTGCTACATTAATACAATGTCATAAGATCACTACTGTTCATCACCTCGAATGATCACTTTCAATTTTTAAGTGAGGGAATTTGCAACCTGTTACATTGGACAGTTACGACAACCCGCTGTGTCTGGATCTGAGAAATATGTGCAAGTGTAAGGCAATTTTGTTCTAATGAATCAAAGGGAAACCTGTTTATTTGCGGATACGTTGTAATAACAAATCGACGATGAAAAACAGGCTTTTTAGTGTTTACTTCGGGAAACAGGAAAACGATAAAAGAAAACTGGAAATACAGGCAAAATAAAGCAAAAAGACAAATCGAGGGTGTCAACGTTAGACACAGAAAAGGAAGTCCTATCAACTGGTTTCAGTTTCCGTACTTGCCCTAAATGATTTTAACCAAATTTCGCATGGTCCATTTGAAAAACAGAAAACGCAGATTTTTTTTTCCCTGTCCTTCCCAAAAGCGGGCTCATGCTCAGAATCCAATGACCTTCCTTCATACCATGCTCAGTCATAACGATACAACACAAAACTACAACGTAGGCTATGATCGCCACAGTCCAGACGTACAGTTGAAACTACAACTAACGAGACTAACTTGTATGGCTTTCCCCAGTACAGCGAAATGCGATACTCATATTCTCCCCAGGGCTCGCGAACACACGGGCTCATTAACGGTGTGACATACTTCAGGTTCTAAAATTTGCTTATAAACTGATAAACGTGTCATCCATCGTGTGAAGAAATGACGGTTTCTTCTTCTTTCAGATACTTACCTTAGGTTCTGTATTCTCAAATCCGAAAACATGTAGAAAAAACTGGGAAGTAAACAGAGGTGGTATACTGAGAGGTTCCTAGGTTGCTTAATATAAAGTGGAATTACATCAGTAATATTAATTCCTTAACTACACCAAATACTCTTTAAGGAGTCCATACCTTGGTCCGGACATTCTCGACTGTTTTCATAAAACGTAACTACTGGACGAGTGGGTGCAAATTATAATACTTCGTCATTGCCATTATCTTCGCTTCTGTTATAAATCTGTCGTGATTGCTACGGGTCCTACCATTTTCTCCGTCTGACCAAATTTCTTCACTGTCATAATCTGGTTTTTTGAAAGTAATTTTTCACTTCCTTAATCCGACGGGTAGACTGACAATCCCGATTCCCGCGTAACGTTATTTCCACATTCTTCAGTGATTATGAACTTTGATTTTCAACTCTACGTAATGCGATTGTTTCGTGTCTACTTTCCCATTACTGAAAGACATGCCTTTACTTGTCCTCTGTCTACCGTTGCCCTTTTTTCCACAAATTCTCTTCCGCACTTCCATGGACATATGATTACTGCTAGGATGTTCCGTAATACTTTGTACAAGAAATAAGTAGCCACGGTGCCCTAGCGTGAAATTGCTGTATTTTTCTGGAGATTTTTGTGAACAGTCAAATGTGAATGCGTTGAAATGTCTTCACTGGATTTCATCAAATATGTATCAACACATCTGCAGTAGAAGAAAGCTGACAAAAAGTGTTATTCTTAAAGGAAGTGGGATTAAGTAGAGGTGTCATCAACGCGAAGGATAATCGCTTTTTATTATTACTTCTTTTTTTTACAAAATTATATTTCTTATATGTCCCTAGGAAATGTTATAGGCCCGTCGCTGTTGTTAACGTGTGTGAGAGAATTAAGAGAGCAGCCCTTTTAGACAGTTCGCAGATGATGCTGTCCTCCACCGTCTAGTAAAGGTCAAAACACATTGCAGAATAACTTAGACAAGATATCTGCATGGTGCGAAGAGTAGCAACTGACCCTTGACAACAAAAAGTTGGAGGTCTTCCACAGGAGTACTAAAAGGAATCAGTTAAATTTCGGTCACACGATAAATTATAGGAATTTAAAAGCTACCAGCTCAGCTAAATACCTAGGTATTAGAATTACGTACAACTCATACTGGAACAGAAACAGAAGTATAACTTCCAACAGCTAAGATCGCTAATGTACAGCATTTATTGTGATAACTGGTTTCAGCAAACTAAGCTGCCATCATCAGATCTTTTGCAGCAAATTTCACTGAATCTTGACCATATTTATCGTACCATGCCACAGGGCAATATTTCATACACATGAGAACAATAGTATATCAGCAAGTCGAGCATAAAATAACTGTTACATAAAACAATTTACATATTGCACTGATTATACAAGCGTATGTTCGTACATTAGCAGGATGAAGACTCCTTCGTGGTGACAATCGAATTACATAGTCGTCATGTAGGTATGGATATAACCTTTCAGGCAATTACGTCACAATAACAGAAAATAATCTCAATTTATAAATAATTAGGTACATTGTATCACATTCACACTTCAGTTTTCGGTAAAGACATCGTGAGAGTACGCCTTCTCCCTTTAATACGCCATGCTTGTCTTCTTTGGAAACGGGCTCTGAGCCACAGAGCCTTCCTCGAAATTAACAAGGCCTATTCAGAATAGTGAGGTGTAATGTGAACGGTCGCAGGCACGAGGAGGATGAATAAGTGCGGTGGCGGCCGGCAGGAAGTGTGTCAGCGGCTATGGGGGTGGGGGTGGGGTGGGGGTGCAGAGTCCTCTCCCCCGCCCCCTCCCCCCCGCCGCCTCCACCGGTTGTCAAGGACACGCCGGGCCCGACCGGCTCCTTCTGGTTGCAGGCCTAACCTACACACGGCATTCCTCAGGTGCGGGGGAGCCACTCGCAGGCTATCCCGTTTCTAAACCGCGAAACTGTTGATGAATAAACTGTCGACTGCACCGCAAGACATTTCGCCGTATCTGCGGGTAATAATTTCGTGTAGTCGTAGTGGTTATTCTTACCAAACCGAGACACTGAAATAAATCGAAAACTTAATAACAAATCCTGTCTGCTGTCTTCATAGAACTTTTATTATACATTTAGCATTCAACCGCGATTTTTATATATATTTTAACCACGCGTTTCGAGAGACAATGCTCTCATCATCAGGTTGTAAAATCTATGTCGCGAAATTAAACGTACTAAAAAGACAAAATACCATCACCAATAGTTGGTGGTATTTTTGTCTTTTTAGTACGTTTAATTTCGCGACATAGATTTTACAACCTGATGATGAGAGCATTGTCTCTCGAAACGCGTTGTTAAAATATATATAAAAATCGCGGTTGAATGCTAAATGTGATAACCAGTATAACGACAACTGCTACCTCGACTCCATAATGGATTATATCAAATTTTATTATACAATTGTACGTTTCTAATTCACAGTCTCATCGTCAGGGCTTCCGATTGTTATGTAGGAACATTCATTACCATGTCAGCCCAATAGAAACAGGTACATATCTACACCCACGTGATTGATCTGCGATGAGCCATCTGCCAAGCTAAGTATTCTCTACCGTTACAATCTCGGAAAGATCTCGTCCCAACATTAAACGCCATCGGTTTAATAATAACCACCCCTATTCACGGATCACATCCGTGACACTGCCTTCCCTGTTTCGTGATAGTACAAAACGAGCTGTCCTTCTTTAAACTTTCTCCATATTCTCCGTCAATCCTGTCTGGTAAGGATCCCATACCGCACAGCAGTACTCTACGGAGAACGAACAAGCCTACCGTAGGCAGGCTGTTTAGTGGATCTGTTGCACCTTCTGCCTATAAAATGCCGTCTTTGGTTCCCTAGCCGGCCGAAGTCGCCGCGCGGTTCTGGCGCTGCAGTCTGGAGCCGCGAGACCGCTACGGTCGCAGGTTCGAATCCTGCCTCGGGCATGGATGTGTGTGATGTCCTTAGGTTAGTTAGGTTTAACTAGTTCTAAGTTCTAGGGGACTAATGACCTCAGCAGTTGAGTCCCATAGCGCTCAGAGCCATTTGAACCATTTGGTTCCCTATCCCCACAACATTTTCTATGCGATGGTTTACCTACGTATTTTGTAATTGTGAGTCTTAGGTATTTAAGTGGTGTGACACCCTTCAGATTTATATGATTCGTCCTATAAGAGAAATTAAACAGATCCTTTTAGTATCCATTTTATTGTTTAGGGCCCATCGCCACTTTTCGCACCATGCAGATATCTTGTCTAAATCATTTTGCAATTAGCTTCGACCCTCTGATGACGGTAATCGGACAACATCATCAGCGAACAATCTAAAAGGGCTGGTCATATTCCTTGCTAGGTACTTTATAGCGGTTAGGTATAGCAGAGCGCCTCTAACACTTCCTTAAGTCAGTTAATACGAACAATAACCTCTCTGACATGGAAACACGTATCTAGTCGCACAACTGACACGATTCTCCATCGTCACGCAATTTGATTAGAAGCCGCTTGTGAGGAACGGAGTTAAAAGCCTTCTGGAAATACATAAATATGGAATCAATTTCAGATTCCCTGCCGACAGCAGTGATCACTTCGCGTATATAAAGAGCTAGATGTGTTTTACAAGAACGATATGTGGTAGCAGATCGTTTTCATCGAGGTAACTGATAATGGTCGAACAAAGTATATGTTCCAAAATGTTACATCGTACCGATGTTGACGGTATGGGCGTGTAATTTAGTGGATTACTCCTGTTGCCTTTCTTGAATACTCGTGTGACCAGTAAAGCCTTCCTTCCGTATTCACTGATGTGACTTGTGTGCTTTCTATGGTTGCTAAGTATGAAGCTATTATTTCAGAATACTCTAAAAGAAACCTAATTGGTAAACAGCCTGGACCAGGAAACTTATCTTTATTAGATCTTTTAGATTCTTTCACTACAGCGAGGACATCTACTTCTGAGTTATTCATGTTTGCAACTACTCTTGATTCGATTTCCGGAAATTTTGACATTGTCTTATTTTTCGAAGGAACTCCGTAAGACCGTGTTTAACAGCGCTCTCATCGGAAACATTACTGGAATTACCTGCGAATTTTGTTTATACGCGAAAGAAATTTTGGAAATTCTCAGATGCGCGTTTCTGCCGTGCTGACATCGGACTGAAGATTCTTACATAACAACAGAAACCTCTGATGTGACTTCGAAATTTAGCTCGGCGTAATAAAAATGTTATAATGAGACTGAACGAAATTCATTAATAAGTTTTCCTTAACGTGTTAATATTTATTCCAGCCTCAGCGCAGTGGTTAGCACAATGGACTCGCATTCGGGAGGACGACGGTTCAAACCCGTGTCCGGCCATCCTGATTTAGGTTTTCCTTCATTTCCCTAAAACGCTTGAGGAAAATGCCGGGATGGTTCTGTCGAAAGGGTACGGCCGCTTTCTTTCTCTTTGCTTCCCTAATCCAGCTTGTGCTCCGTCTCGAATGACCTCGGTGTCGACGGGGCTTGAAACTCTAATTTCCTCATCCCCTTCCTCTAGCCTCAGGCTTTTTACAGAAGAAAGAATTATCAACTATAATAAACTACCACTCAAAAAAATTGCACAAATATCCAGTCAGATCTTGACAAGAGTTTGAAGTGGTGCTAAGGTTGGCAACTTGATTTCAACACTGAGAAATTTATAACTATTTACTTTAAAAAAGGAAGAACTTAGCACTTTAAGGGTACAATATCTCTCCAACTTAAAAAACAACAATAACAATTTGTGCGGATATGAAATGCAATGATCACATGGGTTCAGTCGTAGGCAAGGCAGTTGGTGGATTTCGTTTCATTGGTAGGATATTGGGAAAAAGGAATGTGTACAACGTACACTGCTTAGCGTAAGACTCGTGCGACTCACCCTAAAAATGTGTGGGTAGCGTGAATAATTGATGCTAATGGGGTTCGGATGTATACAAAGAAGCGGTACACGAATGGTCTCATGTTTCTGTGACCCAAAGGAGAGCGTCAAGAATTATTGTAAATCCTGAAATGGCAGAAGCTTGAGAAAGTCGTCAAGAAAGTTTTACGAACCAATATTAAGTGAAATATGCAGCAATAAACTAAAGTAATCTATTGCATCACTCCATCACTGCCGCGGGGACCACGGAACGGAGACAAAATAAGTCTAATTATATCTGACACAGGGCTTTTAACTAGCCACTATCTCCGCTCTACATTGACGAAAGGAACGGGAAGAAAACCTCACCTATGGTTCAGCGAGAATTATGCTCTGCCGTTACTTCACAGTGACTTGTGGAGTAACTTGTGCAAATAGAGGGCGTGGTTTGTAATAAATCACCACATGGTGCTTCTGGATGAACGTGTTCTTCATTTCACGTCCAGACTTCGGCTTTCCTATACCGTCGTACTTACCCGCATATCTGTACATATCTAACCATAATTACCGCTACATTATTATTGTACAAGAAATCAATTTCACGATATTGAATATGTGTCACTCCTTAAATACTCAAATGACAGTCGCATTAACTGTTGCACAGGTCCCCTAACCCTGACTTCAAAGCATTTCTGCTCAAGCTAGAGAGGGTTCTTCATTCACTTTCTAGGAAGTACCAGAAATTAGTTATATGTGGTGACTCCAATATAAATTTTGTGTATGATGGTGCAAGAAAAAGGATGTTGATAGATCTAAATTCGTATGATCTGATGCAGACTGTGTTTTTTTCCAACTAGAGTGCAGGGGAACAGTAGCACAGCCATAGACAATATTTTTACTCATTCTTCATTACTAGATGGGCATTCTGTCAGTAAAAGGGTGAATGGCCTTTCAGACCATGATCCACAAATTTTAACACTAAAATAATTTTGTACTCAAACAAATGTCAGATGTTATTACAAAATATGTAGGAAAGTTGATTCAGAAGCAGTAGAGAGTTTTTTAAACCTTGTCAGCGAACAAGGGTGGCAGGATCTTTATAGTGCCGATAACATAGATAAATATAATGCTTTCGTTAACACATTTCTCATGCTCTTTGAGAGTTGCTTTCCATTAGAACGCTCTAAACGGGGCACGAGCAGTAAAAGGCAGCTTGAGTGGCTGACTAGTGGGATAAGGATATCATGTAGAACAAAGCGGGAATTGTATCAAAATGTTAGAAGTGGTCACAATCCAGCTACAGTAGCCCATTACAAACAGTACTATAAGGTGCTTAAAATGTTATTAGCAAGGGAAAGAGTATGTGGTATGAAAATAGAATAGCTAATTCACAGGATAAAATTAAACCCATATGTTCAGTTGTGAAGGAGGTGTTTGGTCAGCAGCACAAGATCGACAATATAAAGTCAGTTCGTAGTTAAAATATTTCTGTCACTGATAAATGAGATATATGTACAGTATTTAACAATCATTTTCTGAGCATTGCTAGTGAAGTAACTAAAAATTTAGTTTCTACAGGAAATCATATAACTTTTTTGACAAATTCCTTTCCGAGATTGCTATCTGAAATACTCCTCCGTGATACAGACAAGGAGGAGGTTGAATCAATAATTAATTCACTGAAAACTAAGGACTCTCATGGTTATGATGTAGTGCCTAGCAGGATATTAAAGTGCTGTACAGTACATATTAACCCCGTATTTAGCCATGTTTGTAGTTTTCCCTTTAGGAATGGTCAGTTTTATGAACTATTAAAGTATTCAGTAATAAAGCCGCTTTATAAAAAGGGAGAAAGGGACAATGTAGATAATTTTAGACATATTTCTATGCCATTAGTGTTTGCTAAAGTAATTGAAAAGGCTGTGTATGTAAGGATAATTGATCATTTTATATCACACGATTTGCTATCAAATGTACAGATCTGCTTTAGAAGTCGTTTAACAACTGAAAATGCTATATTCTCTTTTCTCTGTGAGTTACTGAGTGGCTTAAACAAAAGGTTTCGAACGCTAGCCATTTTTTTTTATTTAACTAAAGGGTTGATTGTGTTGATCATAAACTATTGCTCCAGAAGTTGGACCATTACGGAATACGGGAAGTAGCTCACAATTGGTTCACCTCTTACATTAGCAACAGACTACAAAAGGTCATTATTCACAATCTTGATAACGGCTGTGATATAGGGTCTGAGTGGGGTACAGTCAAGTGGAGGGGTGGGAGTGCCCCAGGGATCACTGTTAGGGACACTTCCGTGCCTTATTTATACAAATGATATGCCCTCTAGTATTACGAGTAACTCTAAAATATTTTTGTTGGCTTTTGACACTAGCTTGGTAGTAAAGGATATTGTGTGCAACATTGGCCCGGATTCAAATTCTGCAATTCATGACCTAAGTTCATGACTTGTAGAAAACAAACTAATGCTAAATCACAGTAAGACTCACTTTCTACAGTTTCTAACACACAATTCAACAAAACCTGACGTTTTTATTTCACAAAATGGGCATATGATTAGTGAAGCTGAACAGTTAAAATTTCTGGGTGTTCAGATAGATAGTAAACAGTCGTGGAAAGCCCACGTACAGGATTTTGTTCAAAAATTTAATGTTGCCAATTTTACTATTCGAACGGTGTATGAAGTGAGTGGTCGTTCGACACGAAAATTAGTCTACTTTGCTTATTTCCATTCGCTTATGTCGTATTATATTATTTTTTGGGGTTACTCTTCCCATTCTAAAAGAATATTTTTGGCTCAGAAACTGGCGGTTCGAGGAATAAGTGGTGTAAGGTCACGAATCTCTTATTGACTCTTGTTGGCAAGTATAAGTATTTTGACATTGGGCTCTCAATATTACATTCCTTACTGTAATTTTTGTTAGCAATATTAGCTTATTCCCAAGAATAAGCAGCTTTCACTCAGTTAACACTCGGCAGAAATCAAACCTGCATTTGGATCGGACTTCTTTAACTCTTGCGCAGAAAGGTGTGCAGTATACTGCTGCATCCATTTTCAATAAGCTACCACTCTAATTCAAAAATCTTAGCACTACTACATGCGCATTCAAATTGAAACGGAAGAGTTTCCTCGTGGGTCACTCCATCTATTCTGTCGAGCAGCTCCTTTAAAAGTTAAGCTGATTATTGTTGTGTTGTTGACTGCGTTTACTTAAACTTATGGACTGACTTTTTACGGGTTCATAAATATTTTATTTTTATCTGTTATTACTTTTATGTTGTAATTACATGTACTGACTCGTTGCATGACCTTGTAGATTTGCCCCTCAGTTTGGTCCTACGAAACTTGATGTGTAAATAAATAAATAAATGAATTTTTCTGGCAACATCAAAAAATATGTACAAGTCAAGCAAGAACATTTACTTAGTTCCAGTATCTCTGTGCGTACAGCGCTCAGCACTATGTCTTGACAACACAGATACATAAATTATTTTATTCCATAAGTTTTTAATTTCTTACATCCAAATTCGTGCATTTTTCTGTAAAAAATAAGCGCAATTCCTGTAAGAAAATAAAAGATAACACCAAGGTGTAAACAAAAGAACTCTACGCAGCCCCACCTCTACGCGGTACTGCATGGGAAACAGCGCCCGCGGCCTCAAGTACGTAGCACAATTTTGCTTCGCAATTTTGCTGACTAGGAAACTGAATCTTCGGCAGCTTTTTTCCCCTGCTGCCGTCAGCCTCCGGAGCCAGCTAAGCTGCTGCTTACGTTAGAACAGGGACCTCAACGAATCCGAGACAGTATCTGCTGCAGTTTAAAAAATTTTTATCACTGTGAATCATCCCAAATCATGTTTTTCGTCTTCTCATTTTCGATACATATTGTTTTCTACCAGACTCGAAAACTACAGTTATGATCCTAATATTATCATTCCGTTCATTAGCCGGAGAAATAAATGGGGTTTTCAAAACGAATAAGATAATGAAATGGGCTGTAAGTAAGTTGAATCCATGCTAGTATGCTCTTGAAGGAATATGCGGAATCAGTGAAAGTGTTAATTAAGATGAGGCAGACTGTGGTTTGAACGCATGTGGTATAATTTTTTTATTTGCATGTGCCATTTGCCTCAGTGTCCTGTATCATTGGGTAATGGCTATTATTTATTACTATAAATGTATTTATAGTGACCCTTAGTGTTAGCAGTCCTCTTTCTTTCTTGAACGTGAATAGCATTTTTAAATTATATTTAGTATATGAGATAACTCTGTAGTTATTCTTAAGAATACATAAGATGACAGTGACAATATGCCTACATAAATTAAAATACGTGATCCGTTTCAATTTCTTTTATGAGCTTGATCTTGCTTGCAACTGGCAAGAGTAGATTAGAACTGCACACATCTAAAATGATAAGAAAAGTTCGAGCATGTCCGCTTTGAGGTGATAAGGCACGGACGGTGGTGAAAACTTGGAATTTTCTATATGAAATTTAGCTAACATTACTTTATCGCTACATCTTCAGGATGTAACTGTGGCATTTCCGTGGAAAAGAGAGCACTAGAAGTAGAGGCTGATAATCATGATACATTAAGCTTACTCATCGGTGTCACGACCAAAAAGTGAATTCTCCACTATCCTTCCTTGGAGCACAGCACTGTTCTGCACTACTTCACATATTTACTCCAACTGTAGACAAAAACGTAGCGACTTAGAACACTCCAGTAAACCCAAGATAAAAAAAAATCGAACCGCCATGTGTAAAAGAGCTTCAAACGTCTGATTATTTAACATATGAGTTACTATGTTATGTCTTTAAGCACGTATGCGAGAAAAAGTTCGGTGAAGAGTGAAATTATGCTTAAACCTTGTTCGAAGTCACTAATTGCGCTCATTATGAAACAGTGGATGAATATAAGATGATTAATTTGCGCTCCATTTCAAAACAAAAGCTAGTTTTTCGCAAATCTCACTGTTCATAACGTCATATCTCATGAACTATTTATAGTATAATGATACAATTTTTCATGTATATTCAGTAGCATATGTGGACACCACCTGCAAATTGTGGGGCGAATAGAATTAATAAAGATGTAGTAAATTAAAATGTCACGCCTGATGCTCAAATTTTGCTCCATGAACAGCGAAAATGTAGTAAACGAGAAACATTTTTCCTTTCATCATTTTGCGGAGATTGTCAGCGAGGAAAAGTATCGTGAAGGTTTGAAATTATGTGTGAAGTTTGTTGAAAGCCGCCGAGTGCTCTCATTCTCAAATACTGGATGTCTGGATTCGGCCAGTAACTACACGAAATATTGAAAATTGGATTTTTGTTACCCCTATCCTGCAACTACTACCTGGTTTCCGGGTTCCGCGTTCCAGGACGGCGTTTCAGTGATACGGTTTATAGCGCTTCATTCCTTCACAAGCTATTTGACACTGAATACGTTCCTGACAATTACGGATTTGCTCAAGCACATCAGAAACTGAAAATGAAGCGCAGCAATGATGATGTCTTATTTATGCCCGTTGTTCCATTGCTCTAGTGATTGAAGAATTGACAGTACACCAAGGTATACCACATATACAGGATCCGATCTATTCCACTACGAAAAGATTTCAGCTGTCACTATTTCTAGGGAGACTTTCGGTCTAAACTTCGCATAGAGGTAATTATTTCTCTGCTGTGGTGACCTAGGTATGAAATTTTCACAGTGGACATACAGTAGTGCTACTCTGAAATAATAACGAGAAATCTAGCAATTAAATTTGTCCAGAAGCTCAACAGCAACGTTAGCCGTCTGACACCCACAGTCTGATAAAGGCCTTCTCTGAAAATCTCCTTTGAATACGGTTGTCAGCTATTCTCAGTCATGTTTTCCAAGGTCGTCCACCTGTTGTCCATTTGGTAGACGTCTCGGTCTTTTGTTATCGCTTGGAATCTGACAAAGTACTTCTGACACCACTATCATCCGTTCGTCTGTGTACATGTCCAACCAACTTCCATTTCATTTCATTACGATCAAAATGATGTTTTTATTACAGTCCGTTCCTGATTCATTTCTTTATTTTTCTGTTTTCCCTAATGGTTGCCAACATGAATCTCCCCGTTTCTCTATGAGCAGCCCTTAGCTTTTTGTATTCGGATGAAAAGTCCATATCTACTAGCGTTAAGTCAGAACAGGAAGTACAAACCGACAGTAAGCATCCCTTTTCCAACACATGGTAAGCTTACTTTTAAAACCGTATTCAGTTCACCAAAATCGATGCACGCGGTTTCTTGCTCATTTGTGTAGTCCATTTGCTGGCCACCCAGTCACTGGGTTCGGCTGTCCTTAATACAAAAATTAATAAAGAGGTTGTGCAGCTTGATTGGCAGTTCATGCTACTTTATTTTCGATCTATTCATTGTAAACGTACTGCAAATGATTTTCAGGTCTACAGTAAAAATTGTTTCAGTATGATCTTCGCTAGACCCGCACAACCACACGCAAAACGGTGGTTCACATATGTTCCATTAACTTCTATTTTCTGTTAGTTTTTCCAGTTTAAGAATCTGGAAACTTCTTCTTGAACTACTGGTAATAGTTAAATGGAATATTGTTACCCGACCTTTCAGTTCCGAATTTTCCACTATCCTTATGAGTCGTAATGGCAGCTATGGCACTGACAGAGGAGTATATATTCCTCAGTCAACTAACCGAAAGACAAACAATGCCTGTTTTCTCAAGTACTGTTAACACATATGCTATTGGAACTAAGTCTTAAACTTCCTCAAAATTTGAATTCGAGGGAAAATAATTATTCATACTTACAGCTTTGTTCTGTAATTGATCCATTCATTGTTCTATGTCTACTTCTAAATCCATCTTCTTTATTTTTCTGATTAAAATTTTACGTGTTTGCGATAGTTTCAGCTGATGTTTTGTATATCAAGGATGGGAGACAACGAATCTATACATTACTTTACATTGTATGTGAAGCAGAATAACACCACCATTGTTTCACTTTTGCGTAATTGTCCTCCTCCGCAGGCACTTTTTGTATAATTTTTCCTCCGGCTTTAGTCGTCTCTGTCGAGAGTCATCTCCCGGCGCCTTTTCGTTCAAGCCACCTCGGTTTTGGTTTTATAAAAAAATACAGTTACCTCTGGAATATCTTAACATCATAATTAACTATCCGTGGTTTTGGTTCCTCTCTTGATCTATAAAAACATTAAAAGATATCTTAAAATTCTCGTACAGTTACCTCTCTATTGACAATTAATGTGCTATCTACTTTACTGGAAAAATCTAACATATGTTCTACTTTCTTATCCTTCATATTCTTACTGTTTTCAGTTGTTTCTCTTATTGTACACTCCTGGAAATGGAAAAAAGAACACATTGACACCGGTGTGTCAGACCCACCATACTTGCTCCGGACACTGCGAGAGGGCTGTACAAGCAATGATCACACGCACGGCACAGCGGACACACCAGGAACCGCGATGTTGGCCGTCGAATGGCGCTAGCTGCGCAGCATTTGTGCACCGCCGCCGTCAGTGTCAGCCAGTTTGCCGTGGCATACGGAGCTCCATCGCAGTCTTTAACACTGGTAGCATGCCGCGACAGCGTGGACGTGAACCGTATGTGCAGTTGACGGACTTTGAGCGAGGGCGTATAGTGGGCATGCGGGAGGCCGGGTGGACGTACCGCCGAATTGCTCAACACGTGGGGCGTGAGGTCTCCACAGTACATCGATGTTGTCGCCAGTGGTCGGCGGAAGGTGCACGTGCCCGTCGACCTGGGACCGGACCGCAGCGACGCACGGATGCACGCCAAGACCGTAGGATCCTACGCAGTGCCGTAGGGGACCGCACCGCCACTTCCCAGCAAATTAGGGACACTGTTGCTCCTGGGGTATCGGCGAGGACCATTCGCAACCGTCTCCATGAAGCTGGGCTACGGTTCCGCACACCGTTAGGCCGTCTTCCGCTCACGCCCCAACATCGTGCAGCCCGCCTCCAGTGGTGTCGCGACAGGCGTGAATGGAGGGACGAATGGAGACGTGTCGTCTTCAGCGATGAGAGTCGCTTCTGCCTTGGTGCCAATGATGGTCGTATGCGTGTTTGGCACCGTGCAGGTGAGCGCCACAATCAGGACTGCATACGACCGAGGCACACAGGGCCAACACCCGGCATCATGGTGTGGGGAGCGATCTCCTACACTGGCCGTACACCACTGGTGATCGTCGAGGGGACACTGAATAGTGCACGGTACATCCAAACCGTCATCGAACCCATCGTTCTACCATTCCTAGACCGGCAAGGGAACTTGCTGTTCCAACAGGACAATGCACGTCCGCATGTATCCCGTGCCACCCAACGTGCTCTAGAAGGTGTAAGTCAACTACCCTGGCCAGCAAGATCTCCGGATCTGTCTCCCATTGAGCATGTTTGGGACTGGATGAAGCGTCGTCTCACGCGGTCTGCACGTCCAGCACGAACGCTGGTCCAACTGAGGCGCCAGGTGGAAATGGCATGGCAAGCCGTTCCACAGGACTACATCCAGCATCTCTACGATCGTCTCCATGGGAGAATAGCAGCCTGCATTGCTGCGAAAGGTGGATGTACACTGTACTAGTGCCGACATTGTGCATGCTCTGTTGCCTGTGTCTATGTGCCTGTGGTTCTGTCAGTGTGATCATGTGATGTATCTGACCCCAGGAATGTGTCAATAAAGTTTCCCCTTCCTGGGACAATGAATTCACGGTGTTCTTATTTCAATTTCCAGGAGTGTATTTTTATTGTATTTTCATTTTCAGTAGTTTCCACAGACTCTTTTCCCTCGGCGATAACGTGAATTACTACAGATCGCGCCTGTAGTTTTTTCTAGAAGAATACTGTTTCCTATAACTCTTTCCAGAGGGGAGACGAGAGGTCCATTGTCTTCTATTGTTATGGCCTTGAATTCGAGGAAATAACACGCAACCGTGGGAAAAGTACATTGTTTCGTAGTTACAGCTGCTTAACATCGATTCTGGTTTTCCAATTATCTGCAGTACCGATCCATCTTCCCTAAAGAAGAAGGAAATCAACAGATTACTTAGTAGCCTCTTCGGTCAGAACGGATATTTTTCTGTCGGTTTAGCTATTTAACAGTGTTTTCAGATCATCCATTACAACAGGTATCGCGTTGAACCCTGATCTATTTTGTAATAACACAACATACGATATGCTTATGAAGTGAGTTCATACAGTCGTAACAGTCGCATTGGAACATCTGGAGACGGTTGTTAAGGCAAAAGGAAGGAATAAATGCAAAAAAAAAAATGCACTTTTCACGATGACGTATGATAAATATTCTGTTGACACAAGAAGTGAACACGATGTTCTCCTAGACACAATGTATTCTTGCATGAAAGCAAAACAAGCGGACGCTAAATGTCTTTACCGGTATTTTGCTGTAAAGGTTTTGTCCGCTCATCAATGTTATTACGAGTACAGTCCAAACCAATACATAGCACATTCAACGACGGTTGCAGTAGAAACAGCTCTTAATCAATGCCCACTGTTACAGGAATGTTGCACATTTACGGCACACAGTAACTGATGACCTAATCCTATTAAACCACTGTTTTGTTAATGTAGAGTTCAGTATGAAAGAGCTGACTGTTACTCCATAAACCACTTTAATGAATTATTGGCTCAAGTTGAATGAAAATATCGGGTGAATTCTTATTCTTTGGTCACGGGAGACAAATTCTGGTTCTTGTTCATCTTTACGTGACTGTCATACTATTGGAGGGTATCTAGAGAAAGATAAGGCAATGAAGTAACATCCGTTCTGCATCAGCTGTTTACACTCCAAAACATTTAGCTACGAACCCTCTTAACCCCTCCCCGTTACCTTCTCTATTTCGTAAACGTTTCCTTCCTCTCCAGAGTAACGAAAGCGCGTATTTTCTTTTTAAAATTTCTTGTACCTATTTATTCTAGTCCCCTTTCTTGACAACAATGGGACCGTCACATATAAAATCACGTTTACTTGAATCTTAATGGTAATCTATTCCTCTTTTGTTTCATGTTCTCAGTACTTAATTAAGTTTATATCACAAGCAAATATTAAGATTTATCGGCGATACATGTGATGTATCTGATGTAACTGAGCTAGTTTTAGCTGCTGCTGAATCTTCGGTTGCATGGTCGTGGGCCATGACATTATTTCGTTCCTGACGTTTTGTAGAGAGCTACGTTAGACATCTTCAGACACGCTTTTTATTCACCTGAGTCTTGCCGACTAATGGGTCGGACGTCGCATGAATACTATGAAAAAGGAGCGTCATAGAAGTTTACAAGTGATCGGCAGAGATAATGCTCTCAGAGGTGTAACTGAACTAACGAACTGAGGTTCGTCAAAGACAGACCTTACCTATAAATTCTGTAGAGCTATTGTCCATATATCACAAAGTTTCATGGGTCTGACGATCACGTGTAAACTTGTACCAAGTCCCTCTTTCACTGTGTTTATGTGGCTCTCCGACGCCCGATCCTTCAGCCGGCAGGACTCACAATCAGCGGAACCAGTAGTGCATCTGAAGGCGTCCAACGCAGATCTTGACGAAACGTCAGGAGGAAAAACTTTCATGGACTACGATCATACAACCAACAGGTGTGACAACCGGTCATCAAAGCCGCCATAGAGCTAGTTAATTTTCTATTAGCTCGCAACAAAGAAATCTGAAAGTTCTAGCTGTTGATAACAACAGTTGAAGAGACTATACGGGTAGAGGCTAGGGACAATACATTTCTAATGAAGATCCGTCAGCCGTAAAATTCGAGGGAAAAATAAATTACAGCAACAGACAGGCAATGAAAACACAAGACGAGAAAGAGCGTTTTGTAATTTTTCTATGGTGATTCTCTACAACAGTTCCGATTCACTTGCAAAGACGGACTTTGCAAAATGAATGAGCAGCGAAGACTTCTCTTCCGTGTGAACCGACGGAAGTTCGTTAGTAATGCGAGTGGTATCGCCACGCAGTTTCCGTACTTCCCATACAGCTCAGCAGAGGAATACAGACAGACTCAGGAATAAGAGAGCCAAGTTGTAGAGTCAAGTAGCTTCCCAGACTCACGTTACATGTGGAGCTCCATATCAGACCAGACTGCTGGACATCACTTATGAAAGTATAGACAGAGGACCTCTAATTGCCTGCGTATTTTCGGATATCCAAAAGGCTTTCGACACCGTTAGTCACAAAAGACTTCTAATCAAATTGCGTTGCCACTGAATATCGTCTCAGTTGTGTAACCGTATATGTGATTTCCTGTCAGATAGGTTCACAGTTCGTATTAATTGGCTGTTAGTCTCGAGTAAAATAGAAGTGATATCTGGCGCTCTCCAGAAAAGTAGTAGAGGCCCTCTGCAATTCCTTATCTTTATAAACGGCTTAGGAGGCAGTCGGACAGCCCTCTTAGATTGTTTGCAGATGATGCTGTGGTTCACCGCCTAGTAAAGTCGTCAGAACGTAAAAATCAATTTCATAATGATTTATAAAAGTTATCTGTAAGGTGCGGAAAGTTTCAAATGAGTTTAAGTAATGAAAAATATGAAGAAATCCACATGAGTAAGGAAGGGAATCCACTAAATTCAGGCTATACGATAAAACATACATATCTGGAGGATGTAAATTCCACTAAATACTTAGAGATTACAGTTAGGAATAACTGAAATTGGAACGGTCACATAGATGATGTTGTGAGAGAAGCGAACCAAAGACTGCGATTTACTGGCAGCACCCCTACCAGATGCAACACATCTACTAAAGAGACCAGCCACACTATATTTGTCCGTCCTCTTCTTGAGTATTGCTGCGCAGTGTGGGATCTGCGTCAGCTAAAACACAGATAAAACTGAAGGAGGACGTCGAAAAGTTCAAAGAAAGGCAGCTCGTTTTGCATTATTGCAAAAAAGGGAGAGAGTGTCACAAAAACGATACGCGAATTGGGGTGGGGCAGGAGCTTCTCATGAAATTTCAAACACCAACTTCCTTCTCAGAGCGTGAAAATATTTTGTTGGAGACCACCTACAGACGAAGAAATGATCATTGAAATACAATAAGAACAATCAGAGTTCGCACGGAAAGATTTAAGTGTTCGTTTTTTCAGCGCGCTGTTCGAGAGTGGAACGGAAGAGAAATTGCTTGAAAGTGATTCCATGGATCCTCTGCCAGGCACTTAATTACGGAATGGAGTCGTAGGTGTAGGTGCAGAAAGACAATTGACCACTTCCTCTTCTTCATTGGGAGTTCACGCAACTTTGTTAGATACTCCACACATTCCTTTGTGTCCTGCTGAATCGCTTGTCATTTGTGCACTAGACGAAGGCAAGTCTCGTAAACAATCAAGACATTCGGCGGAGTCCAATAGAAGACATTCCCACGCCCTCGCGGCAAGAACGTCCTACGATCGGGTGTAAAGCGCCGGCGGATGAAATATTATTTTGCGTTTAATTAAACGTGTGTGGCAGCCGAGAAATCGCGGTGTAGAGGGGCAGGTCCACGACCGGATTAGGGCCAAGTAAAAGATACGACCTCCTCGGAGAAAGCTGCCTCGGCTTAAGGAATATGAGGAGGAAGAGGAGGCGGAGAAGGCGGAGGAGAACAGGAAATGAGTGCGATAAACAAGCAGAAAGAGCGCGGGCGAATAAGAACATGCAAATTGCGCAGGCGGACGGCGTCCGACTGGGGCCGCTAGGCGGCGGATAATCAGCGGTAATGAAGTAACGAATGCTTCGAAATTACTCCCCGTGCCGGATTTCTTTCGGCGCCGCGCCATGGCAGCTGCGTTGCCGGCGAAAAGGAACGACGGGAAGAAAGTCGGCACGCTATTTCCTGCTCTGCAGACGTGAAACGCCAACGTCTTAAGAACCGTTTCTCTGATTAGTTACGCGTTTCTTTACAGACTCACGGGTAACGCAGAGCGTGACTAATGCAACCTTAATTTTTATCTATTTTGACCACTATGATTTCCTACCTCCTTTTGTTGCTAATAACACAGTTATCGTTAAATTGCGCCAACTATTAACTGCATAATTTTTTTTACAAATTACATCTCTCCATGCTTAGCACCAGCAAGTAATGACTCAACTTCAGCTGTAGTCTTCCTCCTTCCTCCGAAATCGTCATGGTATAGTTTTGTTTGCTTATTTTGAGCTGCTTGGTTTTTTCCTACATGAATGTGTTTACTTTAAGCATGTCACATATTTATTTTATATTTATTTTATTCTGTTTCACTCAGAACACTATTAGAAATCTGACGCCCGGTGTATACCGCTTTATATGTGTGTATCTGTTATTATTATTATTATAACCGCCCTTAATTCCTCCTTGAGGAGAGCGCTATAGCACGATCAATTTTCATTTCATTTTTTTTTTCTGTCTGTTTCCTTTTTCTTGCCAAAACCTCTCGTATATTCGTTTGGAGAGGGAGAGTGGGAGGGGGAGGGGGAGCGGGAGTGGGGGAGAGGGAGGAGGAGAGTGTGAGAGAGAGGGAGATAGGGGATGGAGAGGGGTAGAAGGAAAGAGAAGAAGAATGTAAAACGATATTAATATGACACTGACCTTCAAATTCCCAACCTCTGCTCAGTCCAATCTCGCCACTTTCGTGAATGATGATGAAACGATGAGGACAACACAAACACCCAGTCATCTCGAGGCAGGTGAAAATCCCTGACCCCGCCGGGAATCGAACCCGGGCCCCGTGCTCGGGAAGCGGGAACGCGACCGCGACACCACGGGTTGCGGACGACTCTTTCCGAGCATCGGCACTAGCAACACGAAAATTTACAGGCAGTAAGTGCAACATTTAACTTTATTTCACTTCTCTCCATTACATAATACGCGCATCCAAAGATCAACGGAGAGAAGTGTTTTAATTCTCCACCACACGTAAATGATCAAATAACAATTTAAGAAAATGAATATAATCTTCAAGGATAACTGTGTCATCTTACTTTGTTAGTTTCCAAATATGACATCAGCATCTCCTCTGATAAAACAAAGGTTATGGAATTCAATAGAAAATCGCCTGAGTTTTCTAAAATTCTAATAAGTAATGCAATACTGTATCAGAAAACCCACGTTCATTATCTCGGCTCTGACACAAAGCGAAATTTCGATAATGAAGCTCATAACAAGATCGTTAACGCAAGCTGTGAAACAATTTCAAATCACTACAAAAACAGAGCACGAAAGAGACACACATGAAGTTTTACAGTGTCGTGACATAACCAGCTACTCTCTAGGGATGTGAAAGCTGGTTTCCACGCGAGAACATATGAGCAAGAGACACGGAAATGAGATTTCTTCGTAGTATTAAAGAGTGCACTAGCGACAACAACAACCAAAAAAAATTACAAGTTGATTCAACGCATAGAAAAATAGATCTAAACACGAACGAATCATAGGAACGTGTAGACTGAATGCAGGGAAATAGACTTCCAAGACAAATTATTGACGCAAACGTAGAGGGACAAGACAGAAGGGAAAACCACGGAAGAGATGGCTAGACCTTGTTAACCGGGGCAGGTGGATCGCCTAATCCGTGGAGGGAGAAGAAGAAGAAGAAGAAGAAGGTCATATTTACGATATTCGTCAGTCACATTGCAGGTAGAAATGCGCTTCTCGCTGTAATGCTACACTGTAAATTAGCTGATAGATTTGCTTAAAGTGATTAATAACTCCTCTAAATAAACTAAACTAAACTCCTCCCGAACAGGCCATGAAGGCCCAACGGTACCGACCGGCCGCTGTGTCATCCTCAGCCCATAGGCGTCGCTGGATGCGGATATGGAGGGGCATGTTGTCAGCACACCGCTCTCCCGGCCGTATGTCGGTTTACGAGACCGGAGCCGCCACTTCTCAATCGAGTAGCTCCTTAGTTTGCCTCCCAAGGGCTGAGTGCACCCTGCTTGCCAACAACGCTCGGCAGACCGGATGGTCACCCATCCAAGTGCTAGCCCAGCCCGACAACCCTTAACTTCGGTGACCTGACGGAAACCGGTGTTACCACTGCGGCAAGACCGTTGGCAACGCCTCTAAATAGCCGCCTGGTAACAAACATAGGCTGGAAACGCGCAAAGAGAAACCAATGAACCTGAAAGTTGTTCTTAGTTCTGTAGAATAATAGAATGTTGTACAAGTTTCGGTCAAAAACCTCTTAGTAACCAGTACCGGCAGTACAAAACGTATTCCTTTCTCCTACAGCAATACCGATAACACAGAACACTTCAAAAGTCGGTTGCGTATGTTAAATTGGAGACCACGTCTAGGTGTCAGATACAGCTGAGACATTCACAACCCTTCCCCCCCACACCCCTCGCGACCCGTCACAATTAATTACAGAAAGAACACTTAATTTTTCGATCCACGTGATACATCACTAAATACAATATCTGCACCCAAACATTTCGTTACGTTGGAGTATTTTTTGTTTTTCCCCAAATTCATTTAATTAGTTCGTATATTCATAACACTGTCAACTAGGGGTGGCCTCTTTAACTGTTAACCAAAACGTCCAGTGTCCGGGTTCAGACTCAGCCACTGCTTAGATTTTCAGTAAAAATCATCAGTAACGGCGGCCGTAGGCTTTCGGCGTAAGAAGTCACCCTCGTTCTGCCAAAAGCCTTGTAAAAGAGGGCGGAAGAGTGGACTGAGGTTCAGGCACTCTCTTGACCTTGGAGTGGGAAACTGCCACTAAAAGCAATGACCAACGGTATGAGAAACAGAGGGAATGAGAACCACTACATTAAAGACATATAACGTGTGTCCACAGGACATGAGGCCTGTATTTGAAAATGTGTCGTTGTTGTGGTCTTCAGTCCTGAGATTAGTTTTATGCAGCTCTCCATGCTGCTCTATCCTGTGCAAGCTTTCTCATCTCCCAGTACCTACTGCAACCTACATCCTTCTGAATCTGCTTAGTGTATTCAGCTGTCCGCAGCTTGTGGTCGTGCGGTAGCGTTCTCGCTTCCCACGCCTGGGTTCCCGGGTTCGATTCCCGGCGGGGTCACGGATTTTCTCTGCCTCGTGATGACTGGGTGTTGTGTGCTGTCCTTAGGTTAGTTAGGTTTAAGTAGTTCTAGGTTCTAGGGGACTGATGACCATAGCTGTTAAGTCCCATAGTGCTCAGAGCCATTTGAACCATTTTGTATTCAGCTCTTGATCTCCCTCTACGATTTTTACCCTCCATGCATCCCTCCAATACTAAACTGCTGATTTCTTGATGTCTCAAAATGTGCACTATAAACTTCCCTTCTCCTAGTCAGATTGTGCCACAAATTTCTCTTCTCCCAAATTCTATTCAATACATCCTCATTAGTAATGTGATCTACCCATCTAATCTTCAGCATTCTTCTATAGCACCACATTTCGAAAGCTTCTATTCTCTTCTTGCCCAAACTATTTATCGTCCATGTTCCACGTCCATACATGGCTACACTCTATACAAATACTTTCAGAAACGACTTCCTGACTCTTAAATCTATTATCGATGTTAACAAATTTCTCTTCTTCAGAAACGCTTTCCTTGCCATTGCCAGTCCTCATTTTATATCCTCTCTACTTCGACCATCATCAGTTATTTTGCTCCCCAAATAGCAAAACTCCTTTACTACTTGAAGTGTCTCATTGTTGATGTTCATCTTATATCCTCCTTTTAAGACACTGTCCATTCCGTTCAACTGCTCTTCCAAGTCCTTTGCTGTCTCTGACAGAATCACAATGTCATCGGGGAACCTCAACGTTTTCATTTCTTCTCCGTGGATTTTAATATCTACTCCGAATTTTTCTTTTGTTACCTTTACTGCTTGCTCAATATACAGATTGAATAAGATCGGGGAGAGGCTACAACCCTGTCTCACTCCCTTCCCAACCACTGCTTCCCTTTCATGTCCCTCGACTCTAATAACTGCCATCTGGTTTCTGTACAAATTGTAAATAGCCTTTCGCTCGCTGTATTTTGCCCCTGACACCTTCAGAATTTGAAAGAGAGCATTCCAGTCAATGTTGTCAAAAGCTTTCTCTAAGTCTACAAATGCTAGAAACGTAGGTTTGCTCTGCCAGTTGGGGCGTGATATGTCAGAAGTTTGAACGTAGCAGGAAAGCTGGAAAATCGGAAAAGGAAATGCAGAAGATCAATCAGTGAAGTGAAATGGAAAGAAGATAAAGATTGATGGTCAGGAGAATATGGGTAATATCAACAACAGTAGAAAACAGTATTCCAGGGTTAGGATTCGTTATAGAAAGGAAGATAGGGCAGAGAATGAGTTACTGCGAACAGTTCAGTTAGGGTTTTTCGCATCAGAATCAACAGCAAACCAAACATGGACTTGGCAGTAGGAATGTCAGGAGAAAGACTAAGTGAGTTCTGCAATAAATGTGAGTTGGTACTAGCGAATACTCAGTTGAAGAATCACAAAAGGAGGAGATATACTTGGGAAAGCCCGGGACACACGGGAATGTTCAATCTGAATCACGCTATGGCCAGACAGAGACTCCGAAATCAGATTTTGGATTGTAAGTCGTAACCAGCTGCAGATACGGACTCGGATCATATTTTAGTGATGATGAAGAGTGGACTGAAGCTTAAGATAGTCGCACGAAAACCTCAATGTAGATGAAAGTCTCATATTGAAGAACTAAGGAATGACGCGAGGCGTTTGAAGTTTTCTAAGAAAAAAAAAAGAAAGAGAAAAGAAATCGAGAAAGAAATGATCGTCGATTGTCGGAAGGACGGCCTCAGCACATAGTAAAGTCGAAACTACCTTCGGTGAAAAGAAAAGGAAGGTTACAACATTAAGAGTGTAATGGGAATTCCATTGGTGAACACAGAGAAAAGAGGGAACAAGTGGAAAGAATACACTGAAGGCCTCTGTTAGGGACAGGACTTGTCCGGTGTCTTGATAGAAGACTGCAGCCGATAAGGAAGATCCATTACTAGTCACAATTTATAAGAGCTCTGGAAGACTTGAGATCAAATAAAGCAGAAGTGATAGATAAAATTTCATTGGAATATTTTAAATCATTGGGGGAAATGGTAATCAAACGACTATTCAAGTTGATTTGTAGAAACTGTGTCCGCCTTCGTAGCGTAGCGGTAGCGTTTCCGCCTATCACGCAGGGGCGCAGGTTCGATTCCCGGCAGGGGACTGGGCGTTGTGTATTCTTCATCATCATCTTCATCATCATTGACCCGCATGTTGCCGAAGTGGGGTCAACCAAAGAGAACTTGCAATACGGCGGCCGAACTCCCCCTCATGGGGCCTCTCGGGCAACAATGCCATTCGCTCATTTCATTTCATTTCATGTAGAATCTACGAGACTAGCGACGTACCATCGCACATTCGGAAAATTATCGTCCACAAAATTGTGGAGACAGCAAGAGCAGACTGAAGCGAACTGTATTCCGTAATCAGTTTATTATCTCAAGCATCCAAGCTGCTGACAAGGAGAATATACAAACGAATGGAAAAGAAATTAAGGATCTATTAGATGGCGATCAATTCGGTTTCAGCAGTGCTAAAGGCACGTGAGAGGTGACTCTAGCTTTGCACTTGATAATGGAATCAAGACTGAGAAAAAATCAAGATATGCTGATAAGGTTTGGCGATTTAGAAACAGCGTTCAATAATGGGAAATGCTGTAAGATGTTAAAAATCCTGAGAAAAATAGGAGTAAGCAACAGAGAAAGATAGTCATATCCAGTACAATACGTAAACTAAAAAGCAAGTGCTCGTATTAAAAAGGTTGTAAGTCAGGGATGTAATTTTTCATCCCAAGTGTTCAGTCTACATATAGAAGGAGCAACGACGAAAGGCTCAAGGATGTTATTAAAATTCAGGGTGACGACGTTGCTATTATCAGTGAAAGTGAAGAAGAGTTACATGATCTGTTTATGGAACAGTGTAATGAGTACAAAATATGGACCGAGTAAAACTGACGAAGACAAGAGCTTTGAGAAGTAGTAGAAATGTGGCTAGCGAGAAACTTAACATAAAAATTGATGGTCACGAAGTAGATGAAATTAAGAAATTCTGCTACCTTGGAAGCAAAGCGCAAAGTAACCCATGATGCACAAAGCAAGGAGGATATAGCACAGGCAAAGAGGGCATTAGTGGCCAACAGAAGTTTACAGTTGTTAAACGTAGGCCTTAATATGAAATGGTTGAGATGGCTCTGAGCACTATGGGACTTAACTGCTGAGGTCATCAGTCCCCTAGAACTTAGAACTACTTAAACCTAACTAACCTAAGGACATCACACACACATCCATGCCCGGGGCAGGATTCGAACCTGCGACGGTAGCGGTCGCGCGGTTTCAGACTGTAGCGCCTAGAACCGCTTGGCCACTCCGGTCGGCCTTAAGGGGCTCCGGAACGCCCTATACTTGCAATGTTAAAATAACGCTTATAAATTACATCTTTCCTCACAAAGTATTTGAGGTAGGAAGTTGAACTTTTTACAGATTATTTATTGGAATATGGGCTACAACTTAACACAGGGATTTTACAAAAGTTTAGTTCAGTTATTAAAGATGATTTTTTTTCAATTGTAATGAAAATTCACAAAATTTTTTGCAATTTTTTATTTACATAATCAAAAATATACAGTTTTTTGAAAAAAGGCTGTGTTAAATTATGCAGAAGGTACTGTGTAACATTTACTGAAAGTTTGAAACAAATATGTTTGGAAGATCCGTAGAAAACACGTAATTAGTATGAGAAAATAAAAGTTTTGGGAATCGAGCGACAAAGATTGGATTAACTTTTTAGTGCATTCCAGGTCCATAGGATGGATTATCTTCATCCTCTGCAAACTCCTCCTCCAGCTTCCTCTTGTTCCTCCTCCTGTTTACTCTTGCTTGTATTTCTAGACTCTTTACAGCCCTGTCTGCAGCCCGAAGGCGTTCCTTGTCTAAAGCAAGCATCGCTCGTACCATGTTAGAACCTATCTTCATTCCCATATTTCTAAATACCTTGCACCTTACAATGTTGCCATCATTGAAAGTCGCAACAGCATCATACACACCAAAGTGAAGTGTTTCTATTCCAACAAATACAGTCTTGGGAATTCTCGACCATATAACACTATTTACACTTTCATTGGGGTTTTGAGTTTTTCCGTGAATACACTTTTTCAACAGTTCAGGTGCTGCTAAGTCTCTGAAAATAAGTTTTTATCACCTCATTGAACCAAGCTTCTTCTGTGAAGTATTTTCTTTCCCACTTTGACTGATATGGGCAGGTGTACTTGAGAGATTAGGTTCACTCACTTGGTTATCGTCTTTATTGTTTACAGTAATAACACATACCTTTGGCTTTCCAACATTTCTCCTTTTCTTAAAAGCCTTCAGAGGATTTCTAATAACTTTACTTTTACTCATTATTATACTTCAACAAAACAGAGACTCAAGAAACAGAATTAATTACGAATATTTTCGAGATAACGACAGAGTAAATAAACATGAAACAATCGACAATCACACCAGCGATATATATTGAACCATCACAGGTTAGCCACAACACATACTTTATCTCACATCACTAAAATGTACCTGATGAACACGGACGTTAATAATAACACCATTTGACAGCAGTTTAACAGCGCCACAGTCGGTCACGCCCATATAGAACACATTTCAAAAAAAATTTAAAAATAGTTGTAGTCTTCGGAATTGAATAAATTATATATCTATTAAAAGGTAATAGTCTGCAGATTCAGAAAACGCAAAAAAGTAAAAATTGAACTTTTCACGATTTTGAGCCTTTCCTGAGCCCCTTAATATGAGGAAGACGTTTCTGAGAACGTACGTTTGGATCACAGCATTGTACGCAGTTAATCACTGGGAGCGCAAAAACCGGAACAGATGAGAATCGAAGCATTTGAAATGTGCTACTACGGAAGAATGTTGAAAATGAGGTGGACTGACAAGGAATGAGGAGGTTCTGCGCAGAATCGGAGAGGAAAGGAACATGTGGAAAACACTGATAAGGAGAAGGGACAGGATGATAGGACATCTGTTAAGACGTGAGGGCCTGCCGCTGTGACCGAGCGGTTCTAGGCGCTTCAGTCTGGAACCGCGCGACTGCTACGGTCAAAGGTTCGAGTCCTGCCTCGGGCATGGATGTGTGTGATGTCCTTAGGTTAGTTAGGTTTAAGTAGTTCTAATTATAGGGGAGTGATGACCTCGGATGTTAAGTCCCAAAGTGCTTAGAGCCATTTAAGACATGAGGCAATGACCTCAATGGTACTAGAGTGAGCCGTAGAGGGTAAAAACTGTAGAGGAAGACAGAGATTGGAATACATCCAGCAAATAATTGAGGACGTAGGGTGCAACTGCTACTCTGAGAGGAAGAGATTGGCGCAGGAGAGGAATTTGTGGCGGGCCGAATCAAACCTATCAGAAGACTGATGAAAAAAAAATCGCGTACTTCATAAATACACATTTGGTTGTTGTTTGTCTTCAGTCTGGTTTGATGCAGCTTCCCATGCTTATCTTTCGTGTACAGATCCCTTAGTATATCGAACCACATCTGTTTGAATCTATGTACTGTGCTGAAGCCGTAGCCCGGTCTTCCTCCGCAATTTTACGCTCCATACTTCCCTCCACTGCAAAACTGATAATTCCTTGACGCCTCTAAAAAGGTTCCTTGTGTCATAAATTTCTTTCCTTCTCAGTTCGATTCAACAGGTCATCATTACTTATCCGATTTACCTATCGAATCTTGAGCATTCTTCAGACGCGCCGTATTTCATATTTCTCCTCTTCTAGTCTGTAGTGTTTATCGCCTAGGTTTTTGTTTCAGCTTAATTTCGAAAAAGCAATCACATACTGATAAGCTGCAACAAACAGCTCTTCACTTACGCAAGCAATGTCAAGCGCCACATTCACTGCACCTCTAAAAGAGACGCAGAAACAACAGATTGTTTTTCTACCACTGTCAATATGTCTGACTCCTTAGTTTGCTGCTGCTAAAGAGAAAATTACTTTTTTTGTGTAGAGCTATGGAGTCTCAGACTGTGCCGTCCCCAGTTGCTTCTCATTTTTATGGAATTGTCAAGAAACGTGTTAGGTCCCGACTATAATAAGAAACTTCGGTTCATCCTGAGTGACATTCCACTGTAGCTATAGGCTTCAGGAAAGTCCGAACACCATGACACTGATCATTCACCTTTTCATTCAAGAGTCTATAAAATAACTGTGGTAATCCCTTGACGAGGCCCGCTCCTCGTTAGGCTGCATTAAACGCGGCTCCGCGTTTGGACGTCAGCAGCTGACTGAAGAAACCTTCCGAAAAGTTGAGTTGTTATCGAGCGATGAATGAAGACGGAGACGCGCTCCCCTTCTTGGCGTTACTGGAGGATTATTTGGGACCGCCGCCCCACTCCAGGCAGAGCAAGTGCAGGCGTGGGTGAGTGCGAGGCGAAGAGGGAGAAGAGAGAGGCGATGGACATGGGAGAGAGGAGTGAGGAAATGAAGGGTAAGCTGGAGTAGACGAGAGAGAGAGAGATAGAGACAGGGAGAGAGAGAGAGAGCGCGCTAAGCCTTGGGGAGAGAAGTCGCAAGTAAGACGGGTTGTCGGCTCGCCGCAGCGCAGC
The DNA here is from genome assembly GCF_023898315.1 of Schistocerca nitens. Classification (NCBI taxonomy): domain Eukaryota; kingdom Metazoa; phylum Arthropoda; class Insecta; order Orthoptera; family Acrididae; genus Schistocerca; species Schistocerca nitens. The sequence continues at coordinate 81,378,374 of NC_064615.1, forward strand.
GCGCGGTCCGTATGCAGACTTCTTGGCGCGCCTCTTAAGACTTGTGTCGGTCGTCATTTGGCTTTTTCTGCACAAGAGGCTGCTACTGCTGCTACGGCATTGCCTTCCCGGGACACCGTTTTTGCACTTTGAACTCGTCTACGGTAATTAAGTAGGTAGTCTCTTCCAGCCATCTCTTCCGTGGTTTTTTCCCCTTCTATCGTGTCCCTCTAGGTTTGCATCAATAATTTCTTTTGGAAGCCTATTTTCCTGCATTCTGTCTACATCTTCCCATCATCTGCTCCTGTTTAGGTATATTTTCCTGTAAACTGAATAAGCTTGTAATTCATTTCTCACGTCTCTGTTTCTGTAGCGATCTCCTCGAGTGGATTCTTTAACACTACTCAGGTTAGTTTACACGGCCGAAGCTCCACCGTTAAGGATGCTAAACACACTCAATTCGCCATTTATGGCACTTGGTCAACACTTTGCCTAGGGCATGGATGTGTGTGATGTCCTTAGGTTAGTTAGGTTTAAGTTGTTCTAACTTCTAGGGGACTGATGACCTGAGAAGTTAAGTCCCATAATGCTCAGAGCCATTTGAACCATTTGGTCAACACTTGTTTCTCGGCTCCAGTTTACCTTGACTGTTGATGGAACAGTAGATGGTAAAACATTATTTTCACTGGCGTCATAAATTGCACTGTCATCCCGAGAATCACTACTGCTCGACACACAACTGCACATAAGACTAGAACTTGCACAGCTTGTCGTGAAAGTGGGGTCATTTGCATCACTGTCAACACTGCTGTCACTAGAAGCTATTTCTTTATTCCTTATCGGCTAGACATATTCGATGGAGACGAAGAAAATATACTGGGTGGAGCAGAAGGGCGGTGGTTAGCACCACTAACCACACAGAAATTTGTCTGTAAAACATGGAAAATTCTATTTCAATTTGAAGTTACATCACACGTAGACTTATGTATGTTCAACACATAAATATAAGCAATTACTTATCTAAAATAGTAGTATAAAGAAAGCTAGAGAGAATACTGCACGCCGCTTCCAAGAACAGTGCTAACAAGGAAGAAGTACCAACTATTTTTATGAATACGCGGCAAAAATTCGCGCAGAAGACCTTCACTGCCATCTAGCGGCATTTTAGGCAACAATTAGGTGGTTGGCAGGGAGATTACTGGCCCCTGAGCGGTAAAGGGAGAGAATGTTATGTGGTTAGCCACAGTGACCACCGCCCATTGAAACCGTCTACGTATGTGATTACTTACAGTTTTGCCTGCCCTTCAAAGAGGTCGCACTGGATAGCTATTCCTAGACATTTTACGGCATATACTGTTTTCAGCAGTTTGTCGCCAAAAGTGTAGGTGTACAGTAGTGGATTTCCTTTCCTGTGTATGCGTAGTTTGTTACAAGTACTGACGTTCGAGGCCAACTGCCAGACGCTACACACTTCAAGAATCCTCTGCAGGTTTTTCGGCAGATGTAGTATAGCATCTTCTGGCGTAGCTACTTTCTTATGAACAACCGTGTTTTCTGCGAACACTTTTAAGGAGCTTCCGACGCTTTCTTCTACGTCATTTACTCTGCTAAGCCAAAACATTATGACCACTGTCCAGCGCGACGTTGGATGCCTCCTGGTGACAATGTAAGAGGAGCAGACACGGACGGCGGTCACCTTTACGAATATATGGGCTGAAAATGGGGAAATCCACTGAGATAAGTGACGCTGACAAAGTGCAAATTATCATTACCCAGAGCCTGTGAACGAGTATCTCGAAAACGGCGAAGGTGGTCGAATGTTCACGTGCTACTGTTGCGAGCATCTCCGAAAAGAGGTAGAAGGGTAGTGAAACTACTAGGAGCTAAATGGGTGGATATCCACGACTCTTCATGGAACACGAGTTTCAGAGGCTTATCTACTGTGCAAAGTAGGATAGACGGTGATGTCAGTTACGACTGCCGTGGACACGAGACCATTAGGATTCGACATTACTCGTGGTCGTGCGGTAGCGTTCTCGCTTCCCACGCCCGGGTTCCCGGGTTCGATTCCCGGCGGGGTCAGGGATTTTCTCTGCCTTGTGATGGCTGGGTGTTGTGTGCTGTCCTTAGGTTAGTTACGTTTAAGTAGTTCTAAGTTCTAGGGGACTGATAACCACAGCAGTTGAGTCCCATAGTGCTCCGAGCCATTTGAACCATTTTTGATGCTTTCCCTGACGGCGGTGTCATCTTTCTGGACAATAATTGTTCGTGTCTTGAAGCTAGAACAGTGCTACGGTGGTTTCAGGAGCATTATAGTGAACTCACGTTGATCTCTCGGCGACTAAATTCGCCTGGTGAAAATCCTACTTATCTGGTTAGCTGTCGAGCACCATCACATCTAATGTCACATACTTCCACAAATCTACCAACAAACTATCGGATCCCTGATAAGCAGAATCCAGAGATGAACATCAACCTATTAAGCAGGTGGTCATAATGTTTTGGATCATCAGTGTATACACATTGTAAAGAGAAACTGTCCTATCACATTTCGGTGGGCTGCTCCGGAAATTAGATTTACATATATCGAATTAGTTCCGTTAAGAGCAACGTGTTGAGTTCTATATGAAAGTAAATCTTTAATCTAGTCGCAAATCTGGTCCGATACACTGTGAGCTGGTAGTTTTTTCACAAAATGGCAGTGCCAGACAGAGTCAAATACCTTTCTTGAAGCCCAGAAAAACGGAATCAACCTGAGCGCCGTGGTCTGCAGCGCTATGGATCTCACTGCGGAACAGAGTGACTTGAATTTCGCGAGATATCTGTTTGCGGAATCCATGTTAATTTTTATAAAGGAGAGTTTCGTTCTGCAAAAACTTTATAACTTTTGAGCATAAAACATGTTCCACAATTCTACATCAGATTGACGCCAGGCTTATATTTATGCGCATCTGCCCTACTACCATTCTTGAGAATGAGAATGATCTGCGCTTTTTCCAGTCGCCAGCCACCCTCCGCTGCTCCAGCGATCTTCGATAACTGCAGCTAGAGGGTGAACATGTTCTCTGGCTCAATATTTGTATAATCTGGTCCTGGTGTCTGATGCCTACTGTTGTTGCTGCTGTCGTCTCTTCAGTCCGAGGATTGGTCTGATGCACCTCTCCACTCGAGTCTGTCCTGTGAAAGACCGTTCAGCTCCGAATAACTACTTCAGCTTAACATTCATTTGAACCTGCTTACTGAATTTGACTTTTGGTCCCCCTCTACAATCATTAACCCCACTACACTTTCATCCATCACAAAACTGACGATACGTTGACGCCTTAACATACACTCCTGGAAATGGAAAAAAGAACACATTGACACCGGTGTGTCAGACCCACCATACTTGCTCCGGACACTTCGAGAGGGCTGTACAAGCAATGATCACACGCACGGCACAGCGGACACACCAGGAACCGCGGTGTTGGCCGTCGAATGGCGCTACCTGCGCAGCATTTGTGCACCGCCGCCGTCAGTGTCAGCCAGTTTGCCGTGGCATACGGAGCTCCATCGCAGTCTTTAACACTGGTAGCATGCCGCGACAGCGTGGACGTGAACCGTATGTGCAGTTGACGGACTTTGAGCGAGGGCGTATAGTGGGCATGCGGGAGGCCGGGTGGACGTACCGCCGAATTGCTCAACACGTGGGGCGTGAGGTCTCCACAGTACATCGATGTTGTCGCCAGTGGTCGGCGGAAGGTGCACGTGCCCGTCGACCTGGGACCGGACCGCAGTGACGCACGGATGCACGCCAAGACCGTAGAATCCTACGCAGTGCCGTAGGGGACCGCACCGCCACTTCCCAGCAAATTAGGGACACTGTTGCTCCTGGGGTATCGGCGAGGACCATTCGCAACCGACTCCATGAAGCTGGGCTACGGTCCCGCACACCGTTAGGCCGTCATCCGCTCACGCCCCAACATCGTGCAGCCCGCCTCCAGTGGTGTCGCGACAGGCGTGAATGGAGGGACGAATGGAGACGTGTCGTCTTCAGCGATGAGAGTCGCTTCTGCCTTGGTGCCAATGATGGTCGTATGCGTGTTTGGCGCCGTGCAGGTGAGCGCCACAATTAGGACTGCAGACGACCGAGGCACACAGGGCCAATACCCGGCATCATGGTGTGGGGAGCGATCTCCTACACTGGCCGTACACCACTGGTGATCGTCGAGGGGACACTGAATAGTGCACGGTACATCCAAACCGTCATCGAAACCATCGTTCTACCATTCCTAGACCGGCAAGGGAACTTGCTGTTCCAACAGGACAATGCACGTCCGCATGTATCCCGTGCCACCCAACGTGCTCTAGAAGGTGTAAGTCAACTACCCTGGCCAGCAAGATCTCCGGATCTGTCGCCCATTGAGCATGTTTGGGACTGGATGAAGCGTCGTCTCACGCGGTCTGCACGTCCAGCACGAACGCTGGTCCAACTGAGGCGCCAGGTGGAAATGGCATGGCAAGCCGTTCCACAGGACTACATCCAGCATCTCTACGATCGTCTCCATGGGAGAATAGCAGCCTGCATTGCTGCGAAAGGTGGATATACACTGTACTAGTGCCGACATTGTGCATGCTCTGTTGCCTGTGTCTATGTGCCTGTGGTTCTGTCAGTGTGATCATGTGATGTATCTGACCCCAGGAATGTGTCAATAAAGTTTCCCCTTCCTGGGACAATGAATTCACGGTGTTCTTATTTCAATTTCCAGGAGTGTATGTCCCTCCATTTACTCAAGTTGTGCACACATTCCTCTATTCCCAATCGATTCAATAGCTCTTCATCATTAGACACTCGGTCATTATTCTCCTGAAGCACCACAATTGCCGCTCGATGTTGCCGATCGGTTGTAGGCGCTACAGTCTGGAATTGCGCGACCGTTACGGTCGCAGGTTCGAATCCTGCCTCGGGCATGGATGTGTGTGATGTCCTTAGGTTAGTTAGGTTTAAGTAGTTCTAAGTTCGAGGGGACTGATGACCTCAGATGTTAAGTCCCATAGTGCTCAGAGCCAACCAGCACCACAACTCAAAAGGTGTTATCCTATTCCTGTATGAACTGATTATCTCCCATGTTTCACGTCCGGACAAGGCTATCCTCCAGAGAACGCCTTGAGAAAGACTTCCTAACACTTATATTTGTATTAGACGTTAACAAATTCCCGTTTTTCTGTAATGCTTTTCTCACTATTTGTCCTCCCAATTAGTAAACCTGACCTATTAGCCTAATGCTCTCAGCATCTTCCAATCTAATTCGGCTACATTACATTATCCTTATAATACTTTTTTTTGTTGTTCATCTAATAACCCATTTTTTAAAACCCTGTCCACTTCGTTCAGCAGCTCTGTAACCTAGATGTTGTTGTTGTGGTCTTCAGTCCTGAGACTAGTTTGATCCAGCTCTCCATGCTACTCTATCCTGTGAATGCTTCTTCGTCTCCCAGTACTTACTGCAACCTACATACTTCTGAATCTGTGTAGTGTATTCACCTCTTGGTCTCCCTCTACGATTTTTACCCTACACCCTACCCTCCAATACTAAATTGGTGATCCCTTGATGCCTCAGAACATGTCCTACCAACCTATCCCTTCTTCTAGTCAAGTTGTGCCACAAACTCATCTTCTCCCCAATTCTATTCAGTACCTCCTCATTAGTCATGTGATCTACCCATCTAATCTTCAGCATTCTTCTGTACCACCACAGTTCAAAAGCTTCTATTCGCTTCTTGTCTAAACTATTTATCGTCCACGTTTCACATCCGTACATGGCTACACTCCATACAAATACTTTCAGAAACGGCTTCCTGACACTTAAATCTATACTCGATGTTACCAAATTTCCTCTTCTTCAGAAACGCTTTCCTTGGCATTGCCAGTCTACATTTTATATCCTCTCTACTTTGACCATCATCAGTTATTTTGCTCCCCAAATAGCAAAAATCCTTTACTGCTTTAAGTCTCTCTTTTCCTAACCTAATTCCCGCAGCATCACCCGACTTAATTCGACTACATTCCAGTACCCTCCTTTTGCTTTTGTTGATGTTCATCTTATATCCTCCTTTCAGGACACTGTCCATTCCGTTCAACTGCTCTTCCACGTCCTTTGCTGTCTCTGACAGAATTATAGTGTCATCGGCGAACCTCAAAGTTTTTATTTCTTCTCCATGGATTTTAATACCTACTCCGAATTTTTCTTTCGTTTCCTTTACTGCTTGCTCAATATACAGATTGAATAACATCGGGGATAGGCTACAACCCTGTCTCACTCCCTTCCCAACCACTGCTTCCTTTTCATGCCCCTCGACTCTTATAAACGCCATCTGGTTTCTGTACAAATTGTAAATAGCCTTTCGCTCTCTGTATTTTACCCCTGCCACCTTCAGAATTTGAAAGAGAGTATTCCAGTCAACATTGTTAAAAGCTTTCTCTACGTCTAGAAAAGCTAGAAACGTAGGTTTGCCTTTCCTTAATCTTTCTTCTAAGTTAAGTCGTAGGGTCAGTATTGCCTCACGTCTTCCAAAATTTCTACGGAATCCAAACTGATCTTCCCCGAGGTTAGCTTCTACCAGTTTTTCCATTCGTCTGTAAAGAATTCATGTTAGTATTTTGCAGCCGTTGCTTATTAAACTGATAGTTCGGTAATGTTCACATCTGTCAACACCTGCTTTCTTTGGGATTGGAATTATTACATTCTTCTTGAAGTCCGAGGGTATTTCGCCTGTCTCATACATCTTGCTCACCAGATGGTAGAGTTTTGTCAGGACCGGCTCTCCCAAGGCTGTCGGTAGTTCTAATGGAATTTTGTCTACTGCCGGGGCCTTGTTTCGACTCAGGTAACCTAGATAGTGGCCTCACTTTCGTGAAGAGGATTCACTTAGGATTAGATCCCGCGGAGCTGCGATTTTGTCTGCTTCGTTCCAACAGCTCGTTCAAAATGTCCTAGACATGTTCAGTGGGATTTACATCTGGCGGTTTAGCGGAGCAGTAGAGGAGCGCTAGGGTGCGAGAGCGTTCGTCAAACACTGCTGTTGTCATATTGGACGGTGACGGGGTCCACAGCACACTCATCATATAGCTGTAGATAAACGACGACTGTTTGTCATGTTATGGTAATCTGAATCAGTGGTGCCAAGTTAAGTAATAAAAATACCCTATAAGATGGGACAGAACCACCTGGAGCATGAAATAATCCCTCCATACCCTGCAGACTGAAACCCTCATTGGCCCTATGGTGCTCTCGGATCTATGCGATCACATTACGTGCTTCTAGTTAGGTATTGTACAGTGTCTGTGTCGTTTGCTCCTATTCAAACCTTACAATTTTTTGCGTGGTTTGTGAGCAATGACCTTTGAGAAATGACCGAATCCAGGTGTCCATTGCCAGCAGTTTGCTTTTCAATGCCCACTCGCAGACCTGTTGGCATGGACTTTCATTCACTAACAGCAGTCCGCGCCGCAGGGTTGACACTCGTCCCGGCCCTTTTCGGGTAGGATCTTCCTGCGACCACTGTTCTTAATCCGAGTTAGGTGGCAGCGAGTGGCGCACCATGCCTTGTAGACACGTAGCAAAGTCCATGTTTGATACACAAACAAATCTGGCAGCGTGAACCATGGTGTCGCCAGGGCCACTTATGTTACGTCAGTTACTTTCTGACAATCTGTCACGTCTTGACGTTGACCGTCTTACTGCGCTGATTCCATACAATGGATTGGCTCGTAGACATCAGATGACTGCCGTGGTTTTTATCAATGGCGGAGGGCCACATGACCAGAGGAACAGCGCTTCAAAGCGACAAGCGTGCTTTTTTAAGATGCCGTGTAGTATTCAGTCAGTTGAAATAGCTTATTTAATACCCATACGAATGGAAAAACTGGTAGAAGCGGACCTCGGGGAAGATCAGTTTGGATTCCGTAGAAATGTTCGAACACGTGAGGCAATACTAACCTTACGACTTATCTTAGAAGAAAGATTAAGAAAAGGCAAACCTACGTTTCTAGCATTTGTAGACTTAGAGAAAGCTTTTGACAACGTTAACTGGAATACTCTCTTTCAAATTCTGAAGGTGGCAGGGGTAAAATACAAGGAGCGAAAGGCTATTTACAATTTGTACAGAAACCAGATGGCAGTTATAAGAGTCGAGGGGTATGAAAGGGAAGCAGTGGTTGGGAAAGGAGTGAGACAGGGTTGTAGCCTCTCCCCGATGTTATTCAATCTGTATATTGAGCAAGCAGTAAAGGAAAAAAAAGAAAAATTCGGAGTAGGTATTAAAATTCATGGAGAAGAAGTAAAAACTTTGAGGTTCGCCGATGACATTGTAATTCTGTCAGAGACAGCAAAGGACTTGGAAGAGCAGTTGAACGGAATGGACAGTGTCTTGAAAGGAGGATATAAGATGAACATCAACAAAAGCAAAACGAGGATAATGGAATGTAGTCAAATTAAATCGGGTGATGCTGTGTGTGTGTTTGAGGTTTACGGGCGCTAAACAGCGGGGTCATCAGCGCCCATCGGGTGATGCTGAGGGGACTAGATTAGGAAATGAGACACTTAACGTAGTAAAGGAATTTTGCTATTGAGGGAGCAAAATAACTAATGATGGTCGAAGTAGAGAGGATATAAAATGTAGACTGGCAATGGCAAGGAAATCGTTTCTGAAGAAGAGAAATTTGTTAACATCGAGTATAGATTTAAGTGTCAGGAAGTCGTTTCTGAAAGTATTTGTATGGAGTGTAGCCACGTATGGAAGTGAAACATGGACGATAACCAGTTTGGACAAGAAGAGAATAGAAGCTTTCGAAATGTGGTGCTACAGAAGAATGCTGAAGATAAGGTGGGTAGATCACGCAATTAATGAGGAGGTATTGAATAGGATTAGGGAGAAGAGAAGTTTGTGGCACAACTTGACTAGAAGAAGGGTTCGGTTGGTAGGACATGTTTTAAGGCATCAAGGGATCACAAATTTAGCATTGGAGGGCAGCGTGGAGGGTAAAAATCGTAGAGGGAGACCAAGAGATCAATACACTAAGCAGATTCAGAAGGATGTAGGTTGCAGTAGGTACTGGGAGATGAAGAAGCTTGCACAGGATAGAGTAGCATGGAGAGCTGCATCAAACCAGTGTCAGAACTGAAGACCACAACAACAACAACAACAACAATACCCAGCTGATAACAATAGTGCAAGGGGATACAACGTAACATGTTTGCTAGTGGAGATAAACGGTGTAGATCGCTGGTAAGTTTTGTTTAAGAGCCAGTGAACGTGTGCATGGACCCTCTGGGACGCTGTAATCTTACATGAAACCCCTTGAGTGCGAGGTCGCAAAAGGCCTGTGATGTTTACGGCGTTGGACGCCTGAAATATTGTCAACCAAGCAACCAAAATGTTGACTGCTATTGGTAACAGAGAGCAGGATTGGAGGTATCCAATGGTAAACACAGCATGAGGCTACGGAGCGGACGAGTAACTTACAACAGTGCTACAGTACTAGTGGTGTTGTTACAGTTCAGGGAAATGGCAACGATAACCCAAACAAACATTGCATTATGTTTACTACAACAGTTGCCGAAGTTGAAATTTCGTCAGAAAGGAACCCAAAGAAGTTCGCAGAGTGAGAAAGAAGTGGCAGATGAAATACTAGCTTTTCTGCACGATGAGTCAGTGTAATGTATGAGGTCTCATACGCTCCACTATGCGGACAATGAAGTTGAGGCACAAGTGAAAGGGGTAGTGAGACAGGTGTCGGGCCACGTAGTTCACCAACCTTGTCGGACAGGGAAGCATACTAAAGGACAATCGTTGTCAAAGGAGTGGGTACTATACATAATTACATACATGGAAGATCACCCGCAACATAGTAAAAAAAGAAAAATTGTGAACAGATTTCGAATAAGTCCGCAGCAAGATAACCGTGTTGTGCATAAGAAAAACTACAGATATTCAATGGAATACAAGGTTGTTATAGAAACTGGTGTTTGCTCGTTTCAAGGATGCTCGATACAATTTATAGGTTGTCCTTGATAGTGACCTGCTACGTTAAGCGACATAGATTACAGTGGTTTCAAGGGAAACACTAGGTCGTTGCCTAACTTCAAACAGTACTACGGAAGACGGAAGATAACAAAATTTCAAACAAAGCGACAACTTGACGATGCACAGCGAACTGCGGAATTGGCCTGAAAATTTGTGTATGACATAACAAAATTATCCCATCGTTTTGTAGTAATTTGTTTTCAGCTCTGACCAATCAGGATATGAAGAGGAGACGCATATGTAAGGAATCCTGGAAACTGATGTTAACTATTTAGAATATGTGTCAACGGTTGCCGCAGATATTTAACAGCTGCAGGACTTAATATAAACTTCCGTAATCCAGATCCCGTGGAGGAAATCCACTTTTAAAATTCCGTTATTTCCTTTTTTCTTCTTCCCTTCCCTATTTCATTTGCCTCAAGTTAAATATATACGCCAAATTCACTCGAAATTGCTGCACGTTGTTATTTTGATACATTTTCATGCATCAGTAACGCAAAATTGCAGTGTATGCTGTTTTAAATAAAAGTTAACTTTTTTAATCAAGAAAAATTTTAGGCCAGGAACTCTTTGGATAAACTTTTCAACAAGAAGATACAAATCTTGCAGTTCTAAACTCCGAAACAAGGGAACGGTCTAGTCTTATAAGTTATTCAGAGAATGTAATGAGACCTAGCTTGAATAATTAGGTATAATAAAGTCAAAGACTTTTCCATAATTTGTTTTGCTATGATAAAGTTAAAATGTGGAACAAACGCAGCCAACAAACACAGTCGATGAGGCCACTGCTTGCAACAATAACACGATTTTTTTTCAACGATTAATTGCCTAACCATGCAGTACTTTGGTCAACAAAGCAACAAAAGGGAGAGAGGTAGGTCTTATGAAACTGTTCCTCAATACAGTCGAGTCCGAATCTCCCCACGATTTCCGCATCCCCTCCCTCCACCACCCACCCATCAAGCTGAGTGTTCTCCAATTCCTCCTTTTTGCTGCTTCTTCTTCCTCCTTCGCCCTTCCTTTCCCACTTCGCTTTTGCCCTCTCTCATATTTTTCGCCTGTCACACAAAACTACGACCCCCTCTCCCCGCCTCCTGCGCCCAATCGAGATGACGCCCAAGGGATGGATGCTTCCACTTCTCGGATGCCATACTCTTCTTACGCCACTGTCTGCTAGGCAGATGCAGTGTCAAAACGAAGAAATACGAGGCCTGTTCGGAAAGTAAAACCTGACAGTTCGCAAAATGGAAACGACAGTGAAAACCCGATGAAGGTTTGCAGAGATGTGTTACGCAGTGTTTCTAGTATGTTTGACTATCGGGTCACGTCGCTGTTTTCAATTCTGAGCACACAGTGGACACGTAAAGAAACCTAGAACAATAGTGTCTGCCGCCAAGTATGGGTGCCCGCTGCGAGGTTACGCCTGATTTCATGCAACCCCACATAACGAACCTGTTATGCATTCCCTTCTTCATGACAGTCCATAGCTGCACACTGCATGGGCAGTGAGAACGCGCCTGCACCCTTTTTGAAGGGACATGTTTAATGATCCACCTTACAGCCCGGACATGGCTCTCTCTGCGTCTCTGCTCACATGAACTGCTGGCTATGAAGATCACATTTTAGCACAGACAACGAACTGCTGATCAGCGTAGAGAAGTGGCGGAAAGCACAGGTGGTACCTTCTATTCGACGGTTTTGGAAAGCTGGTATAACGCTGCAACAAATGTCTGCGTCGGAACGGCGACTACGTAGAGAAGTAGCTGCAAGGTATGGTAGCCTGTTGCAAATAAAACATTTTGAGTTCCACTGTGGTTTACATTTCGCAACCGATCGGACTTTATCTTCCCCACTGCCCTCGTATAGGAGAATCGGAATGGCTCTTAAAATTGCGACACTACGAAGGCGGCATACAAAAAGACTCAAAATGGTATGATGCATCCTACATGCTTGGATATGCAAATGATCAGCATTTTAACGGAACCCCAGAAAGAAGTTAAGTGTAATGCCTTCAACATTCTGGAAGTGTAAATGTTACACAGTGGGTCTCTACTTCAGAAAGAGCTTTTAGAAGATGTTGGTTTGAGAGAAGGTCGTGTCATGCCTCCTGTATGGAGGAGGGATGTCTACCAGCACTTGTCGGGATTCGACAACGGCAACATCGTGGCCTATAAGAGGCTGCAGGTGTCCGTTCCGTGATACTGCAGCTCGAGTTGGTCTAGATCCCACAACTGTTATCTGAATAAGGAATCGTCGTCTTCAGAGTGGTATCACTCAATGCCATGCAAGACCTCAGCTGGGTCGTTGGACTAGGATATATTGTTCGCTCGGCTGTATAGGGTAGCACAATCACTTCGCAACATACCTTGAGTCAGGAAATGATGTGGCCGACAGCATTTTAAATATCCATACGGACGGTGAGACAGCGTCTGGAACACCACGTCAGACAGCCCTGAGGCCATTTTTGGATTTCCTTTGATGCAGCAACAGAGAGTGGGGAACCGATCGTGGTGCGCCCAACGATAACACAGTATGGTACCAAGCTCTTTCTTTCTTTTTTTCCAGGCAAGTCCGAATCCTGCGCATAGTATCTCGATGGACGAATCAAAGAGTGGAGTCTCTAGGAGGCAAAATTTGCGAGATTGCATTCGTCAAAGTCATACGGGTCTGGGACTTGGTGCGATGATGTGGGATGTACAACACAATCACCTCTGGCTCACGCAGCTTGACATATGGACAGCAGGTGCTACATTTCTGGGGTGTTAAGTCCCATGGCTGTGCTCTGTCTTCTAGGTCACCGTGAAATTAAGAGTGGAAAACGGCATGTTGCAAGTTCCGTGAAATGTTCTTGAATTGGTGGTAGCAGGAATTCATGGAAGGGCGAAGCCCTACGTTCGACGTCACTTGTGGTTGACAACATCAAGATTTATTTTGTGAAAACATTTAAAGTTTTACTTTACAATGGAATGAAGCGAAAAGCCAGTTGACAACAACCAATAATAACATAGCACCAGAAGGGCTTAAAAATTTGTTTTGAAATATATCCTTTTAAAAAAAAAAATTACAACAGACCACAAGAAGGCTTAGAATTTACTTTAAAATTCTCTCTTACAAAAATTTCACAACGAGATCAAAATCAACAATCACCAAGCGCCAGAAGGCTTAGAAGTTGCCCTGAATCATTTACGTATTACAATGTGTATTACAAGGTGTCGCATATGCCTTCAACCAGACAATCGTCGGAGACGTGTTTTGAGGCAACCCGGTCAGGCAGAACGTCTTAGACACACTGTCCAATCCAGAGCCCCAAAAGGCTTAAAAATAAAAAAATAAAAAAAACTCTTTAACAGAAATAGATCATGATATTTAACAATTCTTACAAAGCAATTTAAGAGAGTAAATGTACCGCTTGAAAACATCGAGGCCACGGTGGTGGCTATCAGGGCACAACAAATGTAAAAACAACGACAGCCAGCAGGCCTGCAGGGGCTTATTCCTTTGTCAAATTGGCACCAGTTCGAAATGCACATATATATGTGTGTGGTAAACTAAACTTGCAATAGAGTTTAACTTGGTGAAATTTAGTAATTGTCTGATCGCTTGAAACCTTCCTATTTTCACGATTCTGAGTCCTGATTCCGGGAGGCGAACGCAAGCAAAGGCAAATTTAACGAGGAACTGAAAATTAAAAAGGTCCCCGGGTCAGAGCTTCGCGATGAGCACAAGAATTTACCATAAGTGACCACGACCCGCAACCGTAACTCGGCAAGGGACAGAAGTCCCAATGAGACCCTAGTACCGACCTCCATTGAAAACAGTGCCCACTTCCTCTCCAGTCATCAGGTCGGCTGGCTGGTAAGGCACACCGGAACAATTTGTTGGCCGGTCGGACAACCAGGAGCTGGGTTAGCATACAATATGGCTAACCAGCCCAACCTACAGAACCGGCAACCTGATATCAGTAAAACACAAGAATAATTGAGCACTTAAACTTTCTGCATATTCGTTCCCTTTTTTCTAAAAAAGAAAATGACAACACTTAAATAAGTTTATAACACTTAAGTCCGAACAATAATCTAAGACAAATATTCAGATATCTGGGGACAAAATGTAGTTTTATTGGAGTTCATGAACTGCTATATATATTACTATTAAGGTAAATACATTGTTTGTTCTCTATTAAAGTCTTTCATTTGCTAACTATGCCTATCAGTAGTTAGTGCCTTCCGTAGTTTGGATCTTTTATTTAGCTGGCAGTAGTGGCGCTCGCTGTTTTGCAGTAGTTCGAGTAACGAAGATTTCTGCGAGGTAAGTGATTTGTGAAAGGTATAGGTTAATGTTAGTCAGGGCCATTCTTTTGTAGGGATTTTTGAAAGTCAGATTGCGTTGCGCTGAAAATATTGTGTGTCAGTTTAAACACAGTCACGTATAAATTGTTCAAAGGGGACGTTTCATATGTCGATCCTTAGCCGAGGATACCTCATTGGAATCTTCTGATTTTTTTCTTGTAGTTTGTGTAATTAGTGTAGCTTTTGTTTATTGCTAGCGCGTAATTGTAGAGAAAATCTCCTTTGTAGTTGCAGTCTTTCATTGTTGTACAGTAAAACAGTTGTGGCATGCATGTAGATTTGCACCAAGTATTTCGCAGCTGCAATTAACTAGATATTATTTTCAGTGTTATGTTAATGTGTTCTCTTATTTTTGCTCTTCAAATTGTGCTTTTCTGTGTTATCGTGTGAAATATTGTGACAATAATAGCGTGTGAAAAACGTAACACTAGGCTCCAAAGTAAACTGAGAAATGACAGTGACGACGAGCGTAGCTTACCAGCACCGCTGTGTAATGAATTAACAGACATTAAAAGTAGTAATTTGGTAATTGTGCATAGGGAAATGGAGCCGGCGTCAAATAATGGTGTAGACAGTGAAACAGGAAGTGAACAGGGAAGCATTATCGATCGATCGGTCGGCAACAGCTCGCCTGAGGAATCCGAAATGACAGAACACAATATTGCAACTACTGTAGACTCAGGTTTTAGGTCCTCACCGTTTTCTCAAACAAGTCAAGACACACTTTCTGATCGTCAAAATGTAAATGTTGTCGGTGCAAATGCACTGCCGAAAAGCATAGAGGAACAGATTCCAGACACTAATACATTACTATTGCAATTAATGCAGCAAATGAAACAAAATCAGAGACAAACACAGCAACAGTTAGACACAATGGAACAAAACTTAAAGGACACAGTAGATATTCTGAAAATTGGTTCAGAAAGACACATGGAGGAAATTAGTTCACTATCAGAGAAAGTAGTCGAACTTTCGGATCAGCTAAATAATTTATCTACGAAGGTAGATGATAATCTGAATGACACAAAACCGGTAGTCTTTAATGACACAGAAGAGTGCGAACAAATTAGGAAATTCAAACAAAGTCAGAATCAAATTAATACACAACACCAAAGAGAAATCCGGGAAGTACAAGATCAGCTGACACAGGTAATACAAGAATTACGTATTTCAGAGGACACTCGCGCTCCAACACGGGAAGAGGGACTTAGAAATACGGAACAGCCACAAAAAAATAACTCAGGGCAATTCGAAAATTATGAAAGAAATTGGCAAGGTACACCGAATTTTGAGATGGAACCGCCGAAACGAAGTAACAATGACCGACATGCGACTCGCCGACATGATGATTTTGACTATAAGCTGTTCATTACTACACGTAAATTCAAAACATTTAAGAATTCTGGCAACGACATTCATCCACAAGCGTGGCTTCATCAATTCTCTCATTTTTTCCTCCCAACTGGTCATTAGAGTACAGATTAGAATTTATGTGTGGCTACTTAGAGAATGAACCAGCTGTAGGAATGCGATCGGTTATTCACGATTGTCACAGTGAAGGAGAATTTTGTCATGCCTTCCTCTCAGCATATTGGTCTCAAGCTACACAAGACCGAGTAAAACATAGCATCATGATGATCAAACACTTTGAACAATCTGAATTTTCCAGTTTTGCCAAATATTTTGAAGAAATGTTGCACAAGAATCAATACCTGTCAAACCCATACAGCCCTTCAGAACTCATCCGCATTTGCTTAATGAAATTGCCTGAACATTTAAGAAATATTAGTTTGGCAGGACGTTGCAAAGACGACATTGAAGCTTTTCAGGGACTCTTACAAGAGTTAGAAATTGACACAGACAGTCGCGGGATGCGAAAACAGGAAAACAATCACTACAGGTCACATCCGTCACAATTCCGTGACGACAGAAACAATAACTGGACACGACAAGTCTATTCTTTCAACGCAAATCGTGACCAAAACAGACACCACCCATATGACAACCACTGCCAGAGTAATAATAGTTACAGAGAAAGGTCGCATTTCTGTAGTAATGAATATGACAGAGATTACCATAGAAACAGACAATATGGGAACCAAAACAATTATTATCAAGGGAGACAGAATAACTTCAGACGCAACAGTTCAGCGCGCAGTTACGATTCAGGAAGAAATTCTCCACCACATGACCGACAAGAAAGAAATTATGAAATCTACCGACATGACGACAGACGAGATAAACATAACGACAGACCTGAATTTCATCAGAACTGGCGGGATTCAAACAGAGCAGGGCACTTTCGACAACGTGAATTTGTAGAAGTTAGGTCTCCTAATCCCAATAACGACGCGCGCCAGCAAAGAGACAGACAATGACTCGCACCGCAGGCAGCCGCGTGCGCCGGCTGGCTCAGAGAAAAATAACATAGGCGCTAACCTTGAGAAAAATTCCAGTATTCTTTACTGACGTATACCGCATGATAATTACGTTCAAGTTGAAACTCTGAGTACTGTGAAGAGTAAAGGATTGCAACACATTTCACATGTAAAACCGTTTGTTGAAAGATAATCTGCTTTTTAACTTAGTCTTTGCCATAAAATTTTTCACTTCACATTTCTAGTATGCTTTGTCAGACTTAAGAAACTGTTAACAAGCAACAATGTTTGAAGTTAAATATCCAGTCAAGAACCAAGAGAATTTATTTAAACAGAAATTACGAATGCATTGTTATTGTGAACAGACGACACAGCGTTATTGTGTGTGTACATTCTTGCTTGTTATTTGCACGATTACATAACGACTATAAGGCTTACATACTTAGAACATTTAACAGTACTGATAATGAGATTTTAATGCAACATTTTGGCTTACTTGAAAATACATTTTGGATTTAAAGTATTTTCTGTGAGATACCAGATGACACAGTGGTTAGTTTATGTGGCAGCTACACGATTTTATGACGACGCTACCAATGAGTGACAATTTACAATGTTGCTTTTGCGGTGTTTCTGTTTTATGTCTGCACAGTTTTACGTATTATTCGGGAAACTAAAACTTGTTTTAGTAGTAACTTTTGTGGTATAGCTACTATGAGACAGCCTTTTCCGTAGCACAACAATACGTTACAGTACAGTACTTTCTTCATCACACCAATAAACGTAATAAGTAAGGAATCTATACGCAAAGCATTTCACTTTTGTTTATCATGAGGTAAGTACATTGACTTCAGCAGAACTTTGCTTACAGAGGACGATAACTACGACAGTTCCACAGAATTATCTTACAGCAAGACGCACATTCAGCGCTACAGGAGACTCATTTGAGTGATTAATTTTGTACTTAAACCATTTATTTTTCAAGATTTTTTAATTACAATGAAAGTTTTCCGTGATACATTTCATTCCATTTCTGTAATCTGTAACACCTGAGGGTTAATCCTCAGGGGGGTACACGCTTACTTTGTGTACCATATGTTTGGCAAGCACAAGGAGCCCTAGCTAATATGGTATTTGCTTATACAACTTTACACATCGGTACCATATTTCTCTAACACACAAATTACACAGCTATCTGATCATTTAACTGAGAGATAAACATTTTTTTTACTACATCAGTGACACATGTTTACGCAATCACACAGTCGGATAACTTCACATTTATGAAATTGTATTTTGTATGTACTTTGTGAACTCTTCATATTTTTTCAGAATCATAGTGATACTATGAGAGCTTTGAATGATGTATTTGGTATGGGTCATGATATTTAAAGTACGTTTGAGGTGGATGACACTATTTAAATGAGCAGAGAATTTTTTTTTAGGTTTTGAAATTATTGCAAAAAGGTACGAAATTTTTTAGATTTGACTGAGGTTTTATGATGTTATTATTATGATGGTGATGTGTATTATGTTGTTGAGGTATGTTTATTATCAATGAGATGATGTTATATGAGGAATCTGATTATGCTATGTATTTATTATGATGAAATACTGAAGATGTGTTGATGAATATGTATATGTGTAATAAGGTAAGGAATAATGAGTAGTGGTTAGGGACTCTGACTTGTGAAAAAGGATGTTGGAAACCAAGAATCGTACTTTAAGAGTTATGAAATGTGTGTAAATGCGTGAATGTATCACAATGCCGGCGAAAATTTTTTGGACACTGTTATATTTATAGGATTTTGTTTCTACAGATTTGGAACGCAAATATTTCGACCTGTGAAATCTTATTTCTATCAAACTGTCACACTGTAGTGGAAACTGATGTCGTAAATATTTCGGTAAGGAAGGTAGGTCACTGTAAGCACCCAGCCACGCAACAGTTGCCTGGAAAAAAAAGCCATTAGTGTGTGCCTTTCAGAGGCTCAGGTGGAGAAAAAAGGACGCCATTAACCTCGCTATTGACATTCCTTTGTAGAAAGCACCACAAATACGACACGCTCATAATTTGGAAACATTCTAACATCTGCGCATCTGATTAGGACAAGTGTCTATCTACGAGAATTGAGAGAATTTCTACTAACTTATGAAATGCCTCATGACTACTGAATGATTATTTTATGCTTTACTTTGTACATAGTTGCTTATTTCATTTGATATCTGGTTTCCAGCTGTCTTGCAGCATTGGTTTTATAAAATAAAATTAAATGCATTTGCTAATGTGAACACTTTCTGTCAACAGATCTATTAAATAATTACTTTATGATCCACATTCTTCGAAAAAGGAGCTCTTGGAATGGAAAGAACAATAAGAAGGGACTAATAACAGTAACTACTTTTCAAGTACTTGGTAATTTTTTGGTAGAATAACTTCTTGTGGTGCACCACTTTAATTACATAGACATTAAGATGTGAATATACATTTCCCTTGTCTGCATTGTTGTCTTTAATGTAATATTTTTTCTGCTTGAGCTATGTCATGTTTAGATATAACTTATTTCATTTGTTGCTGCTGTTTGCCAGGCATAGTGTTACTGAATTTGACTTTGTGTTACTCTGCTAAGCCAGTTTACTACTGATTTATTCTTCTTGTTTGCTGCTCATTGCCTTACATTTGTTGTAATATTGTTGCTTACTTTGCCAATTTGATTTTTTTTGTCATTGCTGTTTGTGTTAATTGTTTTGTGCTGCTGCATTGCCTCGTCCCTTAGTTTAGCATCTGAGCTCAGTAGATTTAAGTTAGCTTAACAGGGGGTAGACTATATAAGAAACTATGATGAATTGGAAGAAATGCATTGAGAAGCTATAAGAAAATGGTTTGGCCAAAAAAGTATTTTGAAAGAGGATATGAACAAAAAAGTAGGGTTTAGGGACAACAGGTTTAGGTAGGATTTTCTTGGAAATAAATGATGAGGTAAGATAATGGAAAATAAATTATGAGGTAAGAAATATATGAACATATAAATACAGAAAGCATGCTTGGATAGGATTTTTTTTGGTGGAAACAAATGTTGAAATAAGACAAAAGATCTATGGAATGAAGTTTTGGGTTGGATTGCAGTACCAAATGTTGCACTGAAAACAAACCCTGCCCTTTCCTCTTGTGTTATTCTGCTATGTGTTTGTGTACTCTTGTATATTTGTGTTTCCTGTCTTTATGTGTTTAGCTGATATGAGTTATGTTGTGGAATTTTTCTAATAATATGTTATTTACTTTGTAAAGATGTTTAGACATTATTTATCTGTTCTGTTTTGTTGCTCATGTGTGAAGTTGATATTTCAATAATTATTCTGATCTTTTATGTATTTACTTATGTCATAATTGCTGTAACACTGATGTATATGTTTATTTCCATTCTTTTGTAAAGCCCCTATTACTACAAATGTTATCTGTGTTATTATGTTCTTTGATGATGTATTTTGTACCTTTGTTATTGTATTCTTATGTTATAAAATTGTAATTGATACCAGTTCATCATATTATTAACTTGTAAGTTACATTTCACTGCACACGTTTCTGTTGGTCATAGTATATGGACAATATGTGAGAAGTAGGGACTGTTAGTGTTTGCACGTGTGTTAATAATTCAGCAAGGGACTGGATGACAGCATTGTTGGTTCTAAGGACAATTCCAAAAACTTTGTGAGTGCACAAGTGGTGCTTATGGACTTGCTATATTATCCGCAAGACTCTTCAGTGGTGATTGTTCACCTGCACAGTCACAACAGATGGCTGCTGGCCATTTCTACAAGGACTACAGTGGGTCTACACCTTTGCTGACTCACCAGTACCATTATTTCTACAAGGACTGCAGTGGGTCTGCACCTCTGGTGGCCCACCAGTACTGTAATCTCTACCAGGACTACAGTGGGTCTGCTCTGTGATGACCTGCCTATCAATACTCTTCAAAACCTCGACTGACTCTGCTGTGGGTTTGCTCTGTTGTAGCCCAGTACCTGTCTGCATGTCAAGAGTCAGCACTGTCTTTCCGTTGGAAGGACACACTACTTCTTCAAGACTGCATGGAAATCCACTACTTCCGTGTGCATTGTCTTTTACTGCTCAGACTTTGAGAAAAGAAACGGCAGTTTTACTGTGATGAATGATCAGGACTGTCTTTATGGACTGTGAGAAGTTTTTAGCTTTTGACCAACAGTGTATCAATAAGTGTGTGCATTTGATATCTTTGTTATTGTAATTATGAAAAATTTTATCAAATCATTATTGGCCACTGCCCAAAACAATTTGTAAAAATTTTTGTGGGGAGCATGGGGGCTATGTAAGTAGGCTGTTTATGTTTTCTTATTGGCAACGTTACGTACCGCTGTGTATGAAAATCACTGACTGTGCTGTGTGCGGTCTGTGGATAGTTTGCATTGTTGTCTGCCATTGTAGTGTTGGGCAGCTGGATGTTAGCAGCGCGTAGCGTTGCGCAGTTGGAGGTGAGCCGCCAGCAGTGGTGGATGTGGGGAGAGAGATGGCGGAGTTTTGAAATTTGTAACACTGGATATCATGAACTGCTATATATATTATGACTATTAAGGTAAATACATTGTTTGTTCTCTATCAAAATCCTTCATTTTCTAACTATACCTATCAGTAGTTAGTGCCTTCCGTAGTTTGGATCTTTTATTTAGCTGGCAGTAGTGGCGCTCGCTGTTTTGCAGTAGTTCGAGTAACGAAGATTTCTGTGAGGTAAGTGATTTGTGAAAGGTATAGGTTAATGTTAGTCAGGGCCATTCTTTTGTAGGGATTTTTGAAAGTCAGATTGCGTTGCGCTGAAAATATTGTGTGTCAGTTTAAACACAGTCATGTATAAATTGTTCAAAGGGCACGTTTCAGGGGAAACCAGGTGGCGCTATGGTTCGTCCGCTAGATGGCGCTGCCATAGGCCAAACGGATATCAGCTGCGTTTTTTTAAATATGAACCCCCGTTTTTTATTACATATTCGTGTAGTACGTAAAGAAATATGAATGTTTTAGTTGGACCACTTTTCTGGCTATGTGATACATGGCGCTGTAATAGTCACAAACGTATAAGTACGTGGTATCACGCAACATTCCGCCAGTGCGGACGGTATTTGCTTCGTGGCACATTACCCGTGTTAAAATGGACCGTTTACCAATTCCGGAAAAGGTCGATATCGTGTTGATGTATGGCTATTGTGATCAAAATGCCCAACGGGCGTGTGCTATGTATGCTGCTCGGTATCCTGGACGACATCATCTAAGTGTCCGGACCGTTCGCCGGATAGTTACGTTACTTAAGGAAACAGGAAGTGTTCAGCCACGTGTGAAACGTCAACCACGACCTGCAGCAAATAATCATGCCCAAGTAGGTGTTTTAGCTGCTGTCGCAGCTAATCCGCACACCAGTAGCAGAGGAACTGCGCGAGAATCGGGAATCTCAAAAACGTCGGTGTTGAGAATGCTACATCAACATCGATTGCACCCGTACCATATTTCTGTTCACCAGGAATTGCATGGTGACGACTTTGAACATCGTGTACAGTTCTGCCACTGGGCACAAGAGAAATTACGGGACGATGACAGATTTTTTTGCACGCGTTCTATTTAGCGACGAAGCGTCATTCACCAACAGAGGTAACATAAACCGGCATAATACGCACTATTCGGCAACGGAAAATCCACGATGTCTGCGACATGTGGAACATCAGCGACCTTGGCGGGTTAATGTATGGTGCGGCATTATGGGAGGAAGGATAAGTGGCCCCAATTTTATCGATAGCAATCTAATTGGTGCAATGTATGCTGATTTCCTACGTAATGTTCTACCGATGTTACTACAAGATGTTTCACTGCGTGACAGAATGCCGATGTACTGCCAACATGATGGGTGTCCGGCACATAGCTCACGTGCGGTTGAAGTGCTATTGAATAGCATATTTCATGGCAGGTGGATTGGCCGTCAAAACAGCATACCATGGGCCGCACGTTTACCGGATCTGACGTCCCGGGATTTCTTTCTGTGGGGAAAGTTGAAGGATATTTGCTATCGGGATCCACTGACAACGCCTGACAACATGCGTTAGCGCATTGTCAATGCATGTGCAAACATTACGGAAGGCGAACTACTCGCTGTTGCGAGGAATGTCGTTACTCGTATTGCCAAATGCATTGAGGTTGACGGACATCATTTTGAGCATATATTGCATTAGTGTGGTATTTACAGGTAATCACGCCGTAACAGCATGCGTTCTCAGAAATGATAAGTTCACAAAGGTACATGTATCACTTTGGAACAACCGAAATAAAATGTTCAAACGTACCTAAGTTCTGTATTTTAATTTAAAAAACCTACCTGTTACCAACTGTTCGTCTAAAATAGTGAGCCATATGTTTGTGACTATTACAGCGCCATCTATCACAAAGCGAAAAAAGTTGTCCAACTAAAACATTCATATTTCTTTACGTACTACACGAATATGTAATAAAAAATGGGGTTCCTAACAGCACCACCTCCACCCATTTCCCGATATTTTAGGAGTACTAACCGTACTGAAAATGAATACATTTTGGAGATATTTTTAATACAATGTGTCACTGAAAACGCGTATTTTCAAAATTCGCAAATAAAAATATGGAATCCACTAAATATTGCATGTTATTTTAGTACAAAGAGGAATACAAATGTTATTGTTGGTCCCTGAATCTGTTGCAAAAGGCGAAGATAAAAACAAAACTTCCGCATACAGCAGGTTCCTAACCTGGTTCTTTAAGTTTCGTGGCTCGATATCTCTAACTATTTAGCTACGTGTAGTAAGTGCAATCAACAACATTGTTGTTCGTCTTATATTCTCGAAAAGGCTTTTACGGCCGATGTATCATTAACTTACATTTAATTATAAGGAATTGCGCCAATGGTGACAAGTATGTGATTAATCTTCAGTTCGCCATTCCCTTGAAATGTGCCGGCCGAAGTGGCCGTGCGGTTAAAGGCGCTGCAGTCTGGAACCGCGAGACCGCTACGGTCGCAGGTTCGAATCCTGCCTCGGGCATGGATGTTTGTGATGTCCTTAGGTTAGTTAGGTTTAACTAGTTCTAAGTTCTAGGGGACTAATGACCTCAGCAGTTGAGTCCCATAGTGCTCAGAGCCATTTGAACCATTTGAACCTTGAAATGTCGTACTGCAAGCTATGATACAGAAAATCAGAAACACGTCGAAACCAATATGACGTGTGTCGCATCAAGTGACACATCGGCTTGACGACACTTCCCGCACATTGAGGCCCACGAAAAAGACGGGCCGCAGCGCGTACGTCACGAAAGTAGGCCTGAACTCGCTCGCTCGCTCAACTCCGCAGGCAAAATGCGTATGTAAACCTGTTAACTCGCAGCTGGTCGTGTACGTACTAACGAGAATTGCATCTTCTACTAGAATCTGTTATTATGAAGTCTTATTGGTTAATTGTACTACAGCAAAATTTAATTTAAGATCAATTATCGATATAAGTGGTAGATGGTTCAAATGGCTCTGAGCACTACGGGACTTAACATCTACGGTCATCAGTCCCTGAGAACTTAGAACTACTTAAAGCTAACTAACCTAAGGTTATCACACACATCCACGCCCTAGGCAGGATTCGAACCTGCGACCGTAGCAGTCGCGCGGTTCCAGACTGAAGCGCCTAGAACCGCTCGGCCACACTGGCCGGTTAAATAATAGAAAGGCTTATTTATAGCATTTAGTCTCTCCTGCTTAACAGTCCTCATTTCATACAAGAAGTGGTGCCTTATGCAATCGCTAACCATTGTGGCATGATTTTAATTTTATTGCACCCCAGTACAGTCGTAACAAATTATATATAGGCGTACCGATTTCCGATCATTGTAGGGCTAATAACAGTAAGACTCCATAATAGCAGATTACAATAGAAGATGCAATTCTCCTTTGTACGTACGCGCCTAGGTACGAGTTGGCAGGCGTGGAAACGCAGTTTGTTTAGTTGAGCGAGCGAACGCAGGACTACCTTCGTGACGTACGCGCCGCAGCCTTTCTTTCTGGTAGGCCTCGCCCCACAACTGCTATCCGAAGGGGGAAGAGTTGGCGTAGCTGCGTAAGGAGCCATGAGCGCTTCGGCGTTTTCTGTTCGACAATTTCTCTGGCGAGCACATTCTACAAATATCTTGCCCATTAAAGTGGCGAGAGACTGGCACCACCAGCCGCTACGACTGATAGCAGTGACACAGAGTTTAAGCAGCATGGATGTACACAGTCGTATGTGGCACTCAGCTGTACTCAATATCGCGCTCGCTATTATTGGCAGCTGTGCCAAATTTTCGCACCCTGTATACACCAAATGACCCGCAAATTCAATCATGTTTGGCTCCTGCAATAGCGTATAGTCGCAGCAAGTAAAGTTTCGATATTTACTATCCTTCCCGGTGTTGCAGTATCAGAGGTCAGTGGTGTACATGGGAATACAGTTTTCCCATCGTTTTATCCAGCCGGCTATCGGCGGTCCCTGTCCGGCAGCGAGAGAGACCAGGTGTCGCGTCGCTGCAGAGGGACGGCATTATTCCTGGTCCCTCACGGCGGCTTCCGCAATACGCCGGGAGGGGCAGAGGGCGCCGCGTTAAGGTAAGGAGGCCGGGCTGTCGCGCGGGCAGCCGACTACGGCCGATAGCGGGCGGCGCTCAGGTGGCGCTGGCTGGCTGGCTACTGTGTTGTGTGGAAACCCGAGGCGGCCGGCGACAATGCACTGACAGCCACGGCCCAGCCCTCCCCTCTGCCTGTATTATTTTTCACTCTCACTGGGATCCGATAGCGCTGAACGCTTCGTTTCCCAGCCACTCGCTATGTCGCCGTCGTGGTCGCCTAGGATGGTTCCTCTCTCTATAAGGCCGCGTCTTATTTGGAACTTTGCTCTCAACGATTACATATTTATCTATGGAAACAAACAACTCTCTCGCTCGTTTCTAAAAGACCCTGTTGAGGCGTAGAGCCGTATAACGATCCTGTCTTGGAGACGGTTAAGTGGGAAAACACTTTATTTATTACACATTCAGTTAGGCTTGGGCACTCAATGGGTCCTTTAGCCTGCTGTCTTTGGTGATGTCTATCTGCTGTGGAGGGTGAAATGTGTCTAGGTTGTTATGTGTGACTACTTCCTCGTGTTATTACAGACCGCCTATGGGGGCTGAAACGTTATTGACTTCGGTACTCGATACTTGTGCCATCTCGATGGTGACGCGAGACTGGACGCGCACGTAGTTTATGTATCAGCCGATAGAGGACAATATTGAATAGGGGGACTGTGATTTTAGTTTGGATTGTGCCCACTAGAGTACACTAAAGCAATAGAATGTTTTTCATAAACTGTTCCACCATTTTCATAAAGTGTTATTATGTCTTTTTGTGTATCTAAAATGTTATAAATGTGTTTTAGCAGTATGCATGATGCGCGAGTGTGGCTTAAGATTAATATGAAGATAACTGTTTAACGAGTTATGTAGTAGGATTTAGTTTGGGAACATTTCGAACAAGTATGGATATGGACAAAGGGGATTTTTGTAGAATAGATTTGTAAAGTAAGTTTATGGTAAAGAGAAAGTTAATTCAGGTATAAATAACAACAGTAAATAACTTTTGGCGCCGGTCGCGGTGGTCTCGCGGTTCTAGGCTCTCAGTCCAGAGCCGCGCGACTGCTACGGTCGCAGGTTCGAATCCTGCCTTGGGCATGGATGTGTGTGATGTCCTTAGGTTAGTTCGGTTTAAGTAGTTCTAAGTTCTAGGGGACTGATGACCACAGATGTTAATCCCCATAGTGCTCAGAGCCATTTGAACCATTTTTTAAAAAATAACTTTATGCATAAACAAAACTTCAGCATATTAGATAGTTACGTCGGTAAAAAGTGCAGTCGTTAGGTTAAGTATTTTGCGATTGGTTATTGATGAAAAGCGCGGACTGACGCGAGAGAATGTTATTTTACTATTGGCTGTTGAGTAAACTGACCAATGGTAAAGCAATATTCTTCGCGCGCCTTGCTCTGCTGGTAGAGAAGACTTAGAATATTCTAGAGAAGAGTCAAAGCCTAGCCATGAAAAAGATCGGACGTGTGCAGTAGTAGTTCCGATGGAAATGATAAGTTGCCGGATCTAGCAGTGTTTCGTACATCTAAAGTGTTGGAAAGTGACGGCATAATTATTCCGACGTGTGTGTAGAAATTTCGGAATTTTTAAGTGAATTTTGTGACGAGAAAAGACATACATTCCGCGTGGCGTATTGAGCAGGTCGGTGGCTAAAAACTGTGACTGCATTTGGTACCGACAGACTTAATATTTGGCGAGAATTATCAATCAAAAACAATCAGTATTTTTGTAGCTATTACGTTTTCGGGAAATGCAACACCATAAACTTGCTAACGTGAGTGAAAGGTATTGTGAGTGACTGTGTTAAGACTAGCACGGGCTTGGCAGTGATACTTGTTCACCTAAGTTTCAGAATATATTAATTGAGGACAAAATTTCCAACCTTTCATTTCGTGTTTCTCCCGAAACATAAAGTTTTTTTTTTCTTTTTTTTTTTTGGTCATCAGTCTACTGACTGGTTTGATGCGGCCCGCCACGAATTCCGTTCCTGTGCTAACCTCTTCATCTGAGAGTAGCACTTGCAACCTACGGTCTGGAACCGCAAGACCGCTACGGTCGCAGGTTCGAATCCTGCCTCGGGCATGGATGTTTGTGATGTCCTTAGGTTAGTTAGGTTTAACTAGTTCTAAGTTCTAGGGGACTAATGACCTCAGCAGTTGAGTCCCATAGTGCTCAGAGCCATTTGAACCATTTTTTTGCAACCTACGCCCTCAATTATTTGCTTGACGTATTCCAATCTCTGTCTTCCCCTACAGTTTTTGCCCTCTACAGCTCCCTCTAGTACCATGGCAGTCATTCCCTAATGTTTTAGCAGATGTCCTATCATCCTGTCCCTTCTCCTTATCAGTGTTTTCCACATATTCCTTTCCTCTCCGATTCTGCATAGAACCTCCTCAATCCTTACCTTATCAGTCCACCTAATTTTCAACATTCGTCTATAGCACCATATCTCAAATGCTTCGATTCTCTTCTGTTCCGGTTTTCCCACAGTCCATGTTTCACTACCATACAATGCTGTGCTCCAGACGTACATCCTCAGAAATTTCTTCCTCAAATTAAGGCCGGTATTTGATATTAGTAGACTTCTCTTGGCTAGAAATGCCTTTTTTGCCATAGCGAGTCTGCTTTTGATGTCCTCCTTGCTCCGTCCGTCATTGGTTATTTTACTGCCTAGGTAGCAGAATTCCTTAACTTCATTGACTTCGTGACCATCAATCCTGATGTTAAGTTTCTCGCTGTTCTCATTTCTACTGCTTCTCATTACCTTCGTCTTTCTCCGATTTACTCTCAAACCATACTGTGTAATCATTAGAGTGTTCATTCGGTTCAGCAGATCATTTAATTCTTCTTCACTTTCACTCAGGATAGCAATGTCATCAGCGAATCGTATCATTGATATCCTTTCACCTTGTATTTTAATTCCACTCCTGAACCTTTCTTTTATTTCCATTATTGATTCCTCGATGTACAGATTGAAGAGTATGGGCGAAAGGCTACAGCCTTGTCTTACACCCTTCTTAATACGAGCACTTCGTTCTTGATCGTCCACTCTTATTATTCCCTCTTGGTTGTTGTACATATTGTATATGACCCGTCTCTCCCTATAACTTACCCCTACTTTTTTCAGAATCTCGAACAGCTTGCACCATTTTATATTGTCGAACGCTTTTTCCAGGTCGACAAATCCTATGAAAGTGTCTTGACTTTTCTTTAGCCTTGCTTCCATTATTAGCCGTAACGTCAGAATTGCCTCTCTCGTCTTGCCTCTCTCGTCCCTTTACTTTTCCTAAAGCCAAACTGACCGTCACCTAGCGCATTCTCAATTTTCTTTTCCATTCTTCTGTATAATATTCTTGTAAGCAGCTTCGATGCATGAGCTGTTATGCTGATTGTGAGATAATTCTCACACTTGTCAGCTCTTGCCGTCTTCGGAATTGTGTGGATGATGTTTTTCCGAAAGTCAGATGGTATGTCGCCAGACTCATATATTCTACACACCAACGTGAATAGTCGTTTTGTTGCCAGTTCCCCCAATGATTTTAGAAATTCTGATGGAATGTTATCTATCCCTTCTGCCTTATTTGACCGTAAGTCTTCCAAAGCTCTTTTAAATTCCGATTCTAATACTGGATCCCCTATCTCTTGTAAATCGACTCCTGTTTCTTCTTCTATCACATCAGACAAATCTTCACCCTCATAGAGGCTTTCAATGTATTCTTTCCACCTATCTCCTCTCTCCTCTGCATTTAACAGTGGAAATCCCGTTGCACTCTTAATGTTACCACCGTTGCTTTGAATGTCACCAAAGGTTGTTTTGACTTTTCTGTATGCTGAGTTTGTCCTTCCGACAATCATATCTTTTTCGATGTCTTCACATTTTTCCTGCAGCCATTTCGTCTTAGCATCCCTGCACTTCCTGTTTATGTCATTCCTCAGCGACTTGTATTTCTGTATTCCTGATTTTCCCGGAACATGTTTGTACTTCCTCCTTTCATCAATCAACTGAAGTATTTCTTCTGTTACCTATGGTTTCTTCGCAGCTACCTTCTTTGTACCTATGTTTTCCTTCCCAACTTCTGTGATGGCTCTTTTTAGAGATGTCCATTCCTCTTCAACTGTACTGCCTACTGCGCTATTCCTTATTGCTGTATCTACAGCGTTAGAGAACTTCAAACGTATCTCGTCATTCCTTAGTACTTCCATATCCCACTTCGTTGCGTATTGATTCTTCCTGACTAATGTCTTGAACTTCAGCCTACTCTTCATCACTACTATATTGTGATCTGAGTCTATATCTGCTCCTGGGTACGCCTTACAATTCAGTATCTGATTTCGGAATCTCTGTCTGACCATGATGTAATCTAATTGAAATCTTCCCGTATCTCCCGGCCTTTTCCAAGTATACCACCTCCTCTTGTGATTCTTGAACAGGGTATTCGCTATTACTAGCTGATACTTGTTACAGAACTCAATTAGTCTTTCTCCTCTTTCATTCCCTGTCCCAAGCCCATATTCTCCAGTAACCTTTTCTTCTACTCCTTCCCCTACAACTCCATTCCAGTCGCCCATGACTATTAGATTTTCGTCCCCCTTTACATACTGCATTACCCCTCATACACTTTCTCTATCTGTTCATCTTCAGCTTGCGACGTCGGCATGTATACCTGAACAATCGATGTTGGTGTTCGTCTGCTGTCCATTCTGATTAGAACAACCCGGTCACAGTAACACACCTTCTGCCCTACCTTCCTATTCATAACGAATCCTACACCTGTTATACCATTTTCTGCTGCTGTTGATATTACCTGATACTCATCTGACCAGAAATCCTTGTCTTCCTTCCACTTCACTTCACTGACCCCTACTATATCTAGATTGAGCCTTTGCATTTCCCTTTTCAGATTTTCTAGTTTCCCTACCACGTTCAAGCTTCTGACATTCCACGCCCCGACTCGTAGAACGTTATCCTTTCGTTGATTATTCAACCTTTTTCTCATGGTAACCTCCCCCTTGGCAGTCCCCTCCCGGAGATCCGAACGGGGGACTATTCTGGAATCTTTTGCCAATGGAGAGATCATCATGACACTTCTTCAATTACAGGCCACATGTCCTGTGGATACACGTTACGTTTCTGTAATGCAGTGGTTTCCATTGCCTTCTGCATCCTCATGTCGTTGATCATTGCTGATTCTTCCGCCTTTAGGGGCAATTTCCCGCCCCTAGGACAAGAGAGTGCCCTGAACCTCTATCCGCTCCTCCGCCCTCTTTGACAAGGCCGTTGGCAGAATGAGGCTGACTTCTTATGCCGGAAGTCTTCGGCCGCCAATGCTGATTATTTATCAAAATTTAGGCAGTGGCAGGGATCGAACCCGGGACCCAAGACGTTTTGATTGCGAATCAAAGACGCTACCCCTTTTTTTTATTTATTTATTTTTTTTTATTTTTTTATTTTTATACAAATGGATAAAAGGAAGGCCGTTCCTCTTCGGCTACATAAACAGAATAATAGGAAGTCGTCCCGTTACGACAAAGGATGCTGCATACTATAGCCCGCTGCGAATTTTTCGATGACTGTCTTCTCGTTGCTGTGTTGTTTCCGTTGTTTGTTCAATCTCATAAAAAATGGAACTGGGAAGAGGTGCTATGATTATCTTCTCATGTCATCGATAATCCAGCTGCGAGGCGGATTATGGAATGCGCTCCAAAGAAAATTAGAAAAATATTGCCTATATTTAGGGTTCTTGACGATCGCACAATGTCGTTCGTTGAGATAATACCAAAAATCGGGTACTGTCTTTTCGCCATTACCGAAGAGGTAGTGAACAGCGTGGCCGCTGATCCACGTCACAGAGTTCGTTTTTGCTCTTGGGAAATAAATCTGATCGGGGAAAAGAAGTGATCGGGTAGTTATCCTGTCGGGAGACGTGAGTGTGAGAAAAGCCAATATCTGACGCACCAAATACCAAACGTCCTTTGCCGACCCGCATTCGAAACGATGTTCATCCGTGTCAATCACTTGGCATGTGGCACACAAGGGTGAATCAGCTAGGTGGATGTGATGTAGGCGGGACTGGCACAACTGTTTCCCATTAACAGTTACGTACCATGCAGATTGCACGTTAGTATCAAGGGTGGTGGCATTCACTGCCTGCCACACAGCGCGCCACTTTGTGTTGGGGTGTTTGCTTTCAATCACATTCGGCGTCCTGTTCATTTGCATGGCAGCATATACCGCCCTCGTCATCATCAAGCGTGTGGGTAGTAGTGCGGTGCGGATGTAGCTTAATTCAAGGAAGAACTGGCTAATGTAGAAGAAAGGTGCTGGGATGTCCGATATCATCACAGGGGGTGCGAGTGAGATTGGTCGTAAGGCTTCCAGTAAGAGACTTGTGAGGCACGTCGGACTTCGTCGCCACAGTTGCAGGTGACAGCTGACGAACAGAGCCTTCGCTCTGTTCTGAACATGACAAAGGCCTAAACCCCCTCTGCTCCTCGGGAGGGTTAGGGACTCGTAACGAATCTTAAATAACATGCCCGTATTAACAAAGGATCCCAAAACCGCCAACATGCGGTGAGCCAGGGTAGGTGGTACGGGGAGTATCTGTGCAAAATGGGGGATACGTGACGCCAAATAGACGTTAGCATATCGTGTCCGTTGCAGGAGGTCTAGATGTCGCAGACGGTGGTCACTTATTCCTGCTCTCATCTGATTCAATAAACGCCTGTAGTTAAGGGCTGTTGAACGCTTCATGTCAGATGTGAAATCAATGCCAAGACAGCGGATTGTGTCACTGATTCTTAGCGGTGCGACACTCTCGTCGGGTAGGCCTCTGCCTATAGACAGGGCGTGTGATTTGCGGAGATTGAGATGGCTCCCCGATGCCGCGCCGTAGGTCGTCACCCACGCCAGTGCTGCACGAACTTCGTCATTATTGCGAAGAAGGAGTACCAGATCATCCGCATAGGCAGTGCAGCAAAAGTGTGTCCACCAAGGGATATTCCAGTCAGGCGTTGTCGGAGGCCGCAGAGGAGTGGTTCCAAGACGAGGGCGTACAATATCGCCGAAAGAGGGCAGCCTTGTCGCACCGATCGCTGGATCTGTATCGGCGGCGTAAGACGGCCATTGTATAACACCTTGGACGTCACGCCGCGTAGGAGACGCATCAGTACATTAACTATGACGTCCGGATATCCCATGTGTCGCAGTACCTCCATCAAAAATGTGTGGTCGACTCTGTCAAAGGCCTGGCTAAAGTCGAGTGAGGCCAAAACTCCTGGCAGTTGGCGAGCTTTGGCTAGCGCGATCATATCTCTATATCGGCACAATGCAGTGCGAATATTATGGTCACCACCTAACGATGCCTGGTCCTGCGACACAACACATCGTACTGATCGCTTTAGGCGTGCCGCCAGAAGCCGGGTGAAAATCTTCAAGTCACTGTTGAGTAAGGTCAAGGGCCGATAGTCACTGATCCTGGATCCGCTTCGTGGTTTGTGTATAGGCACAATCAGTCCTTCTAGGAAGGCCCCAGGTATCTGCGTCGTGGGAGACATAAGATCGCGGCAAATATCAGTCCATGTTGGTGCCAGCAATTGTTGATACGTCCGGTAAAATTCCAGAGGAAGGCCATCAGGTCCCGGGGACTTATGAGCAGCCCCAGCCTGTATTGCTTCAATGATTTCCTCTTCCGTTACATCTGCAGTCAAATCCGCCGCCGCTGTCGGAGAGATCGAGCCATAAGTGAGTTGAGAGACTTCGGCGATCACCTCTGGGGGATGTCGATGTTCCGAGTACAGCCTAGTGTAGTGAGCATGAAGGGCGTTTCCTATGTCGCGCTGGGTATCAAGGCGTCGTCCGTCTTCCGTCGTGATAGCTTGGATCAGTGTCCTGCGTCGGCGCCGTCGTTCTGCAATGACGTGGTACATAGACGGTTCCTCCTGGGCCACTCTGTCTTGAGTGCGCGCTCTGACGATCGCACCCTCAAGGTGGCAACGTGTTAATCTGATGATCTGTGCCTTGGCACGGTTCACTGTCACCTGCCGTGCAGGTGAGTACGGCAGTGTTGTACATTCCCTTAAGATGCTGTAGTAAAAGTCCATGGTATGTCTCTTCCATGCTGCAACATCTCGGCCGTAGCCTATCAAGGTCTTCCGGAGGGCTGGTTTGGCGCAGAGTAACCACCACGACAGTGTAGACCGGTAGGTACCACGCCGGCGGCTACAAGAGTCCCACGTGTTCTCTATAAGGCGGCGGCATTCCTGAGAAGCGAGGTGGGCGACGTTCAACTTCCAAAGACCACGGCTGTGCCATACCTTCTGGCGGCCGAGGGTAATAGCGCAGATGTAGGCCTCGTGGTCAGAAAAAGCTGTGGGCCAAACTTCGGCAGCTCTTGTCACCACAGCTATGGAACGCGAGATGTAAATTCGGTCGATGCGGCTGGAGGAATGGCTGGTGTAGTGAGTAAATACGGGCCGATCGCCACAAACATGTTCCCACGAGTCCACCAATTGAAGATTATTTATAATTGTCATAAGTTCTGCGCAGGGAGAATGATGTGGTAACTGATCCTTAGGTGCTTGGCTACAGTTAAAGTCCCCTCCCATTATCAAGGCGTCCTGACGGCCCATAAAGAGGGGCGTGATTGTATGAGCGAAAAAGGTGGATCGTTCGCGACGCCGACCAGATCCTGACGGTGCATAGATGTTAATAAGTTTGACTCCTTGGATAGTAAGAGCCATGCCTCTGGCGTCAGGGAGATACTCGACGTCTTCTGCGGATATACCTTCGCGGAGGAGGATCGCCACACCACTGCCATTGGCAGACGCATGTGAGACCCAAGTCGTGTAGCCATAGGGTCCCTTGAAGTCTGTGACATACACCTCTTGAAGGAGCGCAATGTCGATGTCTGCTGCGTTGAGCAGGTCCTGTAGCATCTTTACTTTATGTCGGGCACGCATGTTGTTGATGTTAATCGTCGCTAGACGGTACGTTTGGTCAGCCAGGTCGGCCACTGGGTTGTGTAGGAGGCCAGGTGAGGGCGGCAGGGGCGGCCCCACAGAGGCTGACGATACAGCCGTAGTCACTGTTGTTGGTCGGTGCTGGGTACAGCCGCGGGAGCATCTCTGCCTTCGGCATCCTCCTGGTGCTGTGGCTCATCCTCGACATCATCCGCCCAAGAATCAGATGCAGCAATTGGTAACTGTTGATGAGTGCTGTCAGTAGAGCGCTCTCGCGCATGTTCAGTAGCAGAAGTGATGTTGTCAGACTGAGGCGCAGAAATTGTATCAGCCGTAGCATCGTGACGGGAAGGGTGAGCTGTGGTGGTAGAGTCCTGATTGTCGTCCGACGCCGGATGTTCGTCCGGGTCACACATCCGAAGCAGGCAATCATCGGATGGCGTATGCCGCCGTTTCTTGCGTTTTCGAGGGGACCGTTGTTTCCGGACATGTTGTTCTGAGTCAGAATGCGGGCGACAATCATCTGATGCGGTCTCCATTGGTAGGAAGGCAGAGGTCGGGACAATTTCCGTTTCTACTTCCATCTTCTCTTTAGGCTCGTCTTGGTGGCACAATTGATCACCGTCTTGAGGCAAGTCTGCCGATGACGTCGTAGAGGGGGATATGCTGTCCCCCACACTGTCATCGACCACTGACTGCAATATGGTGTTACGATCCTGGGCAGGAACAGCTGTTGCGGTTGCAGCCGCTGCATACGTGATGGGGAGTGAAGTAGGCGTCGCCGGGGATGGAACTTCACCAACCGGTGTCTGAGTCAGTCGGCGTTGAATGCAGACCGATCGGACATGTCCTTCCTGGCCACAGCCGGCGCAAGTACGCGGTTGTCCGTCGTACATGATAATGGCCCTGCAGCCGCCAATTACTAAATAGGATGGCACATGCTTCGTCAGTTCAATCTTAATTTGTCGCACTCCATTTAAGACGGGGTACGTTTCAAACGTTTGCCATTTTTCAGCCAAGTGGCTTAGCACGTTGCCGTACGGTTTGAAAGCTGTCATCACAACATCTGGCGGGACTTCGAATGGCAGCTCGAAGACCCTCAGAGTGCGAAGGCCTAATCCAGCGTGGTCGATCGTGACAGTTCCTATGTGACCATCAGAATGCTTGAATTTAAGTCCATGAGCGTGTCGACACACAACATCAGTGCACGCCTTTTCATTGATCATTTTTATGTAGACGACACTTTGTGTTATAGAAAAGTGGATCCCAATGATGTCTTGAGGTGCAATATGAAATTCTTCCCGGATGAAACGTTCAATGTCAAGTGCTCGAGGTCTTGCATAGTCCGCTTGAAATGTGATCTTAATGGTGGACTTGCGATACGAGTGCGCCATGGCACTACCGAGACACGGACGCGTGACACTCGCCGCTGCGGAAGGTAAACAGTAAACACTCACGCGCGCGCTACACAGGGGGACACAGGCACGACGACCTTGCCCCACCGCTGCTAACAGCGGACTCCCCTAGACCACGGGTACATATAGTTGTAACTTTAATTGCTGCCTGGTTCACGTCGATGTACAGTAGGTTTCACTGGGCTTCCCTCCTGATGATCCGCTGAGACAATGTTCACAGATAGGTGCCGGTCCGTCGTAAAGGGACGGAAAGAACCGCGCCACCGCACTGTGTCTGCACAAGCTACTTTGGAGGAAAACACGGAGATGTTTTTAAAATCGTATAACTGGTCACAGACCTTCTATAGTTTAACATCATCAGTGAAATAAAAGGTAAAGTAAAGAAATTATCTCTACCATTCTCTTTCATTTTATTTCAAGATGCGTTTCGAGGGCTTACACCCCTCTTCTTCCGATGGATCACTGGATTATATTACAATTTCGATCAGGGGATGCAGGTAGTTTGTTTTGAACCTAATTTAGCTACAAATAAAATGTAATTTGTCACCTCTTATCGTAATGTGGCACTGAAATTATGAATTTTAATCGACAATAAAATTACTTACAACATTTTGCATGAAAATTACCCCGAAGGTCGATATCAACAAACATTTCCATCATTAAATGGCGCACAAACATGGAACAACAACACAGACAGACTAAGATTATCTACTTTATTGTTATTATTGTTATTACTAGTTCTCTATTCTCTACCAAACAACCACATTCCATGCGCAAATTTACACAAAGTACACACTGATAACGTCAAAATTAATTAAGTTGCTGAATAAGTCATCTAATAACGTAGAGTGTATGGAGTCATGTTTTACTAAAGTAATGCGATAATTGTTGCTATCATGTCATAAACACTACAGTCATAATTTTTCATTCATAGATTTCACATTTTTTTCTACAAATGCATACAGGTACTTTCCTTATTGTAAACATGTTGTTGTTGTTGTGGTCTTCAGTCCTGAGACTGTTTTAATGCAGCTCTCCACGCTACTCCATCCTGTGCAAGCTTCTTCATCTCCCAGTACCTACTGCAACCTACATCCTTCCGAATCTTGTAAACATGTACGCTGTATAAATTACTTTTGTTTAACACGTTTCTTGTACAGGCCATTTTCGCAGCAGCTGTATATAAATTGCGGTTGTTTAAAAGAAAATGCGTTTTTTGCATGCTACACAGCGATTTTTTTTTAATGTGCCCAAACGCGTTTCGCCTTATTTACAGGGCATCTTCAGTAGGTGTCCTGAAATATTACATGATTTGTCCATTTTTACACATAGGTTATGGTTTCACATCTAGGTTATAGATTTTAAAACAGTTTCTTACAGTTTTTTTATGAAATGGAAAGGTACTTACAGGTAACTTCTGATTCACTGGCTCTAAGCAAACTGCTTTTTCTCATCTGGCAACCAGGTGGGCATCTTACAGTTCACTGTTTACGTTACACATCACTGTAACTGCCATTTTGTTTAATACAGAGATTCATTAGTTTTTTCTAAGTGTTACCAACATTCTCAGTTTTTCTGCATTCAAATGTTTTTTGAATGCGTGTGTGTGTGTGTGTGTGTGTATGTGTGTGTGTGTGTGTGTGTGTATTAGAGAGGGAGAGAGATTTTTTTATATATTTTCCTGTTTATACTTATGAGAGGAATCAGATGTGTAATCATTTGTTGGGATTTCGGTCGATTATATGATCAATCAGTGTAAACAGCGAGTTGTTAGTCATATTTACTTGGTCATTTAGTAGTTTTTCCTTTTCAGCCTTTGTTTTGTATATATGATAATTTTCCTGTAATGTTAGGAGATGTCTTTCATTATTTATTCTAATTATTTCCATATCATTTTCTCTTGTAGCAGGTTTATGTTTATTTTCTTTCAAATGTTGTGCTAAAGTTGAGTGGCTCGTTCCATATTTCCATGCTCTGATATGTTCTTTGTACCAGGTGTCAAATGTTCTGCTGCTTTGTCCTATATACCTTCCATCACATGTGTTGCAGTATAGTTGGTATATTCCTGCTTTTTGGGAGATATCCGTGTTTTTGTTATTTTTGGAATGTTCGTTTGGATTGAATTGTCTGTTTTCAATGCTATGTTTATCCCTTGTCTTTTGAAAATGTTTGTTATTTTATGTGTGAGTTTGTGCTTGTATGTCATTGTGTACCATCTTGAATCTTGTGTCTTCTTTTCCTGTATTGTTTGTGTCGTTATTGTTTTGTCACTGTTTGTGCCTGTCTGTGTAGTGTTTTGATGTACTGTTGTTCGTGGGTGTTTATGTACTGTGTTCACTGACTGTATTTGTTTTCTAATTTTTTTGTTTAATGTGGTGACTGGATCCCTATTGTACCCATTGTTTGTTGCTATTTGTGTGACGATGTCAAGTACTTTCTGGTAGTTTTCTGTGCTGAGTGGTTCTGTGATAAGTCCACGAAGCATGTGTCTGAGTGCTGATTGTTTCTGTTTGTGTGGGTGATTAGAAGTCTGATGTAGGATTGTGCCAGTTGTTGTAGGTTTATGATAGATTTCAAAGCTGTGTTGATTATTTTCTTTTTCAATGGTTGTATCTAAAAGATTAATTGGTTGTTCTGTTCTTTTTACATTGTAAATCTTATCTTTCTGTGTATTGTGTTTAAACCTGTATGCAACTGGTCAATTTTTGCCTGACGTTCGTCTGTTAAATAAAGGATGTCATCCATGTATCTGACACCCACTGTTTAATAGATGTACCTCAACGTTGATGAAAGGCCTAAAATAGTACAGATCAAATTCCTGGCTATGGCATCAGAGTTCACTCTACCTTAACCACTGAGGTACTTTGCTCTGTACGAAGCTAAAAGTAAATAAACAAACTGAAGAAACGATAGCAGTATACCTGTGAGTGTCTGGGTGCAGTGTGCACTGTTGTCAGATTGCTCCCTCCCTCTATAACGTCATCAATAATGTCAAGCAACGCTTTTCAGGTTTACCTCGAGCTCTCTGACAACACAGGCCAATTATTCTACATATAAAATAACGTGAAATTAAAAAAAGGTCGGAAATTCAAAATAGCCCAATTTTGCTAAGTGTAAATTGGAAGGGAATTTAAAAAAATCCAAAATGATGGACCTATCTCAATTGCACTAAGTGTAAAACCCAAGGTGGTAAAGCCGAGGACAGTTTCTATGTTGTCAGAGCCCAAGATGGTGACCTGAGAATATCGATAGAGACTAGACATTGTCAGATTTTCTGGGTTTTCCCCAGCCCTATGACATCACAATTCAAGATGACGAACCCAGGGATATTGGTGCAGCCCGTACGGTTGTCAGATTTCATGTGATCTAAGTACAAAATTCAAGATGACTACTGGGTTTTCCTTTGACGTCGCAGATGTCTTTAGTTAAGTTTATAACATGTCAGGAAATTAAAAAAAATCATTGATTTTCCCCACTCACACGATGTTACAGTTTAGAGTCCACTTGCCCTCAGTTTAAAACAGTGCAGTCTGCATGTTTAAACAGTTGTTACCGCCGCTGGGATAGGATAGGAATATTTATGTTTTTATTTAACAAATACCATACCAAGAGGATCACTTCAGTGTTGCCAACCCTGTCTCCAAGATGGTGATTCAAGACTGCAGACCTGGTAATAGGGGCATATGCGTTTGACATGAGAATAGAAGATGGCTATCCAAGGTGGCAGACTTAAGGACAAAGGAACAGCCTGCATAATTATCAGATTTCATAGGTTTTCCCAGCCCTATGATGTGAAATCCAATATGTTGGACGTGATGGATAGAGGCTCAGGCTACATTTCTTCTGTTCTAAGTTTAGAATCCTGTGCCAACTATAAAATGGCATGAAATTTTGCCCAAGTTTGAGTTTTCTCCTGATGTTACATACTGTAAGTGTTAAGTTTAAAGTGGTGGTAGCCTAGGTGTCTTAAATTTAAACAATTCCCCCTGGTCCACTCTATGTCACAGCTTGAATGATTGTCACCCTAACTTTCAAACCCATGAGCTAACGTTATCTAAGTTACCAACATTCCTATCGTACTCCCACCATAAATGTTTAGTCAAACAAAAAATAAAGGAGGAAACATCACCTTTTCCGGTCAGAGTGAATGTGCAGAACTCAGTTACATGACGTGAAGTGTAGACCACGATTGTCAATCTACCATACCTTCACTAAATTTAAAATGGCAGCACATTCAAAATTGGGCTAAATTTAGAATAACTAATAGCTCACACATACGGTCTGCAGGGGGATGAACACCCATCATCCTTGAAGAAGACTTGTGCTACAGAATTTTAGGGTTCTAAGTCTACAGAACTCACCATAAAATATTAATTATATCGATGGGTGGCAGCTATTAAAGCAAGTAGGTCGTCTCAACTGTCAGTTTCCTCAGACCAGTCAAAATACACAAACTTATATAAATCCACCATGCATCGACAATATTTGAAAATTAAACAGGTTTATACTTATTTGTAAGTAGAATCGTAACTCTCTAAATTATCGCAAATATAGATGATGAAAAAAAGAATATGATGTTATGGTAGTAGTAGTCTGTAACCTAGCTGTTTGCAGCGTTTCCACACTGAAGACATTGCTACCATCAGCGACAGAGAGAAACCCCATTTAGTGGATGAACACAGAGATTACACCCAAATAAATTATCTACAGGCGGCTAAAAGGAATAGTGCGAGCTGTGTCCAGAGAACGTAAGGCATGGTTACCTTCCCAAGCAACATCGCAAGGCGACGTCTGGACTTGATGCCGGCCGGAGTGGCCGTGCGGTCCTAGGCGCTTCAGTCTGGAACCGACCGATCGCTACGGTCGCAGGTTCGAATCCTGCCTCGGGCAACGATGTGCGTGATGTCTTTAGATTAGTTAGGTTTAATTAGTTCTAAGTTCTAGGCGACTGATGACCTCAGAAGTTAAGTCGCATAGTGCTCAGAGCCATTTGAACCATTTGAACCAGGACTTGATGGGAGGCGATCACTAGATGTACGACAGTGTTATTACTTTTGTGGATATATACGCCATGACATGCCACGGACATCCTTTCGTGAAATATTATTCAGTGCACTGTCGGTGGCAGCGAGTGAAATTTGGTTACTTGATGGTTGGATACAATATCTACATACACTCCTGGAAATGGTGAAAGGGTACAGTACCGCCCAACATTGAAAATAGGTACGAAATTCTTGTCAGAACAACACATTTTTTGTGTAAAAGTAACTCAATTTCAATTAATACAGCGAAGCCGGATACCAGTGTGGGAAAGAATGACAATTTATTTATTTAATTGATCACATGTGCACTCCCTCAAAATAAATCCCTACATCCAGTTTGGTGAGATCTGTGAAATGAATAAATGTATGGTCGTCTGCTAACCACAGATAGTGAATCGGAATATATGATCATCTTTGAGTCGATCCTTTGGCTACCTTTGGTGAGACCAAAGAGATGGAAGTTACCAGAGCTTTTGAGCGTCTGAAATGGGGCTGACCAATAAGGTAGCAAGGTGCTTCTCCCACTTCGACAGAGGTGCGAGAGAACCGGAATACGGCCATGTTTTCGGCACTCTGGCGCTGAACCTTCTGCTGTAAAGACCTGTTTTTTGTTGTGCTCCGTAATGAAAGTGTGGAGGCATGGTATGGATGTGTAATATTTAAGAGTAGTTAGAACTAATCATTTGTCTTTCCTAGGAACTTTTGTGGGGAAAATTACAAAGTGAGGCAGGTAATTTTAAGGGGATTGTAGTAAACCAACGGTCACAATGAGACCACGTGTAGTTATAAGTTGAGATACTAGCGTGTGTACAATAAGCTGAAATATTTAAGAATTAATAGCGTGTGTACAATAAGCTGAAATATTTAAGAAATAGCGTGTGTATCATAAGTTGAAGTATTTAAGAAATATCATTCCGTGTGACGCTAAATTTAAACTCTGAGAGAGAATCAAGGTGAGTCGGCCGTTTTTCCAGCAACGCCACTTGGCTTGCATTGCACAGGAAGATGTGCGTTTATCTCCAGAGTTCACAGTAGGAAAGTAAAATTACAAAGTGGGGCAGTGTCGTGTGAAACTGGGATGGATATTGATTGAAGTGGGAAAGCGGAAAGTGATGAAGTTGTAACCGTTCGTTGTGTAATATTTCATATTGTTGTGTTGTGTATGTCTTGTAATTTGGGTATGTGTGTTTTGCATGGGAGTAGCAAGGTAGTTTCGAAAGATTTGTGGGTTATGCTTGTTCCTTCTGTATCGCTCGATCTGGAGGAAAGTTTCGTGAGGATGAATGTGAGAGGCGAAGTGTGAGGTATAATAAAAGATCCACCATCCGATCCAGGGAGTGCACTGTTGGGGCAAATAGATTACGAGACCATAGTATAGAGATTCACTAAAGTAAAGCCATGCCCACTGGGCGGAATTTCTCTTGTGATTTTGTTCTAGGTTGTAGAATTTGTGTGTTTAGGAATAAATCAAATAGTGAATAGAAAGAGATTGGTGGCCTTTTTCATTAAATTGTATGTTATCATAATGTCCCGAATTTATATAAAAGCCGTTAAATCAAAGACAAAAAGTAAGTGTGGTATTGCCAGTGCGTAGTGTGCAGTCAGAGTTCTATAAATCACTGATAGTCAGATGCGTGTTTCCGTTGCGTATTATTCATGCAGGAGGATAATTTGTAACTAAATAGTAAGATACGAGAATTCATCTTGCTCAATAAATTAAGGAAGAATCCACTCGCTTGGCAAACCACCCATCTTGCAGGCCTGACTGCTTGATGCCACTGTATGAAAATAGGCAAGTGGGTGCCTCTCATAATTTCGACCCTGCCAGGATCATTTTTGTTAGGATATTTTGTTGTTAGGGTTTGCTGTTAAATTTTTTTTATGGAATGTATTGTGATAGCGCTAAGAAGTAAAATTTTTTTTTGTTTGCAATTTCTTTCTGGATTGGTGAGGATCTTTTATTTTTTTTAATTGCCATATCGTACATGGCTGGAAGATCGTGGTATAATTTTTTTTGCGTAATGTCCGTAGTAACTAGGTCGCAGTCGAAAAACGTAGCCACAATGGAGAATAGCGATTCTGGCGTGAACGTAGCAGTGCAGCAGGAAGTAGGTGTTGTCCGTGAGTTAATGAGAGGGGACGGCAGGCACTCCGAAGAGGCTGTATTGTTCAGTGGACCGCTGCAAGGGGATCCTTTGTGCGGCGGGCTTTGCTCACAACCGGGGGCCTTTCCCGACGACGCGGGCGAGCCGAGATTAGGACAGGTATGCAGTGAAAGTGCAGCTACTCTTAACGAGGCAACGGTTTCACAGGCGATCGAGGTGAGCGCGTCGAAAGTTGCAAATGACGATATGATGCTACAGTTGTTACAGAGTTTGGTGAGAGATAATAAGGAGAGAGATAGGGAGAATAAAGAAAGATTGGAAGCAATGAGTAGGGAGACTAAAGCGATAAATGAAAAATTGGAAGCAAATAACGAAAGATTAGAAGCAATCAGTAGAGATAATAAGGAGAGAGATAGGGAAAATAAGGAAAGATTGGAGGTAATGGATAAGGGAAATAAAGAGGCAATGAGGAAGCTCCACACAGTTATCGATGAGCGTTTGTCCGCAGTTAATAATCGGTTAGATGAGGGGGAGAAGAATCTGGGTGCGGTAAAGCAAGTATGTGATGCTGTGAAAGAAAAAACCAATAATTTGGAGGTACGAGTAAGTGCAATAGAGAGCGATATTACCGAACGTGGGGACGTGTTGCCGGATGAGCGAATCAAAGAGATAGTAGAGGACTTACTTGCAGATAAACAAGGGGCATTAGACAGCGTAGAAGCTCAAGTCACACGGCAGGAAATGGCGCTAAATAAACACAGGGATGAAGTTGCGGTGGTAGTGGCCAGAATGAATACGATTAGCGCAGATGTAGAAAAGATCAGTATGAGAGGCGAAACAGGCTCTGACAGTACGCAGCGAGAGGTTTATGCCGACCAAGAGGAGATACAATCGCTATTGCAGTTTAAAGAGGCACAATTAGAAACAAATAGGAAACATAGGGAAGAACTAGCACAGTTGCAATTAGCGTGCAGAAGCGAAGGTGAAACACCACCAGGTAGACTGCAGAGGGAGAGTGACATAAATTCAAAAAACGAAAATAGGCAG
This sequence comes from Schistocerca nitens, assembly GCF_023898315.1. Lineage (NCBI taxonomy): Eukaryota > Metazoa > Arthropoda > Insecta > Orthoptera > Acrididae > Schistocerca > Schistocerca nitens. The sequence goes on from NC_064615.1 coordinate 81,422,393, forward strand.
AAAGAGGAAGACGAACTCAGAGAGTTAGAAGAACGGTTGTGTCGGAGAAAACAGGTGGCAAACCCAACTGGGTATAGCCCAAGGTCGGAAAACATAGATGCGGAAGAAGAATGTAGGAGGCACTTCGTGTCGGTACAAACGTACACTTGCTTTCCGGATCCTGATAATTACCAACATCCATGCCTGTGGCTGTCTCAATTCCAAGATTCATTACCTTCATCGTGGGGACCGCTCCTCAAAATGAAGTTTGTGTGTAACCATTTGAGGGACGAGGCTAGAGCAAAAATGCAGGAGGTTATTAAAGACTGTAGTAGCTACAAGATGTTTTGTGACAAGTTTTTAAATGAATTCTGGTCGAAAAGTAAGCAGGACCAGGTTAAGCAAAGCATATTGATGATGCCAAATTGTAACGAAGGTGGTATAAGGGATCCAGTGTCGTGCTATCAGGAAATGCTGAGACGAAACAGGTATTTGGATGTGCCATACGAAACTGGGGAGCTCATTAGGATCTGTATCACGAAGTTGCCAGTGAGATTGCGCAGAGATATAGTGATAGCAGGCAGAGGCTTGAACGATTCTGCGTCATTTCAGCACCTCTTACAGGAACTGGGAAATGAGAGTAACATTGTGAACGCCGACATGACTCATAGGTCAGACAGAGTTGAGGATAGGGACGGAAGAAACTATCAGAATGACAGGAGAGCAGGGAATCAGAGGAATGACGGAAATGGAAGATGGCGAGGAAATAGGGGGCAGAATTCATGGGGATATCGACCAGCAAACCGGGAAAATAGAAGATGGGACAGAGATGGAAGAAGAAGAGAAAATGAGAATGATGGGCGGAGAGAGGATAGGCAGTTATTGGGTTCACGACAGCACAATCATTGTCACAATGACGGAGGGACAAGAAGGTGACTACTTGATAGACGGGTTCAAACCAGGACTATTAATGATGTAAATATTAGGTATATCGATTACGGAAAACTAAGGGAGAATCTGTTAGAGGAGGTAGGAGATGTGGGGAGTGAAGTCCACCCAATAATTAGCGTAGAGATAAATAATATAATCGTACCTTGTGTCATCGACACAGGCAGTGTAATGAGTGTATTGAGGGAAGATGTGTTTAAGTGTTGTAGTCTTACAAAACCATGGCCAACGTTGCCATTGCAAAGGACAACAGTGAGAGGGGCAATTACAGGAAAGGGGATTGAGGTGAAGTTACAAGCGCAGGTAGACTTCGTGTGCCAGGCGAAGAGGTTTAGTACAGTGTTCATGATTGTGTCATCTCTAACTGTTGAAGGGATATTAGGCGTTAATTTTTTGAACCAATATAAAGCAGTCGTTAACATGAGAAATGGTTCGATGGAGTTGAAACGAGATTCGGAGGAAATTACATTAAGATTCGACGATTGCTTACATGGTAAAGATAACGCACACTTAGCATTATGTCTGGCGGTAAAGTCCGGTAGACAGGCACAGAATACGGGGTTCGAACAAGAGAAGAAGGAAATTCATAAATGTTTGGAGGAGGAGATCAGGGAGAAAATCTGGCATTTACGAGGGACCACGATCTACGGGGAATTGCAGAAAATTTTATACGAGAATAGAAAGGTATTTAAACATGCTGCGGGTACAATAAGAAATTTTGTGTATAGATTCAAGGTCAAGCCACACAAACAGTTTAGGGCCCAAGTGTACCCGATTCCTGTTGTGTACAAAGAAAGAGTGGAAGCTGAGATCGAAAGCATGCTACAACAAGGGATTATCGAACCAGCATCCAGTCCGTACAACAGTCCTTTAGTTTGTGTTGAAAAAAAGGATGGGTCAATTAGATTAGTGTTGGACGCAAGAAGGATTAATAAGATAATTGAGCCAGAGACAGATCGGCCGCTGACACTTGACGAATTGCTACAAAAGTTCCACGGGATCAGAGTTCTCAGCTCAGTTGATTTGAGAATGAGTTTCTGGCAGGTGGAGTTAGATCGGGGGTGTAGAAAATACACTGCTTTCTTGTGCTACGGGAAATCATATCAATTCCGGAAACTACCATTTGGGTTAAATGTATCATCCGCGGCATTTATCAGAGCGCTAAATACTGTCATTCCTAATGAAATAAAAGATAAGGTAACACAGTACGTGGATGATGTCCTGATAGCCGAAAGAAACTGGGAAGACCACAATAGAACGTTAGGCATATTGCTCGGTGCACTGGAGAGACATGGGGTGACCGTAAATTTGGGAAAGTCAGAATTTGGACGAAAAGAAATCGAGTTTCTAGGTCACATTGTGACACCAGAGGGAATAAGACCAAATCCAGACAAACTCGAAGCAATCACAGAATTTCCGGTGCCAAGAACAAAACGTCAGCTACGGGGTTATTTAGGATTAATCAATTTTTACAGGAGGTTCATTAAGATTGGGGGAGCAGCGACACCCAGACTATGTCAGCTGACTGGAAAGAAAACGGTATGGAATTGGGACCCTGTCGCGGAGGAAGAGTATGAGGCGTTAAAGAAGGCACTGCTATCGGCACCTCTTCTCGGGCATCCAGACCTAGGGAAAGAGTTTTGTATGGCCACGGACAGTTCCCGTAGTGGACTTGGGGTAACATTGTTCCAAGAGCAAGAGCAAGGAGGAGAAGTAATACAGCAACCTATTGCATTTGCGAGCCGAGTGCTTAGCAAAGCTGAGAGAAATTACACGGTAACTGAGCTTGAAGCTTTGGCAATAGTATGGGGTTTCAGTAAGTTTAGATACTATTTGTATGGAAGGCATACTAAAATCTATACTGACCACAAGTCACTACAGTTTCTAATGTCGGCCAAACTTAATCATAGGCGACTCGCTAGGTGGGCACTCTATTTACAGGAGTTTCAGTTTTCGGTCACGTATATTCCTGGGCCACAGAATATAGTGGCGGATGCGTTGTCAAGGAACCCAGTAGGTCATGGTCAATGCTTTGATGAGGAGGTAAACGAGAACAGATATGATATATTGTATATGCAGGGCGTGCCGTTCGAGAAATACATAGGGACGGTACTCACAAATATCGCGAAAGAGCAGGATAAAGACGCGTCATGGAGAATGGTGAAGGACAGAGTTAGAGCGAACTTAGACGCCAATATAGCACGTTTTTATACAATTCAGAATGGGGTCCTTTTCTACCGTAGAAATCCAAACACACAAGACTGGGTGTTGTGTATACCAAATGAAATAGTCAACAAGTTGATCTGGTACACGCACCTAAGTTACGGGCATTACGGAGCAAGGAAATGCTGTAAGAAGTTAAGGGAATCAGTTTATTTCATTAGTATGGAGAGGAGGATCAAGAACGTGCTTGGTAGTTGCAAATTGTGCCAGAAGGCAAAATCGTTAACTATCTCATGCAAAGCACCGCTTTTTCCGATAGTGCCAGGTAGATTGAGGGAATTCGGAGCAACAGATTTGTTTGGCCCGCTACCTAGGTCAGTGCAGGGATATAGATATGTTTTAGTAGCAGTGGAATTGGTGTCAAAGTATGTGACTTTTACCGCATTGAAACGTGCGACGGGAAGGACAGTAGCAGCAGCGATCGTTAAAAACTTTTTGCGAGAAGTAGGGACTGTAGAAAAGTTCATTGCTGACAATGGACCGCAATATAGATCCAGACAATGGCTAACCACACTGAAGAGAAGAAGGATAAAACCGGTGTTCATATCCCGATACCATGCTGCAAGTAACCCCAGTGAAAGAGTGGTAAAAGAACTGGGAAAATTGTGTAAGATCTATTGCCATAGGCAACACAGAAGTTGGAGTATTTTTCTCAAAGATTTTCAGGACATCCTCAATGAGCTACCACATGGAGCAACTGGTTTATCACCAATTACGGTGCTAAAGAATGAACCACCACCAGATCGAGTCAGGGAGCTAGTAGATTTTCCGCGATCAGGAAAGCAGAGGCACACAGAAATTGTTAAGGTTGCGATAGAGCGAATTAAGAAAGCAGCTAAGGATAGGCAGGAGAAGCAGAAAGGAAAGATCCGTAAGATCGAATTGGCAGTAGGAGACAAGGTTCTAATAAAAACTCATCGATTATCAAAGAAGCACAGATTTCTAACTAGCAAGTTCTTTACTGTGTATAGTGGACCATTCAGAGTGAGGCGGATTGTACATGAAAATGCTGTACTAATTGAGACGATCAAGGGAAAACAATCTCGGGGGCTTCATCACATTTCTAACATCAAATTATGGAAAAGTTAAGGATAGATCTAAGGTAGGCAACTTATGGTAGATAGTCAGTGTATTTAATTGTGGTGTGTAACGTTGTGCAGGGTCAAATCGAACATAAGAATTTTCAGGCGGGATGTCAGGAAGTATGACAGAACAGACTGGTCGAATGAGTCATGAACAGGAGTCGACAGAGTGGTGTATGTACGTATTTTTGTCGTATGAATAAGGATCAAGCAGAAACGACGTGATGATTAATGAGTGAATAAAGATAGTAGATAGAGAAGCGACGTGATAAATAGTAGTGGATAAAGGTGGTATATGAGGAGAAGCGACGTGAAGCAAGGGGATTAATAAAGAGAGATTCGACGTGATGAAACAGTGGTAAATAAAGGTGAGTAGAATTGAATAATGTGGAGATGTCTTAGATGTATGTTACAGAGAGGCCTGTGTATGCTGCAATAGAGATTGATGCCAATGATGAAGGAAGACCAGGAAATGATGGAGTAATGGACGGACGGAGAGCCGAAATACGAATGAAGAGATGAGGACAACTGCACAATGTGAAAGGACGTAAAGGGAGTATGAGACCCAGATGGTGAACGTTGTGAAATACTGACGTAAGATGTAATATAAGTGTAGATCTAATTCTTACCATAAAATATGCTATTTGGCAAAAATAATATTTTTTGTTGTTGTTGAAGCCTGGTACCAGTATAACTAATCAAAACGGTACCAATAATGTGTACAGTTATTTTGCAAGTTGATTAATTTGTGTATTTTTGTTCTTAGATGAAATGTCGCGATTCTAAGTTGATATTTAGCATAAAGTGAATGCAGAGATAAGCCGATGGAGAGAGGTGCCAGAGTGAAAGGACGAATTCGGAGACTGGAAAGCTATCTCCGAAGCAGCTTCATGTGTTATGTGGTTGAGTATAAGGGAGCAAAGGTATGGTATGTTGTAGTGAGTGTGGTGGTGTTAAGGATAGCTGACATCTAGACCTATTCTGTTAGTGTATCAATGGATTGAATGAGAGGGAAAATGTGATGTCTGGTGAGTGAGAGTCGTAGAGTAGTGTGATCAATGCACACACTCCTGTAAAGGGGATGCTACCGATCCATAACTAAAACATTATTGTGTTTTATTGTTTGTTGGGATGAACCTCGATGTCAGGTCAGGATCTGTCATACGTGTCCTAGAAACGTTGCTATATATAATGAAATGTAAAATATGTGAAGAGATACTGATTTCAGTCTGTCACAAGCACAAGGGTGCATTATATGTTGTAGATTTAGAGTCACCAGTTCCTAAAATGTTTATTGTGTTAGGATGTTAAAGTAGTTTAATATTTAATAACCTGTGGTAGGTAATTGAGAGTTGTGTAGATTATTTTCTCATTTTTTTGTTAGAACACTTTCAAGGGGTTTCAATTTCAGTCTGTCACAAGCACAAAGGTTCATTGTATATTGTAGCTTGAGAATCAACAGTTTCTAATATTTTCACTGTGATAGGATGTTAGAGTAGTTTACTATTTTGTATTGTAATTATGAGTTGTATAGATTGTTTCTTATTCATTTTGTTCTTTATTTTTTTACACTTTCATGTTTTGTATGAGGGACGACAGGTAAAATGAATAGCACGAGTGTGGGCTGTCTATAGAAAAGAGATAAATGTTGATGTTGTATGTGTAGAAAACTAGGGTGTATAATTTTAATGTAAGAATTTCCTTTTGTCTGTAATGTTGCGAGATGCATGGAAGATCTGGCTAATTGGGTGTCGTAACGCCCATACCGCTAACGGGCCGAGCTGACGTCGCCATGGCGACAGGCGACACAGCCGCGGCACTCCCCACTCCACTATCGGACGAGGTACACTCCACGCGCCCGCTACAGCAGGTCAACGGCCTGGGGCGACACGCACGTATCACTGGCCATTCATGAGTTCCGCCACCCTTACGACTGGGGAAGGTATCCCGCGGAGGCAACAGCGGGTGGTTTCTTCTGCTCAACGGCGCGCGCAGCGGCGCTACTGCTGAATGGACGAGGCGCGGCAGAGCCCGGCGAGCATATTTTTTTACCTGCAGCTATTAACTTGTACTGGACTGTGGAGCCGTGAAACAAGATGACTGCGACTTTCCATAATGTGGAAAGTGAAGGACTGGTGTTTCCACGTTGTGAGTGGTGGAAAAGATTTTGTCTTTAGCAAACAGGACGATCGTTTTGTTTTGTCTTGACCACTGAACGGTGGGATCCATAAACTTTTGGCAGTGACTTGTTAAGTGTGCTTTGTGAATTGCATGTGGGACACTTGGTATACTTAGAGGACAGTTGTATGCTGAACAATTATTATATGAAGGCAAGAAACTAGAGTGGGACATTGACATTTGCGTCTGTAGTAGGAGACATTTCTTGAACTGGCGCGGGAATAAGTGCTGTTTGTTGAAACTTACGACTTTTAATTACACCATGAACTGAAAGGACAGAACCGTGGGTAATAGTAGTTGTAGGGCCATTTTTTTTTTGGACGAACAGATTCGTGTGGATGGTACTCTGAGAGTGACTATGACATTTGTGTTTAATGAGAGATACAGTTTACTGTTCAGTGCGTGTTCAAAATGCCGAATTGAGTGACTCAAAGACTTTCGTCCGGGTAACCATGGGAGAGCTTTGACACCGAGACAGTGGTTCTAGGAAAACTATCAGCAACTTTTTGACCCCATGAAAATCACAGAATGAAATGTTTCCGTGTGACTCGCAAGATAGGGAATAATGCATTTGCAATTGTGTAAATGTTTTTTTTATATGTTTCATTCCTGAAGGGACAGCAAGCGTAATTGTATTTTATTAATATTTGTGTTTAGAATAGTTAGTATTTGTTTTTTGTCTGTTCTGGGTTATCAAGTTCACGTAGCATGTTTATTAGAATATTTGGTACAATGATGCTCTAATTATAAGCCAGTGGCGTAATACTAACGTAGCGGTTCATGTAGCATTGATCAGTAAGATTGTCACAGGGGACAAGAGTTTGCATTGCACAACAAATATCGGAATTAACTGATGTATTTTGATGTCGTGCATAGTAATAATCTTGTTGGTGTTTTGACTGAAGCCACTTATTTTTATTATCACAGTGGTGGTATTTCACATTAAAGTGTAACGAAGGCTAGTCGAAATGCAAGTTCTTGTCGTCTATGTGTGTGACAACAGAGAAATGAACAGTAGAGTAAGATAAGAGAGCTACTGGTGGATTCAAGCACTTATTGCTAAACTATTTACTGCGTGTATTGATCAAAGTTGATGAACTGACTAGCTCAGCAGCAGGTATTTGTACTGATGGACAAAGATAAGGCTAAACTCACTGTCGAGTAGTTGTGGCAATTGCTTAGGTGATGATAGTTAATGAGGTATGACATGATGTCTTAGACGAACTATATTACGTAACCAGTATGTAACTTGTGATATATTTCATTGTTTTTCTTCTCAGTTTTTATTTCTCTGTAGGTTTGAGGTATATTTTAGAGTAATGGTATGGAGCCTGACATTCTATGTGTAACTAGTGTACGAATTTTTTTTCTTTTGTTGATTTTGTTTTGTATTTAGACTTTGCTGTGTAAGGGTTTTTACAGCGCAATTTATGAATGTCAGATTACTTGCTCTGTGTTTGGACGGTGAGCTGTTTAAAATTTCATGAGTACAATTAGTACTTTTTTTATTTGTTGTAGAATTATTGAAATTTGCATTACTCATAAAAATAACGAAGATCCCAGTAACTAAAGCAAATTTTTATCTCAATATTATTTTTTCATTGCTATGATGTGATGTTTTATTTGTCATGTGGACTGTTATATATTTGTATGTGTACGTTACTCTGGATTGTGGAGAGTACAATAATGCAACAACTGCCAATAATTTGTTCGTCTATTTGAGGTCACCAGCGGCTAAGGTCTCCTCCTGGTTATTTTGATGAATTGCTACGTTTGTTTTAATACAGTTTTCTTAAAAAAATGTTCGGAACTACCCTCGCATTGCAAGGATAGTACCGTGCCATTTTTTTCTGCATGGGTAGCCGGTGGTGAAAGGGTACAGTACCGCCCAACATTGAAAATAGGTACGAAATTCTTGTCAGAACAACACATCTTTTGTGTAAAAGTAACTCAATTTCAATTAATACAGCGAAGCCGGATACCAGTGTGGGAAAGAATGACAATTTATTTATTTAATTGATCACATGTGCACTCCCTCAAAATAAATCCCTACATCCAGTTTGGTGAGATCTGTGAAATGAATAAATGTATGGTCGTCTGCTAACCACAGATAGTGAATCGGAATATATGATCATCTTTGAGTCGATCCTTTGGCTACCTTTGGTGAGACCAAAGAGATGGAAGTTACCAGAGCTTTTGAGCGTCTGAAATGGGGCTGACCAATAAGGTAGCAAGGTGCTTCTCCCACTTCGACAGAGGTGCGAGAGAACCGGAATACGGCCATGTTTTCGGCACTCTGGCGCTGAACCTTCTGCTGTAAAGACCTGTTTTTTGTTGTGCTCCGTAATGAAAGTGTGGAGGCATGGTATGGATGTGTAATATTTAAGAGTAGTTAGAACTAATCATTTGTCTTTCCTAGGAACTTTTGTGGGGAAAATTACAAAGTGAGGCAGGTAATTTTAAGGGGATTGTAGTAAACCAACGGTCACAATGAGACCACGTGTAGTTATAAGTTGAGATACTAGCGTGTGTACAATAAGCTGAAATATTTAAGAAATAGCGTGTGTATCATAAGTTGAAGTATTTAAGAAATATCATTCCGTGTGACGCTAAATTTAAACTCTGAGAGAGAATCAAGGTGAGTCGGCCGTTTTTCCAGCAACGCCACTTGGCTTGCATTGCACAGGAAGATGTGCGTTTATCTCCAGAGTTCACAGTAGGAAAGTAAAATTACAAAGTGGGGCAGTGTCGTGTGAAACTGGGATGGATATTGATTGAAGTGGGAAAGCGGAAAGTGATGAAGTTGTAACCGTTCGTTGTGTAATATTTCATATTGTTGTGTTGTGTATGTCTTGTAATTTGGGTATGTGTGTTTTGCATGGGAGTAGCAAGGTAGTTTCGAAAGATTTGTGGGTTATGCTTGTTCCTTCTGTATCGCTCGATCTGGAGGAAAGTTTCGTGAGGATGAATGTGAGAGGCGAAGTGTGAGGTATAATAAAAGATCCACCATCCGATCCAGGGAGTGCACTGTTGGGGCAAATAGATTACGAGACCATAGTATAGAGATTCACTAAAGTAAAGCCATGCCCACTGGGCGGAATTTCTCTTGTGATTTTGTTCTAGGTTGTAGAATTTGTGTGTTTAGGAATAAATCAAATAGTGAATAGAAAGAGATTGGTGGCCTTTTTCATTAAATTGTATGTTATCATAATGTCCCGAATTTATATAAAAGCCGTTAAATCAAAGACAAAAAGTAAGTGTGGTATTGCCAGTGCGTAGTGTGCAGTCAGAGTTCTATAAATCACTGATAGTCAGATGCGTGTTTCCGTTGCGTATTATTCATGCAGGAGGATAATTTGTAACTAAATAGTAAGATACGAGAATTCATCTTGCTCAATAAATTAAGGAAGAATCCACTCGCTTGGCAAACCACCCATCTTGCAGGCCTGACTGCTTGATGCCACAGTATGAAAATAGGCAAGTGGGTGCCTCTCAATGGAAAAAAGAACACATTGACACCGTTGTGTCAGACCCACCATACTTGCTCCGGACACTGCGAGAGGGCTGTACAAGCAATGATCACACGCACGGCACAGCGGACACACCAGGAACCGCGGTGTTGGCCGTCGAATGGCGCTAGCTGCGCAGCATTTGTGCACCGCCGCCGTCAGTGTCAGCCAGTTTCCCGTGGCATACGGAGTTCCATCGCAGTCTTTAACACAAAAAAAAAAAAAAAAAAAAAAAAGTCTTTAACACTGGTAGCATGCCGCGACAGCGTGGACATGAACCGTATGTGCAGTTGACGGACTTTGAGCGAGGGCGTATAGTGGGCATGCGGGAGGCCGGGTGGACGTACCGCCGAATTGCTCAACACGTGGGGCGTGAGGTCTCCACAGTACATCGATGTTGTCGCCAGTGGTCGGCGGAAGGTGCACGTGCTTGTCGACCTGGGACCGGACCGCAGCGACGCACGGATGCACGCCAAGACCGTAGGATCCTACGCAGTGCCGTAGGAGACCGCACCGCCACTTCCCAGCAAATTAGGGACACTGTTGCTCCTGGGGTATCGGCGAAGACCATTCGCAACCGTCTCCATGAAGCTGGGCTACGGTCCCGCACACCGTTAGGCCGTCTTCCGCTCACGCCCCAACATCGTGCAGCCCGCCTCCAGTGGTGTCGCGACAGGCGTGAATGGAGGGACGAATGGAGACGTGTCGTCTTCAGCGATGAGAGTCGCTTCTGCCTTAGTGCCAATGATGGTCGTATGCGTGATTGGCGCCGTGCAGGTGAGCGCCACAATGAGGACTGCATACGACCGAGGCACACAGGGCCAACACCCGGCATCATGGTGTTGGGAGCGATCTCCTACACTGGCCGTACACCACTGGTGATCGTCGAGGGGACACTGAATAATGCACGGTACATCCAAACCGTCATCGAACCCATCGTTCTACCATTCCTAGACCGGCAAGGGAACTTGCTGTTCCAACAGGACAATGCACGTCCGCATGTATCCCGTGCCACCCAACGTGCTCTAGAAGGTGTAAGTCAACTACCCTGGCCAGCAAGATCTCCGGATCTGTCCCCCATTGAGCATGTTTGGGACTGGATGAAGCGTCGTCTCACGCGGTCTGCACGTCCAGCACGAACGCTGGTCCAACTGAGGCGCCAGGTGGAAATGGCATGGCAAGCCGTTCCACAGGACTACATCCAGCATCTCTACGATCGTCTCCATGGGAGAATAGCAGCCTGCATTGCTGCGAAAGGTGGATATACACTGTACTAGTGCCGACATTGTGCATGCTCTGTTGCCTGTGTCTATGTGCCTGTGGTTCTGTCAGTGTAATCATGTGATGTATCTGACCCCAGGAATGTGTCAATAAAGTTTCCCCTTCCTGGGACAATGAATTCACGGTGTTCTTATTTCAATTTCCAGGAGTGTATATACTCCAAAACACACTCTAAGGAACAACGGCTTGTTAATATTTATACAATGAAGTTTCTCTGAAATGAAAACAAGAAATAATTATTGTGACAGTTCAGACAGCAGTTTCCTTCATCTATTGCCACGGAAACGTAATGCGATGGGATATTTGCTGCCTCAACAGACACTCAATAAATGTATGGTTTCTACATCTTTTAACGAAATGTTTCCTATAAATAGCTAGTACAAAAACTAGCATTTTACAATATTCAAGTGACTTTGGAGGCAGGTGAGGAACCCAAACACGTACGTGAGCAACGTGATCGAAGTGTTCCGATAATGTAGGAAACTTTTTGCCACTAGTGTAGAGATCGCGATGAGAGCAGGAAGTCTTTCGCTGACCAAGCTTGTGAATTTTCATCATAGTGAGAGTCTGCTATTATGGCTTACACAGCATAGCACATTATGTCTTGTGATTTTTTGCAGATCGCCGGCCGTTGTGGCCGAGCTGTTCTAGGCGCTTCAGTCTGGAACCGCGCGACTGCTAAGGTCGCAGGTTCGAATCTTGCTTCGGGCATGGATGCGTGTGATGTCCTTAGCTTAGTTAGGTTTAAGTAGTTCTACGTTATAGGGGAATGATGACCTCAGATGTTACGTCCCATAGTGCTCAGAGCCATTTGAACCATTTGTTAGCAGATCAGACATGTTAGCAAAGCAATGCTACAAAGGATGCTTACAGTTTCCCACAGGTAACTGACATCACCTGTTTACACAGTTCTCGAAAACTGCCGGTACAGTGCTGACTCCAGTAATGTTCCACATGCATTCCGATAAAACGAATTCGATGGCTGAGGCATCATCATGAGTGCTCCCCAAACGATTGTAAAACGATTTGAGCCTTATACTACACTCAGTTATAAAGTTGGATGTGGAAGAATGCATGGTATAATAGTTCATAAAGATGGTCAGCGTAGTGCAGTTGGTACAGTACAAGTGGTTGGTGTAGTAGTACGCTGAGCAGTCACATTAATGTATCTAAATGTTGAACGCCTGAATAACCATCTTTGGCAGCACAGAGCACTAGGAGCTGTACAGGAAAAGAGTCATTGAGTGTCATTCTGCAAGATACTGATAGGGATGTGGAGCCAGGCCAACTACAGTGGCGTGGCCAGTGGTGCTCGGTTTCTCGGCTGAGGATCCACGGCGTGAACAGCCTGATCGAGTTCGTCCCACAGATTATCAACTGGGTTTAAATTGGGGAGTCTGGTGGCTAGGGAAGTATGGTAATCACATCATGAAGTCCTCCTAACTACGCACAAACACTGCAAGCTGTGTCACAAATTGTGTTGTCCTGCTGGTAGATGACATCATGACGGTGAAAAACAAATTGTATGTAGAGGTGGACTTGGTCCCCAAGGATAGATGCATACTTCTATTGATCCAGTGTGCCTTCCAGAATGATGAGATCACCCACGGAATGTCACAAAAAACTTCCCCAAATCAAAAAACATGCAGGATTTTTGCTTTCAGAAGTTTCATGCTGTACATGCGAACGGCCACCTATCCAATGGAGCATAAAGCATGATTCATCTGCAAAGACCACCTGTCGATATGCAGTGAATGTTCAGCTGCAGTACTGCCAAGAAAATTCCAGCCTTCATAGTCGACGGGCAGCCGTCAGTTTCGGCGCATGATCAGGTGCCTGCTGCATAGATTCATATGCAGCAACGTTCACTGAATGTTCCCTCAACGGTAGCCCCTTCGTTCGTCTGGGTAGTAAGTTTCTCAACAGGTATATCTGCCCATAAACAGTTTTACAGCTGTTATTCACCACTGTCATCCATGTCCCATGGTGTAAGACGCCTTAGCCCTTATTTTCGATAGCACCATTTTGCCTCTCACAGAATACTTTAACCTTGGCAGTATGTGGACAGTTACCAACTTTGCCACTTCGAAAATGTTTCCGTCCTTGACTCTTGGACGTCAGATAAATCTCTCCATTTCTCCACTACGACAACGACTGCAGTGTTTTCTGCATCCCTCAACACGCTTTAAATACCCTGCACTACTAGTTATGTCACATGCAATCGGTGGATGGACACGAACACAGACAGTCGTCACATTACTGTTACTCGATCATGTCTACTCAATGCATAGACTCAAACAGTAGTTCCCATGGTGAATTTGGTAAGGTACAAGCAATAACTTCATGCCATAGAGTCAAAATAGACTCGCAGCAAGCTGTAGCAGTACTAATGGTGGTGGTAATATAAGATTAATACTGTGGATATTAATGGACGCTCAAATGACTGTATTGCAATGACCTTTTTTAATATATGGACAACATTGTTATTCTTCAACTAACACTGATTTTCGCTGTGGCTGGCTTCATGCTTTCTAAAAACTGAAAGTGACGTAACGCCCAGCATAACACTGCATGTTTAAGTGATTCTTAAGTGATCCCTCATATCAACTGTATTATACGTTGTACATAGGAAATGTAATAATTCCAGCGGATTTGTGCCTGGAGACAGATGAGGAATCTAAGGGTTTGGGCGATATGCGAAACGCTTTCTGTGGTTATAATCGATTGATGGGGTAGTGGGAGCTCTATTTGCTAAGAAATGGTTTTATCTGGTCAGCTTACACGTTTCCACATGATTTCTAAATAATTTCTGACAAACAAGTCTTTTGCTCATCAAGGTGGGAAGTCACGAATGATGTTTGTGAAATGACAGTGTGTATGGCCTTGGGGAAATTCTGGAAGTCTGCTAGTTTGTGGGACATTGATGTATGTTGGATTGTAATTGCACTGCAGAGAACTTAGAGTCATTCATGGCCACAGGAACTTCGATTTTATGAAGAATCGTCTTAAATATTTGGCACAAATTTTGGATTTGAACATATTATATCATGTAGGAATATGGTGGGAAATTGAGCAATTCATGCACTGCACAGTGGAGACTTCATGACACCACACCCCATGCATCTACACGTTACAGCGAAATTGTGACAAATTGAGCACATGTTGTAATGAAACTGTAGCAAAATTCTCCAAGTTGCCACAAAATTGTAACATAATGTCTCTGTTGTATCAAAAGTGTAACAAAATGTACTGTGTTACAACAGAAATTGTAAGAAATTATCCATTACACCACTGTGTTACAGCAAAATTAACTGAATGCATGAAAACTGTAGCATTCCATGAGAACTATAGAACAGACCACAGACCCAACACAACAGATCAATACAAGTTCTGCGTCACTAACATACTGATCACGCTGATATGTGACTAATATAGATGAAAAGTCATAGCATTCACAAGTGTTTGGTGCTGTTACCTAATACCTTTTAACTCCAATGTACTTGTATCCTACTGGACTTTTCAGTTGTGGGATCTATTTACAGTTCAGACATTCCATAGCTGATGTGATCTCCATGTTTGTCAGTTTCCACTTTCCCTACTGGATTCTCCTATGTCTTCACTGTGGATGTAGGTTTTTGTGCAAAGTATACAACCCAAGATGAACATCTGCAAAAATTCAAGATGTTATTCCAAGATAGTAGAATTTAGCACAGCCATATCATGTCAGAATCTAAGAGGGTGGTATAGGACATCATGTATGACGTCATAATGACTGACCTGGCTGTAAGGATGAAACCTGCAATGATACCAGTCCAAAATAGTTCATCCAGTATCTGTGGTGCTACAGACACCGAACCACACCACTCCTCAGGACTGTCCAGTTATTTGGAGAATGCTGAAGAGTCATACATACTGTTACGTACCTACGCTGTATCAGGCAGCTGGCCGCAGAATTTCATAATTGCGAGATCTCGTTCACTTTGTATTCTTTGCGGGAGTGTCAACAAGCGCGACACGGGATGACAGCGTTTCATCACGTTAGCAGGTCAGGCGGAAAGCAGGACATCAGCGCTTTGCGTGAACTGGGTAGCCAGCATCAGCAGGAACTTAGTAAAGCAATACGGCTGAGATATTCATATTGGGAAAGCCTATGCGGTCATTGCAAGTGACGTTGGGTCAACACCAGCTGATATTTAACACCATAAGAAAATTTGAGTTCAGAGGGGAGTTGGTCAGAGGGACCTACGGTTTACAGGATGCGCGCAATCGATTCCATGACACGGTATTGGTTCAAAATGGGTCAAATGGCTCAAAGCACTATGGGACTTAACATCTGAGGTCATCAGTCCCCTAGACTTACAGATACTTAAACCTAGCTAACCTAAGGACATCACTCACATCCATGCCCGAGGCAGCAGCGCGGTTCCGGACTTAAGCGCCTAGAACCGCTCGGCCACAGCGGCCGGTGACACGGTATTAACGCTGGGTATGAGTCTGTCGTAGATTTTCTGCTCGTACTCAGCACCGCCAACAGCCGCCAGAGAGATGTCTTCCTCTCCGTATGCACCAGTGACGAGTTCGGCGCTGCTGACAGCTTCCATTGCAGATGGGAAGGTCTGGGGGTCTTCCGTGTTGACTTGGACCAGGACTCCAGCGTTCCTGACACTTCAGCGGAGCCACGGGGCCTACCTGCACGGAAGGTCAGGGTCGGCGCATTTCTCGACCACACGAGAACGATCATAATGATTGAGAGAGCAGAGATGAGCCACAGTTACGGGAGGGGATCGAGGACCTCCTAGGCCAGCGTGTGTAAGCCACATACGCAAGCGCCACCTTCATCGGGTGGTTTCTACCACCTGCAACATACGTTTTGCATAAGGACCTACGAAGTTAAGATGCGAGAAATTTGTGCTCTTAAGGAGGCATACAAATAGTCTTTTCCCTTACTCTTTTTGCGAGTAGAATAGCCAAGGAAATAACTGATAGTGGTGCAGGTTACTCTCCGCCACACACCGTAAGATGGCTTGCGAAGTAAGCATATAGATGTAAATGTAAGTGTAGTTTACCTATTAAGACGTCACTCCATCCATTTGTAGGTATACAAGACTGTAGGAAGAATGTTCTCAAGAAAGCAGAAGATATAACTTCTGCTGGTGATTCTCTCTTGGCAAAAATCTTCGTATTAGCCTCTAATATTCTCATTGCAGTCACTTCGCGAGACGTATGTGAGACATTGTAATGTGTTTGCCCACAACACTTAAAAGATGCTTTATAGCGCTCACCTCTTAACTCCCCTTTCGTCAGAGTATCGCTTACCCGTCGTATTCTCAGGATCTTCCAGTCTTCGTTATATAGCATTTGAACCCACATGATTTATCCGAGTAAGGGATGTCCCCAGGAGAGTCACAGGCCTGTGCTAATGATTTCTAAATCCCATCACTTTCCAACAGCACTGTTCCGTTAGTTACAAAGCAGTCTAGTCACTGACTGACTTGGTAGAGAGCTATCACAACGAGAAATGTAGAACACTAACGTACAAAAGTAATTCACTACCATGCAGTGTATATGCGGACCGCAGAAAGAAATTCAGAAATATAACACCTACAGCTCACTGATATCGAATGACAGTACATGTCCTGATCTCCTTTACCGTATTCCTATGATTACTAAGTTAGAAATACGACTGTATAATGGTGTCAGAGACTTCGTTGAGAGCACAGTCTTTCTCTCTACCTCTGTCTGCACTCGTTACTTTTATAACATCCAACGGAGTAAACTTTACTAACGTCACCTGATAAAGAACTTGATAAGATGTTATCGCGTTCCCCTATTCATATATAATTAAAAAAAATACCGTTTGCATGTTAGCATCGGGCATATGTGGTGATCCTATTAAATATACAGGTTTTGGTCCATTAGAGCAGGTGGCCAGTGATGGAAGTCACTTGCACAGACCTGTGTAAAGTTTTGTCGCCAGTACTGTCGGTGAAACATACACAGAGCATCAATGACAAGAGAGGACCCTCGTGTTGTTCCTTCACGAGCCGTTTGACAAATTGTTTTTCTGCTGTAAGGCATCCTAGCAGTGTATGTTTATACCTTTGTACACCGCTAAACATTTTGTTTTTCCGCCAAGTCTTTGGGTTCCATCTCATGTGCTAAACTGCGATTAACACATTTTGATCCATGGGCTCTCACATCACATGGTATAAGTTACGGTGCATCCGCAACGTACAGAATGGTTGAAGTAAATGACAGAGACGGTGGTTTTTATTGACAAAATTGTGGAAGACATCCCAATACATGAATAGTGGAGAGTTTGAAGTATTGTGCAGTATTTCCCAACTGCTCACCAAAGGTGATGACCCCTACATCCAAACAGTAGCAGATGTCTCACTGTTCTATACTCGAAGTGACCAAGAGCCTTGATTCTTCATATTGGCTGGGCATATCGCACCCAGGTATATGCTCCTTGTTTCAGTGTCCTAGGTAGGAGTCATCATGACCACCAAATCTTTGGACACTGTGTCTTTCATTTTTTTGGCCTACAATGCATAACCCTAAATGGAGCAAGGGGTATTCTGGGGTTGCATCTTTTGTGTGTTATAACCTGCGTTTCACTCGTATACAGCTGCATATTCTGTGCGTGACTTTGGGCGATAGAAGGATAGAAAACTTGCGGAGTGAATGTATGTCAGGAGCTGGACAGATATTTCCTGCATTCAGATACTCAAAGTGTTTTATCCCACCTGACTAATATATCGGAAATTAGACTGATTTAACATTATAGCATGTTTAAGAGCAGAACCGTGCAGCCTTTGGAGTCTGTGTTTATGTTCTACAATAATTTCTCTCTTTCGAGTACCTACTTGGTATGGAATCTAAACAACAAAACGACACTACAGAATTAATAGCACAAGTGATTTAAGTAAAACGTTTCAAACTCCTTCTGTTTAGTGCTCCATCATTCAGAATCCATACGTTTCTTCTTCTTAATTGTCTGATGTTTCACCACAACAGCCTGAAATGTATCACACTCATATCTACTATACATTAATAAGGAGTGCTAACCTCCTCGACATGCCTGCATCTGGAGAGATCGTGTGTAATTGGATGGGCTGTGTGAGTGAGATTGATACAGAACAGTCTTTATTGGGCAGTAGTTACGGTACTGGAGTGAGAATACCGGTCTGAACAACAGGCGTCGGTTGGCTATGCTACTTTGGAACTCGTGTCATGTTCTTTCCAGAAGCACAATACCTTAGTGTGTTGATTACGTGGAACTCAACTTGCTCCGTACCTTAATGAGACGTCGAATGTAGCTGATACAGTGCACCCTTACTTCTGGTCAGTTCCAAATTAAATCGGAAACAGTACTGGAGGGAGGGTTAGTTAAAGACAGAGAAACAGTTACAAGATGCAGATAGAGACAATGTAGACTTTTGCTCAGGACTGACAAATGCGAGAATACGCTGTGACTCCCATCCACATATTGAGAGATAGCCAATCGTAATAAGATCTAACCGAATTTATAAAGTATTTCGTCTGAGGAACGTAGCTTTTGCACTTCCTCTCTACTGATAAATATTTCCTACACTAAGAAACAGTATTTGCGTTATGTGGTGTAGGCAGTGTAACAGGGTTCCTGATACCTCTACATTTACAGGGTGGTCCATTGATAGTGACCGGGCCAAATATCTCACGAAATAAGCATCAAATGAAAACACTACAACGAACGAAACTTGTCTAACTTGAAGGGGGAAACCAGATGGCGCTATGGTTGGCCCGCTAGATGGCGCTGCCATAGGTCAAACGGATATCAACTGCGTTTTTTTTTTAACAGGAACCCTAATTTTTATTACATATTCGTGTAGTACGTAAAGATATAAGAATGTTTTAGTTGGACCATTTTTTTCGCTTTGTGATAGATGGCGCTGTAATAGTCACAAACGTATAAGTACGTGGTATCATGTAGCATTCCGCCAGTGCGGACGGTATTTGCTTACATTACCAGTGCTAAAATGGACCGTTTACCAGTTGCGGTAGAGGTCGATATCGTGTTGATGTATGGATATTGTGATCAAAATGCCCAACGGGCGTGTTCTCTGTATGCTGCTCGGTATCCTGGACGACATCATCCAAATGTCCGGACCGTTCTCCGGATAGTTACGTTATTTAAGGAAACGTGAAGTCTTCAGCCACATGTAATATTATTGGGATTTCCGTAGTATGAAAGCTGTGAGTACCCTTTGAAAGGCATTCACCTACCTTTATTTTAAATGATCAACTTATGAGATGAGACCTATTCTTTGAATGACATTTGTTTTATATAATTTACGAACTGTAAAGATGCGCATCTAGCGCGGACGCTAATACATCGATTGCGCAGTCAAAGAAACATTTTAACAGAAGCTGAACTGACGTTCCGCTTCGATCTAGGTCTAGATTGGTAGATCTTCAGATTTTTAATGTACTTCTACTTGTAATGTGAAAACGTAGAAGAAGGTCGACTTTAAGCTAAAAAAGTGAGCGGTCTTGCCAGCGTGCAGACAACATTATTAATTAATAACATTCATGTAATTTATGTTCGAAACTGTAAATTGGCAACTTATTGTTATGAAGGTGTTGAACAGTGCAAGAATTGTCTTTAACGAAGGAGAAAAGTAATGACTGTAATTTGTGACAAAAACGTGAACATAGGAGCTAGTACAGGACAGGCTGAAATCTGATTGCACCAGAGTTAGAAAATTACTTATGTAAGTTATGCTGTTTATAAAGTAGCTCTAATTGCTTGTGAGAATTATTAGAATATATTTAGTGGTTACCAGATTTCTTATTCTATTCTTTTCCTTTATACTTTTTTAACCTCCATGCCATATTATTTTTAGAAATGTCAAACAGCCTTTACTACAGCAGAAAATACTGCGGCATCCTGGTCGTGTACAGAAGGCCGCCCCTTGTCTTCTATACAACTCATAGCTGCCTCATTTATTAATGACTTCATTTGCAAATGCAATTTTTTTTTACTGTTCATTGTTAAAGGTCCCTTAGGTAATTATAAAATTCATACAGATAACGTAAAGAAATCCGGGCTGTTCTTTTCCAAATAATAGAAGTCTTTGCGTAATCAAAAACTAGTC
Organism: Schistocerca nitens; assembly: GCF_023898315.1. Lineage (NCBI taxonomy): Eukaryota > Metazoa > Arthropoda > Insecta > Orthoptera > Acrididae > Schistocerca > Schistocerca nitens. The sequence continues at coordinate 81,442,733 of NC_064615.1, forward strand.
TCCTTCTGACAACGATCAGGAGCCGACCAGAAGACGGACGTCTTCGACCGCTTTCGTGTCTCCTGTGGCAAAGATGTGCCAAACTGGGAACACGACATTGTAGTATGAAACACAGATTTAAATTGAAAGAATTGAAATATATGTAACCGAATAATAATAATTTTATTTTATCATACTAGATGTGGCGCCCGAACAGGGACTTGATAAAAATTTTTTAATCTGTTCTGTTATTGTTTCATGACATCATCCGGTGGACATCGGGAAGCCGTATAGGAAGTACTGAACAAAACCGAGGAAGTATTAAAAAAAATCGAAAAATAACAGCAGTGCGCAAAACGACTAATGTAAGTACGGTTTTCATTACGCATAAAATCTCGCGTCTTGTATAAAAAAAACTGATTTCCGGAATTTCTTTCCTTACTGCTTCATTTTATCCTATCGCTGTTATTTCCTTGCAGAGTTGCTTATTTACGTAGTTAGAATTCATTTCTGATCATCTCTTCGTGCAAAGTTTATTTGTTATCATTATTAGCATCTTCATTGTTGCTACGGATAAGAACACAAGATGGATGCCATAATAGCAGGATTAAGTGTCTAGTAGGTGTTTGTCACTTATTTTCAAAGTTAGGTGCCATCTTGTCTTCTACCCGGTATAGCTCTGCAATTGTCACCTACCGCGGTGTGACGTTTGACTATCAGCGCGCGCATCTGAGAGTTGACGATCGGCGTGCTGCGAAAGATTTCTTTGAGCAGTTACGTCACAAACTTGAAAATAAATATGTCAGATGACAAAGGAAAGCCGACAAACAGTGTGGATGACGGTGATGACACAGTTGTCAAGTCATACCCACTACGTTCGCGAACGGGAACAGGCAGACCCGATTCGCGAATGGAGAGAACGGCAGACGATGATGGTGCACGTGACGTATCGTCACAGCAAGCGGGAGAAAATTCGATGGTTGAAATGATGAGAATTTTTTTTCAAGAAAGAGAACATAAGAAACTGGAAAGGGAAGCTTACAAATTACAAAAACAACGTGATAGACAAGAAAGGGAACAAAAAGAAAGGGAAAAGGAACAGGAGACTGAGCGAAAATGGTTTGATCTAAATACCACCATTGGTACAATGAAAAATCGGTTAGATAATATTGATGCCACCTTAGAGGCAAGAATAAGGACTAATGACCTCAGCAGTTGAGTCCCATAGTGCTCAGAGCAAGAATAAGGACAGTCACGGTGGAATATATCGCGGAATTAAGTACTAAAGTTAATGAAAGGATAGAAGGTATTCTGCAGAAGGGGGCATGTGAGAGCACAGTAGGTAACGTGCACAAAGACATCAAAGTACAAATCGAAAGTTGCCAGGCAGTTACAACAGAAGTTTCAAAAAAGTCCGTTGAGGTCGGAGCTAAAGTAAACAAGCTTGCAGACAATGTCATCACTCTGCAAGGCCAGGTCAATGACCTGACACAGGCGCTATTCGAAATTAACATTGAAAAGAGGGTGAATGATGCTGCAGCAAACGTACGTTCCACGATAGGAAAAGAATTTGTAGAATGGGTCGAGACTAAGGAACAGTACATAGAAAACAAGGTTCAACACGACTTAAAAGAAGCCGTTAAGTCAGCCACAGTTGAAGTTTTAGCTGCTCCAGGTACATCAGGAGATACGATTCTCACTGAATTAGGAGAGATTCGTAGCGTTTTTCATCGAGATCTTCCCGAGTGGAAACGACACCTCACTGAGGAAATCGAGCAGTTGAAACAACAAGTCAATGATTTTCCTAATGACAATAGAAGTGAGTATTCACACTTGCTTTCTTCAGAACATGAATACAATAATAATCCCGTGTCTCGTGTAAAATTCTCTCCACTTGTTCATGGTCACAGCAGTAAGAACCCGTTAGTATGCAACCAGAGTGATCAAGTAACTCTTGTCGAGCTCATGAAAGAAGAAAGCGTTCTCAAGCATCGCGTGTTCCAGCCTTTTTTGCCAGAGAAACGCAACATCCACCCAATGGTTTTTCTGAAGTCAGTTAATGGTGTTTTTCCTGAGAGCTGGGATGACAAGCAACGTATGCGCTTTATAGTAGGTTACATTGAAGGAGAGGGTTCTGTCTGGGGAACAGAAGTAATTGACAGATGTAATAATTACGCTGACTTCGAAAAGCAATTTCTGAACAAATTCTGGAGTTCAGGCACACAACAACGCCTTAGAAAGGAAGTATATAATGCTGAACCGTTTAATACGAGAAGTACTTTGAGAAATACCTGCGAAAAATACAATAGTGGGAAACGCCCATTTCCACGAAGGACGTAATTATGATCCTTAAGTCAAAGCTACCGGTATCAATCAGGGAGAAGTTAGTAAATGTCAGTGACGACGACACGGAGGCTTTTCTGTCAGTACTTGACAACCTTGACATGATTCAAGAAGACGTGCGTGCTAGTGCGCGGAGTAATTGTAATCTTGGCCTGCACACTACACAGCCGCACGGTGTAGGCGCAGACTCAGGTATGTCATACCAACCCAACAACAGTAAAGGACACGACGTTCCGTGCGATAATAACAACTACTATCGCCGTAACGGGAAGCAGAAACATAAATTCCAGGATCAAAACAGGTACCACCCCATATACCAGACAACACAACAGCAATACGGTAATTCACCAGTTAATTACAATGATCGCTATCACTACAATAACGATCGCCAACGTAATGATAATTTCAATGGAAAAGGACGTTGGATTAACACCAACTGTCAACAGCAGTATGGTAACCAGCCTAGATTCCAGCACCGTTCTCAAGGGAGAAATGCTCCAGATTCTTCCAAGCAATACAAACAACGGTATGCTCCAAACTTTAGGAATAGTCCTCAACTTTTTACTAACAATGAAGTTCAAAATCATGAACCTCAAAATTCTCGCATCTATTATGTCCGAGCAAACCAGCCAACACACACCATCTCGGCTGAAATTTCGGCAAATAGCCCGCAACATAGGTGGAATACGGAAGCAAACTTCGTACCGAGCGTACCGCCCGTACTTCAAAGGTAAATGTGAGCGAAATTCAACCTAATGAACATGCGAAAAACTAAAAGCACACTTCGACCGGTTTCACACCTTCAGAACTAATCTCCAGGCAAAAGGAAAGCAATGAATGGACTGATCCTATCCCCAAGATACAAGGTCCACAAGTCAACCTAGATAATAAGTTAAGTCAAGCCCTGATCTCTCTCAAAACTCATGCCTATTTAAGAAAAAAGGCATTTGACAAGCATGTCAATAAAGTTTTGTCGTATCGCCTGAACGAGCGTGTTCTTCTGAGGACACACTTCAAACCATCTCTCATCTTACGTAAAAATCGTAAGTGACAACACCTATACGAAGTACCGTTTGTTATAGTCAGGAAGCCACATATTGGTTGTTACGTGTTGGCAGATCCAGTTAGTGGACGAATAAAAGGACTTTACCACCATGTAGGCCTAAAGAAGTACCATGAAAAACATTTTAAAAAATATCATTTATTATGTTAAGCTGCAACTTGAAACAAGAGTGTGATCTGTTTAGAAAGTATGTGAGTCAACAGCATGTACATGTATTCTGCAGGTGACGTAATCATTTGAGTGAGGTGGACACAAAGTAATGATGGAGCTTGAAACATATGAAGTGATTGAAGAAGGTACTCTACGTATTTGGAAAATAAGATTTGCTTTAGTTTTAAGGTAGTTTTAAGTTTCTTGAGCAATAGAAGACTGCAGTCGTTGAATTGAGTAAGGGATGTGCCAAAGTGCCACCTGCTGCTTTAGTTTTAAGTTATGGCAAATCTCCTTTTTACCAAGTAGTAAAGGTTTTCTTTAAATCCCTCATTCAGACCCGAATGTCCGTATATGTGAAGTAATAACCTAAGTTAAGCTTTCAAAGGATTGATATTTTAAGTCGCTAAAACCATGTACGATGCAAAACTGATACATTGTAATCTGTAGATTACACCGAGTATAGGCCGGCCGAAGTGGCCGCGCGGTTCTGGCGCTGCAGTCTGGAACCGCGAGACCGCTACGGTCGCAGGTTCGAATCCTGCCTCGGGCATGGATGTGTGTGATGTCCTTAGGTTAGTTAGGTTTAACTAGTTCTAAGTTCTAGGGGACTAATGACCTCAGCAGTTGAGTCCCATAGTGCTCAGAGCCATTTGAACCATTTTTGAACACCGAGTATAAGCAGCAACATATAGTTAATGAACAAAGAAATGAATAATGGTACTCGCAACTGGAGAGCAACTTTAATTTATTTATTACTATGAGTCAACCAGTTAAGAAATATGCATTTATAATGATAATTAGGTCCTGTATTGGAGAAAATTAGAGAGACTATTCCTATGTCATGAGTATCATGCAGAAACCTTCGATATTAAGATACCTAGTTGAGGACTGAGATAATCTGCTTATATTCTTCTGCTATGTCCGCATGCCGTGATTTTGAGATATATTTGAAGATGCTTTAGAAGCGAATTTGTGCGACATTTTAATACTGAAGTCAAGTTAAGCCGCGTGGATGACACTAAAAACGGTCGAGCCGAATAATGAATTTGCTAAACTGATTATTTCACCTATTATTTATCTTCGTATCTTTCATTTCTTTGCACTATCCTATTGTAGTTTTCTTCTTTAGCATTCTTACCTTTTCACCCTACCCGGTACGGGAAGAAATTTGGAAATTCGTTCAAAGAACTTGACGTGTGTATATTGTGTGTATTGTGTGTATTGACGATCGTGGCTCGTTGGTTAATGCGTATCTGCAGTTACTTATCGAAACGTGATGTAAATCTGATTTGCTGTGAGCAAAAGCATCCTAGGAAATATGAATAATTTTCCCGATTTCTGTTAGAAGAAGTTTTGAACGTGAACTGTTCGGCACGCCAAAGAGGGTATTTTTACTGATTATTGATGTAACCGAGTAAATGAACAAAGAAACAAAAAATAGGCTGTTACAGAACAATAAGAAAAGGAAAAGAATCAGATTTAAATTACATATAAAATCTAATGTGCTTCAGAAGCACCATTCAGAATAGCAAACACGTTTTTCGATAGGTCTTGGACAGTAATTAAAAAAAAACTATGTATGTTTTGTAAATGATCCTTTTATGATAAGTAATTTTAGCATTACCTGTACTACTCTGTAGTATAAAGACACCTATATGGACACTTATGGATTGATGCGTGTGACTCAGTGACAAAATGATGGGCACGTATATGTAAAATCGCAATCTGAAACATGTATGGACAAGTAAACTAGTTATCTCTTGTGTGAATCAAAACTGTCATAAACTTATGGACACGAGTGATGTTCCGCGTGTGAAGTAGCATTACAAGTATTCCCACGTTGCAACGACGATACAATGGCTATCAGTCAAAGTGTAACGCCGGAAATGCATATCCTTCTATTTCCATCTATTGTACTATAGATTTTTCCTTATTTTATCACCTGAAGATATGACATTTCTGTCTCTTTATATATTGTAATTGTTTTACTGTTTGTATATATATATATATATATATATATATATATATATATATATATATATATATATATGCATTTATGTTGGTTTGTTTTGTGAATATTATTTGTATTTATACGCTGGGTCTGGCCTAGGGAAAACTATGCTATCGAACGAATACATCGATAGGTCGTGTGGAGAACGAAAGTGTTTAGGATCTTTGGTAGTGTTAACTCTGCCGCGTGGAGCGCGGGCAGAGAGGGAGTCTGGCTGGAGTAGCGAGAGGAGCAGGTGTGTTGTGTGAAGCTCCCGCGAGTTGCCGCGCTTTCGAGGTTTGGCAGAATGTAATTGCTCTCGACTTGCTATGATAGTTTCTGACATGGTGTCGCGGACGGGAAGCATTAGCTGGCGCACATCAAGAACCCGTTTCGCCTGGTGACCGTGTCGAGAAGAAGGCGCGCCAACATCCAGCTTCTGCAACAGCGACGGCCGACAATGAGTGACTGTCGCCACCTCCTCGATCGACGGCTTCAAACCTTCAATCAACCAACAAGGAAGACTGGAAGCACGTAAAGTTTTAGAACTGTATGCCAGACCTCAGCTTTTCAAACTGTTCCATTTTCGTAACTACACTCCTGGAAATGGAAAAAAGAACACATTGACACCGGTGTGTCAGACCCACCATACTTGCTCCGGACACTGCGAGAGGGCTGTACAAGCAATGATCACACGCACGGCACAGCGGACACACCAGGAACCACGGTGTTGGCCGTCGAATGGCGCTAGCTGCACAGCATTTGTGCACCGCCGCCGTCAGTGTCAGCCAGTTTGCCGTGGCATACGGAGCTCCATCGCAGTCTTTAACACTGGTAGCATGCCGCGACAGCGTGGACGTGAACCGTATGTGCAGTTGACGGACTTTGAGCGAGGGCGTATAGTGGGCATGCGGGAGGCCGGGTGGACGTACCGCCGAATTGCTCAACACGTGGGGCGTGAGGTCTCCACAGTACATCGATGTTGTCGCCAGTGGTCGGCGGAAGGTGCACGTGCCCGTCGACCTGGGACCGGACCGCAGCGACGCACGGATGCACGCCAAGACCGTAGGATCCTATGCAGTGCCGTAGGGGACCGCACCGCCACTTCCCAGCAAATTAGGGACACTGTTGCTCCTGGGGTATCGGCGAGGACCATTCGCAACCGTCTCCATGAAGCTGGGCTACGGTCCCGCACACCGTTAGGCCGTCTTCCGCTCACGCCCCAACATCGTGCAGCCCGCCTCCAGTGGTGTCGCGACAGGCGTGAATGGAGGGACGAATGGAGACGTGTCGTCTTCAGCGATGAGAGTCGCTTCTGCCTTGGTGCCAATGATGGTCGTATGCGTGTTTGGCGCCGTGCAGGTGAGCGCCACAATCAGGACTGCATACGACCGAGGCACACAGGGCCAACACCCGGCATCATGGTGTGGGGAGCGATCTCCTACACTGGCCGTACACCACTGGTGATCGTCGAGGGGACACTGAATAGTGCACGGTACATCCAAACCGTCATCGAACCCATCGTTCTACCATTCCTAGACCGGCAAGGGAACTTGCTGTTCCAACAGGACAATGCACGTCCGCATGTATCCTGTGCCACCCAACGTGCTCTAGAAGGTGTAAGTCAACTACCCTGGCCAGCAAGATCTCCGGATCTGTCCCCCATTGAGCATGTTTGGGACTGGATGAAGCGTCGTCTCACGCGGTCTGCACGTCCAGCACGAACGCTGGTCCAACTGAGGCGCCAGGTGGAAATGGCATGGCAAGCCGTTCCACAGGACTACATCCAGCATCTCTACGATCGTCTCCATGGGAGAATAGCAGCCTGCATTGCTACGAAAGGTGGATATACACTGTACTAGTGCCGACATTGTGCATGCTCTGTTGCCTGTGTCTATGTGCATGTGGTTCTGTCAGTGTGATCATGTGATGTATCTGACCCCAGGAATGTGTCAATAACGTTTCCCCTTCCTGGGACAATGAATTCACGGTGTTCTTATTTCAATTTCCAGGAGTGTATATTCTAATAATTCTCACAATCAATTAGAGCTACTTTATAAACAGCATATCTTACATAAGTAATTTTCTAACTCTATGGTGCAATCAGATTTCAGCCTGTCCTGTACTAGCTCCTATGTTCACGTTTTTGTCACAAATTACAGTCATTACTTTTCTCCTTTGTTAAAGACAATTCTTGCCCATTTCAACACCTCCGATACCAATAACTTGCCGATTTACAGTTCCGAACATAAATTACTTGAATGTTATTAATTAATAATGTTGTCTGCACACTGGCAAGACCGCTCACTTTTTTTTAGCTTAAAGTCGACCTTCTTCTACGTTTTCACATTACAAGTAGAAGTACATTAAAAATCTGAAGATCTACCAAAGTTTTTTTACTGTCATCTTTTATTTAGATCGAAGCGGAACGTTAGTACAGCTTCTGTTAAAATCTTTCTTTGACTGCGCAATCGATGTATTAGCGTCCGCGCTAGATGCGCATCTTTACAGTTCGTAAATTATATAAAACAAATGTCATTCAAAGAATAGGTCTCATCTCATAAGTTGATCATTTAAAATAAAGATAGGTGAATGCCTTTCCAAGCGTACTCACAGCTGTCATACTACGGAAATCCCAATAATATTACATCGCTTCCCGCGTGAGGAGTAATGATTCTGAAAGATCGTTACGACTCACGCGCAGTCGTAACATTATTGGATTCACGTACTTAGTGAATGAAGTATTTAAGGATCTCTCCTTGCAGGGAGCAAAACAAACATAACATGAGGCACATAGAATTATATACGCTTCACACTAAGTCGTCAAAGCTAATCACAGTTGCTTGATCATTAACAAACTTGGTTGTAGCATGATGCCATCATAAGTGTTCCAGGATTTAACATAGGTTCCTTTTTTTCGTGTTCTCAAGAATTACTCTCATTCAATCAATTGAAACATTGAAATACTAACATAGATACAAGTACAAATCAAATACACATACAGATACTTATATACATACATAAATATTGACAAGAAGAAAACAATTCGATTACAGTATTGGTGCATTTCCACCAATTTTGAACAGAACATAAAACGTTTAACAGTCTTTCTCGTAGCGACGTCACTCTTCACTTTGTAGTTGGGAGTATTTCCCATGAACTCGGGTGATTTTCACAGGGGAATTGTTTCATCACCTTTCACTTTTCACTGCACTAAAACTGGGGATCACCTTTTCACATTCTGGTGGAAAACACTGGGAATTTCACTATGTGAAGGGGGAAGTGATATTTCTTGACTCGACGATCCATCGGGTCATGTCGGGAAACAGGGAAGTCGATGACTGGTTCAATGACGAATGAGTCAGTTTGGTGGCTGTCTTATTCTCATTCCAGTTCATGTTTCAGCACATGAAAATACCGAAAAAAAATCTGTATTAGGACATGCTCATTAACTAGCATCTTAATCTAAGGGAATATAGAGTAAGAATTTAAGACAATAAAAATTACTACATAGACTATGTACATATACATTATATATTTTTCATATTTTGTGTCTAGGTTTTATATTCTTTCGTTAGCAAATATTAGCAAAACACGTTTCGTCTTGTACAGGTCTTTCTTAAGCAATGTATTTAGCAATATTGCTGTAGCAATTTTCATAGTTAAGGAAAAGTCATCATTAGTGTCCTTTTCATGTAAATATAGTAAAATCGTGCGTAGATTATCAACGTTTTATTATTTTTATGTCCATTTTCATCTCAAATCTGGAGCACGCTCGCACCCGTTATGGAGAGGAATGCTTATTGTTGAGTACGGGCCGGCGAGCAGTCATTGAATGTTGCCACAGTGCTTCACAGTCATGTGGTAACGAACTGGCGGATTAACAGCGTTGGCAGTTCGCATCCTGCACGAGGCAGATAGTTCAGTGGCTACCAATCGTTTTTTTTTTTTTTAACTTGTGCATTTTGTTGAATCATGGGTACTGGAGCAGCCTGTTAAGGTGTAAGGTGACATGGTCAACCTGGACGGTAAATTGACTGCACCAGCGACGGAGAACAGTCATCGATGAAAATGACTACTGTCACCTATTGCAGTGAGTACAATAGCTTGTCTATCCTTTTGTAACCTCCCCCTCACTTATCGACCTTAATGACAGTGAAAAATTAAACTGCGTGTACCTAATGGAAATTTGGGAAAAGCAATCGTCACCAAAGTTAATCTGTCGGTAAAGAGGGAGGAAAGGGTTACATCTAAATGAATGGAAAAATGCAAATGAAACTGGTGGAAATTAATTTTGAAATGGGGTAAAGTTAATAAAGATAGTAAATGTGCGGCCGTTACGTTAACAATTAACTAGCGGTAATTAGATATTTGAGATTTGGGGAAAATTACGGTCGCCAGTCCTATGGACAATTACTATAATAACTGAAAAAGAAAGGTTATTGCACATATAATTAGCACTAAAAGCGTGGCAACTGAAGGTTGACACGTGTTGTGTGAAAACTGAATGTTTGTCTGAAGTAATAAATCTCGCTACACCCTGACTTAAATTAGCAAAAGAATTAATAAAAATGGAAAATTGAAAGTTAGTTTAGTGAGTGAAATTAATAGTGAACTTTGTTTCTGAAGCATATCGAAATTCAGTAAAATACAGTTAGTCTTGGGCTACCTCAACAATCATTTCAAAAGCTACTTGAATCTACGCAATTTAGAAATAAGAGGTTTAACTTCGAACTTGAATTAAATGATTCTGAACAATTAACAATAGTAAAATTTAGTACGTACCAAGCTGAGGTGCAGTCACAGGTAAGCTAAAATATGCTAACAAAACTCGCACTCATAATTTTTGCTCGTGTAATCTAAATATTGTAGCCAGCTATGAATATTTTAACTGAACTTTGAAATTAAGGCAGTGAAACTGAATTATATTATTTTAATGCTGGCGTTTGAATTTCAACGACACTCGGGTTCATTTCGGAAAAGGAAGGGACCCTGCTTGGTAATGCAATTGGGACAATGAGCAACAAATGTTGATGCTAAGTTGCTGTAATTATACACTCCTAGAAATTGAAATAAGAACACCGTGATTTCATTGTCCCAGGAAGGGGAAACTTTATTGACACATTCCTGGGGTCAGATACATCACATGATCACACTGACAGAACCACAGGCACATAGACACAGGCAACAGAGCATGCACAATGTCGGCACTAGTACAGTGTATATCCACCTTTCGCAGCAATGCAGGCTGCTATTCTCCCATGGAGACGATCGTAGAGATGCTGGATGCAGTCCTGTGGAACGGCGTGCCATGCCATTTCCACCTGGCGCCTCAGTTGGACCAGCGTTCGTGCTGGACGTGCAGACCGCGTGAGACGACGCTTCATCCAGTCCCAAACATGCTCAATGGGGGACAGATTCGGAGATCTTGCTGGCCAGGGTAGTTGACTTACACCTTCTAGAGCACGTTGGGTGGCACGGGATACATGCGGACGTGCATTGTCCTGTTGGAACAGCAAGTTCCCTTGCCGGTCTAGGAATGGTAGAACGATGGGTTCGATGACGGTTTGGATGTACCGTGCACTATTCAGTGTCCCCTCGACGATCACCAGTGGTGTACGGCCAGTGTAGGAGATCGCTCCCCACACCATGATGCCGGGTGTTGGCCCTGTGTGCCTCGGTCGTATGCAGTCCTGATTGTGGCGCTCACCAGCACGGCGCCAAACACGCATACGACCATCATTGGCACCAAGGCAGAAGCGACTCTCATCGCTGAAGACGACACGTCTCCATTCGTCCCTCCATTCACGCCTGTCGCGACACCACTGGAGGCGGGCTGCACGATGTTGGAGCGTGACCGAAAGACGGCCTAACGGTGTGCGGGACCGTAGCCCAGCTTCATGGAGACGGTTGCGAATGGTCCTCGCCGATACCCCAGGATCAACAGTGTCCCTAATTTGCTGGGAAGTGGCGGTGCGGTCCCCTATGGCACTGCGTAGGATCCTACGGTCTTGGCGTGCATCCGTGCGTCGCTGCGGTCCGGTCCCAGGTCGACGGGCACGTGCACCTTCCGCCGACCACTGGCGACTACATCGATGTACTGTGGAGACCTCACGCCCCACGTGTTGAGCAATTCGGCGGTACGTCCACCCGGCCTCCCGCATGCCCACTATACGCCCTCGCTCAAAGTCCGTCAACTGCACATACGGTTCACGTCCACGCTGTCGCGGCATGCTACCAGTGTTAAAGACTGCGATGGAGCTCCGTATGCCACGGCAAACTGGCTGACACTGACGGCGGCGGTGCACAAATGCTGCGCAGCTAGCGCCATTCGACGGCCAACACCGCGGTTCCTGGTGTGTCCGCTGTGCCGTGCGTGTGATCATTGCTTGTACAGCCCTCTCGCAGTGTCCGGAGCAAGTATGGTGGGTCTGACACACCGGTGTCAATGTGTTCTTTTTCCCATTTCCAGGAGTGTATTTAGTGTTTACCAGATTTCTTATTCTATTCTTTTCCTTTATACTTTTCTACCTCCATGCCATATTATTTTTAGAAATTTCAAACAGCCTTTACTACAGCAGAAAATACTGCGGCACCCTGGTCGTGTACAGAAGGCCGCCCCTTGTCTTCTATACAACTCATAGCTGCCCCATTTATTAATGATTTCATTTGCAAATGAAATTTTTTTTTACTGTTCATTGTTAAAGGTCCCTTAGGTAATTATAAAATTCATACAGATAACGTAAAGAAATCCGGGCTGTTCTTTTCCGAATAATAGAAGTCTTTGCGTAATGAAAAACTAGTCTCCTTCTGACAACGATCAGGAGCCGACCAGAAGACGGACGTCTTCGACCGCTTTCGTGTCTCCTGTGGCAAAGCTGTGCCAAACTGGGAACACGACATTCTAGTATGAAACACAGATTTAAATTGAAAGAATTGAAATATATTTAACCTAATAATATTTTTTTTATCATACTAGAATGTGAAACGTCAACTACGACCTGCAACAAATAATGATGCCCAAGTAAGTATTAATCCGCACGTAGCAGACAAATGGCGCGGGAATCGGGAATGTCAAAAACGTCGGTGTTGAGAATGCACAATCAACATCGATTGCCCCCGTACCATATTTCTGTGCACCAGGAATTGCATGGGGACGACACTGAACGTCGTGGACAGTTCTGCCACTGCGCAACAGAGAAATTACGGGACGATGACAGACTTTTTGCACGCGTTCTACACTCCTGGAAATGGAAAAAAGAACACATTGACACCGGTGTGTCAGACCCACCATACTTGCTCCGGACACTGCGAGAGGGCTGTACAAGCAATGATCACACGCACGGCACAGCGGACACACCAGGAACCGCGGTGTTGGCCGTCGAATGGCGCTAGCTGCGCAGCATTTGTGCACCGCCGCCGTCAGTGTCAGCCAGTTTGCCGTGGCATACGGAGCTCCATCGCAGTCTTTAACACTGGTAGCATGCCGCGACAGCGTGGACGTGAACCGTATGTGCAGTTGACGGACTTTGAGCGAGGGCGTATAGTGGGCATGCGGGAGGCCGGGTGGACGTACCGCCGAATTGCTCAACACGTGGGGCGTGAGGTCTCCACAGTACATCGATGTAGTCGCCAGTGGTCGGCGGAAGGTGCACGTGCCCGTCGACCTGGGACCGGACCGCAGCGACGCACGGATGCACGCCAAGACCGTAGGATCCTACGCAGTGCCGTAGGAGACCGCACCGCCACTTCCCAGCAAATTAGGGACACTGTTGCTCCTGGGGTATCGGCGAGGACCATTCGCAACCGTCTCCATGAAGCTGGGCTACGGTCCCGCACACCGTTAGGCCGTCTTCCGCTCACGCTCCAACATCGTGCAGCCCGTCTCCAGTGGTGTCGCGACAGGCGTGAATGGAGGGACGAATGGAGACGTGTCGTCTTCAGCTATGAGAGTCGCTTCTGCCTTGGTGCCAATGATGGTCGTATGCGTGTTTGGCGCCGTGCAGGTGAGCGCCACAATCAGGACTGCATACGACTGAGGCACACAGGGCCAACACCCGGCATCATGGTGTGGGGAGCGATCTCCTACACTGGCCGTACACCACTGGTGATCGTCGAGGGGACACTGAATAGTGCACGGTACATCCAAACCGTCATCGAACCCATCGTTCTACCATTCCTAGACCGGCAAGGGAACTTGCTGTTCCAACAGGACAATGCACGTCCGCATGTATCCCGTGCCACCCAACGTGCTCTAGAAGGTGTAAGTCAACTACCCTGGCCAGCAAGATCTCCGGATCTGTCCCCCATTGAGCATGTTTGGGACTGGATGAAGCGTCGTCTCACGCGGTCTGCACGTCCAGCACGAACGCTGGTCCAACTGAGGCGCCAGGTGGAAATGGCATGGCAAGCCGTTCCACAGGACTATATCCAGCATCTCTACGATCGTCTCCATGGGAGAATAGCAGCCTGCATTGTTGCGAAAGGTGGATATACACTGTACTAGTGCCGACATTGTGCATGCTCTGTTGCCTGTGTCTATGTGCCTGTGGTTCTGTCAGTGTGATCATGTGATGTATCTGACCCCAGGAATGTGTCAATAAAGTTTCCCCTTCCTGGGACAATGAATTCACGGTGTTCTTATTTCAATTTCCAGGAGTGTATTTAGCGACGAAGCGTCATTCACCAACAGCGGTAACGTAAACCGGCATAATATGCACTATTTGGCAACGGAAAATCCACGATGGCTGCGACAAGTGGAACATCAGCGACCTTGGCGGGTCAACGTATTGTGCGACATTATGGGAGGAAGGATAATTGGCCCCCATTTTATCGATGGCAATATAAATGGTGCAATGTATGCTGATTTCCTACCTAATGTTCTACCGATTTTACTACAAGATGTTTCACTGCATGACAGAATGGGGATGTACTTCCAATATGATGGACGTCCGGCACGTAGCTTGTGTGCTGTTGAAGCGGTATTGAATAGCATATTTCATGACAGGTGGATCGGTCGTCGAAGCACCATCCCATGGCCCGCACGTTCACAGGATCTGACGTACCGGGATTTCTTTCTGTGGGGAAAGTTGAAGGATATTTGCTATCATGATCCACCGTTTGGAGATGCTCCACAATGTTGCAAACTCTACCACTTTCCACTTGTTGCGATGTCTTCCACATTTTTGTAAATAAGAAACACTTCCTCTGTCATTTATTTAAATCATGTAGGAGCACCTTAACTTACACGATACAATGTCCAGCTTTGTGTGTAAGCTGATGGATGAAAGTGTGTTAATGCCGGTTTAGCACTTGACACAGACCTCAAAGTCATGGTGGAAAAACTAAGTGTATGGCAGTATATAAATTTGTAGTCATACACTGCTAGGATGTCTTACAGCAGAAAAACAATGTATTAAGCAGCTTTTGAATGAACAACATGGGGACCCTCTCTTGTGATTGATGGTCTGTGGGGTGTGGCCCTCTTACAGTACAGGCCACAGAAATTTACAGAGGTTTAAGCAAGCGACCTCAATCACTGGCCACCTGCTCGAGTGGGCCAATACGTGTATATTTAATAGAGCTACCACATATACTCGATGCCAACATGCAAACGGTATTTGTTTTCGATATATCGGAAGAGGGGGATGTGGTAATATCTTATCAAGTTCTCTATCAGCTGACATTAGGGAAGTTTATACAGTTTGCAGTTTTACACTGTTGGATGTTATAAAAATAATGACAGAGAGAGAGAGAGAGAGAGAGAGAGAGAGAGAGAACCTGTGCAGTCAACGAAGTCTGTGACACCATTATACTGTCGTATTTCTAACTTAGTAACCGTAGGAATACGATAAAGGAGATCACGACATGTATAGGGAAATATTTATAGCCTATCACTCAGTAAGTAGGCTGTTGAGGCTTTTTGGTTGGTAACGCCACGTAGTGCTCTGTATGAAAATTGCTGACTGCGTTGTGTGCAGTCTGTGGTTGAAACTTCCTGGCAGCTTAAAACTGTGTGCCCGACCGAGACTCGAAATCGGGACCTTTGCCTTTCGCCGGCAAGTGCTCTGCCAACTGAGCTACCGAAGCACGACTCACGCCCGGTACTCACAGCTTTACTTCTGCCAGTACCTCGTCTTCTACCTTCCAAACTTTACAGAAGCTCTCCTGCGAACCTTGCAGAACTAGCACTCCTGAAGTTTGGAAGGTAGGAGAAGAGGTGCTGGCAGAAGTAAAGCTGTGAGTATTGTGCGTGGGTTGTGCTTCGGTAGCTCAGTTGGTAGAGCACTCGCCCGCGAAAGGCAAAGGTCTCGAGTTCGAGTCTCGGTCGGGCACACTGTTTTAATCTGCCAGGAAGTTTCATATCAGCGCACACTCCGCTGCAGAGTGAAAATCTCATTCTGGAGTCTGTGGTTGGTTGGCATTGTTGGAATATTCGCTTGTGTTGTGTTGGGCAGTTGGAGGTGAGCCGTTAGCAGTGGTGGATGTGGGGAGAGAGATGCCAGAGTTTTGAGAGCGGACGATGTGGACGTGTGTCCGTCAGAAAAAGGAAATTTGTAAGACTGGATGTCATGAACTGCTATGTATATTATGATTTTTCAACACTATTAAGGTAAATACATTGTTTGTTCTCTATCAAAATCTTTCATTTGCTAGCTATGCCCATCAGTAGTTAGTGCCTTCAGTAGTTAGCATCTTTTATTTAGCTGGCAGTATTGGCGCTCGCTGTATTGCAGTAGTTTGAGTAACGAAGATTTTTGTGAGGTAAGTGATTCATGAAAGGTATAGGTTATTTTTAGTCAGGGCCATTCTTTTGTAGGGCTTATTGAAAGTGAGATTGCGTTGCGCTAAAAAATATTGTGTGTCAGTTTAGTGGTGATCAGAATAAGTAAAGAGAGAACTGTCTGAGTACGTTCAGTTCCACTCTCGAGTTTGAAAATCAAATAACGTAGACGTTTACCAGCACAGTCATTCTTAATTTTTTAAGGGGAAGTTTCAACTCGATAGTGATGAGCTTTAGGTGTTAGGCATGGTAGTGAATTTCCTTCCGGACGTTAGTGTGCTATTTTTTTCGTTGTGATAGCGCTCTACCTAGTTAGTGATGGGTGGAGGACTAGACAGCCTTCTAACTAACGAAATAGTGTTCTTGGAAAGTGATGTGATTTAGAGATAATTAGTAGGGGCCGGTGACTTGCCTGGAGCCATCTCTTACTCGGCTGCATAGTGTGGATTCAGTTGTTATACGTCGAAGACGGGAGGATTCTGCGACTACGGCAGGTAAGTGATGCTCTGACGAAAGAGGAGTTGAGAGGTGAGCTCTATACGGCTTCTTCTAACAAGGGAACCTCCCCATCGCACCCCCCATCAGATTTAGTTATAAGTTGGCACAGTGGATAGGCCTTGAAAAACTGAATCCAGATCAATCGAGAAAACATGAAGATGTTGTATGGAACTATGAAAAAATAAGCAAAATATACAAACTGAGTAGTCAATACGCAACATAGGCAACATCAAGGACAATGTGAGCCCTAGAGTGCTGTGGTCCCGTGGTTAGCGTGAGCGGCTGCGGAACGAGAGGTCCTTGGTTCAAGTCGTCCATCGATAAAAAATTAAAATTTTTTATTTTCAGACAATTATTATCTGTCCGTCCATCCGTCCGATGCGAGGTAACTGCGCCGTAGTATGGGGACGCCACACCTACACAAACATCGAAACACACGTCAGTCGACTACAGCGCACGGAAGAGAGATTATTCCTGCAAACGAGGCTCCCTGGCTGGAAGTTTACTGTTCACTACTTTGGACGAGAGTGCATTAAATACGTGATATGTATTCCGTGGGCAATATGAATCCAGCAAATATAGCTCGCGACTTCAATAACAATCGCACGGTTTTGCGATGCGGTCGCAAAACACAGGCACTAAACTTATTACAGTGAACAGAGACGTCAGTGAACGAACGGACAAATCATAACTTTGCGAAAATAAAGAAAGTAAAATCTCCACTCGAGCGAAGACTTGAACCAAGGACCTCTGGTTCCACAGCGACTCACGCTAACCACAGGACCACGGCGCTCCTAAGCTCAAGTTTTCTTTGATATTGCCTATCGTGCACATGGACTACTCAGTTTGTATATTTTGCTTACTTTTTTCATAGTTCCATACAACTTCTTCTTGTTTTCTCGATTGATCTGTGTTCAGTTTTTCAAGGCCTATCCACTGTGCCAACTTATAACTAAATCTGAAGGGGGTGCGATGGGGAGGTTCCCTTGTAAGCGTTGTGGACAAACATATTACAATCTCTCACATATGTCTCACGAAGTGACTGCAGTGAGAAAATTAGAGGCTAATACAAAGGCTTTTACCGAGAGACAACCTGAAGCAGCAGTTCCAGCTTCTGTTTTCTTTTTAAATAAGAGATAACATTTTTCCTTGAGTTATTTGTGCCTAGAAATAGATGGAGTGACATCTTAATATAAATTACACTAACATTTACTTTGCAAGCTAACATACAGTATGTTGCGGAGGGTGACCACTACAACTACTACTCTTTCCCTTTCTTATTCCACTCGCAAACAGAGTGAGGGAAAACACTGCCTATATGCTTCCTTATAAGCGCTAATTTCTCAAATCTTATGTTCGTGGACCTCATGTAAATTGTATGTTGGCGGTGGTAGAATAATTCTGCAGTCATCTCGCGATGTGATATCTCGATAGTGTTCCTCGAAAAGAACATTGTATTCCCTCCAGGGATTCCCGTTTGAGCTACCTGGCGAGTGTAATGCGACTGCTGGAAAAAAATTATTCCCCACTCTCATAATCAATTCAATGGATGTGCCTGTCAGTTTGATATCAATAACATGCCACCAGGTGGGTGTAAGAGAGAACTAGAGTACTACAGATATTATTTGGGAGTTGCAGCAGTAATCAGGCGGTTTTTCGTTGGGGTGAGATCTTCTAATAGAATTTGAAACTCCTACTTATAAAGGGAAATATGATCATCGTGATAAAATTAGCTGTTAAACTGAATTTATAAAGTGATACGTAGTACAAACCTGATATTTACAACTTCTCTGTGCTGTTATCTTAAGAGACTTCATATGTAATGAATTATTTGGTTAGTTTAAGAGAATTCGAATGTGGGGAAACATCCTGTGGCAGAGGTAGAGCATGCTCTTAGGACTCCCTCATGAGCCTAAAATGAGTGTAATGTGCTTGTGATGCAGCGTGTAACAGATATTAAGCTGATTAGAACAGATTTTTGTACCTGTTGAGAGAATACTCAGAGGAAATATAGCCTATGCCTTACTGTTACGGGATTACCGCAACAAGTAACGGTACTTTAGCGATGTGAAAACGCATATAAGTCCTGATTTCTCCTGTCTTTGAAAATAACTCGTATGAACAGGGGAAATCTACATTTCACGTGAGAAATTTGAGGTGTATTATCAACAACATCACTGTCTCGGATTGGATAAATTTCAGAGAGTCTATATTAGGGTGGAATTGCAATTAGGCCCAAATATCCAAAATGTGCCTTTTTGTCTCGCAATGTGCCGCAGCCTGCAACTCGAGTAAGCACGAGTATTTGGTCATCGAGTAGGTACAAAGAATGCCCAGACCTATTGGGTCTTGCCCCCAACTGTGGGAATGACTGATGTGCGAAGTACATAATCAGTGTGCAGGCTGAACAGAAACATAAGTGGACATGTGTGTTGCATGACAAGATTCACTATAACAGGTTTTTTCACTGGACACCTATTCCCCCTCCTACGTAAAGTGATCAGCTCACTGTCTGGTTATAGTCTCTCTGGCCTCTGAGCATTCAGTAGGACCAGCATGCAGATGGCATGGGATGTTCATGCAGCTGCTGGTGTGCCCCATGCTCAGAGGTGGCCTACAGAAGTTTCCATGATCAGTGACATCTAATCATGGCAACTACTATGGAATGGATAGATCATTAAGACTATGTGTTTACGGAGTACCCTTTCCATTTGCTGATGGCTGCTGTGTATGGCGTTGAGTGCTTCTCAATTCATCCCAGTAGACTCCGTCGTGGAGCAGAAAGGTGGAGTGGCATTTGTTTAAATAATTGTGGATTTGTTGTTGTTACTATACTGTCACACAGTAGGCACTTTCCCCTCCTTCTTCCTCCTGGTGTAGCAGAGAGACACAACTTAGGAATTCTATATTGTTTGCAAAAATACACTTAGAAAATCTGTAGGTGGTCAGGAACTACACAATCATGATGGCATAAATTCACACTGAAATTTGAAATTACAGCTATAATGTTGTACAGCACTGTTTCCAATCACAATTTCAATTTGCTGTTTCCAATAGTGGTATTGCAAACACACTCCAGTAAAACCCCTGCCCTGTCTCCTGCAAACTGTTTAAGGACATAGCACAATTGAGCTGAAATCTGAATTTCTCACTACCATTTCATCTACCTCCAACATAATTGATTTCCTGCCTAATGACCTACCTGTGCTTGTATCCACAAACAAGATGGAAGGGAAGAATCCAGAGGGGGGAAGAGTTGGGTTTGGAGACTGAGTAGTTGAATCCCAGAACCTCCCGCCAAATATTCCAATTTTATCCAGTATCCACCAATTTATTTAATCGTATGGTGATTTTATACAATATACAGTTGATATAAGACAAGTGATTTTATACAATATACATATAAGACAAGATTAAACCTTAAACTCCATGTTTTTCAACCAGTTAATTAAGCTGGGTGTGAGAGTGAACAAGTCGTCGGAATTCCAGGGTATGAATGAAGTGGACAGCGTTCGACTAGATGTTCAATTGTCTGCTCTTCTTGATAACATTCACACATTGGTGAACTGATCCAGCCCCATTTGTACCTGAAGTAGCTACAACAACCATGTCCAGTCTTCAACCTGTTGAGGCAGTACCAGAGGTTCCTCGGTAGGTCAAAACCTTTTGGCTTCTTTGTGGGATCAAGGTGATGGGTTCTTGTTCCCAATGTTTTTGTTGACCATTCATGCTTCCAGCTATCTTTTAGATCAAAACCACCTGCGATGAGTTATCCTGCAGTAACACTTGCTGGTCTTCTTGATCGCAATTGTTGCTGTGGCGGATGACAGAATTCCTGGTGCAGTGGTAGAGCGGGTGATGCAGAGATTTTCTTGGCCTCCCTCAGTAGAGGTTGTTTGCGCCTTAAGTGGGGTGGAGGGATGTGACTCAATACAGGTAACCAGTGGCATGGGGTTGATTTGATGGAACCAGTAATGCAGCGCATTGTGTCGTTCAGTTTCGTGTCTACCTTCTTCACATGTACCATCCACCAATAGGAAGCAAGGATAAACTGTCCCATACAGTGGGTATCGATTTAGTTAATTAACGAATCAAACTGATTGAACAGATATTATGGAAATGGACTATTTGAAAGACATCCTTAACCCAGCATTTTGGTGAGGGCTGGGGATTTATCAAATATTCACTATTTTGTTCAGGGCCAAAGAGTGGTTAGTGTAGTTTCCAGAGGCATATGACAGACACTCTCTGGGGAGGAAGTAGCCACTGGAGAGAGAGAGAGAGAGGGGGAGAGAGAGAGAGAGAGAGAGAGAGAGAGAGAAGATGGGAGGGAGGGAGGGAGAGAGAGGAATCATGTGTTTTGACAGGAGTCTCTCAGGTATTAATATCAAAGAGTAGCAGCCTCTTGATGCCTTGTACATCATGAAGTAACAAGAGGGACAAGGTGGAGGGTAGGTGAGGAGGGGATTACAGGGAGAAGAGATTGGGAAGTTGCTCCTCCCAGCATCCTCTGCCGATAGTACTGTGAACTATTTCAGTCAGTATCTGCACAGCAGGGCGAGTACATAGAACTGCTGCTTCCACTGAATGTTATGGAAGGTGTGTGTTTGGTAGCGGAACAGGAACTGAGTCTGCTGTCAAACGCATGTTGGCATCTGATGCTTTTTTGCGACTGGCTGCTGCTACCAGTGGTGGCCCAGCACTCCCACAGTCCCTGCCCACTGTTCAACATTTGTGCGGCCATGATCCCATCATTGCTCAGTAGTCTGCA
This sequence comes from Schistocerca nitens, assembly GCF_023898315.1. Lineage (NCBI taxonomy): Eukaryota > Metazoa > Arthropoda > Insecta > Orthoptera > Acrididae > Schistocerca > Schistocerca nitens. Next base: position 81,464,313 of record NC_064615.1, read on the forward strand.
GCCAGGGTGAACAAAGAAGCTTGTTTTTCCACCTGATACGATCAGCGCATTCTGTAACAGTATAAATACATGCGCTGAGTGATATTGACATCGATTTCATGACAGTATTCTTTGCATGATCAGAAAAATGCGATCTATTTATGTATTTGGTTACTTTTCTATGTATTCTACATGACCTGTATTTTGGGGTTTTCCCAACAAATAAAAGATGGATCCAACCCTTATAAATTGAATTTTATAAATAAACAGTACGTTATAGTTATGTATTAGTATATCATCTTCAGTATAATTGAATATCCTGCTGTGGAATCCTCACAGTCCATCAGCTCTGCGACATTGCCTGCCAAACTTTTTTTGGGGAATTGGTGGGGTGAGAGGTTGCAAGCTGTGGAGTTTGGGAAGTTTTCTGGTGGTAACACTGTACAGTACCTCAGTTGGTCCTTGCATATCATGATGAGCTCAAACACGAGAATTATCCAACATGACAACACCAATCAGGATCAGTGCGATTATGTAATTAGGGCACGTAGTTGCAGGATAAAGTAATACTTGCACCTTCCAGTCCAGTAGCTCAGCACAGACTTTCCAGCAGCTCAGCTCAGACTTTCTCCCACAAATTTTTTCTGTGTCGTGAGAGGAAAGTTGGGGGAGTGGGCTAGGGCTGAGTGATTTCCCAGACAGGGAAATTTAATTAATCAGCCAATTGATTTGACACCAAAAGCATGCTTTTATCGGCAAGGTGGGAGTGTTGGGGATTTTCCAGAGGTTTGAGGCAGGAGGAGGAGGAGGAGGAGGAGGAGGAGGAGGAGGAGGGGATTGGAGTTTCTCTGAAGGATGCATTTCGTCATAAATCAACTCCATTTCGTCAGAAATCAGTTAGTATAACAATAGGTTTGCCTCTGTATGTATGCTTTCCCCTGAATGTATGCAACCCATACAAAAAAGTTGCTCAGAATCGAAATTGACCTACTACTAGTTTTTCCTGTCTGCAGGTGCTGGATCTCCAGTGACAGTTCGTGATGATCAAATTTTCGCTTTAGTGCACAGAGCATGAGTGTCAATCACCGGATGAGTGGACACTGTGGTGGACTGGTGAGGGCAGGTAGCTGCAGCACAAAGAAATTGAAACAACTAATGTGGACTAGCAGCTTCAGAGGCTGTGCCCATACCCTAGGTCCATCATCTTGGATTGGCCACTTGGATTCTGAATTCATCAGTGACATCATGGATTACAATATGGGATTGCTACATTTGACTATGCTGAGATCCACCATCTTGGATTTGAGAAGTGGATATCTTCAATTCTATACATAGCACAAGTGGCTTGTGACATTAAAATAGTCAGTTAAGGTCCTCCATCTGAATCACTATCTTACACTGCCCAACATCCAGGCTGTGCTAAGGCCAGTCATGTGCATTTTCTACTTAATAGTCAGTTTTGATTTCGCAAGTGCCCATTTTTTATCTTGGACTTAACACAAGTGACCTACTTTCTCTGCAGTGCCACGGGAAAACCCAATAGGACAAATGAATTGTGACAAACATGCTGACTGCTCCAGCTATGAAATGGTTGTGAGATATAAATATAGTAGATCTCGCAACTGACATCAGGGAAAACCCCAGTAAGTAAGACTCTGTTATAACCAATAGGTATTTTACAATTTAGACGTGAAATGGGGTATTTTGTTATAATTTTTCTGTAAAATGGTGTATTAGATTACAGTTTCCGGACACATGGAGAATTTTGTTGTAATTTTACAGTAACAGACGAATTTTGCTATTATGTTTTGCTGTAAAGTTGGGCAATTTTTGCTGTAACAATGACACAATTTGTTGAAATTTTAGAATATTAGAATATAGGATAATTTGTTACAGTTTCGCTGGAACAGGGTATTTTATTACAGTTTCAGTGTAACATGGGGTAGTTTGTTACAATTATGCTGAAACATGTTGTTACAGTTGTGCTATAATATGGGAAAAATCGTTAAAGTTTTCTTTAACATGAAGATAAATGAGGTAAATTCTCATGTAGTCTTCAGGGTGGACTTAGCACAAGTTATCACCATGAATCAATGACATTTATTAAGTCGTCAACACAATCTTCCAAAGCAAGTAGCATGTAGTTTAAATGACGCTTGATCAACGTGTAAACTGTTCAGTTTCCTCCCGTATTCTCTGTTCACGTAATATAGAAATAAAATTTGAACTTTTCGGGAAACATTTCAGAACAGCTTTCATAAAATTAAATTATCTATGACCTTGAATAACTGTAAGTTCCACAATTGCCAGAAATATTTTAAAGTCTAACTCTATTTCCGTAGCGCAGCGGTAGCGTTACCGCCTACCACCCAAGGGGTCCCGGGATAGATTCACGCAGGGGACTGGGTGTCGTGTGTCCTTCATTATCATTTTCATCATCATTGACACGCAAGTCGCCGAAGTGGCGTCAACTAAAAAGACTTGCAATACAGTGGCCGAACCACGAAGGGGATATCCCGGCCAATAAATGCCATACAATCATTTTTTTTTTTTTATTTCACAGTGTAACACATTTCAGTGTCTCACAGACTAGCGGACTTACAGAACTTTCCCATTTCCATTTCCACGATTCATCTCCTGACACTCTCTACAATGATTGCCAAAAGACTTCCTGGACAAGCGCCCTTGTTGAAGGAACCCTACTGACATTTGTCAGAAATAATTTCATAATCTTTCAGAAATTTCAAAGCTTGTCACATGAAAACACCCTGTAAGCAGGCAGACTTTCCACAACTCCACCAACCAATTATGACCACAAAAGATCTGTCACATATCACCCATACCTTCATATTTCTCAATTGTCTCCATTTAGAACATTTAAGGGCATTAATTCTTGAAAATCACTTATAAAAAGCAATAGTAGCCTGAGCACTGCATCTCTTTTTCTTTATAGCAAGGGTGGTTGAAGTTTTTCATATTACCTTCCTCTTATTCTTCTTCTCTTCAGGTATTAAGCCGAATTGCTTGTTACGGTACCAGTCGTGTTCGGGGTCTTCCTCTGTCTCTTTTTCCTTGGCACTTAAATTTCTAGCTTTTAAAAGGAGTCTGCCACTCTCCAGTCTTTCTAGGTGTTCGTTCCATTTTCTTATGTACGCCAGAATTTCATCATTTAGACTAAATAATTTTAGTTCTTCTCTGATACCTTGATTCATTGGTCTGCCTTCTATTGCGCAAACTTGAAGTCGTCTCAGGAATTACATTTCTTGTGCCAGAATACAGCTTTCTTGCTTTTTTCTAACCGTCCAGGTCTCACTTTCATTTCACAGTGTTGCGGATTGCAATTGTTTCGTAGAAATTAATTTGAGCATCTCTCCTAGTTTTGTTTTTAAGGTTTCTGTTAATTGCTCCACATACCTGACTAAATTTAGTAAGCTTAATTTCTATACATCTGTGGTAGCCATATGTTACCTCACGTCTCGGTAACTGACGTGGTTTACTTCTTCTAAAATGTTTTGTTCTACCACTATTTTGGCCCTTATGTGTTTATTCCGCATGAAGGCCATTGTCTTAGTTTTTCCGTCTTTCAGTAAATAACTTCCTTTCTGAAGGTTCTCTCCTTCATCTGCTATGATCACTGCATCGTCAGCTTATAGTAAGTTATTTAAAAGGATTCTCCTGTCTAGGTATACCCCTTTTTGAAATTCTGTTTTCCATATATGCAGAAATGTTAAACAAAGTTGGGGAAGACAGCGGCCTTGTACTCCCTTCTTTGTTGATACCTCATTAGTCATTTTTCCGCTGAGATCTAGAGTGATAATCTTGTTCTAATGTAAACCTTTCTATAGCATTTATTAAATGCTTCGGGTATCCGCGATTCTTCATTGTCTTACATATAAAGTTTCTGTCACCTGACAGTCAAAAGCTTTTCTAAAAGTCAATCTACTCAATATGTGTTTCTTTATTGTATTCTCTGCTTTTTTGTATTATTTGTTGTAAAATAGAAGCTGCATCCATCGTGCAGCGTCCTTTCCTAATACCTATTTGTTCCTCATGCAGAACTACTTCCTTTATGTTTTTAAGTCTTGTGTTTAAAATCTTAGCATATATCTTGTATATGGGTCTAACAAACTTAACCCTCTATAGCTACTGCATGGGCTTTTGTCTCCTTTTATAAAAACTGGTATCACTCTAGAAATCTCCCAGTATTTGGGAATAGTCTTGCTACTCTTTTTCGAATTATCTACATCGATGTCAAATTTCCATCTCACTATGGCCTAACTACTGCGAAAATCAGTGTTGGCGAAAGAATAATACTGTCAATTGTCAAAAGAAAAAAAATGCATGTTGAATGCAGTACAGTTATTTGAGCGTCTATTAAAATTTACGGTATAAATCTATAATACCACCACTTCTACTGCTACAGCTAGTTCCGAATCTATTGTGAACCTGCGGCATAAATTTAATGCATGAGCATTACCGAATTCGCCATGGAACCTACTCTTTGGATCTATGGAATGAATTACTACTACACCAAATACTAGTAGTTTTCTAGTTGGGCTACATTGATCAAATGATTGTATGAATTTTTATAGTGCGTTTTCCCACACATGCACCTTTGTAATTGACTGTGATAGACGGCCGCATCGTGTTGCAGTACTAGGGGAGCATTCAGTTTACGTCTCAGCGACTCACTTTATCTGATCTGAATGTATCTGGGACGTTGTTGGACTAAGATCTTTATCTGCAATTTAAGAGAATTGTGTAGACATATGATGTCAGACACCTCTGGAAGCATGGAAGAAACTACTGTAACTTTATTTTTCTAGAATATTTAAGCTACCAACGATCGTAAACCATAGTCCTATATGCAGGTTTAATTGCAGTAGCAGACTCATAATATTATGATCTTTCACAGCCTTACTCAGCTAAAGACACCCCGCTGTCACTCCTCTTGGTACAGTCTGTGTCTGACACTGCTGTGTAATGTGACTTTGCGTAAAACATATTAAACCACGAAATAACGATACTTTAATAACGGGAAAGGAGTGTATCCTTCCACACGAGTCCTGATTTCTCTTACCTTCGAGGTCTTTACGTGATGCGTGCGTTCGTGGCTGTAAATCGTTCTTCAGTCTGTGCAAATGTATGTTCTTTAAACTATCTCAATAACGTTTCGCGACGAGGACGCCCGCACGCCTCTGGATTGCTTCGGTGTCTTCCTTTCGTCAAAGAATCTATAGAAATCACACTGCATTATATTTACATGATGGTATATGCAGAAATTGATATCTTGGACGCTACCTTCTGTAACTTTACGCTCTTTTTCTCTTAAACATACACTCCTGGAAATTGAAATAAGAACACCGTGAATTCATTGTCCCAGGAAGGGGAAACTTTATTGACACATTCCTGGGGTCAGATACATCACATGATCACACTGACAGAACCACAGGCACATAGACACAGGCAACAGAGCATGCACAATGTCGGCACTAGTACAGTGTATATCCACCTTTCGCAGCAATGCAGGCTGCTACTCTCCCATGGAGACGATCGTAGAGATGCTGGATGTAGTCCTGTGGAACGGCTTGCCATGCAATTTCCACCTGGCGCCTCAGTTGGACCAGCGTTCGTGCTGGACGTGCAGACCGCGTGAGACGACGCTTCATCCAGTCCCAAACATGCTCAATGGGGGACAGATCCGGAGATCTTGCTGGCCAGGGTAGTTGACTTACACCTTCTAGAGCACGTTGGGTGGCACGGGATACATGCGGACGTGCATTGTCCTGTTGGAACAGCAAGTTCCCTTGCCGGTCTAGGAATGGTAGAACGATGGGTTCGATGACGGTTTGGATGTACCGTGCACTATTCAGTGTCCCCTCAACGATCACCAGTGGTGTACGGCCAGTGTAGGAGATCGCTCCCCACACCATGATGCCGGGTGTTGGCCCTGTGTGCCTCGGTCGTATGCAGTCCTGATTGTGGCGCTCATCTGCACGGCGCCAAACACGCATACGACCATCATTGGCACCAAGGCAGAAGCGACTCTCATCGCTGAAGACGACACGTCTCCATTCGTCCCTCCATTCACGCCTCTCGCGACACCACTGGAGGCGGGCTGCACGATGTTGGGGCGTGAGCGGAAGACGGCCTAACGGTGTGCGGGACCGTAGCCCAGCTTCATGGAGACGGTTGCGAATGGTCCTCGCCGATACCCCAGGAGCAACAGTGTCCCTAATTTGCTGGGAAGTGGCGGTGCGGTCCCCTACGGCACTGCGTAGGATCCTACGGTCTTGGCGTGCATCCGTGCGTCGCTGCGGTCCGGTCCCAGGTCGACGGGCACGTGCACCTTCCGCCGACCACTGGCGACAACATCGATGTACTGTGGAGACCTCACGCCCCACGTGTTGAGCAATTCGGCGGTACGTCCACCCGGCCTCCCGCATGCCCACTATACGCCCTCGCTCAAAGTCCGTCAACTGCACATACGGTTCACGTCCATGCTGTCGCGGCATGCTACCAGTGTTAAAGACTGCGATGGAGCTCCGTATGCCACGGCAAACTGGCTGACACTGACGGTGGCGGTGCACAAATGCTGCGCAGCTAGCGCCATTCGACGGCCAACACCGCGGTTCCTGGTGTGTCCGCTGTGCCGTGCGTGTGATCATTGCTTGTACAGCCCTCTCGTAGTGTCCGGAGCAAGTATGGTGGGTCTGACACACCGGTGTGAATGTGTTCTTTTTTCCATTTCCAGGAGTGTATTATGTCACGTTACTCAAGAATACTATCGGTGGGTTATGTCACATGGAAACGACGATTTATTGGATGTAGACAGTATACCAACACGTTATTGAGTATGTATTTATAATACCAGTATTTATACTCTGGAAATTTCGAAATTTATGGTAAGGTCTTATGGGACCAAACTGCAGAGGTCATCGGTCCCTAAGCCTACACACTACTTAATCTAACTTAAAGTAACTTACACTATGAACAACACACATACCCATACCCGAGGGAGGACTCGAACCTCCGACGGGGGGAGCCGCACGGACTGTGACGATACTCTGGAAGTACACATATGATCATGTTGTTCAAGCACAATATGGAGTCATTACCTGCCTGCAAAGTCACTTGGGTATTGTACAAAGTCTGATCTTACACTGGGTATTCATAGGAAACATTTTGCTAAAAGATGTAAATACTATGCTACATTTATTGGCTGTGTATCGTGAGGCAGCAAATATCCCGTTGCGGCGAAACAAGCGCTGCATCACTTGAAAGATACGAGGAGAGCGAGCGTGCCGGGACTTACCCCAGTTCGCTGCTACTATCATAACGCGGCCGTGCGTAGCGTACAAAGCATTGGCCATAATCCAAGGATTAAATTAAAAATTGAGATAACTTCTCCAAACTTCGTCAGTCTATGCTTCAGTATATTAATATTAAAATTTTTAAATATCAAAATGATCAGATGAATGTGTTTCACTAGAAACATTGTTTTGAGAAACAAAGCGGCGCTAAATAATAAAGCTAGAAAGCCAAAGTTTTTTCAGAATGAGCTAAAGTACGTCACAATGAAAAGTTATAAGTCTCAACTTGATCGGTGCAATATTTTGGTCAATATCGGCGTTTTCAGAAAAAACTTAAAGGCGCCAAATGTTACACTCAGAAAGATGAAAATTCGTATGTAGTCTCCGTTTGATATAAAAACATTAACGATGTGACCTCATTAAGCTACCTCTATTAGTTTTCAAGTAATTTACTAAAACCTAAATTTGGAATGAAAACTTCCTAATTCGTAATAGATTATGTATCAGTTGTAGTAATGATAGAAATTTCTAGTTACAGTACTTGATTCCATCCATTAAATAATAAAGTTATACCAAGTTTCAAGACTTTAATGTAAATAACAATCAATACAAGGACTCTTAAAGAAGTAGTTCAGAGGTCGTGTTCTACTGTCGGTTCCGTTATAATAACTCTAGTCGGTAAAGTTGAAATGCAGTCGAGCTGAAATTTTTTCAGTAGCTACAGCCAACTTGACTTTAATTATTAAAAATTACGAAAATTGTAAATTGACACACAACAGAGTTATCAAATAATACGTGTCCGAGAAAGTCGCCATTTAGGTGCTGCTACCTGGGCACGAAGCGGTTGACACCAGATGTTCTTTTCGGCCGTCCGCTGCGTCCATATATAAATACGGCCAGAGAGGCTGCAGAACACACGCTTCGCACCGAGCCGTCAACCTGTCCACGTCAGTCAAACGCCGGCTTACGCTGTGTCTCGGATGGCGTCACAGCTAGGAACCTACCAAACGCATGTTTTCGGCACAAGTAGGAAGTGAACTCGCAAGGAGTAGTGTACACCGCCCTGGATCGCTTACATTTCACGGAAGTAACTGTTCGTGTGCCGTTCGACGTGTTGACGACACCGCGTGGCAGGTGGTAACATTATTTTCCACTTTTGTGGCGAGCAGTTAACTTTCATAACTAGAAGTCAGGGCGAAAGACCATTTTAATTGGAACTTACCGTAGAGGTCGCCTCTGAACTGCTCATAGTGCTGTTTATGAGAGGGACACTATTATTATTGTTATTATTACTCTTAATATCAGGAATATTACTGTGATTCTGCATGTGAACTTTTACTGAATTTATTAAGCAGAGAGAACTTTTATTTATAGTCATAGTTTCTGATCCCGATTATTAAATAGTCAGTAGGTACATTTAGTCAACTTGCAGACTCGAAATTATGGTCTGTAAATACTCCATCGCTTTCTGGCTGATCGCAAAAATAGTTTTCAGGTTCTTGTAAATGATAGTGAGAAATATGAACATAAATTCCAGATTATTACCCTCCCGCCGTCCTACACAATCGCGGTATGTTTACATGCAAATATAGTTAGGAAACTATTGTTTGAGCTGTCACAATACTTATATCTTGTTTTTATTTCCGAGAAGTTTCATTGCAGGAATATTAAGCAGCCGTTACATCACTGTAACTGCCTTACAATCTGTTTTGGAGTATATACACTACTGGCCATTAAAATTGCTACACCACGAAGATGACATACTACAGACGCTGAATTTAACCGATAGGAAGAAGATGCTGTGACATGCAAATGATTAGCTTTTCACAGCATTCACACAAGGTTGGCGCCGGTGCCGACATCTACAACGTGCTGACATGAGGAAAGTTTCCAACCGATTTCTCATACACAAACAGCAGCTGACCGGCGTTGCCTTGTGAAACGTTGTTGTGATGCCTCGTGTAAGGAGGCGAAATGCGTACCATCACGTTTCCGTCTTTGATAAAGGTCGGATTATAGCCTATCGCCATTGCAGTTTATCGTATCGCGACATTGCTGCTCGCGTTGGTCGAGATCCAATGACTGTTAGCAGAATATGGAATCGGTGCGTTCAGTAGGGTAATACGGAACACCGTGCTGGATCCCAACGGCCTCGTATCACTAGCAGTCGAGATGACAGGCATCTTACCCGCATGGCTGTAACGGATCGTGCAGCCACGTCTCGATCCCTGAGTCAACAGATTGGGACGTTAGGAAGACAACAACCATCTGCACGAACAGTTCGACGACGTTTGCAGCAGCATGGACTCAGCTCGGAGACCATGGCTGTGGTTACCCTGACGCCTCATCACAGACAGGAGCGCCTGCGATGGTGTACTCAACGACGAACGCAGCATTTCATTCTCAATGGAGAGAAGTCTTCCAAAGTGAGAGCGATTTCGGGTGTGCCGCAGGGGAGTGTCATAGGACCGTTGCTATTCACAATATACATAAATGACCTTGTGGATGACCTTGGAAGTTCACTGAGGCTTTTTGCAGATGATGCTGTATCGAGAGGTTGTAACAATGGAAAATTGTACTGAAATATAGGAGGATCTGCAGCGAATTGACGCATGGTGCAGGGAATGGCAATTGAATCTCAATGTAGACAAGTGTAATGTTCTGCGAATACATAGAAAATGGTTCTGAGCACTATGGGACTTAACATCTGTGGTCATCAGTCCCTTAGAACTTAGAACTACTTAAACCTAACTAACCTAAGGACATCACACACATCCATGCCCGAGGCAGGATTCGAACCTGCGACCGTAGCAGTCGCGCGGTTCCGGACTGCGCGCCTAGAACCGCTAGACCACCGCGGCCGGCAATACATAGAAAGATAGCTCCCTTATCATTTAGCTGCAAAATAGCAGGTCAGCAACTGGAAGCAGTTAATTCCATAAATTATCTGGGAGTACGCATTAGGAGTGATTTAAAATGGAATGATCATATAAAGTTGATCGCCGGTAAAGCAGATGCCAGACTGAGATTCGTTGGAAGAATCCTAAGGCAATGCAATCCGAAAACAAAGGAAGTAGGTTACAGTACGCTTGTTCGCCCACTGCTTGAATACTGCTCAGCAGTGTGGGATCCGTACAGATAGGGTTGATAGAAGAGATAGAGAAGATTCAACGCAGAGCAGCGCGCTTCGTTACAGGATCATTTAGTAATCGCGAAAGCGTTACCGAGATGATAGATAAACTCCAGTGGAAGACTCTGCAGGAGAGACGCTGTAACCTCCCCACAGTAATAATATTAAATGTTAAAGGAACCATGAACCGGGTTTAAACTCCCCACAAAATTAATAATTATATGAATTTTTCTAATATTGTAACCGCTGAACAAAATTGGCTCCCATTTATAATCTGTGTGCAGAAATGCATTCACATTTAATGTTCTCACAAAATTCTTTTTCAATTAAGTTCGAAACAGAAAAATTCCTAAACACCAAAATAATAAAAAAAAATTTGTAACCTGTTAAATTTTATGAGCACAGCAGCGCTGCCCTTCGGCCCTATATTCTGAATAAAAAAACAAAAATTCTTACCTCAATAAAAACTGCAAATATATCTGCTCTTATGTAGAAATTTTTTTTGACACAGCTTCGTGCAATGCTGGCGTATAATTTTTTTTGATTCTTGGAAGGAATTATCATGCATTGGAAATATTCTTTAAATTGAAATGAATGCTTTTCTTTAAAAAAGTTACTTTATATTATAACAATTATTATTGGGGCATTTTTTTTGAAAGAAATTAAGTGACAGTTAATATACATTACTAGATATGCGCAAGGCTGCTTCTTTACCTTCTACAACAATACTCACCCTCCAGAGTCCTGACCAGAGTCCCGAGCAGAGCAGACAGCCGACATGCGCCGACTCCCGGCGACTCACGCAGACTACTCCAGACGACTGTCGACTCGCGCAGACTAGCGACAAGCAACAACTAACGACATACTACTCTCTGGTCAGAGACTCCGCCATGCCTCACCCATCGCCGGCAAAGCATACGTCTTACAACGCTCAGTAGCTCGGTACGGGCTTTTGTTAAAGTTTCGAGGACATACCTTCACCGAAGTGTCAAGCAGTATATTGCTCCCTCCTACGTATATCTCGCGAAGAGACCATGAGGATAAAATCAGAGAGATTAGAGCCCACACAGAAGCATACCGACAATCCTTCTTTCCACGAACAATACGAGACTGGAATAGAAGGGAGAACCGATAGAGGTACTCAGGGTACCCTCCGCCACACACCGTCAGGTGGCTTGCGGAGTATGGATGTAGATGTAGATGTAGACGAACCTGGGTGCACGAATGGCAAAACGACATTTTTTCGAATGAATACAGGTTCTGTTTACAGCATCATGATGGTCGCATCCGTGTTTGGTGACATCGCGGTGAACGCACATTCGAAGCGTGTATTCGTCATCACCATACTGGCGTATCACGCGGCGTGATGGTATGGGGTGCCATTGGTTACACGTCTCGGTCACCTCTTGTTCGCATTGACGGCACTGTGAACAGTGAACGTTACATTTCAGATGTGTTACGACCTGTGGCTCTACCCTTCATTCGATCTCTGCGAAACCCTACATTTCAGCAGGATATTGCACGACCGCATGTTGCAGGTCCTGTACGGGCCTTTCTGGATGCAGAAAATGTTCGACTGCTGCCCTGGCCGGCACATTCTCCAAATCTCTCAAACGTCTGGTCAATGGTGGCCGAGCAACTGGCTCGTCATAATACGCGAGTCACTACTCTTGATGAACTGTGGTATCGTGTTAAAGCTGCATGGGCAGCTGTACCTGTATACGCTATCCAAGCTCTGTAAGACTCAATGCCCAGGCGTATCAAGGCCGTTATTACGGTCAGACGTGGTTATTCTGGGTGCTGATTTCTCAGGATCTATGCATCACATTGCGTGAAAATGTAACCACATTTCACTTCTAGTATAATATATTTGTCCAATGAATAGCCGTTTATCATCTGCATTTCTTCTTGGTGTAGCAATTTTAATGGCCAGTAGTGTATGTGGATATTGTGTCGAACCATCAAGTAAGTATACTTTATTTAATTCGCGGCCATAGTCTACCTATAGTGCTCTGGATAAAGTTTCACAAGAGAATGTCTAAAACACGTCAGGGCATATCAGGGCATATATATTCATTCAATGAGTAATAACTCTGTGGTGCTTCTAACGGTCGCTCACCAGCAGGTCCCGTCGTCACCCAGTGATCTATTTTGGTTGGGTTTATGTGTATCGCCTGGCTTGGAACAGACCGTCTCTACACGGTAATCGTTTAAATAAAGAAATAAACATTCCTACTTTAGCCTGGCATTGGTGAAATCTGTTTAAACATACGGATTGGGCAGTTTACAACTTAGGGCATTTTGACTCTCAAATGTAACGTCATAGGATTGGGGAAAGCCATTGATTTTTAAATTGGCCATCATTTTAAACTTAGTTCATCCGTGACTTAAGGGAAATTCGTTGGTCATCTTTGATTCTACATTTGGAACATGTGAAATCTGACAGCAATGTGTACTGCATCAGCATAAATGGGTTGTACTGTGACATCCTTGGGGTGGGGAAAAAAACAGAATTCTGACAACTATGTAGTCTGTTCTCATATTCCCGGTAGGCATATTGGGTTTTGACGTCTCTGAGGTTGTGCTCAACTCCGCCACAGTGGATTTCGTACTTAGGACAGTTGGGCTGTTTGCGTCCTCAGATTTTTACAATTTTCCGCCGTTTTGTACATCGAGCTAGTGGTGTATGATGTGAGTGGGGGGAAGGGGAAACCTGAAAAGTTTGTGGGATATCATCGATGATGTCATAGGGTGAGGGGGTGGGAAAAGGATTAACATGGGAACAATGCTGACAACACACTAACTCTCACATATACTTTTACCACCTTAATACCTTGGTATCAAAGCTGTTTGCCTCTTCGTACAAATAAATTTCTTATTGCTGGACATTGCTTTTTCAGAGTTGTCATTAAATGTGATTGAAAATTTTAGTACAAGTAAAGCTTCCTTCGCTGGTTAAACCCGTCACCCCGTGAAACTTTGTGCATCATCTTTTCACATATTGACTCCCTGATTTTGAAACGCAATAGATATCTCACTGAGGAGTCTTAAAGTTCCGCAAATGAAGGGATACTCCTCTGTTGATGGGCCGTTCCACGGGCGTATCTCTGTGTCGCAACATTTTTACGACCGTCTTGTATGCCTTTTAACATCTCAGAGTGCGTTTTAAACAAATCTTTGCTGTGTCACAATAAAACTCCCATCATTGAATTTTTGTACTTTTTTGTATCTAAGAATGTAATATATTTATATTTGGGGGGCTGCATTATTGTAATGCGGTACGACATATTTATTTTTAGGCACGTTTGCCGTAAGCTATAGTAGAAGAATTAGAAATGCGTAATTATTTTGTTGAATAGTTTTTCAGTTATGTGTGTTCCCTCTGCCTTCGACTGTAACAATATCTGTCTTTTGGACTCCTGCATCATACATGTGTTGGGTTAGTTTATTCGTGATTATGCAGAAGGCAAGAAAAAAGAACCTGCTCTGAAACTTCAATGAAATTTTCATTTCCTTCTATCTCTAATAGATTGCAGGGTGGTATGCAATGGGATCTGCTCAAATGAAGGCCTGGAGTAATGAAGAGGTTTTGTCATTGTCTGTAGGTCGCAGAAGTGGAGCTGATGTGTAGACCTGATGATGTAGTGGCCAAACCAACATCAAATGGCCACTTTTAAATGTGAAATGGCTGTAATATAAGGTTTCCTAGACTACTACTAGTATACCACATAAGTAGTAGGGCAAGGTTCGTACCACCCCACTCTCCATTGTTGCCAAATTTATTCAAGATGGCGGCGATGACGTCATCCAACATGGCGGCATGTAGACTGGGCAACAGTGCATGACGTCATCCAAGATGGCGGATTTTGGCGGGAAAATAGGCCAATTGTGCTACATCCACAAACCTAACCTCCGGAGAAAATGGTGGCAATTTTGAATTTTGGCGGGAAAATAGCCCAATTGTGCGATGTCCACTAACCTAAGCCTCCAGAAGAAAAAGATGGTGGGAAGTTTGAATTCCAACAGGATAATGCACATAAAACCCGTACTTCTCTTTATTATTATTATTGATTATCATTCATTAACATTCATTGTCATTTATTATTATTTATTATCATTTATTATTATTGACCTACCTCCACTAGAAAATTCCCTCCAAAATCAAAATCCAACACGATAATGGCTGTAAAACCTTACTTTAGTTTATTATTAATCATTATTATTCACTATCATTTATTAACATTCATTATCATTTATTATTATTTATTATCATTTATTATCATTTATTATCATTCATTGTCATTTATTATTATTATTATTTATTATTATTGGCCTACCTCCACTAGAAAATTGCGCCAAATTCAAATTCCAACACGATAATGTCTCGAAAACTGTACTTCTATTTATTATTATAATTTATTATTTATTCAAGATGTCCCATTTTCTCGGCAAGAAAGCCATTTTCCTTACATCCATAACAGAAATCTATCACAAGTTCAAGCCAAACACCATAATTGATCACACGTACGAACTTTCTCCGTCACTTATCTTTATCTTTTTTCACTGGTAGCCTATCATAATCGCGTCAAATAATAAACTGCTCTTATTGTAACGTAAGTCACGTCCTTTGATTTTGCAGGGGGGAAAGGACTGAAGACTTTATTTCAAGCAGTGCAGTCATCACTTGCTCTCCAACACAGTCAGCACACACATCTTTGATATCGCAGTGCAGTCGCCACGACGTCTGCTCTCCAACTGAATTAGTTCAAATCCTCGCCACCCCCTGGCCAGTGCGCGGAGACACTGCCGACGCCTGTCAAGTCAGGTGGTCGCCCGCGCTGGACTGCCGGTACGCTGGGGACGAGCCCAGCGATCGCTACCACGTCGTAAACATGTTTTCGCTGGACACATTGGAACTTTCCGAGTTTGACGTCACAGCGGTCCCTTGTCCACTCACCATGAGTATTCGTCGGCTCCGCACGTTTACCGCCAAAATTGTTTGCCTCGGAGCTGAATCACACAACGGTCGGCTGTTCCCAGCCACACTTTTGGCGCCAAAGTAGTTTTCCTGGGCACATTCAAACCTGTCAATGCCGACCGCTCACTGTCCACCACGTGTCCCTGTGTGAGCGAAAAGGCAGTGCTACACTTTTGGCGGCAAAGTTTGCTCGACAGTGGAATCCGCCATGAATATAAAACAGCACGTTTGGACTGCACTAGAACGCTCGCTAATTGACTCTCTCTCACGCGCGCGTAATAACTGTACAATCGCTGCGCCGCCGCCCCGCTTACGTCACACACCCTCCATACACGCGACGGACCTAGTCTTCTGTAAATATCTAAGTACTTAATTCCATTTTGTGTTTAAACATATTAAATAATTCAGTTTACAATTTCATATACATATGCAAACGTGTTCAATTACTTAATTTCAACTACTTTTCGAGGACCAGACAGCCACCTCTTCCTAGGAACCAGCGCCGAGTTTGAATTCTGGCAGTAAAGAAAGGTCACTTCTGCTTTCTCTACCAACCTAACAAAATTGTTGGAAACAAATGGAACTTGTACAAACCTCAGCCGCCCGACCGCCACTCCCTCCTACGAACCAGCGCCAAGTTCGAAACTGCCAGTAAACAAAGCTCACTTGCGCTCCCGCCACGAATCTAAGAAAATTGTTGCAAACGAAGCTCTTCACCACTAAACTAAGCCACCAGCACTCAACCTCTTCCTACACGTTTCGGCTAAAAGGACTCACCCTGCACTAGGCCCATGGATGGAGGAACCAATTTACTTTATTTAGGAATGGAGTGTATGTATGACACCGACATGTTCCACACCAAACAGACCTGCAAAACACTCCTACATAACTCATTTATAATGCTCTAGACACACGCTTGCTAATTGTAAACAGTTAAAAATAACTCATAGCACAGCCTACAAATATGTGAACCGCTCGTAAATAATGCAAAACATTTACGTCCAAATAGCCAAACAACTGCTTATTTTCCGCAATAATTTCAGTGCATAGGCTGATGGAAGGAGGAACGAGTGTACTTTGTTTATTTGGGACATATCTTTTTGTAACTTTTGCATCACATAGGTTTCGATATGTAAGGCAAACATAAGGCATTTTCTGAACTCCAGTAGTGCACTACACCCTAACCTGCAGAAAAAATGGCGGCAATTTTGAATTTTGGCGGGAAAATAGCCCAATTGGGCTATGTCCACTAACCTTAGCCTCCAGAAGAGAAATAGGCGAGAAGTTTGAATTCCAACAGGATAATGCATGCCAAACCGTACACGCATTTATTATTATTCGTTAATATTGATTATAATTTATTATAATTCATTATCATTCATTAACATTTATTATTATTTATTATTATTGGCCTACCTCCACGAGAAAATTGACCCAAAATTCAAATTCCAGTACAGTAATGGCTTCAAAATCATACTTGTCTTTATTATTATTCATTATTATTATTTATTATCATTTATTATTTATTATTAGTTATTATCATTATTATTATTGGCCTACCTCCACTAACATAGAAAATCGTGGCATGTTCAAATTCACACTTCATAATCTCTGGAAACCCGTACTTCTATTTATTATTATTACCATTTACTATTATTTATTAGCATTTATTATTATTTATTCAAGATGGTCGATTTTTGTCGCAAGAAAGTCAATTCCCTTACTTCCATAACAAAAAATCCCTCACAAATTCAAACGTGATAATGTGTCACACCTACGAAAAAAAGGAGACCAACTGGGGCGTGTGCACTAACCTAAGTCCACCTCATCCTACGAAGTTTGAATTTTTCGCTGTCACTTATTGATTCACTCTAAGCTATGAAAACCGCGTCAAATGATAATAAAGTGCACGTAAGTCACCTCCTGTGAATTCGTGGGAAAAGGAATGAAGTCTTTATTTCAAAGAGTACCATCCTCACTGTTTCTGCAGCAGAGTTAGTACACATTCAAGAGGTCGCAGTCCAGCCGCCACGAGGTCCCCAGTCCAGCTGAATTAGTTCATATGGTCGCCGCCGACCCGCACCGGACCGCGCGCCACCGGCAAGGGAGCGGTCGCCTCACGTGACGGCCGCCCGGATGCGTCAGCGTCCGGTGCCGGTGCAGCGGCCGCCCACGTCACAGCCTACTGCCCCCGGCTCGCTTCGCAGGCCCGCGTTAGTCCAGCGATGTAAACATGTTTTCGTGGACAGTGGAATCCGCCCCCTCCGACCAGCTGGCGTCAAAGCTGTTCGCTGGACAGGTTGAAACCTGCCGATGCAGCCTTCATAACGGTCGGTCGGTTGATCCAGCACCTGGTTGACAAAGAATGCCCTGCCGCACGTTTGGCGCCAAAGTTTGCTCGAGAGTGGAATCCTCCATGACGTCACAACAAGTGGTCCAGCACATACGCTCGCCACGACGTCCCTCGCTAAGTTAATTGGTCAACCCACTGTCATTATTCAATCCACATTCTGCACATACCTAATCGAAGATCATCGCGAAAACACACGCCCGTACACGTGAGCCTTCGCGCGCGCCGAGCTTAGTACCTCTACAAGTGAATGTAACAAAGTTCCCATGACTACTTCATTAAATTGATCAATTAAATAACCACTCTGATGCGGAAAACTTCCACGTCCACCTAGATCGGGAATCAATTTTCACCAGTGCCACCCCCACCTGGACTTGGAATGAAATAGTCCCTACCGACCACCACGGCCCCTTACCGACCCATGTTCGTCGGCTAACATGCACTAATGTGTACTGCCGTTTACTAACGTGCACCAACCTACATTAACGTGTATCACATTTTTTCTATACAAATAAGCCAAGTTTGAATTATAATGGTCAGTTCGTGTTTCGCTACCAACACAAGAAAATTGTGGCTAACGAAGCCACTAACCTAAGTCACCTGTGATGATTCAAAATCGTCTGCTTTGCCTCTCTCAAACACCACGAGCGAGAGACCGCCCACGTCACAGCCTGGTCCTTTATACTCGCGTCTGACATACTCCTCTGTAAATATTCTAGCTAAACTATGGCCCGAATACTGTTGTTCAATCCACACGGTCTAGGACATGGCCAGACACACCCCCAGTACCTAAGTCGAGAACATCGCTCGCCCCACCTGTAGTTAACCGCTGAGAGGCGGGGATATGCTGCAATCACATCCCTCGCGCTCTCATAGCTACTTGCCTCAGCAGTTCGATCTAACAAAACCTCCAAGTAGAAAAAATAATAACCAACTCGAACTCTCTCATATTCTATATCGTCCCACAAATACTTGACGTACATTTTATTTAGGCATCGAGTATATCTATCACTCTCAAACAAAAAACACTCGCCCTGACGGACCTGGTGTCATGTTGCACAGTCGGCAGACACGCAAATAGCTCCTAATTTCAGTGCACAATATTAAACTGCTCCTAAATAATGCAGTACACATAACTCTAAACATCATCGGTACTAGTAATCTGTCCAAGTAACGCACAGCAAAATAACTCAACAGACGCGCGCAATCAACCTGTCCCACACTAAGTCACACGTCCGACAGCTCTTAGTTCACTCAAAGGTCTCTGTTCGACCTGTCAAACATGACTTAATGACAGCCGCATTCACACCTAACACCTGAGAAATTCATATCACCTAGACGCCGATCGTGACTATCCAAGCCAGGCCGCGCGCGTCGTCTGTGACCATCCTTACTCAATGCGGTCCAACACACATGTTAAGGCCGCATTCCATTGCTTGCCGGCCTATTTGCGACACATCTCCACCTTTACGTCTGTTGTCAGAAGAGCCGAGAGCGAGTTCACACACACATCCCAGTGCTGCCCTCCCTTTACAATCTAAAACAATCATCATACTATTTAAAAACCTCTCCAAAATTGTATAGTGCCCCCCCAGAAATAGTTAACGTTCGCTTTCGTGTTTTCTCAGCTTATTTGCAAATTCAAATTCTTACCCTAACAGAACTTGTTCACGAAAATAATACTGAATGCGCTCCTAACCTCATACCCTTCCAGATCTCAACATACGCAAAAGTTCTCAACCCTCATATATCCCAGAACAACCGATTAATCATTCTTATTCCTTTTTATCGAATTTACAGGCCTAATTTCCTAAGGACCCGTTATCGAAGTACCATCCTGCTTTTCTTTCTGAGGCTTTCTGTGCTTACTTTTAAAGAGATCGCTAAATTACCTCCACAGCCCCCTCAATTATACACACTCACACACACACACACACAGACACACACACAGAGTCATCCTCTCTACTCATCCCATTAACATATGCAATACTAACTTTACAATCCATTATATACAAACCCTGCACAATGTAAGCCACAGTAACTTTACAATACCTACTATATGCCCCAATGCTCTCCATTCCTAAGGAAGCGCTGTGAACCTGCTCTTTCTTTCTACACACGTGACACTCAGCGGTAATCAGCCCTTCTACATCAACGGACAGAAGTCCCTCTCATAATTGGTCCACAATTTCGGCGATCGCTTCCACTCACCACAAATGCAGCACTTCCTCTTCTTCCTTGCCTTCTCTCCACACTCAGACTACAAGAACACACCAAAGTTTTTCAAAGTACACCATCCTGTAAGCCACTGAGTAACTAGAAACAGACAGACCAAAACACGATATTCTCACACTCAAATACCGAAGTCGTTGATGTGATTATACTTAGAGTTAAATGTTACGATCGCGGTCTCAATTGACTGGCATCCGACAATGAGCTAAGTATCGGAAATACACTCTCTTGACCCTTGTTAATCTGGAAATATCTCTACGGTTTTCCATAGATTATGGAGTGTGAATTTGAACATGGCGCAATTTTCTATGTTATTGGAGGTAGGCAAATAATAATAAATGATAATAAATAATAAATGATAATAAATAAAGATAATGAATAATAATAAAGACAAGTGTGATTTTGAAGCCATTACTGTATTGGAATTTGGGGTGAATTTTCTCGTGGAGGTAGGCCAATAATAACAAATAATAATAAATGTTAATGAATTATAATGAATGATAATAAATGATAATCAATAATAATGAATAATAATAAATACATGTACGGTTTGGCATGCATTATCCTGTTGGAATTCAAACTTCTCGCCTATTTTGCTTCTGGAGGCTTAGGTTAGTGGACATAGCCTAATTGGGCTATTTTCCCGACAAAATTCAAAATTCACCGCCATTTTTTCTGCAGGTTAGGATGTAGTGCACTACTCGAGTTCAGAAACTGCCTTATGTCAGCCTTACATATCGAAACCTATGTGATGCAAACGTTTCAAAAAGATATGTCCCAAATAAACAAAGTACACTCGTTCCTCCTTCCATCAGCCTATGCACTGAAACTATTGCGGAAAATAAGCAGTTGTTTGGCTATTTGGATGTAAATGTTTTGCATTATTTACGAGCGGTTCGCATATTTGTAGGCTGTGCAATGAGTTATTTTTAACTGTTAAAATTAACAAGTGTGTGTCTAGAGCATTATAAATGAGTTATGTAGGAGTGTTTTGCAGGTCTGTTTGGTGTGGAACATGTCAGTGTGATACATACACTCCATTCCTAAATAAATTAGTTCCTCCATCCATGGGCCTAGTGCAGGATGAGTCCATTTAGCCGAAACGTGTAGGAAGAGGTTGAGTGCTGGTGGCTTAGTTTAGTGGTGAAGAGCTTCGTTTGCAACAATTTTCTTAGATTCGTGGAGGGAGCGCAAGTGAGCTTTGTTTACTGGCAGTTCCGAACTTGGCGCTGGTTCGTAGGAGGGAGTGGCGGTCGGGCGGCTGAGGTTTGTACAAGTTCTATTTGTTTCCAACAATTTTGTTAGGTTGGTAGAGAAAGCAGAAGTGACCTTTCTTTACTGCCAGAATTCAAACTTGGCGATGGTTCCTAGGAAGAGGTGGCTGTCTGGTCCTCGAAAAGTAGTTGAAATTAAGTAGTTGAACACCTTGGCATACATATATGAAATTGTAAATTGAATTATTTAATATGATTAAAAACAAAATGGAATTAAGTACTTAGGTATTTACAGAAGACTAGGTCCGTCGCGTGTATGGAGGGTGTGTGACGTAAGCGGGGCGGCGGCGCAGCGATAGTACAGTTATTATGTGTGCGTGAGAGAGAGTCAATTAGCGAGCGTTCGAATGCGTCCAAATGTGCTGTTTTATATTCACGGCGGATTCCATTGTCGAGCAAAGTTTGCTGCCAATAGTGTAGCACTGCGTTCTCACTCACACAGGGACACGTGGTGGACGGTGAGCGGTCGGCATCGACAGGTTTGAATGTGCCCAGGAAAACTACTTTGGCGCCAAAAGTATGGCTGGGAACAGCCGACCGTTGTGTGATTCAGCTCCGAGGCAAACAATTTTGGCGGTAAAGGTGCGGAGCCGACGAATACACATGGTGAGTGGACAAGGGACCGCTGTGACGTCAAACTCGGCAAGTTCCAATGTGTCCAGCGAAAACATGTTTACGACGTGGTAGCGATCGCTGGGCTCGTCCCCAGCGTACCGGCAGTCCAGCGCGGGCGACCACCTGACTTGACAGACGTCGGCAGTGTCTCCGCGCACTGGCCAGGGGGTGGCGAGGATTTGAACTAATTCAGTTGGAGAGCAGACGTCGTGGCGACTGCACTGCGACATCAAAGATGTGTGTGCTGACTGTGTTGGAGAGCAAGTGATGACTGCACTGCTTGAAATAAAGTCTTCAGTCCCTTCCCCCCTGCAAAATCAAAGGAAGTGACTTACGTTACAATAAGAGCAGTTTATTATTTGACGCGATTATGATAGGCTACCAGTGAAAAAAGATAAAGATAAGTGACGGAGAAAGTTCGTACGTGTGATCAATTATGGTGTTTGGCTTGAACTTGTGATAGAATGTAAGGAAAAAGGCTTTCTTGCCGAGAAAATGGGACATCTTGAATAAATAATAAATGATAATAATAAATCCAGATGACTGGAAGATCGCACTAATTCACCCACTACACAAAAAGGGTGACAAATCAGATGTGAACAACTATAGAGGGATCTCGCTTTTACCAGTCACCTATAAAATTTTGTCAGCCTGTCTCCTGAAGAGAACACAAGAACAACTAGAATCAAAATTATCTGAATACCAAGCAGGATTTAGAACAAACAGGTCATGCCCAGAACAAATTTTTAACCTCAAAACCATAGTCAAAATGCGAGCTCTCAGACAAAAGCCATTAGTATGCACATTTGTAGACTTTAAGAAAGCATACGATTCAATAGATAGACCCTCATTATTTCAAATTTTAGAAGAAAGGGGATTAGATTACAAGACACGAGAACTAATAAAACAAACACTAACTGACACGAAGTCTAAAATAAAATTCATGGGAGAAATTTCGGAGCCCTTCGGCATTCAGACAGGTGTGAGACAAGGCGATGGACTCTCTCCTCTTTTGTTCAACATCGTTCTTGACAAAGTTATGGAGGAATGGGAGAAACAACTACGGAAAAATGAGTGTTGGAAACCAATTTCACTTGGCTTTTCCAAAAACAATCTTTACATTCCATACCTCGCTTTTGCAGATGATCTAGCAATACTAGCGGAGGATGAGCAGACCGCCATTAAACAGATTGACACACTCAAAGAATGTGCTGAGAAAGTTGGGCTACAAATCTCATTTGAAAAAACTGAATTCCTATGTTCAAAAGTAGAAATTGCAAGCTTAAAAACAAAATATGGCAAAATCAATAGAATCCCGTATGTTAAGTACCTCGGAGAATACATTGAACCAACAGGCCAAGAAATAGTATCACAGCAAAATCGTTTACAAAAAGTCAAAAAAGCATTCTCGTTAGTCCACAACCTCTACAACAAGAAATCCTTGTCAAGACAAACTAAAATTCGGCATTACAATACCGTCATAAAACCAACAGTCCTCTATGCAAGTGAAACACTAGTACTGAACAGAAAGCGAGAACTCGAAGACATCAAAAAAGAAGAGAGAAAAATCATTAGGAAAATTTTAGGAGCGAGACAGACTAAAGATGGCTACAGACTGCAAACAATCAAAACAACAGAAAAGTTTTCAAACATAGAAATTGATTTTAAGAAAAGGCGACTGAAATTCTTTGGTCATCTTAGCAGATTACCAGAAAACCGTTTGACCAGAAAGCTAATAAATTACGTAACCTCACTTAAAGCTTCAACACCTTGGATGATCGAAGTTAGAAAAGACCTCACCAACGCGGATATAACAGCAACCGATATTTCAGACAGAGATACTTTTAAGCACAAAGTAGAGAAGTGGAAAGTTTTACCAGAGCAACCAAAACAAAAACAGTACAGACCGAAGTGGTCAGAAGAGCGAAAGCAAGCCTTCTCAAAAAGAATGAAGATCTATTGGAGCAACAAGAAGAACCAGAAAAAAAGTTGATTGTCATTTGCTTAATGTCATTTGCTTAATGTCTTCCGTTATTGGGAGAATTCATAAATAATAATAATAATAATAAATAGAAGTACAGTTTTCGAGACATTATCGTGTTGGAATTTGAATTTGGCGCAATTTTCTAGTGGAGGTAGGCCAATAATAATAAATAATAATGATAATAAATGATAATAAATAATAATAAATGATTATAAATAATAATAAATGATAATAAATAATAATAATTGATAATGAATGTTAATGAATGATAATAATAATAAAGATAAGTACGGTTTTTGCATGCATTATCCAGTTGGAATTCTGGAGGCTTAGGTTAGTGGACATCGCACAATTGGGCAATTTTCCCGCCAAAATTCAAAATTGCCGCCATTTTTTCTGGAGGTTAGGTTAGTGGACGTAGCACAACTGGCCTATTTTCCCGCCAAAATCCGCCATCTTGGATGACGTCATGTGTCGTTTGCCAAGTCTACATGCCGCCATGTTGGATGACGTCGTCGCCGCCATCTTGAATAGATTTGGCAACAATGGAGAGTGGGGTGGTACAAACCTTGGGGTGGTATGAACCTTGCCCTACTACCCACGTATGGTTGCACTACATGTATTTTTCTGCATAAATAACTTAAAAGATGTGTAACAACACTGGGAAATAGTATATGTGACTTGTTGCAGATGGGCTGTTCGCTTTCCACTTTAAGTGCCTATTTTTGCGACAATTGTTCTGAGAATAAATAATATATAACAAATAAATTAATGTTCAAAGTAATTTACTGGCACTGTCACTATTTCAATGAATTTGACACTGCGAAACTGGAAATCGCGATCTTTCATTGAAATCTGACATTATCAAACTGCGTCACCCAATCCTTTTCTAGAACGTTTTTGTGATTGCTCAACAAAGTCGAAACCGGTTAAATGTGATTACCAAGCGCGTACAGGATATTTCTGAATGAAATAGTGTATTTGTACTTATTTGTTGATGTACACGGAAACTGCATCACGCACTTGAACGACTTTCTGTATACAAAAGAATAATGTACCGAAACTGCTCAACATGCAATAATCTAGTATCTAATAAATTTATCTTTAATTATTTATCCAATACAGTTAACGATTTTACATCTGTGTTTCCCCTTATTCATTATCAAATTTTTAAAATGATGGATTAAGATCTACTTACAGCGTGCAGAACGCTGCAGTTTGGTGCTGCTTACCTTATTGAGAGAACATGGCTGATGAACGTTCCTTTCCTTCCGTCTATAGTCATTAACAGTCTTCGATTCATAAATAACAATCGAAAACGGACAAAATACACTGCACAGTACAAAGTATTCTCTCCAGCCTTCAAGACCAGTTTACACATCAGTAACTGTAATATTTGGCACCCTCCCATTTTCTAAGCGACTCTGTAAATTTTGAATTATTACATTTATGAAAACAGCTATATGAACCATAAGATATCGAAGAGACTGAGAAGTAATGTTCAGAAAACTGGACACCGAGTCCTACTTTGCAAGCACGCTGTTTTTCGGGACTACTTCGCACTAGAACCAAGGATTCATTGCTTGTCTCTGTTTTCTCGGTAACTGACAGAAACCCAAGTTGCTATAAAGTTCAAAGAAGCATAACAGGTACTACTATATAAACTATTGAAATTAGTATCATAGTAATATTGACCCAACATGGTATGGAAATTGGGCTTGTACTAACACTCTACCAACTGCAAACGAAACATGGAAAATAATAAGTTATCGTCAATAAATCTTCTGCAGTCCTTCCTTGCACTGTTTCACTCCAACCACTTAACAATGTAGACACTTTAATCCAGAGTTAAAGTAATGAAATCGTAGCGTTCATAGTACTGGTCACGTTTTGTTTTATTTGAATAGTTTCGGCTTTACTCCCACCATCAGAATTTTAAAGGTAGTGAGGAAGCATAATTGTTAACTGACTGATGCTAGGAGCTAAAACGGAAACGATTTTGAAAGGTCCAGGTAGGTTAGAACTATGTGCCAAACCGTGATTTAAACCCGAAACCTTGGTTTATCGGCCAAGCTTTCCAGGCACGACTCACGTCTTTACAGATTTTCACCCACCACTACTTCTCTCCAGTGAGTGACTGAAGTATTCAGCATGAAACGCCCTCAAAAACATCGAATGAGTCAGTGTATCTCTGCAGCTTTCCAAACTTCGGAGAAGTTCTCGTGCATATCTTGTCGGAGGAGCACTTCTGACAAGGGAACCTCCCCATCGCACCACCCTCAGATTCAGTTATAAGTTGGCACAGTCGATAGGCCTTGAAAAACTGACCACAGATCAATCAAGAATACAGGAAGAAATTGTGTGGAACTATGAAAAAATAAGCAAAATATACAAACTAAGCAGTCCATAGGAAACACAGGCAACATCAAGGAGAATATGACTACAAGAGCGCCGTGGTCCCGTGGTTAGCGTCGGCAGCTGTGGAATGAGAGGTCCTTGGTTCAAGTCTTCCCTCATGTGAAAATTTTTTATTTTCAGACAATTATCAGAGTTCAGGCACACACATAATCAACTTCGCTCTCCAAAATTCCAGGACATGTTTAGATTTGCTTGGACATATGCAGGATTTGACGGTCTACACACGGAAAAATTTGAAAACCTTAAAAACATATGTTTTGACAGAGCACAGAGAAAACTGTGCGACTGTGAAACCGTTGCATTCATTTGTTGAAGTTTATGTGACACACTCTTATGTTTTCATCAATTTTTTGGAAGTGATTATCACATCCACAAGAAAACCTAAATCGGGCAAGGTAAAAGAATCTTTTTACCCATTCGCCAAGTGTGCAAGTTAGGTGGGTCGACAACATATTCCTGTCATGTGACGCACATGCTGTCACCAGTGTCGTGCAGAATATATCAGAAGTGTTTTCCTGTGGAGGAATCGGTTGACCTATGACCTTGCGATCAAATGTTTTCGGTTCCCATTGGAAAGGCACGTCCTTTCGCCTACTAATCCCACGGTTTTGCGGTGCGGTCGCAAAACACAGACACTAAACTTATTACATTGAACAGAGACGTCAATGAACGAACGGACAGATCACAACTTTGCAAAAGTAAAATTTTCAGCCGAGGGAAGACTTGAACCAAAGACCTCTCGCTTCGCAGCTGTTCACGCTAACCACGGGACCACGGCGCGCCTGTACACAGTTCATTCTTGATGTTGCTTATGTTGCCCATGGACTACTCAGTATATTTTGCTTATTTTTTCATAGTTGCACACAATTTCTTCCGGTTTTCTCGATTGATCTGTGTTCAGTTTTTCAAGGCCTATCCACTGTGCCAAATTATAACTAAATCTGAGGGGGGCGCGATGAGGAGGTTCCCTTGTGAGATGAAGCGTATCGCAGAGAAATGAATTACGGGCAATATAACGGACGTATTGAAAGAATTGCAACTGACAGTCGGTAGCTCAGCCGGTTCGGTACTTCATGCTGTAAACTTGAACATACACAGAGCAGATTAAAATAGAAATGATTTTGATTACCTTTAGCTCCACGGGTGATTCATTCTAATGTTGATGAGAGCCTCTTCAGCTGTATTGACACATATTTATTGTGTCATTCAAAAGATCATCATCACGTTACCTGCAGTTGAACAAAAGTTGTACTAAATGTTACAGTGACTTACACGCATAAACTATATGCAACGCAGTCTATCAGAAAATGTCTCCTTAAAAAAAATGTCCTCATTATGTTCTGTCACTGACTTAAGAACGTTAGTTATATCACGTTATGTCAAAGGCAAATTGTGTATCGTGATTATCATACGAGCATAAACACTCCGTCGAACCCCAGTCAGAAGGACGGTGGGCAGAGACTGGGAGCCTCAAGGCATGCTCTGTGTTAATCGATCACAATATTATTGTACCTGGGAGTGAAGCCATTTGGGTCGGCTTATTGTGAGGTTTTATAGAGGTATTTCACGAGGATAAGCTGATCATCTTGACATTATAAGCGCACCTGTATTGATACCTTCAAATAACTTACGCGGATCGCAGCCGGGTGACGTCGAGAACAGCTGATATTTCGACAGCAGCACACCCTGCCAATGCCAAGGCAGAATGCTGCTGCCCTGAAAATGGTAGGGAGTGCTCCTGTCGAAACATCGGCCGTTGTCGGCTACGTCACCCGACTGCGTTCCCGTAAGTTATTTGAACACTGCATACGCCGGCAGAAACTCTTGTCTCACATTGACTAATTCGCAATGTGATGCGTTTCCCTCAGTTGCGAATATACTGTTTTACTCTGACGTCACCACAAGTTTTCGATAACGGTCGCGGTATGCCAAGAGCAATAATAGCGTGGTCTGGTGGTACAGTATAATGGCTAATCTCTGTCGAATGCGTTTCATCGATTGCGGAATGTCATAATCCTTACCAATAAAGACGACACTGCATTCATGTGTAAAAGACACTGCAGGGTAGTTCAAACAATTTGCAAAAAGGGCGTAGACGCAAAAGAGCAGAACAAGAAGATTTTATGAAGACTGCTGACAACGAGAGTTGCATATGATTTATATATGTAAATTTTCGATAGCTTTTACCGCAATTTTTGTTTAGTTCCACTGCAGGTACCTTGATGATGTTCTACGGAACGACATCGGTCGTGACACAGTAAGCGCGTATCAGTACAACAATAGTGGTTCTAACTAAACTGACTGGGTTAGCATGGCCCTACACAAGAATTACGCGTGAAATAGTCACAAAGTTTTAATCTGTCAGGAAATTTCAAAGTAGTGCACACTACGCTGCAGAATGAAAAATTCTGCGGACTGAAACGTTCATTCTCGAATCAGGTTATCTCTTCAAATGGAAAAATTGCATTCAGCACAATGAAGTCTATGTTTTGTCTGTATATCAATCTCACCAATCTCCTCCAACCTCCATTATTTGATAGACAAATACATCCGTGGTAGAAGCAAGCGATCACTCATCTTTGGCACAACTTTGAAATATCGAAAGGTATTGATAGCAATGCTCTTCAAAATTTCATTGTCAGCCACCGTCAGGTGGCTTGCGGAGTATGGACTATGGATGTAGATGTAGATGTAGATGTAGGATGCGGAATTACGATAGCAAATACACTGCTGGCCACCGTAAATGCAACACCAAGAAAGACAAGAGGTAGCACAACAAAATTTATTTTGTAGATAACATGTTGACCAAGTATCAAATGATTACGTTTACAGACGTCTGTGACATGTGATTCCTGCCAGAATCAGTAGCCGCCATTGTTGGAGATCACCGCTGCCACACGTCTCGGCATTGAGTCAAAGAGACGTTGGATGTGTTCCTGGGGTACAGCAGCCCAAGCAGCTTCCACACGTTGCCAAAGATCATCTGGTGTGGCAGCTGGGGATGTAATCTGGGTCACTCGTTGAGCAACCATGGACCACATGTTTTCTATCGGCGAAAGATCCGGAGAGCGAGCCAGCCAGGGAAGCAATTCAATCTGGTTATTGACGAAGAACCTTTGGACAATGCGTGCCACATGTGGTCGCGCATTATCCTGTTGAAATATGGCTGTGGCCGAGCCCTGAAGGTAAGGAAGGACAACTTGCTCCAGCATCTCGGATATGTAGCGCCGGCTATTTAAAGTACCGACAATGCGTACTAGAGGCGTGCGAGAGTAATATCCAATACCGCCCCATACCATAATACCCGGTGCAAGACCAGTGTGGCGGTGCATAATGCAGCTGTCCAGCATCCTCTCTCCACGGTGTCTCCACACTCGAATCCGACCATCGTGGTGCTGCAGACAGAAGCGTGCCTCGTCAGTAAAGACAACGTCATTCCATTCTGCCGTCCACATCCGTCTGTCATCACACCATTGGCGACGGAGACGTCTGTGGTTCTGCGTCAATGGTAGACGAAGCAATGGACGTCTTGCGGACAGACCACTCTGCTGTAAACGGCGTCGAATGGTACGCGCAGACACTGGATGATGCGTTACAGACGCAATGTGCTGTGCTATGGTTCGGGATGTCACTGAGCGATCCGTCACTGCCATGCGCACAATTTGCCTATCAGCACGTGCGGTGGTGCAAGGAGGTGAATGCGATCGACCACGTCGGTCCGTCGTACCCTCCTGCATCCAACGGTCACATATCCGCATTACAGTTGTTTGGTTTCGTCCAACACGACTAGCGATTTCTCTGTATGATAATCCACAATCTCGGTAAGCCACTATCCTTCCTCTGTCGAACTCGGATACTAGATCAAACGATGTTCGCTGTTGTCTACGAGGCATAACTGATCGTCTTGTGAAACAACCACAAGGTAAACACACGTGCCGAACGTACACTCGTCGAAATCGCCAAGCCTTAAATGGCGCTATGAGGTGGCGCCACAGGCGCGCGTGATGTGCGTCTGCGCTGAAATTCTAATCCTTTGCATATCTCATCGCTGCAAACCCATGGTGTAAATTTCACTTGATTCGGATGCTTCCTTCAGGGTGTTGCATTTACGGTGGCCAGCAGTGTATGTACATAGCAACAAAATTATACATCTTAGTAATCAATTTACTAAAATTTCAATTAATATCGTTCTTACGTTCAAAGCAAACTTTAGTTAAAGTCTGACGAAAGAGAGGACGTAGACTAAATACGATACTTATATCATCTCATAGAGGCATATTTGACAGTCCCGTTGTCTACTCGAAAAAAAGCATTGCCATACTGACTGGGGCGACTGAGCTCTCGCTAGCACTAGTCATAGAAATGAAGTCAGACAACTATACATTACAGTGAACTACATGTCAGCCGGACTGTTTTTACGATCTAAGACTATACCACTAAGTAGTTTCGAAAAATTAAAAAATCTTGTTTCAAGTTTTGCCACGAGTTTAGGCTCATCTAAATGACTCTGCTGTATGTCATCAAGTGCCGCTGCCGCCCAGGTCGGGACACAGAACTAAGTATAGTTTATTGATAATTACGCCCGACGAGAGCGTGAGTGAAGCACTTATTTGGCGGAGCGGACACAAGAAAGAATCATGATAACATGTGGGACCTGAATCTATACTTTCGTAAAATAATTCTTTGATTATTTAACAGCGCGCGACTCACCGCCTTGTTAATATAGTATTGCGTGAGGCACTTTCAGAATTGTCTACGTGTCTGTCTGATGTCTACGTGAAGCGCTTCTACCAAAAAGAAAGAAAACGTAAACATAATCTCAGGGATTGTATCTCGTGTCAGTGTATTGAAATATTGCTGCATGATATGCTTGCTGTAGAGAATATTAAGTAAAGTAAACCTTGTAATGAAAGAAAGTATTTCTTCTTTTTCTTTCTTAACGTAATATTCTTCGTCTTGCCGAGAAGCGGCCAATACCTGATATGAACGTACTGTTCTTAGTTTTCACTTTAAAAACAACATAAATTTGAATAATCACGTTTCCTTCTCTTGATAATTAAGTACAAGTCTTTTGGTGACGGAACGTAGTGAAATTCTAATGAAATTCTTTCTATGCAAGATATCTGCCGAGAATGGGCGATTGTATAGAGTATGTTTGTGCCATTATTACTTCATTTAATTATACGTTACCATTATGAGAGCTAATTTCACGCGCATTTTCAGCGTGTTTTAGTATTTTCATTTTACTCTGTTCTCTGATGACTTTTCGTCGCACGTTTTAATAGTTTGTACAGTATATCGCTAATATCACTTATATCTTCAACTACTGTAGTATGATTACATTTAGTGATACTTATGTAACATTTCATTTAACAATTGTTGTAAACTTATTCTTTGCCAACATGTATTTTATTTCTTGTCTGTACAAGTTTTAGGTCTTTATCGTACCACACCAATTAATAGTGGCAAATATGCCTTCTGTTTTGACTATTGACTAACGACTGTTTCTATAACGAACTATTTCTATAACGACGCACTATTTCTAACGACGCGCATTTCATGCTGTCAATATACGTGTTAGCGTAAACGTGTCTTTGCCAAGTTATTCATGATGTTCTGACATGTAGCTCATCGTAGTATACAGTTGTTTGTAAAGTTACTCTTTGACCTATTTTCTGTGATTAATTATAGCGCCACCTAATGGCCTTCGTTTACTTCTTAGATAGCTCAGTCATCACAGTCAGTTTTTCACTGGTTCTCTTAGTACCGACAACAGCACAGTCAAATATGCCTGTATGAGATGAGATGAATATTATATTCAGTCTGTGTCCACTGTTTCTTCAGACTTTTACCAAAGTTTGATTTAAATGTAAGTACGATACCAACTGAAATTTTTGTATACGGATTACTAAGATATATAATTATGCTGGTGTGTACATATTTGTCATCGTTAATTTTCTTGTACACTCTATTCCACAGCTTCAGTGTAACTATGAAATTTCGAAACCCGTAACGATTAGAAAATGATTTTGTGGTCAAAACCTTTCTATACTTCAAAAGTTATGCCAAAGCGCCCTCATTTCAATTTAAAGTAATTCCTCTGTAGCGTACTGATAGCGTTACCGCCTACCATTCAGGCGACCCGGGTTCGATTCCCGGCAGGGGACTGGGTGTTGTGTGTCCTTCATCATCATTGAGTCGCAAGTCGCCGATGTGGCCTCAATTAAAGAGGACTTGCAATACGGCGGCCGAACTCCCCCGAATGGGGCGTCCCGGCCAACAATGCCATACGATCATTTCATTTCTTCCGCATGAGTTTATAATTAATTGTGATACGAACATACTTCTATCTTCTGTGGCAGCCGCACGTTCGTCAGGAAACGGCGAGATGAAATGAAATGAAGAAAACGTGGACTCCCTCGGCTGGAGATGCCATTAGCCCTAGGGATAGGGGGCTTCTGCCAGCGGTCCGCCTGCGCAGGACCTGAGCCGCATCGAGCCGTCGGCGCACTGAATTGATACCTCGTTCCCTCTTTTCGGAGCGACGCTCTTCCTCCCCCTGCGTCTTAAACCTGCGTAATCCCGTAGAATGTCTCCATTACACCTGCCGCCCTGCCTTCCGGATGCTCGTTCTTTATTCCAGTGCTTCCTGAATTCACCCTCCCCCAGAGAAGGGAACGTCCTTGTAAAAACGTTGTCCTCTCTATCTTCCTGCTGTTTCTACTTACTTCCAGAGTCGAACTACTATAAGGTTTCCTCTTCTTGCTTTATTTCTTAAATATCTTTAAAGACAAGATAAACCTTTATTTTCAATCCGCATGAAATAGTAGCTGACGGTATTTTAATCTTGCAGGAACAGCATCAAATTTGAGAAGACGGTATTTTAGTATTTCATATGTGCAGGAACATGAGTCAGAAGTGATCTCTTTGACTGTTAATAATGGAGTTGTAAGATTCGAGAAGAAATACTTATTCCTTCTTTCTATAACGTACGAACTTGCAGTAAGAGAAAAAATCTGATGCCTACTCGTTCGGTTTTCGGTCATTTCCCTTTAAATACAGTGGTCAAAAAAAAAATGCTGCATATTGCTCTGTTGTCAAAACGAAATAACAGGAAACAAAACTGTTTTTGATCTGACAGGCATAGTCATAAGTAAACAAAAATAGAAGATAAAAACATATCCACGTGATAAATACAAACAGAAAAAGTAAACAAAATCTTGCAAAAGATTTCGCTGCAAACACTATCATTTCTCCAGAATAAGATTTTCACTCTGCAGCGGAGTGTGCGCTAATATGAAACTTCCTGAGAGATTAAAACTGTGTGCGGGACCGAGACTCGAACTAGGGACCTTTGCCTTTCGCGGGCAAGTACTCTGCCATCTGAGCTACCAAAGCATGACTCACGCCCCGTCCTCACAGCTTCTGCCAGTATCCCGTCTCCTACCTTCCATACTTTACAGAAGCACTCCTGCGAACCTGCAGAACTAGCACTCCTGAAAGAAAGGATATTGCGGAGACATGACTTAGCCACAGCCTGGGAGAGCTTCTGTAACGTTTGGAAGGTAGGAGACGAGATACCGGCAGAAGTAAAGCTTTGAGGACGGGGCGTGAGTCGTGCTTGGATAGCTCAGTGGTAGCCGGCAGGGTAGCTCAGCGTGTTCGGTCAGAGGGCTGCGTGCTCTCTGTAACAAAAAACCTGAGTCAAGGAACCAATGACCAATTTAAACGGATGTCTTGTGACGTCCACCACGACCAAACGCAACGAACTACATCGAAAAAAAAAGTGGTAGAGCACTGGCCCGCGAAAGGCAAAGGTCCCGAGTTCGAGTCTCGGTCCGGTACACAGTTTTAATCTGCCAGGAAGTTTCACTACGATTTCTTTTTACTGCGATTTAGCATAACGCATAGATTATGAACCAATTGGCCCTTCCCGTAAATGGAGACACTTTTGAATGTGGCTAGGGAGACACCTTACCAAATTGTTCTAACAAGTATGTGGGGCATCGTCCCATTCCTCCACAACATGTCCTATGATGCCCTTTAAGGTCTCTGGCATGACAGGACGATTGCAGACCGTACATTTTAGCATGGCCCATGCATTCTTAAAGCTCTTGAGATGTAAAGAATGTGGAGGCCATGCCATCCCAATGATAGTACGCTCCCCTAGGAAGGTTGAAACGTCCCCTTAGAAAAATTATTGAATTACTGTGCTGATAAACCTCTTACATTATTTGATTTTCAAAGATGCATTTCTTCCAATTCATCGAAACGCGTTCTCTTATATAGACTACCCCCTCTTAAGCTAACTTAAATCTACTGAGCTCAGATGCTAAACTAAGGGACGAGGCAATGCAGCAGCACAAAACAATTAACACAAACAGGAATGACAAAAAAAATGCAAATTGGCAAAGCTAGCAGCAGTAAATCTAAATTAGCAGTGCAAATGCAACATTACAACTAATATATGGCAATGTGCAGCAAACAAGAAAAATAAATCAGTAGTAAAACTGGCTTAACAGAGTAATACTAAGTGAAATTCAGTAGCACTATGCCTGGCAAACAGCAGCAGCAAATGCAATAACTTATACCTAAATATGACAAAGCTGAAGCAGAAAAAATAGTGCACTAAAGACAACAATGCATATAAGGGAAATGTCTATTCACATCTTAATGTCTATGTAACTAAAGTGGTGCATCACAAAAACTTATTCTACAAAAAATTACCAAGTGCTTGAAAAGAAAATTATGTATGCAGTTACTGTTATTAGTCCCTTCTTATTATTCTTTCCTTTCCAAGTGCTCCTTTTTCGAAGAATGTGAATCATAAAATTATTTAATAGATCTGTTGACAAAGTTTTCACATTTAATTTTATTTTATAAAACCAATGCTGTAACACAGATGGAAACCAGATATAAAAAAAAATAAGAAACTATATAAAGCGAAGCATAAAAATATCATTCAATATTCATGTGGCATTTCATAAATTTGTAGAAATTCTCTCAACTCTCGTAGAAAGACACTTGTCATAATCAGGTGTGCAGATGTAAGAATATTTCCCATCAGTTCAGTAAGTAGCACCAAGTACAATATGTTTCCAAGTAATGAGTGTGTCGTATTTGCGATACTTTCTACAAAGGAATGTCAATAGCGAGGATAATGGCCTCTTTTTTTTTCCACCTGTGCCTCTGAAAGGCACACACTAATGGCTTTTTTTCCAGGCAACTGTCATGCAGCTTGGTGCTTACAGTGCATTACGTCAAGGTGGCCTACCTTCCTTACCAAAATATTTACATCAGTTTCCGCTACAGTGACAGTTTGATGCAAATAAGATTTCACAGGTCGAAATATTTGCGTTACCAATCTGTAGAAACAAAATCTTATAAATATAACAGTGTCCAAAAAATTTTCGCCGGCATTGTGATACATTCACACATTTACACACATTTACACACATTTCATAACTCTTAAAGTATGATTCTTGGTTTCCAACATCCTTTTTCACAAGTCAGAGTCCCTAACCACTACTCATTATTCCTTACCTTATTACACATATACATATTCGTCAACACTTCTTCAATATTTCATCATAATAAATACATAGCATAATCAAATTCCTCATATAGCATCAGCTTATTGATCATAAACATACCTCAACAGCATAATACACATTGTCATCATAATAATATCATAAAACCTCAGCCAAATCTCGAAAACGTCATAGCTTTCTACAAAAATTTCAAAACCTAAAGAAAATTCTCTGCTCATTTCAATAGTGTCATCTACCTCAAACGTACTTTAAAAATCATGATCCCAAACCAAATACATCATTAAAAGCTCTCATAGTATCACAATGGTTCCGAAAAAATAAGAACAGTTCACAAAGTACAGACAAAATACAATTTCATAAGTGTGAAGTTATCCAA
The DNA here is from genome assembly GCF_023898315.1 of Schistocerca nitens. Classification (NCBI taxonomy): domain Eukaryota; kingdom Metazoa; phylum Arthropoda; class Insecta; order Orthoptera; family Acrididae; genus Schistocerca; species Schistocerca nitens. Next base: position 81,500,513 of record NC_064615.1, read on the forward strand.
TGGTTCTTGTTCATGAGCAATGTCCTTTAAAGATGTAGAGACGAAGATTTCAAAGGCGACTTTCTGAATGTAAAGAATACTGAAATTTTTCTCGAGGTTGCCTTCTGTGTTACTTTTCTCAAGCCCAGCCAGTGCGCGTGACAGTGCGTCCGCAACAATGTTCTCCTTACCGGGAATGTAAACTATTGTGAAGTGGAATTCTTGCAGAAACAATGCCCAACGTTTTAACCTGTCATGATTTAATTTTGAAGACATAAGAAATTGTAATGTACGATGATCACTGTATACTTTTATGTGCTTAGCAGAAAGAAAGAAACGGAATTTGTTAAATGCCCAAACGATAGCTAAAGCTTCTAATTCAGTAACGGAATAATTTTTTTTCAGATTTTGTTAGTACTCGGCTAGCAAAAGCAATGGTTTCCTGAACAGTAGTGTCACTTTCTGTGGCTTCTTGAAATAAATGGGCACCAAGACCGACTTTAGAAGAATCCGTGCTAAGGCAGAAATCTTGTGGCAGATCTGGATGAGCTAGTATTGGCGCGTTAAGTAGCGATTCTTTCAAAGAATTGAATTCCGACTGTGCTTGTTCGTCCCAGTTCCAAATAGTATTTTTCCAGTGAGAGAACAAAGTTTTGGTGTAATTAGAATTTGCATATTCAGAAAACGACGGTAAAAATTTACGAGACCTAGAAAACTGTGGACTTGCTTTTTATGGATGGAACTAGAATGGCTCTGATTGCTTCTAACTTTTCAGGATCCGGCTGAATGTCTTTAGAAGAAGTAATATGTCCCAGAAACTTCACCTTTGTCCTACCAAATTCAGACTTTTCCAAGTTAACTGTAATTCCAGATTTTGCACAAATATGTAACACGCTGTTGAGGATGCGATTATGTTGTTCCCATGAGGCTTCTGCTATCAGAATATCGTCAACATATAAGGTGATGTGACGTATTAAGAACTCAGGTAATATGGAATTTAGTCCGCAAATGAATGCAGCCGAAGAAATGTTCAAACCAAAAGGAAGTTTCCGAAACTGATAACAAACGCCGAAAGAAAGGAAAGCTGTGTATTTTATTCATTCTGGATGAAGTTCGATCTGATAAAAGCTGAATCTGAGATCAATAGAAGACAACACTTTTACACCATTAAAATTTTGAAGAAGTTCTTCCAACGTTTGCGGCCTGTCTGTTTCAGGAATGATGATAGTATTGATTTGTCTCGAATCTAAGACAAGGCTGATAGATCCATTTTTCTTCTCAGCAACATGTAATGGATTCCTGTATGAGCTTACTGCAGGCTCAATAATGCTCTAGTCAAGCATAGATTGTATTTCTGTTCTAACATGGTCCCTATAATGTGCCGGAATTATGTATGGTCTAACACAAAATTTAGTATGCTCACGAACACGAAATTGGTATTGAAATCCCTTGATTGTTCCTGTTTTGTGAGTAAAAACTGTGGAATGTGCTTGTAAAATATCAAAAAGGTCCTGCCTATCAGTGTCATTACAATTCCCAATTGTTTGAATTTTATTCTGAATTAACTCATTAGTATCAAATATGCCGTCGAAATGATCCCTGTCAGTACTTGCAGAGTGATTGCTAGTGTCAAGTTCCGTCGAAAATTCCGAACTGTTGTCTAACAGGAGGTAAATCCGATTAATTTCCTCGTCATGGTTTGAGAGCCAATCTTCAAATTTCAAAGCTATTAACTTACCTTCTTTCTCTAAACTTATTTCAGCATTGTGAAAGTTTAAGATTGCTTTGTATTCATTCAAAAAGTCTACCCCCAATATAATTTCCGTCGACAATGATGGAACAATAAGAAAGTTCATAGAGAAGCTGTGGCTTTGACAAAAGAATTCTAAGTCGGTAATTTAATCTTACGTAACGGAAGTGTGGGGAAATCGTTCGATTTGTTGCATTTGCTAAAGGCTGTTTCACTAATTACTGAAATGGGACTGCCAGAGTCAAGTACTGTCGTAAATTTTACGTCATTTACTGTAATTTGAATCACAGGATATGCAATGTTGTAATGTTTTACGTCGTGTTCCTGGAGTAAGATGTCCCTAATGTCTCCCATTTTTACGTAATTACTAGCTACGGCAGCTGCGTCGTCAGTTTCAGAAGTAGGTTTTGTGGCTGCCAGCGGTATGAGTCATTGCCTATTGTCTCTTTGTTGGCGCGCGTCGTTATTGGGATTTGGAGACCTAACTTCTACAAATTCACCTTGTCGAGAGGGCCCTGTCCTGTTTGAATCCCGCCAGTTCTGATTCAATTCAGGTCTGTCGTTACGATCATATCGACTGTCGTCATGTCGGTATATTCCATAGTTTCTTTCTTGTCGGTCACGTGGTGGAGAATTTCTCCATGAATCGTAACTGCACGCTGGACCGTTGCGTCTAAAGGTACTCTGTCTCCCTTGATAATATTTATTTTGGTTCCCATATTGTCTGTTTCTCTAATTGTCTCTGTGATAGTCATTACCGCGGAGAGGTGATCTTTCCCTGTAATTATTACTACTCAGCCAACGGTTGACATACGGGTGGTGTCTGTTTTTTTCACGATTTACGTTGTATGAATAGCCTTGTCATGTCCGTTTATTACTTCTGTCATCGCGGAATTGCGATGGATGTGACCTGTAATTGTTGTGCTCCTGTTTTCGCGTTCCGCGATAGTCAGTGTCAATTTCCAATTCTTGTAACAGTCCCTGAAAAGCTTAAATGTCGTCTTTGCAAAGTCCTGCCAAAATAACATGTGGTAAATGTTTAGGCAATTTGATTAAGCAAATGCGGATGAGTTCTGAGGGGCTGTAAGGGTTTGACAGGTACTGATTATTGTGCAACATGTCTTCAAAACATTTCTCAAGACAGATTGTTCGAAATGTTTCATCATTATGATACTATGTTTTACTCGGTCTTGTGTGGCTTGAGACCAATATGTTGAGAGGAAGGCATGGTAAAATTCTCCTTCACTGTGGCAATCGCGAATGACCGATCGCATTCTTACAGCTGGTTCATTCTCTAAGTAGCCACACATAAATTCCAATCTTTGCTCTAATGACCAGTTGGGAGGAAAACAATGAGAGAATTGATGAAGCCACGCTTGTGGATGAATGTCGTTGCCGGAATTCTTAAATGTATTGAATTTACGTGTAGTAATAAACAGCTTATAGTCAAAATCATCATGTCGGCGAATCGCATGTCGGTCATTGTTACGTCGTTTCGGCGGTTCCATCTCAATATTCGGTGTACCTTGCCAATTTCTTTCATAATTTTCGAAGTGCCCTGAGTTATTGTTTTGTGGCTGTTCCGTATTTCTAAGTCCCTCTTCCCGTGTTGGAGCGCGAGTGTCCTCTGAAATACGTAATTCTTCTATTACCTGTGTCAGCTGATCTTGTGCTTCCCGGATTTCTCTTTGGTGTTGTGTATTAATTTGAGTCTGATTTTGTTTGAATTTCCTAATTTGTTCGCACCCTTCTGTGTCATTAAAGACTACCGGTTTTGTGTCATTCAGATTATCATCTACCTTCGTAGATAAATTATTTAGCTGATCCGAAAGTTCGACTACTTTCTCTGATAATGAACTAATTTCCTCCATGTGTCTTTCTGAACCAGTTTTCAGAGTATCTACTGTCCTTTAAGTTTTCCTGAGTTTTTGCAAGTTGCGTAACAGAATCGGTAGATGCAACTGAGTCAGTTTTAGCTAGCAAGGTCTCATGATTTTCATGAACAATAGTTTGCAGTTTTTTTATGGCTGCTTCGTGATTCTGTAATGCATTTTCATGCCGCGAAAAAATAGGTTGAAAATGCTCACAAATTTGTGTTTTTACGTCATTACAGACTTTTTGACATTTCGATTCAATGTTATGAAACTCAGTAGTTAAGTCTTCACGTGTTTGTTCAAGTGTGGTGTCTAAGTTCCGAAGATTTTGTTCCATTGTGTCTAACTTTTGAAACTTTTGCTGTGTTTGTATCTGATTTTCTTCCATTGTGTCTAACTTTTGAAGCTTTTGCTGTGTTTATCTCTGTTTTGTTCCATTGTGTCTAACTTTTGAAGATTTTGTCCCATTTGTTTCTGATTTTGTTCAAGCGTTGTGTCTAACTTTTGTAGCCTTTGTCCCATTTGTTGCATTAATTGTAATAACAATGCACTGGTGTCTGAAACATGTTGCTCAGTGCTATTCGGCAGTGTATTTGAACTGGCAATATTCGCTTTTTGAAAAGCAGAAAATGTGTCTTGATTATTTGAGAAAACGGTGAGGACCCAAAACTTGAGTCTACAGTATTTGCGAGATTGTGTCCTGTCATTTCGGATTCCTGAGGCGTGCAGTTGCCGACCGATCGATCGATAATGCTTCCCTGTTCACTAATTGTTTAACTGTCTACACCATTATTTGCAGCCCGCTCCATTTCCCTATGCACAATTGCCAAATTACTACTTTGAACATTAGTTAATTCATTACACGGTGGCGCTGATGCACTGCTTTCGTCTTCACTCTCATTTCTCAGTTTACTTTGGAGCCTAGTATTACGTTTTTCACGCGCCATTATTGTCACAATATTTCACACGATAACACAGAAAAGCACCATTTGAAGAGCAAAATAAGAAAACACATTAATATAGCATTGAAAATAATATGTAGTTAATTGCAAGCGCAGCTGCGAAATACTTGGTGCAAATCTACATGCATGCCACAACTGTTTTACTGTACAACAATGAAATACTACAACTACAAAGGAAATTCTCTCTATGATTACACGCTAGCAATAAACAATAGCTACACTAATTAACAAACTACAAGAAAAAATCAGAAGATTCCAGTGAGGTATCCTCGGCTAAGGCTCGACATATGAAACGTACCATTAGAAAAATTATTGAATTAGTGTGCTGATAAACCTCTTACATTATTTGATTTTCAAACAGCTGAGCAAAACTGAACGTACTCAGACATTTCGCTCTGTACCTATTCTGATCAACACTAAACTGACACACAATATATTTAGCGCAACGCAATCTGACTTTCAATAATCCCTACAAAAGAATAGCCCTGACTAACATTAACCTATACGTTTCACAAGTCTTCGTTAATCGAACTACTGCAATACAGCGAGCGCCACTACTGCCAGCTAAATAAAAGATTCAAACTACTGAAGGCACTAACTACTGACAGGCATAGTTAGCAAATGAAAGATTTTAATAGAGAACAAACAATGTATTTACCTTAATAGTGTTCGAAAGTGATAATATATATATATATATATCAGTCCATGATATCCAATATTACAAATTTACTCTTTCTGATGGACACACGTCCAGATCGTCCGCTCTCAAAATTCCACCATCTCTCTCCCCGCATCCACCACTGCTCACGGCTCACCTCCAACTGCGCAACGCTACGCTCTGTTAACAGCCAACAGCCCAACACTACAATAGCGAATATTACAACAATGCCACCCAGCCACAGACTGCACGTAGCACAGCCAGTGATTTTCATACAGACTGCTACATGGCGTTACCAATATAAAAACCTAAACAGCCTACTTACAAGGTGTTCACAATGTTGTAACGACGCGGACGTGCATTGTCGTTCATCAGTGTGATTCCCACTCCAGTATGTTCACCAAATGGAACAACAATGCACACGAGGATGTCCTCGAATGTATTGGCACAAGAGGTCTCCTACGGCCATACATTATTCCACCCCGAAACACGAATCAACTGCATTGTTAAGAGTGGCAATCTATAATACAGTAAGAGTGTAAACGTTATTCAAAAAATGTTCAAATGTGTGTAAATTCCTAAGGGACCAAACCGCTGAAGCCACCGGCCCCTAGACTTACACACTTCTTAAAAAACTTATGCTAAGAACAACATACTCAGCCATGCCCTCCGGCGAGAAGGGCTGTGCAATCCGCGACATAGCGCCTCAAACCGCGCGGTCACATCGCGCCGCAGCATACGTTATTCTCGTTGCTTCCACACGAATATCGGTATTGTCAGGGTGGAGACTGATACGGATCTCTTCAGGAATGAGTGTTGTGTCCCACTGCTGCCTAGTTCACAAAGAGTGGTTTCGTGCCCATATGACACGAGCCCATCCGGCCTCTGTGGCCCAGCGGTTCTAGGCGCTTAAGTCCGGAACCGCGTGACCGCTACGGTCGCGGGTTCGAATTCTGTCTCGGGCATGGATGTGTGTGATGACCTCAGGTTAATTAGGTTTAATTAGTTCTAAGTCTAGGCCCCCCTCTCCAAGTCCGATTCAGAGACCGAGCCTTGAGAGGTCTTCTGGCACGTAATTTCTGCTCATGTAGCTTAATTCGTATCGTCTGTGTTGACACCTGCTCGCATGCAACTTTTTGAAACTTCCACCGTAGACGTGCAACATGGCGTTTGCGAGCTTTTGCTTCCTTTCATGCGCAGATATCGGTCCCCATATCCGTTTTTTTCTTCCGCGGCCACTTCTGTGACTGCCCTTAACTGATCCCGTTGCTAGAAAAACGTTTCATTCTTTGGAGACATCACTTTGAGCGGCAGTGAACGTCGCTGCGACGTCCACCTGCCTCATTCCCTGCTTTTTTAGAGTGACTATATGGAGCCTATGATCGTACATTATTCATGTCGAGACGATACTGAAGCAACACAACTCTCGTTATGTCACGCATCAGAAGTACTGCAAAGCTTTAAGGTGACACGTTTGCCGTAGACTGCACATACTGCCCCCTCACGTTACAAATAGAGTTATTTTCACTAGAAGTACATTACAGGCAGAACAATGTGTCGATATAATAACGTATTCCGTATCAGTATTGGTTGAAAACAGTCTTGGTTGTCAGGTAGTGACTACCTGAGCCCCCATCTTACCCTGTTACTCGCTCCTGCAAATGGGAACGCGTTATGCAGATCGTGGTGCCTCTCGCGTCCATCTAGAAAAGATAACCTGAAGATGCCTAAATAAGGCGAAACGCGTTGTTGAAAAAATAAAAAAATAAAATAGCAACCAAGACTCTTTTTAACCAATGCTGTTAAGCACTGGTTTGCTGTATGCCACAGATGGATTGGAAGAATTTGTATTCCGTATCTCAACGTTCAGTATTACAGTTTCGGCACTATGCAACATTTGTTTTGACCATTGTACTTAATGCAAATGTGGGGTTGTCTCATTTAAAATTGAAATGTCGCGGCCAATTTTCTTCCCCAAATGCAGCTTGCCTTTTATCTACAAGACATTTCCTTTCTTTCCGATTGTAAATTGACCATCACATAGTCATTTTCTTACCTTTATGATCAATAACATTTGTTATCAATATTTCTAAAAAGCAATATATATATATATCCCACTGTGAGCAAAGACGGTGAATGCCTTCATGCAACAATGGTTGCGGTTGCCTGCGGAGCCATGATTGCACCGAGCAGTGCAGCTGTTCGTCCGAAGTGAGTCGACGGCCACGAATATCTTTCTTTAGGGCTCCAAAATTATGGAAATCGCTGAGCAGAGATCGGATCTTCATGGAGCATGTGCGAGGGTTTCCCAGAGGAACTTCCGCGGCGTGGTCGAAACAACAAACTCGCCATCTCTGGGAGAGTTATGATAATCTCTTTCTTCGTCTGCAAGTGCCCGCCGCTCATTGAGTTCCTGGAACGCCGCGCTGCAATTAACGCACTGCGGTACGTAGACACTCTGCAAAAATTTAAGTGCGCCATCGAGTCCAGATGCCCAGGAATGTTGACGGAAGGCATTCTTCTGTTGAAAGATAACATCCGCCCACACGTTGTCAAGGCTGTTTTAACTACGCTGTTACGTTTCGCTGGGAAACCGTTAAACACCCTCCAATCAGTCCCAGTACCTCCTCATGCGATTTATATACTTTTGGAGCACTGAAGAAAGACGTTCGTGGCCGTCGACTTGCTTCGGACGAAGAGGCGTACGCCTGGGTACAGTTACAGCTCCGTAGGCAATCGCAAACATTTGTCCACGAAGACATTGACGTCTTGTCTCAGAGGAGGATAAATGTATTAACAGTTATGATTACTTTTGAGATAATGAACAGTTTACTTACTTATTTCCCTCTGCCTCGTTTTAATTTTACTATCCCTTATATTTATTTTTAATGCGCATTCTGAATATTTCTCGTGGAAGTACCCTGTTCAGCTTCTGTCTAGCAACCATACCAAAGGCTTTGTCATTTTCTAAATACTGTAACGAAGTATGCTAGGACAATTTAGTAATAGCATCCTCAGGTGAACTGTCCAAGCAAAAATGCCGTCGAAAATGCCGAAGGCACGTTCTAAACAATGAAATGGACAATAAATGGCAGCATGCCTGCCACGAAAACAGTGAGTGAAGACTTGTTGCTTAACTAATAAAATGATAATACAGTTGTTTACAATTAACTGTATTTCCGAAAACTATTTACAATATCTTAATAAATTTCACTTAACACATACTGCTTGGCTCATTTTTCTGTGTCTGTATTTGCATCTTGAGAAAGTAACAGGCGTAGCAGATGCTATCTTTAATATACCATGTCCTGGATTAAGTCACAATCAGGTACCATTGCTAAGATGCGCAAAAGATACCGTCGTCTTGATGAAAATGAGAGAGACTTAGAAGACATGTTGAAGAGAATAGTTAGTACACTTTGCACAGAGAACTGATTAAGATTAGACAGAATTAAGACAAAGATGTTTTTGAGTAATGGAAAGGAGGACAGAAACTTGCTTCACATCAGTATGATGAATTACACCGTAGGAAACGATAGGGGTGCTGTTGAACAGCTTGTTGTGCATGAAGCGCAATTGCAACTCACGGTATGTGACTGTGTGAAGTGGATCCACAAGCAGCCTTGTTTTCGCCCGTTCCTCATTGGAGAATACACCCACAAGCCCCGTCAGGTGCACCGTGACGGAACTCCTTGTACAGCAACTCTGTGGAAAGCAGTGCTTTCATGCAGGTTGGGTCAACACCTACCTCATGTCGTAAGCCCAGTGAAAGATCTGCTTAATGTAACCCACCAAGAAAGTGTAATCTCCATTTTGTTTTCCGGATGCATGGCGTACAAGATCACCTAATCTGAATCCATGTGACATTTGGCTCTGGAGATGTCTAAAAGGACGAATTTACCAGGGACACGTTCGATCTCTACTTGACCTGCGGGCCAGTACACAGTAACACGCTGTTCAGATTTCCACCGGAACTGCTGCGAGCAACTCTTCGTCACGTATGCAGCGTCTCGTCGACGTCTCCGATGCTCGCACTGAACAAACTGTGTAAGCAGCAGTTAGTAATAAAATCAGAATTATGCCATTATCTTTCCTGCCAACGTCCCTTTCCTAATCCACTAGAATTGGAAATATCCCTTTCCCTCTTTCGTGCTGTCACAGAAGCCAGATTTTCACCTGGTGGCCAAAACTGTAACTAAGTTTTTTTCCAATGTAAATCGGTTCCAAATTAAGACATTTGAATATCCAGCAGATTTCCCTGGCGAACGATAATTACAGCCCACATTGTATCTCTGTGGGTAGCCACACTTTAATTATAACTACCTGATAAATTCAGGTTGATTGCTGCACAAGGTGAAGCATGCAATAATTTATATTTAAAAATTCATCTTCTTTCTGGTCTTATATTGTTCTCCATTAATATCTTCATCTCTGAGTAACAATTACACCCTACCTCCCCTACAATCTTCTTTGCAAAATCTAGTGGTTGTTGCTCTTATAAATTTTCCCCTGTACTTTCCTGTCTAGCGGAAAGTTGCTATTCCTGGATGCCTCCATATTCTTCTTCTCCAGGTTTCTAGCAGTTGTCGTTTCATATTCTTCAGACATACACTTTCAGTAGCTTATTCCACTATTTCATATCAATAACTGGTCTCTTATATTAAAGAGCTCTCTGCACCCTCAAAAATCTACAACCAATATCTTTTTCCCTTTGGCCATGCTGTGTTATAATAGCTCCCAAACAGGAGAAACCCAATAACGAATCAAAATTTACGAAGTAAATAAGTATTTTTTATCGATCCTTAACCATTTTCCACGCAAAAATGAAAACATGGATTTTCTTGAATTACAGCGCCAACTACAAAGTATCTAAACAAAATATTTAAGACAAAATGTACGCAGTTTTTTTATGTAGAATCTCATTCTGCAATAAAATAGTGGGTTCCCATTTGAAATTTTAAAGTTGTCTTCCGCCCCACCCCCAGGCTAATTTTAGCACCAGCAGATGTCCCCCTCGAAAATAATGAACTTTTGATTCTATACATTTTTTCGTTTGAAGCTTATTTTTCGAGTTATTCTGGTTTGTCAACTTAAAATATACACCCTGTATAGTTTGATTATTGCATTTAAACTGATCTGTAGTTAATTCTGCCGGGATATATAGATCATCATTATAATGTAGCGTATTTATTGCATTTTATGTGTTGTCCCCAGCTCATGTCACATTTGAGGATTTAATGTCACCATATCTAGTTTGTTGTTCCTGTGTGGGAGGGGCGTGGCTCATCTGCCACTTTAATTATATTTACTGCCTGCTGTTCGGTTCCCAGACACATATAACAGTACAAATATGTACTAACGCCTCTTGCATATCATTACTGTTATGATTATGCATCTGGGGTTGGTCATGACCTCTCAAAGGGGAATACCATCTGTCGTTGAAGTGGTTGTTATTTTGGTTATTATGGTAGTTTTGCCAGTCGCCATTTCCATAATATCGTAGAATACCGGTGGTCATTTTGCTTTCTTTCATTAAACTCAGGTGGTCCGTGATCTATGTGTTACGTATTTCCCATGGGACGCGGTCTTGGCTGCCTGTGGCGGTGAAGATTTTGTTGGGCTGTTATTGTTGTGGTTGTTTGCTCTTGAATCCTCTTGTATAAGATCAAGAGAATGCCAGACTAAATTAAAATGAAGACAATCAACGTCGATTTCCAGAAATTATATGACTATATCCTGGAAACTTATTGGCAGTGTGGACCTCAAAATTCTGGAATGTCCTGATTAGATATAGGTTTGTCTCAGTATCTTGTATCGTTTGGTCGTTTGGATATTTTTCTGTATACCTCTGGGGCTACCCTGTCTGTTGTTAAGACGCTCTATATTAGATATCCCCTTCGTAATACTTTGCTGTACGTACCGAGACTAATACTTTGCCAAGAATGCCCAATGAAATTGAGCATAATCTTGCAATTCTCTGTTACCTCAGTGCTCCAAAGCGCAGCCTCTGCTTGGACGAAACCTGTGATGTACTGAATCCAGTGCATGATCTGGGTAGTACATATTTAAAAGCATTTGTGAACAGGATTGGGTGCATGCTTTTTACTCGGGAATGAACACTTGAAATTGCCTATATTTACGTAGCCTTTCGCCCAGTAGGATGGATGACAATTGTGGCGCTGACCCCGTACCGTAAAAATTGTTGTCATGCAACATGCCATTATGACTTAACTCACTCCTACGCCATTGCCCACAAGACATAGGACTAACGTTTTCATTTGCTCTAACAATCATGGAGGTCGAATCATTTACACATCGCTTAACTTTCCTTAACTCTTGTTGAAATTCATGGAACTGTATTCGTGTAATCAATTTAATATCTTTATCGTACATTCCGTAGTTAAATTTTTTCCCTTTAATTTCAATATATTTTTTTACTTTCTCTATTTAATTTTCTATTTTATTCCAGTCTATGTGGTTTTTAGACTCTTTCCCGCATCAGCATCTCTGTTGCTTCTAATTAGTCGTTTCCGGTTCACTCAAGAGTCGGTCCTATCTAATCTTACCTAATAGCTTCATTGATTTACACTTAGTTTGCGTATTTAAGTTGTTTACTAATAAATTACTTCTATCTTTATTTAGCTTATCCCTGCTTTCCGTAAGCCGATTAAAACAAATGCTGGCATTTGTATTAATCGGCTTAACTATTTCTGCCGTCAGAATTTGCTAAGAAAATATCATTTATAGTGCAATAAGCTTGTACTTAACTTAGTTTTTGTATTTTGTGTTAGTTTTCGTTGTCCGTATTAGACTTTCCAGCAACAAAGTGGTCGTGGTGGAAAGTTCCCGTGGGACCAAACTGTTGGGTCGTCGTCCATAGTTTTGCACACTACTTAACCTGACTTGAACTAACTTACGCTAAGGACAATGCACACACCCATGCGCAAGGGAGGATTCGAACCTCCGACGGAGAGAGTCGCTCAAACCGTTGCAAGGCGCCTAAGACCGCACGGTTACCCAGCGCGCCATCAACGGAGCATTCAATTGAGGAAAGAGGTGGGAGCATTGTCTGACGATAGTATATTTCTGTACTCTGATGTTTGTATAAACTGAGAATCAGCGTCTTCTCTCTTCAGCTTTTTGTTTATATCGCCAGACAGTGTCGTTCAGTTCGCTCATCCAGTAACCTTTTGTAGGTCAATGGATGCTGCATATGTCGTTTCTAGGATCTTCTTTCTGAAACAGGCGTACGGCAGTGCTATTATCGCTTTTAATATTGCTTTTCCTTACATAAAGCTTAATAAATCATCTCTGAAACAATGGGAAAGCCTTGTTTAAAGTTTTCTGTATGGAAATGTATGGTCCAATTTTTACGCTGGCGATGCAAACGATAAGGTTTTATGGCTTAAACAGTATTTGCCGTTTCATTTCTTAAATATAATACGTGTTCCAGTGTCCTAGTGACACATCGATATCCGTACCTTTCCAGAATTACTCTTTCCTTTATCTCAGCATTATTCGTTCACTTACCGTTACCATTTTCTAAATATATTTTGTTTGTTATTGATCGGATTACATAAAGGAAAGACCAATTCTATTTGTAGTCAGTGGTACCATTAATTTAATTTGTCAGTGCTTGTACTGCAGTTAAGTAATGTAAAACAGCTGGATTTATAATTCTTCATAACTAGGAGAAAGATCTCCACCATTCTCTCCACACGCGCTCCTTCCATAGCACGGATTGTGACGCTGATCATAAACTAGTAGTACCAAAAGTTCTCTTCGTGCCTGAAAAGAACGAAAATGGGTCAATCTTTGCAAAATTAAGGACGCTGCAACACTAGAAATATTTGGTGATACAGTAAGGAAAGAAGTTGGCACCTGGAACGCAAACGCATCCATGACTGGAAACTGGCTGAAAATTAAAGTCACTTCTTACTGCTACTGCCAGCACTATATTAGGCACTTCGAAAATTAAATCCCAGGACCGGCTCCGCGAGACTATTGACGTCTCGAAATCCCTCCTTGACTCTAAGCGTCAGGCAATCATCAACTGGCACTCAGATTCATACAACGCTACCCCCAGGGCTCTAAGCAAAGGAAAGGCTATTATTCAGTGCACAGTCCGTAACTATGTCAACACAAACCAGGAGTAACTTCGATCAAGTATACGGGAGTATGGCGACTCTGGAGTCATCGGCGAAGTGAGTTTCGTATCAGAAGGGTGTTGGACCAACTCCTAAGAAGACTGCCCCTCGTAAGAAGCTCAATGGAACAATCATCACAGATTATAACCGTCAGTTGCAAACGATGGGTGGAAAACTATTCCGGCCTCTACTCGCACCCCTTCAATATCATTCGAAAAGCAACAGAAGAACACCTCAGTTGTCAGTTTGCCACGATCTGGAGGCCGTGCCTACTAAAGAGGAGCTTGAGAGAGCTGAGATGCGGTAGGTCCCTGGTAAAGACAATATGTACAAAGAGCTTATCAAAATAACTCCGCTTCTCCCAGTGTTCTACGACCTCTTACTGATATGAAGGGTTGAGGGTGCTACGCCTCGGGATACGTGCGATGCTAACATAATCATTCCGTACTAAGGTAAAGGCAGTCATTGTGACTGCAATTGCTATCGCGGAATTACACTGCTGAGTGTCGGCGGAAAAGCGTGTACACCAGTGGTGTTGGGCAGACTGGAGAAGCTTGGTGAGCATGTGTAACCCGAGCCCCAATGCGGTTTTCGAGCTTTAGTGAGCTACTATTTAGACGATCTTCACCCTTGGACAAATTCAGGTAAAACGCCGTGAGCAGAAGACCCTGTGAGCGTGGGGTTGATCTGAGATTATGTTATTCTGTGCAGCGGATTAATCTGAAATGTACCCTTTTCCCTGTGGCTCCTGCAAGATGCAATTTCCACCCCCAGACTACTACAGAAGTCAGACAGACGCTCCTAACGTTCTAAAGAGAAATGCCTGAAAAACTTTCAGCAATAAATATCTTCTGCAGTTGTGCGCTGTAAGGAAATGACACAAAAATTCACAGATTTTCTTACGTAAATAGTGTGATACTTGGGTACTGGAGTAGTGCTAGTTAGTGTAAAAAAAAAAAAAAAAAACTAACGAAAGTTATTATTTATTTTGCAAAAATTCTGAGAAATCACAATGGCACTTTTAGTTATTAATTGAACAAGTTATATCCTGGTTCTTTTTGGAATGTGAAGTTACCTCTCAAGGATAGGATTCGCTAATGAAATTTCTATAGAAAGTTGAAGATGGTTGTTGACTTGACAGAATGGCTGAGAGGCTCAACTTGAATAATTATCCTTTAGAATGTTGTTAGGTTCGGTCGAGGTTGTCGCGTGTGAAATGCAGTGAAGTGTACCATTTTGGAGGAAATATGGAGCTCGCAATAGCTGTAGCGCACAATACCGTAAGCTGCGATGACTGCTGTCTGCGGCGCTCCCTGCTGACAAATAAGATTGACCTTCGCCAATCAAACTCTCCCTACGCCTTGATGAAGTCAAGGATTCCTATTCGCCCCTAGTCTAACTATTGGCATGGTACACCGGTCAAATAACCAGTCCACTGCGATGCCACTCAAAAATTCGCTCACAGGCGTTCAAGTATAACTCTGTCCCTTCACATAGCACAATAAGTGTGTCGGCCAACACAGTGAACAACGCTTAATCGCAAGGACTCAATATAGAGAGTCGCACTTCGATTCGCTCTCGACAGAGGTGCTCTCCCAGTGAAGTACTGAGGAGAGACTTGTTTCTTGCTCCAAGAGTGACAACGGAACAGGGCCTCTCCATGCCAGACGTGAAGGGCTATATCTTTTGGTCTCTTCCATTACTCCTTCAGCTCAAGGCGTCAGAAATATCATCTGCCAATCAGCATTGCTCTTCTAAAATGGGAGAATGACGTTTCGTTTAAGGCGACCAATCCGGAAATCTGTAGTATCGGCGTTTGGCGTTTGCTGTCTCCCTGTGAAAATCTCTGAAACTGCATGCCATGTGTAAAGAATGCATAAGCTGGCCGCTCCCACACAATGTAGCGGAATTTGCTTTTAAGCCGAACACGGGGTTGTTCCTCCTTTCCCTCGGGCGAACGCTGTCCGCTCCATGGGCGTCCACCGGCCGATGTAGATGGGTTGGGACTGGCCTCCTGGCGTGCGGTTGCCTCTCTCGAACTAAAAGCTCCTGTGACCGTCGTGTCTGGAATGTATGTGTGTACGCCAGCCTCGAGTATTTCAACCAAGGTACGCACTTGCGATTTATTAGTTATTTGCATATACTTTACATGAATTGATACTACATTGACTTTATCTTATCGAGTTTGGGTTCGGATGAAACGTCTTGATGTGCGGAATATGATTGTGAGGGCGGAATATGTTAGCAATGAAGGTCAGGAGACCACGACGTCTTACAACCCCACTGTTCATTCCTTAACCTACCTCAATTAGGCATTTGGCACAGTCAGCAGAGAAGAATGGTATACTTTACTAGTGATTATAGGGTGCCCTCCAAATCTCCTGAAGATGGCGTTTCACGTAGATGTGCAGGGTGCTGTGATATTTGGAGAAAGCACATCAGATCCTTTTTTTATGCAAAGAGGAATTCGTCATGGATGTGTACTGGCCCCACCTAGTTTTGAATACTCTTCTCTTTACCTCTCAAAGTTGCATTCGACAAACAAATCTGGGCATCCATCAACACACAAGTTCCAACGGGAAACTTTACATCTCGTTACTCAGATCCAAGCGCTATCATGGGAATTTATTTGTAAATAACCTTTTATTTATTTACGGTGCAGCATTCATAGAAACTAGGCCTATTCGAGACGACCTCCAAAGTCTTATGAAAAAATTATCTACTGCAAGAAAGGTCTTCCCCATGTCTGTAAATGTAAGGAAGACTGTGATTATGGCGCAAGATTAGATGGTTCTTTGACGAATGCAACTGACAAATTTTTCTACCTCGGTTAGCTGGCGTCAGAAGATCATTCTCTAACGACGAAATAAATGCAGGAATTGGTAACGGAGATAATACTTTTGGGAAGCCCCGCACAAGAGTACGGAGCAAGAAACACCTTACGGTGAACAAAAAAATGCTCGTCTATGAAGCTTGCGTGCTGAGCACTCTCTTGTATGGTACTGAGAGCCGGACATCATACGCCAAAGAACAACAAAAACTCAATACCTTGCATCGGCGGTGCTTACGAAACATTCTACGTTCAGCATGGTGGGATTATTTGACAAATGAGACTTAATACTGCCAATCTACCGAGTATTTCCACCACTCTCAAGGAACGTCGCCTGCGGTGGCTGGGACAGTTACATCGAATGGACCATTCTCGTCTTCCGTGGCGCACACTACTTAGTGAGGCAACACATGCCAAGAGACCCCTCGAAGACATGCTTTGCGGTTTAATGATTGTGTCAAAATAAACACATAACACTGACTACAATAAATGGGAGGAGCTCGTCGAAGACCGCAGCAGCTGGAGGAAGCTCATCAAGGATGGCAGCAAGTTTCACGACGGCGTCCGGCTCAACGGCTCAACTGCGAAACGAAGGTACAGACAAGCGCCTTCGACGATCCCCTATCTTGGTGTGTTATGCACTTGCCCCACCCGCGCCAAGTGGGCTCTCGTTTTGGACTCCTGAGTCAGCAAAGAAAATGCCTGCATGATGCTACCTTAATCTTCCGTTAGAAAGTATATGCCATTGACCGACAGTTTTTCCACATTTAACTACAGGTCCCTTATAACTGGCTGAGTAAATGAGTTCAAAGGGCATGATAATTATGTCAAACCAGCTCCAGTAGGACCATACCTATGACAACTGTCCAATTCGAGTACACCTTCTAATTATTGTATGTCCACCATTTTGGCTAGACGTCTTGGGGACCACGACCGTTCACTATTGTAAGAAAATAAAATACCTACAGCCGTCCTTATGATTTTATTTATTGTGTAGCTACAATTCTCAGCTCTTCACTGCGCCATCTTCAGGCCGTAGTTGAAGCTGAAGGGGTTAACACGATCCATATACAGGGTGGTCCATTGATCGTGACCGGGCCAAATATCTCACAAAATACGCGTCAAACGAGAAAACTACAAAGAACGAAACTTGTCTAGCTTGAAGGGGGAAACCAGATGGCGCTATTGTTGGCCCGCTAGATGGCGCTGCCATAGGTCAAACTGATATCAACTGCGAGGTGCCGGGGCTAGCAGTGTATTTAACACAAAATTCTTCTAGAATCTACATATGTAAATGATGCTCTAAGCCCCCCTATTCTCACTCCGACTTTTGCTGTTGCACAAGGATTAAAAAAAATACGCGAACTGACTCTAATCAACCCTGCCAGTGGAGTAGAAGAGACTTTGGCACCTGCAATAATTTAATTTGATAAATAAGTTAAATAAACGAAGGTTTCATTAACATAGTGAGGAATGATAGGGTTGCTCTACCGATTAACAGAATGAAAGTTCTGTCCAAAATAACAATATGATTTATTAAGACTAAACACAAAATAATAAACAAAAACACATGAAACATTTATAATACATCAAACTGGCTCAAATTGGATACTCAAACAAACGCTGTGAAGGTGAAGTTGTCCCTAAACTAGATTGTGAGGTTTATGACGAACTGGTATGCGGAGCCAATTCCTTCCCACTCAAATCTTAAGAGAGACACACAGCTAACCCAACATTAATTGCTGCTACTCAAGACAGAACAAAGTTTTAGAAAAAGACGAACAGGCGCGCTCTGCTGAGCTCTGATTATCACCTAGGAAAATCCCTATCTGCCGGTTATTTTGGTTATTATGGTAGTTTTGCCAGTCGCCATTTCCATAATATCGTAGAATACCGGTGGTCATTTTGCTTTCTTTCATTAAACTCAGGTGGTCCGTGATCTATGTGTTACGTATTTCACATGGGACGCGGTCTTGGCTGCCTGTGGCGGTGAAGATTTTGTTGGGCTGTTATTGTTGTGGTTGTTCGCTCTTGAATGCTCTTGTATAAGATCAAGAGAATGCCAGACTAAATTAAAATGAAGACAATCAACGTCGATTTCCAGAAATTATATGACTATATCCTGGAAACTTATTGGCAGTGTGGACCTCAAAATTCTGGAATGTCCTGATTAGATATAGGTTTGTCTCAGTATCTTGTCTCGTTTAGATATTTTTCTGTATATCTCTGGGGCTACCCTGTCTGTTGTTAAGACGCTCTATATTAGATATCCCCTTCGTAATACTTTGCTGTACGTACCGAGACTAATACTTTGCCAAGAATGCCCAATGAAATTGAGCATAATCTTGCAATTCTCTGTTACCTCAGTGCTTCAAAGCGCAGCCTCTGCTTGGACGAAACCTGTGATGTACTGAATCCAGTGCATGATCTGGGTAGTACATATTTAAAAGCATTTGTGAACAGGATTGGGTGCATGCTTTTTACTCGGGAATGAACACTTGAAATTGGCTATATTTACTTAGCCTTTCGCCCAGTAGGATGGATGACAATTGTGGTGCTGACCCCGTACCGTAAAAATTGTTGTCATGCAACATGCCATTATGACTTAACTCACTCCTACGCCATTGCCCACAAGACATAGGACTAACGTTTTCATTTGCTCTAACAATCATGGAGGTCGAATCATTTACACATCGCTTAACTTTCCTTAACTCTTGTTGAAATTCATGGAACTGTATTCGTGTAATCAATTTAATATCTTTATTGTACATTCCGTAGTTAAATTTTTTCCCTTTAATTTCAATATTTTTTTTACTTTCTCTATTTAATTTTCTATTTTATTCCAGTCTATGTGGTTTTTAGACTCTTTCCCGCATCAGCATCTCTGTTGCTTCTAATTAGTCGTTTCCGGTTCACTCAAGAGTCGGTCCTATCTAATCTTACCTAATAGCTTCATTGATTTACGCTTAGTTTGCGTATTTAAGTTGTTTACCAATAAATTACTTCTATCTTTATTTAGCTTATCCCTGCTTTCCGTAAGCCGATTAAAACAAATGCTGGCATTTGTATTAATCGGCTTAGCTATTTCTGCCGTCAGAATTTGCTAAGAAAATATCATTTATAGTGCAATAAGCTTGTACTTAATTTAGTTTTTGTATTTTGTGTTAGTTTTCGTTGTCCGTATTAGACTTTCCAGCAACAAAGTGGTCGTGGTGGAAAGTTCCCGTGGGGCCAAACTGTTCGGTCGTCGGTCCATAGTTTTACACATTACTTAAACTGACTTGAACTAACTTACGCTAAGGACAATACACACACCCATGCGCAAGGGAGGATTCGAACCTCCGACGGAGAGAGCCGCTCAAACCGTTGCAAGGCGCCTAAGACCGCGCGGTTACGCCATCAACGGAGCATTCAGTTGAGGAAAGAGGTGGGAGCATTGTCTGACGATAGTATATTTCTGTACTCTGATGGTTGTATAAACTGAGAATCAGCGTCTCCTCTGTTCAGCTTTTTGTTTATATCGCCAGACAGTGTCGTTCAGTTCGCTCATCCAGTAACCTTTTGTAGGTCAATGGATGCTGCATATGTCGTTTATAGGATCTTCTTTCTGAAACAGGCGTACGGCAGTGCTATTATCGCTTTTAATATTGCTTTTCCTTACATAAAGCTTAATAAATCATCTCTGAAACAATGGGAAAGCCTTGTTTAAAGTTTTCTGTATGGAAATGTATGGTCCAATTTTTACGCTGGCGATGCAAACGATAAGGTTTTATGGCTTAAACAGTCTTTGTCGTTTCATTTCTTAAATATAATACGTGTTCCAGTGTCCTAGTGACACATCGATACCCGTACCTTTCCAGAATTACTCTTTCCTTTATCTCAGCATTATTCGTTCACTTACCGTTACCATTTTCTAAATATATTTTGTTTGTTATTGATCGGATTACATAAAGGAAAGACCAATTCTATTTGTAGTCAGTGGTACCATTAATTTAATTTGTCAGTGCTTGTACTGCAGTTAAGTAATGTAAAACAGCTGGATTTATAATTCTTCATAACTAGGAGAAAGATCTCCACCATTCTCTCCACACGCGCTCCTTCCATAGCACGGATTGTGACGCTGATCATAAACTAGTAGTACCAAAAGTTCTCTTCGTGCCTGAAAAGAACGAAAATGGGTCAATCTTTGCAAAATTAAGGACGCTGCAACACTAGAAATATTTGGTGATACAGTAAGGAAAGAAGTTGGCACCTGGAACGCAAACGCATCTATGACTGGAAACTGGCTGAAAATTAAAGTCACTTCTTACTGCTACTGCCAGCACTACATTAGGCACTTCGAAAATTAAGTCCCAGGACCGGCTCCGCGAGACTATTGACGTCTCGAAATCCCTCCTTGACTCTAAGCGTCAGGCAATCATCAACTGGCACTCAGATTCATACAACGCTACCCCCAGGGCTCTAAGCAAAGGAAAGGCTATTATTCAGTGCACTGCCCGTAACTATGTCAACACAAACCAGGAGTAACTTCGATCAAGTATACGGGAGTATGGCGACTCTGGAGTCATCGGCGAAGTGAGTTTCGTATCAGAAGGGTGTTGGACCAACTCCTAAGAAGACTGCCCCTCGTAAGAAGCTCAATGGAACAATCATCACAGAGTATAACCGTCAGTTGCAAACGATGGGTGGTAAACTATTCCGGCCTCTACTCGCACCCCTTCAATATCATTCGAAAAGCAACAGAACAACACCTCAGTTGTCAGTTTGCCACGATCTGGAGGCCGTGCCTAGTAAAGAGGAGCTTGAGAGAGCTGAGATGCGGTAGGTGCCCTGGTAAAGACAATATGCACAAAGAACTTATCAAAATAACTCCGCTTCTCCTAGTGTTCTACGACCTCTTACTGATATGAAGGGTTGAGGGTGCTACGCCTCGGGATACGTGCGATGCTAACATAATCATTCCGTACTAAAGTAAAGGCAGTCATTCTGACTGCAATTGCTACCGCGGAATTACACTGCTGAGTGTCGGCGGGAAAGCGTGTACCCCAGTGGTGCTGGGCAGACTGCAGAAGCTTGGTGAGCATGTGTAACCCGTGCCCCAATGCGGTTTTCGAGCTTCGTGAGCTACTAGTTAGACGATCTTCACCCTTGGACAAATTCAGGTAAAACACCATGAGCAGAAGACCGTGTGAGCGTGCGGTTGATCTGAGATTATGTTATTCTTTGCAACGGATTAATCTGAAATGTACCCTTTTCCCCGTGGCTCCTACAAGATGCAATTTCCACCCCCAGACTACTACAGAAGTCAGACAGACGCTCCTAACGTTCTAAAGAGAAATGCCTGAAAAACTTTCAGCAATAAATATCTTCTGCAGTTGTGCGCTGTAAGGAAATAACACAAAAATTCACAGATTTTCTTACGTAAATAGTGTGATACTTGGGTACTGGAGTAGTGCTAGTTAGTGTAAAAAAAAACTAACGAAAGTTATTATTTATTTTGCAAAAATTCTGAGAAATCACAATGGCACTTTTAGTTATTAATTGAACAAGTTATATCCTGGTTCTTTTTGGAATGTGAAGTCACCTCTCAAGGATAGGATTCGCTAATGAAATTTCTATAGAAAGTTGAAGATGGTTGTTGACTTGACAGAATGGCTGAGAGGCGCGCCTACTCAACTTGAATAATTATCGTTTAGAATGTTGTTAGGTTCGGTCGAGGTTGTCGAGTGTGAAATGCAGTGAAGTGTACCATTATGGATGAAATATGGAGCTCGCAATAGCTGTAGCGCACAATACCGTAAGCTGCGATGACTGCTGTCTGCGGCGCTCCCTGCTGACAAATAAGATTGACCTTCGCCAGTCAAACTCTCCCTACGCCTTGATGAAGTCAAGGATTCCTATTCGCCCCTAGTCTAACTATTGGCGTGGTACACCGGTCAAATAACCAGTCCACTGCGATGCCACTCAAAAATTCGCTCACAGGCGTTCAAGTATAACTCTGTCCCTTCACATAGCACAATAAGTGTGTCGGCCAACACAGTGAACAACGCTTAATCGCAAGGACTCAATATAGAGAGTCGCACTTCGATTCGCTCTCGACAGAGGTGCTCTCCCAGTGAAGTACTGAGGAGAGACTTGTTTCTTGCTCCAAGAGTGACAACGGAACAGGGCCTCTCCATGCCAGACGTGAAGGGCTATATCTTTCGGTCTCTTCCATTACTCCTTCAGCTCAAGGCGTCAGAAATATCATCTGCCAATCAGCATTGCTCTTCTAAAACGGGAGAATGACGTTTCGTTTAAGGCGACCAATCCGGAAATCTGTAGTATCGGCGTTTGGCGTTTGCTGTCTCCCTGTGAAAATCTCTGAAACTGCATGCCATGTGTAAAGAATGCGTAAGCTGGCCGCTCCCACACAATGTAGCGGAACTTGCTTTTAAGCCGAACACAGGGTCGTTCCTCCTTTCCCTCGGGCGAACACTGTCCGCTCCATGGGCGTCCACCGGCCGATGTAGATGGGTTGGGACTGGCCTCCTGGCGTGCGGTTGCCTCTCTCGAACTAAAAGCTCCTGTGACCGTCGTGTCTGGAATGTATGTGTGTACGCCAACCTCGAGTATTTCTACCAAGGTGCGCACTTGCGATTTATTAGTTATTTGCATATACTTTACATGAATTCATACAACATTGACTTTATCTTATCGAGTTTGGGTTCGGATGAAACGTCTTGATGTGCGGAATATGATTGTGAGGGCGGAATATGTAAGCAATGAAGGTCAGGAGACCACGACATCTTACAACCCCACTGTTCATTCCTTAACCGACCTAAATTAGGCATTTGGCACAGTCAGCAGAGAAGAATGGTATACTTTACTAGTGATTATAGGATGCCCTCCACATCTCCTGAAGATGGCGTTTCACGTAGATGTGCAGGGTGCTGTGATATTTGAAGAAAGCACAACAGATCCCTTTTTTAAGCAAAGAGGAATTCGTCATGGATGTGTACTGGCCCCACCTAGTTTTGAATACTCTTCTCTTTACCTCTCAAAGTTGCATTCGACTAACAAATCTGGGCATCCATCAACACACAAGTTCCAACAGGAAACTTTACATCTCGTTACTCAGATCCAAGCGCTATCATGAGAATTTATTTGTAAATAACCTTTTATTTATTTACGGTGCAGCATTCATAGAAACTAGGCCTATTCGAGACGACCTCCAAAGTCTTATGAAAAAATTATCTAATGCAAGAAAGGTCTTCCCCATGTCTGTAAATGTAAGGAAGACTGTGATTATGGCGCAAGATTAGATGGTTCTTTGACGAATGCAACTGACAAATTTTTCTACCTCGGTTAGCTGGCGTCAGAAGATCATTCTCTAACGACGAAATAAATGCAGGAATTGGTAACGGAGATAATACTTTTGGGAAGCCCCGCACAAGAGTACGGAGCAAGAAACACCTTACGGTGAACAAAAAAATGCTCGTCTATGAAGCTTGCGTGCTGAGCACTCTCTTGTATGGTACTGAGAGCCGGACATCATACGCCAAAGAACAACAAAAACTCAATACCTTGCATCGGCGGTGCTTACGAAACATTCTACGTTCAGCATGGTGGGATTATTTGACAAATGAGACTTAATACTGCCAATCTACCGAGTATTTCCACCACTCTCAAGGAACGTCGCCTGCGGTGGCTGGGACAGTTACATCGAATGGACCATTCTCGTCTTCCGTGGCGCACACTACTTAGTGAGGCAACACATGCCAAGAGACCCCTTGAAGACATGCTTTGCGGTTTAATGATTGTGTCAAAATAAACACATAACACTGACTACAATAAATGGGAGGAGCTCGTCGAAGACCGCAGCAGCTGGAGGAAGCTCATCAAGGACGGCAGCAAGTTTCACGACGGCGTCCGGCTCAACGGCTCAACTGCGAAACGAAGGTACAGACAAGCGCCTTCGACGATCCCCTATCTTGGTGTGTTATGCACTTGCCCCACCCGCGCCAAGTGGGCTCTCGTTTTGGACTCCTGAGTCAGCAAAGAAAATGCCTGCATGATGCTACCTTAATCTTCCGTTAGAAAGTATATGCCATTGACCGACAGTTTTTCCACATTTAACTACAGGTCCCTTATAACTGGCTGAGTAAATGAGTTCAAAGGGCATGATAATTATGTCAAACCAGCTCCAGTAGGACCATACCTATGACAACTGTCCAATTCGAGTACACCTTCTAATTATTGTATGTCCACCATTTTGGCTAGACGTCTTGGGGACCACGACCGTTCACTATTGTAAGAAAATAAAATACCTACAGCCGTCCTTATGATTTTATTTATTGTGTAGCTACAAGTCTCAGCTCTTCACTGCGCCATCTTCAGGCCGTAGTTGAAGCTGAAGGGGTTAACACGATCCATATACAGGGTGGTCCATTGATCGTGACCGGGCCAAATATCTCACAAAATACGCGTCAAACGAAAAAAACTACAAAGAACGAAACTTGTCTAGCTTGAAGGGGGAAACCAGATGGCGCTATTGTTGGCCCGCTAGATGGCGCTGCCATAGGTCAAACTGATATCAACTGCGAGGTGCCGGGGCTAGCAGTGTATTTAACACAAAATTCTTCTAGAATCTACATATGTAAATGATGCTCTAAGCCCCCCTATTCTCACTCCGACTTTTGCTGTTGCACAAGGATTAAAAAAAATACGCGAACTGACTCTAATCAACCCTGCCAGTGGAGTAGAAGAGACTTTGGCACCTGCAATAATTTAATTTGATAAATAAGTTAAATAAACGAAGGTTTCATTAACATAGTGAGGAATGATAGGGTTGCTCTACCGATTAACAGAATGAAAGTTCTGTCCAAAATAACAATATGATTTATTAAGACTAAACACAAAATAATAAACAAAAACACATGAAACATTTATAATACATCAAACTGGCTCAAATTGGATACTCAAACAAACGCTGTGAAGGTGAAGTTGTCCCTAAACTAGATTGTGAGGTTTATGACGAAGTGGTATGCGGAGCCAATTCCTTCCCACTCAAATCTTAAGAGAGACACACAGCTAACCCAACATTAATTGCTGCTACTCAAGACAGAACAAAGTTTTAGAAAAAGACGAACAGGCGCGCTCTGCTGAGCTCTGATTATCACCTAGGAAAATCCCTATCTGCCGGTGCTGCGGACATACATTACCAAACTGTCTTCTTAACTGCCAGAAAACGATCTGGCGTACCGGAGGCGATGGCTGGTTGCTTCGACGTCCTCGACCGAAAGGCGAGAGCCGACTGCCTAGAGCACCCATACAGGCCGAACACACAACATTCCCGCCCCCACGACAGTGGCCGTGGTTAAACGTTCCAATCAGCAACTCGAAAACCGGCGGAAAATTCCACTCCATTGCCGGAGCACTACCATTCCACCAATGGAGATTCTTGGCGCCAATTTCTGCGCTGATTTTGCTACGTCACGGAGCTATGCCCTGAGCAAGCCAATCACAATTACTATTTTTCAGAAAGCGCGGGAATTTTCCCGCCACAACTACCTGGGTACACAAGTCATTCCCACGCCTCGCTGGTAGCCCGCCAGAAAGTGTTTTCGCTAAGATTCTGCGAAGTAACGGAACCTCTAGCCCAGCCGCTACTTCAGACCCCTCCAGGCGTGTCTTTTGACAATGTCGGCGTCTGCAAAGCATTCACTCGACTTCCTCACACCCGTCGGCTTAACCCTTTCCAGATCAGCGGAGCACGCCTGTCACTGGACCACCCAGGTGACGAGAGACGCCGCGTGGGACGTCCGCGTGTGAAGGAATAGCAACTTTTCACCGCATACAATTAGAGACGAATATCGTAAGATGGAAATATGAGAGGGGGCTCACTTAGGAGCAAGGTAGTGAGTCAATCGCCCAAGAACAATCTCGCAAACTGACTCCACATGCCGCACGCTATAAAGAAAATCACTGCAACTGAAAAATGCAGCTCATAGAGGGAGGATTATTTATGATGTAGCCAACTTCACCTTCTTAATATGGAACACTAACACTCACATCGCACATCCATACCCAGGGAGCCCCTTCCAAACACCGATCCACACAGACATTCACGCTCTAAATATGGCCCGGGCATCTGAGCCAAATATGGAGCAGTTTATTCTTTACAATCAGAGTTGTAGTGCTCCGCAATTAAATGCCCAAGATGTTACAACAATTTGTATCATTAAACTAACCTGAACTCACTCACACATGATACTATTTAAGTTAACAATCTCTTTGTGAGCTTTCAGAATCTAATTACAACCTCCGATTCATTCTGTCTCCCTGCAGCAAGAATAACCTTTACAAAATGTTCCCTGAACTGATGGTCCATTCACAATGACAGTGGTGGTATCTGTTTCAGTTTATGTGGACTTCAGGCACACTGTTTACATACACACAACAATAAATACAAAATACAAAAAAAACATGGTGTGGAGAACAATACAGTAATTTGTAATAAGAATTGGAGTGTAAAACACAAACACATACAAGGTATAACATACATTACAAAAACAACATAAGAGAAAGAAATTTAAGAAAAAAGCAAGGTTCATGGGGCATCAAGTTGTGCGTGCACATTGCACAAAGTTCACGACTGTGCTGAGAATGAGGGACTAAATCACATTGTTAGAAATATTCGAAGCACTTGACAAATTCCACAGTACTGACATCACATAGGGCTAAACGTCGGATGTTGTTGCTACGTTGTTGCAGCGGCAATAGGGTGTGCTTGAGCATCTGCAGTACTCTGTTGAGATTGCACCAAGACCCACGCATATGATCACGGCAGTACGGTAGGAAGACACAGTGATAGGCTCTCCTCACGTCGATTAATTGTGTCTGAGGTCTACTTGTTGAGATACATCACTAGTCTAGGTCTCTTCTCTCGCTGGACAGTACTTTACGTTTCCCAATATTGCAGTTCGACGAGGGATGATGGCACGTGGAGTGACTCCACAAGTGTGTGAGGTCATCCATACAAAATCGAACTAGGAGCGACGATTGCTAAAACTGCTCTCTAATAGAGAGGAGAAGTTAGAAATGAGGCCATACATTTGTTAGTGTGGCACGATACTGCTTTGTGTATGCAGATCGGCCAATGCTAGTGAGTTGTAAAAACCCAAGGAGGTGAGTATATAGCGTCGCTTTCTGTCCTGAGGCACATGAGGCGCAGGTTCTGACACTATATGTGATCTTCTTCGTGTACTCACGACAACGTGGTCTGCCGCAGGGAATCCCTCCAAACGGCTGCCGCGTCCGGAGAACTAGCAGGCTGTCGCGTGTGGGTCGCATGTCAATGTCAATGGCCAGCCTCACTTTCGCTCGTGGCCCGGTGAGGATCCCGCCTAATCCCGCAGGTATACGGCCCGGTGACTGTCAGCTTGCAGGACCGGACGCTCACCTTCTTGCAGGTAGCCGAAGACCTCTTGTTTTTGCGCTGGCTGGCCTCTGCATTGCCACGATACCCGTCATCTGCACAGTTCTGACAAAAATCTTATGCCTAACTTTCTCCCATGACCTTCTATGTTATAATAAATTTACATAATGACACATTGATTTTCTGTCATTTCACACACTCTTATTTTACTTTTATAGTTATTAATCTATGGCTATCTTGGTGTATCAAATTTAGACATGGAAATAATTTATCTTGATATTTGTGTAGAGACCGGTCTCACTACTGTACATGGTGTGTGACGCTACACTGGATGAACAGCTAAATGTGCGGGCCCGCACCAATATTACTATTACTTATATAGATCGACAGTAGACATGCTCAAGAATTAACTACCATATGCCAACGATCTACATTCTATGACTTCTGAATAAATTATGTTATTATGCAGGCTGAAGTTTAACTGAGCTATAAAGAACATGCAACTATTCTACGTTCGCTCGCCGGTCGTCCCTCCATCTCGGGTCTGTGATTTGATGACCTGAAAAATAACATCCCAACAGGCGCGCGCCAAACACTTGTGGTAGAAAACCCCCACAATATTAATCTAGTTATTGTTAAATCCTACAGTTTAACTTATCCTAGTATATCGCACCCTTTTATTTATTTATTTATTATTATTTTTTGTTTACCTTATACAGTACTCTTACATAATTCCTGTTCCTCGCCGCTATTGACGACAGTGATGTGCGCGCCGTGCGACATGGCCTCCGAGTTCTCACTACGCCTCACTGAAACTCCAGAGACTGGGTTAGCTATGGCTATACAAGACAATAAATTTATAGTTGCAACTTCTTTTTCTATGTTATGCAGTATTCGCGATCAAAGCACACCTTTCCAGAGGCAATGTAATATGACCAAGCCAGGACTGGTTCCTGTTGAGGATTCCGTCGCCCACCACACATCAGCTACACAGTATGTCACGAATTTCCAAGTATAATTCCTTTGTTGTGACAGTCACAAGCAGCACGCTAAATCCCCAACCAGCACATTGGCATGGTAGGCTTTATGCCCGCATGTCTACCGTCTAGGCCCTAGGGCACCATTGGAGTCAAACGCTCACAGGTTCACCCCGACTTGCAAAACAACGATGCTGGCGCATCACTGTAAAAACTATACTGCCCATGTTCATCCTCGAAATCACGCAATATACCACAATCTTGCAGTGCACTGACGCGTGCCTGCAAGCATTGGTATGAACGTTTCACGAACTGGTTGTGGCCGCTATGGAGCGTATCACGACTTCTCAGAACGCTTGTAAGAGCACGCTCTTGTATGCGCCCGTTTGTGCGACATCTCCTCACTCATCATTATCCCTCAACATGGACACCAGACAGGAAAGGACTAAAACATTGCATCATGGAAAGATAGTGTCTCCTACTCCACTGACATTGGAAGTCGCGAACAAAAAAAAAAAAAAAAAAAAAAAAAAAAAAAAAAATGATAGCAGCAGTAAATTTTTATGCGAGACAACGCAGCGTGTTAATACTTTAGCAATCTTAATCTATTAATGCAACGATTATCGTTCCCCGAAGAAGGTTCATATATTTGCCTATTCTACTACGTACACCACTTACACTACTACTATAGCAAGGTTCATGTATTTGCCCATTCTACTATGTACACCACTTACACTACTACTATTCCACGAACTCCTTTATGTGAGAGATGTGGTGGAGTCCTATGGACTTCTTTCCTTTCAGCGTCTCCAATTCGTAAGCATTGTGGTGAGCTGCTCTTCTTATACGGTACGGGCCGTTGTAAACAGAATAGAATTTTTGGCATTTCATTTTTTGTTTGTTCGAAAGTCGGAAAGACTTCACGAGCACCTTTTGTCCAATTTGGAAGTGTCGTAGACGAGCTCCCCTGTCGGCACGTCTCTTCCTGACCTCTGCTGCAGCCCGTATCCTCTTGAGAACCAAATCCACTATGGCTTGGTGCTGCGTTCGCGCCCTTGGTGGGAAGTTTACGACCTCGGTTATCAAGTCCTTAGGAATCCGGTTTTTCAGTACTGTAATGGGTGCCAATTTTGTTATCCCATGGGGTGCCTCATTGATCACCTCCTGGAAATCTTTAAGGAAAACGTCCCATGTCGTGTGCTGTTTGTTACAGTACAACCGGCACAAGTTTCCGAGTTCCTTAATAACCCGTTCTGCAGCATTCGAGCTCGGATGGTGTGAAGATATAAAAATGGGATCAATTTTACATCCACGCAACGTCTCCTTCCATGTTTTTGACTTAAACTGTGGCCCGTTATCAGAAATAATTTTACTCACATGACCAACCTATGGTAGGAAATCCCGGATTAGGGCTCGTGATACAGTTCGTCCTGTCGCCCTCTTCAGTGGCGTAAAGGTAACGTATTTGGACGTTAGTTCAACAAACACTAATACGTAAGTATATCCTCTTCTTGTTCTTGGCAAAGGTCCCATCAAATCTGTTGCTGCTAATTGTCTTAATTTGGTCGGTACGATTGGGTATAATGGTGCCTGCATGCTCACAGTGGTGTGCTTAGCCTTTTGGCAGTCTTTACACACCGACAGTACCCTCCGTATTCGACGCTCCATGTTTCGAAAGTAACACATGGTCCTTAGCTTGAGATTGCACTTGCGTGGTCCGAAGTGTCCATAGCTGAGGTGAGTATGCCGTATAACCTTGTTTATTAGGTGTTCAGGGATGCATACCCCCCATTCAGTGTCATTGGCATAATTTCGGTGGAAAATTATGCCTTTCCGCAAGAGGTAGAACTGCCTGACGGCGGTGTGTCTTCTGTCTATCCATTTCTGTTTCCATAACACTAGGGCAGGGTCCTTGTCTTGCTCCTTCTTGATGTCCTGCATACTACAGGTAATAAAATTTTCAAAGGCTACTTTCTGCATATAGAAAAGGCAGTAGTGATTTTCCTCCAGATCTTCTTCCATGTTGTGCTCAAATCCGATCGGTGACCGTGATAAGGCGTCTGCAATAATGTTCTGACTGCCGGGGATATATTCTATCGAAAAGTTGTACTGCTGCAGATATGATGCCCACCTAATGAGCCGCCTGTGATTAAGCTTTGCAGTCATCAAGAACTCGAGTGCCTTGTGGTCTGTGTAGACCCTCGTCTTGCGACCAAATAGAAGGTATCTGAATTTTTCAAGCGCCCATACAATAGCCAGCGCCTCTAACTCGGTTACTGAGTAATTCCTCTCACTCTTGGCTAGTACTCTGCTACAAAACGCAATTGTCTTCCACACCCTGTTTCCTTCATGTACATAGTCTTGGAACACCATGACACCCAGACCTGAGTATGAACTGTCCGTTACTATGCAAAGCTCTTCTGCTAAATTAGGGTGTGATAGGATGGGTGCTTGTAATAATGCGAATTTTAATGCTTTCCATTCGGATTCGGCCGCCTCATCCCATTCCCAAGGAATCTTCTTTCCTGTAAGTTGATGCAACCTAGGACTGCTCTGAGTTTTGACATGTATAAAGCGGTTGTAAAAATTTATGATCCCCAAGAACCCCCTTAACTGCTTCTTTGTCGTAGGAATGGGAAACTTTTCAATCGCTTCGATCTTTTCGGGATTTGGCGCAATGCCCTCACCCGTGATGATATGTCCTAGAAATTTGACAGAGGACGTCCCAAAATTCGATTTTTCGATATTGATAGTCACTCCATATTCCTTGAATGTCGCAAGGAGTTCACCGAGGACCGCATTGTGCTCTCCCCAAGATTTCTCCGCGATCAGCAAATCGTCCACATAGCTGGTGACATGACGTTTCAACTTATCGCTTAGTATGCCGTCCAGCCCCCGAATGAATGCGGCAGACGAAATGTTCAAACCAAATGGGAGACGACAAAACCGGTAACATCTTCCAAATGCTAAAAAGGCTGTGTACTGTCTGCAATTTGGATGGAGCTCGATCTGCCAGAAACTCGATTTTAGATCAACTGATGAGAAGATTGATATTCCATGGAAGTTTTGTAAGAGTTCCTCTAATCGTTCCGGTCTGTCTGTTTCGGGTTCTATTATGGTATTAATTTGTCGCGAGTCCAAGACTAAACGAATACTACCATCTGCCTTCTCGACTACTCTTAACGGGTTATTATAGGCTGAAGCCGTAGGTTCTATTATTCCTTCACTCAGCATTCGCGTAATTTCAGCTGCTACTTTCTGTCGATATGCCAAGGGGATTGGATAGGGTGGCACACGAAACTGGTTGTGCGGACGTACACGAAATTCAAATTGGAAGTTCTTTATTGATCCTGTCTTGGGAAGGAAGACCTCCGTATGTTCTACTAGTAATTTATGAAGTTCTTTGCGGTGGTCGCACCTTATATTCTTTATTGCTTCCACTTTTTCTCCTATTTTCTCCTTTATTTCTCCCATTCTTCCGACTTCATTCTCATCCGTGTCCTCTCCCCCACCCGCAACGTCGACCTGTTCTTCCTTTCTGTCTTTCAGACACGCATAGTTTATCCGTACACAGTTAGACGGTAGTTGAGCTGGGATCAGCTGGTCGTCGAACTTAATGTGGACGGGATTCCCTTTCCTCAAAACCACTTCACCTCGTCCTAGATCAACTATCGCTTCATGTTCATTTAGGAAGTCCGTTCCTATTATCATGTCGATCGCCAGATTTGGCACGATCCAGAAGTTAGACTCTATTTTGTGTCCTTGGCAGGAGAATTCCAGTCTTGTTTGTTGGGTGACCTCCGTATATTTACTCGCTAATGCCCCTTTTATTTTGGTTTTCTTAACCGATAGAACAGGCCAGTCCATCTCCTGAGAGCACCTCTTGTATGCTGCCTCAGATATTGCTGTTATGTAGCTTCCACTATCTATTATCGCATTCATACTCTTTTCAGCTATTGCTAGTGTGATAAGAGGCTGCCGATCTTGTCGAGGAGTTGCTTTATGTTCCTCGAGCAGGATTTCTGATAAATCTTCGTAATGTATCATCCGTAGTTGGCCAGGTCCGAGATTACGTGCGAAATTCCGGCGGCCTGTGTTCGCACTAGTCTGGCGTCAATCCCTTGTTAAGCTCCCCCTCCTCTGACGTGCATTAGGATTTGCGGGTCTAGTTTCAATCTCCTGGTTCCACTGTTGTCCTTGGTCTCGCTCTCTCCAATTACGGTCGCTTTGCCGTTCGTTATTCCTCCTATCCCAGATTCCTTGTCTAGATTGACCCTGCTCCCTGACGTTCTGGTTTCCGTGTCTTTGGTTTCCATAACCTTGAATAGCGTAACCTTGACTTCCGTAACCCTGGTTTCCTAACTGACCAGTGCGATTATGCGATCTGTTGTCGTCTTCCCTTCCTGGCCCGTGATATTTGTTACTTTGCCCCTTCTTCCTGTCCTTTGCGTCTTGTTTATCAAAGACTACTTCGAGTTCGCGCAATAGACTCTTGAATGCTTCTATGTCAGATCCACACTTCCCGACAAGTGTCTGTTGGTACCTAACTGGCAATTTGGAAAAGCAAAATTTAATGATTTCTCCGTTGGTATATGGACTATCTAAAAATTGATTCTTCTTGAGTAACTCATCAAGAAATTTGGTTGCGCTCCTATGCCCGGACACTTCCAGTTCAGGACAAAATATTATTTCCTCTTTAATCCTGTCTTGCGTTTCCTTTGACCAGTAGGTCCGCAGGAATGCACCAACAAATTCCTGATAAGTCCGACACGTCACTGCCACACCCCGCATCTTTTCCGCGGCTTGGCCTTCGATGTGTCCACACATGAATTCTAATTTTGCCTGGGTTGGCCATGATGCCGGTTATGAATTTGTAAACTGCATCACCCAGCTCTTCGGATGCATCGACCCTCCATTTCCTTTGAACTTCTGGAATTTTAGTATCGACAGGAAGTGATTGTGATCAAAATCCTGTCTGATCCTCGCACTGGTGTTGCCACTCGTTTCCGATACTTGCACGTCTGCTGAGTGTCCTGCTCTATCTTGCTGATAACTGTGATGTGCTACCTCTGTATCACAGTGGAAGTGGCACTCAGAATTCACTCTCCTAAGTGGGCTATAATTATTGGAGCTATTACTCGCTGTTTCTGCGTGTGCATTGTTAGTTCCACACTCGGTCATTGGGCTAGAGCACGGCGGGCTTTTCCTCGGAGACACAATTCTGTGTACTCCATCATTGGTATCCGAACGCGCAGTGCTCGTGTGCCCGTTTTGCTCTAGTTTTGCTATCCGACTCTCTACTTCTTCCATTCGTTTCGTGGTGTTCGCAACCGCGATATTACCTTCAGTTTTTAAGAATGCTAGGGATTTTGAGTGGGATTGTGTTGTACGTCGCAAGCGCCCTGCGAGTTTAGAAGTTGCTTCTGCGACTTTCATTGCCTCTATTGCTGCCGTTTTGGCCAGGCCTGCTGCTTTTTGTGCAGCCATTGACATTTGTTTTACTTCTCCACATTCTTTCTTTATTGTTAGTAATTCCCCACGAATTTCCCCTGTATGCGAAATTATTGCCTCAGTGTCCTTCTTACGCTGTTCGTCAGCTTCTTCCTTCTCCTTCTTACGTTGTTTCTCCTCTTCTTCCTTCTCCCTCTTACGCTGTTCGTCAGCTTCTTCCTTCTCCTTCTTATGTTGTTTCTCCTGTTCTTCCTTCTCCCTCTTACGCTGTTCGTCAGCTTCTTCCTTCTCCTTCTTACGTTGTTTCTCCTCTTCTTCCTTCTCCCTCTTACGCTGTTCGTCAGCTTCTTCCTTCTCCTTCTTATGTCGTTTCTCCTCTTCTTCCTTCTCCCTCTTACGCTGTTCGTCAGCTTCTTCCTTCTCCTTCTTACGTTGTTTCTCCTCTTCTTCCTTCTCCCTCTTACGCTGTTCGTCAGCTTCTTCCTTCTCCTTCTTATGTTGTTTCTCTTCTTCCTTCTCCCTCTTACGCTGTTCGTCAGCTTCTTCCTTCTCCTTCTTACATTGTTTCTCCTCTTCTTCCTTCTCCCTCTTACGCTGTTCGTCAGCTTCTTCCTTCTCCTTCTTACATTGTTTCTCCTTTTCTTCCTTCTCCCTCTTACGCTGTTCGTCAGCTTCTTCTTTCATTGATCGTAGGAAGCTCAGTATTTGGTTTACGTCATCTTTTTGATCCTCTTCAAACGTGGGAGATGTAACTCTGGACACCTGGGCGCTAGAGCTCTGACGTGGTCGAGCTAGCCCCTGTCTGCTCTCGTTCGTTTGATTATAAACTTCTGCTACCGTCTCGACATGTGTGCCTGTCTCTGTTTCATCCTCTACTTCACTATCATAATCATGGCCGCAACGCTGCTCTGAGATCGCGTCCAAATCACCTTCCTCATCAATGACCCTGGCGTCCTGTCCTGCTAAAAATGTGCCCATCTCATCTCTGAACCTATTCCCATCAGTAAACTGCCCCTTATCCATTATGCTATCCTCTTTTGTTTTAGCTTCGCTCGATAATAGTCGTGCCTTACTTCTCGTTATCATTCATGAAAAACAAATTTATCTAAAATGCACAATAAAATTAACCTACTCCATATATTTTTTGCACATAGACATAAAATTTCAACAACGCCTCTCCAACGCTGTAATTATACGCACGATTTGTTGTGGTACAGAAACCGCACACAAACCCGACAAAGTGTGATGTGATACGGACACACCATCAAAGGAACACAAAAACAATGAACAAAAGAATATATACACTGAAAACAAAAACTGTAATCATGCGCCGCTTCTTAAAACTAAATGTGGAACTACCAGAAAAAAAACTTGGGTATTAATCAATAAAAAAAATTAAGCAAAAAAAATTCTGAATGTCCCTACTACTAACAATACTTGCTTATCAGCGATTCACAGGAAAGATCCGAGGCTAAGGGTCGCCATTTTATGCGAGGTGCCGGGGTTAGCAGTGTATTTAACACAAAATTCTTCTAGAATCTACATATGTAAATGATGCTCTAAGCCCTCCCTATTCTAACACCGACTTTTGCTGTTGCACAAGGATTAAAAAAATACGCGAACTGACTCTAATCAACCCTGCCAGTGGAGTAGAAAAGAGTTTGGCACCTGCAATAATTTAATTTGATAAATAAGTTAAATAAACGAAGGTTTCATTAACATAGTGAGGAATGATAGGGTTGCTCTACCGATTAACAGAATGAAAGTTCTGTCCAAAATAACAATATGATTTATTAAGACTAAACACAAAATAATAAACAAAAACACATGAAACATTTATAATACATCAAACTGGCTCAAATTGGATACTCAAACAAACGCTGTGAAGGTGAAGTTGTCCCTAAACTAGATTGTGAGGTTTATGACGAAGTGGTATGTGGAGCCAATTCCTTCCCACTCAAATCTTAAGAGAGACACACAGCTATCCCAACATTAATTGCTGCTACTCAAGACAGAACAAAGTTTTAGAAAAAGACGAACAGGCGCGCTCTGCTGAGCTCTGATTATCACCTAGGAAAATCCCTATCTGCCGGTGCTGCGGACATACATTACCAAACTGTCTTCTTAACTGCCAGAAAACGATCTGGCGTACCGGAGGCGATGGCTGGTTGCTTCGACGTCCTCGACCGAAAGGCGAGAGCCGACTGCCTAGAGCACCCATACAGGCCGAACACACAACATTCCCGCCCCCACGACAGTGGCCGTGGTTAAACGTTCCAATCAGCAACTCGAAAACCGGCGGAAAATTCCACTCCATTGCCGGAGCACTACCATTCCACCAATGGAGATTCTTGGCGCCAATTTCTGCGCTGATTTTGCTACGTCACGGAGCTATGCCCTGAGCAAGCCAATCACAATTACTATTTTTCAGAAAGCGCGGGAATTTTCCCGCCACAACTACCTGGGTACACAAGTCATTCCCACGCCTCGCTGGTAGCCCGCCAGAAAGTGTTTTCGCTAAGATTCTGCGAAGTAACGGAACCTCTAGCCCAGCCGCTACTTCAGACCCCTACGGGCGTGTCTTTTGACAATGTCGGCGTCTGCAAAGCATTCACTCGACTTCCTCACACCTGTCGGCTTTACCCTTTCCAGATCAGCGGAGCACGCCTGTCACCGGACCATCCAGGTGACGAGAGACGCTGCGTGGGACGTCCGCGAGTGAAGGAATAGCAACTTTTCACCGCATACAATTAGAGACGAATATCGTAAGATGGAAATATGAGAGGGGGCTCATGCCACCTCTCACAACTGCATTTGTTAAAAATAGGAACCCCCATTTTTTGTTACATATTCTTGTAGTACGTAAAGAAATATGAATGTTTTAGTTGGACCACTTTTTTCGCTTTGTGTTAGATGGCGCTGTAATGGTCACAAGCATATGATTCACAATTTTAGACGAACAGTTGGTAACAGGTAATTAAAATACTGAACGTAGGTACGTTTGAAGGTTTTATTTCGTTTGTTCCAATTTGATACACGTACCTTTGTGAACCTATCATTTCTGAGAACGCATGCTGTAAATACCACATTAATGCAATAAATGCTCAAAATGATGTCCGTCAACCTCAATGGATTTGGCAATACGTATAACGACATTCCTCTCAACAGTGAGTAGTTCGCCTTCCGTAATGTTCGCACATGCATTGACAGTGCGCCGACGCAAGTTGTCAGGCGTTGTCGGTGGATCACGATAGCAAATATCCTTCAACTTTCCCCACAGAAGGAAGTCCGGGGACGTCAGATCCGGTGAACGTGCGGGATATGGTATGATGCTTCGACGACCAATCCACCTGTCATGAAATCCGCTATTCAATACCCCTTCAATCGCACGTGAGATATGTGCCGGACACCCATCATGTTGGCAGTACATCGGCATTCTGTCACGCAGTGAAACATCTTGTAGTAACATCGGTAGAACATTACGTAGGAAATCAGCATACATTGCACCATTTATATTGCCATCGATAAAATTGGGACCAATTATCCTTCCTCCCATAATGCCACGCCATACATTAACCCGCCAAGGTCGCTGATGTTCCACTTGTCGCAGCCGACGTGGATTTTCCGTTGCGCAATACTGCATATTCTGCCGGTTTACGTTACCGCTGTTGTTGAATGACGCTTCGTCGCTAAATAGAACATGTGCAAAAAATCTGTCATCATCCCGTAAGTTCTCTTGTGCCCAGTGGCAGAACTGTACACAACGTTCAAAGTCGTCGCCATGCAATTTCTGGTGCATGGAAATATGGTATGGGTGCAGTCGATGTTGATGTAGCATTCTCAACACCGACGTTTTTGAGATTCCCTATTCTTGCGCATTTTGTCTGCTACTGATGTGCGGATTAGCCGCGACAGCAGCTAAAACAGCTACTTGGGCATCATCATTTGTTGCAGGTCGTGGCTGAACATTTCCTGGCCGGCCGCGGTGGTCTCGCGGTTCTAGGCGCGCAGTCCGGAACCGTGCGACTTCTACGGTCGCAGGTTCGAATCCTGCCTCGGGCATGGATGTGTCTGATGTCCTTAGGTTAGTTAGGTTTAAGTAGTTCTAAGTTCTAGGGGACTGATAACCTCAGATGTTAAGTCCCATAGTGCTCAGAGTCATTTGAACCATCTACATAGAATATAATTGGTATCTAGCAAGATAATCCAATTGTCATCAGGCACTGATTCATCTGTTAGAAACATTGAGTCAAAAGTTCGTTGCAACCTTACCAGGCTGTTCTCAAGATTACAATATGCTTTTCTTCACACTAGCATTGTTCCCAAATCCGAATTTACCAACTGATTTTAGAATTTTGCAATTGCCCGTACAGATACCAAAGCCTCCAGTTGTGCTATATATATTTTTTCTTTGTGATTCGAGAAGTTTGTTTACGTAACCAGACGTATTATACCGTTTACTCATCTCTGCTGTGTGTCATAGTGTATTGCTCGTGGGTGCAGTGGACAAGCTTTACACTTTATCTTCAGTAGTTGATACTTAACTTTATAGATTTTGAATTTTTCTTCCATTTCCCCTTAGAATAAATACTACACCACTCCAACGGCAACTGCAACTAGATTCCGACACACCACCATTTATTTCATACTGTTTCCTGACTTCCGTCAATGCTTCCAGTTGTCTAATTTTAATTAGGTAATCGTATTTCATGCTAACCATTTTAGATTTAACCTTTATTTTTCTATTTTTCATGAAATGTTCCGAAACGTGCAGGAGGAACTTATTTTGATGACTTCCTCTGCTGAACCTAGTGTTTGATTCCCAATATCAGTCATCTGGATTACTTTCCTTCTCTAGATTCATTTCTGGCGATAGAGCTAATCTGGTATAAGAACTATCTTATGCACCATAACCCTAAGATGAACAAATAAATATAAAAGATATTATGACAGGGATGGAAAATGCAGAACCGTGGCCTGTTGTTTTACAATTTCCTTCATTAGGTTATAATTCGTACACCTACCCATGCGAAAATTATCGAGGATACATGTGACTAAAATGAACTTAACGTTACGCATGGTGAAACTTCTTTATTTAATAATCTTTTACTTTAAATTGCAATAACTTTGAAGGTGAAACTTCTACGTTATTTAATTCTGAAACTGTTGAGTGAGATTGAATGCAAGTGTCACTTTGCTATTTTTTTTTTTATCATTTCATTTCTGACCTACAGAATTTGCGCTTACAAACACAACTCAAACTTCTCCTGTTCATTAATTATCCTCAATATGCAAGGATAACGCGATCTGACTGCTTTAAAATTAACTCAAAAGAATGGCCCTGAATTAGAAGAAATCCTAATAATAACCAATTCATTTCATAAGTCACTTAGCTCACAGAAAATCTTCATTACACGAACTACAGCTATACAGAAAGCACAAATACAACCAGGTAAGTAAAAGATTCTAAGTACTGTAGGCTCTAACTACTAATATGCAGATGGTTAGCAAAGGAAAGATTTTGTTGCAGAGCAAACAATGCATTTAGCAAATTTTGCCTTAATCATCTGACAACCAACTCAAAAATTATAAAATCGTCAGTGACATTCTCTTCCAAAAATTATATAATCGTCAACAAAAATAAGTCTCCGTGACGGACGCGTTCGGGACGTCCGCTCGCGCTAACACTTCACACTTCTAACCTCCATCACTTCTAACTATTAACTTCCAACTTGCATCACTGCTGCCTATTCACCCCAAACTGCGAGTCGGACTAGCAACAGGGCCTCTTGCAGAGTGCGCACAACGCTGTCAGAGTTACT
Organism: Schistocerca nitens; assembly: GCF_023898315.1. Taxonomy (NCBI): domain Eukaryota; kingdom Metazoa; phylum Arthropoda; class Insecta; order Orthoptera; family Acrididae; genus Schistocerca; species Schistocerca nitens. Next base: position 81,540,382 of record NC_064615.1, read on the forward strand.
AAGGCAGTTTATCACGCTGCCAACATACAAACATATAAACAGGCTACTTGCAATAGAACACAGTCAACATTAATTACTATAAAACTATTCATTAACTAGCTGACCCGGCGAACTCTGTTCCGCCTTAAAGTCAATAAATAATCAGATTTTGGATGTTAAGTTCAATTTTTATTAGGAAATACAAATAAAAAAGTTAAGTATTTTAATGATTCTTCATTCTTTACGTTTTTTGGTGCATAGCTTCCACTCTACAGTTAAGTACTTTGTGATACACGACATTTTTTGTTTTATTATCAGGCGCAAGAGAAAACAACGCACATGGCCCTCCGACCCGTGAACATGCCACATACAATTGACCATGTGAAAAACATGGATATTCCAGATTTAAACCACAAACTTTCAAGGATTGGCCTTGTGATTTGTTAATGGTTATGGCGAATGCAAGACGGATCGGAAATTGAAGTCTTTTAAACTCAAACGGCATATCGGTTGGGATCATCGGGATCCTCGGAATGAGAACTCCCTCACCTTCGAATTCAGTCCTTTCATTCGCAAAGTTTTGTATCCTTCTTGCATTACGGCTTTGTCGAGAAATATTCGATCGTCTTGGTCGCGGCATTGTTAATGGTGATTCAAAGAAAATACAAATTATTTCTTTAAATTTTTAATTAATGATATATACTGATACTTAACCATACACGTTTAGCTGTCATTTGCGTTTTGTTATTCCATGTCAGATGCGTTTTTGTTATACCACATTTTATAGCGGTCGAACGGGATAAAAATATCTTATGTCCGTCTCCTGGTTCTAAGCTGCCTCTCCACCAATTTTCAGCCAAATCGGTCCAGCCGTTCTTGAGTTATAAATAGTGTAACTAACACGACTTTCTTTTATATATGTAGATTTACTCAAATTAATGTCTAAAACAAACAAATATAACAGTACCTACCTGAACTTTCGAGACATTTTACACAAAATAAATTTCTGAACGCACACATAAATAGTTGTTACAGTATTTGACAGGATTGGACAACAAATGTTTGACATGTAATAAACAAATGAGCATTTATTGAAATGATTAAGTATTCATTACACATTTCTGAACGCACGCGTAATATTTTTCAATCTTTTTTTAAAAAAATACACATAATAGTTTATTCATCCATTTTAAATAGTTTATGAACGCATGCATAAATGTCAATCATTACTTACAGATTTTGACAAAAAAATTTGACAGCTCCGAAACTAAAGAACTTTTAGGGAAAATAACGCAATTTTCAAGTATTCGTCAATTTTTCATTATTTTTAAGATGTATTCTGCTATTCGGGGCAGAGACAAATCCAACAAATCAAAAACCATGAAAATTTGTATTCGTCAATTTTTCATTATTTTTAAGATGTATTCTGCTATTCGGGGCGGAGACAAATCCAACAAATCAAAAACCATGAAAATAGGTCCAGCAGATCTCGAGTTATAAGTGTTGTAACAAACCCGACTTTGTTTTATATATATATATATATATATATATATATATATATATATATATATATATATATATAGATTCTGATTTTGATATTAACCCCACCCCGTCCTTGTGCTGCAATTACAACATTTAAATGTTGTGCGTAGGATGAAAGAGGGCGTGGATGTAGATAGTTGGTATGTGAAATCCAGAGAGCGCCAACAGTGACTGCTGGAGTACCAAGATGAAGAAGTCAGCCAGCACAGATGTGTTCGAGGGATAAAATGGTTCAAATGGCTCGGAGCACTATGGGACTTAACTGCTGTGGTCATCAGTCCCCTAGAACTTAGAACTACTTAAACCTAACTAACCTAAGGACATCACACACATCCATGCCGGAGGCAGGATTCGAACCAGCGACCGTAGCATTCGAGGGATATCCCAGCCTAACGTACAGGGTATGGAAGCAATGGCATGAGACGTTCTTCGAAGAAAGAGTGTACATTCTTCACAATAGGTATCCAGATACGTTCCTGCTGAGTCATGGTATATGAAGTTGCCAGATTTTCGTCAACGCTTAGAAGAAATAGTCGCATGTTGTAATTGATGGTGCAGCAGACCAGCACACTTGGCAGGTTGAAACGAGACTGTTACGCCTAGACTAAATAGTTACATCCACCTCGTTGTTGGCGGTATTCACAGTCCCCTAGTGATCTGAGTTGCTTGTAGCCCCTAGAGTATGGTAAGTGGCGTGCGTGATTTCAGCCCGTAGCAGAAGATATCGGAACTTTGAGGCTGTCAGGTCCACACTTGCTGCAGTACTCAAGTGCTGCCAAATTCTGTATTATTGAGTTTTCTAACATACCAGAAGCTGTTTGTCTTACCGGCAAGCACGCGACAGCATGCGCTACCTAATATTCTCCAAAACGCCGTGCATAGAGACGGGACTCTTCCGAAGCTCATACCTCGGGTTCTATTGGTGATAGAACGCTGAAGTCAGGTGTTTTGGACAGCCTTTGTGGTACGGTCCGTTTGTATACACAACAGAAGGATTGTTTTGATGTCACTATCATAGAATACAGGGTCAAAGTATGAATATTACAGATTTGATCCTGCTTAGGCAAATGTAACTAATCGACTGGTGCTTTTCGCATTTGACGTGGTCTATGGTGGGCCTGAAGGGTGTTGTGGAGGCACCGTTAGTTCATGGACGATTCCTTGAATACCCAAAAAAGTTTTTTTACCATTTCTGGCACTCAAACTGAGCCGCGTATTCAAAGACAAGCAAACGGCTGAAATTTTTCGATGTATCCCTAAGATTCCAATCTCCAACAACCTTGAAAATTTTATTGATATCTTTACCCGTTTCACAAGTAAAGATATTCCGGGTTACAAGTACGCGAGAAATACACACATAAAATTCTGTGTGTGGCAGAATGTAAATAATAAGTAACAGCTTCATATTGCTCAAATTTTTACATTATACTCTCTACACATTTATCTAGAATTGCTGTCTTCCCCTTTCCAAAAATCTGTATCTGTTCTCCGGAAACACCCCAAAAACCTGGTTTCTGCATACCAAAACTGTGCCGTAGATTCCAAGACGGCTATGCACAGCAAACGGCTATAATTTTTACGATATATTCCTAAAATCCCGATCTCGAACATCGTCGAAAATTTTCTCGATGATTTTGTCCGTTTCCGAGACACAGAAGTTCGAAATTGCACTAACTGTACACGTGAGGTCTGGTGTGATGCGAAAACGATGTTTATGAGATGAGTTAGCACGGAGAAATATGCTGTAGATTGTCTCCGTTATCATCATAAGGGTTCTGGGAACGCTTTGTAGTAGTACTGGAGAATACGCAAAAATTTTGTGCACGTAAAATCTTGACTGAGGTATAAAATGAGTTTTGCGTTATTTCAGTTCCACGGCGGTAAAGGATCAAAATTTTACTGACCAATACATTTCATTTCATTTTAGTGGCATGCCCTGCCGCTGCAGGGAAAAGAAGGGAACCGGCGGAAAAATGCTATTATCAGAGCACACAAAAATGCGAATATGTTCCTGGTTATTCAGAAGACTGACTGAAAAGTGAGGTACCAGCTGCCTTATTGTACCTACCTCAGCACCTTTAAAAAATTTCCCAAAATTGTGGCATGTGAACATATTCACGATTTCTTATGCTCAGACAGAAGGAGAAATTGACAGTGGGGAAGAGACGGAAGGTCATGGTATAGAAAGAGCGAAGGAGATAATTTATTTATTTTTATTTAGCGTATGGCATCTACAGAGTAAAATGGCACACATACTATTAATTAATGTTGTAAACGAATTACAAATATATTATTAAATGATTGATTGCAAACAACAATATGCGAAAGATTAGGGAGACAGCCACTGCAGCTATTACAAGTCCACATCTAAGCAGGTCACCCACTGAACAGCACGTGGAGTAGCATTCACGATATCCCTCCATCCTCCTTCAACCCTCCTCGCAGGACATCCGAAGATTAGGTGAGAAATTGTGTGTTCTTCTACACCACAGTCGCATCGTGAGTCATCAGTGAGTTTCCATTTGTAGAGAATGGCCTTACACCTGCCGTGGTTAGTCCCAACACGATTAAGTCTGCACAAAGTTCTTCTGAGCGTTTGCATTCCTTCCACTGGTATTGAAGGATCAGAATCAGTGATGAGAGGATGGTGATTATTCAGCGACCAGTATTACCTCCATTCCCTTGCTATGTCGTACCTTTCTGGGAATTTGAAGACTTAGTCTTCCCATATAGGTTTCCTGGATTTTAGGCGGGTAGTTGGTAGATGGTAGTATGGCTGCGAATGTGTCCCCATAATCGTGGGCCGACACTCAGAAAACGGAATTATACCGAATAGTGGCAAGAGAAGTGATTATAAATATGGAGTGCCGAAAGTACGTGTTCACGTCTACCGCGCCAGCTAATGGACTGCAATGAGGATAACGTGTACAAATTATTACAACAGCATGTGACGACATCTAAATCTATTTGACCTGTCTTGAGCTTCAACGTGGCCGGCCGGAGTGGCCGTGCGGTTCTGGGCGCTACAGTCTGGAGCCAAGCGACCGCTACGGTCGCAGGTTCGAATCCTGCCTCAGGCATGGATGTGTGTGATGTCCTTAGGTTAGTTAGGTTTAATTAGTTCTAAGTTCTAGGTGACTGATGACCTAAGGAGTTAAGTCGCATAGTGCTCAGAGCCATTTGAACCATTTTTGAAGCTTCAACGTGAATAGAAATGTACGGCAGTGGTAGTGACTGCCATCAATGGGGTTTAAAGTGAAAAGGTAACTCTACTTTTGCAAACGTTTCGTGACTTTGGTTAATGAAAAGCCTCTGTCCTCGGTATAGAGCATTACTGAGCAGCAAAATGTGATTGAAATAATTCCCGCCGCGGTTAAACTGATTAGTACTTGTCCATTAGGCTACGGTCAGTTCAAATAAATGTTTGGCTGCTACGTTATTAAACCGCTAACAATGCCATAAATTAATCTTGGGCGTTTCAAACCACAAGAGAATTACAGAGATATTGCAAACTTAAATGGCAGACACTAAAAGAGAGGCATTATCTATCATGGAGAGATTTATTGTTGTATTTTCGAGCGAGCATGTTTCGAGATCCGTCGGGCAACACATCAGTCTCCCCTACATATGTCTCGAGAAATGATCACGACGAGAAAACCTGACAAATTAGACCTAATACGAAGTTTTATCAGCGTCTGTTCTTCCTTATCACTATTAGCGTATGGAAAAGGAGGGAACCTATCCTTCTGCTAAATGTACCCTCTGCCGCACACAATAAGGAGGTTTGGGTAGTACAGATATACGCAGCCAGATAAAAAAATACAAAAATACCTCAGCCTCAAGGCCTGTGCTCAGTGAAATCAGAGTACAATACGTGTCCACGGAGAGATTGTAGTGTCAGCTTGTCACGGTCAGCAGCGATCGAATGGCTCTCACGAGGCCTGTCCTTGAAGCCATGCTTTGGCTGTGCAGGCAGTGAGTGTACTGAATTTAGGGGTGGACAGAGATTTCAATATCCTTTCAAGGGTACAACCATGTTGCGCCGAAGAGCCATTTGAACGGGGTCGCATTATGGACCTGCTGGAAGAAGGATGGGCGTATCGACAAAGTGATGCATAATGTATCTGTTGTCTGTCTCTGCTTTCAGCAGTGATCTCAGGAATATTCCCACACCAGTAGACGCATGTGAAGATAGTCACACATTGTGAGAAGCTGTTGCCGATTGATCGTCATTCAGGGACGGAATCCGGAAACATGTTGGAGTTGCTGTGTCACCAAGGACCGTCGGCAACCCTCTGCTTGCAGCAGGACTAAGATCACGTTAGCAGTGACACTAAGACATCGCCATGCACAGCTACTCTGGTGCCATGAAGAGTGGAATGGAGAGTGGAAAGGTGTCCTGTTAGTCTTAGTGAAGACGATAAGACATATTCGTATCTGTGTGATAGACGTACGCTTGTACAGCGTAGACCTAGTGAGCGTCATGTTACGGAGTACATTCACCAATGATACACGGGCCTTATCCCAGCCTTCATGGCGTGAGCGGCATTAGTTAACAACTTGTGGGCACTTTTGGCATTTCTGCAAGGTAACGTAACCAGTACCCGACACATTTCACATGTTGTTAGTGCCATTATCCTGTCATTTCTTCAACAGGACAATGACGTGGTTATTCAGGAGTACGGTGCACATCTACATACGGCTGCTGCAATGCAAAGTGCTCTACGTACAGTACAACAACTGCCCTGGCCAGCATGGTCATCAGATCTCTCGCCAGTTGAATGGGTGTGGGACATGGTGAAGGGTAACTTACTTGTCGTCCAGGTGGTGAAAAAACCATTGCCGAGCTGTAACAAAAGGTGCAAGATGCCTAGGACAATCTATCGCAGGATACCACTCAGCACCTTTATGATAGTTTGAGCGCGTTGCTGCTACAGGGCGGGGGGGCGGGGGGGGGGGGGGGCAGGTTCACTCTGTACTGACGCGGCAGTTTGGGCACCCTTTACTGCGACTTGTGAGTTTCATTTGGTCTGAATTTGTTATCATGCACTGCTACGATGATGAACTACTTGTCACATCAGTTATCAATAAAATCACCTTGGCCTTGAGGGCGTTTAATTTTTTTTCCGTTTGTATTGCAGTGTAGATGTAAAATGAGGGAGTGGCCGAGCGGTTCTAGGCGCTACAGTCTGGTACCGCGCGACCGCTACGGTCGGAGGTTCGAATCCTGCCTCAGGCCCATGTGTGTGATGTCCTTAGGTTAGTTAGGTTTAAGTAGTTCTAAGTTATAGGGGACTGATGACCTCAGAAGTTAAGTCACATAGTGCTCAGAGCCATTTGAACCATTTTGTAAAGGGAGATTATCCCATAAGGGGATAAACTGAGACGATAAGGAGCAAAATCGATCATATGAATATATCGCCGGAAATGCGTTCCAAGAGTGATACACCTGCCTGAAGATCTTTGTTAGTGACCACAATATCAGCACTAGGCTGGTGGGCAGCCAGTACGAGACAAGCCTGACGACCATTTGTAACCTTCTCCATGTATACAGGTTTGAAGTGATGTGCCAGCACCTAAACACGCTCTGATGCATTGCATGAAGCTACGCATTGCGCTTTATGTAGAATGTCAGAAGACATTCGGTCAATGTTACACAGACAGATTATTAAACTCCTAAATACTTCTTGACTGTTTGTTTATATCCAGTGAAAGGAAGCTATGTTACTGACATCAATGCAAACTGAGACAATTTTAAGATCGAGCAGTCGTGGGTAATACATAGACAGGACTGCCCTCCCACAAGACCTTGACATATGGGGCTACTTGCCGCAAATATTGTAATGAAGAAACAAAAATCTGCGGGAAACTCTCCGGTTGACCAGGTTTGTTGTAGGATCGGGACTGTCAACGGCAATTCGTAAGAAGTGTTTTTCATGAAATATCGCTAAAGCACTACCAAAGTGGCTCTACCGAAGCCAGAATGGAGTGGGAACATAATTAAATAATGTCGAACGTTTGAAGGAAAGAAGGATGAAATATTAGTATTTACAGGCCACCGATTGCGAGATGATTAAAATGGGAGTAGAAATTCACCATGACAACAAGGAAGCAAGAAAGTGGTTGTGGGAAGTCTAAAGGAACCATACTGGTATGCACTTGTTGCTATATATGGAAAACACACAAATTTAATCCAGATAGACTGAGAGAGACGTGAGCTCCATCCTGCCCATTTAAAAGTCGAACGCACTAGGCAGCGTGCATGCTAGCTCAGTCCATCACAGAATTACAAACGCCTTTTGTTCGAGCAGACGGTAACTTTCCGAGAAGCATCAAACCACAGGAGGTGACGTACCATGGATGCCGCCATGGCAGTATGGTACTGGTAGTGTCTCCTTTTTGTGATAAGTGTACATGTTGCGTAACTAATGTGAAAGTAAGACTTTAGGGAACTTTCACTATACGCTTACATTAATGGGATATGTGGACGGGTACGACCTCCTCATGATCGTTTCGTATCTAGGAATGTAAAGAAATATGTACAGGGTGTTTCAAAAATGACCGGTATATTTGAAACGGCAATAAAAACTAAACGAGCAGCGATAGAAATACACCGTTTGTTGCAATATGCTTGGGGCAACAGTACATTTTCAGGCGGACAAACTTTCGAAATTACAGTAGTTACAATTTTCAACAACAGATGGCGCTGCAAGTGATGTGAAACATATAGAAGACAACGCAGTCTGTGGGTGCGCCATTCTGTACGTCGTCTTTCTGCTGTAAGCGTGTGCTGTTCACAACGTGCAAGTGTGCTGTGCACAACATGGTTTATTCCTCAGAACAGAGGATTTTTCTGGTGTTGGAATTCCACCGCCTAGAACACAGTGTTGTTGCAACAAGACGAAGTTTTCAACGGAGGTTTAATGTAACCAAAGGACCGAAAAGCGATACAATAAAGGATCTGTTTGAAAAATTTCAACGGACTGGGAACGTGACGGATGAACGTGCTGGAAAGGTAGGGCGACCGCGTACGGCAACCACAGAGGGCAACGCGCAGCTAGTGCAGCAGGTGATCCAACAGCGGCCTCGGGTTTCCGTTCGCCGTGTTGCAGCTGCGGTCCAAATGACGCCAACGTCCACGTATCGTCTCATGCGCCAGAGTTTACACCTCTATCCATACAAAATTCAAACGCGGCAACCCCTCAGCGCCGCTACCATTGCTGCATGAGAGACATTCGCTAACGATATAGTGCACAGGATTGATGACGGCGATATGCATGTGGGCAGCATTTGGTTTACTGACGAAGCTTATTTTTACCTGGACGGCTTCGTCAATAACAGAACTGGCGCATATGGGGAACCGAAAAGCCCCATGTTGCAGTCCCATCGTCCCTGCATCCTCAAAAAGTACTGGTTTGGGCCGCCATTTCGTCCAAAGGAATCATTGGCCCATTTTTCAGATCCGAAACGATTACTGCATCACGCTATCTGGACATTCTTCGTGAATTTGTGGCGGTACAAACTGCCTTAGCCGACACTGCGAACACCTCGTGGTTTATGCAAGATGGTGCCCGGCCACAACGCACGGCCGACGTCTTTAATTTCCTGAATGAATATTTCGATGATCGTGTGATTGCTTTGGGCTATCCGAAACATACAGGAGGCGGCGTGGATTGGCCTCCCTACTCGCCAGACATGAACCCCTGTGACTTCTTTCTGTGGGGACACGTGAAAGACCAGGTGTACCGCCAGAATCCAGAAACAATTGAACAGCTGAAGCAGTACATCTCATCTGCATGTGAAGCCATTCCGCCAGACACGTTGTCAAAGGTTTCGGGTAATTTCATTCAGAGACTACGCCATATTATTGCTACGCATGTTGGATATGTGGAAAATATCGTACTATAGAGTTTCCCAGACCGCAGCGCCATGTGTTGTTGACTGTAATTTCGAAAGTTTGTCTGCCTGAAAATGTACTGTTGTCCCAAGCATATTGCAACAAACGGTGTATTTCTATCGCTGCTCGTTTAGTTTGTATTGCCGTTTCAAATATACTGGTCATTTTTGAAACACCCTGTAAGTGCAATGATGACCAAAAACATTCCCCAGGTTGTTGGTCAGCTTTTGGAATGCAGTGCTGCAGCGACACTGAGTGGCATGGATTTGATAAGGTCTTAGTACGTTTCCGGAGTCTACGCACATATCACGCAACTGTCGAAAATTACAAGCCCGGGGGTTACGGGTGCGGAGCTCGGGTCCGATAGCGCCCCGGAAGGGTTCAATCGAGTTCAAATCTTGCGAATATTTTTAGCAATACATCAATCTGGGTTTACTGTCATGCTTCTCACATTACTGTAACTCGATTCCGGCCTTGTGAGACGGTTATCCTGCTGGAAGATACCAACACTGTTGTGGAAGACAGCGGCCGTGGGGCAACAGAGGTGCTGCGCAGGGACATTCACATAGTCCACGACTTTCATGATGCCTGTGATTACTACTACTGGTCCCATGGAAGCCCAGATGAATGTTTACCGTAGCATAACATTGCCCCACTAGTCTGCATCGTGGATGGTTGACGGTGTATCAAGACAAGATCACTAATATGGTATGACAAGAAGCGTGATTCATATGACCAGTTCCGCATTTCCATGGATCCACGGTCCAGCTTCTATGATCCCGTTACCGCGTGTCATTGGCTCTGCTACGGAACCTCATGTACAGCAATCTGCACTGAACGGTGTTCTCTGAAATACTTCTGCCAGCACCAACATCGTACTCTGTCGTAAGATCTGCTACTGATAGCAACCTATCCTGCTTCAGAGAGCGGGCAGGCCTCTTTAGAGTGCGGACAATTCTGTTCAAATGGTTCCAAAGGCTCCGAGCACTATGGGACTCAACATCAGTGGTCATCAGTCCTCTAGAACTTGGAACTACTTAAACGTAACCAACCGAAGGACAGCACACACATCCATGCGCGAGGCAGGATTCGAACCTGCGGCCGTAGCAGTCGCCCGGTTCCGGACTGAGCGCCTAGAACCACTCGGCCACCGCGGCCGGCGACAATTCTGTGATGGAGTGTAGACGTCCAACCCCTTGTCGCCTGCTCGTCGTACTACAGTTCTTCAACCACTTTCCAGACACGCTAACGATAGTAGCACGCTGATAGCCGTCCATCTTGGCCGTTTCGTAGATACTTGTTGCAGGGTCCACATTAGTCTGTCCTTCGTCAAAGTCGCTGATGCTAGTGGATTTAACATTTGCAGCAGCTCATAGAATGATCCCCATTCGGTTCTACTGCCTGTTATACAGGTTTGCACAAAACTGTGGAAACGCCGCGATAAATACATGCTTCAACATAAATGCAGATGTTAACCAAGCCTGCAGATTTACCTGTTGTATTTGACTACGAGCGACACCTGTGGAATGTCGTCATTACTTTGCACGTGTCAGGCGTGGTCAGAACGATGTTCCGTGTAGTCGTCAGTGCATTACGTCGGAGGTAATTGGATTCGAGTGAGGGCAATGTGTTGGTGGTCGTATGGTGCGTGACTCCCTAAGCAAGGGAAGTGTTTGTTGTTTCATGAGGCACCATATCGAAAATTTATACTGCGTACATGGAAAACGGAGAAACATCGTCCATCAAGTCACAACGGGGAAGAATGTTTGTGTTGAGTTGAAGAAGATTGTCACGAAAAATAAGAAGACAGCAGCGAACGTCACTGAAAAATTGAATTCACACCCACAAACGCTGCCACTACCACTTTATAAGCAGGTAATTGCACGTTGAGCAGGTAATTCCAAAACCCCTCATCAGTGATGCAAATCCTCGTAAAAGAAAACGTGGTGACGAAGCAATAAAAACCTAGACTATGGAGCAATGGAAGAAAGTCATTTGGTTGGATGAGCCTTGTTGCACGCTGAGTTCATCTTCTGGCCGATTTTACAGGGTTCGGTTAAGATTTTGGCAGCCATTTCGTTGCATTCCACTTGACGCGCGTTACTATCGAGAATTACGTGAGCACTTTAGATGATCTGGTGTATCCCCTGTTACAGTGTTGCTTTGTTTGAAGACGACGGGGTGAAACATCTCCCATCGTCTAGGACTGGCTTGCAGCCGAATACAGTGACCGCCAGGTATTCCAAGCTATTACTGGTGAAACACGCAGGAAAACACTACTGAAGAACAGAGCAAGAAAAGTGACTTTCTGCCTTTCTGTGACACGGTGTCGGGAAAGACCAGATCAACATTCATGCCCCCAGCAGAAAATACGACAGCTCATGAGGTCTGTGAAGGATGTGTTAGAGCTTAGAATGTCTGCGGTGTACAAAATACCACTCAGAATGGCTGTAACCATGTCGGCCAAACAGTACGCACTGTGGAGCAACAACGAACGGAACACGAGAGGTGCTTACGCCTACGCTAGCCTGCAAAATCAGCAGTAGCAGAACACGCTCTAGAAAATCGACACCGAATACTGTTCTACGAAACATCTATCATTTTCAGGACGAAGGGGTTTTTAGATAACAAAAGCATTTGGAAACACGACCAGCGAGGACGGAGATTTGAAGCTCTCTCAGTCTGAGACACGGACATTGTGAGGTTGAAGCGAGAGCGACGGACGCGGGACGAAAAAGTTACCAGTGATGTCTCAGTCAGCAGCGTGGTTATACAAGGTGAACAAGGACGGATTCCTGACTAGAGATGGAGGAAAAAAGGTCCTATGAACATGTGTCCGGAAATTCGCAGTTGCCACGGTAGTTGTCTCTGACGAAAGTAAGTTCCTCTGACACGTGCCCCGTATGTTCATTTTGTGTTACAGTACGCTGCGTCAACCACACAGTCACACAGCCTGTAAGCAGCAGAATGGACCGGTATTCATGTCGGGAACAGGGCAAGATGGTGTTTGTGTTCTGCCAAGCCGATGGAAAGAGTCGAAAGGAAGGACTGCTGTACCGAAACAAAAGCGCTCTGAAGCGCCAACCGTATCACACAACATTTCAAGACCTTTTTGGGCGTATATGTGATCATGAGTCCTATCGGAAAGACCTACGTGCAGGGAGGTGGCGGACTGTGCGTACACCAGATTTGGAGGACCGGGTTCTACAGGATATTGAGACGAATCCTAGTACAAACTCCAGGCAAGTGGCCCTCTGTCATGATGTAAGTCAAAGTGCGGCAATCCAAGCTGCTACATGTGAGCGAGTGCATGGCGTCCCATGGAGGCCATTTTGAATAACTGTGGTGGATGCGATGCAGCTCTGTACTGTTTAGTTGTTGCATGCACTCCGCTCATTTCCGGACACGTATTGATAGAACCTTTTTTCCTCGGTTTCCAGTAGATACCTGTCTCTGGCGGTCTAGGGCGCTGCAGTCATGGACTGTGCGGCTGGTCCCGGCGGAGGTTCGAGTTCTCCCTCCGGCATGGGTGTGTGTGTTTGTCCTTAGGATAATTTAGGTTAAGTAGTGTGTTAGCTTAGGGACTGATGACCTTAGCAATGAAGTCCCATAAGATTTCACACACATTTGAACATTTGAACCTGTCTCTGCAGTCTGTCGGTTTTATTAATGTTCACCTCGTATAACGGTGAGACCACGGGTACGCGGCAGTCATTTACAATTTGACAATGGCCAACGAGAGCCCGGTCTAAAGTTCGTGGGGCTTTAACCACCTGACGCGGCTGGGGGACCGAGAGGTTTTCTTCATATTCTTCAGTGTTCTGGAAATAAAGGAAACGAAAGGAAAAACAAAAAACAAGTTTCATGTGTATCATTTTAGAGAGTTTCTCTTTGTTACATATTCATCGCTTGAAGTTAATAGGTACCAAGGTTCCAACATCTACTGCCTTATCTACATAATCAACGTTGTGGGCGTCATTGTGGTTCGAGTAACTCCCTGTTGTACGTCTAGTAACTCCCAGTTGTACTAGAAAAGTGCATAAGTTGTTATTTTACACCGACACTGCTAAAAGGAAAATCATTTGACGCACTCCTGTGTTACAGCAATGCACTACCAAAGGTGATAAAAGGCATCAGAAATTTCTAAAAATTGAAGTTTACCAAATTTTGATGTTTTTCCCATGGGAAGAAAGGTGTAATCGTAATTTCATTAGTCATTTTTCTGCAGCCTTTCAGTAGGTATCTGTTAGCTGTAATGTGCAAAGCAGAAAATGAAAAATAGTCTCTGTACTACTAAAATTACAGTGTGACGGCTGTTTGATATTAAAATATGGAACTTTGATTCTTCTCCTAGCTGCTTAAATGTGGTACACTGCACAGTAACAAATTCTTTAACGCTAGTTAGTAAGAAGCATTGCTGGTTGGACATTGCTGATGCCATATCAGAGAGAAAAATACTCACTTCACACAGAAAGAAATTGTCTGTAGATTTCCACAACGCAGCTTTACGATTTCCGTTTTATCAATGAACTGTCATAGTTTGCTGCATCCTTTGTTATTCACTGAAAATAGTTTGATGATCAAGTCATTTTCACTTGTATTTTCAGAGCCAACGATGGAAAGACCCGGCATGAATTACGACTGTCAATACTGGGCGATTCAGCTAAACCGTTCACCTAAGATATTTCATGAAACGTAAGACGGTTTCATAGCTACGTCTTTCGCCTCCGATACTTCCTTACCCGTTTAAGACACTATAATTCTGTTTTCGCTCAAATGAATTTTGAAACAATCCTCGCTAAATGACTTACAGTGCCTGATAATAAACAGAGCTATCGGTATGAACCTTGCTTATTCAAATGGGAATACCGTAAGTTCTGCTGCTTGTGTCGTAGTCATAAAAGAGACGAACTGAAAAGCGTTGCGCTGTTCAACATTCGATTAGAAGTTTCGGAGAAATTACAATATTTAGAACGTTGTACTAATTTTATCCAGAAATTCGTATTGTCAAAAGGAACTGTAGCGCTAGGCTGTGACGGCACTCCAGCTTGCTTGCCGTAGGTAACTGAACGAACAAGAGCTGAATACTCTGACAGATGTGGTTGAACCGATGCACCAACTGGAAGGATAAGGACACGGCATCTAAGGTCGATTCACCAGTTAACTTCGATAACCGTTCTGCTCTTGTTTATGCCATAGCCTTGAAAGAAAGATGCACGTCCAAAATTTAATAGCTGTTTAAAAAATGGAATTGAGGGATAATTATTGCTGTTAAACAATTACTTCACCTCAGGAGTTTAATGCCAAGATACACACTCCCGTTGCAAAATCACATTGTCAACAGCAACAAAACGGAAACCACAATAGAATGTTGTCATAAACACTTTCTTAATAGCCCATTTATGGGATCAAGTGTTTGAAATGTCCACCATCTATTGCAGTACACGTCTGCTGTAACTGGTGCAAGGACTTCTCCACGGACTGCAAGATTCTTTGGATATCATTGTGGATGCTGCAATAGTGTGTTTTTTTTTAAATCTCCTTGCGTCATCGAAACTTGCACATACATTTCATTCAGAGAAAAAAGGTCAGTGGTGCCAAGGAATGCGTTTGTGGAAGGCAAGTAATAATTCCTTCGGGTCCAATCCAGCATCCAGGAAAGTGCTGGCAGAGTGCTTTCCTAGCCACAAGGGAGTGGTGCTGGTACCCCAGACATCCATGCATTTCGAGAGTGGCCTCCTCTAGGACAACCACAAACATTTCAGTAACATATTTTGCACATCTCTTACCCGTTACGGTTTCTTCAACGAAGTATGATGTTAACACGTGGTCTCTGATAATACCGCACCAAACTTTCACACTACACTGCCTCTGATTTTCAACTTGCTTCAACTGGTGAGCATTCTCCCAGAACAATAATGTACACTCAACAAAAAAAAAAAAAAAAAAAAAAAAAATCCGAATGATGGGGCTGAAATCGATAGACGAGAAGTACTTTACAGACAAGTAATAGATTACAATTTCAGAAGAAATGGATGATTTTTTCAAGAGAAAGAGCTTAATAACACGAGCATGTTAATGAGACGTTGGTCCAGCTCTAGCCCTTACACAAGCAGTTATTCGTCTAGTCGCAGATTGATAGAGTTGTTGGATGTCCTCCTGGCATATACCGTGCCAAATTCTGTTCAACTGGCGCATTACATTGTCAAAATCCAGACATTCCTTCGGCCGGTAATCTCACTGACTGGAGTAGCAATATGAATTTGTTAAGTGATGAATCCCGCTTCGATGTGAGCCCCGATGACCAGCAAAGACGTGTCTGGAGACGCCCCGGACACCGGTGCCGCAACATCCTGACTGCCGCCCACCATGCGACCCGACCACCAGGACTGAGCGTTTGAGGTGTCATTTCTTTTCATAGCTGAACCCATTTGGTGGTGATCCGTGGCACCCCTACAGCACAGCGGCACGTCGACGATTTTTTTTGCTCTTCGTGGCAAGCCGTTCTGGGCTTACATTTCAGCAAGATAACGCTCGCCCGCACACAGCGAGAGTTTCTTCTGCTTGTCTTCGTGCTGGCCAAACCGTACCTTGGCCGGTAAGGTTCCAGGGCGTCTCTCCAATTCAGAGCACTTGGAGCATTATGGGCAGGGTCCTCCAACCGGCTCGGGGTTTCGACGATCTAATCCGCCAATTAGACGCAAAGTGGCACGACATTTCTCAGGTGGACATCCAACAATTCTATCAGTCAATACTAAGATTCATAACTGTTTGCATAGGGGAGAGAGGCGGACCAACTTACTATTGACTTCCTCAGCTTGTGAAGCTCTCTCTCTCTCTTAAATAAATCATCTATTACTTTTTATAAAACTGTAATCATTTTTTCGTCTGTAGATGCATATCACACGTACAGGTACCTGTTTCCCTCCCATTGGGACAATTCTTTTGTAGTGCGTCGCTTTTTTCTTTTTCTTGGGATGCATGTTTCTTACATTCAGCTGTCCATGAATCGTTAACGTAGCTTCAACTGGAAGAAAATTCAATTTCAGAATCGAATGACAGAATTCGACGTGTTTTCTGCAATTCCGCTTGTTAAAGTGCTGTCAGTGCTGCCATATGGCAGAAATGGAAACCGCTTGCGCAAAAAAATTCTAAAACATCTCGGCTGACGTATTTCAGAGGCGTTCGTAACTCCTCTGGAGCTAATGTATGGATTGTTGGCAGCTGTTGCCGTAATATCTATTACCAATACTCCGCTCGTTGCGGGCTTGCTCCTTACCTTCTGTGTAGTATTGCATCGCCCTTTCAATATAAATTTCCTACTCATCCACTGAATAATCATTCTTCTTGGACACCGTCTGTCGTGACACCTGTGTGTGTTCACCTCAACCATCCTCTTCGCGTTCCTTCCGAATTCTCCGTAAAGACTTTTTTTTCAAAATCAGCTAGCACTCAATTCACGCGAGTCGCAAGTCACGTTATTCAGGAGTACAGACTACACATCAGTCTAGAGACACACTGTTGCAATCTGGTTTTTACTTAACAGGACTTCGGATTTTCTCTGCGGACTATTTACTGCTGAGCTGAGATCAAATATATTATGGCTTAAGGACATTCTGCTATCATACGATTCCTCCTTATCCGACGTGACACACTTCCTTACCTGAGTGTGAAATTATGGTTCACAAAAAAACATGAGTGACTGGAAAATAATGAAATTATATCGTAAAGGACTGGTGACGATATGAGTATTTATATTTCATTCAATATAGTGTCACAGTCCGCCACTCGTGGTCTCGCGGTAGCGTTCTCGCTTCCCGGACATGGGATCTCGGGTTCGGTTCCCGGCGGAGACAGGGATTTTCACCTTCCCCGAGATGACTCGGTGTTGTTGTGTCGTCTTACTCATCATCATTCATCCCCATTAGGGACGGAGGAGGGCAACGGCAAACCACCTCCATTAGGACCTTGCCTAGTACGGCGGTGCGGGTCTCCCGCATCTTTCCCTTACGCTCTGTCAAGAAGCATGTAACTTCATTTCCATAGTGTCACAGAAGCGACACCAAGCCAACGATGACAACAATAATTCAGGTATACACGCCGCCGTCCAGGCAGAAGATGGAGGAATAGAGAAACCATATGAGGATACTGAAGGGGTAGTCCAGTACGTATAGTGAGACGAAAATCTAATATTCATTGGGAACTGGAATGTGGTTGCAGGGGAGGGATGAAGACTTATTGAGTTCTTCAATATATTTCAACTCTTAATGGGAAATACTCTGTTCAAGAATCGCAAAAAAACGAGGTATACTTGAAAAAGGCTGGGAGATACAGGGAGTTTTCAGGTAGATTACATCATGGTTACGCGGAGATTCCGACATCAGATACTGGATTGTAAGGCGTACCCAGGAGCAGATGTAGACTCAGACTCAGATGACAATTTAGTAATGAAGAAGAGTAGGATGAAGTTTAAGAGACTAGAAAGGAAGGATCAGTGTTTGAAGAAGTGGGATACGGAAGTACTAAAGAGTTAAGAAATACGCTTGAAGATCTCTGAGGCTACTGATTCTGCGATAAGCAATAGCTCAGCAGGAAGTTCAGTTGAAAGGGAATGGACGTCTCTATAAAGGACAATCACAGATGCTGAAAATAAAAATATGGGTACAAAAAAAAAACGTGAAGAAAGCGTTGGTAACAGAAGAACTACTTCAGTTGATAGACGAAAGAAGGAAGTAGAAAAAAGTTCAGGGAAATTCACGAATACATAAATACAAGTCACTTAGGAGAGCAACAAACAGCAAGTGCAGGGAACCTAAGGAGTAATGGCTGCATGAAAAATGTGAAGAAATCGAAAAACAAGTGATTGTCGGTAGGAGCCGGCTTGTGGCCGAGCGGTTCTAGGTGCTTCATTCCAGAACCGCGCTGCTGCTACGTTCCTAGGTTCGAATCCTGCCTCGGGCATGGATGTGTGTGAGGTCCTTAGGTTGGTTAGGTTTAAGTAGTTCTAAGTTCTAGGGGACTGATGGCCTCAGATGGTAAGTCCCATAGTGCTCAGAGGCATTTGAACCATTGTTTTTTGTCGGTAGGACTGACTCAGCCTATAAGAAAAACAACCTTCGGTGGAATTAAAAACAAAGATGGTAACATTAAGAACGCATTGGCAATTACACTGTTAAATGCAGAGGAGAAGGCGAATAGTTGGAAAGAGTACATAAAGGGCTCTGTGAGAGGGAGGTCTTATCTGGTGACGTGATAGACGAAGAAACAGGAGTCGATAGGGAAGAGACATGGATCCAGTACTGGAATCAGAAATTACAAGAGCGTTGGCGGACTTGAAATCAAATAAGGCAGAATAAGTAGATATCATTCCATCGGAATTTCTGAAATTGTTTGGGTAAGTGGAAACGAAACGATTATTCACGTTGGTATGTAGAATGTATGAGACTGGCGATATAGCATCAGAGTTTCGGAAAAATATCATCCACAGAGTTCCGACAATTGCAAGAGCCGACAAGTACGAGATTCATTGCACAGTCAGCTTAATAGCTCAAGCACCCAATTTACTAACAAGAATAATATACAGAAGAATTGGAAAAGAAATTGAGGACCTGTTAGATGACGATCAGTTTGGCTTTACGAAAGGTAAAGGCAACAGAGAGGCACTTTTGATGTTAGGGTTGGTAATGTAAACACGACCGAAAAAAAATCAAGAAACGTTCATAGGATTTGTCGACCTAGAAAAAGCGTTCGTCAATGTAAAATGATGCAAGATGTTCGAAATCCTGAGAAAAATAAGGGTAAGTGTTAGGGAAAGACGGGGAATACACGTTATGCACAAGAACAAAGAGGGAACAATAAGAGTGGAAGATTAAAAACGAGGTGTACTAATGGAACAGTGTGTAAGACTATGGAATGTAGTATTTCATCCCTGCTGTTCAATCTACATCTCGAACAAGCAATGAGGGAAATGTAAGGAAAGTTTATCCTTTCAACTTGGGTTGAAAGGATATCAATGCTAAGATTCGCTGATGCTATTGATATCCTAAGAGAAAGTGAAGAACCATTACAGGACCTGTTGAATGGAATGAACAGGCTAATGAGCTCAGAATATGGACTGAGAGGAAACTGAAAAAAGACTGATGTGATGAGAAGCTGCATAAATGGGAACACTGAGAAATTTAGCATCATAATTGGTGATCACGAAATAGATGAAGTTAAGGAGTTCTGATACCTAAACAGCAAAATGACCCATGACGGACGGAGCACGGAGAACACAAAAAGCATGAAACGTCCCCTTTTAACAATTTTTTTACAACTGTGCTTAACCTGACACACAATATTTTTTTTTTTAGCGCAACGCAATCTGACTTTCAAAATCTCTAGAAGAGAATGGCCCTGACTAACATTAAACTATCTCTTTCACAAATCACTTACCTCACAAAAATCTTCGCTGCTCAAGCTACTGCAATACAGCGAGCGCCACTACTGCCAGCTAAATAAAAGATTCAAACTATGGAAGGCACTAACTACTGATAGGGATAGTTAGCAAATGAAAGATATTAATAGAGAACAAACAATGTATTTACCTTGATATCATGACAAATTACAAAACTGCGCCATCTCTCTCCCCACATCCACCACTGCTGGCGGCACACCTCCAACTGCCCAGCGCTACTCGCTGTTCACAGCCAGCTGCCTAACACTACAATGGTTGAGTATTACAACAATGCAAAGCAGCCACAGACTGCACACGGCACAGCCGGTGATTTTCATACAGAGGTGGCGTTACTAATAAAAAAACCTAAACAGCCTACTTACATAGCCCCCATGTTCCCCACAAAAAATTTTACAAATTTTGTTGGGCACTGGCCAATACATATTTGTTAAAATTTTTCATAATCGTAATTACAATAACAAAGAAATCAAATGCACACACTTATTGATACAATGTTGGTCAAAAGCTAAAATTTTCTCACAGTCCATAAAGACAGTCCTGATCATTCATCACATTGCAGTGTTTTTCTCAAAGTCTGAGCAGTAAAAGAAAATGCACACGGAAGTAGTGGATTTCCATGCAGTCTTGAAGAAGTATCGTTGTCCTTCCAACGGAAAGACAGTGCTGACTCTTGACATGCAGGCAGGTAATGGGCCACAACAGAGCAAACCCACAGCGGAGTCAATCGAAGTTTTGAAGAGTATTGGTGGGTAGGTCATCACAGAGCAGACCCACTGTAGTCCTGGTAGAAATGACGGTACTGGTGGGCCACCAGAGGTGCAGACCCACTGTAGTCCTTGTAGAGATGGCCAGCAGCCATCTGTTGTGACTGTGCAGGTGCACAATCACCATTGAAGAGTCTTGCGGATAATTTAGCAAGTCCATAACCACCACTTGTGCACTCACAAAGTTTTCGGAATAGTCCTCAGAACCAGCAATGCTGTTATCCAGTCCCTTGCTGAATCATTAAAACATGTGCAAACACTATCACTCCCTACTTCTCACATATTGTGCATATGCTATGACCAACAGAAACGAGTGCAGTCAAAATATACTTAATTTGAAGACCTGGTGTCAATTACAATATTATAACATGAGAATACAATTACAAAGGTACAAAATACATTAGTAAAGAACATAACAATACAGATAACATTTGTAGTAAAACAGGCTTTACAAAAGAATAGAAATAAACATATACATTAGTGTTACAAAAATAATGACATAAGTACATACATAAAAGATCAGAATAGCTTTTGAAACATCAACTTTACACATGAGCATTAAAATAGAACAGAATTACTAATGTCTAACATCTTTACAAAGTAAATAACATATTATCAATGCAAATTATATTTGAGGATAACAGTATTCTTCATCATAGTGAATGTAGCTTAGTATTAGAAAAATTCTACAACATAAGTCTTATCAGATATACATATAAATACAGGAAAAACATAAATACACAAGGGAACACAAACACATAGGGGGATAACACAATGGAAAGGACAGGGTTCGTTTTCAGTGTAACTTTTGGTACTGCAGTATTTTGCGAACAAAACCTTTTGTTTGTTCTTGGAGATCTCCCTTCGTTCGTCATTATTCCCAAAAAGTCCTATCTGCACCTCTTTTCTGTATTTTTTTCGTATAACTTCTAAATGCATTTCTTCCAATTCATCACAACGCAGTCTCTTATATAGTCTACCCCCTCTTAAGCTAACTTAAATCTACTGAGCTCAGACATTAAACTAAGGGACGAGGCAATGCAGCAACACATAAAACAATAAACGCAAACAGCAATGACAAAAATTGCAGATTTGCAAAGGAAGCAGCATTTTAGAAATTAGCAAAGCAATTGTAATATTACAATTAATCTAAGGTAATGTGCAGCAAATAATAAAAATAAATCATTAGTAAAACTGGCTTAACAGAATAATACAAAGTCAAATTCAATAACACTATGCCTGGCAAACAGCAGCAACTTATACCTAAACATGACATAGCTCAAGCAGAAAAAATATTACAGTAAAAATGGCCATGTCTAATACCTATGTCACATCTTAACACTAGAGTGATGCATCACGATAACTTACTCTACCAAAAAATTACCAAGTAGTTGAAAAGAAAATTATGTATGCAGTTCCTGTTACTAGTCCCTTCTTATTGTTCTTTCCATTCCAATAGCTCCTTTTTCGAAGAATGTGGATCATAAAGTAATTATTTAATAGATCTGTTGACAGAAAGTGTTCACATTAGCAAATGCATTTAATTTTATTTTATGAAACCAATGCTGCAAGACAGCTGGAAACCAGATATCAAATGAAATAAGCAACTATGTACAAAGCAAAGCATAAAAATATCATTCAGTAGTCATGAGGTATTTCATAAGTTAGTAGAAAAATCTCTCAACTAGAGAGACAGTAGTCATAATCAGGTGTATAGACATAAAAATATTTCTCGTCATTTCATTAGGCATTTCTGTCGCCATATGGCATTTCTCTCAATTAGCACGACAATAGCAGTGAAATGTTGCGATGCTTTCTACAAAGGAACGTCAATAGCGATTATAATGGCCTTCCCTTTGTTTTTTTTCTACCTGTGCCGCTGGAAGGCTAATGGCTTTTTTTTTTCGGGCGGCTGTCGCCCAGCTGCGTGCCCACGACGCATTACGTGCAGGTGGTCACTGAACTTTCTTACCGAAATATTTACGACAGCAGTTTCCGCTACGACAGTCTCACATAAAAATATTTCACAGGTCAAGAATTAGCGTTGCAAATCTGTAGAAACAAATATAAGTGTCAAAAAAAATATTCGTCAGCATTGTAATACATTCACGCATTTACACACATTTCACAACTCTTAAAGTACGATTCTTGGTTTCCAACAACCTTTATCACAAATCAGAGTCCCTAAATTACTATTCATTACTCCTTACCTTATTATACATATACATATTCGTCGACACTTCAATATTTCCTGTTAATAAATACATAACATAATCAAATAACTCATATAGCATCAGCTCCTTGACCATAAACATACCTCAGCAGCATAATACACATCGTCGTCATAACATCATAAAACCTCAGCCAAATCTCAAAATCGTCGTAGCTTCCTGAATATTTTAAAACCTAAAAAAAAATTCTCTGCTCATTTCAAAAGTGTTATCTACCTCAAACGTACTTTAAAAATTATGATCCCATACCAAATATATCATTCAAAGCTCTCATAGTATCACAATGGTTCTGAAAAAATATGAACAGTTTACAAAGTACAAACAAAATACAATTTCGTAAGTGTGAAGTTATCCAACGGTATAATTGCGTAAACATCTGTCACTGACGTAGTAAAAAAAAATTTTGTCTTTCAGTTAAATGATCTGATAGCTGTGTAATACTGTGTTGGAGAAATATGGTACCGATGTGTAAAGTTGTATAAGCAAATACCATATTAGCTAGGGTTCCTTGTGGTTGCCACACACATGGTACACAAAGTAAGCGTGTACCCCCCTGAGGATAAATGTAATTATACCCTCAGGTGTTACAAATTACATCAATGGAATGAAATGTATCTCGGAAAACTTTCTTTGTAATTCAAAAATCTTGGAAAATAAATGGCTTAAGTACAAAATTAATCTCTCAAATGCGTGTCCTGTAGCGCTAAATGTGCGTCTTGCTGTAAAATAATTCTGTGGAAGTGTCGTAATTATCGTCCTCCGAAAGCTAAGTTCTGCAGAAGTCAATGTACTTACCTGATGATAAACAAAAGTGAAATGCTTTGCGTATAGATATCTTAGTTATTACGCTTATTGTTGTGATGAGGAAAGTACTGTGCTGTGACGTATTGTTGTGCTACGGAAAAGGCTGCCTCTTGTTGCTATACCACATAAGTTACTACTAAAACATATTTTTCTTTCCAGAAGAATTCAGAAAACTGTGCAGATATAAAACAGATACACCGCAAAAACAATATTGTAAACTGTCACTCATTAGTGGCGTCGTGATAAAATCGTGTAGCTGTCACATAAACTAACCTCTGTGTCATCTGGTATCTCTCAGAAAGCACTTTAATTTCAGAATGTATTTTCAAATAAACCAAAATGTTGCATTAAAATCTCAACTTAAAAAGGCACATTATCTCTCAATAAATGGTTTCACGTGTGAAATGTGGTGTAAACCTTTGCTCTTCATAGTACTCAGAGTTTGAACAATGCAATTATCATGCGGTATACGTCGTTAAAGAATACTGGAATTTTTCTCAAGGTTAGCGTCTATGTTATTTATCTCGGAGCCAGCCGACGCAGGTGTCTGCCTGCGGTGCGGGTCATTGTTGGCGCGCGTCGTTAATGGAATTCGGAGACCGAACTTCTAGAAATTCATGTTGTCGAAAGTGCCCTGCTCTGTTTGAATCTCGCCAGTTCTGATGAAATTCAGATCTGTCGTTATGATTATCTCGTCTGTCGTCATGTCGGTAAATTTCATAATATCTTGTTTGTCGGTCATGTGGTGGAGAATTTCTCCCGGAATCGCAACCGCGCGCCGAACTGTTGTGTCTGAAGTCATTCTGCCTCCCCCCCTTTTTTTTTTTTTTTTAACAGCTTATAGTAAAAATCATTGTGTCGGCGAGTAGCATATCGGTCATTGCTAGGTCGCGTCGGTGGTTCCATCTCAAAATTCGGCGCACACCGCCAACCTCTTTCATAATTTCCGAAGTGCCCTGAGTTATTATTTTGTGGCTGTTCCGTATTTCTACGTCCCTCTTCCCGTATTGGGGCACGAGTGTCCTCTGAAATACGTAATTCTTGTATTACCTGTGTCAGCTGATCTTGTACTTCGCGGATTTCTCTTTGGTGTTGCGTATTAATTTGATTTTGATTTTGTTTGAATTTTCTAATTTGTTCATACTCTTCTGTGTCAGTGAAGGCTACAGGTGTTGTGTCATTCAGATCATCATCTACCCTCGTAGATAAGTTAGTGAACTGATCTGAAAGTTCGGCTACTTTATCCGATAATGTACTTATTTCCTCAGTGTGTTTTTCTGCTGTGTCTTTTAAGTTTTCCTGGGTTTTTGCAAGTTGCGTAACCGAATCGGTAGATGCAACTGAGTCAAATTTAGCTTGCAAGGTCTCATGATTTTCATGAACAGTAGTTTGCAGTTCTTTTATGGCTGCTTCGTGATTCTGTAGTGCATTTTCATGCCGCGAACAAATAGGTTGGAAATGTTCACAAATTTGTGTTTTTACGTCATTACAGACTTTTTGACATTTCGATTCAATGTGATGTAACTCATTAGTTAAATCCTCGCGTGTTTGTTCAAGTGTGGTATCTAACTTTTTAAGATTTTGTTCCACTGTGTCTAACTTTTGAAGATATTGTTCCATTGTGTCTAACTTTTGAAGATTTTGTCCCATTTGTTTCATTTCTCTCTGATTTTGTTCCATTTGTTGCATTAATTGCAATAATAATGTATTAGTGTCTGGAATCTGTTTCTCTATGCTTTTTGGCAGTGCATTTTCACCGGCAACATTCACATTTTGACAAGCAGAAAATGTGTCTTGACTTATTTGAGAAAACGGTGAGGATCCAAAACCTGAATCTACAGTATTTGTGAGATCGTCTCGTGTCATTTCGGATTCCTGAGCCGAGCTATCGCCGACCGATCGGTCGATAATGCTTCCCTGTTCTCTAATTGTTTCGCTGTCTACACCATTGTTTGCAACCCGCTCCATCTCCCTATGCGCAATTACCAAATTACTACTTTTAACATAAGTTAATTCATTATTCTGCGGCGCTAACATACTGCTTTCGTCTTCGCTGTCGTTTCTCAATTTACTTTGGAGCCTAGTGTTACGTTTTTCACACGCCATTATTGTCACAGTATTTCACACGACAACACAGAAAAAACACAATTTGAAGAGCAAAAATAAGAGAACACATTAACATAGCACTGAAAATAATATCTAGTTAATTGCAAGCGCAGCTGCGAAATACTTGCTGCAAATCTACATGCATGCCACAACTGTTTTACTGTACAACAATGAAAAACTACAACTACAAAGGAAATTCTCTCTATAATTACGCGCTAGCAATAAACAAAATCTACACCAATTACACAAACTACAAGAAAAAATCAGAAGATTCCAGTGAGGTATCCTAGGCTAAGGGTCGACATATGAAACTTCCCCTTTGAACAATTCTACACGACTGTGCTTAACCTGACACACAATATTTTTTTTTTTTTTAGCGCAACGCAATCTGACTTTCAAAATCTCTAGAAGAGAATGGCCCTGACTAACATTAAACTATCTCTTTCACAAATCACTTACCTCACAAAAATCTTCGCTGCTCAAGCTACTGCAATACAGCGAGCGCCACTACTGCCAGCTAAATAAAAGATTCAAACTATGGAAGGCACTAACTACTGATAGGGATAGTTAGCAAATGAAAGATATTAATAGAGAACAAACAATGTATTTACCTTGATATCATGACAAATTACAAAACTGCGCCATCTCTCTCCCCACATCCACCACTGCTGGCGGCACACCTCCAACTGCCCAGCGCTACTCGCTGTTCACAGCCAGCTGCCTAACACTACAATGGTTGAGTATTACAACAATGCAAAGCAGCCACAGACTGCACACGGCACAGCCGGTGATTTTCATACAGAGGTGGCGTTACTAATAAAAAAACCTAAACAGCCTACTTACAAGCAGACTAACAGTGGAAGAGGCACCGCTGGCCAAGAGAGGTCTGCTAGTATCAAACACAGGCTTAATTTGAGGAAGAAATTTCTGAGAACGTACGTTTGGAGCACATCATTGAGTAGTATTGAAACATGGACTGTGGTAACACCGGAACAGAAGAGGATCTCAGCATTTGCCATGTGGTGCTACGAACTAGCACTGGCAAACAGGGGATTCCTGGCCAGGGAGAGTGTATTAGTATCAAACATACATCTTTATTTGAGGAACAAATTTCTGATAATATACGTGCGGAGCGCAACATTGTATGGTAGTGAGGCATGGACTGTGGGAAAACCGGAAGAAAAAAGAATAGAAGCATTTGAGATGTGGTACTACACAAGAATGTTGAAAATTAAGTGGACTGATAAGGTAAGGAATGAGGAGGTTCTTTCCAGTCAGTGATGAAAGGAACGTTTGGAGAACAATGAATAGAAAAAGGGACAGGTTAACAGGGATTATCAGCGCTTATGGGATAAGTGCCATGGTAGTAGAGGGAGCTGTAGAGGGTAAAAAATGTAGATGAAGATAGAGATTGGAACACATCCAATAAATAATTGAGGACGTAGGTTGCAAGTATTACTCTGAGATGAAAAGTCTGGCACCTAAGAAGAATCCTTGGTGGGCCTGATCGAACGAGTTAGAAGACTGATGGGTCAAACAAAAGTGTCCTAGGGCCGTACAGTGTCCACAATGGTTAAGCTTAAGGATCCTGATACAATAGTAATTTATCATTCAGGTTAGAGTATACTTTGCATCCTTTTTTTTCTTTCTTCTTTGTTTGTATGATATCGTGTATGTCGTGTTATTTATTCTTCTCCTTCATTTCAAAACCTGTAAATATAAAGTGTGGTTAAGAACCAACGAGATTGAGAAATCACTTTTCTGTAGCTTACAATATTATGAAAAGAAAAGTTGCTGCTCACCATATAGTGGAGATGATGAGTCGCAACTAGGCACATCAAAAAGACTGTTACAAATAAACTTTCGGCCAGCAAGGCCTTCACACACACACTTGCCAGGGACTGCAGTTATGAGTGTGTGAGTTGCGTTTGCGTGTGTGTGTATGTGTGTGTGTGTGTGCCTGTCTGTCTATTTTTAACGAAGGCCTTGCTGGCTTAAAGTTTATTTGTGAAGGTCTTTTTGTTGTGCCTATCTTCGACTCAGCACCTCCGCTATATGGTGAGTAGCCACTTTCATTTTCGTAATAGTGTTACATTCCATCCTGGATTTTCCGTTGTTTGATTTTCTTTAGCTTAAAGCTTTGTGGACTGAACAGACATACAGGAATAAATATCGTATCACGAAATAGAAAATTCTCTGTTACATTTAAGACTTCCAGAAAAAAATTCTCGAAAAACACTTCGTGTATTTGCACAGCTGCACTCCGGCCCTGAGGAGATGCTGGAGAGAACGCCGCTGACGCCCCGCACCGCCCCGCCGGTCAGATGAAATCAATAGAAAGCAATATCCTGCGCACAATTAAGAGGCCCGCCCCTCCTTGCGAGTTTCGGCGAGGCAGCCTCCGACGGCTCCGTCCCTTCACGTGGCTCAACTTTTCTCTCGAGAGATATTGCCGCCCAGTGCTGGGGAACGGTCGCTTCCCGGCGGAAACATCGCTTCCTCCGTTCGTTCTGCGGGTGGACGGACGAATCGACCAGTCTTCTGAGACTGGCATGACCTCCCCTCAGGTCTGACTGACCCACTGGTTGCAAACGATTCCTGCCAGCTTTATTATCTTCCGGTTCACAGGCATCAAGATCCACCTGTTTCCTTTGAACTTATCAAACATATTAATGAAACGTAGAAAGAAACTGCAAACATTAATGTAACAGTAGAAAATCAATGGATACACCATTACAGACGTTTGTGATATGGTGAAGATAGTGAAGAATGTTATTCTATAAAAGCTGGTAGTAGCCCTGTAGATAAAATAGACACAAAAGAATTAAAAACAGTCTTAAATGTAGCTAAAAACAGAAAAACTGCTGGTCTAGATGGCATCAATGCTGAATTAATCAAATATGGTGGAATCGTATCAGAACTTTGCTGGCCCCACCTTTTGAATATGTTAGAAGAACTGTTCTGTACCTGAACACTGGAACACAGCTGAAGTTATTTTTACGTTTCCAAAAAGCAATAGAAACGAAACAGGAATTTATCGAGAAATAAGTCTGCTGAATGCAGGATATAAAATGTATGGCAACATTCTTAATGAAAGATTACAATCTATCGCTGACGCAGTAATCTCAGAAGAACAATCAAATTTCAGAAAGGGATGTTCGTCCAATGATAAGGTATTTATAATAAGGAAGATTATTGAAAAACGTCAACAATTTCGCTTAGAATCGTATTTAGTATTTTTTGCTAATGAGAAAGCCTTTGGTAAAGGTAAAAGATCCATTAAGTGAAAAATATGAAAAATAAAAGATTTCCCTAAACACATTATTAATTCCATAAGCAGCCTATATGTAAACACAAAGACAAGTATACGTTCAGATTCGAAAGTATCAAATGAAATTTTAATAATTCAAGGTGTTCGACAAGAGTGCAGTCTACAACCCACTTAATTTTATGTGTATATTGGTGACCTAGTTATGAAGAAGGAAGATGAAATACAGTAAGGAATTAAAATAGGATCTAGCGTACCATTAAATACTCTGTTATACACTATGTGATAAAAAGTATTTGTACACTCCAAAAACCTACGTTTTTCATATTACTTCCATCGTGGTGCCACCTACTGCCAGGTACTCCGTATCAGCGCCCTCAGTAGTCATTAGACGAGGAACTCACGGACTTCGCACCTGGCCAGATAATGGGGTATCATTTCTGTCATACGTCTGTACGCGAGATTTTCAAACTCCTAAACATCACTAGGTCCACTGTTGCCGATGTGATAGTGAAGAAGAAACGTGAAGGGACACGTACAGCACAAAAGCTTACAGGCCGACCTCATCTGTTGACTGACAGAGACCACCGATAGTTGAAGAGGGTCGTAATGTGTAACAGGCAGACATCTATCCAGCCATCACACAGGAATTCCAAACTGCTTCACTATGCATCCACTGCAAGTACTATGACAGTTAGGGGGGACGAGAAAAGACTTGGATTTCATGGTCGACCGGATGCTCAAAAGCCACACATCACGCCGGTAAATGCCAAACGATGCCTCGCTTGTTATAAGAAACGTAAACATTGGACGATTGAACAGTGGAAAAACGGTGAGTGGAGTGACGAATCACGGTACATAATGTGGCAGGGTGTGGGTATGGAAAATGTCCGGTGAACTTCATCTGCCAGCATGTGTAGTGCCAGGGTTCTGTGTAACACCCCAAATATGGAACCCCTAATGAAAGCTCTTTGGCAGCAAAAGAAATAGCAAAATTAGTTATGCTGACATTGACGGGAGCTGCTGACAACAACATTAACACTACTGCAAGTTTAACTAACAGGAATACTGTGTAACTAATAACGTTTATTATAAAGAAAGAACTAAATGATAGACTATCAGATGGTCTGAAACTTTGAATAAGTAATTCAAAATACAAGGTTAAAGCGGAGACCATAAATAGAACAGAGATAACATTTATCCAAGAAGAAAGTTTTAGCCGCATCGAGCTGTAAGTTCGCTGCGACTACAATGTAACACTGCAATGGAGATGTTAATTCAGTCTCTCTTGCTGACGTCGCAGTAGCAGTAAGCCTATTGAACGCTACTAGATTGTTTCAAACCGATCTGAAGTTTTAAAGGTTTAGTCAGACAACGGAGCAGTTATTACACGTGAAAGAAAAGTAAATCGTGTGATACCTGATCTGTGATTGTCACGAACATCAAAGGACACAGCAATATACCAACCGGCGACATAAACTCTTATTATTAGCCTTGAGTAGGAAATAGCTACACGCGATCACTAAGAACTTACAGTTACGCCGTGTTGTCGGAAGCTGTAGTCAATGTCAGAATCGCTGATGCAAATAGTTTCAAGACCTCGAATGACAGATCAGTGTTTTTCAGTGCAGGTTTAAATAATTACGAAGTTCAATAAACTCCAATATAACCTTAATGCATCGTGTCAGCTAAGTCATTTAATGGAAATTAACTGTGTAATTGTGAAATTAACTATTTCTTGAGGGAACGCAGAAGTTAAAGGTGATTTAGTGATTTTATTAACAGTGAACAGCAAGCTTACAACGAAATACGACGCTTTCTGTACGTCGTCCGAAGAGCATTTTATCTCTGGAATTACGTCGTATTAGTTGTTGAATTAACAGCGTAGCGACGCCTTGGCGGTGCTATATTAATTAATAAATCAACATCCTCACAAAACTATGATGTGGCATCAGCTTCAGTGATGGACTTTATAATTCAAGATATCCTATTATATGCGTCAGAACAGTCATTCGCAAACCGTTCGCGTAAGCTTATCAGCCTGTCGCCAACACGCGAAGCATATTTGGTTAATTGTTTCAGATCAAGGGAGTTGTTGCGGTGCCGAGTGGTGCAGTCGCTGTGGGATCGAAGTAAAGAAGACCGACAGACTTCTAACACCGGTGCTTCAATTTTAAACAAGGGTTGCTTACACATTCCAGCGTGCTGCTCCATCGATACGCTGATATCAAAGGGCGATAGTGTCTGAAACTAAGCAGTTTGTTTTTAACAGTTTCAGATCGGACGGACGCTATTCCATCTCATCCAGACTGGGACAACCATCACCATAGAGCCGACACAAATAAAACGCCACAGACAGGAGTACTGTCCGTGTTATAAAGCTAGAAACTCACTACAGTGGTTTGAGAACTGTTTGAACTCACGGTGATGACTTGTCCAGCAAATTCGCCTGATCCGACGTGATGTTGATCTGTTGGGAGCCATCTCCATGCCCATAAACCACCGACCCGCAAGTTGTGGGATATGTAATCAGTCTACAAATGTGATATTTCGTAGGACATTGCTCAATTGTATGAGCCCTGCACCAAATAGTACTAACACGGGATACTGAATGTACGACGTTTAACTACAAAATTACGGACCTAAATGCTGTCACAAGTAAGTACACCAGCGCCATAGATGAACGACGAAGAGTTGCGAAATGTGAAGCTTTTTCAGTCGAATGCGGAATCTCTGGTATCCGTAGACAAATCAGTGCGGTCGGAGTCTTCGTTTGTGTAAGAGCTTTGCTTTGTTTAGCCAGAAAAATAATAAGTGCAATAATTGAGCAACGAGTTGACCTAATGTTTCACTAGAAAATTTGAAAAACGGCCACTGAAACCTACATTCATTAAATGAAGTTTACGTGAAAGACTGTTTGTCACGTACGCGGGATTTTGATTCGTTGAAGATTTTTTTTCTATATGTCAGAGAAGAGTCTGAAGTTATCTCCCGGGACGCCCTTCAACATCAAAAATGGTTGAAAAATCGAAAAAATACGTAATCTGATTCGATCAGACTGCCAGTTGAGTGTTCTATCGATTAATGAAACTGTAGTAATTGACGAACAATGCGTAAACTAAATTTTACGTAAGGAATTTAACATTAGGAAAGTGTGTGCGATCGAGCAAAATGAAGCTTAACAAATGTGTCTACTGACACTTTGAATACCATTGAAAATATTCCTAATTTCTTGAAAAGAGTGATAATAAGTATGGTGTGCGTACTGTAAGACCTTCGGTACACACACCATCAGGTTATTTGACTTGTCGCTCTAACGAAGTAGGCGAGTGTCAGCAATATGTCTCGTGGTCTTATCGTGGCGTGTTTATCTTCTGCCGTTAGGTCAGACGATAGAAATGCCACTTGCACGCTTAGAGTAGCAGATTGACGGTGACCAACTTTAAACAGAACTTGATTAATTTTCACACACAATTATTAAAATAATAACAAGCATAAAAATTACTTAACTTGGTTCTGGATGCTGTTTACAATTGACAATCTGAAGTTCCTTTGGTCTTGGTACGTTAATCTTATTCTCACATATCTCTGATACTTGACAAAGTGTCTATTTCTTTATCTTCATGGCTATGTACAGGAATATGGTAATGTTATTAGGCGCAGACTGAAACTTAACTATAGACTGGTATAGGCTAATGTAGACTGGTACATACTAATGCAGATAAATGTAGACTAATGCAGACTGACTAATCGGAGGTCTGTACACTCGTTATAATACCTCGTGCGTTCATGTATCGCTGCGCGAGTGTGATCCGCGAGGAGAAAAGGTTCTACGGTAGCAGCAATCTCATTGGCTGCGTTACCTATTAATACGCGGATCGGCGGAAGCAGAATTTGGTCCGTCGCTATGGCAGCGCCATCTCGTAGTGCGGAGACGGACGAGCGCTGCGCCTGCGCTGTTGTGCTTAGCGGGGCGCGCTCTGGTGGGAAAGTTGTGTACGCGCTGACTACGCGGAACTATGTACACAACAATAAGTGACATATCTTGGTTTTAACTTATGATCCAGAAATTAATGGGCAGTCCATGCATTGGAAGGGATCAACTTCACCGAAAGTGAAACATGAAAACTGAAAGTGATGATGAATTTTTTGTTCGAGATTCGTAGAATTGTGTGTCATCATTGGGCTCCTGTAGGTCAGACTATTAATCGACATTACTACCTTGAGGTGCTAGCTCAGTTCCGTGAGAAAATAAGAAAGAACAAAAAGTCCTGACTTGTGGAGCAACAAGTAATGGGTTCCGTACTAAGATAACGCACCGGCTGATTCCGCATTTTCTAGCGAAATACAGTGTTCCAGTGTTAGAGTGCACACTTTGTTCGCCTAGATCTGTCACACGTGACTGTCATCTATTCCTCAAGGTAAAATTTGCATTAAAAGGCACAAGATTTCAATCCTTCGAAGCAGTGAAGGAAAACTCGGTACGCGTAATCTTGGAGCTCACAGAGGAAGACATCCAGCACTGTTCCGATCGATAGAAAATTCTCATGGGAGTATACCGAGTCCGACAATAACTAAATATGTATGTTCACGAAATAATCTGTTTTGCATCAGTAGTCCCATTGTTTTACAGCCAGAAGGACAGCACGAATGGACACGGGTTTGTTTGACCTGTGGGACACGGTCACAGAGATACTGAAGAAACTGCACTGACGGACATGTGAACACAGACGCAAACTATTCCAGGAAAGCCTAGTTAGAAAGTTTCAAAAACCAGTTTTGAGTGATAAACCAAGAATATAGTAGAAGTCCTTACCGTAGGAATCATGAGAAGAAGATTAGATTAATTATGGCGCGCACAGAGACAATTAAGCAGTAATTCTTCTCTACGTCAATCGAACGGGGAAAGGGCAGCACGTTTCTGGTACAGTGGGGAGTACCCTCTGTCAAGCATTTCACAGTGTTTTGCAAAATGTAGATGTAGATGTTGAAACGCGTATGTATTTAGTGCAGCGATGGCGAGACGGAATCTCTGACCAGAGAGTGCGCTTGACCGCGCGAGAGTTCAGTTGCATGTAGGGAGTCGGTAGTTGCAGTTCGAGAGTAGTAGCGCATACGAGATGACAGTCAGTGCTAGTAGCGCGCGCGAGACAGTCGGAGTTGTGTGAGGAGTCGGCGGGCGTCGACATGGCCCTCTGGTCAAGATTCAGGACGAGGTATATTTTTAAATAAGGTAATGAAGCAGCATTGCGCTCATCTGATAATGTAATGTATATTAACTGTAATTAATTTGTCCAAGAATCGCCCCAATAATAATTTTGTTTTCAAACCAAGCATTTTAACAAAACAAACATTTTATTGAAAGAAAGTTTCCCATGCATTTCCTTAAAGAAAAAAAAATTACTTAAGTTCAAAGAATTTTTGCGATGCATTTCCTCCAAGCTATGGCAAAAAATAAGAGCAGATGCAGTTTTACTGAGGTAAGAATTTGAGTTTAATTAGCGAACAGGGCCTAAGATCGACATTTCGGTCTATTTGCGTTTTCATTGTCACTGAGATTTCATTATCATTGAATTGTCTTACATTTTTTTGTGGGCAGCTTCCATTTGGGTCAGATTGCTGGTTCTCACATTTTATTATCATTGTCATTAAATTCCATTGCTGGGAGGTTTCACTTAGCTCCATGTCCATTAGCATTTGAATAAGAATACTTTTACAAATTTTGCGGGGAGGTTACAATGTAGACGTAGATGTAGACGTCGATGTAGATCTGAATGACCTACGCGTAGATATCCTGCGCCTCATACCTCCGGGAAACTACCAAGGGCTTGTCGAATGCTTGATACGCAAAATCGCCGCTGTGCTGCGTTCCTCAGCTGGACCAATACCTATTAAACAGATGGTAATGAGACAGACTTTCATCCGTAATTATAGTGTCCTTTCTAGTAGCTAGAACTTTGGTGTTGGCGTACTGCTGAACTGTCGTTCTCAGTTCACTGGGTTTTCAATATCTCGGAATATTGACACATGTGTAAAAACTGCGAGAAAATTCAGGAATAGAGAAGTGTGACAGTTACTTCTAGCAGCCAAGTATCATCATCGTCATCATCACGCCCTTCCAAGGACTAGGTGTTACAGTCACCTGTTTCCGTCTGTAACATCCATCCATCAATCTCTTACGAGGTCTACATGGCTCTCTCTTTCCATTCGGCCGGTAATTCATTGTCTTTTTCCGCAGTCTGCTTTCTATCATTCCATTCTGTTTCATCTTGTCATTAAGTGAAAAGATTTTAAATCTGATCTTACCGTTTCATTTTTTATTTTATGCATTTTATTACAGCCCTTATAGAGCTCTTGGCATTCGTGTCTCCTGCATCTATATGGGATTTTTTACGTATTTATTTATTTTTTTGCTACCGTCCATCATTCGGAAACATACAGACTACGAGTACAAAACAAGGTACAGCGATAGCTTTGGAGAATTTAATTTGTGTCATGTTTCTTGTTTTTCCCCCAAAAGTTCTTCCAATTCTTTCGGAGATAGCTTGATATTTATTAACCTTCTTCTTATTCTTTATGCCATAGCTAAAACTAATAACACATCCTAGACAACTGAAGTGGGATACTTAAAAATTTTCTCATTCAATATTTTCCATCTGACTGGATTCTCTCCTTTGAAAGTCTTTGTCTCATTTGCAAATATAATTAAGTTGAAATATATCGCATTTTCACTCAACCTACATACTGCTCTTTGAAAAATTGTATTCTGTTTCCTGTATAACTGTATGCTCATCAGCATACACTATGTGATCTAAGCTATCCGGACACCTGGCTGAAAATGACTTACAAGTTCGTGGTGGTGGTGGTGGTAGTTAGTGTTTAACGTCCCGTCGACAACGAGGTCATTAGAGACGGAGCGCAAGCTCGGGTTAGGGAAGGATTGGGAAGGAAATCGGCCGTGCCCTTTCACAGGAACCATCCCGGCATTTGCCTGAAACGATTTAGGGAAATCACGGAAAACCTAAATCAGGATGGCCGGAGACGGGATTGAACCGTCGTCCTCCCGAATACGAGTCCAGTGTGCTAACCACCGCGCCACGTCGCTCGGTTTTACAAGTTCGTGGCGCCCTCTATCGGTAAAGCTGAAATTCGTATGGTGTTAGCCCACCCTTAGCCTTGATGACAGCTTCCACTCTCGCAGGCATAAGTTCAGTCTGGTGCTGGAAGGTATTTTGGGGAATGGCAGCCCATTATTCACGGAGTGCTGCACTGAGGAGAGGTATCGATGTCGGTCGGTGAGACCTGGCACATAGTAGGCGTTCCAAAACATCCCAAAGTTGTTCTATAGGATTCAGGTCAGTACTCTGTGCAGGCCAGTTCATTACAGGGATGTAAATGTAGTGTAACCACGCCGCCACAGGCCGTACATTATGAACAGGTGCTCGATCGTGTTGAAAGATGCAGTCGCCATTCCCGATTGCTCTTCAACAGTGGGAAG
The DNA here is from genome assembly GCF_023898315.1 of Schistocerca nitens. Taxonomy (NCBI): domain Eukaryota; kingdom Metazoa; phylum Arthropoda; class Insecta; order Orthoptera; family Acrididae; genus Schistocerca; species Schistocerca nitens. Next base: position 81,576,927 of record NC_064615.1, read on the forward strand.
CTAGGAGGTGCTTAAAACATCAGTGTAGGCCTGTGCTATGATAGTGCCACGCAATACAACAAAGGGTGAAAGCCCCCTCCATGGAATACACGACCACACCATAACACTACCGCCTCCGAATTTTACTAGATGGCAGACGTGTACGTTCAGTGTGCAAGACTTGCCACATCTAGTCTATGATGTAATCTCGCTCTGTCGTCGCTGGACCTTGGTTGCATTACAGAATGGCACCATCCTTAGTCTGGAAGTATTTCACGTAGTATGCTGCTCAATTTGCTTTAAGAGATTAACAACTTGCGACATCATATAAGGAGGAATCGTGAAATTTAACAATTCATTCATAGTTCATAATAAATATAGAAAGTAGCTGATCTGCTGTCTGTGTTAACATAATATTCCTTTATCTGCTTGTAGCCCTTGGAAAAATTAACTGGAAAAATATAGTTCTTCAGCCTCAGTTTTCACTGCCCAAATAGTGACATGATCCTATATTACATGTTTTTTTAGCAGAATTAGAATGAACAGGAGAACATGGTGATTTTTGAAGTATCCAAACCTTTACTAGGTTCAGAGGAAATCAGTGAACGGTGGACGGACTAAATTTCCGTTTGTTTGCTTATTTTAATTAATATTTGGATTCTATATGTCTTGGAACTAATAATGCATAAGTCTAAGGGAATCTTAGAATTTTTCAGTCTTTGTTAGATGTCTACGTTCATTACAAGAAACAATAGCAACAAAAAACCGAAAATCGGTGATTTCAGAGAAAGGTTACTTTGATCTTTTTCAAAAATCAGGTGTTTAACCTGAAAAAAGAAACGGTGTAAAAGAAAACTGGTTGTACGGCGCATTTTTTTGGGTATTTGCTCATACGTTTTCATGCGACGCCCATGAAACGTTCGTTTCGTTTTCCGTTGCAAACAGAATTGTTGTTAATGTGACACGTCACGTGCGCGAGAGATGCAGTCCCCTGTCATTGTGCGATATTCGTTTTATCGATATATATTAACAGGGACAGTAAAACACGAATAGTAACCAGGAACCCCGCAACAAAAGCATCGCCCTGGCCCGCGTCGACTCCTACCACGAAGCAGAAGCATTCTTCAGTTGCTGCTGTGTACGTTATTCCTCGTGCTATACTGTCCCTGTTAACACGTAACGATAAAATAAATATCGCACTACACTAAATTTTGACCCGCTTTATCGACTGGACACCTAAAACATCTCTTTAACAATCATTCTGTTTGTAGCAGGAAACAAACCGACGCTTTCCGTAAGTACTGGGCGCCGCAGGAAAGACTTTCTGACAAGGGAACCTCCCCATCGCACCCCCCTCAGATTTAGTTATAAGTTGGCACAGTGGATAGGCCTTGAAAAACTGAACACAGATCAAACGAGAAAACAGGAAGAAGTTGTGTGGAACTATGGAAAAAATAAGCAAAATATACAAACTGAGTAGTCCGTGTGCATTATAAGCAACATCGAGGAGAGGTGAGCTCAGGAGCGCCGTGGTTCCGTGGCTAGCGTAAGCAGCTGCAGAACGAGAGGTCCTTGGTTCAAGACTACCTTCGAGTGAAGAGTTTATTTTTTTTTTTTTATTTTCAGGCAATTATTATCTGTCCGTCCGTCCGTCCAATGTGAGGTAACTGCGCCGTAGTATGGGGACGCTACACCTAAACCGAAAAATTTGAAAACGTTAAAAACATATGTTTTGACAGAGCACAGGGAAAACTGTGAGACTGTGAAACTGTTGCATTCATTTGTTGCAGTTTACGTGACAAACTCTTATGTTTTCATCACTTTTTTGGGAGTGATTATCACATCCACAAGAAAACCTAAATCGGGCAAGGCAGAAGAATCTTTTTACCTATTCACCAAGTGTACAAGTTAGGTGGGTCGACAATATATTCCTGTCATGTGACGCACATGCCGTCACCAGTGTCGTATAGAATATATCAGACGTGTTCTCCTGTGGAGGAATCGGTTGACCTACGACCTTGCGATCAAATGTTTTCGGTTCCCACTGGAGAGGCAGGTCGTTTCGTCTACTAATCGCGCCGTTTTGTGGTGCGTTCGCAAAACACAGACACTAAACTTATTACAGTGAACAAAGACGTCAATGAACGAACGGACAGATCATAACTTGGCGAAAATAAAAGAAGTAAACTTTTCTCTCGAGGGAAGACTTGAACCAAGGACCTCTCGTTCCACAGTTGCACACGCTAACCACGGGACCACGGCGCTCCTGAGTTTGCAGTATCCTTGATGTTGCTTATCTTGCGCATGGGCTACTCAGTTTGTATATTTTGCTTATTTTTTCCACAGTTCCACACAACTTCTTCCTGTTTTCTCGATTGATCTGTGTTCAGTTTTTCAAGGCCTATCAACTGTGCCAACTTATAACTAAATCTGAGGGGGGTGCGATGTGGAGGTTCCCTTGTGAGCAGTATTTGTTTGGACTGATTCCAGCGACACACTGCAAAATCTAGAATCCAAATAGGGATAAAATGATTCTCACAATTCTTAGAAGGAGAAATCGGAACACCAAAGACATGTGCGACATAAACGAAAGTTTGCAGGTTGTCACTACATCTGAAAGACAATATCTATCCAAATTTAGCGCCAGTCGCATAATAGTGATGCTAGTGGCGCCACTGTGGGGATTCAATTCAGGTTTGCTTTAGATACACGCTGTAATGGTTAATTACCTCTGAGACTAAATGTGGTGAGTTGAAGATAGCCAAGAATGCCACGAAGGCGATAAAGGCGTCATTATCAACACCTAACTGAGTCTGAACGAGGTCATGTAATAGGGTTACGAGAAGTTGGATGTTCTTTGTGCTATATGGCAGAAAGACTTGGCAGGAAGGTAGTCACCGTTCATGACTGCTGGCAGTGGCGGTCACGAAAATATACGGTCGCAAGAAGATCGGGCTCCGGACGGCCACGTGGCACTGCCGAGAGGGAGGGCCATCGTGCTAGGCGTATGGCTGTGGCGCATCGTGCTGCACCCGCAGCAGCGATCTGAGAGGCAGTTGTCACTACAACGACACGTCGAACTGTTACTTCAGACGCCCAGTCCCGTGCATTACACTATCCCCAAATGAATGCCACTTGCAACATCAATGCGCTCTCGCTTGACATCACTGGACGGCTGGATGGAGGTCTGTTGTGTTTTCAGATGAAAGCTGGATTTACCTCTGTGCCAGATATGACGGTGTGTTGGTTAGGTAGCCAGTTGAGGGCCTTCAACAAACGTACCTGCGTGCTAGACACACTGGGCGTACTCCTGGAGTGATGCTCTGGGGTGCTATTTCGTCAGAAAGTAGCAACACCCTCGTGGCTATTACATGCAACGTGACTGCTGATTTCTACGCCAATATGGTGGCATAAACAGTAGATACTGTCCGCCCCCGGCAGCTGAGTGGTCAGCGCGACAGAAAGTCAATCCTGAGGGCCTGGGTTCGATTCCCGGCTGGGTCGGAGATTTTCTCCGCTCAGGGACTGGGTGTTGTGTTGCCCTAATCATCATCATTTCATGCCCATCGACGCGCAAATAGCCGAAGTGCCGTCAAATCGAAAGACTTGCACCTAGCGGACTAACGAACACTAGATACTGATGGAAAAGAAAGAAACATCAAAACTTAATTAATGCAAAGCTATAAACTTTCGAGAAACATTCGTCTAGGTAAGATATTTAAGTGATTAACATTTCAACATCATAGGTTAATGAAGCGCTATATAAACAACTGTATATGTGAAATGCCACTACATTAATAACCAGTGTAACTGTTAGAATGTTGAATGCAAGCATGCAAACGAGCATGCATTGTGTTGGATAGGTACCGGATGTCAGTTTGTGGAATTTACTTCCATGTTTGTTGCACTTGATCGGTCAGTACACGGATGTTTAAGGCTGCTTGCGAATGATGCCCGTGTCGTCGACCGATGATGTCCCTTACGTGCTCGAGTAGAGACAGATCTGGTGATCGAGCGGGCCAAGGCAACATGTCGCCACTGTAGATGATGTTGTTGCCGGCCGAAGTGGCCGTGCGGTTAAAGGCGCTGCAGTCTGGAACCGCGAGACCGCTACGGTCGCAGGTTCGAATCCTGCCTCGGGCATGGATGTTTGTCATGTCCTTAGGTTAGATAGGTTTAACTAGTTCTAAGTTCTAGGGGACTAATGACCTCGGCAGTTGAGTCCCATAGTGCTCAGAGCCATTTGAACCATTTTTAAAAGAACCATCCTCGTGGAGTTCTCTGTTGCTTCTGGTTGTTCTTGAGGTTTAGAGCGTCAGGTTGAAGTGCATTACGAATCTGTTTACCAAGGTACCCATTTCGCAGAAACACAGAGCAAGAATGGCCAAGCTCCTAGAGAACTCTAGCCCTATGAACGACAGTCCGTAATTCGTCACTGTGTTGAGATGGGTGATGGCAGCTCGTAGATCATAGAGTAGATCAGTTTAAGATGGTTAACGGAACACACCTTGAAATCGTCTTTCTTGCGGACCAACGCACCTAAGAAATGGAGGTCTCTTTTTTTCTCCACTTCCATGGTGAAGCAAATGCCCCAATGGAAGGAGTTGAGGTGTTCCAGAAACGCAGGAAGCGTTGCTGTTCCATATGTCCATACTAGAAAGGTCTCGCCCACATATCTCCAGAAACAATTAGATTTCAACATCGCCGAGTACAGGCTTTTTCCTCGAAGTCTTCCATAAAATGGTTAGCTACTATGGGAGACAAAGGTCAGCCCAAAGCAACACTGTCAGTTTGCTGAAAATATTGTTCATTAATTAAAAAGTAAGTCGAGGTAAGCACGTGTCTGAACAGATGTAAGATGTTCTCCACCATTGTTGCTTCTAGAAGCTGTAGTGAATCCAACTCATGTGAATGAAGAGACCACATCGAAACCCACTAATAGATCAGCTGGTTCGAGACTACAAACTCTTCAGTCGCTGTTTAAAATCTACTGAGTTTCGAAAGTGATGTTCTTGTTTTACTACGAAATGGCTCAGAAGAGAAGCCAGATGTTTTGCTAGGTACTATGTTGGGGCTGCTATATTGCTCACAATGGGGCGAAGCGGAACCCCTTCCTTATGTTTATTAGGCAGGCCATAAAGTAGTGGTGGAACTAGCGTTTGTACTCTTCAGCTCTTTTTAAGATGTTCAGGAAACAGGCCGGATTTGATGACGGCGGATGTCTTCCGTTGTCTGCATCGGTTGAATCGTTCTGGATACGATACGCTGAGTCCTGCAGTAAATCCGTCATCTTGCCGAAGTAAGATGTTGCAGGCAAAAGAGCGGTAGCGTTTCCCGTGTCAGCAGGTAAAATTACTAGTTCTGCGTCTTCTCTTAGGCAACGTAGCACTTTACTTTCTTCAGTGTTGATGATCTGCTTTGATGTAGGTATCCTAGTTATGACTGTGCAAGTCCCTCGCCTTGTTTCTTCAGCAGGCTCACTGGAACGTTTGAAGACACCCTGTTCAACGGCACTGATAAAATCTTGGTGGGCAACGTCTTTGGAGTGGGCGCAAAATGTAGTCCCTTTTCCAACACCGATATCGCAGCGTCACTTAGTTGCTTATACGTGACATTCAACACAGTACGTCTGCATATTTTATATTCTTGCGATGACTGACGTGTAAGGCGATGGAACTTGGAAGTTTGACGCACCACGGCTTGCTGCCGCGTCCAGTCCGAAAACGACCACACAGCACTGCTCTCGCGCTCGTAGGAATTCGCTGACAGATGTGATGTAGTGAAAGCAAGCCCAATGAGACTGTCTAATTCTTGTCCTGTATAACAGACTCTTTTTGTCACCAATGCCGTTCTGGCTCATTGTTTGACCCTCTTGGCGGCCGCAGAGACTATATAACGAGTACGCTTGGCGAATGTAGGTATAGTTTCCTGGTCCCGACGTCTCAGTAAAAATGCGAGAGAGTAGACAGTCTGTTTTGTACTGCAGATGCAGTACGATACGCCAGAGCCATACGCCGAACACGATGTTCTTTCCACTTGGTAGTGCCACGTAGCCGTCCGGTGCCGGGTTTTCTTGCGAGGGTATATTCCCGTGCCCACCGCTTCCTGCAATCATGTAGCGTCGCTACGTTCCTGCCAAGTCTGTTTGCAATATCGCTGAAGAAACGCCCAGCTTCTCGTAGGTGTATTACACGACCTCTTTGAAACCGACTGAGGTGTTACAATTGTTGCCTTTCTCCCCTAAAAGGCGTTATTGACTTAACGTCAACTCACCACAACTAATGTCGAAGGCAACTGCTGCTGACGTCCGTTACAGCGTGTATTTAGAGCGAACTTGATTTGCATCCTAGAGCCACTCTTATGCGGCTGGTGCGAAATATGAACAGATTTCATCTTTCAGATGTAGAAACACGCTTATCAACTTTCGTTGATGTCGCACAACTCATTCTTGGTGTTACGATTTTTTTTTCTCCTTGTATAAATAAATCTGGCTAACTATAGACGTTGCAAATTTCTGCTAACTTGCAATAGGCAGAAAGATATTTTGCGTAGCTATTTGTTGGGGTCTTATGTACGAAGCGTCTCTCCACACTAGTATATCTCCTGTTAGCATATTCATCACTGTGAAAAAAAAAATTACTTCAACCCGCGTCTATTTCTTCAGTGACTTTATCATGAAATGAGGGAAGTGACGCTGTTGTACAGAGTGCCTTCCGCCACGTACGGTGAGCTGACTTGCGAATCAGCATATATACGTAGAGGTACGAATACATCTTGGACCCTACTGGTGCGTTAGATGCCGCCTTACACCTGGATAAAAACTTGCCGGTGCCCCATCTTACATGTACCACACTCCCCAACGTGGCGCCAAGGGAATCTCCTCAGTCAGTCCTGGAAGATCGTATCACAGAACACGAAGGTACCATCGTCCATCGAATTTTCTTGGCAAAATGTATGGCGTAGCTATATGTTCAATGAGAACGCTATTGATGTGATAACTCATTAACATCCTTTCGGTTTACGTCAAATACGAGTCCAGTTTGAACAGTACTTAATCGAAACCATTAAATGTCAGATAAAATTTGAAACTTTTATGTTCATTCGTTAATTTAGTTTTAACCACTACATTTTGATTTCTGTAAAGCGGGTAAGTCTTGGTCAGGCCAGATGGTCTGTTAACTAATGGGAAGCTTTCACGCTTAGGAAACCACGACAACTTCCTTATCTCAACGGATTTTCACCTTTCAGATTCTGTTTGTTGAAGTGTTCAGATTTCTGCTCAGACTGTACGGAATTCTATTATGCCAAGCTCTGTACGTGTCTGGTCTGGAGATACCACAGTATCGAAGAAAGTGGGTGAGAGATTTTTCAGCTACTTAGTGGGCTAAACCTGTGTAAACTGGTTACGTTGTTTCGCAACAGTTCGCTAAATTACTGAACGGTTTAATACTGATTACTCTATGGTCAGCCGTGCCGCAGTGTTTCTTACCTCATACGCTGCACACTTTTGAGTCAATGTAAGCTGATTATAGTGGAGAATGTTATCTTTTCAGTCCGTTGTGATGCAGACTGAAAGTTATCGCCTTCTTCTGTATTGTACAAAAGTTGCTGCCATATTCAGTGTGCTATCAGAAAAAACGAACAGACAAAGTGAAGCAAATATACAAAGGAAAGTTTCGGAACAGAAAACAACAAACGAAAACATTCAACGTAAAAAACAAGATGCTGGCATTATTTATTTATTTTCTGATAGTCACGGAAAAGGACTGGCAAAGATCATGAACGAAAAACTAATAAATGAAAGTGTTATTGGATTTGTGAAGCCAGGTGCTCCACTGCGAGAAGTTACTCAGCATATTGACACACACAGTAACCATGGAAGTTGTAACTCTTGCATTATTTTAGCTGGCGCAAACGATGTCTACAAGAACGAGGCAAAATTCGCTTTGCGATCTTTAAGGGAAACATTGGCAAAAGTTATGGACATGAAAGTTATCGTAATAAGCATCCCTATGAGACATGATCTCATCAAAACATCGTGTGTGAATGCAGAAATCAAAGCAACTAACCGAAAGTTCGAGAAAATATGTAAGCTCTTCAGCAATGTGACATATATTAATGCAGACAGTCAAAAAAGAGAAGATTTCACCACCCATGGATTGCACAGAAACATGAAAGGGAAAGTAGCACTGTGCGATGCAATTATGGAACAATTAAACCGAAATCAGCCAGGCTTAGTGCAGCCTCCAATTGCAGCAGCAGCAGCAACGGAATCACCAATTTCAAATGAAGAGCATATTACTCCAATGACTTCAGGAAGTGTTGAAGCGGCAAGAAGAGGATCCCCATCTAGCCTGGTTGCGGTTCCTCAACTCCAAAAATTACAGCAGAAACGCCATCACACTACAAGTCAACTCGCCCAACACGAAACAGGAAAGAACCACAACGTTTTTTATGGCAAGTGATTCCAGAGAAATGTTGATTTCATCTTCTAAAACATCGCTCTGGAAAGAAAACTTCAATTGTAAAAGTGTTAAAAATGATATGTCATGTGCAGCTGTCGAACATAAGGTAGGCCAAAACAACCTAGTAAATAAGTCATTGTCGAAGTTTATGCTCCTGCACCAAAATTTACAATCCTTATCAAATAAAGTTAGTGAGATAGAAATATTGTTATCAGATGAACTAAAAGAAGTGTCTGTTATATGTGTTAGTGAGCACTGGTTATCCGAAAATATGTTACATCACACAAGGATAGAGGGCTTTACCCTTTCATCTTTTTTTTGTAGGGAAACCTTCATGCATCGAGGAACATGCATATATGTTAGAGAGGACGTCAAACACGAAAATTTAAAGTTCACTAACCAGCTAGGGGAAGAGCAAAACTTCGAAATTTCTGCTACAGAACTGACAAATTTAAAAATAATTGTTATTTGCATATATAGAAGCCCAGATGGAAACGTAACTACTTTCATTGAAAATCTTGAGAAGGCACTTAACAGTATAAAAATAGTTAGTAAAACAACCATCATATGTGGTGACTTTAATATAGATTTCAACAAGAACTCAAAAGACAGATTAAACCTTGAGGCCTTATTAAAAACCTACAATATACATACAACTATCAAATCCCCCACCAGAGTCACCAAATCGTCAAGCAGTGCTATAGATCAGATACTAATAAATACAGATAAATATTTATACAAATCTGGAAATATGAATACAGGTTTCAGTGATCATTATGCACAGTTTATTGAATTCCCAGTAGACACTGCAGGAAATACTGAACAACAAATGACAAGAAAAGGTAGAAATTTTAGCAAGCACAACCTAGAACACTTCAGGCACTTACTGAAAAAAGAAACATGGAATGATATAGACAACTATGAGGACACATGTAAAGAGTTTGACATGTTCATGGAAATATTCTCCCATTATTTCAATATTTCTTTTCCAGTTAAAAACCAAACATTAAAAACTAAAAAAAGAAATGTTACATGGCTGACGAAAGGCATTAAATTATCATGTGCTGAGAAGAGGAGACTTTATGAAATCTCAAAAACACAAAATGTTACAGAAGAATTTCTGGTGCATTTCAAGAATTATAAGAGAGTACTTCACAAAGTCATAAAAGAATCTAAAAAAACAACAAATGATCACCATATAAAAATGGCCAGGAACAAAATGAAAGCCATGTGGAAGATAGTCAGAGAACAAGTAGGAAACGAGACCTCCCAAAATGTAAATCTCCAGGTAATCCAAGATGGCAAAAAAATTACAAATCCAGAAGAAGTAGCCAATGCTTTTAATACATACTTTGCAAATATTAGTGAAAAATTACTATCTGACATAAAATCTTCAAATAAAAATCCTGCTACAACACCATCCAATCAAAATAGAAACTGCAACTCCCTATTTCTTACTCCAACCAACCCTAAGGAAATTATACTATCAATTAGAGAGTTAAAAACAAAATTTTTAACAGGTGTGGATGAGATTCCAGATTATGTCATTAAAAATGTGGGGGACCTCATTGTAATACCATTAGCCCACATTTTCAACAGTTCATTAACAAATGGAGTCTTTCCTTCCTGCATAAAGACAGTGAGACTAAAACCACTGTTCAAAAAGGGTAAGAAAGAAGACATAGCCAATTATAGACCTGTTGCCTTACTATCTACATTTTCGAAAATACTAGAAAAAATTTTTGATAAGAGGTTGCTAGATTTTCTAGAAAAGTGCAAAATATTATCCACAACCCAACATGGCTTCCGGAAAGGCCGATCAACAGAAACAGCAATATATGAATTTCTGGGCGAAGTACTCGAAAAAATTGAAAGTGGACAAAAAGTAACTGGCATATGCCTCGATCTGTCTAAGGCTTTTGACATCGTAGACCACACTCTATTGCTGCAGAAGCTTGAAAGAATTGGTATCAGAGGTATGCCTAACAGCTGGCTTAGATCATATCTTACTGACCGCAAGCAAGTAGTAGAAATACATTTTCACAAAGAAAATAAATCAACAAGACACTATTCTGATTATAAAGCAGTAAAATATGGAGTACCGCAGGGCTCGGTACTGGGCCCCATCCTATTTTTTATATATATAAATGACCTAACATCAACCAACGAGTACCATAGCACTATCCAGTTTGCAGATGACACAAGCATATTAGTCAGTGGGAAGACTGCAGAGATACTACAGACAAGACTGTCTGAGGCATTAACAAATGTTGTAAACTGGTTCAACCAAAACAAACTAATAATAAATAAAAGCAAAACAGTAGCATTAAATTTTCATAATGTCAAGAGAAACATTGAAGAGGATATAAGAATTCAGATGTCAGACACGGATATTGCAAGTGTGCCTAATACAAAATTTCTGGGGATCTGGCTACAGGATAATCTTAGATGGGAAACTCACATTGACAACATATTAAAGAAGCTGAGTACCATGTGTTATTTAATGAGAGTGCTAGAAAACTGCTGTCATAAGGACTGTCTAATGACAGTTTACTATTCTAATATACATTCTGTCCTAAAATATGGGATCACTTTTTGGGGTAACTCGCCATCCTGCCTAAAACTCTTCAGGATGCAAAAAAGAATAGTGAGAATCATGGCTGGAATAAAAAGGAACAAACCATGTAGACCATTATTTAAAAGGATGGGGATTCTTCCCCTTCCATGTATTTTCCTATTTGAAAGTGCAATGTTTATAAAGAAATATACAATAACAAATCCTAGTATCCTCCCCAAAAATGAAAATGTTCATCATCATGATACAAGACAGAAAACTGACTTTCATGTACTCCATACAAAAACCAGTTTGTGCCAAAAAGGAACGTTACCCCATGGAAAAATTATCTACAATAAATTGCAAAGAGAAATTAAAGTAAAGACTGATGTAAAAAATTTTTAAGCAGCATTAAAAGAATATCTGTTGACACAGTTCCTCCAAAATCCTCGAGAGTTTAAGTGATGATTATGCAAATACTGTAACCATTAATATTGGCCTATAAATACATTCAGATGTAATTCTCAAGTTTCTAATGGGGTTCAAGTATAAGTTGTACACCGACTTGCCCAGTATATGAAGTAAAATTCTGTGAATGTAATTCTCTAGTGTACATGTCAGTTCATAGTGTAGAAGAGTTCCTCAAAAATCCTTAGAGCTTAAGTGAGGATCATGCAAATACTTTAATCGTTAATATTGGCTTATACATGTATTCAGTTGTAAACTTCAAGTTTCTAATGTGGTTTAATTATAACTTACACATTGACTTGCCCAGTATATGAAGTGCTGTAAAATTTTGTGAACATCATTTTCTAGTTTCTAAAGTGTTTTAATTGTAAGATATACTTTGACCTGTCCAATATCTGATGTGCTGTACTGTACATGTAAGATTTACTGGACCAAAAAATACAATACAACACAATACTATTAAATGTTGCGTACTGATAATTTAATATCTGATTCCTCCTTGAGCATTTCACACTTGTTTCCCTTACCTTGTGGACTCATCTGGATCTGTAAATTATTTCGCTCGTTTTTGTAACAATGTATCTGTATATCTGTTAACAACTGCCTATGTAATACCCAGCTGTAACGATGTATTTTATTAGAAACGATCGATTTCGTTCTAAGATCAGACCATCATACCGTCCAAAAACCATCTCAGCTATGCATTTGTGTAACTGGAATAAAAGCAATCAGAGGTACATTGTTCCATGTTATTAGTTATAAATATGTAACATTATGTCCATTTAACCTCATAGACGTAAGTTCCTGGATGAACCATCAATTTCCCTGTTCTAAATATGTCATCCACGTCTTAATAGACTTGTCGAAACAGATCCTCTATGATCTGCACATGTTAATAGTGTCAGGGTTAACCTATTGCCTAAACAAATGCTATGATTGTTCTCTGTACAAGCTACTGAGCTTAATAACGTAGTTGCGAAGCTTTCTGTAAGCACACTGCCCGATACTTTACTGGTTGGTATCCAGTCACCATTATGAGGCCAAGTGAATGGAGTACTTGACATGGAAACCTTAAAGTATAGCATATAGGAAAACGTGAAAGTCATTTTTCCTTCTTGCTGGGAAACAACATCTTTATTATTTGGAAATCTGACACTAATTCATTCTATAACCTTTAATAACACTTTCTACAGAAACGGGAATCAAAGTTATAAAGCAATTAAACATAACAGTAACAAAATCATATACCAGTTAACTATAATTGGCAAAACAATCGCTTTAGTTTAAGTATGCCTCACATCCATTTATTGTACAAGAGGGTTTTAGTATGCCTCACATCCATTTATTGTACAAGAGGGTTTAATAAATATATCTTTATTACAATACTTCAGCACAGACTATTTTCGCTTCAAAAGTATTCAAAATAATGCGCGTATTGTGTATATGATATTTAGTAAGACAGACTTTGAACTATTAACGTTAGTTGGAAAACCAAAATTCTAAAAAGACATCTAACACTAGTGACTTGTCGATGATTAAGCACGCGTACAACGTCAAATGTCCTTTTATCGTGAGATTTTAAAAAGGTGAGAGACATGTAAACTCATCACACTCTCTCAGAACAATATATTTAGAAAGCAGTTGTTGACAGGTATGACTGTTAGAGAACTATCAGTTTAATAAGTAATGGTTGCAAAATACTAGAGAAATTCCTTACAGAAGAATGGCAATAACTGATAGAAGACGACCCCGAGGAAGTTCAGTTCAGTTTTGGGAAAAATGTAGCAACAGGCGAGGCAGCCCTGACCCTACGACTTACCTTAGAAGAAAGGTTAAGGAATGAAAACATAGGTTTATAGCAGTTGTAGATTTCCAGAAAGCTTATGACAGCATTGACTTGGATACACTCTTTAGATTTCTGAGGGTAGTAGGGGTAAACTACAAGGAGCGAGAGGTCATATACAACTCGTAAAGAAACCAGACGGCAGTTATAAGAGTTTAAGGACATGAAAGGGAAGCAGTGGTGGAGAAGGGAGTGTGAAATAGTTGTAGTGTATCCCCAGAAAATGTGAAGGAAAGCAAGGAAAAATTTGGGAAAGGAATTTAAGTTCAGGCAGAAGAATTAAAAACTTTGGTATTTGCCGACGACATTGTAATTCTGTTAAAGACTACAAAGGACTTACAAGCGTTGTTGAAGAAATTGGACAGTACCTTGAAAACAGGATATAAGATGAACATTAAAGAAAAAAAAGAGTAATGTCATGTAGTCGAATTAAATTAGGCTTTGCTAAGGGAATCGAATTAAGAAAGGAGACACTAGTAGTAGACGAGTTTTGCTATTTGCGAGTAAAATAACATTATGGTTGACGTGGAGAGGACATAAAAAGTAGAATGGCGATGGTAAGAAAAACGTTTACAAAGAAGAGAAATTTATTTGCACCAAATATAAATTTATGTGTTAGGCAGGCTTTTCTGAAGGCATTTGTATGAAATGTAGACTTTTACGGAAGTGGAATGTGGACTATGAGCAGTTCAGGGAAGAAAAGAATACAAGCTTTCGATATATGGGGCCACAGAAGAATGATGAAGATTAAATGGGTAGGTCGCGTAACCAATGTTTAGGCACCGAAAATAATTGGGCATAAAAGTAATTTGTGGTATAATTTGACTACAAGAAGGTAGCGGTTGATAACACTTATTCTGCGACGTCAGAAAATCATCAATTAAGCATTGGAGGAAAGTGTAGGCGATAAAGACCTCAGAGGGAGACTAAGAGATGATTACCTTAAGCTGGTTAAAATGGATGTGGGTTGCAGTAATTATTCGGAGATGAGGGGGCTTGCACAGGATATAGTAGCTTGGTGAGCTGCATCAAACCAGTCTTCGGACTACAGGCCGTAACAGCAACAAAACCACTTGCCGTCTACAATGTACAGTGTGAGTAGAGTAGCAAGTCCCTGTGAAGATAAGTAGACAAGTAAAACGCATTATCCAAAGAAGCAAACAGTAGACACAGTGTGAGACAGAGAAAGTGAGACATTCATCCTAGCGTTGTGGATCAATGTAAATGGACACCGTTTCTTCCGTAAGCAATACGTTGCGGAAGAAAATGCATAGCAGTTCTCAGATCCCGCTAAAGCCGTGTATTAACCGAATACAAGGTAGGTGCAAATAATAGAATAGTAATTTTCAAATTACTAACTACAACAGCTAAAATCCTTTACGCACCTGGAGAGATTACACTATTCTTCGCGTTGCAAGTATGACCTGTACGATGACGATCTTCAGTTATACCCTGCTGTAAAGCCAACAATCCTGGACCCAGTCATCTAGAATGTGACTTAACCGCCTTATCATTTTGGGCGCTGATATAGGTTTTAAACTCATCCCACTTAAAACGCAAGCAATTTCAATCGCCCACAAAAGATTTATTACCCCTCAGTTAAAAGAATTACATCCATTCGTAATACTAAACAATAAAGATATGACTTGTTCTTTTTCTGAAAAAAGTTTGGAAATAATTCTGGACCATCACTTCTGGTGGACTGGACACACAGCTAGAGTCTGTAAGAAGATTCTAATGTCTCACCACCTTTACAGAAATAGATTAAAGAAAGCATTTCCTGTTCAGCTTAAAAAGAAAGTCATAGACCCACTGAAACTTAGTTTTAATGACACGATAATTCAAGGACTTTCATCAGAGAGATCATGCCAGATGGAACTGTCGATGACCGATTGTGTGACATTGTTTTTTTAGTACTTATCTCTGCTGCCTGCAAACAGTTTTCACGCCTATGAGCAAGTAAAGGGAGCACGGCAATACTCTCCGTTTCTTCAACCCTGCTCAACCACTGGGCTCCCTCTTATTTATTTTCAACACCTACACTAACAACCATGTGAATAGAACAGTAGAATGATTGTTCTAAAGAAATCAAAACCGTTATTTTTGTGTCAGGAGCCCAACTTTGCAACTGTTTCCCTCAAAAGTCAAGGAAATTAAACTTCTTTCTTATTCAAAAGATAGCTTTTGGTCCACCTTCTATCACAACAGCCCTCTCTTCCATGTACTTGCATGCAGTTCAGTCTATCCCCTCCCACTCTTTTCCTCCATCTTCTCTACTGAAATGGTCCACTTCTTCTTAACAGTACCTCTCACTGATACTTCACTCTTCTCCTCTTTCACTGTCCCTCCAGTTTTTGTGATGTTCAACAGAGCGTCACAATGCTAAACTAATTAATATATAATTTCTTATGTCTGGCGCGGATGTTATTTATTACATTGATATTATTATTATTATTATCATTTCTTTCCTTTCTCAGACGTTATGTCTGGTTAAAAATGGAAAGTGACGCGGACCTTGATCAAGCGTGACTTCCTTTTAACTGTACGGTATATGTTACATTGCATTTAGGAACTTTCGGGTAATTGAACATGTATCAATAATTACTGATTTCTGTAGCTGTATATACAAGTTTGGATGTAGCTGTATTGCGTTGATGTACTGGTGGATATTGTGTGGTATGACTCCTGTAGTTGATAGTATAATTGGTATAATGTCAACTTTATCCTGATGCCACATGTCCTTGACTTCCTCAGCCAGTTGGACGTATTTTTCAATTTTTGCTCCTGTTTTCTTCTGTATATTTGTTGTATTGGGTATGGATATTTCGATTAGTTGTGTTAATTTCTTCTTTTTATTGGTGAGTATGATGTCAGGTTTGTTATGTGGTGTTTTATCTGTTATAATAGTTCTGTTCCAGTATAATTTGTATTCATCATTCTCCAGTACATTTTGTGGTGCATACTTGTATGTGGGAACGTGGTTTTATAAGTTTATGTTGTAAGGCAAGCTGTTGATGTATTATTTTTGCTACATTGTCATGTCTTCTGGGGTATTCTGTATTTGCTAGTATTGTACATCCGCTTGTGATGTGATCTACTGATTCTATTTGTTGTTTGCAAGGTCTGCATTTATCTGTTGTGGTATTGGGATCTTTAATAATATGCTTGCTGTAATATCTGGTGTTTATTGTTTGATCCTGTATTGCAATCATGAATCCTTCCCTCTCACTGTATATATTGCCTTTTCTTAGCCATGTGTTGGATGCGTCTTGATCGATGTGTTGCTGTGTTAGATGATATAGGTGCTTGCCACGTAGTGTTTTCTTTTTCCAATTTACTTTCTTCGTATCTGTTGATGTTTATTATTATTATTATTGTCCTTTTTTCTCAGACGTTAAGTCTGGTTAAGAATGGAAAGTGACGCGGACCTTGATCAAGCGTCACTTCCTATTAACTGTACGGTATGTGTTATATTGCATTTAGGAACTTTCGGGTAATTGAACATGTATCAATAATTACGGATTTCTGTAGTTGTATATATATGGTTGGATGTAGCTGTATTGCATTGATGTACTGGTGGATATTGTGTGGTATGACTCCTGTAGTTGATAGTATAATTGGTATGATGTCAACTTTATCCTGATGCCACATGTCTTTGACTTCCTCAGCCAGTTGGATGTATTTTTCAATTTTTTCTCCTGTTTTCTTTTGTATAGTTGTTGTATTGGGTATGGATATTTCGATTAGTTGTGTTAATTTCTTCTTTTTATTGGTGAGTATGATGTCAGGTTTGTTATGTGGCGTTGTTTTATCTGTTATAATGGTTCTGTTCCAGTATAATTTTTATTCATCATTCTCCAGTACATTTTGTGGTGCATACTTGTATGTAGGAACTTGTTGTTTTAAAAGTTTATGTTGTAAGGCAAGCTGTTGATGTATTATTTTTGCGACATTGTCATGTCTTCTGGGGTATTCTGTATTTGCTAGTATTGTACATCCGCTTGTGATGTGATCTACTGTTTCTATTTGTTGTTTACAAAGTCTGCATTTATCTGTTGTGGTATTGGGATCTTTAATAATATGCTTGCTGTAATACCTGGTGTTTATTGTTTGATCCTGTATTGCAATCATGAATCCTTCCCTCTCACTGTATATATTGCCTTTTCTTAGCCATGTGTTGGATGCGTCTTGATCGATGTGTGGCTGTGTTAGATGATACGGGTGCTTGCCATGAAGTATCTTCCCTTTCCAATTTACTTTCTTCGTATCTGTTGATGTTATGTGATCTAAAGGGTTGTAGAAGTGGTTATGAAATTTCAGTGGTGTAGCCGATGTATTTATATGAGTGATTGCCTTGTGTATTTTTCTAGTTTCTGCTCGTTCTAGAAAGAATTTTCTTAAATTGTCTACCTGTCCATAATGTAGGTTTTTTATGTCGATAAATCCCCTTCCTCCTTCCTTTCTGCTTAATGTGAATCTTTCTGTTGCTGAATGTATGTGATGTATTCTATATTTGTGGCATTGTGATCGTGTAAGTGTATTGAGTGCTTCTAGGTCTGTGTTACTCCATTTCACTACTCCAAATGAGTAGGTCAATATTGGTATGGCATAAGTATTTATAGCTTTTGTCTTGTTTCTTGCTGTCAATTCTGTTTTCAGTATTTTTGTTAGTCTTTGTCTATATTTTTCTTTTAGTTCGTCTTTAATATTTGTATTATCTATTCCTATTTTTTGTCTGTATCCTAGATATTTATAGGCATCCATTTTTTCCATCGCTTCTATGCAGTCACTGTGGTTATCCAATATGTAATCTTCTTGTTTAGTGTGTTTTCCCTTGACTATGCTATTTTTCTTACATTTGTCTGTTCCAAAAGCCATACTTATATCATTGCTGAATACTTGTGTTATCTTTAGTAATTGGTTGAGTTGTTGATTTGTTGCTGCCAGTAGTTTTAGATCATCCATGTATAGCAAATGTGTGATTTTGTGTGGGTATGTTCCAGTAATATTGTATCCATAATTTGTATTATTTAGCATGTTGGATAGTGGGTTCAGAGCAAGGCAGAACCAGAAAGGACTTAATGAGTCTCCTTGGTATATTCCACACTTAATCTGTATTGGCTGTGATGTGATATTATTTGAATTTGTTTGGATATTAAGTGTGGTTTTCCAATTTTTCATTACTATGTTTAGGAACTGTATCAATTTAGGATCTACTTTGTATATTTCCAATATTTGTAGTAACCATGAGTGGGGTACACTATCAAAAGCTTTTTGGTAATCAATGTATGCGTAGTGTAGCGACCTTTGTTTAGTTTTAGCTTGATATGTCACCTCTGCATCTATTATCAGTTGCTCTTTACATCCTCGTGCTCCTTTGCAACAGCCTTTTTGTTCTTCACTTATAATTTTGTTCTGTGTTGTATGTGTCATTAATTTCTGTTTAATGATTGAAGTTAATATTTTGTATATTGTTGGTAGGCATGTTATGGGGCGATATTTAGCTGGGTTCGCTGTGTCTGCTTGATCTTTAGGTTTCAGATAAGTTATTCCATGTGTAAGTGTATCAGGGAATGTGTATGGGTCTGCAATGTAACTGTTAAATAATTTAGTTGGATGTGAATGTGTTGAGGTGAACTTCTTTAACCAGAAATTTGCTATTTTATCATTTCCAGGGGCTTTCCAATTGTGAGTAGAATTAATTGCTTGGGTGACTTCATGTTGCAAAATTATCACTTCAGGCATTTGTGGTATCATCTTGTATGTGTCTGTTTCTGCTTGTATCCACCGTGCATGCCTGTTATGTTGTACCGCGTTTGACCATATGTTGCTCCAGAAGTGTTCCATGTCTGTTATGTTTGGTGGATTGTTTATTTTAATGTGTGTGTTATCTATTGTCTGGTAAAATTTCTTTTGGTTTGTGTTGAATGTTTGGTTTTGTTTCCTTCTATTTTCACTTTTTTTGTATCTTCTGAGTCGTTTGGCTAATGCTTGTAATTTCTGCTTCTTTTCGTCTAATTGCTCTGTCGCTTCTTGTTGTGAGATTTTACCTAACCTTTTTCGTTTTTTTTCCGAGATTTCATTTCTTATAAATTGTGTTAGCTGTCCGATGTCTTTTCTCAGTTTTTCTATTTTGATCTGTAGCCTGTGTTGCCATGCTGGTTTTGTGGGTTTCTTCTGTGTGTTGGTTGGTTCTGATCTCTGCCTAGTGTGTATATTAAGTGTAGTGAGTGCTCCTATATAAACCAGTAGTTGTAACTCTTCCATAGTTGTGTTTTCATTTATTTTGTTGTGTATGATTGTGTTGATAGTTTTTATTGTTGTTTCGACTTGTGGGTTATTTGGTGGTCTATGCAAGAATGGTCTAATGTCTGTATTTGTGTCTTTGTATTCTATATATGTTAGTTGAAATTTTTCTTCTATATCTAACATGTGTGTCACTTCGTGTTCTATTTGTGCTTGTTCTGGTGGCTGTCTTACGATTTCGTTTTCCTCTGATTGTTTAATTGGTGCGTGTTGTTCTTTGTTTGTTTGCTCTGGGATGTTTGAGTCCATTACTGTATTTTCTTCTTCTTCTGATTGCACATTATTTTGTTCCAGTATTTGTTGTACTTGTTGTTTGATGTTTTCTAATTCTGACTGGGGTATCCTGTTATTTTTGATTATTACACGGATCTAATCAGCTAGTCGTTGTTCTGTTAAAAATTTTAATTCTGGGTATCTGGTAATAAATGTTGTGTATACTTGTGATCTGTATCCAGTTGTGTTGGTTCCTAGGTTTGTTGCTTGGTAATAACAGAACATGAGGTGTCGATTAACTTCATCTGACCATCTCATCCTCTGTCTTTGTTTTCGTTCTAGGGTGGTTGCTGGAAGCATATCCTGCAAAACACCTCTATTTGGATTTAACTCATTTTCCAGTTGGCTAGCAGTGTCGTTACCATTGTGGGCGGGCATAGGGTTCAAGCGTCGTCCCCGACCATGACGGCGCTTGTCCGAGGCTTCTTTAGTTCTGTCCTGAACCAACTAATCACACTAAAAGGGGGGTTAGCCCTATTAGTGGTTTGTTCTTTTCGTCGCCTTTTACGACTGGCAGAACATACCGGAGGCCTATTCTTTTCCCGGGCCTCCACGGTGATTATTATTATTATTATTATTATTATTATTATTATTATTGGAAGGAAGGAAGATTGGGTTTAACTTTCCGTCGACATCGGGGACACTAGAGAAGGGGAAAGCTCGTATTGTGTCAAGGTTGGGGAAGGCAATCGGCTGCGCCCTGTCAAAGAAAACCTCCCGGCGTATGCGTGGACCAATCCAGGGAGATCACGGAAAATGTGGATGGTCGGACTCGGATTTGAACCATCGTCCTCACGAATGCGAGTCCAGTGTGCTGACCACTTCGTCACCTCTCTCCGCTATTATTATTATCATTATTATATTTGTATTGGTCATTATAATTATTATCATGATATTACCTCACATGTACGTGATGTAAATGAAATTTTGTTTGAAATAACTTATTTTTAATCCTGTTCAGAGTTAGTTGTTATATAGTTTTAGACAACAGTGTTCCATGTGATTGCCACCTTCACTTGAACTCCCCGAACTGTGATCCTGAGCATTTGTGTTAATCTTGATGCAAATTTCAACCACTTAAACAGAACTGAACGAGTAGATCATTTACCAGAGAAACAAGTATGTGATATCTTCATAGAGCGATCTCAAGAAATAATGACTTCTAATCACCATCTATGTAACTGAGCTGCCGTATTCATTGCGAACCTAAATATTTCCCAAACAGCACTCCTGAATATTTTATCCGTATTTATTTTATGCAGGAATGTCAGTGGTGTTGTAACCAAATAAACTCCCTACTATACTATCGTCCATTGCTTCGGATATATGAGTATACATATTAGCAGTTTCATCTGACTCCTTCATATATTTGTTTTCTGTTTTGATGTCATCCTCTTTCATTTCTTTATTTTAGGTACTGTCACCGTTTATCATGCGAGACAGTTCGATGCTGGACCGATCTTAAACATTTTCTCCTTTTGCAGCACTCGATTCTATTCGATAGCATTCTGCACAAATCTAAGTATGGTACTAACTCATCACCTTCATAAAGATCAATGTAACTGCATTTAGGGAGAAAAATACAACCCACGGACAAGGGTAGAATTATGATATCTAGCTGCACAGTTTTAGCACAATTTCTTCACTGTCTCTGTGATTATGCTGCACTAACTCTGGTACAGATCTAATCGGAACCACGAAATGTAATTTGCATATCTATTACTGAAGATGATTATGTTCATTTGGAAACCCAACACAATGCTTCCTGCAAAAAGAATGAGATAAAAGTATTCCTGAATTTGTAAGTGAGGTAACTGCAGTAACGCGCTTCCTCAGAAGCAAAGAAAACAATTGACTGTGGCATTTTCAGCCGTTTTCCAACTTAACGTTGTCAAAGCTATCTTTCTACAGTTTACCAAAACATAATAATCTCTGTATTTTATCGATGTATAAAAGGAACCATAAAAGAGTCTTAAAATATGGGTGAAGAGGAGATCCTAGTAGGGAAGGGCAGGATGGGGGTGTAGGGAGGCTATTCGCCGAAACTAATTTGTATTGCCCAAGCATTTACTCCAACGACGTCAAAATTCAGTAGTCACGGAAGGTCACTTATCTACAAAGAATAATGATACATTAGACAGGCCACCAATAAATTTACACCACTCAATCTCAGACATTAGAATATACAGTAAATTTTACTTCAGACTGCAGGAAACGGTATAATAGCTTTTGGTTCATCTTCCCGAATGCGTATGATTCCTTGTTTCTGAAAGTAATTGGTACTTTGGCGTAATAAGGGGCTTATTTCCGATGTAGAAGTGGCTGTCTGTTGTGAAAGGCAGAAAGCTAGCTGTAAGTGAAGCAAGATATACCTGTATTAAATACTGATTTGTTTCATATAAAAAATTTTAAAAATTAAATATACAACACTAACGTTCCTCAATAGTATTTATTTTATATTTTGTTGTGCACCGGCTTTCAAGGCCATCACCAAACAAGACTGAACAGACACTCTGCACTATATCAGCGAGAGCTGATGTTTGCTGAATGCTGCTGATATAGGAAGCTTGAATGATGGAACTGTATTTGATCATCAAGGATGAAGTCATGGTCCTGTGGCAGGTGTTAGTTGACTGCCAGCATTTTCAGTAATGTTAGTTTCCTGATTTTATTGGACATGTGGAGAACATCACATTTAAGAACTCAAGGATAGCATTCATCAGGCCATACTCAGTAAAGATGGAATCTTTCCTGTTTGGTCTTTAACTCCTTTTGTGTTCGTTCGGTCTAATAGTTATTGTTTTCACCATAAGATGAGAAGTTTGTCGTAAATTAAATATATGTTTCTAAAATTACGCATTGCGCTGCCTATGCCTGCTATCCCCTCCCCCACCCCCACTACCCGTTTTGCTGTTTATTCCATTCATCAATCTGCGTTTTCTTGTCCACATACAATGACAGTCTCTGTCTTTATTCACTTAGTGTATTTTTTTCCCTTTATATTCATATACTTTTTATTTTTGTGTGAATTTTAATATGGTTAAGGGAGTTTATCAGTTTCTTCATGTTTGAGACTACATAATGCCTGTGTAACTTGCGTGCTACAATGTTTTCCGGCAAGTGAAATATTTTGTTCAGGGATTTATTCTCATATCTTTGGAGTACTCATATGTTTAAAGTCTAAAACATTCAGTGCAACACTACGTAATATTTTTTGTTTTGTAGTCATGTTCAATTGAAGCACTGCAATTTCGAGTTTTTCATATAGAGGAATAAGCTAAAAACATCGCGTACCTTTGGGAATAAGTCTTGTAGAGCTACAAGTCTTCTGTGAGGATGTGTGGACTGAGTGTTCAGTCTTAAGTGGTCCGACGATGGCCTAGAATGCCGAAGACCGGTTGAGGACAAAAGATGACATAAATATTATTGTAAAACACTAATACTGCGCGTTTGAGTTTTTAATATAGCTGCGTTCTGCCAAATATCACCAGAATGTCGCATAAACACAATGAATTTGTTTTAGCATTTGGGATAATGTCATAAAATGAATCCTCATAATATCGTTAAACTGTTCCATAAATATACTGAATTTCTCTTAGCATTAGCGATACTGTTGTAAAGTGAAATATTTGAATATTTCTCCAGTATTCAATTGGGTCGCGTTTTCCAGAAGGCACGACATTTCTTCCCGTCTTGTGAAATTCCTAGTGACAGGAACGTCTGAAGATGGTAAAGCGTTGGCTTGCCGAAATATCGCGCCTCTTGCGCGACGCCAGCTGGCTGAATATTAGAGAATTATTCAAAATCTACAAACGCAGGTAAAATTATAAATCCCACAAACAAGAACCATACTATCGCAACATTTGCGGGAAAGATGACAACGGGAAGGTTTAAGGAACATGAAAGAAATATCTAGCTATGCCAACTATGAGACGATATCCATGAAGGGCAGAAATTTTCCAAGAGCTGGGCAGGAAATCTGAAGCTGCTGTTGGTGTACAGCTGCACTTGTTTGCCCAGGATGAGCAGACCGGTATGAATTATAATAGCGTGAGTGTTCAGTTTACACGGACGACAGACGACTGCTGCGTAGCACTAGCGCATCTGTTGCAGCAGTTCGATTTTAGTCAAAGCGTTCAACAGCAACCTACTGATATAACTGTTTACTGAAACTACTGTTCCTTTAGATGCTATTGCAGGAGTTGTAACTGTATAGTATTGCGTCCATATCGACCTGTGTACTGATTAAAAATTTGGGGTGAACGACTGTTTTCATTTTTGCATTACAGTAGTTGCCTAAACTTCGTTGTATTGAACTAGCGTTGAGTTGATATGCATAGAAATTTTATATCATGTTGTTAATGTGGGTAAATTTAGTCATAGTAATTAAATTGTGGTGCTATTTCGTTCGCATGTCCATGTGGTTATCTTAAAAATGGCAGTGCACCGTTATGCTATTTTTATCCTGTTCGTATTCTTACGACATATGTAGCATTAAAAAACTAGCCTGCTTCTTAAGGCAGGACTACGTTTTACATAACTCCGGATTATGATTACTAATGGCATCGTCACTTTAAACGGCTAAGCTGGTTTACGGTAATCCGAACATATTACGACAAACATGTGTCAATAAAAGCTCACGTTTTTATAATATTGAATCTTGTTGGTCTCTCAACACTCATATATAATAAGTTTGAGAAAAAAGCGTTAATTTACCGATGCGAATGGTTAGTAAGAGCTTTAACCCGTTGTTTTCCTTTTCCATTACAAGGTAATATAATTAATGAATCTTAAACAAACATATTTGCTCTAAAGTCCGAAATATTATTCAATAAACATTGTTAAAACTGGAAGGCAATTCAATAAAAAATACAGTTACTATGGCAACGTAAGCAAACGACATGGTTTCATATTAGTATTCATTTAAATCATGATGAAAGTATGAAAACTTTCATCAACTTAAAAACATGATTAATTAAGACTTACCTTCAGCTTTTGTTACATTGCTGCTCTTATTTATTCTGTATTACCTGGACGTATCCTCCTCATAAGTTATGTGTGTAATATAACCAGTTCTCTAATCTTTTGTTGCTGAAAGAAGTATACATTATGTTCTCCTATACACCGTTTAGTTCATTGTCAAAGAATTGTTACAGTAGATCAACTTGAATACATAGACAGTTTCTTGATCTTCGTTTCTACAAGGAATACGCTGTTTACAATAACTTTCGAAATATGTTCTGAGTCACAGTTAGTAATAACTTTGGCTGTCGCTGTGAACAGGTCATCGTCTTACAATCAGAGACTGAGAATACACTCTCAGAAATGAAATATTCAACTATAAAATAATGCAACTTAAGAATGTTTTTAAATGATTTTATTTTTGCCTTTCAAAACCTTCACCGCCAGGAGACAGATAGTACTAATTAAACTGATTTAAGCAAATGCTAAACTTTAAGTAAAAATAACTATCTTGTCGTAATATTGTATCAAGTGGAAAGCCGAGAATATCAAATAGAGGTACAGCGTCACACACTTATAACAACAATACTAACAGAAATGCTGCTCCTTATACAATGGTGTCTTGTTGAAACATTGAAGAAAATTCAGGGAGGTGTATGCTGTAGTTCTTATAAGACGTAACCACTTTGATGCTACTTAAATAATTCACCAAGAAGATACGTATTGACGAAAGAACCAAGCCCTTTGCTCTAAGGATCCACCAGAGTGATGAAAAAGACTAAAATGCAACAACGTAATAATTTTCTATTTCTGATCCGCAGAAGCCAAACGAGAAAATAATCACAACTGACATCCTACATTTTTTATCTTCTATTGGAACTACCACAGGTTTTGACTGTTTCGGGGTCTATTTAAAACCACACTTTACAAATCACTGTAAAATACTTACCAGACGATAATTTTTAGAGTATATGATTCTCCCTTCTTGTTTCAGATTGTGGAGAATGGATATTTATATGCCGCTAATTGTGTCTTTGCGGTCCTCTCGAGATGTATATGAAGGCGGTTGGAAATGTTCCTATTTTGCACTGAACATTAATCCCGGGCATTTTGGCTATGTGTTAGAACCTTTTGTGCAGTGTCTGTTAGGTCTGACTTTTCATTTCTTCTACAGTCCCTCGGAAGTCGAAGCTCGTGATGCCTCACTTTTCTTTGTATCCACTCCACTTTCTCTGGCAGTTCGACCCTCCAAGCTGGACAATATTACGATGTAGCCAATAAGAGTGTCCTACGCAGCTTGTTTCGTAAGCACAACAAAATGGTTCAAATGGCTCTGAGCACTATGGGACTTAACTTCTGAGGTCATCAGTCCCCTATAACTTAGAATTACTTAAACCTAACTAACCTAAGGATATGACACACATCCATGCCCGAGGCAGGATTCGAACCTGCGACCGTACCGGTCGCGCGGTGCCTGACTGTAGCGCCTAGATCCGCTCGGTCACTCCGGCCGTCAAAGCACAACAGAACTTCAGGAGCTTGTAGACACACTGAAGCCTGCTACTGCCTTTATCTGCATAGGAGGCCTCATGTGATCGTTGGACTTCATACATTCACTCACTGCAATTCACAGGTGTTTAAATAACATCACTGACTCCACTTTCTGTCATTAATCGTGTAAGCCTAGGCTTCTTTTTCTGCATTAAGCGTCACATTACGTTCCTGAACCCCTTGTGTCCCGCAATGAAAACGCTTTGGGTGATCCTGAATTACACGTCCAGAAATATGTAAGTGCAGGTGCAGTGTGTCACCATTGCCCTAATTTCTGTACTGAGGAATCCTGAAAGAGAACTGATAAACATTTTGTCTTTTTTCTATATTAGACCTCTCTTCTGCAGTCGTAGATTCACAA
Source organism: Schistocerca nitens (assembly GCF_023898315.1). Taxonomy (NCBI): domain Eukaryota; kingdom Metazoa; phylum Arthropoda; class Insecta; order Orthoptera; family Acrididae; genus Schistocerca; species Schistocerca nitens. The sequence continues at coordinate 81,603,689 of NC_064615.1, forward strand.
GCAATATTGGATACATTCCGTATTTTGGGACGGCAATAAATGTTTTATTTAGTCCAGACACGCTTCATCTTGTGTTTAAGAATCTGCAGGATCACTGTAAAAAATAAGATTTTTCTTGTTTGTCTGTCTGGCGAGATCAAAAACCTATCTAACCTTTTAAATTATTAGTACTGCTCACTTTTTCTTGACTCCTACTTCATTTCCTAACGTTCTCGTGTTTTTATGTATAAGAACGTTAGGAAATGAAGTAGGAGCCAAAAAAACTAGAGTAATAACAGCAATTTAAAACATAAGAACAATTTATGATCTCGCCAAAACAGGTTTGTAAGAAGAACCACAATTCTTACAGCGACCACTGAAACTGCTTTAAAATATTGCGAAAATCCACAACTGCTGGCATTCCATCAGAGAGAGTTCATACTCGTGCACCCAAGTTCGCTCCAAAGAGCAACCGTCACGGGGCCACAGTAACCACTCACCGCTTTCGTAGGCTTTACAAATTCATCCAGCTCTAAAAAGCATTGTAAAACTCAGTCTTTAAACGCTGTTGTCAACTGTTATAAAAAAACGTTCGTTACATTTTGAGATATGCTGTTTGTAGCAGAAAGGCTATTGAGGAAGAAAATATTGAATACGCCTTTCCGCTCGTTGCCTTCGCCTACCCGCAATCAAACAATTGCCGCCTTACGTAATATAGACCTGCAGATCAGTCTGTCACCACACCTTAGAAAAATTTATACATGACTGTGCTTAAGCTGACACACAATATTTTTAGCGCAACGCAATCTGACTTTCAAAAATGCCTACAAAAGAATGGCCCTGACTAACATTACCCTATACCTTTCACAAATCACTTACCTCACAAAAATCTTCGTTACTCGAACTACTGCAATACAGCGAGCGCCAATACTGCCAGCTAAATAAAAGATTCAAACTACGAAAGGCACTAACTACTGATAGGCATAGTTGGCAAATGAAAGATTTTAATAGAGAACAAACAATGTATTTACCTTAATAGTGTTGAAAAATCATAATATACATAGCAGTTCATGACATCCAGTCTTACAAATTTCAAAACTCCGCCATTTCTCTCCCCACATCCACCACTGCTGGCGGCTCACCTCCAACTGCGCAACGCTACGCGCTGTTCACATCCAGCTGCCGCTGCCCAACACTACAATGGCAGACAACAATGCAAACTAGCCACAGACTGCACACAGCACAGCCAGTGATTTTCATACAGAGCCCTACGTAACGTTGCCAATAAGAAAACAAACAGCCTACTTACATAGCCCTCATGCTCCACACAAAAAATTTTACAAATTGTTTTGGGCACTGGCCAATACAGATTTGAAAAATTTTTTCATAATTACAGTAAGAAAGATGTCAAATGCACACACTTATTAATACAATGTTGGTCAAAAGCTAAAATTTTCTCACAGTCCATAAAGACAGTCCTGATCATTCATCACAGTAAAACTGCCGTTTCTTTTCTCAAAGTCTGAGCAGTAAAAGACAATGCACACGGAAGTAATGGATTTCCATGCGGTCTTGAAGAAGTAGTGTTGTCCTTCCAACGGAAAGACAGTGCTGACTCTTGACATGCTGACAGGTAATGGGCCACAACAGAGCAAACCCACAGCAGAGTCATTCGACGTTTTGAAGAATATTGGTAGGTAGGTCATCACAAAGCAGACCCACTGTAGTCCTGGTAGAGATTACGGTATTGGTGGGCCACCAGAGGTGCAGACCCACTGCTGTCCTTGTAGAAATAATGGTATTTGTGGGTCATCAAAGATGCAGATCCACTGTAGTCCTTGTAGAGATCGCCAGCAGCCATCTGTTGTGACTGTGCAGGTGCACAATCACCATTGAAGAGTCTTGCAGATAGTATAGCAAGTCCATAACCACCATTTGTGCACTCACAAAGTTTTTGGAATTGTCCTCAGAACCAGCAATGCCGTTATCTAGTCCCTTGCTGAATTATTAACACACGTGCAAACACTAACAATCCCTACTTCTCAGATATTGTCCATATACTATGACCAACAGAAACGTGTGCAGTGAAATGTAACTTACAAGTTAATAATAAGATGAACTGGTATCAATTACAATTTTATAATATAAGAATACAATAACAACGGTACAAAATACATCATTAAAAACATAATAATGGAGATAAAATTTGTAGTAATAGGGGCTTTCTCAAAAGAATAGAAATAAACATATACATCAGTGTTACAAAAATAATGACATAAGTACATACATAAAGATCAGAATAACTTTTGAAATGTCACCTTCACATATGAGCAACAAAACAGAATAAATGATGTCTAAACATCTTTACAAAGTAAATAATATAGTATTAGAAAAATTGTACAACATATCTCTCATCAGCTAAACACATAAAGACAGGAAAAACACAAATTCACATAGTGTAATAACACAAAAATACAGGACAGGGTTTGTTTTCAGTGTGACATTTGGTACTGCAGTCCACCCCAAAACTTCATTCCGTATATCTTTCCTCTTATTTCAACATTTGTTTCCACCAAAAAAATTCTATCCAAGCATGCTTTCTGTATTTATATGTTCACATATTTCTTACCTCATTATTTATTTTCCATTATCTTACCTATTATTTATTTCCAAGAAAATCCTACCTAAACCTGTTGTCCCTAAACCCTACCTTTTTAGATCATATCCTCTTTCAAAATACTTTTTTGGCCAAACCATTTTCTTATAGCTTCTCAATGCATTTCTTCCAATTCATCACAACTTGTTCTCTTATATGGCCTACCCCATCTTAAGCTAACTTAAATCTACTGAGCTCAGATGCTAAACTAAGGAACGAGGCAATGCAGCAGTGCAAAACAATTAACACAAACAGCAATGATAAAAAATACAAAAGGCAAAGAAAGCAGCATAAATTAGCAAAGCAAATGCAATATTACAACTAATATAAGGCAATGTGCAGCAAACAAGAAAAATAAATTCGTAGTAAAACTGACTTAACAGAGTAATACAAAGTGAAATTTAGTAGCACTATGCCTGGCAAACAGCAGCAGCAAATGCAATAACTTATATCTAAACATGACAAAGCTCAAGCAGAAAAAATATTACACAAAAGATGGCCATGTCTAATACCTATGTCACATCTTAATACTAGAGTGATGCATCACAAAAACTTACTCTTCAAGAAAGTTACCCAGTCATTAAAAAAAGTATTTATGCAATTCCTGTGAAGGGAAATGTCTATTTGTGCTCTCTTTTCTAAGAAAGTTTATCAGAAACGTATTCTTTACTGGGTTTGTAGACAGAAAATAGTGATTTTAGTACATCTATTAAATTTTATAATAACCAATTCTGCAGTGCAGCTAGAAACTAGATATTAAAGAAAATGAGCAAACATGTTCAAAGGAAGGCATGAAACATCATTCATTAGCCATATGGCATTTCATAAGGTAGTACAGAAAATTTCTCAACTAGAAAGACAGTAGTCATAATCAGGTGTATAGACATAAAATATTTCTCGTCATTTCATTAGACTTTTCAGTAAATATAATAAATTAAGTTGGTAGGACATGTTTTGAGGCATCAAGGGATCACAAATTTAGCATTGGAGGGCAGCGTGGAGGGTAAAAATCGTAGAGGGAGACCAAGAGATCAATACACTAAGCAGATTCAGAAGGATGTAGGTTGCAGTAGGTACTGGGAGATGAAGAAGCTTACACAGGATAGAGTAGCATGGAGAGCTGCATCAAACCAGTCTCAGGACTGAAGACCACAACAACAACAAATAAATTAAGAGCGCCACAGTGTTATCATATGTTTTCAAGTTTGAGCGTGTCGTATTTGCGATGCTTTCGACAAAGAAATGTCAATAGCAAGGATAATGGCTTGTTTTTTTTTTTGCACCTAATGGCTTTCTTTTGTCAGATGACTACCTCTCAGCTGGGCGTCCAAAACGCATTATGTCAAGGTCACTTACCTTTCTTACTGAAATATTTACGACAGCAATTTGCACTACAGTGACAGTCTCATATAAAAATTCCACAGTTAGAGAATTTGCGTTGCAAATCTGTAGAAAGAAAATCCTACAAATATAAGTGTCCAAAAAACATATTCGTCAGCATTGTGATACAGTCACGCTTTTACACACATTTATAACTCTTAGATTACGATTCTTGGTTTCCAACATACTTCTTCGCAAGTCAGGGTCCCTAACCACTACTCATTATTCCTTACCTTATTACACATATACATATTCGTCGACACCTCTTCAATCTTTCATCATAATAAATAAGTAGCATAATCAAATTCCTCATATAGCATCAGTTTATTGATCATAAACATGCCTCAACAACATACTACACATCATCGTCATAATAATAACATCATAAAACCTCAGTCAAATCTCAAAAATGTCGTACCTTTTTGCAATAATTTCAAAACCTAAAAAAAATTCTCTGCTCATTTAAATAGTGTCATCCACCTCAAACGTACTTTAAATATCATGACCCATACCAAATACATCATTCAAAGCTCTCATAGTATCACAATGATTCTGAAAAAATATGAAGAGTTCACAAAGTACATACAAAATACAATTTCATAAATGTGAAGTTATCCAACTGTGTGATTGCGTAAACATGTGTCACTGATGTAGTAACAAAAATGTTTATCTCTCAGTTAAATGATCAGATAGCTGTGTAATTTATGTGTTAGAGAAATATGGTACTGATGTGTAAAGTTGTATAAGCAAATACCATATTAGCTAGGGCTCCTTGTGCTTGCCAAACACATGGTACACAAAGTAGGCGTGTACGCCCCTGAGGATTAATGTAATTATACCCTCAGGTGTTACAGATTACAGCAATGGAATGAAATGTATCACAGAAAACCTTCTTTGTAATTCAAAAATCTTTAAAAATAAATATTTTAAGTACAAAATTAATCACTGAAATGCATATCCTGTAGCGGTAAATGTGCGTCTTCCGTTGAAGTGTCGTAGTTATCGTCCTCTGTAAGCAAAGTTCTGCTGAAGTAAATGTACTTACCTCATGATACACAAAAGTGAAATGCTTTGCGTATAGATACCTTACTTATTACGTTTATTGCCGTGATGAAGAAAGTACTGTACTGTAATGTATTGTTGTGCTACGGAAAAGGCTGTTTCATAGTAGCTATACCACAAAAGTTACTACTAAAACATGTTTTACTTTCCAGAATAATTCAGAAAAACTGTGCAGATATAAAACAGAAACACCGCAAAAGCAACATTGTAAATTGTCACTCATTAGTAGCGTCGTGATAAAATCGTGTAGCTGTCACATAAACTAACCACTGTGTCATCTGGTATCACACAGAAAGTACTTTAAATCCAGAATGTATTTTCAGGTAAACCAAAATGTTGCATTAAAATCTCATTAGCAGTACTGGTAAACGTGCTAAGTATGTGAGCCTTATAGTCGTTACGTAATAGTGCAACTAACAAGCAAGAATGTACACACACAATAACACTGTGTCGTCTGTTCGCAATAACAATGCATTCGTACTTTCTGTTTAAATAAGTTCTCTTGGTTCTTGATTGGATATTTAACTTCAAACATTGTTGCATGGTAACAGTTTCTAAGTCTGACAATGCATACTAGAAATGTGAAGTGAAAAGTTTTATGGCAAAGACAAAGTTAAAAAGCAGATTATCTTTCAATAAATGGTTTTACATGTGAAATGTGGTGTAAACCTTTATTCTTCCTAGTACGCAGAGTTTCAATTTCAACGCAATTATCATGTGGTATACGTCGGATTCTGTAACGTCCATTGCAAACTAGAAAGAATTTGTGACTCAAGTGTTTCTTCTTATGTGACAATGAATGAGCTTTAATGAGAACTTTCTGATCAAGATATAATTTCTTTGCATTTGCTTTACCGTGTAGGTTTCTCCTTTTGTCTGCTGCAGATTTTATATTTTTAAGAGCCAAATCGATTATGTCTTTGTGTCGAAGTTTACATGTATTCGGGAAAGGTACAAGCTCTCTGATTCTGTTCGGTGGTTCTTCATTCTTCAGTACAAGAGTAGGTGGTAAAGCAGTGGAATCATGAGGCATTTCATTCAGCACATTTTGAAATAAGTGTAAATATCTGTCCCAATGCTGGTGCTTTCTGTGACAATAAAGTCTGCAAAGCTTATTGATTTCTTTCATAATCCGTTCAGACGGGTTACAATGTGGTGAGTACAATGAAATAAAAACAGGTTTGATTTTATGATTCCGAAGCATGCGTGAGCAAACAGCAGATCTGAATTGCGGTCCGTTATCTGAAATGACTTTAGCAACGTGGCCAACTTCACGTAAGAAATTTTTAATAAAGGCGTTGGATACAGACCGTCCAGTGGCTTTACGTAACGGAGTGAAAGAAACAAACTTTGAAGTAAGTTCAACAGCGACTAGAACGTACGAAAATCCATTCGATGTTCTGACAAGGGGTCCCAAGAGATCAACAGCAGCAAATTCTTTTAATTTAGAAGGAATAATAGGAAACAACGGAGCACGATGTGAGATAGTAGATGGTTTCGCCTTTTGACAAAGTTTACAAATAGACAAGTCTCTTCGAATTCTCTTTTCCATATTGTTAAAATAACAAGTCGTCCGAAGACTATGATAACATTTTCGTGGACCAAAATGTGCGTAGCTGAAATGAATGTACCAAATGAGCTTATTAACAAAATCGTCTGGAATGCAAAGTACCCATAGCTTGTCATCAACAGTGCAGCGTTTGAAGAGTATGTTGTTTCTAACCAGGTAATAATGCCGAATCTGAGTGTGTGTCTTTTCATGCCATTTACTTTTGATGTCTTTCCAAATCGGATCTTTATCTTGTTCATGAGCAATGTCCTTTAAAGATGTGGTGATGAAGTTTTCAAAGGCGACTTTCAGAATGTAAAGAATACTGAAATTTTTCTCGAGGTTGCCTCCTGTGTTACTTTTCTCAAGCCCAGCCGGTGCGCGTGACAGTGCGTCCGCAACAATGTTCTCCTTGCCGGGAATGTAGACTATAGTGAAGTGGAATTCTTGCAGAAACAATGCCCAACGTTTTAACCTGTCATGATTTAATTTTGAAGACATAAGACATTGTAATGCACGATGATCACTGTATACTTTTACGTGCTTACCAGAAAGAAAGAAACGGAATTTGTTAAATGCCCAAACGATAGCTAAAGCTTCTAATTCAGTAACGGAATAATTTTTTTCAGATTTTGTTAGCACTCGGCTAGCAAAAGCAATGGTTTTCTGAACAGTAGTGTCATTTTCTGTGGCTTCTTGAAATAAATGGGCACCAAGACCAACTTTAGAAGAATCCGTGCTAGGGCAGAAATCTTGTGACAGATCTGGATGAGCTAGAATTAGCGCATTAAGTAGCGATTCTTTCAAAGAATTCAATTCCAACTGTGCTTGTTCGTCCCAGTTCCAAATAGTATTTTTTCCAGTGAGAGAACAAAGTTTTGGTGTAACTAGAATATGCATATTCAGAAAGCGACGGTAAAAATTTACGAGACCTAGAAAACTGCGGACTTGTCTTTTTGTGGATGGAACTGGAATGGCTCTGATTGCTTCTAACTTTTCAGGATCCGGCTGAATGCCTTCAGAAGAAATAATATGTCCCAAAAACCTCACCTTTGACCTACCGAATTCAGACTTTTCCAAGTTAACTGTAATTCCAGATTCTGCAAAAATACGTAACAAACTGTTGAGGATGCGATTATGTTGTTCCCATGAAGCTTCTGCTATTAGAATATCGTCCACATATAAGGTGATGTGACGTTTTAAGAACTCAGGTAATATGGAATTTAGCCCGCGAATGAATGCTGCCGAAGAAATGTTCAAACCAAAAGGAAGTTTCCGAAACTGATAACAAACGCCGAAAGAAAGGAAAGCTGTGTATTTTATACATTCTGGATGAAGTTCGATAATGATAAAAGCTGGATCTGAGATCAATGGAACACAACAATTTTACACCATTAAAATTTTGAAGAAGTTCTTCCAACGTTTGCGGCCTGTCTGTTTCAGGAATAATGATAGTATTGATTTGTCTCGAATCTAAGACAAGGCTGATCGATCCATTTTTCTTCTCAACAACATGTAATGGATTGTTGTATGAGCTTACTGCAGGCTCAATAATCTCCTCGTCAAGCACAGATTGTACTTCTGTTCTAACACGGTCCCTATAATGTGCCGGAATTACGTATGGTCTAACACAAAATTTAGTATGCTCACGGACACGAAATTGGTGATGAAATCCCTTGATTGTTCCTGTTTTGTGAGTAAAAACTGTGGAATGTGCTTGTAAAATCTCAAAAAGGTCCTGCCTATCAGTGTCATTACAATTCCCAATTGTTTGAATTTTATTCTGAATTAACTCATTAGTATCAAATGCGCCGTCGGTATCACCCCTGCCAGTACTTGCAGAGTGATTGTTAGTGTCAAGTTCCGTCGAAAATTCCGAACTGTTGTCTAACAGGAGGTAAAGCCGATCAATTTCTTCGTCATAGTTTGAGAGCCAATCTTCAAATTTCAAACTACTGACTTACCTTCTTTTTCTAAACTTATTTCAGCATCGTGAAAGTTAAGATTGCTTTGTATTCATTCAAAAAGTCTACTCCCAGTATAATTTCCGTCGACGATAATGGAACGATAAGAAAGTTCATAGAGAAGCTGTGGCTTTGACAAAAGAATTCTAAGTTGGTTTGTTGGCGTACATCTACACTTTTTCCAAAGATTGGACCTTGTAATTTAATCTTACGTAACGGTAGTGTGGGGCAATCGTTCGATTTGTTGCATTTGCTAAAGGCTGTTTCACTACTTACTGAAATGGGACTGCCAGAGTCAAGTACTGCCGTAAATTTTACGTCATTTACTGTAATGTGAATCACAGGATATGCAATGATGCAATGTTGTTATGTTTTACGTCGTGTTCTTGGAGTAAGATGTCCGTAATGTCTTCCATTTTTACGTAATTACTAGCTACGGCAGCTGCGTCGTCTGTTTCAGAAGTACGTTTTGTTACTGCCAGTGGTATGAGTCATTGCCTATTGTGTCTTTGTTGGCGCGCGACGTTACTGGGATTTGGAGACCTAACTTCTACAAATTCACCTTGTCGAGAGGGCCCTGCTCTGTTTGAATCCTGCCAGTTCTGATGCAATTCAGGTCTGTCGTTACGATCATATCGTCTGTCGTCATGTCGGTAGATTCCATAGTTTCTTTCTTGTCGGTCACGTGGTGGAGAATTTCTCCCTGAATCGTAACTGCGCGCTGGACCGTTGCGTCTAAAGTTATTCTGTCTCCCTTGATAATATTTATTTTTGTTCCCATATTGTCTGTTTCTCTGATTGTCTCTGTGATAGTCATTACCGCGGAGAGGTGATCTTTCTCTGTAATTATTACTACTCTGCCAACGGTTGTCATACGGGTGGTGTCTGTTTTGGTCACGATTTGTGTTGTGAGAATAGCCTTGTTGTGTCCAGTTATTATTTCTTTCATCGCGGAATTGCAACGGATGTGACCTGTAATTGTTGTGTTCCTGTTTTCGCACTCCGCGATTGTCAGTGTCAATTTCTAATCCTTGTAAGAGTCCCTGAAAAGCTTAAATGTCGTCTTTGCAACGTCCTGCCAAAATAATATGTCGTAAATGTTCAGGTAATTTGATTAAGCAAATGCGGATGAGTTCTGAGGGGCTGTATGGGTTTGACAGGTACTCATTCATGTGCAACATGTCTTCAAAATATTTCACAAGACTGGAAAATTCTGATTGTTCGAAATGTTTCATCATTATGATGCTATGTTTTACTCGGTCTTGTGTAGCTTGAGACCAATATGCTGAGAGGAAGGCATGATAAAATTCTCCCTCACTGTGACAATCGTGAATGACCGATCGCATTCTTACAGCTGGTTCATTCTCTAAGTAGCCACACATAAATTCTAATCTGTGTTCTAACGACCAGTTGGGAGGAAAACAATGAGAGAATTGATGGAGCCATGCTTGTGGATGAATGTCGTTGCCAGAATTCTTAAATGTTTTGAATTTACGTGTAGTAATGAACAGCTTGTAGTCAAAATCATCATGTCGGCGAGTCGCATGTCGGTCATTGTTACGTCGTTTCGGCGGTTCCATCTCAAAATTCGGTGTGCCTTGCCAATTTCTTTCATAATTTCCGAAGTATTCTGTGTTATTATTTTGTGGTTGTTCTGTATTTCTAAGTCCCTCTTCCCGTGTTGGAGCGCGAATGTCCTCTAAAATATGTAATTCTTGTATTACTTGTGCCAACTGATCTTGTACTTCCCGGATTTCTCTTTTGTACTTTGTATTAATTTGATTTTGATTTTGTTTGAATTTTCTAATTTGTTTATACTCTTCAGTGTCCGTGAAGGCTACAGGTCTTGTGTCATTCAGATCATCATCTACCATTGTAGATAAGTTAGTGAACTGATCTGAAAGTTCGGCTACTTTATCCGATAGTGAAATTATTTCCTCTGTGTCTTTTTCTGAACCAAGTTTCAGAGTGTCCATTTGTGTTGAAATCGTATCTACTGTGTCCTTTAAGTTTTCCTGAGTTTTTGGAAGTTGCGTAACCGAATCGGTAGATGCAACTGAGCCAGTTTTAGCTTGAAAGGTGTCGTGATTTTCATGCACAATTGTCTGCAGTTCTTTTATGGCTGCTTCGTGATTCTGTAATGCATTTTGATGACGCGAAAAAATAGGTTGGAAATGCTCACAAATTTGTGTTTTACGTCATTACAGACTTTTTGACAGTTCGATTCGATTTTAAGTAACTCAGCAGTTAAACCTTCACGTGTTTGTTCAAGTGTGGTATCTAACTTTCGAAGCGTCAGCCAAGGTACTGGATTTTAGTTTGCAGACCATGTCTCGCCCAGTCTCCAGAGGAAGTCGCCAGTCACCCTCCAGGTGCTGCCATCCTCGACACTGAGTATGGGAATTTTGCCAGCCAAGCGACAGTTGCATTCCACTTCCAGAACAGCCACGTTGTTACGATGATGTTGATGATGATGTTTGGTTTGTGTGCCCTCAACTGGATGGTCATCAACGCCCGTACAAAGCCCAATTTTTTTTTTCACAGCCCAATTTTTACGCAGCCCGATCTAGCCACTGTCACGAATGATGGTGATGATAGTCATGAAATGATGACGACAATACAAACACGCAGCCCCCGGACACAGAAAATCCCCAATCCGGCCGGGAATCGAACCTGGGGCCCCATGATCCAGAGGTAGCAACACTAGCCACTAGACCACGGGCTGCGGACGCGTTGTTATGATGCAACTAGCTGAGAAGGCACTTTGTTGTCGAATGGCAAGTGAGCTGCCATTTGTAGAAGACTTTTTCTGCATGAACTCCTCGAGGCTTGGGACAACAGACGCTGCGAGAAGTCCTGCAGCTGCAGAAGGTGTATAGGTGTGGATGCATCATGTAAGGTGGACCAGTGCGGCATCAACGCACCTACGATAGTCGGTTCTGGTGTGAGGTTGAGTGTGTTGAGCGCTTGGGCCCTGAAACACTCCCATTCGATGCCTTAGAGAAGGCAGTGCCCCAAAGCCTCTGCTGTGGTGGCGACATTCGCATCGAACAGCACTGTAAGATGGTCGGACGACAATGCACAGCACATTGAAGAGTAGACAAATCGTTGATCTCTTGAGGACGGCGATGTCTAAGATATCAGGTGGACTTTGGCAGGGGTGGATGGTGGGGTTGTACAGCCAAAGGACAATAGCAACAAGTCACTAGGCGTCATGCAGAAGATGCTGACTGCTGGTGTTGGTGATCAAGGAATTCCACATGGCGTGCTTCGCATTGAAGCCATTAACAAGGAAAAGCTCCCCTTGCATTGACAGCAAATTGTTGAAGTCTGCCTCCCCCAGGGACGCACTAACCACTTGATATAGACATCAGTGCCGCTACATGGTGTCGGACTATTGGTGCGGTAGCAGCAATAGTTTACTGTGAGTTTGGAGAACCTCGGCTTGAGATCAATTGCTTCGTCACGAATGAATTGGCTACATTCACCATCTTGCATGCAGAAGCTGTTGGCGTTCCATATACCAATGGTGAGACCATGGTCAGGTGCTTTAGTCATGGGCTGCTGGAGGTGAACTGCACTGAAGGGATGGCCTGGGAAGCCGCATGACTACGGCGACGAGGGTCCTTGGAAGTTGCTGGATAAACTCCCTGAGAGACTGCGGGAGCTATCGGAGCTCGTCAGCATCTCTATTAACAGCGGTTCCCATATAACGCGCTTTGGGAACTGAGCAGGAGGTCGCTTGCTGGAAAGGCCGTTTTTTTGTCTAGGTTTGGATGCATCATGTAGGGTGGAAATGTGGCTCATGATGACTTCCCGCATCTCGCAGTTTGTTACCGTGCTATGTGTATTCAGCACGTGCATTGGGAAGATACTGCTGGCAGGTTGGCTACAGTGCCCTGTGAGCAGCGCTCACTCTGTTGGAATTCGGTAGTGGCTGGCGTCAGAGTCGTTGCTCACCTCTGCCAGCGATGTCCTCTTCTTACTCTGTGGAAATGATGGGATTCCAAGCTTTATCCAACTGATAGCCGCTACCAAGTTGTACCAGATTTTTAGCCATGAATAATTCCACGGATTCTTTAGTAACGGAGATCCAAAATGACGTTTCTGTGCTAAAAATTTTTGTTTCACCACTCTCCACCGACTGTCCGTAGGAGATTCGATGTCCAACAATTGCGGACTTGATTGACTGCATAAGATGAATACGGTGTTAATGTTGTGTACAGAGTTCTTCCATGGTGCTTGTAGTCTGGTTCATGTATACCATACCACAATGGCAAGGTATTTTGCAGATTATGGCCTTCCGCAGTAACGAATCGTCCTCCACTGAAACCAAGAGATTGAAATTTTAGATGGCGGGCGGAAAATCACTTTAACCTGATATTTATGGAGGATTCTCTGTATCTTGAATGAAATATTGCCAACAAGGGAGGAAAAGCTAATCATTTCCCCAGATAAAGCATAGCTACCGTCTCACAATAAGTATTCTCGAAGCAGAAAACTCTTTGGATACCAGGAAGACATGTGTCTGTTAGGTTGGCCAGTGTAGATGACGATGACTTTCCGTGGCGCGGAAATACAGCTACGCTTCTGCGTAAACAGAAACTTCCCGAGTGACGGTGAGACAGAGTTACAACCCCTTATGAGCTGGCTTTCAGGATATCGGTGATGAATTACTTACATCCTTATATTTATTTCGCGAAAGGCTTTTGAGCGTAGCGGCTACTTTCTTCATCTGCTGAAATTAACTCCACATTCCGCGTGTATTGTCGTCGGAGAATTTAGAATAGCTGATTTTCGCGACATAAATTTTCTGTAACATATGATTATGCAGTGTACGGCTTACCTCTTGAGCCATGAGTGTGCTTAGATTATGACTAGAACACCCAGAGCGTTTATGTTTGTCTTTATATTCATTAATTCGACGCTGTGCTGACACATTTCACACACGCACTGCATGAGCTTCCGTAATCCTCGAACTGCCTTTTCGCATAGCCACGATTTCACGTTTTTGCAATAAATTAGGCTGGGTGCTTGTAGCGTAGCACATATATGGTGCATAAATGTTCTTTCTTTCAGCATATGAGGTACGTTCGCCTCTGGGGGCCGTATGTACAGAGAGATTGCGTTGGACAAATTGTCATTAACTGCTTATTAATTTCAGCTTTACAAGAAAGACTGTTGGAACATATAAGTTCTGGGTCTCTTACAGTAGTAGAGATGGTATGAGTTCTCCGTACGCGAGTAGAATTATGACAGTTTAATTCAGCTAGCACTAACAATCCAAACAAACAAGTAAAAGCATGGAAGTTTGATCCTGTTCAGAGCCCCGGCCATTACCCCCTTGAACACATTTGTTAAAGCGTGGATTATGTGCCGAATGTGTACTACGGAAATCATTGTGACCTGCAACAACCTTACTTCACGAAGAATGTAAACATATATCACCTTCAGTACATCAGAAATGAGACGCAAATTGATTGCTGTAACGGCAGTCAAACGAAGTTGCTAATCATACTTATGGTACACGTCTGGTCAGTATCATTGTCATTGTTGGAAATTAGTGTGAAGTTGTTTAGGTGGACACTCTGGCGGCCACTTAAGTGTGATTTGCATGGTGGCCATGTAGAAGTCGACGTGCAGTAGAACTGAATTCCTTCCCTTATGAATTGGATAAGCGTTTCTCAAAAGACTTCCACTGGGTTATGTGCAGTAATTTTAACTTGTAAAGCGCTGTGTGGTGTATTTGAAGGAATGACACATGAAATTGTAACGGTAAAAAAGCCGTTTTAAAGCTAGCATCGATACAGCCGCAATTCACTAATATGCCTCCTTATTTATCTTCCTTATAAAGCAACACCTACAGACGTAAATTATTTCTTTCCCATTGCACTTAACACACATCACCTGTATTCAATCTCACACTTTCTGTTTTTCCTTAATTAACAAATTTTTATTTTGTGATTGAATTGTTGAGTGCAAAACGTAAACTTCTGGTATTATTTTTATATATGTTAATTATCAGATTTCTAATAATTCTGAAAAACTTTCACTCTTAGAACCAGTTGATGTACAATATCTGTAGATGTGGTCAGGTAGCACTGACAATGTCGTTTTGAGAAGTCATTGTTCGGGCGCGGAACTCCGAAATGTACTTACATGGAAAGGGGTTTTTTGAACAGTAGCACTGTAAGTGCTTTCAAACAATTTTTTATTTTGACAATGAAACTGCGACGATGGCTCCAAAAACGCCTACCTAAGTACTGTTGACAGGCAAGTTTTAGTACTGCTATCACGATTACATATATTCCGAAAAGAGCCATTTGGTTGCAGACTGAACTACTCGTAATTGTTTGAAGCAAACCTTTAAAACCAACTCCAACTATCTTCTCCGATATCTCTCTCACCAGCACACATTCAGATAAACACTGTTCTTCTGATATCCGGAAGGTGCACGCAGTATTATTTGAGGGCATCATGATTTACCATGACATGTCTCTCCACTTAAAGACTATAAGCCAATGGCAGTTTGGCCATCCAGACTGAGGTTTTCCATAGTTTCCCAATGTCACTTTAAATAGTCGCCGGGGTGGTTACTCTGAAAAGAAAGCAGCAGCCTTAATTTCCTCATTCATGTGTTGCAATCAGACCTTATGCTATTTCTCCAGGCAGACTCGTCGTAACCGCAACGTTAAGTTCTGACCTTTTCAGATCGCTTCTAAGCAGCGTCATGCACTCGTTAATGTGACACAGCACAGCGGTACTGCCATGAAACAAGCGTAGGCCTACCATCCACTATCGACAGATCCTTCAGTGACTGAGCTCGTCACTCGAGCTTCGACGTTAGTTTTCTGCAGTAGTTACCAAAGACCTACGACGACGGATTCGTTTACTCTTCTTCAGAACTCGAGAACTCGGTCGTCTCTATCAGCTTTTGTTGTTGATATGTTGTTTCCATCAGAGTTCTCATTAGTTTGACGTGGACAGCCACACTTGTTCTCCTGTGCCAACGTCTTCATCTCAGAGTAAAATTTGCATTCAAAGTCATTTATGTGTTGGATATTTTCCACTCTCTGTCTTCCGCAACAGTTTTTACCATCTAAAGCTCCCTCTAGTACTATGGAAATTATTTTCTCTTGTATTAACATACGTCTTATCATCCTGCACATCATCCTAGTCAGTGTTTTCCACGTATCCCTTTCCTTTCGTAACATTTCATCTTAACCGCTTCGATTCTTCTCTTTTCCGGTATTCGCACGCTTCATGATCCACTTGAATGGAGTCTCTTTTTGTCCAAGTGTACATTTCTTCCTGAAGAAAAAACACCTATTTGGTACCTTTTAATGAACAGTGCCCTATTACATGTGTTAGCATGCCATTTGTATCTTCCTTACTTCGACCGTCACGCAATATTTAATTTCAAAAGGACAGAATTGTTTCCCTTTATCTACTGCATGGTTCCCAATTTTGATGTCCAGTTTATGGCTAATCTGACTTACGAGACTACTCAGTACCTTCGTCTTTCTTTCTTTTACTCTCCATTATATTCTGCGATAATTAAATTTTTTATTTCATTCCACACGTGTAGGATTGCCACAAGATGATATCTGAGTAATAATTTTCATAGAAGGGCAGTTGCTCGTCTGTGTGTGATCACCGCTACGAGTGACCGAAAGTACCATGTCACGACTTAATGTAGCTGTTGTTACCAAAAGAACATCTTTAGTTCCACTCCTGTTCAGCTACTACATTCCTGAAACGCCACTAAACAAGTGGAAAAGAAAACGGAGGAAATGCTAACAGATGACTTGAGCATCCCAGAGAAATACTTCCTCAATTGCTGACTGCCTCTCACCACGAGTAAAACGCAGGTGACATACTTCCATTCAAACAACCGCAAGGTTAATGAAAAATTCTATGTCAACAACGACAAGAAGCTCATGTACCACAAAATATATCGAAAATACTTAGGTGTCACGTTTGGTAGAGTTGTGCCCTTTAAATGACGCCAAACTAACATTGCTGAAAAACTAAAATTGAGAAATTGCAGCATTTCGTGGAGAATTTCCGTTTCCAAGCTTCGGTGTCTCACTTGGGACTAGTTTACTCTGCAGCAGAATACTGAGCACCGTTGTGGCTGAAAAGCCCACATGTAGAAATGGTCGTCCAATTGAACCGCACGGTGCCTTATATCTTGGAATTGTTAGATCAACCCCGAGCCAGTGGCTAACGGCACACTGTCTTATTCCATCTCCTACGATTGAGGGATCCACTACATTTGTGAGGCAGAACATCAGGGCGCTCGAAATGCTTATTATGAGCTGGTGCAAGCACCATCAACATTAGTGGACCATACCTAATATTGATGACAATTTAAGAGAGTTAATGGCTATATTTTATACTTACATTTTGATTAGTGATGGGGTAACATTGAATTGACAGTGGTTTGAATTATATGTTACAGTTCCTATCAAGTAAATACGGTTACGGTTCTTCCATACTGCTAGGAATGATTCTGAACGAAAGAGCCTTCAGCCAATTTGATATACTCCTTTTTCTGCTCTTTGTGTAACGCATAATTTCTGAGTATGATCTGCATTTATGTCTTCAATTCCTTTCATCTGCATCATTCTCTTGTCTTTTTACCTGTTCCTCATTATTGAAAAATGTACCAATATTATCTTTCTCAGAATAAGAGATTAACGTAACATGATAAAAAGTTTCAATCAGAAGCAGGATATGTGATTAATGCTAGGAGATTCTATTTCGCTACCTATATCATTTATGCACTCCCAATCCATAAGTAAAACATTGTCTGTTGTATTAATAGAAGTAAACTAAAATTCACCTCGCCAGTAAATCTATTACCGAAATGTCAGAACATGTTCAGTCACCATCTAATGTTGTCGGTCATCCCTGTGCAGGCCGCAGAAAAAGAGAGGCCTTAACTTATGAATAATTTGCTGTTGCATCCAGCAGTTTCGTTGTTGTTATCAGCAGGATATTTTTACGAAAAGCGTGAAACAGGTTTATTTTGTATTAAGAGAGTATAAAAAGGCTAATATAAGAGAAATTTCTGGTACATTCATTCTGCACGTGCTAGAAATTTCATCAGCACTTTTAAACATCCTGAGTCAGCATGAGCTGATCTTGTGCTTCATTTACCAAGCAAGTAATTTGCTATGAGTGCATGTGACAGAGTTTTCAAAGGAAAGAAAATATATAAGCCTCGATATGTTAAGACTCCTTCACCAAAGGGTTCCCTATTAACTAGAATGGCTATCATATGTGCGTGTTCTTGAGCGCATAATATACCTCACTAAGCAGTACAGTTGCACTGCTCGATTTGGTAGCAGTAGGCTTACCCAAGTAGCCAATCAGAGCTGCGCTGACGAAATTACACGTAATGCTAGCTGTAAAGTTCAACTGATGCTCTTGTTTGCTAGAAATAAAACACACTCATTGTGTACGTATAAGTGATGAAAGGTGGCGTCCCATCCTTCATCTTCATTTCCTCATGAAGGACGCGAGAAAATAGGACGTAATGTAAGAGCTGATTATGTTAGGAGGGATTTACGGCCCGGATTAAAAGTCTACAACTCGGGATAAGGAAGATTCATGGTCGGCGGAGGACATATATTCAACGTGAAGTCTAAATTTAGGACATAACTTCTTTTTTGGAGAGTAAAAATATTAGCGTCTCTCACCTGGACGGAACGAAAAGTTAAAAATTACTTATTTTGTTTTGTCGAAAAGACGCCTGCATTTATCTCTCTCTCTGCAGAACGCGTAGCAGTTACTTCGAGTGTTCACTTTATTCTGCATTAAGAGAGACAATGCTGTCCTTCGGTTCTTAGCCTTCGCCCCATCTTCATTTGTTCCATAAGCGTAGGAATGTACTCTGGTGTTAGTATTTTAATACCTTCCCTCTCCTTCTTCTCGGCAATTCATGAGGTGCAGTCGTTGCACTCCGTCGATAATCACTTGTACCACCGCCAGTTGCTATGCAACCAGTTTCGGTAGCTACCGAGCATCCTCAGGCATAGGTTCTTTTCTCGGGTACAGGATCTGTGTGGAAACAGAAGTCATAGACACTCACTGTCCATAACCTCAGAAACACGAACTGGACAAAAGAACTTCAGTGTCCGTCGTGATGATTAGTGATAATCGAGACTGGCAGCTGTAATAAATATTCTCATACCAAATGAGGGCGGTACTACATAACACTCGCAAAATACCGGTATGCTGTGGGGCATTAAATAATGAAGATACTTCATTTCATTCTGATGTTTCAAATCCTTTTTCCTTCCAATATTTGCTGCCAGGTCTATTACAGCGCCTGATAACTCTAGCAAATATGGGCTTCTTTAAATTCTCCTTGTGAATTATAAAATATGGACTTAGGAATATTGCACACTCAAAATTATAATTCTTCTTATAGTTTTTTTCGACTGTGCCGTAAAATCGTTTGCTTTTTTCTCGAAAAAAACCTAGTGTAGTATTTGGTATATGCGTTAGCTCGTCTTTTAACAACAATTCATCGCTCATCTTTCTGATAAAAAACTGTTACCAGTAGTTGGAAGAGCGCACGGTCCCAACCGTCTGTAAGAAGGGTAGTGTGGTCTACACAACTACCGTCCATTATCTCTGACATTCATCTGTTGCTGATGCTTAAAACATATTCTGAGCGCAGACTTAAGGAGGCGTCTTCATGTCAGCCTATTTGGATTGCGAAAACATCTGTCAGGCGAAACGCAGCTCGCACTTTTCTACATGACATCCTCTAAGTCAAGGATCAGGGCTGTCAGCTAGATGCAGTATTTCTTGACATTCGAAAAATATTTGACTCATTACCGCACCTACACTTATCATCGAAGGTACAGTCTATGGGGTATAAACCGAAATTTGTGGCTGGATTGGCCAGCCGGTGTGGCCGTGCGGTTCTAGGCGCTTCAGTTTGGAACCGCGTGACCGCTACGGTCGCAGGTTCGAATCCTGCCTCGGGAATGGATGTGTGTGATGTCCTTAGGTTAGTTAGGTTTAAGTAGTTCTAAGTTCTAGGGGACTGATGACCTCAGATGTAATGCCTTTTTTACCATGGCTTAACTGCTTTTAATGCCCTCGTGCCTCCATCCGTCATTAGTCCTTAACTTCATCTACTTCGTGAGCATCAGCCCTGATGTTAAGCCGGCCAGAGTGGCCGTGCGGTTCTAGGCGCTACAGTCTGGAACCGAGCGACCGCTACGGTCGCAGGTTCGAATCCTGCCTCGGGCATGGATGTGTGTGATGCCCTTAGGTTAGTTAGGTTTAAGTAGTTCTTAGTTCTAGGGGACTGATGACCACAGATGTTAAGTCCCATAGTGCTCAGAGCCATTTTGTGGCTGGATTGAAGACTTTCTCGTAGGGAGGATGCAGTATGTTATCTTGCATGGAGAGTCACCGACAGATGTAGAAGAATAGAAGTAACTTCAAGTGTTCCTCAGAGAAGTGTGTTGGGACCATTGCTGTCCATGTTGTGTATTAATGACCTTGCAGACAATATCCACAGTAACCGAAAACAGTATAGATGATATAGTTACTAATAACGAAGTACTCTCTGGATAAATCTGCATAAATACGAGTAATTGCATCAGAACTCTGTAAGTGATGGAAAGATCGGCAACTTGCTTCAAATGTTCAGGGGTACGTAATTGTTCACGTCACGAAAGGCAGAAATGTACGATCCCATGACTACAGTATTAGTGACTTACAACAGTAATAAGTCATCTTGTTCGATTACTTATTCATGTTGTTCATCGATAAGGGGCCATTGCCCAGTTGCATTAAAGAAACAGAAAAGATTCAAAGAAGATAGCTGCACGTTGGTCATGGTTTTATAGTCAATATGAGAGCCTTACAGATATATTCAACAAGTTGCAGTTAGAAGAACAACAGAAAAACATTATGCAGTCTGGAAGGACATGCTGTCATGTTTTCAGTAGCCCACACTTCAGAGTGATTCAGTCTTAAAAGAGTGAAGGGGGTGGGGTTAGTGGTGTAGCAATGAAGATATAAACGGTCTTATCACAGTAAGTGTTCTCGAGGAAGACATCGAACCAATTCAGAACCCTCCTGTTAGGCTTGCTACCGACAGGTTAGATCAGCACACGAGAACTAAGGAGATGCTTCGAAATTTCAAAATGGAAATGCCTGAGAGAAGACTACATTCTTTCTGTGAAACATTGTTGACAAAGTATAGAGTACAAGCATTTACAGCGACTGCAGAACGGTTCTGCTCCCACCAACGTCCACTTCGTGTAATGACGGCGAAGACTAACTAAGAGAAATTAAGACCCATATGGAGGCAATCGGAGTTCCGGGTGGGGATTGTCAAGGGGGAGGTGACGAGGAGAAAAAGACTGAATGACAAACAAAGGAGTCAGAGCATGGAATGTTAGAAATTTTAACGTAGTGCGAAGGTTATAAAATCGAAAAAGTGAAATGCAAGGCTCAGTCTGGATATAGTGGGGGGTCAGTGAACAGAAATTGAAAGAGGACAAATCTTTATGGACGACGAATATATGGTAATCTCAGCAGCACAGAAAATGGTATGACGGGAGGAGGGTATTTTATGAATAGGAAAGTAGGGCAGAGAGTGAGCTACTGCCAACAGTTCAGTGACAGGACTGTTCTCATCAGATTGGACAACAAATTCACGCCAACGGCGATAGTTCAGGTATACATGACAACGCCGCAAGCAGCAGATAAAAAGATAGAGAAAGTATAGAAAGGGTAATTCAGTACGTAAAGAGAGATGGAAACCCAATAGTAGGGGGAGACTGGAACGCGGCTGTAGTGGAACGAGGAGAAGAAAGGATTAAGGGAGAATATGGGCTTGGCAGTAGGAATGAGAGAGGAGAAAGACTAACTGAGATCCGCAATAAAGCATTCACTGTCAGGGACTTGTTGTGTTCGCCCCAGTTCACATTTCTTCCTCTAGATGTTGTGCGCGTAGGCCAAGTGGTGTACTGTCTCCTGTGACCAAAAAGCTCAGTATTACTCCAAGCTGAGACAGGGAAGAAACATGAGATGATCTGAACGTGCAACTTAAATCACCAGGTGGTCTCGTTGACCTCAGGAAGACTGGCCTTTCGCTGACTTCGAAGGGAGAAGAATTATAAGACCTTGAGAAATGGGTTTTTATATCGTAATATTTATGGGCTACAATGATGTGTGAGTTGAATCATGTAGAAAGACGGGACATGTACGCAGTAACGTGCGTGTACTAGGACAAGAAATGCTACTACAATAATATTTATTTATGGTTCATTTAAAATTTTTATAATTTTTTTACTTTAAATTTTCCGTGTATTGGTACTATATTTTCTGTACATGTAAAGTGTACTATACTGAAGATTGAAGTTCTTTGGATTGTATGTGAGTAATGTATGTAAAATACAATACAAATTGTTTATTACGTTAAATAATTTTCTGATTACCTTTCGTATTTAAAAATATTTGTGTGTGTCAATTGTTGATGTTGATGTAAATTTGACAATTTAAGAAATGGTCATGCTTAGCCATAATATAAGAAGTAGGTGTTATGTAAAAGCCAGCGTGCTTCTGTTTAAAATGAAAGTGGCTGTGGGGAGTGGAAAAGGTGGCAAAGGGCGAATTGGCGCCCTACCTAGAGCAAGCGCGGGAAGTAAGACACACAGTCTGTAGGCAACACCTTT
This sequence comes from Schistocerca nitens, assembly GCF_023898315.1. NCBI lineage: Eukaryota > Metazoa > Arthropoda > Insecta > Orthoptera > Acrididae > Schistocerca > Schistocerca nitens. Next base: position 81,625,994 of record NC_064615.1, read on the forward strand.
GTGAAGGCGGAAAAGCTTTGCCTGCAGATTCGCACAAAATGCCTCGGATGGAGACTGCACATGGCTTACTGCATAGCTGCGAGTTGTTGGGCTGCGGTATGTAGAATTGACCGACGCCAAGAAGAGAAACTGATCCCATACAGCAAGAGAATTGCAGGCCGTACTGTGGGTAGTGTAGCCACCATCATTGTTCGCCCCACCCAAGCCAACAGCCACCAGATAAGACTTTTTTTATAGTAAATTTACTTTTGTACAGCGTGAGAAATTAATTTCAACTGCGTTTTGATAATCACTCTCGAACTTGAAAGAAGTTGATTCACCCTGTTATTTCATCCTAATCATACACCTATATAGGGTTCCTTCCTGGTGTTTCACGAATCTGAGTATCTTGTTGCACAGGCTATTGAAGTGCCAAGTTAATGTAAAGTGGTACCATTTAAATTGTTTTTGTGTTTTCTTAACTGTTGCAAAGTGTTGTAGTGAAAGTTTGCTTACGTAAAATTCAATCAGAGCGTAGCTAAGTTACTAGGATCTGGTAAATGACTATACAGGGTTAGTTTAAAGAATAATAGCATTTGAAAGTAAATTGCAGTAAGAAAGAGGTTTTCTTGAAGTGAAATGTTCAGCATAAAAAGTATGTGCTTTATTATTTAAGTATTGTAGAATTTAGCTTTGTTTATTACAGAAGATGATTTTGTACATGTCCCCGGTAGCCAATATTTTTTTAGCTTCCGTGAAGTTATCTAATGGGCTTTTTCTCTTTTTTAAAACGTTATGTTTAAGGGTGTAGTAGTAAAAAAGAAGTCCCAGTGTCTGCACTAAAAATGTTTACGTGGAATGATATTAATTTGAAGAACCAAATTAAACAGTGGGAAGAAAGTAGGCTAAAACTCATACTTCTGCTTTTCCAATACTTCACTGTTTCATTGCTTGCAGAGGTTGGTGACCATTAGTACCTGTTTTAAACCACTAAATGAACTTGGAACTGAATTTTCCTAGGTTCAGTAAAATCTTATTCATACCGCATTTCTATTTAACCGCTGGATAAAAATCTTAGGAAAAGAATTGAATAGTCTGCTGTACTTATCCATTAGACTCATCACACGGTCAAATACTGTAAAAAGGGTAACTCTGTTGATTGATTTTTCCTATTAACAGGACTATCCTCCCATAGCCTACTTTATTTGGAAACTGAACTAAATTTTAGTAAGAGGGTTATACGTGGCCTTTCCCGTGACAGGACTATTTGTGCTGTTGGGGTATAGCATACGTGGCAATACAAAGAAAGGTTTTTCTGTTATTTAAGTGAAAGCATACTAAATTACAACAGTAGAGGTAGGGTTATATTACTACAGAACAGCACAACAACCATCTTGTCTACATAACCATATAGTGTTAGGCGAGGAAGCCGCAAGCACTCTGGACACAGCCGGCCGCTGTGGCTGAGGGTTCTAGTCGCTACATTCCGGAACCGCGCTCCTGCTACGGTCGCAGGTTCGAATTCTGCCTCGGGCTTCGATGTGTGTGATGTCCTTAGGTTAGTTAGGTTTAAGCAGTTCTAGGTCTAGGGGACTGATGACCTCAGATGTTAAGTCTCATAGTACTTAGAACCACTCTGGTTTCAGCTGTTTCCCTATCTTGGAAATTCACCTGAAATGCAGCAGTCGGGAGCTTCAGAACACACTGAATTCTAAATATGAAGGAACATTTTCAGCAGTGCAGTCCCAATCATGTATCCGATCTGTAGTATAAGGTTCACTTTAGTCACTTCTCTAGCAGATGTTACTGTGTAAGAAATCCAAGTTTTATTGCTGTACAAATGAACAGCGACTAGTTATAGAAAGGCATGAATTAATCTACGAAGAGATTCGTTATTTGATCAATGATGTGTCCGATTTCTACTCATCGTTGGTAAATTATAGTCTCAATCAGAATAGATTTAGTAATTTCTGTGAAGGTGAGATGTCATTTAGTACTGCACTGTTGATAAGTTACGATTGTTGGCTAGGAAAAATTGCTGGTATTATCGTGTAGAACGCCATTGTGTTACCGTGTTAGCAATTGATGACTGAAATTGTTCGGTTACAAGATATTCAGTCCGAAGTCGATAGAAACAACGTCTTTCACTGAATAAGCTTACCAGTTGCTAAACCCCCTTCCCCCCGCCCCCTTCCCTTTCTATTAACTAGTGCTCCATCAGTTAGAAAGCGACTGTGAGAAGTGCAGCATGATCTACGGGCGAACTTGTTAATTCATTTGCTCCTCTTCACGAACAGGTGGTATCTCCCCTGCAGAGTCCGGGCGACCATGAGAGAAAGCGCCATTACGAAAGACAAACATCAACTGTTCCCCTCTAGAGTACCCCGACTAACGGCTTTCCAAATAAGCCCTCGAGATAGGAACTTAAGCCTTTCATCACCGATACGCTGACTATACATGAAGTGACTGCAAGGAGAACCTACGGCTTTAGAGGAACTGGTGGCACGTGTAAAATAGCACGTGAAAACGTACAACGTGTGTGATGTATTGAAACCGCAGCGAATCATCACCATCATCGTTTGTATGCTGCACCTAGTTGATGTAACTGTTACTGTACTCTTGATATTTTTGCATTTTTCACAGTTGCGTTCAGCTGTCACGATGTTTTCTGATGAACGTCCTTTTCAGTGGAAACATATGGGTTTAACATATTGGCGACAACCAAAACAACCACTTCCGGTCGGACAAAATCAATATTTCAGTATCTTCTACGATTTATTATTTGCGCAGTCATCTATGGTTTCTTAGGGTAATATTCCTTCCTGGCTACACTGTCTCTTGCTCATTTATTAACTCATTCTCTTATTCCATTACAATTTAACAGCCTTCTTTCTTTCCTTCTGGTTAATCGTCATGACGTCTTTCCATGCATCCCTCATAGTGTGTTTAATGTTAACACTGAATTTTGCTATGCCTACCGATAACTATCAACATCAAATACCGGACGAGGGTGGCTAGATTCGTTTTGATCTCTTGTCTTTGTTTTCCTGGAGTATAGCTCCTTTGGTTTCACTGGTATGTCCCCGTGCCTTCTGTAAATTTCTTTTCTCCTTACAATCTTAGGGGTATGCAAGCGTTATTAAATTTTAATAGCATTTCCAAATTTCCAGTAACTCTTAAGTTCTAGTATGTTTGCTGTACAACCTGAAGACAACATTTTTTTCTTCCTGTGTTTTATTTCATCTACCAACAGAAATTCCAAGAATTTATTCTAGTCAGCGTCAAAAGCTTTCTGTTAATCTACAGAAACAATAAGAAAGCGTAGGTTTCCCGTCCTTCAGTCTGTCTTCTGAAATAAATGGTAGGGCACTATTGTCTCGCTTATTCCATATCTCCAGAAACCGAACTGATCTTCCCAGAGGTCAGAGTCTCCAAATCTTTCCTTTTATCTGAAAATAATTCCTTCGAATATTTTGCAGCCATGAACTTTGGTTATACAGGGTGAGTCACCTAACATTACCGCTGGATATATTTCGTAAACCACATCAAATACTGACGAATCGATTCCACAGACCGAACGTGAGGAGAGGGGCTAGTGTAATTGGTTAATACAAACCATAAAAAAAATGCACGGAAGTATGTTTTTTAACACAAACCTACGTTATTTGAAATGGAACCCCGTTAGTTTTGTTAGCACTTCTGAACATATAAACAAATACGTAATCAGTGCCGTTTGTTACATTGTAAAATGTTAATTATATCCGGAGATATTGTAACCTAAAGTTGACGCTTGAGTACCACTCCTCCGCTGTTCGATCGTGTGTATCGGAGAGCACCGAATTACGTAGGGATCCAAAGGGAACGGTGATGGACCTTAGGTACAGAAGAGGCAGGAACAGCACATTACGTCCACATGCTAACACCATTTTATTGGTCTTTTTCTCTGACGCACATGTACTTTACCATGAGGGGTGAGGTACACGTACACACGTGGTTTCCGTTTTCAATTACGGAGTGGAATAGAGTATGTCCCGACATGTCAGGCCAATAGATGTTCAATGTGGTGGCCATCATTTGCTGCACACAATTGCAATCTCTGGCGTAATGAATGTCGTACACGCCGCAGTACATCTGGTGTAATGTCGCCGCAGGCTGCCACAATACGTTGTTTCATATCCTCTGAGGTTGTAGGCACATCATGGTACACATTCTCCTTTAACGTGCCCCACATAAAGAAGTCCAGAGGTGTAAGATCAGGAGAACGGGCTGGCCAATTCATGCGTCCTCCACGTCCTATGAAACGCCCGTCGAACATCCTGTCAAGGGTCAGCCTGGTGTTAATTGCGGAATGTGCAGGTGCACCATCATGCTGATACCACATATGTCGACGCGTTTCCAGTGGGACATGTCCCTGCAGATGCTGCTCGCCGACCGTGGCCCGTGTTTATTACAACACGCAACTGAACGTCGGAGGTTTCAAGCGTCAACTTTAGGTTACAATATCTCCGGATGTAATTAATATTTTACAATGCAACAAACGGCACTGATTACGTATTTGTTTATATGTTCAGATGTGCTAACAAAACTAACGTGGTTCCATTTAAAAAAACGTAGGTTTGTGTTAAAAAACATACTTCCGTGCATTTTTGTATGGTTTGTATTAAACAATTACACTAGCCCCTCTCCTCACGTTCGGTCTGTGGAATCGGTTCGTCAGTATTTGATGTAGTTTACGAAATATATCCAGCGATAACGTTAGGTGACTCACCCTGTATATATCCACATGAGTCCATGCCTGTCGCCTTTAGAGTTCCAATGATTATATTCTTCTAGAATTCTAAAAGCTTTAAACCAATCTTGCATACCATCTGGTATAGGTCAGTCATGGTATATTTTCCCAATAATTCTGAGAGAATGACGTCTACTGCACGTTCCGTTTTTCAAGGTACACCGAGGTGAGAAAAGTCAAGCGAGAGTGATATGCATCATACATACAGATGGAAACAGTATCGTGTACACAATATATAAAAGGGCAGTGCATTGGTGGAGCTCTTATTTGTACTCACGTTCTTCGTGAGAGAAGTTGCCTCGGTGAATTAAAAGACGTTGAACGCGGAATGGTAGTAGGAGCTACACGCATGCCACATTCCATTTCTGAAATCGTTAGCGACTTCAGTATTCGGAGACCAACAGTGTCAAGAGTGTGCCCAGAATATCGAATTTCAGGCATTACTTTTCTCCACAGACAGCGCAATGGCCGACGGCGTCCACTTAACGACGGAAAGCAGCGGCGTTTGCATAGCCAGTGCTAACAGACAACCAGCACTGCGTGAAACAACAGCAGAGATCAATGAGGACGTGCGACTAACATAACCGTTAGGACAGTGCGACGAACTCTGACTTTAATGGGCTATGGTAGTACACGACCGACGCGGGCATCTTTGCTAAGAGCATATCACCTGATGCTCCTTTCGTGGGCTCGTGACCATATCGGTTGGAACCTTGACGACAGCAGAAACGTGTCCTGCACAGATGAGGCCCAATTTCATTTGGTAAGAGCTGATGGTAGGGTTCTAGTGTGGCACAGACAACATGAAGTAACCGACCCAAGTTGTCAACAAGACTCTGTGCAAACTGGCGGTGGCTCCATAGTGGTGTGGGCTGTGTTTATATGGAATGGACTGGTCCCTGTGGAGCAGCTGAACCGATATTGACTGGAAATGGTTATACTGGGATACCTAGAGTCCATTTGTGGCTATTCATGGACTTCATGTTCCCAAACAACAATGGAGTTTCTATGGATGACAATGATCCATGTAACTGTACTACAGTTGTTCACGTTTGGTTTGAGCAATATTCTGGAAAATTTGAGCGAATGAACTGGCCACTCAGATTTCCCGACATGAATCCCATTGAACACTTATGGGACACAATCTAGAGGTCAGTTCGTGCACAAATTCCTGAATCGTCAATACATTCGGAATTATGCACGGCTATAGAGGCAGTTTGGCTCAGTATTTCTGCAGGTGACTTCTAGCGGGACAAAATGAGGTCCGATACGATTTTAGGAGGTATCTCATGACTTTTGTCACTTCAGTGTACGCAAGTTTTAACATAAGTACTACATATCGGTTCACAATTCTGTGTCTGTTCAGTTACGATTATTTCATAAATAAAAGCGGACAGAACAAACTCTTGGAAGGTGGCTGACGATAAGGGAGCGAATTTCCGGCATAATCAGAGTTTACGATTCAATTTCTGAAGAAGAGGTTTCACAAAGCTTCAACACATTGGTGGCTGAGACTTAGGAGGCTACCAGAGACAAGGTGGCGTAGTCCGGCCGCCGAAATGTGAAGCGTCGAGTTCGGTGAGCCACACGGTCTGGGGCGCCTTGTCACGGTCCGTGCGGCTCCCCCCGTCGGAGTTCGAGTCCTCCCTCGGGCATGGGTGTGTGTGTTGTCCTAAGCGTAAGTTAGTTTAAGTTAGATTAAGTAGTGCGTAGGCTTAGGGACTGATGACCTCACCAGATTGGTCCCATAAGGTCTTACCACAAATTTCCAAAGAAAAGCTTCTGTGTTTTTGCATAAATTTCTATGGGTGGGCACAGAAACGCCTAAACGGTCAGTGCCCACTTGAACTGTGGAAAATAGCTTTTCAACCTGGCTGTCAACAAAAGCACAGTCTTCAATTTCCGTAACAACTTGAGAAAATATTTACCTCCTCCCCAAAATTTTGCCTGTACACTCCAGAGCATTTCCCTTCATGCTAGATACTGTATTTGTTACAACCTACTAGTAGAGTGTTCAGACTCAGTACCACCTCATTTGTGCATCTAGAATACAAAATTCGTAGTATCAATGCTTCTTTTGTTGATTTAAAACTACATGTTGGCTAGATGAGGAACTCTTATTTTCTCGTCTTTCAGCCTGCTCTATGATTTCATTCAAAAAAGTTCTACGCTATTTAGTTTCAGTTTCAAACTTAGTTTTTCAGTGCTATTATGAGTTTCATTACAGTATGATTTCATGTTGGTGATTTAAAAAAAAAAGTTTTCATGTTTGAAAACTTGATTTACATAACTCCGATATTATTTTAATTTTTTATTCCTTTTCGCGTTCTACGGATTATTAGTGCCACATCTTGAGTTCAGTTTGGGTGGAGAAACTTTGTCTCTAAGTAGTGCAGTTTGCAACAGGTTGTGCTATTCTGACCTTGAAGGTACCAAGTTGTTGCTACCGAAACACTACTATCTATGTGTTTGTTTGTGTCAGATTTCGCTCTGAAACTTGATTTTGTTTGTGTCGAATCTGGATAGCAAAGATTCAGACGTAAGTAAATAATAGATGACTCAGTCGGTGACTTTTTGTTTCTTGCTAGCGTTTTGTCCACTGGTTGACCGAGTTTGAAACAGAACTAACGATCTGATCTGCATAGTAGTAACGAGCCTCGTAGTCGCATAAGAAGACAGCAAAGGTGTTGTGATCAGTGTTTGTTTGTGCTGTGAAACAATACACAAAAAGTGCGACGATACGAATGACATAATTTTTAAGGTAATGCAAAAAGAAAACAATATACAGAGAACTCTAAGTAATTTGAGTGTGGTTCTGTGACCAGAGATGTTAAATTTTAATTTTCATTTGCTTATTTTGTTTGCCTGACAAGTTATACTCAAGCGCACACACAAAAACACAGGAATTCAGAGACATTAGTTGCCTAAGATCTTTCTTGATTTTTTTTTATTTACAGAGATGTATAGACTTTTTGGTACGCACAGAGATGCAGATGTGACTACAAAGGCTTTCCATCCGGAACAATTCATAATATTCTTCTCGGGTGTGCAGCGGATGATAACATCATCTTGACACAATATTTCAGCGGTTCAACTGGCCGCCGTCTTCAGGTGAGAGTGCTAGTACACGATCTCGCCGGAACTGCTCAGCGCACGCGTTGTGGACCTTCTGCGGCCTATGTAAGGGCCGCCGCTTGTTCTGAGAAAACAGTTCTGGCGAGATCGTGTACTAGGACTCTCACCTGAAGATGGCGGCCAGTTAAACCGCTGAAATACTGTGTCAAGATGACGTTATGATCCGGCTCTGAGCACTATGGGACTCAACTGCTGAGGTCATTAGTCCCCTAGAACTTAGAATTAGTTAAACCTAACTAACCTAAGGACATCACAAACATCCATGCCCGAGGCAGGATTCGAACCTGCGACCGTAGCGGTCTTGCGGTTCCAGACTGCAGCGCCTTTAACCGCACGGCCACTTCGGCCGGCTATGATCCGGCTGCACACCCTTGAAGAGTATTATCAGATATACGGATGTTTATGGATGTTTAGGATAATGTTTAGGGTAGAAGATACTGCCACGTAAGCTAGCTGATAAATTTTTCTTAACTCGTTTATGCGTTTAAAACGACATGAAAATAATGTTGGGGTATTAGTGGTACAAGCGACACAACCCATTAAGTGTGTGGAGTGGTAAGTTAGGGATACTGGGAGGGTACGTCGCTGCAAGACTGACTGGAAATCTTAAAAGACAGGCGTGACCGTGTGCGCCTATTGTGACGTCGGGAGCAGGCGCGCCTAAGCCGGGAGGGCGCGTCTGCCTATCTGGGCAGAGCTCTGTGTCAGTATGGCGCACGAGCCTCGCAGCGTCATCAGTAGATGGCAGCACCCTTTGAGCCTCAGTGATTAGGGGACTCTCTGAGTGTGAAAAATACCACGACCGCAGGACATGGTCAGACAAAGGCGTCCGCTGTTCAAGTGGGCGGGAAAATCCCCGTGTCCAGGCTGTTGGCGACCAAAATGGGGAGGCTAACCTCTACGACTGAATTGAGTGGCCAGCGTAGACATGAAATGAGACTAAAACCAGTAAAAACTGAACCCTGCTAGTTACAGAACAACCAGTAACATGGTTACAAAGACAAAATTAAGAAGTATGCCTGGGAGGAAACGGGTCGCCAATACGAAAACTGGTTTTTAAGTTATTTCTTGTTCAATGTTTTATGTGTGTAATATAATGAACTTTGAAAATTAATATCTCTATAAAACCTTAAGCGATCTTCACAGCCGAAGTGTCTACAGACAGGTCTCACTGACCTCTATCAGGCTATCATACTACTTTTCTATAAACTTTGTCTGTTTCAAAACTCGGAATGACCATTCCGCAAGTAAATACCTGTAATTTTGCCTAAATAACAGCTGAAACATTGAAAATAGCGGCATAATTATTAAGAAGACATAGATATGTATGTATGAATATACATAGTCTTAAATTGGAAAAAGCATATTCGTACCATCAGCTGTACAGTTTTATTCTTCATTTCTGCAGCCAAAGTGTCTGTAGTTGCTTTAAAATTCTTTAAGGTATTTTTGTTCTGTCATTGCTGCTATAAGAACGCGTGATTTTTTTCACCAGAAGCGTTTCGCTTTATTGAGGTGAAGCGCCATCAGTGGTCTGTAATTAAATTATTTACATTTTGATTCGCTTTTAGATCGAAAAACAGTTTGTTAAGAATATGTTGATTTGTATTTATGGTGATTTTCGATTGATTTATCGAGAAGGTTATTTACTCCTACAGTGAAAATGTACTTAATTCATTAAATAACAAATTACAAGCAGCCGGTATTTTCTGGTATTTGTCAAAGGCATTTGATTGTGTGAACCACAAAATCCTCTTAAATAAATTAGAATTCTATGGTGTCACGGGCAGTGCTGCAAAATGGTTCAAGTCATACCTCGCTAACAGGAAACAAAGGGTTTCAGTGCAAGGGACTAGTGAATTAAGTCATCAGTCATCATCATCATCATCAGAGACACATTAAAACACCGGGTTTTTTGTTAATGAAGGTGTATTCCTGTTCAGGTGTATTTTTGCTTCTGATGAAGGTATAATTAGCTTTATCGAAACAGTGGTCAAGGATTTCAATAAATCTTTATTCTGCAACTGTTTGGCTATTATCATTCAGCGTGAAGATTTTCAGCAGTTGCTGCTACAGCCATGTTTAAAATTTTGCTAATTATCAATTATTTAAGGAAAGAAATGGAAAATGAAGTATTTCACGCAACCATAAAACAATCAACATGAAAGCAATTATATAAACACTAAGATAAGGTTTGTAATAAAACAGCTGGTGTACAAAATTGATGTGTCCATATTTACAGTCCTTAGTGCTGCCATCTGGCGGACGCAACCTGATTCGTTTCATTCCCAGCCGCTATTACGTGACTGTTGTCTGCGCTGTTGTAGCTGTCACGAATCGGCAATTCTGTTGTGAATGTTTAATCTGTTATTTGTGAGTGTGAACTTCGGTAAGTTGCGGTTTCGTTATTGTTATTATCACGTTAATGTTGTATCTTGTTGTTTCTATTCTTTTCATGCTGTGGAATGACAATTAAAGTTAAATTTTCGGTAATATGATTTCGGGTTTCATTTCACGGGCTGTTCATTTTAGTTATGGGATACAAAAGGACAAAAACGTGTTTAAAGACTGTTCTCTAACAGGAAAACAAATACTAGCTCTTCTCGATTTAAAATTTACAGTGCTATTATTCGAATGTTTTAATTTTTAGGCACTATGTACGTTAGATAAAATATGTAAATTTACTGCCTAACTACAGGTCACTTTGATAACGTAGATTTTCCCGGCGTATCAAATACTGATGATTTTCACGGGTTTGCAGCCGGGTTCCATCGTCCTGACGACAACATGATATTTACCGACAAGACACTGGACGAAGCCACTTTGTCTGTTTTGGAGAAAGGCTTGAATTCCCACACCGAGACATTTGCCTACTGTCTTATCATCTTCGTCGAGCACCACCACCACGGAAAAACATTTCTTCTAGTGAAAGGAAGGCCATTCGGTCACTGAGGGAAGATAAGGATATTTTACTTCTTTCTGCTGATAAAGGCAGTGCCACTGTTCTTCTTACTCGTGAAGATTATCTGGCAAAAATGGCTTGTTTGTTGGAGGACTCTTCATAGCGTAAGCTACGGAGCGATCCTACCAATCGGATAAAGCGGAAGACCATCTCTCGTATTAAGAAGAGCTCATTGCCTGAGGATATCATTAATAAACTTCATCCAGGGGCTGCAGTACCACCCAGGTTGTATGGTCTACCCAAGGTACACAAACCTGGGGCACCTCTTCGTCCAATCGTTACTAATCTGGGCGCCCCTACTTACAATTTGGCCAAATATCTTGCTTCTGTTCTGAACCAACACGTTGGGAAGTATGAACACCACTTATCCAACTCGTCCCATTTTATTCAACGCCTGACGTCTCTACGCCCTGGGACATCTGACCTTCTAGTGAGCTTTGATGTTGTTTCACTTTTTACTCAGGTAACTTTGGAGGAGTCTTTATTGCTAATTGGTCAGCTCTTGGATGACAAAACTAGTGAGCTGTGCCGCCATGTATTGACATCGACGTATTTTTTATTTAATCAAGCAATTTTTGAACAAACAGACGGTGTGGCTATGGGGAGTCCTCTTTCCCCTATTGTCGCCAATCTCTTTATGGAAGATTTTGAACATATGGCACTTAGGACATCTTCTCTTAAACCAACATGTTTTTTGAGATACGTGGATGATATTTTCATCGTTTGGCCACATGGAATTGAATCTCTTCATCTATTTTTAGATCATTTTAACTGCCTTCATCCACGAATCAAATTTACGATGGAAATAGAAAATGATGGCAAATTACCTTTTTTGGATGTCTTAGTACATAAAAAAGAAAATGGGACTTTGGGCCACAGTCTATACCGAAAACCTACGCATACGGACCGCTACCTCCATGCCACAAGTTGTCATCCGTAACATCAACGCTTGGGAGTTTTACGCACACTGGTCAAGAGGGCTTATGCTGTTTCGGATGCCGATAACTTGAAACAGGAGTTGGATCACCTGAAGGTTGTTTTCAGGCAGAATGGATATTCTGATCACGAAATTACTCGTGCTTTTCAATTTGGACCGCCACGAGAACCAACGGTGGACACTTCCGGATCAGTTGCTTTTTTACCCTTCGTGGGAAGTATTTCTTCGAAAATTTCAAGAATCCTCAGGAAATATGATATTAAAAGCGTCCTTATGCCTTTGGCCAAAACTAGATCCCTTCTTGGATCGGTTAAAGATGATTTGGGACTGAGGAAGCCTGGGGTATACAAGATTCCCTGTCACTGCGGCAAGGCCTACATTGGACAGACTATTCGTACAGTTCAAGATCGATGTGTGGAACATCAACGGCATACACGTCTGCTCCAGCCGGAAAAATCAGCCGTTGCTCAACACTGTCTTAATCAAGGGTACAATATGTCCTTCAAAGAGACGCAATTTATTGCCTCGGCTTCCCGTTACTGGCATTGTGTATTGAAAGAATCAATTGAAATACGTCTGTCTGATGATATTATTAACAGAGATAAAGGTTTTCCTTTAAGGAAGACGTGAAATCCTATTTTATCACAGATAAAACAACAACGGTCTGGTTCCCGACCGGCTGCATTTTAATTTTGCGATTCCTCGCTTTTGACAGTTTTCACCGCTGGCGCCGCTGCAATTCTTCGCCTCACAGAGGGCAACTCTTCCGTTGCTCACGCAAGCGCAACGGCCAGTACCCGCAGTATAAAGGAGCCCCCCGAATCTGAGGTCTCTCCGCCTCCTTGATTTCTATCTCACCATCTATGGCCGTCCTATCGCCCTCACTCCCACCCTTAAGTACCTTGGCGTCACCCTCGACCGCCGCCTCTCCTGGACTCCCCACCTTCGGACAATCCAAGCCAAGGCACGCTCCCGACTCAGTCTCCTCAAGCTCCTCTCCGGCCGTACGTGGGGTCTGGACCCCTCCACCATCCTCCACACCTATAAATCCCTCATCCGCCCTATCCTTTGTTATGCCCATCTGGCTTGGATCTCCGCCCCCCCCCCTACCTTTTATAAATCCCTCCAAATCCTTGAACGTCATACTCTCCGCCTCGCCTATCGCATCCGTCTCCCCTCCCCAACGAGGATCCTGTACGATCTCATCCCCTTCCCCCACCTCCTCCTTTTCCTTGAAAGGATACGGATCCTGTACACCTCCCGCAAACTCGATCCTCCTCACCCGCTCGTCTCCCCGATCCTCTCCCACCCCCGCCCGCTGCCACGCCTGTATTCGCACGTCCCATCGGGTCTCCATCTCTCCACCCTCCTTACCCTCTCCCAGGGTGGCTTCCGCCAGCTCCCCCTCCCTGATCATGCCCTCCTCCCCTCCATCTACCCCTCCTACCAACTTTGATCCTCCCGCCCTCCTCCTGTGCTTGCTCCTCTGGGCGCCCTCCCTCCCTTCTCTCCCTTTTCCCTCCCTCCTCCATTTCTCCCCCCTCCTCCCCCGGGCTTCCCCTCCCCTGTCCCTCTCCTCCCGCCCCTATCTCCTCAGCCATTGGCATCCTTTTTCTCCCCTCTCCCCCACCTCACCCCTGTTCCCCTCTTGGCAGGTCCCCGGACTCGCACACGCTAAGTGGACATTCGCGCGCCGGAGATCACCGCCATCAGTGTTTCGTGTGTGCCATCATGTTTAGTGTTCAGTGTTCACCGTCACACTCCATCGTTCACCAGTGCCATCGTCTTCTTCAGTGTTTGTGCGTCGTGTCAACAGTTCGTAGTGTGGATTGTCATCGAGTGTGAACGGCTTCATGTTTTTTTATGTTCACGTGTCTACTGTTTTTTCCCGCCGTTTTTCCAAGTGATGTATCTTCTCTGTTTATATCATTGTACTCTCTTCGGCTGAAGAGCGGCGTATTGTGCTGCTGCCAGCCTACCTGTTCCACAGGTTTTAAAACCACAATAAAGAATAAAAAAACTGAGGTCTCTTCAGTTCCGGCGTGATTGTGCACTCAATCTCACCTGAAGATGGCGGCCAGATGGTCCGCCGAAATATCATGTTGTCGTCAGGACGATGGAACTCGGCTGCAAACCCGTGAAAATCATCAGTACAGACCACTTTCGTTTCAAATTTCAGCCACATAAAATAGAAAAAGAATTTACTAGAGGAGCTTTGTATGGAGTGATTAAGGTATCGTCTGCTACATGAATCGATGAGAAGTTGAATAAAATGGAATATGGAGTCGCTGAAGTAAGAAGATGCTCAAATTCAGAAAGAAGGTCGTTAAAACGTTCGCAGAGTCAATACAAATCCGAATTTAAGACAAGATGGATATTAGCAAAGAACTAAGAGAAGAGATTCTTAGAGAAAAATCATGATGGGTTAGCAGTGAGCATGAAGGTACCGACATATTTTTTCTCATCCTTACGAAGACCACAAAAAGATTTCAACTAGTCAAGTGAAAAGAGGAAGTGGAGGAATACTGAGGATCTAAGACAATCTTCTTGTCATCAAAAGCTGACAGTTCCTGCCTCTCCGAGTCAGAGGGCTGCTCATGGCTCACATGATTTAAAAAAATTACAGAAACTCCATCAAGGGCGACAAAACTGAATAAAAAGATTTCAACGTGTGAAGAAAAGAATGTAACCTAACTTACCCCTGAACAAGCACTGGCCATTTTGTTAATGCAGAACTAACCAGAAAACAATATGAAATAATAGAGAGTGCAAACAAAGCTATATACCTTTGCTACTCGTAGGTAAAAAAAACCGAAAAGACAATGTTATGCAACAGAAGACTCGATTAACGTCACTGAAACCTTAGCTGAAATGAAATTGTAAGGATTATTGATCATACTGTATTGAGGTTGTTCCAGTATTTAGAGGAAGTCATACAAGGCATATATTTAGAAGCAAATCACAGCTTCAAACTAATATTGAAATGGGGTTGCGATGGCTCTCAGCCATTGCAATTTAAGCAAAAATTACAGATCATCTGTGACTGTGATGAAAATATTTTTCAGAGTTCATGTGTATCTATTAAACTAGTTCCCAGCATTAAAGACACTGAGAGAACCACATGGCAAAACCCAACCCCATCCTCCACAACATTCTGTCGACTAGTGCGCACTCCTTTCGGTCATGAAACATCTGATGTTGCAAAGAAGAAGATTCAGTACACTGAGGAGCAAATCAAAGAGTTGAACGAAGCAGAAGTGGCAACTGGTCGAGGAGTTTTAAGAATTAAATACACAATGTTGCTGACAATGATTGATGGAAAAGTGTGTAATTGTGCTACAAGCACAGCATAAACAGTGAGATGTTATATCTGTGGTCTTTTGTCAAAACAGGCAAGGAGTGAAGAAGAGAAAGGAACTGTAGTTAACACTAAGAAAAAAATTCAAAGATTATTCAGGGATGAAATGGGACTACTTGTTGACGTTCAAAGTCGGGATTTGGAAATAAAAATGATGGTAACACGGCCAGATGCTTTTTTTCCAATCCTGAAACTGCTTCAGAAATAACTGGAGTTGATATAAGATTGATTGAAAGGCTGAAAGTTATATAGGAAGTAGTTAGCAGTAGTGGATGTAGTTGATGTAGAAAAGTTTCAAGCATATGCTTATGAAACATCAAGACTGTATGTGAAACTTTACAGTTGGCTCCCTATGACTAC
Organism: Schistocerca nitens; assembly: GCF_023898315.1. Classification (NCBI taxonomy): domain Eukaryota; kingdom Metazoa; phylum Arthropoda; class Insecta; order Orthoptera; family Acrididae; genus Schistocerca; species Schistocerca nitens. Next base: position 81,641,514 of record NC_064615.1, read on the forward strand.
AGGAAAGCCTAAAGTTTTGATACATGGGACGGCTGTAATTAAAGAAGCTATTGTACCAATAGGTCAATTATCAGAAGAAGCAGCTGAGGCCAGAAATTTTTACAGGAAGGCCAACAGAGAGATTTGCAACAGAGATGTCTTGTGCAGGCTTCTTCTTAGCAATTACCCTTATTTCAGCAGCTCAAGGAAAAGAAAAATGAAAAAGATTATACTGTATAGGAGTGATACATTGGAACTTCTTCTTCCAGAGACGTTGGATATTGGTTCTTCTGAAAAAATCCAAGAAGAAAGTGGCCAGGAAGGTGAATTTAAAGATGAGTGCGAAGATCTGAGTTGTAAAGAATCAGCCAGAAGCTATTGACATTAAATCTAGATGCATTAAAACGTTTATTGATATCCACAACTGAATAAAGTTTTAACCATTTCTATGGTTTCCAAAAATTTTTTAAACCTTTTCAAAGAAACAACCAATATTTTCTTTCTACATTTTTTACAGTAACTAGTAAAATAATTTTGTACTTTTACATTGTTTATGGAACATTAGTTCATAACATCCTGTTCATACTTATTAATCTCAAACCAGGAGCCATACAAAATTGTGAATGCATATGAGTTTTACAAAATTAGAGTAGCTACTCTCAGCTTATGGGTATTATACTGTTACACAGATACCTAAAAGCAATCTCCATATGCTTTCCTGTAAAATATGGTGACCTCATTTCTAGACATGGCCAGGAACTGATCTAGAAACAACTTTGTCAGAAGCCCATACACGCACTAATATATAATGCGCAATACATGTTTACGCAAAAAGTAAATAAAATACCCATATAGATTCTCTATTAGTTTGCGAGAATTTCTTAAAATTTTCTCCAGGAAATTATGACGAATCAACAACTTATAAAATATTCATGAACATTATGTGGCATTGTGCTGCTCTAATTTATATATTCGTGTCATTGTATTGACACCTTAAGCTGCACAGTAAATTAACGGTACCTCATAAGCCTAAGTTGAAATTACGACTCTAGAAGAACAGTAATTGTTGATTGTAGTGGCGCACACAAAGGCAGGCAGCCATGCATACATACAAATGCATACTGGGTCTTCTCAGGAGCCTATATGAGGTTGGAAATGAAGTAATTTAGGGTTATTTATTGTTATAAATAGCTTAAAAATGACTGTGCGCCTTAAATTCCTACTGTGATCTGACATGCTTGAAACGGTAGAGAGCATGGATCTGGGAGTGGTAAGATAGAGAACCAAACTAAAAAAGACTTACCAGCATTTCACAGAGGCAAAAAATATCACAAAAGATATTATAACAGCCATTACAAAATCTTTAAAAATTCCAGTCATTAAAGTAACAGAAATTACCAAGATATTTAAAGTTCTCACATATGACTTTCATATATGATAAATATGATAAGAATCAATGTTAATAGGTCCAAAAGTTTCAGAAAAATGAGTCACAAAAGAGTTGAAAATAAATGGAACATTAACATAAGCTCAGTCATCATTTGGTCCCTTCAAATATAACAGATACACCATATGGCATAAACATTAAAACGACATAAGTACATAAAGGCACGCCAGCATATCTAACATGGCCCCTACAGCTTTAACTAAAAAGTAAAAGTTAGCTTGCCTTGGCACAGTAGTCTTGAATTTAAATAAATACTGTAGAAATTTAAAAGGAACTATAAATGACAAATGACTGTTGATTTTAACACATCGGCCACTACACGAATGTACATAATTAAAACATTTCCATTAAATGAATAAATACAAACCAAAAACTTGAACAAAACGATGAACATTAAAATATAGCTTATGTTTACCTTTACCAGTAAGCTTAAAATAAATAGGGCTTGTACTACTTAATTTGATAGGAATCAGGATGGCGAGTGGGAAGTAGCTGGGAACATTAAATGCAGAAACATAATTTAACACCATTTATGAAAACATTAATTAAAAGTACACTTGACCCAAAGCAATACAACGTTAATATAGATGGAAAATTTAACATTTTCAACGTAATCCATATCAATGTTTCTTGATATATAAATCATTGGACAAATGGTTAACTACAATGTTAAGGTACAGGCTTAGGTAAATAATTTTTCCCTAACAGTGATGCTCATGCGACTCTGTCCCTAAACTGATTGACATTTAACAAGTTTTAAATACAAGTCATGGCAGTTAATGATATTCATGAAGTACAGAAAACAAGTCACGATAATGCAGCTACATCGCTGCTGCCACCGCCCCAATGCCCACATCAAAGATATCACAGTAATAAAATAGAAACAACTTTAAATTATGAATTGTAATCAAACTCTAGGCAAAGTCTGACCAGTAACGGTTAACACCTGTAACGACCAGCGGTCCGTTTCAGAACTAGATGGAAGAACTTCCAAGACAAAAACCATTGCTAAGACAAATCTTGAATTTACTTACCTTCTGCACAAAGCTGAAGACGAAGAGATAGAGAAAGTATGAGGGTCACTCCAAAGGAAATAGACACTATTTTAGTAAAAATACAGTTTTCATTCTGCATGTGTGAAAGTTTTACAGTGTGTAGATACATCCTTCCCGCTTGTTTTCAAAGTTAGTTCAACCTGTTCCCGTGAGTGGCGCTGTCACAGAATGTCTTCAAGATGGCTGCTACAGTTGACGTTCGTCAGAAGCGACGTGCCGTCGTAGAATTCCTGTGCTGTGAAAGCGAGACAATGGGAAACATCCACAGGAGGTAGAAAAAGGTGTATGGAGATGGTGCTGTCGATCGCAGTACAGTTAGTCGGTGGGCAAGCAGGTTACGTGATGAAGGCGGGCACGGCAATATTGAGGATTGTCATCGCAGTGGCAAGCCACGTACGGCACACACTCCAGACAATGTGCAGAGAGTTAACGAATTGGTGACTGCTGACAGGCGCATAACAGTGAACGAATTGTCACGCTACGTTGGGATAGGGGAAGGAAGTGTTTGCAGAATACTGAAAGTGTTGACGTCAAAAAAGGTTTGTACCTGTGACGGTAATGATTCAGCACATCGATGCGAGACATACTGCCAAGGAATGTATCAGCCAGACAAGTGCCATTCGTGTTCTGCATCGACCGGATTTCTATCCTGATCTGTCACTACATCAGGCACTCGACGAGCGTGATTTCTAACGTAGTTGAGAATTTTGTCGGTTTACCTTTCAGCAACTGAGAGGTGGCCCTACTTTTTATCAGCGTGAGCCCTTTACCGATGAAGCAACGTTTACTAACCACGATAATGTAACTTTGCATAGCATGCACTACTGGGCAGACAAAAGTGCACATTGGCTTCGTCAGATGCAACACCAATGACCGCCATCATAGAAAATTGCGTTGTGGGATCCTACTTCAGCTCAACCGTTCTAAATTGACAATCGTCCTCACACTTTCCGACGGACATTCTGTCGGTTCTTCTGGAAGAGGTACCACTGGATTTTCGACAGTGCATGTGGCCCCAACACCACAGTTGTCCAGCTCAATCGTCCCGTGTTGCGACTCAAATACCGGATAAGAACTTTTCTAGACGTTGGATAGGACGAAATTCTGTTGTCAAATGACCTGCGAGGCCCCTTTTGACTCTTCTTAAGTTCTTTTTTGGGGAGCGCTCAAAGATGCAGTCTATGATAAAGGCCCAACTATGCCAGACGGCGTGTGTAGTGAAACCGTCAACGGTGCTCTACCATATAAAAGACTATAGCTGGATCTGTTCATCGTCTTTTCGAACGGCGACTGCAAAGGTACCTTTCACTCCATGCTCAACAGTGTGAACACATGCTTAAATAAAGGGTAAACTTATTTTTTTGAAAGACAAACTTGATGGTTCAAATGGCTCTGAGCACTATGGGACTTAATTGTTGTGGTCATCAGTCCCCTAGAACTTAGAACTACTTAAACCTAACTAAACTAAGGACATCACACATATCCATGCCCGAAGCGCCTAGAACCGCTCGGCCACTCTGACAGGTGACAAACTTGATGTTATGCGATTTTGGTGGTTACCAAATCAATGTCACTAAGCTGTTTATTTCATTTACGTGTCTACGAAACTGAATTCCAATGTCAAATAAATCAACAGAGTGTATTGCACGTAGGTGGTAACACTGCCTTTAGACGCTGAAGTTCAGCATGAAACGACTTTTCTTTACGAAGAATATTTTGCGGTGTACAGATGCTCACCAAATTGCTTTTAATATAACGCTTAGCTCAACGAATGTATCCCATATGATCAGAGCAGTGTAGGTACTCATCCGGCAATATGTATTTTACTTCTAAGAAGCACCCAGCGACGCACAGGAAAATATAGGCCATATCTTCCTTCTAAGGCTCAGTTATTTAATACAGTAATTTCGTTTTGCAGCGTAGAAGACCTCTTTATTTTTGAAGAGTGAACAATTGATATCTCTGTGTTAGCTCATGTAAATCTGGGAGGATACACAAATGTGAAATAGTTTTTATAAGCCCTTTATTAAACGCCACATTCTGCCCTATGTCCTATTTCCATGAACAACATTCGTAGGTGAACCTGCATGTAGGCCTAAGTTGGTTCAGCGGAAAATAAAGCTCTATTCTCGGAGCACGGGCCTGCCTTACGTTATACAACTACGCACCCTTGTCCGAGACGTCAGATTTGCAGTGTCTGCATCGCAAATGGCGTTTCCGGCAACCGTGCTCTCACATTCTAGGACATTATTCAAATTTTTTTACGAAAGGTTTCTGTGTCATCGTTAACAGACGCTGTATCACTGTAATTGTCCTATCAAGAGCAGTTATAAAAAATATACGGTTCCATTTAAAATAGCGTACTTGCTTCAATATCTCAGTTGATACTAGCGCTAGAAACATTAACCACACAAAAACATACTTGCCCCTCAACGCTCTAACATTTGCCGAAAACCTCGTTTCGACATGTGTAACCGTTCGCGAAATAAAAGGCGTGTTATGCGTTACGCGACGCACCTTATATTGCAGTTACATTTATTTGGGCATTTCGTGACCTGTTGTTAAAATAACAATACAATATTAAACAAGCTATTATTAATCAAATTCACAAATCATGACAACATCCACTTTTAAAATGTAACAAAAGTTACATAACATTATATATTATTACCTCTGTTTCGAAGACCAAGTGTCGTACTGTTTAGTTGGAATGTATTTTATTTTCACGTTTTACTCATAACAACTGGCAACTCCAGTGTAGTTATGTACAGTTTTTATTAATGACTGTTTGCATTACTCATCGAAGTACATCAAATAGAAACTTCCGTATATTCACTCACTAGGAAGATTTGGTATGGAACTGCTAAATACTTGCTGCCCATGTACTATGAGTAACTGTGGAGGATTTGTAGTACTGGCACAACTTCAGATTAATTGTAAACTAACTCAATTGTAATTCATTATACACTGAGGTGACGCAAGTCACGGTGTGACGGTACGTCACATAAATGGACATTTGGAGAAAGGGAAAGGAAGTTTCTGTTGTGCGACTTGTGAATTATAAATTATTTCAAGACTGTCTCCGTGTGCGCGATGTATAAGAAAGATTAAAAAAGTTAAATAATACCACCAAAAATCGCAAACAGCGATGTGATATAAACATAAAAGAACATTCCTTTTATCTGTGCAATGAAAATGAACATGACCAGAGACTATTGCTTTATTGAAGGCTCTCCTGTTTTTGTTTCGTCTAGAAGTAGGCCGCCATTCTAGCGCTGGATAATAATTAGTGTAAGTCTTTCTGTATTTTTGCGAAATATTATAGAAATGATTATAGAAAGTGTGTATTATTGACGTAGTTGTCACCTCTCATTATCGCAACCATTAATTCTCATTAACCAAGTTTTTACAGAACTTCGTAGTGCAGGGAACTTTTCTCCCCTAGCAGGATTTAGTCGACCATTACGATGACTGTATTATTTAATTAAAATTTCATGTCATATTATTTAATGTAAATGTGAGAGGTTTCTCTAACTTGGTCTTACAATAGTTTCAGAGTTAACAGAGTAAAAATAGATTTCGTTTATTAATATTTAGAATACTGAATGGGTTCAGGTAGGTTTCGACTTTGGCCGCCTAACGGCAGATGAGATTCTCTCCAGTTTTGCCTTGCAAATAATGAACAAGAAATATAGAAAATCATAACATTCCGCAATATCTCAGTTAATCTTTGTGTAAATGGTTCAAATTGCTCTAAGCACTATGGGACTTAATATCAGGGGTCATCAGTCCCCTAGACTTAGAACTAGTTAAACCTAACTAACCTAAGGACATCACATGCATCCATGCCCGAGGCCGGATTCGAACCTGCGACCGTAGCAGTCGCGCGGTTCCGGACTGAAGCGCCTAGAACCGCTCAGCCGCCGCGGCCAGCAATCTTTCTGTAGTTTGGTACATAAATAACCAGTAGACTCTGAGACCCATACTAATAATTACAGTTTGCGTAAGAACACGCATATTTTCTTTTCTAATAGCAGCGCTCACGCAAACTATTTATTAGAAGGCGGTGAGTCGCGCGTTGTGTTTAAAAAATATTATATCGTACGTACTTCGGGGCAGCCGATGTCCGTACGAGTGTTATCGCGGTATAAGTTAATTAAATGTCTCATGCTAGCCCACAATATTTAAAGCCACCCCAATCAAAATCATAAAATATGTAATTATAAAAATACAGATATATAATCATCACGTGATAAGGTGGCCCCACACCCACACACATATAACGATATACCGTGATAACGGGATACCTCCCAATTTCGATTGGGACCACGTTTTTCCCAGTGGAGTGCAGCAAATCGAGGCGGCATGGACTCAACAAGTCGTTGGAAGTCCTCTGCAGAAATATTGAGCCATGCTTCATCTGTAGCCATCCATAATTGGGTAAGTGTTGACGGTGCGGGATGATGTGCACGGACTGACCACTCGATTGTCTCCCATAAATGTTCGATGGGATTCATGTCGTGCAATCTGGATAGCCAAATCATTCGCACGAATTGTTCAGAATATTCTTCAAACCAATCGCGAACAATTGCGGCCTTGTGACGTGGCCCATGTCGTCCACAAAGATTCCGTCATTGTTTGGGAACATGAAGTTTATGAATGACTTTAAATGGTCGCCGGCCGGGGTGGCCGTACGGTTCTAGGCGCTACAGTCCGGAACCGCGGCACTGCTACGGTCACAGGTTGGAATCCTGCCTCGGACATGGATGTGTGTGATGTCCTTAGGTTAGTTTGGTTTAAGTAGTTCTTAAGTTCTAGGGGACTGATGACCTCAGATGTTAAGTCGCATAGTGCTCAGAGCCATTTGCACCATTTTTAAATGGTCTACTCCAATCAATGATCGGTTCAGCTGGACCAGAGGTCCAAGTCCGTTCCATATAAACGCCGCCCACACCGTTATGGAGCCACCACCAGCTTGCACCGTGCCTTGTTGGCCACTTGGATCCATGGCATCGTTGGCTCTGCGCCACACTCGAACCCTACCATCAGCTCTTACCAACTGAAAACGGTACTCATCTGACTAGGTCATGGTTTTCCAGGCGTCTACGGTCCAATCGATATGGTCACTAGCCGAGGAGACACGTTCGACTGCTGCCCTAGCCCATTACCGCCAAATTTCGCCGCATTGTCGTAACGGAGCCGGCAGCGGTGGCCATGCGGTTCTAGGCGCTTCAATCCGGAACCGCGGCACTGCTACGGTCACAGGTTGGAATCCTGCCTCGGACATGGATGTGTGTGATGTCCTTAGGTTAGTTTGGTTTAAGTAGTTCTTAAGTTCTAGGGGACTGATGACCTCAGATGTTAAGTCGCATAGTGCTCAGAGCCATTTGCACCATTTTTAAATGGTCTACTCCAATCAATGATCGGTTCAGCTGGACCAGAGGTCCAAGTCCGATCCATATAAACGCCTCCCACACCGTTATGGAGCAACCACCAGCTTGCACCGTGCCTTGTTGGCCACTTGGATCCATGGCATCGTTGGCTCCGCACCACACTCGAACCCTACCATCATCTCTTACCAACTGAAAACGCTACTCATCTGACTAGGTCATGGTTTTCCAGGCGTCTACGGTCCAATTGATATGGTCACTAGCCGAGGAGACACGTTCGACTGCTGCCCTAGCCCATTACCGCCAAATTTCGCCGCATTGTCGTAACGGAGCCGGCAGCGGTGGCCATGCGGTTCTAGGCGCTTCAGTCCGGAACCGCGGCACTGCTACGGTCACAGGTTGGAATCCTGCCTCGGACATGGATGTGTGTGATGTCCTTAGGTTAGTTTGGTTTAAGTAGTTCTTAAGTTCTAGGGGACTGATGACCTCAGATGTTAAGTCGCATAGTGCTCAGAGCCATTTGCACCATTTTTAAATGGTCTACTCCAATCAATGATCGGTTCAGCTGGACCAGAGGTCCAAGTCCGATCCATATAAACGCCTCCCACACCGTTATGGAGCAACCACCAGCTTGCACCGTGCCTTGTTGGCCACTTGGATCCATGGCATCGTTGGCTCCGCACCACACTCGAACCCTACCATCATCTCTTACCAACTGAAAACGGTACTCATCTGACTAGGTCATGGTTTTCCAGGCGTCTACGGTCCAATCGATATGGTCACTAGCCGAGGAGACACGTTCGACTGCTGCCCTAGCCCATTACCGCCAAATTTCGCCGCATTGTCGTAACGGAGCCGGCAGCGGTGGCCATGCGGTTCTAGGCGCTTCAGTCCGGAACCGCGGCACTGCTACGGTCACAGGTTGGAATCCTGCCTCGGACATGGATGTGTGTGATGTCCTTAGGTTAGTTTGGTTTAAGTAGTTCTTAAGTTCTAGGGGACTGATGACCTCAGATGTTAAGTCGCATAGTGCTCAGAGCCATTTGAACCATTTTTAAATGGTCTACTCCAATCAATGATCGGTTCAGCTGGACCAGAGGTCCAAGTCCGTTCCATATAAACGCCGCCCACACCGTTATGGAGCCACCACCAGCTTGCACCGTGCCTTGTTGGCCACTTGGATCCATGGCATCGTTGGCTCTGCACCACACTCGAACCCTACCATCAGCTCTTACCAACTGAAAACGGTACTCATCTGACTAGGTCACGGTTTTCCAGGCGTCTACGGTCCAATCGATATGGTCACTAGCCGAGGAGAGACGTTCGACTGCTGTCCTAGCCCATTACCGCCAAATTTCGCCGCATTGTCGTAACGGAGCCGGGAGCGTTGGCCATGCGGTTCTAGGCGCTTCAGTCCGGAACCGCGGCACTGCTACGGTCACAGGTTGGAATCCTGCCTCGGGCATGGATGTGTGTGATGTCCTTAGGTTAGTTTGGTTTAAGTAGTTCTTAAGTTCTAGGGGACTGATGACCTCAGATGTTAAGTCCCTTAGTGGTCAGAGCCTTATGAACCATTGTCGTAACGGATACGTTCGTCACATGTCCCACATTGATGTCTGGGGTTATTTCACACGTTGTTGCTTGTTTGTTAGCACTGACAACGCTACGAAAACGCCTGTGCTCCCGATCGTTAAGCGAATGCCGGCGGCCACCTCGTTGTCCGTGGTGAGAGGTAATGCCTGAAACTTGGTATTCTCGTCACAATCATGACACTGTGTGTTCCGGCCTACCGACAAGCGCCGGCACGAAGATGAAGAATGCAAGACCAGAGAAGGCGTTGAGACGTCAGCCGATAGCCCGTTGACAAGGACCGCGCCACGACAGGAGCGCCCTCTGCAAGAAGTGAATGTAAGTGCCGCTTCTGCCAGCTTCGGCTAGACAGTACTAGCACTGCATTAGCACAGTACTGTCTGCAGCAGGGGACAACAACTGTAGTAGTCTTCAGGTTGGTGAACATTTATTAGAATTTTTGCATTCCACTTAGGGTTATGGAAGCAAATAGGCACTTCTTGTTTACTACAGTCTTAGTACAAATGAGATCAGTGACACGTCATCTATGGTAACACAGAGGAGGTATAAAGGGAAGAAATTTTCGAGGGAAGGTGTTTATCACACACACATATAAATACCTCTCGCCATATTCTCTCTTTAACTCTCTCTCTCTTTCAATTACCGTTCCATGTCTCATCTTCCCTTCTAACTGTCTGTTTACAAATTTTACTGGCGTAACGTAATTAATGGCAGCAAATTATCTATGCATGCTGGCAAGAACTCTCCAGCGCGGAATATATTTTGACCGTTGAAAGATTTAGTGCACAGCTTTTGCCCCATGGCATATCCCACCAGCAACTCTGCCTCCATAGTTACTAAATTACTTATAGTTTCTTTCACTTTATTTATTTCCCACTATGTTGCTTACCTCCCGTTCTCACCTTTCCATATTATTTCTTGTGCATCTACCAAATTCAGTTGTATAGACACACATAGACTTTATTCTGCATTTGTGTCCAATTTATACTTTTTACAGTTCTGCTCTGGTGTTTCAGTTCGTCACTTAATATCTGTGTTCACAGATTTCACTTCTACTGATTGTCCGTTTTGTGCTTTCTTAACTTTATCATTGATTCCATCGACCACTTTAAAGTTTCCCCAAATTTTCTCTTCACTTTCCTTGAACCTACCCTCCAACTGATTGAATTTCTCACTGACTAAATTCATATTTTCTCTTTGCTTAGTTTTCAGAGCCCCAAAGGTAAATTCAATTTGCCCAAGGTTCTACATTATCTCCCCAAAATCCCATTTCACCCCCCCCCCAAAATTATTGCCAGATTCTGATTTCTTTACCCCCAATTTTTATTCTATATTCACAAAGTTACGTCCAAAGTAGGATTTAGTTCTACACAAATCTACTTTCATTTTTTCCGTGAACCAATTAAAAACTTTTAAAATGAATGTTAGTGAAATTCCTACAATTGATCTTCCAATATCTACTTCTTTCCTTTGCATTTTATGTCTGCCAGAATCACTCCCTATTCCCTCTGACCCACAAGCACTCCATCCTTTCTTAATGTCGTCGGCCTTGGGTGTTAATCGGAAAATAGAAACTGTACAACACAAGTGCTGGCAATACTTAATCTCACCTGCTGTAAGCTGCCAATGCTGCTCGTGCCAGATGGGGTACAATGCCGCTGTCTGGTACTGCTGTACACTGGTGTGACAAAATCCATGAGGTAGAGGTATGCACCTATGCGGACACAATGTATGAAAAGACAGTGCACTGGCGGAGCTGTCATTTGTACTCTGGTGATTCATATGGAAACGTTTCCGACGTGATTATGGCTGCACGATTGGGACTAACAGACTTGAGTGCAGAGTGGTAGTTGGGGCTAGGCGCATTGCACATTAAATTTCTAAAATCGTTAGGGAATTCAATATTCTGAGATCCACATTGTCAAGAGTGTGCCGACAATACGAAATTTCAGGCATGGCCTCTAACCACAGACAGCACAGTGACTGACTGCCTCTACCTAACGACCGAGAGCAGTTTTCTATGAGTGGAGCAGTCAGTGATAATAGACAAGCAATAATGCGTGATATGGGCGCAGAAATCACTAGGACATGCTACCAACGTATCGTTAGGACAGTGCGGTGAAATTTGGCGTTAATGGGCTGTGGCAGCAGACGACCGACGCGAGTGCTTTTGCTAACATCGCCTGCAGCGCCTCTCCTGGGCTCGTCACCGTATCGACTGGACCCTAGACGACTGGAAAACAGTGGTCCCGATTCAGGTGGTAAGAGGCGATGGTAGGTTTCGAATGTGACGCATACCTCACGAAGCCATGGACGCAAGTTGTCGAAATAGTCATTGTGCAAAATGGGGTGGGCTGTGTTTACTTGGAATGGACTCAGTCCTGTGATCCAATTGAACCAATATTGACTGGAAATGATTGTATTCGGCTACCTGGAGTCCATTTGCAGCTATTCATGGAGTACATGTTCTCAAGGAACGATTGAATTTTGATGGATGACAATATGCCATGTCACCTGTCCACAAGTGTTCGCGACTGGTTTGAAGAACATTCTGGACAACTTAAGCGAATGATTGGGCCACCCAACGAGGATTTATGGGACATAATCGAGAGGTCAGTTCGTGCTCAAAATCCAGCACCGACAACATTTCCGTAATTATTTACGGCTATAGAGGAGGCATGACCAAATATTTATGCAGGGAACTTGCAACGACTTGTTAAGACCATGTCACGTTGAGTCGCTGCACTACGTCGGGAAAAAGGAGGTCCAGCACGATATTAGAGGTATCCAATGACTTTTGTTACCTCAATGCTATGCGAAGCCGTCATCTGTGACGTGCCGCAGTGCGGTTCCAAACAGCCTCTCCTAAACTTTCCTCCAGGCAATGCAGCGATATTATCTGTGTGAGTGTTGCCACGTGAATGCCCACAGGCGTGCCATCTGCCACTGCTCCCTGCCTCACAGCCGATGTAACCTCAAGCCATCGTCTTCCCCTGCGGTGTAATGGGAAGCCCACAGGCGTGCCATCTGCCACTGTTCCCTGCCTCACAGCCGATGTAACCTCAAGCCATCGTCTTCCCCTGCGGTGTAATGGGAAGCCACCTCTCGCAGACTACCCCTTGGACATAGAGCGACACGATCTATGCACCTGATGCCACGTGGATGGACCCAGACACGCTGCTGCCTGCCAATGCTGGCATACGCTGCAACCCTATGTTACACCGCCAGACCTGTACTTACCCATTCGTTACCGCACACAGGGTTTTGCACCTAACAGCCCCAACTTTATTGTCCGCATTGCGGCTGCTTTAGTACATAATGCTCTCGATCCATCAGGCTAACTTCCTGTACTACCACAAATTTCGATTATCCTCTTAGTGGAACAATCAGTCCCGAAAATAAAATACTCAATCATAAATCTAAATAACAGTTTTACGCTGGACAGAAACTTGAATCACAGGATTCAAAACCAGCTGAAAAATCTCTTTTGCAATTCAATTCCAGGCTGGAATCCACGTTTATGAGTACGTTCGCGGTAATATTGGCCGCTATCATTCTGGGCATTTCACCACCTAATTTGTAGGCATGACTGGTTGCGATAACATAACTGTGGGTCATGCACTGTGGCTTCAAAGACCGAACATTTCACATAGAGTTGATTCTCAAACACTTACCAGTAAGTAGGCAAGTTAGTGAATAATATATAAATAAGTTAAATGAACGGGTAAAGCCCATAGGGTGAATTATTTGTGGAAAACCAGAGGCTTATAGTTTAAACCCAATTGATTTTTTATTGAACAATATTCAGAAATGTGTGAATGGTAGCTTCATAAATTGCGGCTCCAAATAAAAAAATTAAACAATAAATTTTATGTTGTAGTATATCGTGAGACTGCCGGCTGTGTTGGCCAAGCGGTTAAAGGCGCTACAGTCTGGAACCGCGCGGCCGCTACAGTCGCAGGTTCGAATCCTGCCTCGGGCATGGATGTGTGTGATGTCCTTAGGTTGGTTAGGTTTAAGTAGTTCTAAGTTCTAGGGGACTGATGACCATAGATGTTAAGTCCCATAGTGCTCAGAGCCATTTTAACTATTTTTGAACACTTATACTCTACCGCGAGAGCGATCTCTAATAACTGGTGTCTGGCGTGTGAGTATTCCGTGCTGCTGGTGGTACAGAACGAACAATGGTTATAAAGTACTGCTATTTGATATGTCAAAGGAGACGGACCTGTTATAAATAAGCGGGATATAAATCTTGTAGTGTTGTTAAAGGCAGACACGTTGTGATTTTCGATTACTGAAACTTTGATGTTAAAGTATATAAACAGAAAGAAAATTAACTTACGATGTGAAAGGAAGATTCAAATTCTAAACAACTAAGACAACATAACGAAGTTTGTTTAAAGTAACAAAAGATACCTTGGGGTTTCCATCTTTCAACTAAGAGTGGAACTAATGGCTATTACGCTGATTAACCACTGCGAAAACATTCAATAATTTTACCACATATGAATATGCAGTAAACAATTACCGTTCACAACTGCTTCAAATTCTGTACACAAAGTTAATGTTTGTAAGTCGCACAAAATCAACGAGCAAATACGCAAATAACCCAAGTCCAGCGACAAGCTGAAGTATTAAGTTCGTCTCACAAAATTACTCCAGGTCCAACGAAAAGCTACATCGCTCACGCCGCTGTTCGGCTGCACTATCCCATCGACAGAAGCACTATGACCACTGAACAGCAAACGACAGACCAAACACAAAAAATTCCTTGTGCCCTACAGCTCAACCTTATATACTTTCTATGAAATGCCACACTGCTGAATACGTGTTGGATACTTAATTTAAGAACTCCAATCACATCTAAGGTAACTGTACATTAATGTAAGTTACTGCATTATAGTTGAAATTATTCTCTCCATTTTTCGATCACCTATTAAAATAACAGCACAGTGTAATCAAATTATTAACAAGATTCAAAAAGTTTGTCCACCTCCAGGATTACAATGTGACAAAAATTACATAGACTTATAAACTGTTATGGCCAGTTTGAAGACGTAGCGTCCACATCCTCTTTAGATCGAACGTCTTCCACTTTCATGTTTTATTCATGACAAAATGCACATCCATTGTGGCTATAGACGACTTTGCTGATGACCATTGACACAGCTAAGTAATCAAAGCACATCAAATAGTACGTTGCCAACACTCATCCACTGGAAAAATACGTAAGGAAGTTTGAAACTTGTGTCTTCATACTATGTGCAACTGTGGAGGATTTTAGTATTGACACATTTTCATGTAAACTATCAATTAACTCGTCTCTAGTTCTTTGTACACAGGCACGATTTCTAAAATACCTTATTATAGTGCATGCTGATGTCGTCAGTTTTCATTATACACTTCGTATGATCATATAACTGCATTGGTTCAATCGTGTTTGACTTTAAAATCTATCATAATGAAAACAATCTTGACTCTTTCAATACTTATCCTAGAATCATGTTTGAGGTGGGAATGAGCTCGTGCCACTGACACGATTTTTCTCGTGTGTTTTGTTCTTCACGGTCATGTTTGATGATCTGTAACGTAGTTTCATTGAAAATGTAAAATTCACCTTTCATCCGCCTTAGCTGCCATGGAGACATCTCCATCCTTGACATAGCCAAGCATGCACTGCCCTCGGTAAAAACCCCGCACAGCCACCAGCCAGCCGGAATTTCTCGCCCAGTCGGCTAACAACTGTGAGCCATCAAATCACTCACCTCCGGCTCTCGGTTCGCGAAGTGGTTCCTTATAATGTTACTTTCATGTCGCAGAAATAAATTAAAATAGTGCTTGTCCTCTAGTTCTGACAGAGGCTTTTAGCGTTGCATCCCTTGGTTATAGCTTGAATGCCGAAATTGAAAGTCCAAGAGCAAATATTTTTTATTAGGATTCCTTCTGCTCCATTCACAACCTACAGGGATATTTGGCGGTAAAGAACTACGATTCTTTAGTGGGGCAGATCTAAAACAGCCTGTTGTCCTACTTGGTGCAGAGGACGAAAGGTGTAAAAACAGTCCGAAACATTATCAAGTTCTTTTCCTTTGTGCAGCCTTTCTACAACGATGAGGTCGATCTTCATGACCATTGCCCACCGCGAAACAAAATGATGCCTGGAGGCGCTGCGTGCAATTAACGCGGTAAGGAAAGTACTGAGTGTCATACAATAATATAAAATATAATAACTTAGGGAGTAACTGACATATTCCTTAGTAGTATGCTTCTGCAACTACAGTAACTCAAAATGGTTTTTTACACACCTAATACGACTCTACATGTTCACCATTAATAGTGTGACAGACATCTAATCTGCACTCCACTTTTCTCCAAAAGTTTTGCAGGACTGCAGGCGTAACATTTGCGATAGCGCAGATCTAGTAGATCATGAATTGGTGCGTAGTACACTTGATTCTTGATATGCTTAGTTTTCATTCATTTTTGCGACAACTGTCTCCACAAATGCTTTACGTCGCGGCCTGTCCTCGGGCTTGATTTTGAGACGAAGCTGCAGTTCGTTCACCCGTAGGCGCAACTTTCATGGAAGACATCGTGTATTGTGGAACGATGTAACTGTAGCTGCCTGCCTGCCTACTTGCTTGTTTGACTGAATTACGAGGGCTCCGCTGCAGGGATGCACAGATTAGTTCAACACTAGCCTCTGGAACTGCGTGCTTGGCGTGGTGGCTCGACATCGAAGTCGAATTTCTTGTTTCACGAAGCCGCTTGTCTCATTTCTTGACTGTTACGTAAGTGGGGACATCCTCAATTGGTCACTGTTTACACGCCGTAAACGACGTTGTACCAGTGTAACAGACTTCAGTTCGGCGACAGAACGCACAAAGAACACCTGCTGTACAGTCCACTTGGCTAATGACACATGTTTGCGTGAACAAAGTAGTTACGCGCATGCGCAAGCGGTACCAACTGCCACAAGCAAACACACAAAATATTTTAAGTCACCATTCTTACAGAAGTAGACCTCCAAGGAATCTCCCTATTACATCTCAAGTTATTATTGTTTGTTTAACACGGACACCCTGTACAGAAGTGGAGCAGAAACCTATGGGGAATCTTGTAGCAACGACTAGGGCCGCAGATATGGGATTACACTATTGTAAGCAACTTTTATACAAAGGGCACATAGTTATGGGCAGCTGTCTAGGAAAGAACATCTCGGAAACGGCGAAGCTGGTGGATTGTTAGTGTGCTATTGTCGTGAGCAGCTATGGAACCCACGAGTAGGCGATAAGGCGTTGGATGTTCACAAAACATCACAGAAGCAAGATAGGCTACTACCTGTGGCAGATATAACTACAGAGCAGAGTGATGACCCAGATACGAGTGTTTCGAAGCACACCGTTCGGCGCATGTTGTTGAACGTGGGCTTCCACAGAAGACGACTGCCTGGTGTTCCTACGTTGGCCCAACTGGATCTTTAATTGCAAATCTAGGGAGGATGGGATCACTGAGATTGGACCGTGAATCTACGTAAACGTGGCGCCCAGCAGCTAAATCGCATTTCTCTTAACGGCAGATTTATGGTGGTGTCAGAATACGCTGTCATCAAGATGAACATCCTCTTGCCGGCCGCGGTGGTCTCGCGGTTCTAGGCGCGCAGTCCGGAACCGTGCGACTGCTACGGTCGCAGGTTCGAATCCTGCCTCGGGCATGGCTGTGTGTGATGTCCTCAGGTTAGTTAGGTTTAAGTAGTTCTAAGTTCTAGGGGACTGATGACCACAGCAGTTGAGTCCCATAGTGCTCAGAGCCATTTGAACCATTTTTTTGAACATCTTCTTGAAACATGCAGTTTGCTACAGCCGCAGGCCAGTGCGGGCAGCTTTATTTTGTGGGGGATTTCTCTTTTAAATTTAGCATTGTAGTTTTGCTTATCACATTCATAAGGATGTTGTTTTCTACTAGCCACAAAGAGCGTCGCGTAGTACTACTGGAAGATAAGTGTAAATGTCTTAAGACGAGCAACAGGCTTGTGCATAGTGCTTACAGCTTTACAGCTTTATCTGTGCGACATCTCAATTAGCGAGGTGCATCTAAAAACTTTTTATTATTGTTAGTACACTAGCTACACCTCACTGTATTATCAACAGTCAAATTGTGAGCTATAAAAAACTACCTGATTATTTATTCCAGTCTTCTATTAGTCCATTTCCTCCTTCCACCTCTCTTTTCACCTGCCTCGAGATGTCTGGGTGTTCGTGTTGTCCTCTCCATTTCATCCTCATTCATGACGGTGGCGACATTGGACTGAGCAAAGCTTGTGATTTTGTACAGGCGCTGATAACCGTGCAGTTGAGCGCCCCACAAACCAAACATTATCATCATCATCATCATCATCATCATTCTTCCACCTCTCTCCATATCTCCTCCACCCATCTCACTGTCCACCTCCTGCGCCCCCACTCTCTGTCCATCCCCTCCTGCTCCCTCTCTGTCCAACTCCTCCTTCCCCTTCTCTCTGTTCACGACTCCTCCTCTTCCTTGTCGTCTCCTACTCTCCCATTCTATTTGATCATGTCCTCCTCTTCCCTGTCAGTCTTCTCCTCTCTCCTCTCCCTGTCATCTCCTCCTCTCCCCTTTCACTGTCCATTTTCTCCTCTCCCTCTGTCTGTCCGTCCTCACCTGTGTCTATCTCCTACTTTCCCCTCTTTGTCTGTCCATCTCACCTCTCCTCTTCTCTCTCCATCTTATCGCCCCACCCCATTAGGAGACTGGTAGTTCTTATCCCCACAGCAGTTTGAAAACAAATGTGTACCAAATTAGGCTGAAGTAGTACCAGGAGGTTTAGCATGAGCTCTTTACTCATGGCTTTGCAAGCTTAGGAACAAATCAAATAAATTTCACATGTAGTTAACATATTTCACACCTATTTCTACAAATATTTCAGATGTATCTGCAACAAATTTCGGCCTGCAGTTTCATTTTCACACAGCACATTGTTTATAAGTTACTAGAAAATAAGTAATAAATTTACTAGAAAAGAAGTAATAAAGTAAAACTTCGTACACGATGCTGCAGTTTTCATACATCTCACTATTTTAAATCATATCTCCTCAGCTGTGTTGCACAATGATACATTGTTGTAGGTGTATTAAGCGACATATGTAGATACTGTCTGTGAAAAGTGTTGCGAATAGAGTAGGTAGCAAAGAAGTAACAAATTTAAACGTCATGTTTAATGTTGCAAAGTTATTGCACGAGCAGCGAAAATATAGTAAGTAATAAACTTTTCTCCTTTCATCTTCTTTTTACCCCACCCACAGCCCTCTGCTGGGCAGGTATGTACAGCGTAGTGCGTGTGTTAATTCAGGGTATAAGCTACCTTCATTCCAGACTTATCCTAATCCGTCCAGCCCTTTCAGTCTGAAGGAGTAACAAACCTGGTAACACACGCACAAATTTCCGCATTTATAATATACCGTTTATACATGGGTAGTGAAGAGATACGGGATCCAGTATTAGAATCAGCATTTAAAAGATTTTTGGAAGAGTTATTACTGTGTAAGGCAGAAGGGACAGATAACATTTCACCAGAATTTGTAAAATCATAATTCAGTTGGTGTGCAGAATGTATGAGACTGGTGATTATACCATCCAGTCCTCAGAAAAACAAAATGCGATTCTGAAAAAAACGTCATCCACACAATTCCAAAGATTGCAAGAGCTGACAAGTGGGGCAATTATAGCACAATCAGTTTAACAGCTCATGCAACCAAGTTGCTGACAGCACTAAAATATAGAGGAACGGGAAAAAATTGAGAAGGTGTTAGTCGATGAGCACTTTGGATTTAGAAAAGGTAAAGACACCGGAGATGCAGTTCTGACTTCGCGGTTCGTAATGGAAGCAAGACTAAAATAAGAACAAGACACGTTCATAGTATTTGTTCCGTAATGTCAAATTGTGCAAGATGAAGGAAATTCTGAGAAAATAGTGATAATCTATATAGAAAAACGGGTAATATACAAAATGTACAAGCGCCAAGAGGGAACAAAAAGAGTGGAAGACCAAGAACGAAGACCTTGAATTAAAAAGAGTGTAAGACAGTGATGTAGTCTTCCGTTCCTACTATTCAATCTGTACATCGAAGAAGCAATGACTAAAATAAAAGAAATTTTCAACAGTGGAATTAAAATTCAAGTCTGAAAGGATAGCAATGGTAAGATTTGTTAATGAAAGTGAAAGTGAAGAAGAATTATGGCATCTACCGGTTGGAACGAACAATCTAATCAGTACAGAAAAAGTAATCAGAGGTACCAGAAATAAGAACAACGAAAAAATTAACATCAGGATCAGTGATCACGAAGTACATGAAGTAAAGGTATTCTGGTACCTAGGCAGTAAAATGACCCATAACGGTCGGAGCAAGGAGGACATTAAAAGCATACTAGCACTGGCCAAAAGGGCATTCCTGGTCAAGGGAAGTCTACTAGTATCAAGCATAGGCCTTAATTTGAGGAAGAATGTTCTGAAAATGTATATTAGGAGCACACCATTGTATGGCAGTGAAACTTAGACCGTGGGAAACCGGAACAAAATGGAATAGCATTTGAGATGTGGTGCTAAACAAGAATTTTGAAAATTACATGTTCTGATAAGATAAAGAATAATGACGTTTTTAGGAGAATCGGCGTGGAGAGGAATATATGGAAAACAATGAAAAGAAGAAGGGATAGTATAGTAGGACATCTGTTAAGATTTCAGGAAATGACTACCATGTTACTACAGGGAACTGCTGAGGATAAAAACTGAAGAGAAGAGAGAGTTGGAAGACATCCAGCAAATTTTTGAGGACGTAAGTTGCAAGTATTACTCTGAGATGAAGAAGTTGGGACACGAGAGGAATTCGTGGCAGGCCACATCAAACTAGTAAGAAGATTGATGACTCAAAAAAAGGAAAAATAAAAAATGGGTGGGAAACTGAAGCGATTCCAGAAGACTGGAAACTGGTTCTTATTCTTCTTTTGCACAAGAAACATGATAAGCGTGATGTAAATAACTAAAGAGGTATATCTCTATTGCCAACTGGTTATAAAATATTTTCAACAATATTACTAAACAAGGTAGAAGCAACACTTGATAGCCACTTGGGAGAATATCAGACTGGGTTTAAAAAGGGTATATCTTACTCAGAATAGATTTTCAATCTAAAGTCCACAGACTTCCAAACTCTACAGACATAACTGTAACATTTATAGATTTTAAAAAGGCGTTCGACTCAGTTGGTAGGGTAACATTAGATAAAGTGACCTGAAAATTTTGCCTTAAATCTAAACTAGCAAACCTTATTCGTGAAACGTTCACAGTCACCAAACCAAAAATAAAGTTTCGGGGTAAAATATCTAAGGTATTCAAAATAAAAACAGGTGTTAGACAAGATGACGGCCTATCTCCACTCCTCTTCAAGTGCGTCGTAGCGAAAATAGTAAGAGAATGGAAACAAAAATTAAAAGAACGTAAACTATCATCAATAAGACTGGGGACTATGAGCAAAGCTACCGAAATTCAATATCTAGCATTTGCGAGTGATTTTGCCATTACATCCAAAAACCTAAAAAATGCAGAAATTGAGATCAATCTCAAGGAAGAAATACCCAACAAAGCAGGTTTAAAAATTTCTGTAGAAAAAAGAAAATTTATGACATACTTAAAAATGCTCCAGAAATCCTAGTAACAGAAAAACAGGGTTACAAATTTAAATATTTGGAAAAAATGATTCAAGAGAATGGCTTAGAAAAATTCGTGGTAGAAGAAAGAGTACGTACAATGGAGTGTATGGTACAACCAGGAACATTTTCAACAAAAGGTCTCTGCCTGAAAATTTGAAAATACTCCAGTACAACGCAGTAATAAAACCAGAATGCCTTGAAGAAAGTGAATTTTTAGAACTGAATTATAGATTACACAAACTTGAAGTAATAAATGAAAAGTACCAGTTTGCTTTTGTTCTACAATATTACTTTTATTGTGTTAACCGGTTTTCGGCTTACAAGCCCATATTACAGACTCAGTAAATGTCTGAAGATGGCGTTGTAAGCCGAAAACCGGTTAACACAATAAAAGTAATATTGTAGAACAAAAGCAAACTGGTGCTTTTCATTTATTATAATGATGATCTACCGAGAACCGAAGGAAGATTCTGTTAATATGACAAACTTGAAGTCTTAGAAAGAAGAATCGTTCGAATAATACTTAGTCCGCTAAGAAATACAGAGGTACGGAAATTAAGAAATAATGAAGTATATCACAACATAGAAAACATAACTGAAACGCTGCGAAAGAGGCGACTGCTATTTTTTTTGGGTATTTGTACAGAAACAGATTTTAAAATATCTTTGGGATAAGAAGTCAACAATAGCCTCGATTCAAGAACTTAGGAAAGATTTGGAAAGAAACAACATAAGTGAAAAAGACACTATGGTAAAAAAGATTTTTAAGAAAAAAGTGTTAAAATGGAAGAATTCCAAGGCGGGAGAGAGAAAAAGACGAGTTCAATATGAACTCAGGAGAGAAAAATGGCACATAGTGGGAAGGTGAAAGAATACTGAATGAAGAAGAAAGAGGAACAAAGGAGATAGCATTGGATTTGGAGCATGGATCTTAGATGAACCAACGGAAAAAGAAAAAAACCAGAAAAGGAAATTTTTTTTTTCAAGCAGAACACCTGAAGTCGTTGTCTCCAAGGGCACCTTCAAGAGGGCACATATCCAACTGACGTTGTTTCATAATATTGTCCAAAATGCTATTGGTGTTTCTGTTTCAACACCATTTCTCACTCTTGTAACATACTATATCCGGACCGTGCTTGTTTGCTAGTTTCTGTATAACAAGGGGAAGAGTTTATCACATGTGGAGCAAATGAACCGCTCTTTCCATAATCTTCCAAACTGTGTGGTGACGTGGCCGTACGGGACCGGCTGAGAGTCGAGTGATTGCCCCAAGAAGAATGGTGTTTTGCAACACCCATTGCCGAGAAACACATAAAGGTTCTAGCAGAAAGTACCAATTACTCTGTAATAGGAATCAGCGGATAAAATGGCCTATATTCCGTTCATGCTTCTGAATGGTTGACAGGCATAACTGATAAATAATTTCGAGGCGAAAATTGAAGCTCGGCAGATACAAAGTGGACGGCAGCCCTCGCAGGGTGAATAAATTAGTGTGGCCTCTTGACCGGAAGTAGTGTGTTGCTGGACCATATCACAAGTGGTGAAAAGTCCATCTTTCTTGTAAACCGATCATTTGTTGCAGTGCGGTAGACCGAGAGAATTCAAAAGCTCTTTCCAGTTCACGGACGTGGATTTCGGGTTCAGTCATTCCGATCTTGTTGGCGAGCATTGCTGTTTGGCAAGTGTGCATACGCCGAATAGGCGGAGACCTAAAATTACGATGTGAAGGCAAATACCTGGCCGATATTTTAGTGAACAAGGCGTATTAGCAGATATTTTCAATGAAGCCAATAAATTATTTTCATTTCCGTGGAAATCGGTGTCCTGTGTTTTTGTGTGACGCCTTTCCTATTGACTTTGAAGCAGAGGCCTCTTCGTCCCCGAATAACTACTGCAACCTACATCATTTTGAATCTGCGTACTATATTCACCGCTTTGCTTCCCTCTATAACTTTTACAATCCATCAATTTTTCTGCTCAAGTTGTGCCATAAATTTCTCTTCACCCAATTCTCTTCAGTACCTCTTCACAGCTTAAATGATCTACTCGTCGCCGGCCGCTGTGGCCAAGTGGTTCTAGGCGCTTCAGTCCGGAACCGTGCTGCTGCTACGGTCGAAAGCTCGAATCATGCCTCGGGCATGGATGTGTGTCATGCCCTTAGGTTAGTTAGGTTTAAGTAGTTCTAGGTCTATGGGACTGATGACCTCAGATGTTAAGTCCTATAGTGCTTAGAGCCATTGGAACCATTATGATCTACTCATCTAACCTTCAGCAATCTTCAGCAGCACCACATTTCAGAAGCTTTTGTTCTCTTCTTTTCTTAATTCCTTATCGTCCACGTTTCACTTGCATATAAGACTACATTCCACAAATAACTTCAGAAAACACACACTGAAACTTAAATCTATATTCCATGTTAACAAATTACTCCTCTTCAGAAATGCTTTTCTTCCGTTTACATTTTCTATCCTCTCTACTTCGGCCATCATCAGTTATTTTACGGCCCAAGTAACAAAACTCACCTACTACCTTTAGTGCCTCGTTTCCTAATCTAGTTACCCCAGCATTGCCTCATTTATTTCGACTACATTACAATACTCTTGTTTTACTTTTGTTGGAGTTAATCTTATAGCTCCCTTTCAAGACAGTGTACATTCCGTCCAACGGCTCTTCCAAGTCCTTTGCTGTCTCTGACAGAATTACAATGTCATCGGCAGACCTCGAAGATTTTATTTCATCTGCCTGAATTTTATTCCTTCTCCAGTTTCTTTCTTTGGTTTCCTTTACTTCTTGCTTAATATACAAATTACCATCGGGGGTAGGCTACAACCCTGTCTCATTTCCTTCTCAACCATTGCTTCCCTTTTATGCCCTCGTCTCTTATAACTGTCGTCGGGTTTCTCTAGGCGTTGTGAATAACGTTTTGCTCGCTGTATCTTATTCCTATTACATTAAGAATTTCAAAGAGAATATTCCAGTCAACGTAGTCAAAAGCTTTCTCTAAGTCTACACAAGGTATAACCTTACGTTTCCATTTCCTTAAACTCTTTTCAAAGTCTCAGAACCAGTATTGCGTCGCATGTTCCTACATTTCTCCAGAATGCCAACTGAGTTTCCTCTAGGTCGGCTTCAACCAGTTTTACGTTCTGCTGCAATCATGACTTATTAAACTTGTAAGCAGACTGTTTATGTTCGTAACGCCACGTAGCGCTCTATAGGAAAATCACTGACTGTGCTGTGTGCAGCCTGTGGCTGGTTTGCATGTTGGAATTCGCTATTGTAGTGATGGGCAGCTGGATGTCAACAGCGCATAGCGTTGAGCAGTTGGAGGTGAGCCGCCAGCTGTGGTGGATGTGGGGAGAGAGATGGCGGAGTTTTGAGAGCGGATGATATGGACGTGTGTCCATCAGAGACAGTAAATTTGTAAGACTCGGTGTCATCGACTGATACATATATTATGACTTTTGAAAACTATTAAGGTAAATACATTGTTTGTTCTTTATCAAAATCTTTCATTTGCTAAGTATGCCTCTCAGTAGTTAGTGCCTTCAGTAGTTAGAATCTTTTATTTAGCTAGCAGTATCGGCGCTCGGTGTATTGCGGTAGTTCGAGTAACGAAGATTTTTGTGATGTAAGTGATTCATGAAAGGTATAGGTTATTGTTAGTCAGGGCCATTCTTTTGTAGAGATTATTGAAAGTCAGATTGCGTTGCGCTAAAAATATTGTGTGTCAGTTTAGTGTTGATCAGAATAAGTAAAGAGCGAAATGTCTGAGTACGTTCAGTTCTGCTCAGCCGTTTGAAAATCAAATAACGAAAGGGGTTTACCAGCACAGTAATTCATTAATTTTTCAAAAGGGGACGTTTCATAAACTGCTAGCTCGGTAATATTCAGACCTGGCAACACCTGCTTTCTTTGGAACTGGAATTAATGCATTGTTCTTCAGGTCTGGGAGTATTTCGCCTTCCTCCTACCTCTTGCACACCAGTTGGAAGAATTTTATCATGACTGGCTCTCTGTAGGTAATCAGTAGTTATGACGGATGTCGTCTACTCCAGAGGCCTTTTTTCGACTTTTTCAGTGCTTTGTCAAATTCCTCCCGCAGTATCGCGTGTTTTATGTCTACTTCATCTACCATATCTATGATATTGCCTTCAAATTCATTTCCCTTGTGTAGCCTCTCAATATGGAACCAGCTGCTTCCCTTTTTTTAGTTTTCGGTTATTTTCTTAGTATTTGATTTCCATCTGAACACGATATTCATACAGCTGCTTTTTTTCTTTTTTGTTTTCAAACGCCTATCTGATATTGATGTAAGCGGTATTTACTTTTACCCTATTTATGTATGCTTTATGTCCTTGCATTCGTCGTCCAGGCACTCCGGCTTAGCTTTTTGCACTTCCTGTCAGCCTTTCTTTTGGCGTTTGTATTCCATTTAACCTCTTCATTTGCTGCATTTTTATGTTTTCTCATTTTGTCAGATATATTAAATGTCTTCTGTAATATCCAAGGATTTCTACTAGATCTTGTTTCTTTACGTAATTGATCCTCTGCTGCCTTCTCTTTCATCTCTCAAAGCTACCATTTTGCATCTGCTGTATTCTTTTCACCTGTTTCGGTCAATTGTTGCCTTATACTGATTCTGAAATTGTCAACAACCTATGTTTCTTTCACCTTAATTTCCTAACTTTTCGCAGTTTCAACAGTTTTCAGCTGCAGTTCGTAACCAATAGGTTGTGGACAGGGTCCACATAGGCCCGTCTTACAGTATAAAGTCTGATTA
Source organism: Schistocerca nitens (assembly GCF_023898315.1). Classification (NCBI taxonomy): domain Eukaryota; kingdom Metazoa; phylum Arthropoda; class Insecta; order Orthoptera; family Acrididae; genus Schistocerca; species Schistocerca nitens. Next base: position 81,667,488 of record NC_064615.1, read on the forward strand.
CAAAATCTCTGCGTTACTCTCATCGTTGGTTGACTTGGGGGACGCAACCAAACAGCGAGGTCATCGGTCCCATCAGGTTAGGGAAAGAAGCCGGCCGTGCCCTTTCAAAGCAACCGTCCCGGCATTTGTCTGAAGCGATTTAGGGAAATCACGGGAAATCCAAACAAGGGTGGTCGGACGCGGATTTGAACCGTCGTCCTCCCAAATGCGAGTCCAATGTGTTAACTACTGCACCACCTCGCTCGGATTTCTCTCATGTAATCAGTCTGAAACCCTACTGTGTCTCCAGATCTCTTCGACGTATGCAACATTCTTTCGCGATTCTTAAACAAAGTGTTAAATTATGCTCTGTGCAGAATTCTATCAGGCATCTTCCTCTGCCATTTCATTCCCTCGGTCCACGTTCACCTACTATTTTTCTTTCTCTTCCTTTTCCAACTATCGAATTCCAGTCAGCCCCACCACAAGTTTTTCCCTCTCATTAACTAAATGTATAATTTCTTTTATTTCAACACACATTCATTCTGTATCTTCTTCACCTGTGGAGCTAGTGGGCATACAAACTTGTACTGCACCGGTGGGTGTGGGCTTTGTTAACTTCGCTGATCATAGTAGCTTACCCGCATTCCAATTTGTTATTTGCTGTTAGCTCTGCTCCCTCATTACGCGGTTTTATTTTGTATTTATAACACTGATAGCTACACGGTTTTAATGATTGACTGTTTGCTACTGAGAAGCGTAACCTCGTCTCGCGGGTGAAATTGAGGGTTGCAACCTTTGTTTAGAATGATCTTACATGTGTAGCAGTGTAGTTATCCGGACTGACCAATAAACCTTACCGATAAAATCTGTAGAATAATACGTCGTGGAATTTGTCTTCCGTTCCGCACATCCGCAGGAGTGTGTGGATTCGGGCCACAGCCGCGACTGTGATTTACAGAAGTGGCATCGAAGTTCCGAGACCAGGACGAAACGAACGTTTCAGCCTCACAGGTAGTCTGGTAGAAGACCTACATGGCTCTGCTTGCAGTTGCATACGTACACGTCAAGCAAATTATAAGAATTTCCGAATTTGCCAAAATAGTGGAACAACAGGCTGACGTTAATGGCCACCGTGCAGAAGAAAGAGTGATGGCTTTGTCTAAATACATTCTTTCAGCAACTCACTTTTCGGAATAACTTGTGTGTCTCTCATCCATCTTCGTACATTTTTATTTCTCAAGATAAATTGTTCCTTATGGTCTGAATGATCTTAAATTATGAGAAAAATTCAAAAAATTCGTGGTTAACAAGAACTGATACGTTTTTCATTAAAATGGACGCAATACACTATAAGTAATTTGTTTCTCTGGTGATAATGAAACAATGGCTGACAAAATAATTACGTTTAAGACTACCTGGCGGCGCCGCAGTGGTCACTGAGCTGATATGTCTCTATTTAACCCTTTCGTGGGCAAAATTATTGAGCAGTTTTTTTTCAATCAACGGAGAGCAGTTAGTAGTTAACAGATAGGCATATTTATCACACAGAATATCAAATTTGTTCCAACTGTGAAAGTGATGTCACACAACAAGGTGGGAAGTATTCTTCCTTCCTTGGAGTTAAATGAAAAAAAAAACTTTTTCAATATATGTCATATTTATCTGATAAATTTACTTATCTTGTTACAATGATTGTTCACAATAACTTGCCACGAAATTTTCTGAAACATGGGTCTATGCAAAGTGGTATTTGACAATATGTACAAACACAGCGAGTTATCTTTCCCGCAGCTTTGGCACTACAATGGCGGCACTTCCAGTAGGTTTCTCCTAAAATGGGTTGATGCTCGCCTACAGCTACATGACGAAAATCTTCAGGTACTTTATCCCTTTTTGCCAGAAAGACAGGCTTTTGTCCACGCCTTTTCTGGGATGAGAAGCCAGCGATCAATTGTCTGGCTACATGGATCCTGTATGTGAGCTTATCGTGCTGTCCACTTTCTCTTTTACTTATTTTCCACAGGATAAAACTTCACTGCCGCAACGTCCACCAAGGAATAAAATATTCTGTGCCACCATTTTACAGAACGTCTGCCAATAGCATACCTTTCTCGTAATTGATCAAACTTATCGACATCACCCATTTTTTGTTGTATTCTGCTACAACTTCAGGACAAGAAATTTCTGTATTAGTACGATCCTTGTTTTTCCTTTTCACTTTGGCAGTTTCTCATGGGTCATGAATTGAGGACAAGAAAGTGACTGGACGGTTATCCATCCATTTTACTGCAGAAATGGCTCCTTTTGTTTCAAACTGGAATTCTCCTCGGTCCAGTTTTACGTTTTCCTTCATAAATTTGGGTAAATCAGAAGTATTTACCTTATACTATAGCTTTGAGGAAAACACCACAAAATGTCACGCAGACAGCACTGACAGCCTCCTCTACAGAGCAACACCCAGCTATACATTGCCTCCGCGCGAAGGTACAGCAAAAACGGCGGGTACTTCCGATTGGAAGCAGTACCCTATACTGTTCACTAGGTGGTAGCACCGTACAGAAGTGGGAACTGTGAATCCCATGGGACTAGGACCGAGTTCATTGTAGTGGGAAGCATGTTTCCCACGGCTCACGAAAGAGTTAAAGTTTGTGGTCCTTCAATTGATACGTAGTTTGCAGCTATTAAGGGAGAATAGTGCAGACTGGTTCTTAAACAACTTGCTGGTAGTAAAAGTAGACATATTGCATTATAAATCGATAGAAACTACTAACTGCAGTCGATGAATAATGTAAATATCGTGCAAATGATTTACATTAATATAGTCTCGTATCTTATTGCAGCAGATACTTTAAAAACTATTTATTTTGATATTTATACTACTTTTGGTAGTTTGCTATTGTGGCCTTCGCAACTGTTTCTCTAGCAGTTCGCTGTTAGCGCCGAGTCGCCTAGCGCTGTATTTTTATGCACTAAAAATCATTTAGTTTTGTCCAAATTAAATGTCGGAATAAGGAAATGCATCACATGTTAATACAACAGCGTTTCCTGTTTACTTCTCACGATGGAAATTCTAAAGGTGTTCATAGTTTGTCTGCTCTGGATGAAAATTGATAATTTACTCAAGTGAGTGTGAAGGCTATTTCATTAATCAACTTTTGCGTCGCAACAAAAGATAAGAACAAATATTGTGATCCATAGTTGTAGATACTTATTTATGGATACTTCCGCTACTTCTTTGTAGAACAATTCTATATTTAAGGTTAAACAATATGTACACTGTTTTGTTATTTCGAACTAGTTTTCGACGCAATAGACAGTTATTTTCTGAAGATGGCCTAATGAGCCGAAAACTTGTTCGAAATGAACAAAAACAGTGTAGTTGTTATTTAACCTTAAATAAAATCTTTAGAGTCTTATAAAACTCGGGCCACATTAAAACAAAAACTGCGGTTGTACTAGGTAGGGTTTTTCACTGTCAAGACTGTTATGCAGCTCGTGATGTGAGATCAGCAGTTCCTCTTGTATGTGCGTACTGGCGCCGAATATTGGTGCGGAATTTTCAGGCGCGTGTTTACTGTAAATTACTTTACGATCCCCAGAATCAGTACCTGTCGACTACGTGACAAGCGCACAGACGACCCCTAAGATATCTGCGCCCGCGGCTGTAACTCGTATTGTTTGCACCGGTGGCGCCTCAGCGGCGAGGAAAAAAACTAATTGCCGTTGACGTATCCGGCGCGCTGGTGACAGCGCCGCGACGTCCCCCTCCCCTGCTCCCCGTCACCCCCCCTCCACCCCTCCCGCCCCCACTGCTCACCGCCGCCCACGCTGCTGCCATCATGTCAGAGCTGGTTTACTGCTGGCGCCGCGCAGCGCCGGACACGTGCGCCCCCGCTACCAGGGAAGCTGGCCTTCCAGTAGCCACTCGGCACGTTTCTGCTGTGAAACACCGCCTTTCTGCCTCACTGGATCCTCCACTGCAACCCCACAGACCTACAGCACAAGTGTTTCCTTTCGAATAGCAGATCTAACTCTAGATCCCTTTACAGACACATATATCCCAAATGATAATGCTGCACTAGTCTTTCGTAAACAGTATGCGTTCTGACAGTAGAATGAACATCTAGGTGATTACTCTGCTATTCACAATAAAGTGCCTGGCAGAGGGTTCAAGGAACCACCGTGAAGCTGTCTCGCTACTGTTCCACTCTCGAACGGACGCGGGAAGAACGAACACTTACATCCTTCTGTCCGAACCTGATTTCTTTTATTTTATCGTGACGATTATTTCTCCCTATGGAGATGGGTGCCAACAGAATGTTTTCGCAATAGGAGGGGAAAACTGGTGATTGAAATTTCATAAGAGGATCCCATCGCAACGAAAACGCCTTTGTTTTAATGATTGCCACCCCAATTCACGTATCATGTGCGTGAAACTACCTCCCCTGTTTCGCGACAATACAAAATGAGCTGCCCTTCTTTGAACTTTTTCAATGTCATCCGGCAGTCCCACCTGATGCGGATCCCACACTTCACAGCAATACTCCGGAATATGGCGGACAAGCGTGGTGTAAGCAATCTCTTTTGTAGACTTGGTGCACTAGTAGATAGTGTCGGAAATTCCATGGGGCTTTTCGAGGATGATGCTGTAGTATACAGAGAAGTTGCAGCATTAGAAAATTGTAGCGAAATGCAGAAAGATCTGCAGCGGATAAGCACTTGGTGCAGGGAGTGGCAACTAATCCTTAACATAGACAAATATAATGTATTGCGAATACATAGAAAGAAGGATCCTTTATTGTATGATTTTATGATAGCGGAACAAAAACTGGTAGCATTTACTTCTGTAAAATATCTGGGAGTATGCGTACGGAACGATTTGAAGTGGAATTATCATATACAATTAATTGTTGGTTAGGGGGGTGCCAGGTTGAGATTCATTGGGAGAGTCCTTAGAAAATGTAGTCCACCAACAAAGAAGGTGGCTTACAAAACACTCGTTCGACCTATACTCGAGTATTGCTCATCAGTGTGGGATTCGTATTAGGTCGGGTTTACAGAGGAGATAGAGAAGATCCAAATAAGAGCGGCGCGTTTCGTCAGAGGGTTATTTGGTAAGCGTGATAGCGTTACAGACATGTTTAGCAAACTCAAGGGGCAGACTCTGCAAGAGAGGCGCTCTGCATCGTGGTGTAGCTTGCTGTCCAGGTTTCGAGAGTGTGCGTTTCTGGATGAGGTATCGAATATATTGCGTTCCCCTACTTATACCTCCCGAGGAGATCACGAATGTAAAATTAGAGAGATTCGAGCGCGCACGGAGGCTATCCGACAGTCGTTCTTCCCGCGAACCATACGCGGCTGGAACAGGAAAGGGAGGTAATGACAGTGGCACGTAAAGTCCCCTCTACCACACACCGTTGGGTGGCTTGCGGAGTATAAATGTAGATGTAGATGCACCTTCTAAGTGTTCTGCCAATGAATCGCAGTTTTTGGTTTGCTCTACCCATAACGTTATCTATGTGATCCTTCCAATTTAGGCTATCTGTGATTGTATTCCCTAAGTATTAGTTGAATTCACAGCCTTACGATTTGTGTGACTTATCGCGTAATCGAAATTTGGTGGATTTCTTTTAGTAATCATGTCAATAACTCCACACTTTTCTTTATTCAGGATCAACTGCCACTTTTCGCACCATATAGATATCTTATCTAAATCATTTTGTAATTCGTTTTGGTCATCCGATGACTTTACAAGACGGTAAATGACAGCATCATATGCAAACAGTCTTACAGTGCTACTCAGATTGTCTCCTTTCTCGTTAATATAGACCAGGAACAATATAGGGCCTATAACACTTCCTTGGCGAACTCCGGATACTACTTCTCTTTTACTCGATGACTTTCCGCCTATTACTACGAACTTTGACATTTCTGACACTAACTCACCAATCCAGTCGCATAACTGAGGCAAAATTCTTCCATAGGCACGCAGTCTGGTTAGAAGATGCTTGTGAGGAACGGAGTCAAAAGCCTTCTGGAAATCTAAAAATATGGAATCACTCTAAGGTCCTCTGTCGATAGAACTCATTACTTCATGAACATTAAGAGAGTGCTCTACCACTTGCCCGCGAAAGGCAAAGGTTTCGAGTTCGAGTCTCGGTCCGGGAGACAGTTTTAATCTGTCAGGAAGTTTCACATATATTGTTGGTCGTGCGGTATCTTGAAACTTGAAAAAAAGGTAAGGTCTTTTGCATGGAACATGTGGTACTTGCAGATAAAGTGAGGTTCTTTAAAGTCTTAATCATTTATCCGTCGTGAAACTGGAAATTTTCATTTTTGATAATAATTAATTCTATTTACTAGTTACTGGTATACGGTAGGGTAATAATGTGACAGATAGCCGGTTAAGTTCAATACTGACAAAATGTTCTCTATTCCAACGCTTTTAAATTTCAGTAGACTATAGATACATGATCATGTTCTACCTTGGAAATCGTACTTATCTTAATTTTCAGGTGTAATTTTTATAATTTAAGAAGCACGTAGAAAGTGACTCCCATGACTTAAAAATGGAATAAGGAAATGCATTAAACTTATATTAGGGAGTTGGCTAGAGGCGAAATTTCGAGAAGTGTCGCAAGCAACAACACTTTCCCCTACAAAACTAACAACTAGCTACTGCAAAATCGTACACATGAAGAGAAATGCCATACTGGTAACACCCTCCTTGTATGCTGAATCCTCTTTCATCCGATGAAAACAGTAACTTTACACTTTCTGATCAAAAGTATCTGGACACTTATTACTGAACATTAGTGTGGACTGTGCTCACCCTTCGCCTTAATGACATTTTAATCTCTGCTAGAGATACTTTCTGAGGCTGTAGGGTAGTGGCTGTGATGCGAGTGGTAAGGTGCTGGTACAAATTAAATAACGGCTTATTTAATTTTAATATGAGCCAATATTTATTTTCCCTTTTGTGTTAACAACATCACAATAACACAATGCCTCCAAAATAACAAGTTAAACCAGTATAAGTTAATAAAAATTCATAGATTAAGTCAGAGACCGATCACTTCAGAAAGAAAAGATCCAATATTCACATACAAGTATTATCTAGCTTCCATTCTTTATGCCCACATAAACTCAACGAAAGCGTAACTAATACACAGACGAAGTAAATTCTCAGATGCGCCAAAGAAACAACTGTACATACACGTTTGCTTTAGTTACTTCCCCAATTACAAAACAACAGAGATCTTAATCAGGTATACACTGAAAGCTGTTTTGCCCATACAAGACAGACTGAGCCAAGTAAGTCTTAACCTTCAATATTTACCCTAAGGAGTACCAACGTTTACATAAAACAAACAATGAATACCAAAATTTCACAATAAGAGATTTACGCACTTTTACAATTTACGTCTCCCAATGCAATTCCAAGCGCCTCTCGCCTGATTAGCAATGAACTCAACCTTTCGCTTCCCGGAGCCTGGAATAGTGCGCGCAGCCCATCCTCAGTCTCATCAAAGAATAATAACTAAGTACCAGAATGAGCTTCTCACTCTGCAGCTGTGGCTAAGCCATGTCTCGGCAATATCCTTTCTTCCAGGAGTGCTAGTTCCGCAAGGTTCGCAGGAGAGCTTCTGTGAAGTTGGGAAAGTAGGAGACGAGGTACTGGAAGAAGTAATGCTGTGAGGACGGGGCGTGAGTCGTGCTTGGGTAGCTCAGTTGGTAGAGCACTTGCCCGCGAAAGGCAAAGGTCCCGAGTTCGAGTCTCGGTCCGGCACACAGTTTTAATTTGCCAGGAAGTTTAATAACTAAATGTTGTGGCGTAACAAGACAGCCACGCCACTCGGAAGTAGCCGAAAGGCACGCGTTAACTCACGCAGGCTAGTAGATAGGTCTGAAACAGGATACGTAATGAATGCTATAAAGAAAAGTATGTAGCTCCTGGAATACTTAACTTTAATCCATCCTTGTGGTACATCGCTGTTGACGATACAAGTGAGACTCTTTAGATACAAGCTATGTAATGCTAATGGCGCCTTGCTAGGTCGTAGCCATTGACTTAGCTGAAGGCTATTCTAACTGTCGGCTCTGCAAATGAGCGAGGCTTCGTCAGTGTGCATCGCTAGCTACGTCGTCCGTACAACTGGGGCGAGTGCTAGTCCGTCTCTCGAGACCTGCCGTGTGGTGGCGCTCGGTCTGCGATCACTGACAGTGGCGACACGCGGGTCCGACATGTACTAATGGACCGCGGCCGATTTAAAGCTACCACCTAGCAAGTGTGGTGTCTGGCGGTGACACCACACTAAATAAATTCAAAAGCCTTGGGGAGCGCACATAGAATCCAACCTTAAACGTATACAGCAACAGTTACACATCAGCACCCAAAAGATTTCGCTAGCATTTCTGTACACTTCACAGAAATAACCCAGACACAAACATTCTCGGCAACAAACTTAAATAATTACCAATTACTGGCCACTTTTAGCAGTTCACAATTGTTAATAACTACCCTTTTAGCGACTTTGAACAAAATATGTCAAGAGCATACTTCAGCAAGCACTGATTAAACAACAATACAAAGATGAACAAAATAGTTAGTACTGCCAAGACAGAGATACAGGCAAGCAAATTATGTTAAAAACAAACGAAGCCAAAATCTGTCAGAAACGAACGACACCACACAGTGCGGATCTCGGTACGGCGTCAAACAGAAATGAATGCGCTCTGGTAATTGTAATAATCGTCCACTTGCCACTACCTTAAACCTGTAACACAAACTCTTACACGAATAAATGCGTCTTGATTCATCAGTATTCTTACTGTCTTCCCGGCACTGAATGTAGTGACACTCCCCACAGGCCTCACGTGTGAACACCAGCTGCCGACTGGCCCGGGCCGCACACACATCGTACAGCAGCGCCGCAGCGTTCCACGACAAACCCAGCCCGCAGCACACTCCGTCCACGAGCCACGCTTCCTGGGGTCGACCTCCTTCCAAACCCAACACGCCACGCCTCTAAATACTCTTCTAATCGGACTCCACTGGCGTCCCCCGGCGTAACTAAAATGCCCCACCCAACCTAATCACTGAGTACGTACGCGAAGTATCGATATCGAACTAACACCATCTGGCGGTTTCGCGCGCACGGCACACTTTCAGTGATGTGTCCAAATGCCTGTGGAGGAGATGATCGACTCTAGGGTTTGGAGCGAAGCAGACGTTCTAACTCATCCCAGAGATGTTCCGCTGGGTTCATGTCGGGACTCTGGGTAGTCCTGTTGGTTTCAGGAATGTTACTGTCCACACACCATTGTATCACAGATGCTGCTTTATGACAGGGTGCAGCATCACACTGATACAAACGATCATCGTTTGCGGCGTCGATGTTTACAAATGGTTCAAATGGCTCTGAGCGCTGTGGGACTTAACATCTGAGGTCATCAGTCCCCCAGACTTAGAACGAATTAAACCTAACTGGCCGATGGACACCAGACACATCCACGCCCGAGGCAGGATTCGAACCTGCGACCGTAGTAGCAGCGCGGTTCCGGACTGAAGTGCCTAGAACCGCTCGGCCGCAGTGGCCGGCTCGCTCTTTACACCACATTGACTGAAGAAATGTGGGGTTATAACGAGCTGCTCGATCACCCTTTTAACTCACTACGCTCAGTAGTTTTGGTAGCTGGACTTCACATAGCACTCTAGAACTCACGAGTGATTCCTTCCGCTGTTTTCATGAGAACTTCTACGCCCACCCTCAGCAGTGCTCGACGATTCCTGCCCGCCAGTATACACATCTTTTGCCTAGTCTTGGTTTAGCTGTTGTTGAACCTACACGTTTCTACTTCATAATCATATCACGAACAGTCGACTTGTGCGCTCTAAAACGTGCTGTATTTGTTACTCAGGTGACACGCAGTGACTAGTATACATTCGAAGTCACTGAGCTCTCCAGATCTACTCATTATGCTGCTACTGCTTCTCTACTGACCACAAATTCATCTCCGCCTCCTTTTATACTCTGGTGATATCTAATGGTCAGTTCCTAACTACACAGGGGAGAGTGGATACTTCTGATTCACGGTGTTTCACAAGTCAACCTGTATCTTCCACATTAATGAAGGTGTGATGTTCAACTCCTGCATGAAAACTAAGAAGGATACCTAGGCGCCAGCTGCAGATAGTTGATTCATGTGGTTGTAGACAGGGATCTCCTGGATGCACCTCCTCATTCATTTTTCTACAACTGTGGGGAGCAATTTTCGTCGAGGGTGTAGCAGCGTTCCTCGTACAGATCAAAGCATTCGGTGATGGCAACCGTAGTTTCAAGTAACTGGTGGTGTGTTTGTGTATTACTAGAAATCCGTAGGTTACCCTTGTGCGTTCTTTCAAAACATAAAAAGCGTCAACAGAATTCAGCACGTAGTCAGCATAAGTTATTCATTATGACAGCCGAGAGACAATTGCTCCTCATGTGTGTTTCTGGTCTGTCTTTTGGCTAAATTGGTGTATCAAGCCATTCAGGATTCAATTGATAGTGTTGGTGATTAACAAGAACGTGTAGAGTTTTCGCATTCATTCTTGATGGGGAAATAGAAAATAACTTCATAACTTCCTATCCTGTTAATTATTGAGTGGTGAAGCTATGTTCCACTTGGGTGGAAAAGTGAACCGCTACTGCGTAAGGATACGGCGAATGCGATAGCCACACACCGTGTTCGAGTACGAAAATATTCTCGTTTCCTACCGTTTCCCGAGAAATGCTTACGGCCACTTCTGCTTTGATGGTAAGGGGGTTACGAAATCACCTCCTTGGATATGTGTGAGATCTGGCTTTCTCCACCATTAGGACGACATGACAAAGGTTTCATTTCTCAACAGAACGGAACACGACCGCAGTGTCACCTGCAGGTAAGAACTGCAGCAATAGACAGGCAGTGGGTAGCGTGCGAATCTTACATTGCACCGCACGACGCCGTCATCAACTACAGGGATGCTGGCAAAAGTATGGGAAGAGTTTGGCTATCGTGTCGGTGTCTGTTGTGGGTCCGGTGAAGGATACAATGAACATTTTTCTTGTTGTGGTCTTCAGTTTAGAGACTGGTTTGATGCAGCTCTCCATGCTACTCTATCCTGTGCAAGCTTCCACACCTCCCAGTACCTACTGCAACCTACATCCTTCTGAATCTGTTTAGTGTATTCTTCTCTTGGTCTCCCTCTACGATTTTTAGCCTCCACGCTGCCCTCTAATACTAAATTGGTGCTCCCTTGATGCCTCAGAATATGCCCTATCAGCCGATCCCTTCTTCTAGTTAAGTTGTGCCACAAATTTCACTTCTTCCCATGCTATTCAATACCTCCTCATTAGTTATGTGATCTACCAATCTAATCTTCAGCATTCTTCTGTAGCACCACATTTCAGAAGTTTCTATTCTCTTCTTGTCTAAACTATTTATCGTCCATGTTTCACTTCCATACATGGCTACACTCCATACAAATACTTTCAGAAACGACTTCCTAACACTTAAATCTATACTCGATGTTAACAAATTTTTCTTCAGAAATGCTTTTCTTGCCATTGCCAGTCTACATTTTATATCCTCTCTACTTCGACCATCATCAGTTATTTTTCTCCCCAAATAGCAAAATTCTTTTACTACTTTAAGTATCTCATTTCCTAATCTAATTCCCTCAGCATCGCTCGACTTAATTCGACTACACTCCATCATCCTCGTTTTGCTTTTGTTGATGTTCATCTTACATCCTCCTTTCAAGACACTGTCCGTTCCGTTCAACTGCTCTTCCAAGTCCTTTGCTGTCTCTGACAGAATTACAAAGTCGTCGGCGAACCTCAAAGTTTTTTATTTCTTTTCCATGGATTTTAATTGCTACTCCGAATATTTCTTTTGTTTCCTTTACTGCTTGCTCAATATACAGATTGATTAACATCATGGATAGGCTACAACCCTGTCTCACTCCCTTCCCAACCACTGCTTCCCTTTCATGCCCCTCGACTCTTATGACTGCCATCTGGTTTCTGTACAAATTGTAATAGCCTTTCGCTCCCTGTATTTTACCCCTGCCACCTTTAGAATTTGAAAGAGAATATTCCAGTCAACATTGTCAAAAGCTTTCTCTAAGTCTACAAATGCTACAAACGTAGGTTTGCCTTTCCTTAATCTTTCTTCTAAGATAAGTCGTAAGGTCAGTATTGCCTCACGTGTTCCAATATTTCTACGGAATCCAAACTGATCTTCCCCGAGGTCGGCTTCTACCAGTTTTTCCACTCGTCTGTAAAGAATTCGTGTTGGTATTTTGCAGCTGTGACTTATTAAACTGATAGTTCGGTAATTTTCACATCTGTCAACACCTGCTTTCTTTGGATTGGAATTATTATATTCTTCTTGAAATCGAAGGGTATTTCGGCTGTCTCATACATCTTGCTCACCAGATGGTAGAGTTTTGTCAGGACTGGCTCTCTCAAGGCCATCAGTAGTTCTAATGGAATGTTGTCTACTCCCAGGGCCTTGTTTCGACTCAGGTCTTTCAGTGCTCTGTCAAACTCTTCACGGAATATCATACCTCCTATTTAATCTTCCTCTACATTCTCTTCCATTTCTATAATATTGTCCTCAAGAACATCGCCCTTTTATAGGCCCTCTATATACTCCTTCCACCTTTCTGCTTTCCCTTCTTTGCTTATTACTGGGTTTCCATCTGAGCTCTTGATATTCATGCAAGTCGTTCTCTTTTCTCCAAAGGTCTCTTTAATTTTCCTGCACGCAGTATCTATCTTACCCCTCGTGAGATAAGCCTCTACATCCTTACATTTGTCCTCTAGCCATCCCTGCTTAGCCATTTTGCACTTCCTGTCGATCTCATTTTTGAGACGTTTGTATTCCTTTTTGCCAGCTTCATTGACTGCATTTTTGAATTTTCTCCTTTCATCAATTAAATTCAATATCTCTTCTGTTACCCAAGGATTTCTATTAACCCTCGTCTTTTTTACCTACTTGATCCTCTGCTACCTTCACTATTTCGTCTCTCAAAGCTACCCATTCTTCTTCTACCGTATTTCTTTCCCCATTCTTGTCAATCGTTCCCTAATGCTCTCCCTGAAGCTCTCTACAACCTCTGGTTCTTTCTGTTCATCCAGGTCCCATCTCCTCAATTTCCCACCTTTTTGCAGTTTCTTCAGTTTTAATCTACAGTTCATAACCACTAGATTGTGATCAGAGTCCACATCTGCCCCTGGAAATATCTTACAATTTAAAACCTGGTTCCTGACTCTCTGTCTTACCATTATATAAACTATCAGATACCTTCTAGTATTTCCATGCTTCTTCCATGTGAACATTAGTGAAAGGTAAATGAAAATTTTGATCCTAAACGTAACTCTAAAATGCATCCCACGTTTTTCCGTGCCTACATATATAAATATACCCTTAAATGAGACGGTTCTATTGAGAATATGAAGTTTGTAGTCCTGTAGTTTCTGTTGTCATATGTAATGTCGTGAAATCGAATAAATCATTTTGAAACACTCAATGTACATTTAAGACACGGCAAAATACGTTCAACTCCTTAGGCACTGAATCCTCTAGCCCTTTTCAAAACTCATAAGTGATAACTTTCGTTCCTATGGGCATAACAAATCAGTTAAATAATATTAACTCTAAGCAGCAATGGTGGAATGCGATATATTCTGGTCTCTCATGAAACAAATATGAATGCTAGCTACAGGCTCAGCAGTATGCAATGCTGGCCATAATACTTGAAATGTGCATGAAATTCTTTTGACTGATAAACGAGAACATCTAAGAAAATCCAACATCTTTGAAAAATGTATTACCTGGACAGGGAGGCGGTACTGATTGTGATGAATTACTAACACTGATTTTCTTAGCAAAGTTATATTGCATGTTAAATTTTTCTATTCAAAAACATCTGACAATTGAAGTTACATTGGCCAAAAAATATATTATATTTACTAAGTCATCCACAAAAAATTGAGATTTTTACAAGTATTAAATAACCTCACTAAACCACTATAAATGCAAATCATAAAATTACATATAGCTCTGGTAACAAATCTTAGAAAAATTACAAAAGTGAAATGTCTAACTAGCCTTTTTATAAAATCAGTTTACGTGCATTCTGAGGTTACTCAACAATTACGAATTATTAGCCAACTCATCTGTGCTAACGTGCTGGCAAAACGAAAATCACAATTATTTAACACCTTTATCTTGCCTGAACGAAGACTTCTGCTTCCATCTTCAACAATATTGACATACCTATAATAATCTAACACTTGGTGGCTTCACAGAGCACACCGCAGAAACTGCCTCCTCCATCGTCTTTCTGTCACAGACAGCTGCCTACAACTGTGCGCCCAGCGCTCTTGCTCCAACACTACAATCTCAGACTAGGAGCAGTATCTTTGACTCTGCGGTCGTTCACAGTCAGCGATCGCTTTATAAAGCTTATCAGAGACATACATCGTTTATATTATCATAGTTTCAGTTTAGTTTACATTAATATCCTTATCATATTCGGGTGCCACATAAAAGTGTGCCCAAGTAACTGCTTTCAAGAGCTATGAAGAGACATTTACAAAATCGCGTTGTAGACACGCGAAGTGGCTGTGACCAGCGGATAGAAACTCTCCGGTATCATCTCACACAGTGTCTATTGTAGAAGTGCATATAAGGTTTCCTTTTCAATAGAAAATTGGAAAAATAAACACATGGGGAGTAATGTTGGGTTTGTCAGCTAGAAGTCTCATGAAACTAAATGCAACACTTTTAGTTTGACTGACCTATTTACTGAAAGCTTCGCTTATAATTTTACAGATAAAAATTTTTAATACTCTTCTTAAAGATGGTGGTCAAAACGTACGACACGTGAAGATAAGCACCGACGTCGCGTTTGAAGCAAAACTCTTCTCTTATCATCTCACTTGATCTGTTGACCGTTAATCTTTACCTCACGCTGTTCGACCGCCCCCCTGTCAGATCGTACCTCTTGAACTAAAAGGTGGCATTGTAATACCGAGATTTCCTTTGAATATTTTGATGCTGTAGCAAGATGTACAATAAGTACTGAAAATTCTCCAGATCTTTACGATTGTTAAATCAAAATTTTAAAAAATCATTTCACTGGTATGTGTCCTACATAAATTCCTAGCGAGATATTATTTCGTGGGGGTATGTGTCGTCTATGCAACTAAATGAAGGCAGTCTGTTTGTTGCCATACGCGTTTCGCTTCATTTATTTGGGAAGCATCGTCAGTGACCTGAAATACATGTTTCTTTTTGTACATACAATAAACGTATTAGTTGCAAACTATTCAAACCTGTGCCATCGTACCAGAGGTCTACACAAGTTATGCAACTGTATTTAGTAACAATGCTAATAACGTAACTGAATTATTTACAAAAATGAGATGCAGTTTTACAGCAGAAGAACCCCGAGAGTCTAACATACCTCCATGGGGCATGCTTGAAGTTACTTGTACATCTTTCGATGACTCTCTATCAAAGATAACATGCTGCAACCTCCCTATCAACCACAAATTTCATTTGATAACCCATATCATAGTACTTCCGTTATTAAGTATTTGTATGCCACTGAGTTTGTTTTGTATGAAAACTGTGACCTGACCTACAACTATTTCAAGTTATATCACTGTGACAGACAATGGCTCGTGGAAGTATGTTATGAAAATAAAATTTACTTTTCAGGAGACAGGAAAATAGTTATGGACTAGAGTAGATGTTGTACACCAGTACATGCTTCAGACTTTTGCCTTTAGCCAGCCCTGTACTAGAAGTTTAATACAATTTCATACCCCATTTTTAAATGATAGCATCCACTTTTTAAGAGCTGTGGTGTTTTACAAAAACCAAAAAGGGTGCACCGGAAAGTTTGCGTTTTTTATTATGTGAAACATGTTCCAAGGTACAACATGGTCATGTATCTAGGAACAAATATTCTATTCACATTTAAAAGCACTGCAATCAAGAAAATCTTGTCAATAGTGCATTTAATCGACCTATCTGTTATATTATAACTCTACTACAAGCCAATAGTCAGTGATACCAAATTAAGAAGAAGTATTATCAAAAACCAGATATAAGTTAAATACATTTTGAAACAGAACCTGTTGGAAAGAAAAACATGTTTTATAGTATTCTAGACTCATCTAAAAATTCTTTACCTGAAGAATTAATAATCGTACATGTCTAAAAGAAATGCCTCATTTTGATCCTGCAGCCACTGTGAATCCAGTCAAATGGAATAAATGACATCTGCTAGTCGGCATTGCTTTAAATCAATAGCGAAAGTTGAAAATTGGTGCTGGACTGGGATTCAACCCCAGGTCTACTGCTTACTAGATAGATGCAATGACCACTGTGCCATCAATACATAGTGGTCATCACAACTGCATGGACTACCTAAACACACATCCTGTCAGACTCAAATTCTCAGCTTATTCCGATTGACTTAAATCAATGTCTGCATAGCAGCTAATGACATAAATTCGTTTGTGTCTTCATTCATAATGGCTTCGTTGTCAAAATATGTCTATTATTTCTGATGAGAATAGACACCACCTGTACAGTTAAGGTGAGGACAACCACTTGATCACTTCAGTGTAGATGCACAGCATGCTGGAACTCTTTCAGCAATTGGCGAACTGCTGTGATTAATTAGGATAATGGACAAGCGGCACTACATCTGTAGTGTGCAGCTAAACTGAGGATTTGGATCTAATGTGAGGTGTGCTGGGGTAGTCTGAGTACTTGCGATGGCAACTGGGTCCGGATGAGGCAGTGGTCTGCCTAGTAACATCTGGGTTGAGGATTCAAATTCCGGTCCAGCAAAAATTTTCAACTTTCCTCATTGATTTCAGTCAGTTCCCACAAGCAGCAAATGTCGTTAATTCCTCTGTGTTTTCAGTAATACACCCTAAATGGAATATATTATACAGTACATACATGTGCAGACCGCAAAATATTTACAAATGCTACACAAAACACAGCCTTATGTCTAACAACAACAAAAACTGTACAAAAGGTGGAAACTACTTGAGGCGGTTTTTAGTGCACATTCCTTCATCCGATTCTAATAATACCAGTCACTAGACTGAAGTATTGACCAAAAATACTAGGTTCAAGACACTCTAGGTACAACATTCTGCCCTTATAAATGATATACCATGTCAATAGCCAACAGCATAGTCAGTGTCGTTTATAGATGATGCTACATAATAAAACTTCTACTTGCAGAAGATAATGAAGCTGATTTATAGTACAAGGATTCTGTGCAACAGAAAAACAGGCAGATCGATTAGATAAAATTGTACGATGATATATGAGAAGAAATGGTGGAGAGGAGCAATAGAGGCACAAGAACAAGTGCCAGAAGCGATATAATCATAAAATTAGGGAGCTATAATCTTGAACAAACATCTTAGACTTCCTGGACTTTAGTTAGATGATCAGTTTTAACAATGTGTAGCCTCAAATGTAACATTGTAACAATGAAACCGTTTTACAGCTCAACTCAAATGTGCATACATTGATACTGTCTGAGGAAATGCACGTTTCTTCCCCCTCACAAAAAAGAATGAAAATAGATTAATAAAGTTTAAGACAGGTTGTTGATAGGGGATAATACAGGAAGATTAATTTTAAAGAATTTAAAATTTTGTCTCATCCAACATTATATATACAGCTTGACAATTATTGAACTATATTAAAAACACGTTTCAAACTATGGCGTTCACACACTTTATTCAACTTGTAAACGTTACTAAAGATATTTGGATTCAGTTTATGACATTTCATATATACCTGCCATCATTGGCAATGATGTGGTGCAGACAATAGCGAATTTCTGGATGATCCGCTGAAGTGTCGGAACATCGATGCAGTCGACGACCTCCTGAATAGCTGTCTTCAGGTCAGCAATGGCTTTGAGGTTATTGGTGTACACCTTGTCTTTGATGTAGGCCCAAGAAAAGGAGTTGCATGTGTTCTGATCTGGAGAATATGGCGGCCAATCGAGGCCTATACCAGTGGCCTCTAGGTACCCCAGAGCAGAATGCGGTCCCCACAGTGCTTCTCCAGAGCATCAAAGCCTCTCCTGCTTCGGTGCAGTCGAGCTCCGTCCTGCAAGAACCACGTCTTGTCGAAATCAGGGTCAGTTTGGATAATGGGGATGAATTCACCTTCCAAAACCGTCGTGTACCGTTTGGCTGCACCGTGCCACCAAGGAATATCGTGCCGATTATTCTGTAACAGGACATTGCATACCACACGGTCACTCGTTGACGGTGAAGAAACTTCTCGATCGTGAAATGCGGATTCGACTTTCCCAAATGCTCCAATTTTACTTATTAATGAAATATCCAAATTAAAGAGCGCTTGGTCACTAAACGAAACCACAATAATTCGCATCATGCCCTGCTGACAATCGTGTAGTTTGAACATCCTAACGCGCACCGTTCAGAAGTTATAACGATTTTATTTCATATAGTTCAATAAGTTCCAAGTTGTAGATGAGTGAACGTTCAGCACTAAACAGCGAATTTTCCAATTACTGATCTAGAAATAGGAAAGATTTTGATAGAGAAGCCGGTAACAAGATTTTAATAAAAAAAAATTAAGCTATATCTACCGAAAATAATCTTCAGAGCAATGCCTGAAGAAATAAAGATTTTGAAAACGTCAGGTACTTTTGAGGAAGACTTGAAAAATATGTTAATGGTAACAGGCTCTATAACATGTACTTACACATAAATTATTCTCATTGACATTGTTAAAGAATATGTGTCATGTGATGTGCTGTGACTTTCATAAAAACATTGTTTCTGTAAAATGTGAGGAGTAATGAAACATAAATTACAACTTCAGATTTTCAATGTTTTTGTACATAATTGAAGATGCAATTTTTTTCCAAGTTATCTCGCCTAAATTTTGTGTGTTTTTTTTTGTGTTTCTCACTGAGTTCCCCATTTCATTACACAAAATGATTAAGAAATGAATGTACTTCATGATTAATGTTTACTTATTTTTCTGTATGACAGCAGTCTGCCACACTGGATTACAACATCCTTTTATCTTACATCTGTAAGCGGTATGCTATATTGAAGAAACACTTCTTGCCATCTTTTAAGTCTCCTATTATAGTAAATTATTTTACTATGCGATATTATCATGCTTACTATTCTATTTTAGTTTATTTCATTTCATACAGTCCACCTCCACTAAACTTTAACAATATGTGCTCAATGGAAGTTGGAACTGTTAAATACGTTCTTTTCACACGCTATACTGCGTAATTTCCCTTTTTTATTTCACTTTTAATTTTTATTCTGTCACCTAAACTACCAATTGTTAGGCTGTACCTTAAGTTTAATGATATTACATCACGTACGTATTTTAGACATTTAAAAGTGGCGACACAGCCAAACCTATAACATAGTGAACACTACCAAAAACTAGGATACTTTAAGGCAGGTAATGTCAGACACTGAGGTAGATTATTTCCATTCATGACATGTGCTTCGGTTGTGGACTCTTCTGCAACTTAAAAATTAGCTTCTCGACCCAATGCTGTGCTGTCCATAGCGTTACAGATTTTAACACACTCTGTTCCATAGAGCCTGAAAGCCTGATACTGACTTAGGTAACAAGGTGGTTTTGAGAGAAGGATGTTGTAATAACAGAGTACAAGAAAATTTGCAGGTTGTTCAGGCTCCAGGAATGATTTTATTCTCTTATGACCAAAGACATTTTCCAAGATTAGACATGAAGATAAAACATATGTTCAGTAACAAAAAGGGCGAATACAGAATGTATCATACGCTTAAACCAAAAGAGTATTACATGTTTGTACTTATTTTATGCCATATACGCGTAACACATACACTTCGATTAACACTACTGGACATTAAGAGATTTCGTTTTCGTAACTAGCTAATCTTCTATGAACTTTTTATAGTTACCTTAACGAAGATATAACTTTGTACAGTTAACCAGGATAATATTAAACAAAATTTCCTATTCTGTCCTTCCAAACTGAACGCTGTGAACTTTATACATGATCTAGTCACACGTTCTTTCGATATCCCGAAATATGCAAAAGATAAAATCTGTTGTACCCTCCAAATCAAATTCAGTGTTTCCCTGTAGGTGCGTACTGCAGAAGGCAAAATACTTCAGTACATGTCCGACATTAGCATTTGGCTACATCTCCCCACATTTCACTAAAGGTCTCTCTTCATTATGGCATCGAGTCAAAAAGACTATGACTCCGTCTTTAGCGAATGGCTTACTATGTTTCACTTGTTCTAGTGCAACGTCTCAGCTGCCTTTGCTACTGGATGGACATGGAGGGATAATTGAAAACAGAAAAAATCCCAGAAGTGTCCCATGAGTGACTTACCTGTTGAACATCCATGTTATTCTGGAACTGCTTTCGCTCACTGCAGGTGACGGTGTCTTAGGTCAGGAGTATCTTCATTTAGAGAAATGAGTGAATGTACTTCGTGGTACAGCTGACGTCAGAGAAGTGTGCCAGCAGATAATGGGACAAGAGTTCCGTAATCACTATTATGACAGTAGTCGATTTAACGTTCGACACCTCACCACTGTGGTGCATAGGAGGTCTCTTTCATATTGTTTTGAAGTCATTTTCATTTCCTTTGATAAAAGTATGCAACATCTGCATGTTTTTAGAAATAAATACATTATACAGGCAGTAATGTACTGGAAAGAGAAATACATACACTAATTATTGTCCGTGTATTATCTATTGCTCCATCATAGGATGACATTTAGCTTCGGTGGGACCATATGCTCTTGAATGCAACGTTTGGCGCTAAATACAATGATACACAGTCTTCAATACTTGTCTACAACTCTAACGGCCTCTCAGATTACCACCTTCATATAAATTAATTCCCTTCAGTATTAATTTTTATGCAACATAATCTGATGTGTCATTACTAATATTTTTACTCCTATGTCTCAGCTAGAGAAATATGAAGGTATTGCCTATGCCTGTGCCACTGTTACTCTGTGCTCCAGGTGGAATGGATGTTGTCTGTATCATTTTTGAAGTGTAATGCAGACCTGTTAACACTCAGAGCTAATAACCCCACAAAAAGTTAAATTGATGTCTGTGTCATAGACTGAGGAAGGTACAGTAACCAGAGTCTAGAGAGAAATTCTGTATTCTGAACTGAGAATGCTGTAAAGCACTGTGGTTAAAAGATTTTCTTCGAAAATTCGAACATCATATATCTGATACATACAACTTCTATACATCAGTATAGTTGAATAAAACGTTAAAGCAAGCCCATATGTATGCGACCTCTTCTGCTATCTGCAATGAACTCCCTCCATAAAAATCCGATACGATGAAAATCTCTGAAGAGATTTTAGTACTGCTAACACAGAAAAAAAAAATCAAAACAAACACTAGGGATATGGTGTGCAGAGCCATCTTGCATTCAGGATGAAACAAAAGAATAAAACCAGTTTGTATGAAGACAACCGTTTAATCCACACGCAAAAATTAAGCGAATGTGATAACAGTGGTCAGTTAGGAATGACAAGCTCATGTGAAATATATTCTAGGATACGTGTGCAGTATTCTGCTACTGCCGTGTAACTTACATGTTGGAAAGGTGGTGAGATAAGTAAGACAGCATAGTCCCATTCATGGTAAAATGGGTAATGTCTAAGAACTGTTGTATGAATTGGAAAACAGTGAAGCCACAGAAATAGGGTTAAGAATTTGCAGATCCAAGATGCAGATTATCCGACATGACAACAGCAGCTGCTTAAATATCATAACTCTGCAAGATACATTACGCAAAGTAAAAATAAAAAAAATAAAAAATAAAATAAAATAAAAAAATGTTGGTTTCTTCTGAGAAAGATGGCTGAAGCAATGACGAATTCAAAACCAGATAAACAACAAACTTTTGAGCAAACCATATCAGTAAATATTTTTTGAAAAACTAAAAATAGTGTAAGTTTTCAACACTGATCTAGGTAATACAAGAGGAAAGAAAGAGTTACACTTCAACCCTCACAACCCACAGAGGTTAGTACTCTAACTACTTGTGTTCTTATGGGAGTCAGATCTAATCTTTACCGACATAAAGTAAAACAAGAAAACTATAAGAAAAAGCATTAATTGTGTGACTGAGAAGTCAACTCATATAGTTGTGAGAGTTCTCTGTAGATATCATAGTATTAATTGGATACTAAGGCAGTGGTAGTTTAATGCTTGTAGATGATGGAACTAAGAGTTTTCATTTTCTGTTGACACTCCAAGTTATGTGGTTGGGAGTAGTCTTACAAGTAGTGATAGTTTTGCCTATTATAATGGCTTATGATTTTTTGATAATATATGCAAACCTACACAAAAAAATCTCTATGCAAGTATATTTTAAATAAAGGGAAATCCTTACGTATAAATGTAGAAAATGGGAAAACTAAAAAACATCCTGGACAAATCCAGAAAACGTAAAATCAAAAGTATTGCATTTCAGGAATCACGATATACAGATGAAAATCCTTTTGATTCGGAAGGATACAGGATATACAAAGGAAAACCTGGAAAACGAGCCATGGCAAATTGTCCACAATTTGGAACTGGATATATAGTAGATACATCAATACTTGATTCAGTCGCAACTTTCAAATCTTACTCGGGTCGGCTCTCCACGATGACAATAAAATCAACTAATAAGATATACACCCTACTCAACGGACATGCACCAACTAACATCACTAACAAAAAAAAATTGAAGAAGTAGAAGAATTCTGGAACCAATTAGATAATATTCTCCAAAAAATCCCAAATAACCATGTCAAAATCCTTATGGACGATTTCAATGCACAAATCGGTAAAGAAAAGAAATATCGATATTGGGTAGGTAAATGGTCAGGGCATACCAGACCAACCGGAATGGCATGCGACTCATTGAAATTTGCAAAAACCATGACCTATTTTTCAAATCAACATTTTTCAAGAAAAGAGCCTCGAAAACGAAAACTTGGATCTCACCTAATCCATTACTAGGTGAATATCAGTTGGATCATGTAATGATCTCCCGCGTAAATACAGTAGAAATCATGAAACTTAAAGTCCTTAATGGACTAGACCTAGATTCCGACCATTACCCAACAAAATTCTCCCTAGATGTCATTCCAGAAAAAAGAAAATTAACTAAGAAATCTCCACACCGTAAATATGATGTACAAAAGATAAATGGCAATGAACAATTTACAAAAGAAACGCAAAATTTAAAACCACAAAATTGGCAACAACTGCAAGCAGGACTTTTAAATGCAGCTGAAACTGTAGCACCGCAAACAAGAACACGTAAACACCCATGGTGGACAGATGAGTGTGACCAACTGATAAATCTCAGACAACAGGCGTGGCAAAATTGGTTGTGCAACAAAAATCAAAAGACCCTGGAAGATCTCAAAGATACCAGGAAAACAGTCACAAAAGCAATACAAACAGTCCGTAAACAACACGAAGACAAAAAATTGCAAGATATAGAAAATGATTTCAAGAAAAACAGTTCCCGAAATTTCTACAGAGTATTCAAACAAAAATTAACAAAGTACTCTCCTCCATCACTCCAGTTTAAAAATGACC
The DNA here is from genome assembly GCF_023898315.1 of Schistocerca nitens. NCBI lineage: Eukaryota > Metazoa > Arthropoda > Insecta > Orthoptera > Acrididae > Schistocerca > Schistocerca nitens. The sequence continues at coordinate 81,691,180 of NC_064615.1, forward strand.
ATGGGGAAATTGCTCATACCAACACCGAAAACAGTGAAATTCTTGCAAAATACTTTTCTAAATTACTGAATTGTGAAAAGCCTGCAGAAAAATTTGAGTTCCATCGTACACAACGAAACCCAGACTCAAAGCCACCAAGTTTACAAGAGATTAAAGAGATAATTCAGTCACTGAAAAATAACAAAGCATCAGAAGACCAAATCATCGCAGAATTATGGAAAAATGCAGGAGAAAATCTTATTGCAAAACTCAAAGAAATTATACATGAAATCTGGAAAATTGAAAAAATCCCCACAGATTGGAAGACTGCAATCATACATCCTCTGTACAAAAAAGGAAGTAAAACAGACCCCAACAACTATCGTGGAATCTCTTTATTGTCAATAACATACAAAATTCTGTCTACAGCCCTACTAAACCGCGCAGAACCTCAGCTGGATTCAAAACTAGGCGAATACCAAGGTGGGTTCAGAAAAGGTCGATCATGCGTAGAACAAATCCTTAACTTGAAAAACTCAATGAAATATTTACATAGTACTTCAAACAAAAGTTATGTCATCACGTTTGTCGACTTTAAAAAAGCATATGACAGTATAGACCGAGAATCCCTTTTTGAAGTATTAGCAGAATTTGGACTAGATCAAAAGACAACAAACATCATAAAAGAAACACTCACGGAGACCAAATCCAAAGTAAAATTTATGGGAGAATTGAGTACAGAATTTGAAATAGACACAGGAGTACGACAAGGGGATGTACTGTCCCCAGTGCTCTTCAATTGTGCTCTTGAAAAAGTTGTTAGAGAATGGAAAAAAGCAGGTGCACCAGCACACAGACTGGGACCAAGACATAAGGGCATAGAATTAGACTGTTTAGCATTTGCTGATGACATGGCACTGATCGCACAAGACTTTACCGATGCACAGAAACAGCTAGAATTATTACAAGAACAGGCAGCTAAAATAGGATTACGAATTTCATTTGAAAAAACAAAATTTATGACTGACGTCAAAGATGCAACTTCTGATCTCAAAATTGTTAATAACTACATCTCTCGAGTAAAAGAATTTAAATATTTAGGTGAATGGATTGCAGAAAATTGTAATGAAAAGAAATCTGTCAGATCAAGAGTCCAGAAAATGGAGACGGCGTTTCAGTTAACAAAAAACATTTACAACAAAAAGAGTCTCTCGTGGAACTGCAAAATACGACACTACACAACAATAATTAGACCCGAAGCTCTCTACGCATCTGAGACACTAAACCTTCAACACAGAACACTAAAAGAGCAATTAGAAGTGAAAGAACGTAAGATAATGAGGAAAATCCTAGGACCAAGAACTAAAGATGGGGTACATTATCCAAAACCCAATGCAGAAATATATAAAAATATCTCCAAAATAACAGACACAATACGCATGAGAAGAATCCAATTCATGGGGCACTTAGAAAGAATGGACTCAAACAGGTTAACGCACAAAATCCATACATTTTTAAAGAACATAACTACAAGACCGAACTGGTACAAACAGACGGAAAAAGACCTGAGAGAATTAGGGTCTCCAAATCTACATGATAGAAATGAAATCAGAAAAATCACAAACACACGGGGTTTTGAGGAAGAAGAGAGAAAAACTAACCGACATACATGGTCTACGCAACGAAAGCTAGCCCATTCGTTGTTTATGAAGGAATACTGGGCGAAAAGGAAGGCCAACAAATGTTGATTACGCGTGGTCCTAAGTGATCCATCCGCGAAGAAGAAGAAGAAGAAATGTAGAACGTTGTCACAACATGATAGTAGTGGATGTGTCTGACGTAGCTAGAGTTTTTCAGGTAGAAATTGCGGATACGTTGAAAGAATAAGTTAAAGGCCTCATTGGGGATGAGGACTTGGCTGATTACGCGACAGAAGATGAAACACAGTTCGATAACGATAAGACATGAGATCCAGTATAAGAATCATAATTTAAATGAAATTTGTACGATTTAAGATAAAAAAAGGCAGAATTTCCAAAATCTTTGAGCGAAACCGCGACAAAACAACTATTCACCTTGGTGTGTACGATGTGTGAAACCGGAGGTATACCATCAGGGTTCCGGAAAAAGTCATCCACACAATTCCGAAAGTAGCAAGAGCTGACAGATTCGAGAATTGTTGCACAATCAGTTTAACAGTTCATGCATCCAACTTGCTGAAGAGAATAATATACAGAAGAATGGAAAAGAAAATTGAGGATCCGGTAGCTGACGATCAGTTTGTCCTTAGCAAAGGTAAAGGGACCAGAGAGGCAGATTCGATGTTGCGACGTATAATGGAAGCAAGGCTGACACGTTCATAGGATTTGCAAACTAGAAAAAGCGTTCGACAGTGTAAAATGGTGTAAGACGTTCGAAGTGCTGAGAAATATAGGGCTAAGCCTTGGAGAAAAGCGATTGTTATATGCACAAAAACCAGGAGTCAACAATAAGGGTGAAAGACCAAGAACAAAGTGCTCGAACTGAAAAGGGGTAAGAAAGAGATGTAGTGTTTCGCCCCTACTATCCGATCTATACATCGAAGAAGCAATATTACAAGAGTGGGACTAAAAATCAAGATGAAGTGATATCAGTGATAGGATTTGCTGCAGATATTCCTATCCTCAGTGAATGTGAAGAATAAGTACAAAATGTGATGAACGGAATGAGGATGTAAGAAGCATAGAATATGCATTGAGATTAAATCGAAAGAGTAATGAGAAATAGCAGAAATGAGAACGGCCAGAAATTAAACATCAGAATTGGAGATCACGAAGTAGACGAAGCTAAGGTCTTCTGTTACGTAGGCAGAAAACCAACCTATGACAGGTGGAGCAAGGAGGACATAAAAATTAGAGTAGTAGTCTACTAGCAAAAAGAACATTCCTGGCTTGAGAAGTCTACTTGTGTCAAACAAGGGCCTTATCTGTACTGTTCCTTATCTATATAAACGATTTTGGAGACAGTCTGAGCAGTCTTCGGTTGTTTTCAGATGACGTTTATCGACTAATAAAGTTATCAGAAGATCAAAACAAACTGCAAAACGATTTAGAAAAGATATCTGAATGGTGCGAAAAGTGGCAGTTGACCCTAAATAACGAAAAGTGTGAGGTCATCCACATGAGTGCTAAAAGGAACTCGTTAAACTACGGTTACACGAAAAATATATAATCTAAAAGCCGTAAATTCAACTAAATACCTAGGTATTACGAACTTAGATTGGAAGGAACACACAGAAAACGTTCTGGGGAAGGCTAACCAAAGACAGCGTTTTATTGGCAGGACACTTAGACAACGTAACAGACATACTAAGGAGACTGCCTACAGTACGCTTGTCCGTCCTCTTTTAGAATACTGCTGCGCGGTGTGGGATCCTTAACAGATAGGACTGACGGAGAACATTGAAAAAGTTCAAAGAAAGGCAGCACGCATTGTATCATCGCGAAATATGGGGTCACAGAAATGATACAGAATTTGGGCTGGAAGTCATCAAAAGAAAGGCGTTTTTCGTTGCGACAGAATCTTCTCACGAAATTCGAATCACTAAGTTTCTCCTTCGAATGCGAAAGTATTTTTCTGACACCGACCTCATAGGAAGGAACGATGACCACGATAAAATAACGGAAATCAGAGCTCGTACGAAAAGATATAGGTGTCCATCCTTTCCGCGCGCTATACGTGATCGGAATAATAGAGATTTGTTAAGGTCGTTCGATGAACCCTCTGCCAGGCACTTGAATGTGATTTGCAGAGTATCCATGCAGATGTAGATGTAGATGTTAATGTGAGGAAGACATTTATGAAAATGTACATTTGAAGCCCATCATTGTATAGTAGTGAAACAAGGACTGTGGGGAAATCGAAAAAGATAAGAATCGAAGCATCTGCGATGTGTGGCTACTGAAGAATTTCAGTTAGTTACATGTTCCATAGATTATTTGATCGATTCTTTTATCTAAACGATGTGTCAATAGAATATAAAGAATGCTGATATTTAGGCGTTTGATGAAAGAGAGGTAAGGAATAACGAGGTTCTCCACAGATCGGCGTGGAAAGTAATACACTACTGGCCATTAAAACTGCTACACCAAGAAGAAATGCAGGTGATAAACGGGTATTCATTGGACAAATATATTATACTAGAACTGACATGTAATTACATTTTCACGCAATTTGGGTGCATAGATCCTGAGAAATCAGTTGCGGCCGCAGTGACCGAGCAGTTCTAGGCGCTGCAGTCTGGAACCGCGCGACCGCTATGTTCGCAGGTTCGAATCCTGCCTCCGGAATTGATGTGTGTGATGTCCTTAGGTTAGCTAGGTTTAAGTAGTTCTAAGTTCTAGGGGACTAATGACCTCAGAAGTTAAGTCCCATAGTGCTCAGAGCCATGTGAAACATATGAGAAATCAGTACCCAGAACAACCACCTATAGCTGTAATAACGGCCTTGATACGCCTCGGCATTGTGTCAAACAGAGCTTGGATGGCGTGTACAGGTACAGCTACCATGCAGCTTCAACACGATACCACAGTTCATCAAGAGTAGTGACTGGCATATTGTGACGAGCCAGTTGCTCGGCCACCATTGACCAGACGTTTTCAATTGGTGAGAGATCTGGAGAATGTGCTGGCCAGGGGCCAGGCGAACATTTTCTGTATCCAGAAAGGCCCGTACAGGACTTGCAACATGCGGTCGCGCATTATCCTGCTGAAATGTAAGGTTTGGCAGGGATCGAACGAAGGGTAGAGCCACGGGTCGTAACACCTCTGAAATGTAACGTCCACTGTTCAAAGTGCCGAAATGCGAACAAAAAGTGACCGAGACGTGTAACCAATGGCACCCCATACCATCACACCGGGTGACACGCCAGTATGGTGATGACTAATACAGACTTCCAATGTGCGTACACCGCGATGTCGCCAAACACGGATGCGACCATCATGATGCTGTAAACAGAGCCTGGATACATCTGACGAAATGACATTTTGCCATTCGTGCACCCAGGTTCGTCGTTGAGTACACCATCGCAGGCGCTTCTGTCTGTGATGCAGCGTCAAGGATAACCGCAGCCATGGTCTCCGAGCTGATAGTCCATGCTGCTGCAAACGTCGTCGAACTGTTCATGCTGATGGTTGATGTCTTGCAAAGGTCCCCATCTGTTGACTCAGGGATCGAGACGTGGCTGCATGATCCGTTACAGCCATGCGGATAACATACTTGTCATCTCGACTGCTAGTGATACGAGGCCTTTGGGATCCAGCACGGCGTTCCATATTACCCTCCTGAACCCACCGGTATCATATTCTGCTAACAGCAGCAATGTCACGATACGATAAACCGTATTCGCGATAGGCTACAATCCGACCTTTATCAAAGTCTGAAACGTTGTGGTACGCATTTCTCCTCCTTACACGAGGCATCACAACAACGTTTCACCACGCATCGCAGGTCAACTGCTGTTTGTGTATGAGAAATCGGTTGGAAACTTTCCTCATGTCGGGACGTTGTAGGTGTCGCCACCGGCGCCAACCTTGTGTGAATGCTCTGAAAAGCTAATCATTTGCATATCACAGCATCTTGTTCTTGTCGTTAAATTTCGCGTCTGTAGCACGTCGTCTTCGTGGTGTAGCAATTTTAATGGCCAGTAGTATATGTGGAAAACACTGACAAGACGAAGGGACATGATGATAGGACATCTGTTATGACACCAGGGAATAACTTCCATGGTACTAGAGGGAACTATAGAAGGTAAAAACTGTATAGGAAAATGGAGACTGGAATACATCCAACAAATAATTGAGGACGTAGGTTGCACGTGGTACACTGATATGAAAAGGTTGCACCGGAGCGGAATTCATGGCAGGCCTCATCAAAAAAAAATAAAAATACCAACGAGAGCACCGTACTATCTTTCGGACTTTGAGAATGGTTGAATTATTGGCATGATGGACACGAAGTATGATGCTGACGGACTGTAAAGGAAGTTTGCTGTAACGTAAGGGCCGTAGAACCAGTGATGACGAGTTGGACTCAGCAAAACAGTGTGGGAAGACGAGTAGATGTGTGTCCTTTCAGAAAAATTGCAACATGTGAAGATTGTAAAACAGTTCAACAGTCTCTGATAAACGCATAGAAGATGACAGTTGAAATCGAGGAAAATTTTTCAGGCGGGGCCTTAGCACGAACCATCGGTAACAGATTTACTGGTAGCTGGGTTAAGATGACGAGTTGCCGTGCGTCGCTTGCCGCCAACACCGTATCACAGACAACAGAAACCTGCATGGTGTACAGACAGAGTTCACTGGGGTAGTGAGTGGCACTCTGTGGTGCTTAGTGATAAACCTCGCATCTGTTTGTGGAGGTCGGACCTACATCAACGTGGTGGTAGGGACCTGATGAAAGTTCCCATGAACGATTCTCCAGAATGATACTCGACAGTTCCTGAACTCACTGTGTCAGAGCTGTAGGATATGGGAAACCAGACTTATGTGGCAATTGTTGAAGGGAGACTGAATGGTCGCCAGTGTGCCAGTAGTGATAAATCTAGTTGTCATACACTTCATTGACGAGAGCACCAAGTCTGATATTCTAGCAGAATAAGGAACGGCTCCACACAGCATTTTCAGCCACAGATTCCTTGCATATGGTATCGACCCTTGACTGTTCTGTCTGGTCTCCTAATTTCTCAGCTGTAGATATTGTCTGTGATGTAATGAGAAGATTTATGGTGTAACATCAGCCACCAGCCACAGATCTTCACGAACTGTTGTCGCACATGTTTCAGACATGGCAAGAAATTCCTCAAAATGATGTTCATATGCTGCTTGTTTCCGCATCTCAATATCAATGAACGGAAGAGTGTATTTGTGCCTGTACCGTAGCAAGTGCTACTCTGAGATGCAGAGGTTAGTACAGAAGAAGAATTCGTGGCGGGCTGCATCAAACCAGTCAGAAGGCTGATAAGTTAAAAAGAAAAAAGGATTCACAGTTTACTCTGATGTTGGTTACGGTCATCAATTTCGAAGAGATTGAAAGTATAATCTTTTAATATCTGCAGCGTAGTGAACATCTCCATAAAGTTGGATAAAGTTCCAGCTGGTGACTCATGGGGTAACGCATTCCATTTTCGTGAGGGCATTCGTAGGTTAAGAGTACGTGGATAATGTGCAACACATGTTGTTCTACAGAACACTAATGAAACAATCAGCTTCGCTCATAGCCTAGCTTTCTGAAGTAGTAACCAGTTACTACCTATATTAGGTTGGTGCATATGTTCATAGCATTTTTCCATAACACAGCGTATATGCATAACAGACACTTTAGCTATGAATGATACGTTCTCCTTCACTTTTATCAATAGTCTTCCAGCACTGGAGTAATTTTTTAATTTCACGACTGTAGAAATCATGTGGTTTCGAAGGGAAGGACTTGTCGAGTCACGTTCTGATCGTATTTTCATTGGGAAAGGAAATTTTTTAAGGATGTTCGATAGAGAGCGGAAAAGGTGAAAATCAGAGGGCGCGAGATCAGACGATGAACAAGATGGAGGCGGAATTATTATTTGTTAGAACGAAAAAACATTTCCCTGCCGTGCTCTGTCCAATGAAATTATCACCATACACGGCACAAATATTTCTGGCTGCCTCCACTGCTGTCAAACCGATATTCAATTCAAACACAAGAATATGTCGTTAATGTTCGATTTCTCCAGCTGGTGCTCCATTTTATAGCATCCATAGCTCAACTCACTATCTCCAAACGACAAAATGGTGACATGTAAACTCAAATAGTAACTACAAATAAAAAATGACATTCGATAAATAAACACATAGCTACCGGAATACCAACAGGCCAAAAAAAAAACCTACTAACTTATGGACCAGTATAATAGTTCATCTCTACACATTTTGAAGCCACTGAATAATTTTCAACTGCTGGTTCTTTGGCACATACCTACATCAGGAAAACATTGTAACAAAAAGAGTACATAAACATTCTTATTCCTATTCATTTTACTGTTATACAGGATTCTTAAGACCACATAATACATTCTACTGTAAAATAACATTAGTATGCTCTAATTGCTAATGCAAGGCTTTCTATAAAGCGAAATATGGAGACCATTTCAGTCAGAATATGAAATGTTTGTGAGGCATTCATGATTTTCCGTTTTGAGAACGTTTGAAGTGTTAGTTAACGGCATCTAGAGAAGGAAATGTGCTTAGAGGTGAAATATAAAAAGCTTCTTTTCATCAAAATTTTAGTACAATATCTTTGTATTTTCTTTGATCCTGGAAATAACTGGTTACTTGTTCTCTGTATTCATTGTGTATGTTGTGACCTTTGTCCGCTGAAGTTCAAATATAATCAAAATATCCACGGGTGTACTGCCGGTCTACAGTGTCCAACGGGCACAATATTTCGGCGATCATACATGTCGCCATCATCAGGTGAACTGACGGACTGAGCTCCTGTGAACGTGCCGGCACGGAGATCCGTACACTATGGCTGCTCAGGGGGAACTGGGTTCGGTCGCGGCGGCGGCAGATTTAAATACCCTCCGCCCGCGGCGCGCTCACTCCGCCGTCCGCACCCCGCGCCACGGTCGCGCGGTGGAACAGATTGCGACGGCGTCTGAGATGACGTCGGTGTGATGGCTCTGTCCGCCGTGGTCGTCACAACTATACATTTGCTCGATTTACTCTTGATTAACCCAATCGCTCGTTCCCAAGCCTTGCCAAATTTATAGCCACAGTCACGGTTTATGAGGTCGTCATTGGTGCCAATTTCGATGGCCTCTCTAACAACGCTGTCCCAGTATCTCGACGTCTGTACCAGAATCCTCGTGCGTTCATACTCCATAGCGTGATTTTCCGACAAACAATGTTCAGCGACCGCCGACTTGCTCGGATACATCAGTCGAGTGTGCCTCTGGTGTTCACGGCATCGATCCTCGACGGTACGCATCGTCTGACCAATATACGACTTGCCACATTGACACGGAATCTGGTACACGCCGGCCTTCCTCAAACCGAGGTCATCTTTGGCGCTCCCCACCAGTGCACGGGTTTTATTCGGAGGACAAAACACAGTTCGGACCAGGTGTTTCTTCAAAATGCGGGCGATTTTCCCCGAGAGTGCGCCTGTATATGGGATAAACGCAGTGCCTACCTCCTCCCTCGTGATTTCATCCATCTCCACAGGTTGTGCTGTAGTGGGTGGGCGGAGAGCACGTTGAATCTGCCACTCTGAGTACCCATTTTTTCGAAATACAGTTCTCAGATGTTCCAGTTCCTGGGGTAGACTCTCTGCGTCAGAGATAGTGCGCGCTCTATGTACTAGAGTTTTAAGCACCCCATTCCTCTGTGAAGGGTGGTGGCAGCTGTCTGCGTGCAAATACAGATCAGTGTGCGTTGTCTTCCGATACACCCCATGGCCTAGGGTACCGTCAGGCCTTCTCTTGACCAAGACGTCAAGGAAAGGTAGTTTACCCCCCGTTTCAGTCTCCATAGTGAATTTGATGTTGGGGTGTATGGAGTTTAGAAGTGTAAGGAAGTCAAGGAGTTTATCCATACCATGTGGACAGATGACGAACGTGTCGTCCACGTAACGGAAAAAGCAAGTAGGTTTCCATTCGGATGACGACAGGGCTTCCTCCTCGAAGTTCTCCATGTACAAATTCGCTACCACCGGTGAGAGTGGGCTACCCATGGCGACTCCCTCCGTTTGTTCGTAGTATTCTCCATTAAAAAGAAAATACGTGGAAGTCAAGACATGCCTAAAAAGTTCAGTGGTCTTCTCGTCAAACTTCTGACTAATCAGTTCTAGTGACTCTCGCAGGGGTACCCTCGTGAACAAGGAAACGACGTCAAAACTCACCATGATATCTGACTCACCCAACGTCAAGCTATCAAGGCGTTTAACAAAATCCACGGAATTACGGATGTGATGAGGGCATTTACCCACATAAGGACTTAATATTCCCGTCAGGTATTTGGCCAACAAATATGTAGGTGCCCTGATGTTGCTGACAATGGGGCGTAATGGTACCCCCTCTTTGTGAACCTTCGGGAGTCCATATAGTCTAGGCGGTACCGGACCTTGGGGTAACAATTTCTTAGCGTCACCCTCCGGTAAATCTGCGTCCTTGAGAAGCGACCTCGTCTTGTTGTCCACCTTCTTTGTAGGGTCAACGCTGATCTTCCGGTAGGAATCGTCATTTAGCAGGCTGTGCATCTTATCAGTGTAGTCCTTATGGGAGACAACAACTGTAGCATTGCCTTTGTCAGCCGGTAAGACAACAATTTCAGAGCGCTCCCTCAGATCACGCATGGCCACCCTCTCTTTACTAGTGATATTTGACTTCATCGGCTTGGATTTCGTCAACGCACGACAAGTTTCACGACGTATTTCCTCAGCTGATTCAGGCGGAAGTCGAGCTGCAACCTGTTCCACAGCACTAACAATTTCTGCGACCGGAGTGAACTTGGGGGTGGGAGCGAAGTTGAGACCTTTCTGCAAAACCGAGACCGCATCATCACTTAACACCTTGCCACTCAAATTGATGATAGTCGGAAGACAACGCACACTGATCTGTATTTGCACGCAGACAGCTGCCACCACCCTTCACAGAGGAATGGGGTGCTTAAAACTCTAGTACATAGGGCGCGCACTATCTCTGACGCAGAGAGTCTACCCCAGGAATTGGAACATCTGAGAACTGTATTTCGAAAAAATTCAACTACAGCACAACCTGTGGAGATGGATGAAATCACGAGGGAGGAGGTAGGCACTGCGTTTATCCCATATACAGGCGCACTCTCGGGGAAAATCGCCCGCATTTTGAAGAAACACCGGGTCCGAACTGTGTTTTGTCCTCCGAATAAAACCCGTGCACTGGTGGGGAGCGCCAAAGGTGACCTCGGTTTGAGGAAGGCCGGCGTGTACCAGATTCCGTGTCAATGTGGCAAGTCGTATATTGGTCAGACGATGCGTACCGTCGAGGATCGATGCCGTGAACACCAGAGGCACACTCGACTGATGTATCCGAGCAAGTCGGCGGTCACTGAACATTGTTTGTCGGAAAATCACGCTATGGAGTATGAACGTACGAGGATTCTGGTACAGACGTCGAGATACTGGGACAGCGTTGTTAGAGAGGCCATCGAAATTGGCACCAATGACGACCTCCTAAAACGTGACTGTGGCTATAATCTTAGCAAGGCTTGGGAACGAGCGATTGGGTTAATCAAGAGTAAATCGAGCAAATGTATAGTTGTGACGACCACGGCGGACAGAGCCATCACACCGACGTCATCTCAGACGCCGTCGCAATCTGTTCCACCGCGTGACCGTGGCGCGGGGCGCGGACGGCGGAGTGAGCACGCCGCGGGAGGAGGGTATTTAAATCGGCCGCCGCCGCGACCGAACCCAGTTCCCCCTGAGCAGCCATAGTGTACGGATCTCCGTGCCGGCACGTTCACAGGAGCTCAGTCCGTCAGTTCACCTGATGATGGCGACATGTATGATCGCCGAAATATTGTGCCCGTTGGACACTGTAGACCGGCAGTACACCCGTGGATATTTTGATTATCAAATACGCCGGGAGAAACTCAAGAATCAGTTCAAATATAGTTTACTTCCCCTCAGTTATGAATTTCACATGTTTTAGCAAGTTGAGCTACTTAGAATAATAACTTTCCATACGCAACTGCACAGATAAATTATTCCAGCATTGTACAAATATCTATTTACACCAAGAGAAATCATCAACAAAAACTCACTTCTGCAATGTAATATAGAACAACATGTCTGACATTGTAAGTGGAGGACTAACATAGGTGCTTGACATAATTGCAACGTCTGAGGCTGTGTACATGGAGTCCAGCAACACATACTCGACCTCTAGACCTACCTGCCCTTACCTGTGATGTCATTGTTCTTACACTGCTCTCCTACCTGCCAGAACTTTGCTTAAATACAAGAGTACTTGGAAGGAATCAGCATGTAACTGTCTGGACTTGTGTGAAGTCAGATAAGCCACTTTACTGACAATTTCTTATCAAAATCCTAGTGGCCGACATTGGTTCCTCCACTGGAAACTGTTCCAGAACACTGTCTGAAGTAATTCTCACTTTATTATTACTCTCATAAAATCTGTTTTGCGAATGGATTATTATTCATTCCATTATCGTTCATGCCTTAGACTCATTGCCAAGGATTTATTACCTTGTCAAATCTTGTCTCATTTTCAGTTTTTGCTCTTTGTATTTTTGCATCAACTTCCAGAAAACTATCCGACTCTTAAATCCCGCCATGTTGACTTAATGCCCTTGGGTGCTCTCTGTTAATCCCCCTTCCCCACCACCGTCATCACGATGGATGGCTGTGGCCTCCACATGCTAGCATGGGTTCTGATTTCAGTACTTAGTTATAACTTAAATATTCATTATCCATAGCATTGATCACCATGCTGTTTTCACCAAACACTCTTACATAAATGCTCACATTCAGACACCTTTCTTCCAGACTCTTTCTCCTGTTAATCAGTTCTTATGCTACCAGAGACAAGTACAATGGGAAAGAGGGAGGTCAGTGATTGTATCGGTAACTAGAACATCCCAAGTGTAGCTTCTGTAAAAAAAAAATGCTGGCATGATTTCTTTGTAACAGCAATAAAAATACTTCGAATTTCTACTTCATAAATTACATTAAAATATGTTAAATCTGTTGTATTTATTTCAGTTCAGATTTTGTATAAATTGAAAGATTTAGTCACAGAGCCTTTCTCTCTTTGCATGTTTCTTATTGCTTACTGTCTGTTCATTTGCCTACACCCAGGTTTCAAACTAACATGCATAGCATAATTTGTACTGCATAGAATTGATATGTATTTGTCATTAATTTGACTCATGATAATGTCAGTTCTTTACTGCATCATTTAAAAACAGGCAACTAAAAACTTTGACAGGTATGTTCACAACACCAGGGTATTCCAGCACCAAGCATATTCTTATTTTCTTTGTTATCATTGTATTGTTTAAATGCATTTTGGTTACATGAACCATATCCAATGTTTCATACCTTCTTGACTTTTCTTCATCATTTCATACCATTATATTATTAAGTTTTGTAATCAATATCACTATAACCATATAAACTAGCAAATAAGTTATTAAGAGACTAGGTGCCACTACTAACATATTGATTGCTAATTATAGCTTCTTGTTTATCCCACTGAGTCTAGGACTTCCATTAGGACAGTTAATATAAAGAAGTGTCATTACTACAGAATTTCACAGCATATGTAAAAATTAATGTGTTCATCTAATTAATTTATATGATGGGTGAATAACAATGAAAACAGAATCAAACAATTAGTGAAAAAAGGGAGCACAGCCACCTGCTGAATAAAAGACATCACAATTGCTTAGGGTAAACAGAACAAATATGGCTTAAGTATCATACTTCTTCATTTATTCCAAGCTAAACATTAGTGAGTGAGACATAGATTCAAATATGTGTTCCTTAACTGATGTGCATTTTAAACAGAGTCATGTTTCTTTGAAAATGAAAGAAAGTTATTAGCCCTCCCAGAAACAATACAGGCACTTCTGTAGTTAATAGTATGTTCAGCACTACAACCAATAATTTCCATATTATGGCACCTAACATATTAATTACCTCAAATGACTGCTATATAGTGTTGCAAAGCACTTATAAAATGCTGTTAGAACAGATTTCAATGATAACAATTTATTTGATGCAAACTATTTTTTCAGTTTTAGCAAGATTATCTACTTGAGCTTGGTCATTCATAAAGCAAATGTAGCATAATTAATTGATAGACTATATTTTTTGTTACTTTGCTAAACTAATAATAACAGTTTCATAAATTCATTCAACAGATACTAATAATGTATGGTTCTAAAGAATTTTTTCATGTCAGTAAAATGTATATTACTAACTGACTTATGACGTTATTTCAGATTATTGACATTATGCTAAATTTATCTTATAGGAACAATTTGGTTACCTGATTTGGGTTCAGAACAATACTAAATGTTGTTTTATGTAATTTAAGAATTTTTTCAGGAAGATAGAGTACATTTCTGGTTGATGAAGACTCATACACAAAGTTGCTGAAACTTGAGTTCTGGGACTTCTGTTGGTACTGATATCTGCAAATTGGTGCTGCAGTCTGTAAATAACATTCACGAAGTTTTGTTTTAATGGGAAGTCAGTGTTATACTACAAAAATAAATAATGTTCATTAAAACATTAAATTAAGTTGCTGTCATTTCTGAACAGAGTATTTATCAGTAATGTCAAGTTTTGTAATGATGAAGAAATGTTTATAAACAGACAAGAGCCCCATTTGAATGTAAATTTGTGATAATTATAGAGTATTATTTTTTATTAATGACAGTTTCTGTTTGTTCAGTAAAAAAACTCAGAGTACATATATTGTTCACAGAGAGCATTTTGTGTAGTTTTAAAAAACAGTTACATTTACAAAAAAATTCTATGGAAATTTCATAAGCTTCATGATGCTTCATGAATGAATGTGAAATAAACAAACAAGATTTTAGAAAGCAAACTTGTGTCACTACTTCATGATAAAGTCTTTCAAGCAGTTCCACATATAACACAAAGAAGCTCACTGGTCTGTACACAGTTCTTACAATACATCATTAGTAGTATATCAGGCACAAAATACTTATTTACCTAGTTATTTGACTGAAGTGAATGTACTTACTTCATATGTTTTGTCATACATCTATGAAGTTGACAGAAATTCATCAGTACAATCTTAAAATTTTTCAGAGGCACTGGGTCAGGTTCTTTACAGAAATTGATTGATGTCAAGACTTGTAATTTTATAATCTACTTTCTTATGACTAGACAATGTTTGTTTAGTTTTATGAATTAAGCAACCTTTACATATTTGAAATTGACAACAGATGTATCACTTCAGTAGTAGCTCTTGACTATAGTTTCTGTCTTCAGCAACAGTTGTTTGCAGCATTGTTCTGGGGTCACTTTGATCATCACACATCTACTAGATAAGCATCAAGAAGTCTTAAGGAAATAGTGTTCAGCAGTTTGTACAGCTGTTAATTAATGATTTTTCATCACTGTGACCTTTAATGAAAAGCCATACAACAGTGGTTGTTTATTTGAAGACAAACAGTTGATGATGGTAACTTTTACAAGCCAACACCATAATCCTAAGAGTCAACATTGGTTTAGAGAAATCAACAACAGTTTGTGAGACTAAGTGAGGTTATTCAACTATGTTTCAATATGTGATACAGCACTGCATGTGTGATGTAGAATAGTTACTGCTTGTCTTCACATCTTATGTACAGTATGTCAATCAGTTTGATCTAGTCAACATTACATTGCAGTCTTTATGTGAATAATACAATGACCACAGTAGACTATTTACACTGCATCATACAGAAAATAAGACATCACTTTATTTTTAATAGTTTTTAGAGATGTTTCATGAATAACATTGAAGCATCCTTGTACTGATTAAAGTGATGGACTGAAGCACTAGAAAAATGCTTCTGAATTGCTTCATTCTCTTTTTTTCTTCTCTGTTGTATTGTGCCATAATAAGGCAAAGTGTGCATTAAGAAACTGTGCTTCGATCCCGTATTTAGTTTCTGTAGCAGAACCATATTTTTGCAGAACACTTGAAAAAATATCACAGTCTTCTGTTCACCTATCTGTGAAGAGATTTTTTGGTTGTTGAGCTTTAGGCAGCTGAGTAACATTACAGTTAGGTATCTAGTCGATGTGATATAGTGCAAATGTGTATTGTTAATGTTGTAAATGTATGTAATTCAGTGTTTGTTCCCTTTTCAGGCATTGTCTTGCGTTTATTTACAGAGAAAACGAGATACGTCTTATTGTACTGAATTAATTCTTATATATCGTTCATTACACATACTCACTCATGACACTATATTTACGCTGTAGTACTGCCAGCACATAAATTTCTAAAGGTGTCCATTGATTTAATACTATTTAATGTAACTGTGTTGGTAATTTTAAGATAACTTCTTTATCATACACCGAAAGTCACTGGTAATTTTAAGAGAAATTTTCAGCCAAGTTAACATTTTGTGGTAGATAAAGTGGATTTATCTATTTTACATATACTTGGACGGATACTCCAAATAACTGCACCTTTGTTAAGTGCTATATGGCGCTGAAACTATTCTAAAAACGAGAATACAGGATCCAGTTGTCCCTCTGCAGCTTCAGTTTATAATTTGTGATTTTTTGTTCTTTGGATTTTAAAGAAAGATATTGTAGTTGAGCTTAGAATACATTTTTGGGACTTGTGAAGAGATAGAGAGTATAGGTATGTGATGTTGGCTATTTAACATTTTATTCTGTAGTGACTTACATTGTATATCACAGTTACCTAACATGTCTAAAAAATGGCAACCATGATAATACAGCCATCGTAGAATGTACAGTGTGTATCCCTACAGGCACGACAACTACAGTAATGTCATAGCATCACAACTGTGCCCTTAGTCGCTCATTTTATACACAAGACGATCTGCTGTTATTATGACTCATTTCATCCCAGTATTAAGTGGCTTAACATGGTGGCAGTTTGTATATACAATCGCTGTAGAGATTTAGTATAGTTTGTCCAACTTTAATCTTGTCTTGAAAACCAGTACTGTTTGTTGTAGAAAATTTGTCCTTCTAATTGCTCTCATTCTAGTATTAGTGGCAACAGTTTTATTCATCTGTGAATCACTTTCACAGTGATGTTCGACATGTCGTTGTATCACAGCTTTAGAACAGAAAACCTAATTTATATATACAGACAGTAACATTCTTATGGGTCTCTTTTGATAAGGGTGGTGGCCTTGCATTATAAACCATACTGGCTTTCACTTGAAGTAGATTTAGAGAAACAGTGGGGACTGAAGCCAGGATGAATGGATGGAGAGTCAAGTCTCCATCGCCCCTCCCACTACCTCAAATACATTGCTAGTAATTGAAAACAGCACAAACTAACCAAATTCATCACTAGTGTACCATACTGTTTTGCCTATGCATTCTCCCAAAGATGTTCTTATGCAAAAAGCTACTGCTACACAGTTAATTCATTTCTCAAAAGCAGTCAACGCAAACATTACATACACTACAAACGCACTACAGCCTGTCATTAGGACTGTGACTATGATGGCTGGTTTCTATTTCATGTCCCAAAAATTAACAGGAAGATGTTTAAAGTTAGCATTGCTCCATAATGTGTGCGACATGAGTGTTCAGAAAGACTTCTCATTCCTCAATAAAGGTAACATTTTGATATATTTCACCTTCTCAATATTTGTGTGTGTATAAGTGTGTGATGGATGAAGAGTTTAATTTGGACACCATCTGTAATTTTGTCAGGTATGGAGTAACTCCTTATTTCCTTTTGGATATGGGGTAGTAATTACTGCTTATCATATGCACTGAATAGAGTATTTGGGCAAGATGAAATAGTCATGAACTGATACTGAAATATTTTTTTACGCACTAATTTTTTACATAGTCTTGGATAGTCTTATTTGTACAGGTTCACAGTGAGTATATTTCAGCCCTGAAATGCCATTCTGGAAAAACTATAAATATCAAGTTATAGCTACCATAACCACTTCATCGTAGGTAAAACACTTTGCATTTGCAGTAATTTTAGATGAGAATTTTGGTGTACTTGAGATGTCATTACTTTTGACGAACAGGGAAAATGTCCCGACTGATTGTAACTTGAATCCCTTCAATTTTCTTAAACGTAGTTTAATATGCAAGTGTAATTTAAGACACAGATTATGTTTTTTATTTCGTAAAATAGGTGTCTCATCCTGTATTTTTACATCCAGGTGTTTAAATGAGGTACACTATTGCAGTGAAATGTATA
Source organism: Schistocerca nitens (assembly GCF_023898315.1). NCBI lineage: Eukaryota > Metazoa > Arthropoda > Insecta > Orthoptera > Acrididae > Schistocerca > Schistocerca nitens. Next base: position 81,709,139 of record NC_064615.1, read on the forward strand.
GCAGTACTGTGAGCATTTACATGCCGGCACTAAACTCGAGTTACATTATTTTTCTGGCTAAGGTGTTTTACGCTGAACGCCATTGCACTCTGTCTCTTTCCCTTTCTCGTTCTCTTTCTTTCTTTCTCTCTCTCCCTCTCTCACTCTCTCTATCGCTCCCTCTCTCACTCTCTCTCTCCCTCTCTCTCTCTCTCCCTCTCTCTCTCTCTCTCTCTCTCTCTCTCTCTCTCTCTCTCTCTCTCTCTCTATATATATATATATATATATATATATATATATATATATATATATATATATATATATGTTATGATAAAAGGATTTGTCTGAAGTCAGTTTTATGTTTTGCTGCACTTTGCACTTCATAAAGAAAGTGGCAAAAATTTTTATGGTTAAATACTTTACGCCTTTCTCTTTCTAACACAGTATTTTATAGTGCTGTTTTGTTCACTACAAATTTCGTGAGCGGTTAAATGTTCTTTGAGGCTTTTGTCTGTGTGCCTGTCTGCAGAGAACCACCTGCAAGGAATTCTAGAGTCGACACCATGTATCCTCTCTACAATACACTTTCTTCCACAGTGGATATTTGGCTCACAATAGGTTGTCATAAGAGATTATTTAGTGAAAATAAAAAACTAAAAATATGTCTCCAAAATTGTTTCATGTATTGTTTTTTCTCATGCTTTATTTCTAGAGGATTGGTCAGGTCTTGTGCGACATACAGTTGGCTGTATTGTGTTGTACTAACTTCCGTGACAGCACGTTTTCAGAAATTCTATTCATAATTTTCAACAAAGTGTTGTTTAAATTTTTAAGTGTTGAAGTTCCTACAATAGGCTTGAATATAGTAACTGCATCGTCAGCAAGAAGAAGTGTTTCACCTTTTTAGGGTTTACTATCACAGATTATTTACACATAACAGGAATGGACCCAGTATCGATTTCTGTGGTACATCCATACAGATTAGCATTTCCCTGAAGAAGCAGTTTCTGTCGATACACTCTCTTGGTTTTTTTTTAACGTGATCCCCTGCATTTTCCTGGTTATATAGGGTAAGAAATTACCTGATAACGTAATATTCCAGTTCCTGTAAGAGCATAATGTGAACTACAAAATCAAAAACCCAATTAGTCGATATTTAACCACTAAAATTTTGCATGATCTGTTCGGGATTGGAAAAATGGCACAAACAGTTAAGTTTATTCTCGAAACAGTCTGAATTACATTTTCCACATTTGCCTTTGATCAGATTTCAAGAGATTTAAAACCTATACTGGACAAATATTTATCAAGGTTACCCATTCATTTAAAATATATAGTGCTCTGTGTGTCAGAAGGATATTACATCAGTTGTTTGACACACCTTCTCGTATAGTTTTAGTTTTAATTTTGGGCAATCTTTGGAGAGGAACATTATCAAGTGAATTGTAGCAATATTGAATAGGTTCAGATTTCGTAACTGTTGAAAATTAAGGAGAGCAGTCGTTATTTACGTTGAGTATCTTTGGATGAATTTTCGTTGGAGATAAACTGCCTGAAAAAACAATATGGTGATTAACGACAGCTGATTTGCTACACTGCGCAGCTTGACTGTAGTTTTTCGGCGGTTTTCTGCACTCGTGGGCGAATCTGCGTTGATCCTTAATGTCCAACTTCAAAATACGGAACAAATCAGTTAATTTCAAACTGAATCAAGGGATTAATTGAATATTCTAGTTGTATGATGTCCAAAATGAGGTTCATGTGACACGTCTGTAGACTGGTTGTACTTCGGAGCAAGCAAGGGATGTGGCAACGACATTGGTGCCACTACCTTGAAAAACAACAGTCAATCATCTGTAATATTTTCCTGATAGACATTACCACCGTTCACTTGTTGTCAAGACGGAACATGACCCGTCACAAGGGGCTTTCAGAGATGCATTTCATCCAAGTTTCAGCGGGATGTAGTGCACGGGGAGGCGAATGAATACACACAAAGAAAAGTTTCGCCATAGGTGTTACCCTACTAGAAGAAATTCGTCATCATGAATATAAACTTACGAGAAACTTTATCATTCAAAGCATAGAGACTCTCGACAAACAGTCTTTCACATTGTAGAGATTGAGAATGATGTTGCGTCATCTGCAAAACGATTCATCATTAAGCACCTGCAATGACACGCACGCATCGAAAAGTACAACCTGGAGAGTACACGCTTAGAAGCATTTACGTAAGTATCATACAAAATGTGCTTATAGATTTGTAACAATAGATCCATTCGGTCATTTGACTATCTATGCATCCACTGGAACTGGTGATCGTCGCTTTGAACGGCTCTGACCTTTGGTTTCGTATCTCAAAGCAAATCTACTTATTTATTAAAAGCTGTATACTCAGGAGTTTATTTACTTCGTCTTGTCTATGCCAATGAATAGGTAGCTGACAATCTAAGTTGGCTGACATGTTAGATACAGTACTACCAAGATGTTGACCATGCAAGAATCAATATGCCTAGACATGTCACTGTTGATACGATATTCCTTCTCCTTCATGTTTACATGACTGATTTGGTAACCGATAGTTCAAGTTGGTAGAGACGTTAGATAAAGCACTACCAGCCAGCACGGTGACCATCGAAGCATCAGCAAGTCCAGACAAGTCATTACGTAATACACTGTTTCCTCTCTTCCTGGGGAAGTACCACTTGCTACTATAACTAGCTTTTTTATGTAGTGGCATACTAAAAGAGAAAAGCGAATCTAAAATTGACATGGGAAAGTGTAATTTTTCCGTAAGTTTATCAACTTTCTTGTCTGTAGACAATAATTATCCACAAAAATTTACCAGCTCTTAAAAATAATGGAAATAGCAATTTCAACACTGTTGAACTCAAAACGTCGAAGAAAAAGTATATTACTGAAATAAAATTCTTTTGAGTGCTAGGCCACGTAATTATGAAATACTGAAACAAATACTGAGGTGACGTTTCGGCCTTCTATGAAACGGCTATCCTCAGGAGGACTAACTGTTTTCAAGTTTCATAACGACGCGGTCTAACAAACAAAATTATTTTATTCTAATTTATACTAGTCGTGGAAGCCTTTATGTTACTTTGTTACTTTACTTTGTCTGAAATAGACAATTGGTGCTAAAACACATGAGAAAAATAAAGGATATATGCTGTACTTTTTATAGTAGCGCTAACAAGATTAATGAACAGTTGTTGATCCAAATTTAGATAATCACAGAATAATCAGAGCTTGTAATTTGGGCCAATACTGCACTCGAGCTCGTCTGCAATGTGTCATTTGCACCTACTATTGTTGACTGTTCGACCTGGAGAAGTGGACGATCGTCTCAATAAAACGATCTCACAGGGAGGGCGTCACAAGGCACCTCCGTAAACAGTAAACTGGCGCAAGAACGTGTACTCACCACGCTGAAATTGTGGAAGTCGCCACCCAAGCTCTCAGAAAGGAGAAATTGTGACACCATTACAGTACTGCTTGGACTCTGGAGTTGCTAATATGACGGAAAAACCAGAGCAGTGACGTCACGAATGACCAACAGTGACGGTCCACGCGTCGATTGGGGAGGGGCAAAACTGCTACCATTCAGAAACGTAGCATACCAGTCCACCTAACATACATACCGCCAAATTTAGATACCTACTCTCAGTAGTCACGCCCCACTAGCCACCTGGGGAGGTCTGCGACCATATGAGCCAAGATAAGGTCACAAGCTGCCATCACTACACTCCGTCTTCACTAGCCCCAAGTCATCCCCTGTGCTGAGTCTGGATGCGGCTGCTGACCTGCCTCTTCACCACTCATGGGTCATCTACTGGGTGACTGTCTTCTGACCCGAATCGCCTTCTTAGTGGACCAGGGTTCGAGCATGGGTTGTTTGGCTGCCCAGCCATCACCTCTCGAGCAGGTGAAGTCTATCGCTGTTCATTGTCCCGTATGGGCATACATTGTTGCTGCCCACCATCAGTACACGCCACCGCCGTAATCCATCCTTGGGGCTACGGTTTAACAGCGAATGGCCAAGTACACTTAGTGCTGAGCGACTGGGGGGTGCAGTGCGCTAACTGATGTACGATGCAGAGCATTCCACTCTGCTCCTGAAATAGTGTTAGAGCCGCCATGCTCAAGGCAGCACCTTGCTATCTGCTGGCATCGCCTGGGGAAAGACATAGCGCTGTCTGCCCGTCGGGCTGTTGGTGACGCCAGCACACGTCTCCAGCCGAGGCCAGCATATGTCACAGAGAGCACCAACCAACTTATCTGCTGTTACAGATCATTATGACATAAAGGGATTTTTCCAACCTGTACTGTTTGCATGACATGTCATCACCTACACGTGACACCACACCATTTCAGACATACTGATCACAACTAGCCTCACCACACACTGTAGCACTCGCTCACCCCGGCCACAACACTACTGACAAAACAGCTTGTAAATTAATCAGAAAGGGAAAAAAGCTGTTCCACTTTTAGTGTGTACCGATTCTCACTAATCCAAGCTGTCCCCTTTGTGGGACATCATCTCACTCTAAATTGAAAGTGCCGTCAATTTCTAATCATTTTGTACGAAATCCTGAGGGGGGGGATGAGGGATGTTTCAGCAGTGTTAACTTCTCAAGGAAGTGATCCGCTCAAGTTTGGTAATTTTATAAACAGTGCTTGTTTTTAAATTTATAGAGACAGTTATCAAAGAGTATGACAGACATAATACAGCAATGCTACTTTAAGGGGGGTAGGACGTCAAACGGGCCGACTTGTAGCAGGAGAGGCACCACAGGACATTTTCATTTCCACTGTCCATACATTTACAAGTAAATTCATAAAACTTTGTCAGCATGACCAGGAAGGATTCAGCATTCACACTAGTAGCAGCGGAAGTTCAAAAACATAACAAAATAATTTTTTTACATGTGATATTTCACCATTTTTTCACTTACTATTGGCTGCATTTGTTGCTATAGGTACAGTTTTTTTCATAAGTAAGAGAGACTGCTCGATTAATTTTGCACAGTATACAAACCATACTTACAGGTGTCTGAAACTCTAGAATCTATTCAATTTATGAAAAAATGAATGATCTGTTACGTTTTAAACTTTATGGTTAGAAAAAAATCAAATTTTGTAGTTAATTATCTCAATTTTTACCACAGTTTTTAATAGATTTGGAAAATTGTAGAGTTTCATACACCTGTTAGCATGGTTCGTATGTTGTGCAAAATTCATCAGAGAATCTGTCTTACTTGTGAAGAAAAATGTACCTATAGCAACAAATGCAGCCAACAGTAAGTGAAAAAATGGTGAAATTTCATATCTAAAAAAATGTATTTTGTTATGTTTTTGCACTTCCACTGCTACGAGTGTGAATCCTGAATCCTTCCTGGTCATGCTGACAAAGTTTTATGAATTTGTTTGTAAAAGTATAGACAGTAGAAAATAAAATGTCCTGTGGTGCCTCTCCTGCTCCAAGTCGGCCCGTTTGACGTCCTACCCCCCTTAAGCCAACCGACCCAACAGCAGGTTACCGAAGATGGTTGCTTGAAATTAATGAATAACTTCGTAAGTGTACATTAGCTCTGGGTCGTGAAGTGTTGTAGCAACTGCATTAAGCTGTAGAGAGCACTGTACTTCAAAAACGCACTAGAAAAAATGGTTCAAATGGCTCTGAGCACTATGGGACTCAACATCGTAGGTCATAAGTCCCCTAGAACTTAGAACTACTTAAACCTAACTAACCTAAGGACATCACACACACCCATGCCCAAGGCAGGATTCGAACCTGCGACCGTAGCAGTCCCGCGGTTCCGGACTGCAGCGCCAGAACCGCTAGACCACCGCGGCCGGCAAAACGCACTAGAACAAGCTGTCCTGGTGAAAACGGTCGTTTCAGTATTGTAGGTAAATAACGCAAGAGAAACCGTGGTCGGCGTTCTGTCATTCCTCGCGGCGCTTCTTTGACGGTAGGTGTTCCGGCGGCATTACGCCAGGTACACGCGAAAGTATAAGATGTACCGGCCCTTCGAACGGCTATCCCCCCTCCCCGTACCTCCTCGAAGCCCCACTCTACAGAAGGGTGAAAGCACAAAACGCAAAGCGATGCGGAGCAGGTAGGCAGCATGTGCGAGAAAGAAGGCAAAAGAGCGAGCAGAAAGACGGCCGCAGGCGGAGAGTGTATGGGGTCGGGAGGGTGGGGGGTGCTGGGAGAGGGGGTAGGGGGAGAGGTCTGTGCCGATAGCGCTGGCGGCTGTCAGCTCCAGCGCCGCTCGCGTGCGTGAGTCTGTGTGCGTGTGTGGGCGTGTGCGTAGTGCGTAGGCGGCCTGCAGACGCCGCCGCCGGGATTCGATAACAATTAATGCAACAGCGCGGCAGCCCCTCAGCTGCGCCGGATAAGCCGACGCTACTACGCCACGCCCAGAAACAGGTCCCCCCTTCCCCTCTTCTTCCCCTTTTTTTTCTATCTTGACTTTTTTATTCCTCCGTATATATTTGTTATAGCATCAGTATTTATTGGGAAAACCTCTGTATGAAAAGCCCTGCGTACATATATCCATATATCGCTTCGATTCCGAATCCTTTGAGAGATATTTACTATCTGTATCTTCGTGCGCGGCCAGCGGCGCTTTTTATTGTGAAAAAAAAAAAAAAAAAAAGAAACCGTAGTCTTTTTTTCTGCCCCGTAGCTAATGTGCGTCTGGCACTTTAGTGAAGTTCCTGCAGTAAGAACTAAGTGACGTTTGCGGCTACACAGCTCGAAATATTCCGTTTATTTAGTGGGTACCGAAAGCATACGTGTAAACATTTGAAGTCTTCGCTACCCTTTCAGATTCACGGATTTCGTTTCCGAATCATCTATGGACACTCGGCGAAAGGACTGTATTTCATTTGCGGTACATTTTAATGCACTCTCGTTCGATGAGAAACATAACACTCTGATGAAATTTCTAGCAAAATTTGTACCGACCTTTCTTCCGACTTAAATATTTATTCGTCCATCACATATTTTTCAAGCTGTTAGTAGTGACATAATCAGATGGTGTATAATTTAGATACTGTTGTGTTCTAGAGTTCATGCTATCGAAAAGTGCAATTATGTAGAAATGAAAGGAAATCACACACCTTCGTGTCACTCTTTATGTGGCTGCGTACATACCATTTACAAGATTGTAGATAACTACTTATTTCAGCAGGAAAAAGCCTTTCTGCATCTAGAGGAGTGTTTCCCAACTTTTCTGAGGCCATTACCCCTGAGTGCAGTCAGATATTAACTAGTTGCCCTACCTCCAACGTCATCAACGTTAATCAACAACTAACATTAAAAATAAAAAGGAATTTTGTGTGCACACTTTTATCTTTAGAATGACAGTAGTTTCTGTAGGTTTTTATTATATAATGAACTAACGTTCTGCTTATTTCTAACGACCTCTTTTTATAGAATGATAATGCACTTACCGGTGCAAATTCCTCTTCAGAAAAGGTAGGTAACTATCCACATTGAGGGTAGACACTTGTTACAAGATGTGCTTTTAAAAGCAACCGACTTAAAATATGTGCGCTAAATTTATTGTCTGTAAATTACTTTAAAAAAAAGTTCAAATGTTTGTGAAATCTTATGGGACTTATCCGCTAAGGTCATCGGTCCCTAAGCTCACACACTACTTAACCTAAATTACCCTAAGGACAAACACACACATTCATGCCCGAGGGAGGACTCGAACCTCGGCCGGGACCAACCGCACAGCCATGACTGCAGCGCCTGAGACCACTCGGCTAATCCCGCCCGGCCAAATTACTTCATTACTGGACTCCTGACATCTGAACTGGTAGAAATTGGAAGACCTTATGCTGCCAATGCATTATGTCTGAGCACTGCTACTAACAATGGTAATGCTGTGTAGGCCCTACAGCAATTTAGTGACCATTACGTAGTTACTGTTGCGTTGTGCCGTCAATTGGGTGGGTTATCTGTTGCCAAATAAATAATGAAGCAGTTTATGGCCAACTGCGGGAACTATTTCCATCTCGGAGAAGTCTTTCTAATGAGATATTAAAACGTATGTCATACGTATGTATCAATTTTCCTGTCATAGATGAATAGCACAAAGCAAACTGTTCGACTACCCTGGTTGGGAACTACTGATCTAGAGAGTTGTCATACATTCGTGTTGTTCCTCACACAGTAAATAATATGAATCGATCTCCGACGAGGAAATTACGAAGGCTGTTCAGGGACTTTATCTGATTATTTAAGCATAAGCGACCCGGGACCTACCGTGTCTCTTAACACAGCAACTGCATTTCTTTTCGTTTCTTACCCTCATTTATCTTTGTACCTTCATTGTCCGATAAAGTAAGGTAAGGTAAGGTTCCGCCTTCTGGGCCAATTGAGGTGACCCGGGTCTGACCGACCGCCATGTCGCCCTCTGTCAATGGCTTCATTGGATGCGGTATAGAGGGGCATGTCCTCAGCACGCGGCTCTCCCGGTCGTAGTCAGGTTCCTAGACGGTCGTCGGCCGGTGTGGCCGACCGGTTCTAGGCGCTTCAGTCTGGAACTGCGCGACCGCTACGGTCGCAGGTTCGAATCCTGACTCGGGCATGGCTGTGTGTGATGTCCTTAGGTTAGTTAGGTTTAAGTAGTTCTAAGTTTTAGGGGACTGATGACCTCAGATGTTGACTGCCATAGTGCTCAGAGCCGTGTGAACCATTTGAACCTAGACCGTCCAGCCGCTACTGTTCCGTCAAGTAGCTCCTCAGTTGGCGTCAAGAGGGTGAGTATACCCCGCACCGGTCCTCGTACCAATGAAAAATGCTCGGCAGTATCTGGTATCGAACCAAGGTCCCACGCATGGCAGACAGTCGTGTTGAGCACTCAGCTATGGACCCAGGTACCTTCACTGTTCTGAAAATATTTACACATCTGTGCAAAAGTCGTGCGTATGCAATATGTATCTCGTTTGGAAACGAACTTGTTCCGTTTCATAACAAAATGGTTCGAATGGCTCTCAGCACTATGGGACTTAAGATGTGAGGTCATAAGTCCCCTAGAACTTAGAACTACTTAAACCTAACTAACCTAAGGACATCACACACACCCATGCCCGAGGCGGGATTCGAACCCGCAGTCGTGTGTTTGTCCTTAGGATAATTTAGTTTAAGTAGTGTGTAAGCTTAGGGACTGATGATCTTAGCAGTTAAGTCGCATAAGATTTCACACACATTTGAACATTTTTACTTGTCATTTCAGAGCTATTGTATTACTTTATATCTAGCGTTGAACGTTTAGGTGGTTGCGTACTACAGCTTTTTGTACTGTTGTGAAGGCATTTTCGCAAGAAACAAAGGTGAGTGGGTAACAAAGAGAAGAAATCGCATTACGAATTACTCTGTGGCATACTAGCCGAGAATGTGAGTCTCTTACACCATAATACTCACAAAACATCTTTGCACCATCTCAGAAACTTTGTAAGTGAAATTCAGGCTCATCTTGTATATCCATGGGGGCGATTATCGAAGAGGTTCGATATTGCAGTGCCTGTTTTATCCTGAATTACGATGCAAAGTTCCTCTGGACATGCCGCGTTATCGTCTTTATCCGCCGACACCAGGCAAGCAACTTTCAAGGAAAATGTCTCACCTTTAGGGGAGTGCACGTAATGGATGTACGAGACAGGTTGTAGGCGCGTATTTGACGACATTTGGAAGCTTAGATCTGGCCGTCAGTCGCCAAAGGATAGCCCAATGGTAAGGCGACCGCTCGCATTAAGCGGAAATGCAGCGTTTGAGCCACGGTCCAGCACAAATATTCATTGTCGTCATTCCATTCTACAGCTGATGGTAGTCCTTATTCGCTGTGCACAGTATTTTTCTTTGTGCCATTTAGATTCACCAGAGAAAGGGGAAGAGCATTTTCTCGTTTTCTATTGCATTTGTGAAGATCTCCACTGTCGTCACCGAACGACGTGGGGCAATGGTGAGACAGAGAACCCGTGACTGGGGACTGGGGTTCAGGCCGCTATCCGGACATCCTCATGCGGCCTTACCTCGGTTTCCCCGGAATACTCAAGACAAATACCGAGACAGTTCCTTTGAAACGCCGCCGATCTCCTTTCCTAGCCAAGTCCGACCAAAGCTTGTGCTCTGTCCTTACTGACCTCTTCATCGACAAACCCTACTGATTCTTCCTTTGCTGTTCAGAAAACATTTCGTCAGTTAACATTATTAACTGTTTACATACATTTCTAGCGGATGCAATAACCTGAAATCTAATGAGTTTCTTTTGTGAGATAAATACTGGAGTTGGAGAAAACTGTGGAAACACGGAGAGAAGTGCACGCTTGAGCATAAATGCAGATGCCAGCCCAGCCCGCTTTGTTTTATTTGACCACGAACAGCACCTGTGCAGTGCCCTCAATATCTTGCAAGTCTCACTGATGGTCAGAACAGTGTTCTGTGTAGTTTTGATGCATTTATCAGAGCTAAGTGAATTCGACGTGGGAGATATTTGGTGCTCGTATGATGGCCGTTTTCGAAATCAAGATAGCCAAAGATCTCATGTCTCAAGGGGCATCGTACCGAATATTTATACCGCATACGGAGAAAGCGCAGAAACATTATCCACTAAGTCACAACACGGACGAAAGTTTGTGTTGAGTGAATTATTGTGTATTTCAACTTTCTGCTACCAGTCACTTTTTATTTTATGATAAATCTAACATAATGCAACGCGTTTCGAACATGTTCTGTTCATCTTCAGGCGTTTATACATACATACATATAGAGAAATGTCAGTTAAAAATAAACAGTCTTAAACTAGATTAATATAGAACTTTTTGTCCATTGTTTTTTTTTTCTACTGTAGCTGCTGGCGTGGCATTTGGGGGGAAGGAGGGGGCAGTGTATGGCTAGAAATCGAAATCATTGATGTCTTCTGCTGGTTTTCTTCCCTGTGGTTGACTATGTATATCACAGCAATTTCATCGACTTCCTGCTTCACTTGCATCACTGGTGTAATGGCGGAGCTGTTGATTGTCATTACACTATTGCACATTATATTTTGTCACTGATTGCCAACGTAATTGACTGCACAAATTGCTTCGGTGTTATATGTGTATAACATCGGAGCAATTTGTGCAGTGAATTACGTTGGCAATCAGTGACAAAATATAATGTGCTATAGTGTAATGTTATATGTGTATAACATCGAAGCAATTTGTGCAGTGAATTACGTTGGCTATCAGTGGCAAAATGTAATGTGCAATAGTGTAATGTCAATCAACAGCTCCGCCATTACACCAGTGATGTAAGTCAAGCAGCAAGATGATGAAATTGCTGTGATATACATAGTCAACCACAGGGAAGATAACCAGCAGAAGACATCAATGATTTCGATTTCTAGCCATACACTGCCCCCTCCTTCCCCCCAAATACCACAGCAGCAACTACAGTAGAAAAAAAAAAGACAATAAGTTCTAGATTATTCTAGTTTAAGACTGTTTATTTTTAACTGACATTTCTCTATATGTATGTACGTATAAACGCCTGAAGATGAACAGAACATGTTCGAAACGCGTTACATTGTGTTAGATTACGCATTAAATAAAAAGTGACTGGTAGTAGAAACTTCAAATAAATAATTATCCCACACAGTCACGGTGCACAAACATAGCCATTATGGCTGAAAATAATTGTGTTGAGTGATTGTGACATACGGTCATATAAGAGGATTGTGACGTAAAAAAAAGGAGATGACAGCTGCAAAGGTCACTGCAGAACAGAATTTCGCATTCGGGAATCCTGTCAGCACCAAAGGGAAGCTCCACAATCAGGGAACTGCATGGCGAACTGGAATTCCGAAACCAGTCAGCGTGATGAAAATGCCCGTATCAGGAAAACGCAGTGCCGAAACCATAAAATTTGGATTATATGGCACTGGAAGAATCTCATTTGCTTGGATAAGTCTTGCTTACACTGTTTCCAACTTTTGGCGGAGTCCCAAGAGTGAAAGAGGGCACTTGCACGGCCGCATCGTGGTATTCCATGGTCCACATTGATACTCTGGCAGATCGCATTAGCTCTCAAGGATAATGTGACCATTTCGGCTGACCATGTCTATCCCATTGTTCAGTGTTCGTTCCCCAGTGCCAACGCTGAGTACCAAGACGACAAGGCCCCTGTTGATACAGCTCGCAACGTTCAGGACTGCTTTTGTGAGCACGAGGACGAATTGTCTCGCATCTCCCCTGGCTGCCGAAGTCCCCAGATCTCAACATTACTGAGGGCTTGTAGTCTACTTTGGAGAGAAGAGCTCATGATCGCTATACACCTCCATTATCTTTACCTTAAATTGACTATTTCGCAGACAAATGGTATAAGATGAGGGGCTTGTTTATATCCACTGCGAGACGACTAGAGGCTGTTCCGAACGGCAAGGGTTTCCTACACCGCAAGAGGCATGGTGGTTTTGGTGTTTCCACATTTTTGTCCAATCCACGTACTTCTTGCGTAACAGAGAAGGAAACAAAAATTATTCTACATGGTTTCAAAGGCATCAATAAAGAAAAACTGTGAAACATGTGACTAATGTCCCCAAGTTCGGCAATAGTCTTATTCCGTAAGTGGCAAACTACATCATTTTCGTGTTCATTGTTTTAAAATTGCATCAGTTTCCCTTTTGTACATTATGTTGCGATGATGTATTACAGATGTTCGCTCATCGTAAAAAAAAACTGTTCATACTAATAAAAGTCAAAGTACTGAAGCAAAAAGACATACCAAGATTGAATTAGCTACTGGAGTCAGCATCAACACACTTATTGATGGTTTAAGTCGTTTAAAATGAGATTTTGCAAGTCATTGTAAAATGTGTGGAAGGAGGGAACTAGTGCATCAGTGGCCTATCATCAGCATCATTTGTATTCCATTCGCGAATTGTGTGTGGAAAATGACCGTATATCTCTTCATGTGTGAGAGTGATTACGTGGGACTCGTTATCCTTACAAATGCATACGCCCAGTTCGTAACTGAAATGACTTCGTGATCAACGAGTGTCTCTGCATCTAAACCGGTAACTGTATTCTGGAAATATGCTTACGGCGATTTGGGGGATACTTCTGATACCTGGTTAAATCGTCTCCCTTCCTGCTCTGTTCTTGAACAGTAAGCGGGAAGAAAAACTACAGACAAGTCTGAATATGAGCTCTAATTTCACTAATTTTACAGTTGCATCGGCAGCGATGTCACTATAATCATCGCACTGATGACAAAAGCAACAGCCCTGCCTCATCTTTAATTCTTAGATACAGAAAGAAAGACAGAAAAGATGTTTGTGGGAAATGAAAACAGGAATTTCGTAAAAAAAGCAGTTTACTTCTGGGTTACAAGTTTTCGTAAGAAATTCTAACCAATTATGAAGCAGTATTGAAATTTTTTGGGCTGTCAGCTGCCTGACACTGTCACCGTGAACCAATGTTTGGATTAGTTTCCTACTCACTGCGACCCTTTAGGAAGCCAGGGCTTTAGGCACTATGACTAAAGAAGACGAGTAGGAAGGTTTTCACTACCTACAGCTTCCTGTATGTGACGATGAAAAGAGAGAAACTTTGTATCAAAATGAAAGTGCTAGTTCAAGAATAACCGGAGAAGATTTTACCACCGAAATTCATAGAAGAAGCTGGCCGTCTTAAATTACAAAAGTTCGTTTCATAGAGTTCCGTTAGTGAATTCTGAGATCAAAAATTAACGTAAGTGAAGTATCACTGAAGCGATGGTGAATAGCACGCATGTTGTACAGAGACGCTGGCCTGATCTGTGCCTAGAAAGTTGAATTCGTCTCGTGCGAAGTATTTGTATTCTTTTTTACATGTACTGTGCCTGCCACCATAAAAATTTCGCTGATACGCTGCACTGTCGCAGTATCTTTTTCGTCACTTCCTGTTTCTTCCGTGTAATGTCCGACCAAAAACAGACCCTCGATGATGATGTATGGTTTGTGGGGCGCTCAACTGCGTAGTCATCAGCGCCCGTACAAAGTCCCAGTTGTTACACAGTCCAAATGTTTTACACAGTCCAGCCACTGTCACGAACGATGATAATGAGGATGAAATTATGAGGACAAACACACACCCAGTTCTCGGGAAGAGAAAATCTCCAACCCGGCCACGAATCGAACCCGGGACCCCGTGATCCAGAGGCATAAACGGTAGCCACAAGACAACGAGCTGCGGACTAAACAAACCGTGATACGACGTAGCTAATGAACGATGTCCTCTAATTAGGCTACCATGGTCATGGTACGAGATGCCGCTGTTGACTATGGGTTTAAGGAAACTGAACATCTACGGTCATCAGTCTCGTATTCACTTCCCAGGGCGAAGTCAGTGTACCTTATCCGTCTGTATGCAGAGCGAAATCTATGTGCAAAAGTGAGTAAGTTTTCCATATGTTTGCGTAGTGAGTATTAAGGCAGGACCTGGATAGCAGCCCAATGTTCACCTAGTGGGATGTGGGAAACCGCCTAAAAACCAATTTCAGACTGGCCAGCACACTGGCGCTAGTCGTTAATCCGCAGCGCGCATTCGAGTCAGTGTTGGCGCGCCTCCCCGTATCCAGAAAGTGGGCACTTTAACGCGCTCAACCGTGTGTTCGTGTACTCTACGAAATGTTTATCAAAGAGAGAGAGAGAGAGAGAGAGAGAGAGAGAGAGAGAGAGAGAGAGGGAGAGGGAGAGGGAGCAAGAAATTTATTTATTCGTCTTCCAACTCTGCTCTAGTAATTGTGCTTTCTTTCTTGTAGCAACTCCTACTGAACACCGATGATCATTTCTCAGAAGGTCTCACACTTACGTAGCAAGCCTGTTACCAGGTGTGAAGCTCTATTTTGAAACGTCTCTATCTCAGTGCGGTATTACCACATTGTAACAGTACCAAACTGACCAATCATACTCAGGAATCAGTCACAGGAGAATTTTTTAATCGATCGCCAACGCGGACTCCTCTGCTTTCCTTTATACTAAAATAGAGTTGTCGTTCCATCTGACCGATGTGACTCAGCGGTTTGCGATGCTGCTGTCAAGCATAAACCGACCTTCCCGTTTGTAGTTCAGTGTTTGATCAGATAGTGCAGCTAACATAGATTTTTCTTTCTGGGGAGAGAGAGATAAATAACTGTTTCTCCAGGAATCACTTCCCTCTAGCAGTGTTACTATTTTCCATTGTTGCATTTAATTGCTAGGCGTGTTAACGATCACATCTTAATTTAGTTCATTTATTGACAGATACGAACCTTCCTACCCTTACCTCTTGATACTTTACATCTATGCCTACCAGCGTAAATCTATATAAGTAGCTAAGCGAACTAAAACGTGTGGAAATAGACGTGTCTTTCTTCCCTAAATGGATGTTTAGTTCTACCGTGACGTGAACCTAATAAAACTGTAGATAAATTTCGGGTTACACAAAACAAATTTGCGTCTAGCTGCCGAGGACATCGGAATGAATAGTGATGTTCCGTCGCCCACTTTAATGGCTTCAGTCTATGAACGTACTTCAATGTGCATCTGTGACACTACATTAATTCATCATATTCAACAGTATAATTCATTTTATTTGTCTGCATGTATTGAACGTTATCAACTAGTTCAAAATGAAATAGTAGAACTCTTATTTTCTTCTAAGCGTGTGCGTGGCTATATTAAAGGAAAAGTAAGATTTCAAGTTGCACATTACTGTGGCTTACATTACTAACGAAACATACTTCGTTATCACAGTAAGTCGTATCAGTTTATTTATTATTAGCTGTTTGACTTGAATGTAACCCTATGCGGAAGTCTTAGAAATTTTTGCCTTTAAGTTCAACATCAATCAAAGCAAGATTTCCCCAAGATCTGTTTATGAATGAAATAATGAGTAACATTTGTTTTGCGTTACGTTGCATTAATACTTGTTCCATAGATCATGAATACGAAATTTCGTAATAATGTGGAACGTGCCATTTTAATATAAGGTGCGTGACAGCTATTATTCTGATTACACGCTTTTGTGCAATAAATGAATTAATTCTCTTAATGATGAATTGCACCAAAATATCATGCCATATAACAGCAGTGAATGAAAATAGGCGTATTAGCCTAATTTACTGATATGTTTTACACCGAAAATTGCAATAACGCTAATAGCATAAGTAGCTGAACTCAAACATTTCAGCTGATCATCAGTTTATTTCTTCCATTTCCATTTCTCATCAGTGCACGCACCCAAAAATTTGAGTACTCTGTCTTAGGAATAGACTTCTGTTCAAAGTATATTTATCAGTGGGATTATACCATTTACTGTACAGAACTCTATATACTTCGTTTTCCCACAATTTAGTGAGAGTCCATTTGCAGAGAAGCACTTAATAATTTTCTGAAAGACATTATTTACAATTTCTTCAGCTAATTCTTGTTTGTTGGATGTGTTTACTGTATTTGTATCACCATTCATGGATATAGAGTGGCAAGTCAGTATATTAAGAAGAATATTTACCACAAAAAATTTGGCCCTTCGGACGAGATGGAAATCAAGATAATGTATTGTAGTGAGCAGCATTTCCTACAGATATGACTCATAAACAAAAAAGTTGCATATCCTCTTCCCTACTTTCAAACTTTCTATAATTCGTAATTTATAAACGTCATATGCAACAAATAGTAACTGACAACCAGCAAGCTACTGAATTTTCACATATATGTCGAAGCAGTAGCTAGGTTTACAGCGCTGTAAGGACATACAGACACAGAATAAGCATTTCGAACATTCCTTCTTGCAGAATGTAAGAGAAAGGTGATGATATCTATTGAATAATAAATTATTATGACAGTGAGGAAACACGATTTATTTGGCCGTAAATAATTTCGAGTCGAAGTCCAGTTTCAAATGGCAAATATTTCACGTCACTTTACGTTTGTATTAAATGCATACACAACAATTCAATAAATCTGCTTGTTCCCAATAGAGTATATAATTTTTTCGAGAAATATATTTTGTCAGTTAAAAGTGGGCGTTGATGTAAAACTAGAGTAAAGTAGTTCATTATGTGAAACAGCGACTAGGATAACGGTATTTGTTGCTAAATTTCGAACATTAATGAATTCCCCCGTCACACGGACAAAAATTTAAGAGATTCCGTTATGTACTGATAATGTGACGAAGGATAAGAAGCAGCCTCAAGGAGCAGTTTCTTGCCACAACGAGACTGGACATTCCTGAGGCAGAGTCTCGCAGAAGACAAGATAGAGAGGCGAACTGCTACTACAGTCTTGCTGTCCTCACCCCCCCCCTCCCTCCCACCTTTCATCGTCTCACCCGTCTTCGCGCCAGTCTCCCACTCCTCGTCACAGCCACCCCCCCTCCCCCCCCCCCTCTTCCTCCAGCTCCAGATCGAGCTCCTTGGGAGGCTGGAGTCTCCCTCTTTCTTGCTGCAGCCGTCTTGGGCTCCACACCAGGTGCGCCGTCTCTATTGCATGTTAGTGCAGCTTTCTCTGCCGCTAAGCCAGAGATTTTAGTTTTATTTTCGTAGCTGATGGTTTTGTTTCTGAACTACGTTTCAAAAAATTGTGAGACGATTATTCCACATTGCCTTCGCTATAACTAACTTTAGAAGCAATCCTTGTAGGTATTTTCCACAAAAAGACATAGGATGTTCATATCCACTCGCAGTATCAAACGAATAGTAATCAAATTCATGATAAGTTCGTACTGATGTCGGTAATAACTACAGAGAAAATTTGTTTCTAATTGTGTCGAATCTCATCCAGTTACTGTAAGGCAGTTAGTGTTGCAGAGTAGAACTCTGATACCTATATTTCGTTAAGTGACGTTCTTTGCCTCCTTCTTTCTTTGTTGAGGCTGTCCGTGACAGACCGCGAAAGCGGTGCTCCCTCCATAACGCATAAGAATACGCGTAACTTAATAATTTCTTCCTATATCTAAACGGTATTTTTTGCAATTACATTTAGATCAAATGCAGTTTCAAGTATTTTAATAACCTATTATGTTATGCCGAATAAGCAGTTATATAGGTACTCAGAATTTTAATTCAATGGCTGTTTTCAGAGAAGGTCACATCTCAGTTTTGTATTTCCTTAACGAGTTCATTATCGTTTTCTGCAATTATTTACTACTTTCTCGATAAAAATTAAAATGTAGACAGTTTTTTTTATTATTCATTAAAGGATGAACAGTCTTTTACTTTTCAGTAACAGAGAGACATTGTTTGTTCCCGAGCGGTATTGCCAAAGCGCAGCAACGCGATTTACTTTCATAGTCCTATTTCCCTTCTCCGTCATGAACATCCACAATGCCTCTATATCTTCTGATGGCATGTCTAGTCGACAGTCAAGTACATGTCAGAAACAGCTGTCTCATTCAAGTTTTCGTGTACTCGACAATGTGAAACGCTACACCTGAGATATCCCTTGCGTTCTACCGTGAGATTAATTTAATTGGCGTATTCAGTGTGCAGCGCAAGTGCAAGTGTGCATGTTTTTCAAAATACGGCATAATCGTAATCATCCATAACAGACCAAGAGTCAACTGTCTGTATGTACCTGAACAGTAGGCACAGTAATCTTTCGGAATGAGGAAGTTGTGCAGAACAAAAAAATGAGAATTAGAAGCAAAATTCATTTTGTTTTTAATAATATGCATGGGTCTTTAAAACATAAAAGAGAAAATCTGTTAAGAAATAGCTTACGACGTCTGTCGGACTGTGATTTTAGTGCAGCAGAGTACTAATACCGAGGAAAAGACTCTCTCACAGTCGTAATACGTTAGTTACTGTATGTAAGAACATTAATACGGACGGCAGTGAAATGTGTAATGCAGTAAAGTCTAACAGTGAATGGTAGGACAATGTATGTGCGGTTGTGTAGTGTTATCGTGTAGAATGTGACATGATCAAATAATGGGAACTTCTGGTAGCGGAACGCTATTGTACTAGATTACAGCCAATGCACTCCGGCCCCAGATGCTGTAGTTGGCAGTCTTGTGTGCGTGAGGTGTGCTTGCTTGTGTGTGTGTGTGTGTGTGTGTTTCACTGACGAAGGCGGTGGCCGAAAGCTTTATGTGAGTGTCTTTTAAGTGTGCCTGTCTACATTGTAGAATGTGTGAGGAATAATTCGTGTCTTTACAAACTACTTAATTTATGTGTAGCTGACGCAACAAAAAATTATTTATCCAGGAGATAAAAATGATAGAATATACTGATGAATAAATGATAGTGATCTTTCAGCTGTATACAACATGTAGTTGCCAGTCACATTTGGGTATTAGGCTGAATCAGATTTGTTGTAACTACAGTGTACATGTCAGTAAAATTGTAGAGCAACGGCATCCAAGGAGCAGTGCCATGTTACTAACAGGATAATCAACGAATTTTACATCTTTAGTGCAGCTATTTGAAAACGGTATGGACATCAGAAGCTGGGCAAGAATGGCTACAAATATCAACAACATAGTATCGGACTCGATGAGTGATACAATTACTCACATTTCTGGAACGAAAACGAAGCCAAGTAATGAGAGCAGAACTTCAGACATCTTAGGGAATAACACAAAAGATAGTGATAAAAACGGAAAGGAACGGGTAAGCGGAATGGGAAGTAAGAGAACGCCAAACCGAAGTAACAGGTGAAAGGAGTAATCCAGCGGGTGCAAGGATCTCGGAGAGATTACGAAAGGGATCGAAGTGTGAATCTTATTTCACTGAAATGATAATGAACAATCCCAACCTTTCCGTAACGCTACCAAATTATTAATTCAATACGGTGCCTGCGGAAGGTACTAAGAAAACTGAATGAAAAACTGTTTTGATATACAGTGGAGTACTTCTTTCTTGTTAAGAAAAAATGGTTCTGTAACAAAATTAGGGAAATAACTTTTCTCCTGCAATTTTATCGCACCGGGAATGATACACCAAGATGCTGAACTTCTATACAAATTATTACCACATTATTACCAATTCATTACGGTGAAAGTGAAGGACATGAACAAAACCGAAAGAAAAACTGTTTTGATAAACGGTGGACTACTCCTTTCTTGTTAAGAAAAAAAAGGTTCTGTAAAAAATTAGGGAAATAACCTTCCTCTGCAAATTTACCGTACCGGGTATAGTTTACCAAATGCTGAACAGGTACACAGGTAAAGATGTACCGGAAAAGCTGTACATTTACGGAACGACATTCAGTATGTACAGCGAAAGTTCAAAAAAGGAGCAACAGCAGAAGAAGTCAAGAATCACTGCATTTCGTCACTATAATCAAAGAGTGCCCCAAATGTGGCTGAGTAATGAACGGATCCTAACAATAATTTCAACCATTTAAAAATGAAACAGTTAATTGAAAATATGTTATTATGACTGTGTGAATAAACCTAAGATAAGTAGCGTGAAGGATGTGATATGAATCGGCTAACATGTTAAACAGATACGAGTAGAACGAACACAGGCAGTATTTTTCCTTTAATAGTGATAAAAATGGATTGAAAATTTTAAGAGGAAGCTTGCGTCTGTACATATGTTTAAAAATTCTGAGAAATATGAGAAAGTATTTCTGAAACTGTCAGCTGCCATTAAATCTTAGATCGACTAAGCTACCACATACATATTTCAACGAACCACGTATCTGGCTACACCTATTTGCGGAATGACAGCTGTACACCTTCTAGGTGCAGAAAGCCTGGCACACGTCGTCAGTAGCTTGTGTAGTAAAATGAATGTTAAACATGAACGACCGCTATCAACAGTAGAAAGGAACAGCAAGAACAAAGTTAGGAAATAACGAAACAAACAGTTGAATAATGATGTGTTACATTTTTACCACTGTTTACTTTTTGTACAGGTACATATTTCGATCTTTAATGAGCTGTCTGAATGAAATTTATTGGAGTTGGAACAAAGCTCACTTAGAGGAGGATGAAGAACGAATCTGACCATGATATTTTTAAGGAACCGTTCTGGCATTTGGTCGAAGTGACTTGGGAAATCATGGAATATAGTCAGACCAAGGCTTCAATAGTCTCCTGCTGCAGTGAAGTCTATGAAAACTGTTTAAGAATTTTGTTTAATTCAAATAAATAAACACTGATAAAATAGCTCTAATAAATTGGATAAAAATCTACCAAGACAGAATCTAGTAAAATAAAATGTGGAATGGCAGAAAAATCAGTTTAACCGATAATCCAGAACGGATTTTAACTGTAAAGATTTTCATATTTTCGTGTGTTATGCAGACAGTGTGGATTAATATTATCATTTTCAAAACCATATCAGTACTTGTGCGGAACCATTAAAATTGCAGTTTACGTAAAGCAGATAGCATCGGTGTGTGCAGGCGCCAGACAACTATATGTAGCAGATTGTAGGAAACTTTAGCGAACAACCATACTCAGAAGTACAAGTTGCATGATTTGCGTTTCCGTGCTGCTCGAGACATTCATTACGGATAATTGGTTACTTATGGAATAAGTGAATCTACGTGTCAAAAGAAACCTGCAATACGTTGTAGATGATCAGTACATACGAGAAAATTGCTTTAGTAGATTGGGTAAGACTGTATTTCGAAAAACTATTTCCAGTACATGCATTTAGGTAAGTATTTCGTCTGTGTTAAAGCGTTATGAAGAAATCTTATACGCATTTATTGGGAAGCATCATGCCATACAGCCATCGTAGACAATCTTTATGCTGTTCTTAACAATTTGTAGTGAACGAAAATAAGAGATATTCAATGCTTACAAATATCCTGAGAAACAAAAAAAAATGAATAGAATATCTAAAAAAGTCTAATACTTACTTAACTCTAACACAGGAATGTTTCTTATCATTAACGCTTCCTATGATAAAGCTAAATTAAATTCTTTAGCTGTGGAATCGAAATATTCTTGAAATAAGTAATATATGAAGGGTGCTCCATAAAGAAAGCAACTTCTGAAATGCCTGACATTTCCGTTCTCGTAGTTTAGGAGCAGACCTAGTAACTTAGCAGTAAGTTACACGATTGTCATCTGTTTTCTTTGTTGTTAGTAATAGAGCACTTCATGATGGAACAGTGTATTATCACAGTGAAAACTTAATACAAATGTGTAACTATTGTGCAGAGATTGTTCGCAAACTGCGTTGATTGTTTGGTCAACGTAATGCTGTGAATATGCCCACCGTGATGAGACTGATTGCTAAATTTCAGAAAACGTTAAATCCACGGGGCGTCATCATGTTAGCCGCTATGCAAAAAAGAACACCACCATCGTGAGCGATAAAAGCTGCTGTAGTCCAGTACAATTTCTGAAAGAAGATCTGCATCTTTGGCCATATAAAATCCAACCGACGCAAGAAATACAGCCATAGGATCACGAAAAGCGACGAAGATTTGTCCATTGAGTGCTTGCGAAACAAAGAACGGACAACAGATTCGTTAAGGAAATAATGTTCACTGTTGACTATGAGGCTCATTTTAGGTTGAACAGTATGGTGAATAAGCAAAACTGCAAGATTTGGGCCACAGAAAACTATCGAGTGATTGTGGAGAAGCTATTACATTCATAACGAGTGACTGCGTGGTGAGGCATTTGGTTCAAATGGCTCTGAGCACTATGGGACTTAACTTCTGAGGTCATTAGTCCCCCAGAACTTAGAACTACTTAAACCTAACTAGCCTAAGGACATCACACACGTCCATGCCCGAGGCAAGATTCGAACTTGCGACCGTAGTGGTCGCGCGGTTCCAGACTGTAGCGCCTAGAACCGCTCGGCCACCTAGGCCGGCTGAGGCATTTGGCCTGAGCACGTTAACTGTGGGGTACTTCTTCGTGGACGGCATCAGAAACGCATAAACAGTGGACGACGAAGGCTACAGCGATGTGCTGAGACAGTTTTTGTGGTCTAAACTGAATATTGTGAATGGTGAAGAACTTTGATTTCAACAGGATAGTGCAGCCCTTCACATATCGATTGGAACTATGCTCTGGTCATACGAGAGGTTCGCTGACCGAATGGTTTCTCGCAACGTTGATGTGAACTGGGCACTTGTGATCTGACATCAAGTGATTTCTTTCTATAGGGATATTTGAAATCTCGTTTGTATGTCTACAAACAACGATCATTTTCAAAGCTCACGGCCGTAATTCATCCTGTAATTTGAGAAAAGTTTTGGAAAATTTTATCGAAGCATGTCTGGCCAAAGTCGAGGAGGGCATTTGAGTAATATCATATTTCATATACAATCACAGGTACAATGGAATAGTTTATAAATACCTGAACTGTGCATTCAGAAGTTGCGTTCCTTGTCGGACAGCGTTGAAATATAGGCCTTCAAAACACATACTTTAGGAGAACACGTATGATGGGCAGAGACATGTTATGGGCCTGCCAGAGTGGCCGTGCGGTTCTAGGCGCTACAGTCTGGAACCGAGCGACCGCTACGGTCGCAGGTTCGAATCCTGCCTCGGGCATGGACGTGTGTGATGTCCTTAGGTTGGTTAGGTTTAATTAGTTCTAAGTTCTAGGCGACTGATGACCTCAGAAGTTAAGTCGCATAGTGCTCAGGGCCATTTGAGCCACATGTTACGACGTCGTGGTTAGAAGGAATCACAAATATGAGCAAATGATAAGGAGAATGGAAGGAACTGGTTACCGTAGGAATCGAAAGAAGACGTACAGTATATACACAGTCGGAAAAAAATGCAACAACCTCAGGGAGCAGGCCATTTTATAGACAAGTGAGGTGACAGGTAATCATTGTAGGATGTAGGAGCAAATGATAAATTTCGACCTAATGAAACACACGTGGTGGAGTAAAGGCTGCCGCAGTAGTCGTATCAATACAGAATGCCCGCCCCCAACACCCCCCACCCCCGCCTTCCACGCCTCCGGTGGCATAGCAGGCGTCTATTCTACCAAACAAACGGGTGTAAAGGTGCCGAATGGTGTCAAGCGGTACATTGTTCCAAGCATCTTGTACTGTTTGTTGCAATCCCTCAATGGTTCTTGCCGGCCCTAGAGAACAACCAAGTTCCTGCTTCATGTCCCACACGTGTTTTTCAATTGGCGAGATATCTGATGGTCTTTCTGGCGAGGACACTTGTTGGATAGCACGTAGGGGACGTTACGTCCAGGTAGCCCCATGCGGACGTGGGCTGTCCTGCTGAAAACGCACATCACCTTTCTAGTGGTAGCATTGGGATAGCAGCCTGTGCATTGCAGCGGACACTGTTTACTCTACCCTGCAGAGACCCCAAATGTAAGCTCGAGTTGTAACTGGTGGCTCCCAACACTATAAAGCCTGAGATGGGACCTGTGGTTGTGGGCGGACGCACTCTGGAACAGGCCTACGCGGTACACGTGTACACCCATCAGTTGCATAGAAACAGAGCCTACTCGCATCACCGAAGACAACTGAGTGCTATGCCACTCACCAGTCAACTTTTTCACGACACTGGGGTAGCCCTGCTTAGCAGCGTCGTCGTATCACAGGTAGTCTGGCCAAAAGCACACGTTATCCTAATTCTGCTGCAGGAAAACCGTCCCCAATGGTCCCTGATGACGCAGATGGTGCATTGAGTTCCCGGAGTATGTCCCTGAATGGTGTTCAATCGGCCGCCGCTGCTGTAGCAGTGCATCGACACTGACTGAAGGTGTGTGCCATGCAGACGTCCAGGTCCGGGTGTACAGATGTGGGAATGTTCTACGCACCACTGTTGAAAGCAGCGACACAGCACTGATACTTTGCGTCCAAAGTTTGCAGCACCCGTCGATACATCCATACAGCTTTCCGCAGGCCCACAATGCGACCCAGTTCAAATGGCTGAAGTTCTTCAACGGGAATACGCACTCGTCGTTGGGACATTGTTGTACCTTAGAATAAATGTTGTAAACACTGTTCACCTCTAAACTCAGCACAATTACTGGCTGCAGAGTCAAAACAGAGGGCTCTCAGACAGAATTTTGTAGCACTATCAGATCGCCGCTAACCGCGATGAATGAATCACTAACACCACAACCCCTCATACACACATACTACATCCTGTTCGCAGTGAACAGAATTCTTGAGGGTGTTACGTGGATGGCAGAGGGATGCAGTAAGAGGGTGGAGAGAAAGACATATATATATAGAGAGAGAGAGAGGAGATAAGAGGCCTGAACGATGCATTACACGTCCCATATTAGTCTATTTGTTTGCTTTTAGACAGATGAAATAGCTATAAAGACACTTTTATCGTACCGAAAAAGTCTCATAATATTCATAACGAGGTAGAACACGCCAGTATTTAGATGAAAAAGTCTACAGCAATAAATAAAAGAATGTTAGGCGATAAGGATGGGTCACATATGAAAACAATTGATCATCACAATGAAAACTTGGTGAGTTTGAAACCCCATAAATGCGGTAGCTGCTTTCACCTCAGGATTATGATATGAAGAACGTTTACGTCAATAGGAGAGCAAGAGAAATTAAAGTGCGCGTATCTGTGACAGAAAGCAAGTCTGTTAAGATGGAATCCTACCTGAAAATAGAGCGTCAAGAATGGGACGGAAAATCAGTCACTGCTACGTGCGTCCGCAGCTCGTGGTCGAGCGGTAGCGTTCTCGCTTCCCACGCCCGGGTTCCCGGGTTCGATTCCCGGCGGGGTCAGGGATTTTCTCTGCCTCGAGATGACTGAGTGTTGTGTGCTGTCCTTAGGTTAGTTAGGTTTAAGTTGTTCTAAGTTCTAGGGGACCATAGATGTTAAGTCCCATAGTGCTCAGAGCCATTTGAACCATTTGAACTGCTACGTGCGACGAATAACAAATTTGTGTGGGATGGTTTCTAGATACGACAACGATTATAAATTAGGAAAATGTGACATCGCAGTGGAATACCTAGCTATTTATTCTAAATTACCTTGCGCTTGTGCCATACTCAAAAGTTGTCAATTCTGCGAACTAATAACTAGTACATTTGCTTATTCAGAGTGCAGTAACACACTGAGGTATGATATCCCGCAGCACATCACGGGCTTCACCTGAATCCTTCCATCGTTGTATTCTTTTTTTACAATTACTAAGCCCTCATAGATGTGGAGGACAATATCTCTGTAGTTCGTATATATAACAGTGCAATTCCACCGACATCAACATTGTCTGAGACGGAGCTCCAGTTCAGATTGGTCGAGGATACCCGAAGAAGTCAAGTCGTTCAAGAAACCTGTCCAGTATTCGCGTGAAGTCCTTTAAAGAAATTCAGACGAACGAATAACTAGAGTTGAATTTGAATCCTCTTTCTCCCGAAAGAGAAACCAGTGTCGTGCTTGCCTGCCGCTGTACATAAAAATTGGTAAGAGAATTGAAATCTTTCGCAACTCAAAAACGGATCAATCCACATCGTGTGTCTATGACTGAGAAGGAATAAACTTTCACCAACCAAGGCAAAAGTTTGAAGCTATTTGTTTCAAATATTTATGGCCAGTCGACACGCAGTTACGATAATGGATATAGAAATAAAGTCCGATAACCTTTACTACGAAGTGGACATGGTAGAAATACTAGGATCGTCAGTGATTTCAGTATCTAACGACCAAAAAAATGAACTCACAGACTTTAAAATGAATTCCGTCTCTGAGTGAAGATGCTGATAGAAAAGCACAGAGAGCAGATAGGAATTGCAAATGAACGCACTCAAAATAAAATAAAGAAACATGAGGAAAATAAGAGAACAGTTTAACAAAAACGGTTTCTTTTTCGTGCAGTGATTACAGAGCAGCGAGTTTGCTGGATTTCTTAATAAGGCTGGTGAAAGGAACCAAATGGCAGGTACCGGTACACTAAAGCTCGTACTAAAGACCTGAGTCAGGCCCGCCGGGATAGCCGAACGCATAGACGCCGAGTAACGCCGTAGAGAAACGGCATGGTCACTAGTATGTGTACAGTGCACCTGGTACCCTCAAATACCCTCAGACTTCAAGAAGAATATAATAATTCCAATCCTAAAGAAAGCAGGTGTTGACAGATGTGAAAATTACCGAACTATCAGTTTAATAAGTCACAGCTGCAAAATACTAACGCGAATTCTTTACAGACGAATGGAAAAACTGGTAGAAGCCGACCTCGGGGAAGATCAGTTTGGATTCCGTAGAAATGTTGGAACACGTGAGGCAATACTAACCTTACGACTTATCTTAGAAGCTAGATTAAGAAAAGGCAAACCTACGTTTCTAGCATGTGTAGACTTAGAGAAAGCTTTTGACAATGTTGACTGGAATACTCTCTTTCAAAATCTGAAAGTGGCAGGGCTAAAATACAGGGAGCGAAAGGCTATTTACAATTTGTACAGAAACCAGATGGCAGTTATAAGAGTCGAGGGGCATGAAAGGGAAGCAGTGGTTGGGAAAGGAGTGAGACAGGGTTGTAGCCTCTCCCCGATGTTATTCAATCTGTATATTGAGCAAGCAGTAAAGGAAACAAAAGAAAAATTCGGAATAGGTATTAAAATTCATGGAGAAGAAGTAAAAACTTTGAGGTTCGCCGATGACATTGTAATTCTGTCAGAGACAGCAAAAGACTTGGAAGAGCAGTTGAACGGAATGGACAGTGTCTTGAAAGGAGGATATAAGATGAACATCAACAAAATCAAAACGAGGATAATGGAATGTAGTCAAATTAAATCGGGTGATGCTGAGGGAATTAGATTAGGAAATGAGACACTTAAAGTAGTAAAGGAGTTTTGCTATTTAGGGAGTAAAATAACTGATGATGGTCGAAGTAGAGAGGATATAAAATGTAGACTGGCAATGGCAAGGAAATCGTTTCTGAAGAAGAGAAATTTGTTAACATCGAGTATAGATTTAAGTGTCAGGAAGTCGTTTCTTAAAGTATTTGTATGGATCGTAGCCATGTATGGAAGTGGAACATGGACGATAACTAGTTTGGACAAGAAGAGAATAGAAGCTTTCGAAATGTGGTGCTACAGAAGAATGCTGAAGATTAGGTGGGTAGATCACGTAAGTAATGAGGAGGTATTGAATAGGATTGGGGAGAAGAGAAGTTTGTGGCACAACTTGACTAGAAGAAGGGATCGGTTGGTAGGACATGTTTTGAGGCATCAAGGGATCACAAATTTAGCATTGGAGGGCAGCGTGGAGGGTAAAAATCGTAGAGGGAGACCAAGAGATAAATACACTAAGCAGATTCAGAAGGATGTAGGTAGCAGTAGGTACTGGGAGATGAAGAAGCTTGCACAGGATAGAGTAGCATGGAGAGCTGCATCAAACCAGTCTCAGGACTGAAGACCACAACAACAACAACACCTGGTACACCCTGATACGGGGACGTGCGCACTGTGGTACCAGGTTGTAAAAGGGAAATATGTGACACGCTCCAGATTACATACAATTCACATGCGAGATACATCACTATGCCCACAGTGTAACGTTATCGATGCAGGTGAACATCGCCTGATACATGAGCCTTCAGCGGCAGTGTGGAGTTTGGTCCAACATGTGATCGCCTTCCTCTTGCGGGTGATGCCGAAAGCAACTGAACCAGGGTACTACATCTCCCGGAAATGACATGTTTTCCCCGAACTAAGACCAACGCAGCGACTTGGATTCCGGGTCTGACTGTACTTTAATTTCTCGGAGAGGCCGGTAAGAATATGGTGAATTTTTGGGCCTTAGTACAAGAACGTCACTGATTGATTTTGCAAAATCCGACATATCTAACATATTTCGCAAATTTTGTAGGCAGTGCCTTGCTTGGTCCCCCACCTAGATGGAGTGTACCAGGTAGGAGAATGTAATTACTACATACGATTATCCTCAGCAAGAAAGGACCGGGGCAGTGGAGAGGATCTGCCAGCATACGTGTAGACGTGCACGGCTGTAGCCCGAGGTAGAACAGGGTCGGCGAGAAATGCGTCCACGAAGAGCGACGTGATGCATTATTGTTTTGCACCGAAACAAGCTATTTATGTTTATTATTTCTTTCACCATTTACGTCAAAAATAAAAGTAGTGTTGAAAAAGTGTAATTATTTACGTTTTCAAGAAATATTTTATCTTATGAAGAAAATCGTCTTTTATTTTCAAACAATAGAGATTTTTTTTATTGCTTCTTCATTTTATCTGCAATTTTTTACTCGCGTAGTAGGTGTTAATTTTTTTTGTTCTCTGCAAGGAAGACTTCCTTCTTTATTAAAAAAAGTAAGCAAGGACTGCAGTCTGGTAAAGAAGTCACGTTAACGCGTCGCTTCTGGAATTCGGGGACGCGAACTTGCCCAGGACCTAATCCGCCTCGAGGGTTAACGACGAGGACTGCTAAGCTGGCCAGCCTGGATATGGTTTTTAGGCGGTTTCCCACTTCCTGCTAGGTAAATGCCGGGCTGACACCCAGATTCCACTTCAAATACACACCACGCAAACATTTAAAACACGTTCTCGCACTTGAATATGTGAGTTGCTCTATGCGCAGGCGGTTGGAGTTGTCAGAATCCGTCACGAGGGAGTGCTACAGTCAGGAAGGATAGCCGGCCACTGTGGCCGATCGGTTCTAGGGGCTTCAGTCCGGTAACGCGGTGCTGCTACGGTCGCAGGTTCGAATCCTGCCTCGGTCGCGGATGTGTGTGATGTCCTTAGGTTAGTTAGGTTTAAGTAGTTCTAAGTCTAGGGGACTGATGACCTCGGATGTTAAGTCCCATAGTGCTTAAAGAAATTTGAACCATTTTGTTTTTTTCAAGAAGCATATCCAGT
The DNA here is from genome assembly GCF_023898315.1 of Schistocerca nitens. NCBI lineage: Eukaryota > Metazoa > Arthropoda > Insecta > Orthoptera > Acrididae > Schistocerca > Schistocerca nitens. The sequence goes on from NC_064615.1 coordinate 81,738,895, forward strand.
CACCAACTGACAATGACATTGCCAAAACCCATACAACAATGGCAGCCTTGCAGAGAAATGGGAACAAGCAAAGGAGAACAAGAAGAAGGGACTGCAGAATTGAGTCAGGTCTCAGTATAAGCCAACTAGTGGCATGGATTATCTGGGGAAAGAGTTAAGAGAAAGCACGTCCACCATTCCTTAATATGTGCATAACATCAGTGTGCGAGGTCGTTTCCAATCAGAGGATATTCACTGCCAGTATCCGGAAGAAAACGCTCCGCTCTTGTGCTTCCACTAAACATAACATTTCATGAACGTGACCAATTGCCAGTCATCACCAGTCAAAAATATGTAAGAGACACCTTAGCAGCCGCGTTGCGATTCAAGCACCTTCATGGAGATCGTATTAATCGTGAGAGGAAATCTATTTTGTCTGTATGTTTGCAACTTGCAGAAACGTAAAACAGCAAAGCACGGAGAAGAAATAGTTTAGATACCCCATATATATTTACACGAAATAAGAAGTTGCATGATGCAGACTGATCATATCAGTCTCTTCAAATCAGTAAGATAAGAAAATAATTTTTACAAGTAAGTCGTTACACTACATTACGGGCTGGGAATATTGCCACACTAAGAAGAAATAAAAAGGAAGTATTTAAGACGGTTTCAATAGATGAAATAATGCCGCACATCATAGGAAGTGACATGGGATGCTCTGAGCTCACAAGTCATGGGATAGCAATATGCACAAATACAAAATGTAGAGAGGGCAGTGCATTGGAGGATCTGTCATTTTTATTCAGGTGATCAACTCGAAAAGTTTGCGACGGGAATTAATAGACTGAACGCTAAATGGTAGTTGGAGACAGATGCATGCGACATTCAATTTCGGAAATCGTCGGGGAATTCAGTATTCCGAGATCCGTAATGTGAAGAGTGTGCCAAGAACACCAACTTTCAGGCGTTACCTCTCAGCACGGAGAACGCAGTGGGCGAGGGCCTCCACTTAACAACCGAGAGTGGTGGCGTTTGCGTAGAGTTGTCAGTGCTAACACACTAACAACAATGTGTGAAATAACCGAAGATTTCAATGTGGGACGTACGGCGAAAGTATCCGCTGGGATAGTGTGGCAGAATTTGGCGTTAATGGGCTACGGCAGCAGACAAGCGACGCGAGTGTCGCCTACAGCGCCCCTGAGCGCCTCTGATGGTATCTTGACCATATCGGTTGGACCCCAGAATACTGGAAAACCGTGGTCAGATGAGTTCCGATTTCAGCCGATAAGCGCTGATGGTAAGGTCCGAGACACCATGTAGCTATGGGCTCAAGTTGTCGGTAAGGCAATTTGCAAGCTGATGGTGGCTCCATAATGCTATAGGGCGTGCTTAAATCTAACTAACCTAAGGACCTTTGTCCACTGGTCCAACTGGGCTGATAGTTGACTCGAAATGGTTATGTTCGGCTACTTGGAGACCAATTGCAGCTTTTCATCGACTTCATGTTCCCAAAAACGAAGGAATTTTTGTGGATGACAATGCGCCCTGTCACCAGGCCACAGTTGTTCGCGACTGATTTGAAGAACATCCTGGACAAGTCTAGAGAACGATTTAACCATGCATCGAACATTTATGTGACATAATCGAAAGGTTAGTTTGTGAATGAAATCCTACACCGGCAACACTTGCAGAATTATGGACGACTGCAAAGCAGTATGGCTCAGTATTTTTCCAGCGGACTTCCAACGCCTGTTGAGACCATCGTCGTCGAGTTGCTACGTCGGAAAGAAGGAGGTCCGACACGATATTAGGAGATTTCTCTTAACTTTGTTACCTCAGTATAAACAGGCTGCATGACATAGAAGTTAAACACCTATCCGGATAGCGGACAAAGGGAGACGCACTGACTGATTAACGACGAGGGCCATACGTGCCTGTCAGCCTGCATGTGGCTCTCAGGCACACCTCGCTAGGAAATGGCGGGTTAATACCCTCGTCGCTCCTCATGTACACGATCATGCAAATATTTCGAAAACATGCTTAGACTTGAACATGAGCAAGCACTAGACAGCGATGGGCTACACGGATTCCGTCCAGGTTGAACGTGCCAAATCCGAAATAACATAATGACCACGTGGAGACACAAGATGTTCCTAGGAATAAGAAGGAGACGAAGAGGAAGAGGATTTCTTAGAAGTTAAATTTCACACCATGTCCTATAACAATAAGACGCCGAGTGATGAAATCCCTCGGCGTACACTTCGTGGGGTGGATAGACGTAAATATGTCACAGATGCTTTAACTACGATAGAGACTACATGCAGCTTACAAGGGTCTGTGTTACCCATTAAAGGCAATGGATGTAGAGACTATCACACCAGGGAGTCGTCCAATGAGACAACGGATGACAGACCCTCGTAATAGTGCTTACCTCCATGCCGTTTCACGTAAGTGTTCTCACTCTGTACCCAGTGTGAAACGAGGTTCATCGAAAAAGATGATTTCATTTCAGCCGACACGCTGCTGGTTATAGGAGCATGTCCCTTGCAGTTGGACGCGATTTTTATTTCCTGTGAGGGGCGTCCTACAGCAGGACAATACGTGAACACAATGGGCAGAAGATGACACGACGGCAATGAACTAAGGCGTTAAATAATGGTACACCTGTAGCTTAACGCAACACCACACTGCTTTTCGGTCGTCAGTCGTAGCCTTATGAACGATAGACCTATTATAGTCCGTGCTGACTTAGACCACTAAATCAATACAGGTATTTCACTCATCTCTGTAGTAGCGTACCTTGTGTAGTAGGTCTTGAGTTTGACAATCTGGTAAGCACCGTCAAGGCTGCATTTCCATCTGTCCACGTTCAGACTTCGTGGCTTCGTGAAATATGATACAGAAAAACCGATCTCTCCTGAAAAACATAAGAAAATAAAAACAGTACAACCGATCTAAAAAAAAAAATGTCACTCCTTTACGAATTACATGTGAATGTGTGCGTGCAGTATAAGGCAAGACCTACGTCGAGAATCAATTAAACACATTTTGACATTACCATCGACAGCCCAAACAATGTTTCTGTATAATTTACAATTTAAAATTTGACGTTTATCACAGGATCATAGCCAGAAATTAATGCACAAATTTCTTAATTTTCATTCTTGCACTAACCTATATCGGTTGTGACTAGACGTAACAGCAGAGGTAGTAATTTCATGTATCCATGGATCATTTTCAGAAGGTTATAAGATATGTCGTGGTATTACAGTTTAAGAACAAAAAAAGTATAGGTTATGTACAGGCAATTAAATATTTACAGATATAGTTTGACAAGGATGACACTAATTGAGTCAGCATCCCTCCATAACGGCTGAGACGCCGACTTCGGAAAGTGAATGAGATATTTGATTTATCCTCTGAGGCCGAGTTCTTTTGTTAGAACATAAAAAAATTATATGGTTGTGAATGACAGAGACGGTTTATCATTACTATTTACCGTGCTGAACGCCTACTCCGCGTTATCTACGTAATCATTCACTGTACAGAACATACCACGTAGTACCTAAGAGGTGCTTTTTAACAGTTTTTCTAAACAAGTTTGTGTTTACACTGCAATCTCCTTAGACAGTTTAGTGTACAATTTTATTTCTTGACAGAAAATGCAGCTTTGGCCTTTCTGTTCATTTCTCGGAAAACTTAAATTCAGATTAGGTTTTGTTTCATTGTGTTGAAGAGAGCTGTGTGTGCATTAATTATCGAAACTTTTTTTGAAGTACTTAACTAGAGAGACACTTGTCACAACTGATGCCAAACTGAATTCGTTGACAAGTAAAATCACACCATTCAAGCGATCTAAAAGACGTAAGTTGTATTTGAAGGAAACCAAGATTTACACGGAAACAGTGACGTTTAGATTCGCACGTGCTCCATATGTACACCCATTTTCTTTATCCCACACTGGGATTTGCAACAATAGTTGCTGAGCTACAATGGGTGAGACATCTGTTTGGCAGACACCAAATAATCTTCAACACGAATCAACCTATGCAGGACAGGTATGGAATCTAATGGCGATATTAAGGATCTGCTGATGAAACAGCAAGATCGTCATCTACAGAGACGTATCACAAATGTGAACATGTGAAGTTACGTTGCACACAGACCTTTGTGAACAGGAATTGAAAAAACAAATTACACCCACGAAAATGGAAGCTGTTGCATCACAAACGCCTTGATCGAACGCTACCAAACTAACATTCCAGTTTTTCCACGTCCGTGGTATATGTTGCTTAAAATTTCATCCTTATGCGAGATATATTTCAGTAATTTCACTACTAAAAATGTCATTTCTATGTATGAAGAATGGTATGTGACGGCTCCTGGTGGAAGACTAACGTTTCTGTAACGAAAGGCGGTAAATTCAGTTAAATACCTAAGGATATTAATTACCATTTGCCGTAACTGGAAGGATGACATAGAGCATGTTGTAGGGGAGGAGAACCAAAGGCTGCGTTTTACTGGCAGGCCACTTAGAAGATGCAACAAATCCACTAAAGAGACTGCTTACGCTACGTTTCTCCGTCCTCTGTTAGAATACTGCTGTGCCGTATGAGATCCTTACGGATGGGATTGACAGAGGACGTCAAACAAGCTCCAAGAAGGTTAGCTCGTTCTGTACTATCATGAAACAGAGAGTGTCACGAATGTGATTCACGAACTGAGGTAGCAATCATTTAAACAAAGGCGTTTTTGTTTGCGGCGAGATCGTTTCATGAAATTACGATCTCCAACTTTCTCTTCCGACTGCGGAAAATGCTTGTTGATGCCGATCATCATAGGGTGAAATTATTATCGTAATAAAATAAGAGAAATATGAGCTCGCACGGAGAAATTTAAGTACTCACTATTCCCGTGCGCTATTCAAGTGTGGAACGGTGTAGAAATAGTGTCAAAGTGGTCACTTGAACCCTCTGCAAGGCACTTAAGTATAAATTGCAGAGTGGTCGTGTGGATTTAGATGAACTCTTCAGGTGAAGATCTCATCACATCATGCCCAAAGGATGGGGAAGGGCAACTTATTGCTGTCTTTTGAATTTTGAGGAAGTTCCAAACATTGGCTGGAAGTCATGACATATCGCACAACAGTTGGATGTAGTGCAATGTATAAAGGATGAGAGAGGACGAGATGGACAGCTGCGTAGTCTGTCTGCTGAGGCGCACGTCCTTCCATACAGACTGCACCACAAAAATATTGTAGGACTTTTAGACTGGTTCTGACAACTAGACGCGATACAACAGCTGGAATTCAGGCAGTCGTCACAGACAGGCAGACTATGAACACGGACCTTCGGGCATAGATTACTGAAAGCACGTTTGAAATCCACAGCTGCCATCCCACGTTGGCAAGCGTTGTCCACCGCTGACACTATATTTCAGACAACGTAGAACTGAACGATATAGCACCAGGGATAATTGGGAAGTTGAGCGCATTATTTGCTGTTCAGTGACAAGCCTCGTTTTTGTATATGGCAATAAGATCGACGCCATTGTTTCGCTATAAGATCTGTTGAGAACCCACAGAAAGCAGCCATTGAGATACGTATCTCTCACACTCCTGGATTCGTGGTGTGCGGAGCTACCTGACTTGACAACAGCACTGCTTTGGTAATTGTTGAAGTGGCGCTCGCCAAACTATTGGGAGAAAGGCACACCCTGTTGTAGTACCTTTAACGACCAGGGAATCGGAAGGCATGTTCCAGTCGGATATTGCAAGACCACACAACGCAGTTCGGAAAATGGTTCGAGTAATGTTCGAGTTCTCTTGTGGCCTGCCTTGTCCCCATTAGGTCACCCACAGAGTTTGTCTGGGATGCACTGGGAGACACTTTCATACCAGCATCCGTCAAGGAGTCTTCAGGAACTAACACAGCAGGTGTTTCGGGTATGGCAGTTGCTCAAGATGGACTTCGGAAGTTCTTTGCTTCTATGCTATGCCAAATATAAGCGTGTAATGTCCCCATGAGGGTCACACCCCATATTGATATTGATGATGGATACAGGTTCCGAATGAAATGAAAGTTCAATCGTTTAGTACCAGTTTTGAGGTAACATCCCACAAAGATATATAAAATATCGGACTGGTGCTTCACACTTTAACAAGTTTCATTTCCGAAGGTACACTGTAACCAGTCACATTTATTGGTCTTCCCACTGGGCGTGCCGTAGGACGGATTTATTTCAGTTACTAACGTATAGGCGAATTATGTGTGCAACTTTTTCTGTGCAGCCTGTTATAATGTCTTTCAGTGGTCACATGCGGCTGCACCAGTCACAGTTGCTATAAATAAAAGTAACAACGGAGATACTTTCCTTTAACGAACAGTAATCTAAGTGAACAATTTGAGGATACCGTTGAACCTAGCGAATAAATCGCTTTATTTTGTTGAGAACATTTGCGGATCCAATATGAGCTACTTTCGTTTCTGCTGGATTTTGTACGTCTAGTATGAGGTGTATCAACAATATTCTTTTGAGCCATTAACACACCTGAGAAGATATTCCGTCTGATCGTGTCTCAGTTATTAATTGACTACGTGGTACCCATCCGATCGCTCATGTAGGTAAACGGAATATAGCTCATTATTTGCGTCTGGTATCTTAAACATGTCGTGTAGGTAGTAGGTTTGCGATATTATGCACTGATATATCGAAATGTAGATATCTCTGAATCAATGACACAATATTTTAATCGATATTTGTCCAGCCGTTATATCAGTGACATCGATATTTTGTGTATCTATAATCCGATAATATTATTGTTATGATCACCTAACACACAATAGAGAAAACTCAGTTCTAGTTTCTTTTTAGTATTGAAAGATTTACAACATAACAACGGTACCAACAGTTATTTACTTTCAAGTTGTTACAGAACATTTGACTGTTATCAATTGTGTATTTTCGTACCTCCTCCCACTCGAAAGTAAGGTCAGCAGAAATACTGGAAATATGGAAGCTAAAAAAAAAGAGAATAACTCTAGACTTCTCCAGAATTATCAATGTACTTACTAATACCACCCACTGGACCGTTGGGAGATTACTCATTCACAATTTGGAGGGAAATTTATCAACCTAGCTCCATTTCGTATCAGCTGTGAATTACTCATCTGTTATCTGGACTTTAATTCCAGCAGAAACATTGTTTTTAAAAGCTGGTGATTTCTGGTCGAAGAAGTAGATTAAAAACACAACATGCCAAAAATATTTTGTATGTTATTTAGAAAATAAGTTTTGGAATTCGTAATTCTTTCATATACATTATCTGTATTTTGAGTGATTTTTTCTGTCTGTTTTTTCATATGGTGTAATATAAAATTTTTATTTTTTACTAAAAGTTCTCAGTTTATATGTAAAAAAATGTATAATTTAATTTGGTTTTCCTAAAATTTTTATTAATCCATAAAACCTACTCCCCATAGTTTGTAAATAAACGTGCAGGCATAATTAATGTGAATTTTAAAACTAAATTTCTTAGCATCGATATATCGAAACAATGACATTTTTCATTCGAATAATAGTCGTTGTCTATATTTAGTGACTTGCATTCCGATGTATAGATTATCGATATATAGTTTTCGATGTCCTATTTCTAGTATGTAGCAAGCGACTTACGATTCACATTAGCATCGTCAGCAATGTCACTCCAGAAACTGAAACGGTTCCTACTAGTAACGGGGTATACAGACATTTTCTACCAACAATGTAGTGATAGAATTGTTGTTGCTGTTGTGGTCTTCAGTCCTGAGACTGGTTTGATGCAGCTCTCCATGCAACACGTAACTGAAACTAAATCATTACACGTACTTCTGATCTAGAACCGCACCTCACATTATTAGCAGTCATCAATAAGGAGAAAATACAAGAGCAATAACTTACGCAAAGAATAGAATAAGTCATCTAAAGCCGGAGTACTTTAGTATGGGAAGAAAATAATGCTAAAGTTGTGGGAGGGCGTTCATTCGACGAACTAAATGAGATGATAAAAATTCTTTCATGGTCTGTGGAAAATACCGCTTAATGACATCTAACATCTTGTTAAAAAACTACAGACAAAGGATACATATCTGTAAAAGGTAAAGAATTAACAATATTTCGGTCTGAATACAAGAACATACCGAGTTGAGAATTCGGATCATAATGTAGTAAAACATGTAAGAAGGTATGTGTCAAATAATAAATAAATAAGGTGTGATGCCAGGAAGAGTGACACCGCTAAAAATGAAATTATTTAATTACGGCGTTGAAAACTGCGAAGAAAGAGACGGAGCATCACATTGTGAAAGAGAATGTTACTGTGCTAAAGAAAGAGTGACTTGATGTTCCTGAGTACTTCCACATTATTAATGTGACATGTTTCGAACTTGCAAAAGAAAACAATACAAACAAAAATGGAAAATAAAGCAACAGTGAATGCTTTTTTGCGATGAGAAATGAGAGATGTCTTGAAATCCGATTATAGTGTGGACAATGAATTCCGACAATATATCTTAATTTATGTGACCTGCATAATATTAATAATTTAGCAAACTCTAAAAAGAGAACTGTATACTCAAAAGAAATCAATGTAATAATAAAGCAGAGACAGTCGAATTATTTGTACTGAGCTAGAGAATACAGTTGAATAAATCAGGCGGAAGAGCGAGAGGGAAAAAAGTGTATAACAATGCTTGTAACTCTGTTACCCCCAGTGTTTAATACACTCCTGGAAATGGAAAAAAGAACACATTGACACCGGTGTGTCAGACCCACCATACTTGCTCCGGACACTGCGAGAGGGCTGTACAAGCAATGATCACACGCACGGCACAGCGGACACACCAGGAACCGCGGTGTCGGCCGTCGAATGGCGCTAGCTGCGCAGCATTTGTGCACCGCCGCCGTCAGTGTCAGCCAGTTTGCCGTGGCATACGGAGCTCCATCGCAGTCTTTAACACTGGTAGCATGCCGCGACAGCGTGGACGTGAACCGTATGTGCAGTTGACGGACTTTGAGCGAGGGCGTATAGTGGGCATGCGGGAGGCCGGGTGGACGTACCGCCGAATTGCTCAACACGTGGGGCGTGAGGTCTCCACAGTACATCGATGTTGTCGCCAGTGGTCGGCGGAAGGTGCACGTGCCCGTCGACCTGGGACCGGACCGCAGCGACGCACGGATGCACGCCAAGACCGTAGGATCCTACGCAGTGCCGTAGGGGACCGCACCGCCACTTCCCAGCAAATTAGGGACACTGTTGCTCCTGGGGTATCGGCGAGGACCATTCGCAACCGTCTCCATGAAGCTGGGCTACGGTCCCGCACACCGTTAGGCCGTCTTCCGCTCACGCCCCAACATCGTGCAGCCCGCCTCCAGTGGTGTCGCGACAGGCGTGAATGGAGGGACGAATGGAGACGTGTCGTCTTCAGCGATGACAGTCGCTTCTGCCTTGGTGCCAATGATGGTCGTATGCGTGTTTGGCGCCGTGCAGGTGAGCGCCACAATCAGGACTGCATACGACCGAGGCACACAGGGCCAACACCCGGCATCATGGTGTGGGGAGTGATCTCCTACACTGGCCGTACACCACTGGTGATCGTCGAGGGGACACTGAATAGTGCACGGTACATCCAAACCGTCATTGAACCCATCGTTCTACCATTCCTAGACCGGCAAGGGAACCTGCTGTTCCAACAGGACAATGCACGTCCGCATGTATCCCGTGCCATCCAACGTGCTCTAGAAGATGTAAGTCAACTACCCTGGCCAGCAAGATCTCCGGATCTGTCCCCCATTGAGCATGTTTGGGACTGGATGAAGCGTCGTCTCACGCGGTCTGCACGTCCAGCACGAACGCTGGTCCAACTGAGGCGCCAGGTGGAAATGGCATGGCAAGCCGTTCCACAGGACTACATCCAGCATCTCTACGATCGTCTCCATGGGAGACTAGCAGCCTGCATTGCTGCGAAAGGTGGATATACACTGTACTAGTGCCGACATTGTGCATGCTCTGTTGCCTGTGTCTATGTGCCTGTGGTTCTGTCAGTGTGATCATGTGATGTATCTGACCCCAGGAATGTGTCAATAAAGTTTCCCCTTCCTGGGACAATGAATTCACGGTGTTCTTATTTCAATTTCCAGGAGTGTATTTGTAGTGTTCAGAGGGTGAAAAATAAGTTGTGACAGTCAGTAATCCGCGACATCATGGATGGCGTTCATTCTGTAGCATAAACTAAGGTCACGGAAGGACATTTCAATGAAATGCACAGGCTACTTAGGCTTACATGTGAGCAGATGGAAGTCTCGTTAAACATTATAAAATAATAAGACAATGATAACCTGCGAGAAGTCCACGACGCGGGTGTTCCAATACATGAATTGAAATGTTTTAAATACTCATTATAACAATCTCTATTGGGGAATCTCATAGATTAATAGTAGTTTCTAGAATTAATGAACTTCCTCGAATGCGATTAATTCCAGGTTACGAAAAATCAATTATTTCACACTCATGACTAATCCTATCTGAAGATCACCATTAACTGGTCGAAAATAGTAATCATTTGTGAAAATGTACAATGAGACTGCAAATAATTACCCGCCAGGGTTGCTGAGAGCACTAAAGCGCTGCTTCCTGGGCTCGGGTAGGTGCGCCGGCCGCAGATCGAATCCGCCCGGCGGATTACCGACAAGGACCGGTATGCCGGCCAGCCTGGATGTGGTTTTTAGGCGGTTTTCTACATACCGCTAGGTGAATACTGGGCTGGTCCCCACGTTCCGCCTCAGTTACACGACTCACAGACATTTGCAGACGTTAGCACTATTTCATATCTTCCACTAGATGGAGACAGCTGGTGTACAGTACTTCCGTCCTGGGAGGGTTCGTGTTGGCGGCAGGAAGGGCATCTGCCGCTCCCTGTAACTAACACTGCCAAATCCATAATAACAAGGTCTACCCCCACCCCCCACCCCCTACCTCCTTTGAAGCGGGACAGGGGAAAAGAAAGAAAGAAATAGACTTCAAATAATTATTTTAAAAACTTATAGAGTTGCGACTTGTCTCAAGATAATAAGTCAACACAAGAATAAAAGCATTTCTGCTGCACTGGGAAACGAAATACACGAAATGTCAAATCAGAGGCTTCAAGTATACTGAGTGATCAAAAAGTCAGTATAAATTTGAAAACTTAATAAACCACGGAATAATGTAGATAGAGAGGTAAAAATTGACACACATGCTTGTAATGACATGGGGTTTTATTGGAACCAAAATGCAGGATGGCGTTCCACCCCATATTGCTAGACGCGTGAAAGATCTCTTGCGCGCATCGTTAGGTGATGATCGTGTGCTCAGCCGCCACTTTCGTCATGCTTGGCCTCCCAGGTCCCCAGACCTCAGTCCGACCGACATCTCTAGCGATACTGAAAGACAACATCCGACGCCAATGCCTCACCATAACTCCGGACATGCTTTACAGTGCTGTTCACAACATTATTCTTCGACTACAGCTATCGTTGAGGAATGATGGTGGACATATTGAGCATTTCCTGTAAAGAACATCATCTTTGCTTTGCCTTACTTTGTTATGCTAATTATTGTTATTCTGATCAGATGAAGCGCCATCTGTCGGACATTTTTTGAACTTTTGTTTATAATAAAACCCCATGTAATTCCAAGCATGTGTGTCAATTTGTACCTCTCTATCTACATTATTCCGTGATTTATTCAGTTTTCAAATTTATACTGACTTTTTGATCACCCGGTAGGTTCTCAAAAGGAATGAGCTCTCCAGGTCACAAAATTTCGCCTTTAGTTAAGGAAAATGTTAACACACACACATAGTACAACTAGTATGTCGATATGCAAACATCTAAATAAGAACGAATGATTAGATTTCTAAATTTGGGGCTTTGGAATACTACATTCAAGGCTGTGATGGAAAGTAATGCCTCCTAATTTCTTATTCTGTTCTCAATACCGGTTGAGGTAGTAAACGACATGCATATTACCAACCAACATGGATGTTACTCGATCGACTTTCGCGCTTCGTTGACGCAAGTTGCAACCCTCGCCTCTAGAGGGCTGCGAGTTATAGCGTGTAACACGGCTGTGTGTAACGTAACTATGTCGGTTGGTGAGAAACAGACCCTCAGAAAACCGAAAGCACGAAGTCGAAGAGTTCTCCCACACATGAAACACGCTCTCCTTTAGGGAGACAATTCCAGACCACACGCGGGCGCAGTGACATCTGCCACAATCCGACGCCTTGGGTTCACTGTCTCCGACCTTCTCCATACAGACTTCGCCCCATCCGAATTTCATCTGATTCCAAAACTCAAAGAACACCTTTGAACACTTCACTTTTATTCTGCAGTGATGATATCTACAAACTGATCCCTCGTCGGGAGAAATGTGTTCGTCGCCAGGATCACTATGTTGAAATATAAACATGTCGACCTGAAAAATAGAGATGTAGGATGTTAATAAAGTTTCGTTTTACTTTTAAAGAAATAAGAGTTTTCACATAAAATATTCGGAGGCACTACTTTTCAGCACGCCCGCGTATAAGATTTACTACACAATAAGCGGGTACGCGGCAACAGAGTAAAATAAATAACTGTAAATGGCGAATAAAAAAGGTAGTAAGTCCAGCATTCTCCTCTGAATGCGAAAATGTTTTGTTCACGCCCACCTACATGCGGAAAAATGATCATCATAAGAGAAATCAGAGCTCGCAATGAAAGTGTTCATATTCTACACCCGCTGTTAGAGACTGGAACGTAGAGAAATAGTGTGAAAGCGGTTCGATGAACTATCCGCGAGGCAACTAATTTAGAATTTCAGAGTGGTCGTTTAGATGCAGATGTAGTACTTAATTATATTATATTGGGGATTTTTATTCCCTGCCAGAGAGATGTTTCTAATGTAATATATGAAATTGCATGTATGTCGTGTTAATGATAAATTGTTTGACATAAGCTGCTTGTTGGTAGTAGTTTATTTTATCGAATTAGTTTCTGGTGTTGCCCATCGTGTGTGATATTTGTACTGCAAAAGACAAGTGTCTGCTAAGTGGATTGCTCACAGTGTGTATAGCAGTGTTCTATGTGTACGTGATTTTTTCAATTCATTTTAATGTAAACTGCCTTATACATTATATATTGCTACTCCTAATTTGTATTAACTCTATTAGCAGGACAAAGAAATGTATTGTCATTAAAGAATACTAGTGAAATTTTCGACGAGTTTTATGGTTTTTAGATCGGTCTCTTCATTTAAAATATTCAAGATGTTTCATTACATATGTGACAATTTCAAGGTCTTCCAAAATATTTAGTAAGCTGCCTTACCATGCTAATCTGCAACATTTACTTCGTATTTCAATCTCCCATTCTAGTTTTAGAATACTGTCCCGGTTCCTAAACTGAACCTCTGCATGAAGATTGCTCCTGAAAGAATGTGGGACATTATCTGTAAACTTAGCCGCATGGCAACATGCAGCATTTCATTGTCAAGGAAAAACTGGTTAACAATGACGGTGACGATGACGATTATGACAATTTCTATAATTGTTATGAAAATGTGCTTGACTAATAAGTGCTATGAAAGTCATAATGCACTGACACTCTGACAGCTGCTAAGTGAATTGCTTTGACTTTTACAACCAGTTTCGGACTTTCAGATCATCTTCACGTCCCGAAAAATCAACGTATATGAAGCGGGCTTCCATCATAAAACTTAGCCGGCCGCAGTGGCTGAGCGGTTCTAGGGGCTTCAGTCTGTCCCTAGGTTAGTTATGTTTAAGTAGTTCTGAGTTCTAGGGGACTGATGACCTCAGATGTTAAGTTCCATAGTGCTCAGAGCCATACAACTTACTACATAAACATGTAAATAATGATAACCGATAACAGTAGAACATATACATGAGTTGTTGTTGTTGTTGTTGTTGTTGTTGTGGTCTTCAGTCCTGAGACTGGTTTGATGCAGCTCTCCATGCTACTCTATCCTGTGCAAGCTCCTTCATCTCCCAGTACCTACTGCTACCTACATCCTTCTGAATCTGCTTAGTGTATTGATCTCTTGGTCTCCCTCTACGATTTTTACCCTCCACGCTGCCCTCCAATGCTAAATTTGTGATCCCTTGATGCCTCAAAACATGTCCTACCAACCGATCCCTTCTTCTAGTCAAGTTGTGCCTCAAACTTCTCTTCTCCCCAATCCTATTCAATACCTCCTCATTAGTTACGTGATCTACCCACCTTATCTTCAGCATTCTTCTGTAGCACCACATTTCGAAAGCTTCTATTCTCTTCTTGTCCAAACTGCTTATCGTCCATGTTTCACATCCATACATGGCTACACACCATACAAATACTTTCAGAAACGACTTCCTGACACTTAAATCTATACTCGATGTTAACAAATTTCTCTTCTTCAGAAACGATTTCCTTGCCATTGCCAGTCTACATTTTATATCCTCTCTACTTCGACCATCATCAGTTATTTTGCTCCCTAAATAGAAAAACTCCTTTACTACTTTAAGTGTCTCATTTCCTAATCTAATCCCCTCAGCATCACCCGATTTAATTTGACTACATTCCATTATCTTCGTTTTGCTTTTGTTGATGTTCATCTTATATCCTCCTTTCAAGACACTGTCCATTCCGTTCAACTGCTCTTCCCAGTCTTTTGCTGTCTCTGACAGAATTACAATGTCATCGGCGAACCTCAAAGTTTTTACTTCTTCTCCATGATTTTTAATACCTACTCCGAATTTTTCTTTTGTTTCCTTTACTGCTTGCTCAATATACAGATTGAATAACATCGGGGAGAGGCTACAACCCTGCCTCACTCCTTTCCCAACCACTGCTTCCCTTTCATGCCCCTCGACTCTTATAACTGCCATCTGGTTTCTGTACAAATTGTAAATAGCCTTTCGCTCCCTGTATTTTATACTTACAAAAACGTAACCAAAAATATCACCACAGTGTACTGGTGTTCACATTATGATTATCAAACATGTTTGTGAACTTAACCTGTATCGTAAGTTCCGTAAAATTTCATTTGAACGGAAACTGACCCCTCAGCCCCCCTCCCCCAACAACCCTGCCTCCCCTCCCCCCCCCCCCCCCGCCACATACACACACAACAAACACATTTTTCCTACTCGCCATCTGAATTTCTCGTCGTGGTCATTAAAGCAGACGTATGTGGGAGGATGTAAAAACGTGCATTTTGGCTTTTCTGTATTTTTTGTTTCTTATAACGACTCATAAGAGTCGAAAGCAGGATACTGTTCTACAGCGTAATACCTTACAATATCACGATCAAGAGCAGAATAACAACTACGTTCTTAGCTCTATAAGTAATATCATTAGCGTACGGCAGATTTTTCATTTTAAAACCTATAGGGGTCACACATAAATTTCTCAAAGATGCAGACAACAGGATACCATTAAGAGCAACGAAAGCAAATACCTATCTATGACAGTAATTATTAATATTCGCAGTGAGCTTTCTGATATTAAACAGAGAATCATTATAACACACTGGTCTGCAAAACAAAGTGACGAGTCAGATAAAGTAATATAACGTACTGACTACGCTGTGGAAACGAATGAAACGCGGGATTATGTTACGAGAGGTCTCCCAGTCGTGCACAGAAGAGTGGACATCACATGGCGTGAGTTCAACCTGACTGTAGCTCCGAATGGGGCTGGCCTCGCAACGTGAGGCAGTTGACGGAAGGGGAAAAGGCACCGAGCAGTTACGGTGCAGTGTGGTGGTTTTAATATCAGAACATGACGCAGAGACAACATCTGGATGACTTCACAAGAACAAGAATTATCGAAAACTGGAAGATGGACGAAGTGTGGCGAGTGCAGCCAAGGAATTTGATGCTATTCACGACATTGTTTCGCGCGCATGGGGAGCGTTCCGGACCACGAGCACTGCTGCCCGAAAGACAGGAGGTGGTCGATCACTGTCGACTGCAGGATCGGATGACCGCTGTATTGTGAAACAGACAAGAAGGAATCCACGTCCAACAACGGGTGTAATTGCAACCACATTAAACAGAACAGCAAGGCATGCAATATCACGCACCACAGTGCTACGGCGACTGGGCTCTTTGCCCGACTACCAGTACATCGACACCTGAACGTCTGCGGCACCGTTTGCGATGGTTCCACGGGCATAGGGACTGGACCAACGAAGAGTAGGATCGCGTGCACTTCTCGGAAGAGAACAGATGAAGTCCGAGTAGTGATTCAGGGCGTTCCCTCAGTTGGGTACATGTGAGAAAACGTAACGCACCGAGGAACATTGTCGAACGTGCCCCTTTGGTGGTCCTGGTGTTATGGTGCGGGGAGTCATAACGTTGCATGGACGCACTGACCTCCAAATCTTTGCTCATGGTGCACACACTGGGCAACGTTATTTTGACACCGTACTCCTTCCTCATGTTTGACTTTTCAGGGGTGCATTCGAAACTGACTTCACTTCTTGGAACAAGAGGATTCTACATCTACATCCATACTCCGCAAGCCACCTGACGGTGTGTGGCGGAGGGTACCTTGAGTACCTCTATCGGTTCTCCCTTCTATTCCAGTCTCGTATTGTTCGTGGAAAGAAAGATTGTCGGTATGCCTCTGTGTGGTCTCTAATCTCTGTGATTTTATCCTTGTGGTCTGTTCGCGAGATATACGTAGGAAGTAGCAATATACTGCTTGACTCCTCGGTGAAGGTATATTTTCGAAACTTCAACAAAAGCCCGCACCGAGCTACTGAGCGTCCCTCTTGCAGAGTCTTCCACTGGAGTTTATCTATCATCTCCATAACGCTTTCGCGATTACTAAATGATCATGTAACGAAGCGCGCTGCTCTCCGTTGGATCTTCTCTATCTCTTCTATCAACCCTATCTGGTACGGATCCCACAATGCTGAGCAGTATTCAAGCAGTGGTGGAACAAGTGCACTGTAACCTACTTCCTTTGTTTTCGGACTGCATTTCCTTAGGATTCTTCCAATGAATCTCAGTCTGGCATCTGCTTTACCGACGATCAACATTATACGATCATTCCATTTTAAATCACTCCTAATGCCTACTCCCAGATAATTTATGGAATTAACTGCTTCCAGTTGCTGACCTGCTATATTGTAGATAAATGATAAGGGATCTTTCTTTCTGCGTATTCGCAGCACATTACACTTGTCTACATTGAGATTCAATTGCCATTCCCTGCACCATGCGTCAATTCGTTGCAGATCCTCCTGCATTTCAGTACAATTTTCCATTGTTCTTGGATTTTCGGCGAGTGGACTAGCCTGCCTTAATACCCCGATCCGCCCGCCGGGGGTTCGAGTCCTCCCCCGGCATGGGTGTGTGTGTTGGCCTTAGGTTAGTTCGGTTTAAATAGTTCTATGTTCTAGGGGTCTGATGACCACATAGTTCTCAGAGGCATTTGAACCATTATTGTCTTTGAATACATGTGTAATATCTTTTAGTCTCACTATGTAATTCCTTAATTTACCTTCTGCAATAAGCTACAGTAGTTGTTTCTATGAATGGTCCAAATTTCATCGATTAATGTTACTTGACAGTGACAAATCTTGTGAAAGTTACTTTTTTTTAAGTTTTGCACATCAGCGTATAAAGGTAATTGTTTAAAACTGATGTAACAATATTATTCAAGTGTCTTAGCCTTTGTATTTTCAGCATAATGGAGCAGTTCGTTCTCTCCTGATCCTTCCCTGTCCCTCCACTCCATTACCCATTTGCAATGAGTCGTTGAACATTCAGTTTATGCATCTCTAGATCACGAGTCGTTGACGGTCGACGTAAAGCTCACGGTGTGACATTAACCACATTGCAGCAGTTGCAAATGACTCTTCCGAACGCTCCCTTTCTCCTTTACTGGACATGCCCCAAGTTTATCTTTTCCGTCACACCTTCCCTCTTCTCTGATAACGCACCAAGGTCATGTTACCTCAGCCCCCGCGTCAGGTAAAACTTATTTATGCTATCTAAAAACTTGGGAAAAACCTCAGAGTTGCAGGCGCATTGCTATTGTTGTGCTTAAAAATCATAAATGTGAGAACTGGTTAAGTTTGCCTATAAAATGGCAGAAAAAATGACTGGAATTTCCATTTTTCCGACTAAAATTGATGTCAATGGACCGTGACAAGTAGACATGAGGGTAGGTTTTTGAATTCTGGTAGAGAAATGATCTATAAATTGTGATATTCGTTAGCTTTTCCAGTTTCTTTTACCGTTTTTCTACTTTGACGCTGTTACATTGGCTTACTACTTTTACTTATCGGGATTCCGTTACGAGTCATGGAATCTGCTTCCAGTGACCGCTGGTTTCTGGCGGTCATGTAATTTGGTCATTTTTTTGGACTCATTCGTAACTTTTCTTGATTTCACATGTGTCTCATTACTTCATTACTTTTCGTGATTGAGCACCAATATCTCAAGTTCAAGGACTTTTTCATAAATTATACTCCTGTCTTCATTTGCACAATTATTTTCGCTTTTGTAACACAAAAGTACATTGCATGTATTTTTCTTTCAGAAATCTGGAAAAAGACTTCTTTTTGTATTCATGCTTCCGGACCAGAGAAGCACAAAACACAAACCAACCTCTCCACTCTCCACTCTTTCACGAAGACACGAAACAACCCACGTTCACACACACACACACACACACACACACACACACACACACAGAGACAAGCACGCACGTACAAGCACGCACACATAGACATACACACACACATTACTGCAGACATCTTACGCCATTCTACCAGTATTAAGGAATTAGGAATAGTAGTTTGTTAGTGATGCGAAAGAGAAGCTATTGTTCAAACATTTCAGTACAATGGATGAAGTACACTGCCTGAGGAATAAAGGCAAGGATCCAAAAGACATGGTCGAATGACAATGTAAACTTATTATACATATACATCATCAGTGGGTACCTAGATGATTAGAGTTGCAGTTCTCTGTGCCAGGGAGAGCGGCCAACAGAGTGCGTTAGTGTTGTTCCTGCTTAGTAGTGTTAGCAGGCCTCATAGGGTATAAAACCGTCGTCATATGATGAGCGGTCATTCTGATGGACACGGATAAAGTGCGTATATGTTTGAGACAGTGTTATCAGCTCCTGATGAAAGTTTGAAAAGTGCCTCATTGTGGGACTCCTTTTGGCCAGATGGTAGAATCGTGCAATATCCAGGTCTGTGAGGCATTCGGGAATGACAGTGGCCCGATGTTAGACAGCATGGGTACTTGAGGACACCTATCCTCGTCGTCAAGGTTCCTGTTAAACCAAGTCTGACCACCACAAGGGAGCATCACGGTACTGTGAATCGGGCGTATCTTAACCCCTCTACATCTTCGTCTGGCGTCAGAGAACAAGTAATAATGGACTTCCTGCAACATTCTGTGCCATCCAGCACTACTGGTCAAAAACTAGCAGCAGTCAGACTGCTCACTTTTATTTTATATTTTTTGTGTATCAGATCCTTTGCTTGTGCCACCTATTTTTGTACTATCTGTGCACTTATATACACACAGTATAGGTGTTTTCTTTTTCTGGGTATTGTAAAACCTAGATAATTTTTCGATTCCCTTCCTCTGGCTTCGTTTATGGACGAACAGTAACAGAGAAAATTAGACGAGTCCTTACACAACCTTCTCAGTTTGTCTTGAAAAGAAAGCAAAAAATAAAATAATATATTAAGAAGATATAAAAGCAAAAAATTCATTGTTATACATGATGGATCACGGCATGAAATGGTTAACTCCAAGTTCCAAGCCGATGCCGTTGGCATTGTCACCCCCTCCAATGCCCGTGTCAAAACACTCTTTTTCTCAAGAAGCCTTGACGGTGCCGTTCCGCTGTGTTCCGCTACGTAGGCAGACTGTGCGAACACAGTCACATGGGAACCGTCGTGTTTTTGAATTTCCGTTCCATTCCGTTGCGTGAATCATCGCTTGTACATCACGAGCAAAGGAGATGGTTGTGTTACGGTATGCTGATAACTTTTATTTCGGGATTGTCTAATTACACAATTTTTGTGCCAAACGCGTTTCTCCTTTACTCTTTGCAAGGCGTCGATGGTGTAATATGTAGATTTTTTGTCCTATTTAGTTCACATTTACGACTTCGTATACAGAGGCTATAAACAGTTTTGGCACTTTTCGCTTTTCTGTGGTGCACTAACAATTTAAATTCCTACTTATAGATTTCGTGGATGTTTCTCTACATTTTTTTCTTTGCTCCTTTGTTATCACTGTTCTCCTCCTTACAACTGGCATTTAAAATTATGCTCTCGGACTTCACAGCTCTAGTACCTGAACACCCGTTTTGATATTTAGTTCCGGTTGGTGTTGCCAACTGTCGAATGTTGTTAGCAAATACCGATCGTGTTTTTGTGATATCTGCGATTTGTTTGTTTTTGTTTGTTTGTTTGTGTGTGTGTGTGTGTGTGCGTGTGTGTGTGTGTGTGTGTGTGTGTGTGTGTGTGTGTGTGTGTGTGTGTGTGTGTGTGTGTGTGGACTACTGCTGATTTTGTTATGATTAGTTGTGCGGTATCTTTTTCCTTCTCTGTCTGTCATTCTCAGTGTGTGTATGTATGTGTGTGTCTGTGTGTGTGCGTGTGTGTGTGTGTGTGTATGTGTGTGTGTGTGTGAGAGAGAGAGAGAGAGATAGAGAGAGAGAGAGAGAGATTTCTTCTGAGCATTTCCATATCTAGTTCGATCTTTGTTGAATGGTGGTCGTGGTGTTTTAAGTACTCAGCGAATGTGGAATGGTTTGTTTCATTCTTGCAACACCTGAAATATTCTTCGTATCGTGTCTTCAATTTCCTACATTTTACGTTTGTGTATACTGCATTGTAACCTTGCTGCTCAATTTTGTATATTCCTGATTCCTGGAAGTTGTCTCTCTTGATTGTTCGCTAGCTTAAGTCTGATTAGAACGTTTGGACGGTTTCATATGGTATTTGAAAGCCCTGTTTCTTTAGCATATTGGCCACTCTGTACGTAAATTTATGTGTGTAAGTCATAGTGTACCATCGTCTTCTTTTCTGTGTGGTGTTATCATTGCATATGTGTGTTATGTCTGTTTAATGAAGAAAGAATAGCAAGTGGTACGGCTTTGATGGAAATGCTAAGTGAAGCTCGGCAATGTAGATGGATGGAGACCCTGGAGAGGATGGATATAACACATAGCAGCAAAATAGCCTGGAATCTCATTAAAAACTTCACGGAGACCCAAATGGTCCCAAACAGTCTGTCGCAGTAACACCTAATCGAGTGCTCATCAACTGCTCCTGAAGGGAAAGACTAATACAGAACAACAGAAAGTAAAAATTAACAGGACTTTAGAATCAGAAACTAATAGGTTTTTAAAACCCTCTACAATGAAGGAATTCAGCAAGGGTCTCGGCAATATGAAAAGTGGCAACGTAGCTATAGTGGATGACAAGTGCACGGAGCAGATCAGGCGCTTTGGACCGGGCACAAAGAACTGGATCCTGCGACTCTTCAGTCAATGTCACGAAAGATGTAAGATCCCCAAAACGTGGAGAAAGGCAAGGATAGTTGTACTCTTGAAACCCGGGAAAGCACCTAATTCACCAAAGAACTATAGCCCAATATCTGTCCTGTGTCACCTTCACAAACTGTATGGGAGACTTATTCTAAATCGAATGGCAGACTCTATTGACATGAAACTTATTCCTCAACAAGCTGGTTCTAGACCTGGAAAATCATGTCTAGCTAAATTCTGTGCTTAACAGAACACATAGACGAAGGATACGAAAATAGAAAGATAGCAGGGCTAGCCCTGGTCGATATTAGCTCTGCGTGTGATACAATTAACCACAGGCTGCTGCTCCAGAAGCTCTGTAATGAACTAAGAGACTATCAATTTGTTAAGGTTATTGAATACCTATTACAAAATAGACAATTTTATGTTGTTCTCGCTAGGAAACAGAGCAGATGGAGAAACCCGAAAGTTGGTCTGGACCAAGCAAGCGTTTTGGCGCCCTCCCTATTTAATCTCTACACCAACGACCAACCAATGATTAAGCATATGAAACATTTTCTTTTTTACACATGACCTAGTAATTACAGCACAGGGGAGGACCTTTGAGGATTTAGAACTGAATCTGGAGAAAGCTCTTAGAGAAATGTATTATAAAAACAGCTTTCTTAAGCCAAACCCGTCCGAAACACAAGTCAGCGCCCTCTTTCTTCGATCCTGGCAAGCTAACCGTAAACTTAACGTCTCTTTGAGTAATACCACATCTTGAGGATATTACATGTTTCGTACTATTGACTGAAGAGTCGCACGATCCAGTTCTTTGTGCCCGGTCCAAAGCGTCTGATCTGCTCCGTGCACGTGTCATCCACCACAGCTACTTTGCCACTTTTCATATTGCCGAAACCCTTGCTGAATTCCTTTATTGTGAAGGGTGTTAAAAACCTTTTAGTTTCTCATTCTAAAGTCTTGTTAATTTTTACTTTCTGTTGTTTTGTATTAGTCTTTCCCTTCAGGAGGAGTTGATGAGCAGTCGATTAGGTGTTACCGCGGCAGACTGTTTGAGACCATTTGGGCCTCCGTGAAGTTTTTTAATGACATTCCAGGCTATTTTGTCATATCCCTCCTCTGCAGGTATTTTCCCGAGCCGAGCTTCACTTAGCATGTCCATCAAAGCCGCACCACATGCTATTGTTTCTTGATTAAACACATGCAACACACATACCCTATGATGACACCACACAGAAAAGAAGCCGAAGGTACACTATGCTGGTATGCTCCAGTGTGGTGCTCGATAGATCTCTGACATACAGGTACCATTACGAAAAGACGCGACAAAAGGTAACCGCCAGAAATAATATTTTGCGGAAACTAGCTAACAGCTAATGGGGTGATAAACCATCCATATTAAGAACCACCGCGCAAGCCTTGTGCTTCTCTACAGCCGAATATGCCTGCCCAGTATGGTCCAGATCAACCCATGCAAAGAAGGTCGACGTAAGCCTTTATGAAACATGTCGATTACCAACAGTATCCATAAAACCTACTTCCCTATAAAAACTATATAGAGCTGCCGGGTTTGCGAACCCCAACTCTAGGAGATCATCATATGATATCACACAGAAAAACAATTGACTATCGTCATCCCCTTTTTGGCAGTGAGTGTAAACATAGGTGATTGAAATCCGGTAAGAGGTTCCTGGCCACGATAATAGAAGAACCACCAGCTGATTAACCATTTGTACAGGATTCAGCATAAACTGGAAGACATGGAGGACACTGAACAGAATAAGGGCAGGAGTGGTCCCAGTGAAGACAAATATATGATTAGGTTGGGTCTTGGAACCACGGGTGATAAGTGTGACTGTGGCGCTGTGCAGGATATGAAGCATCTGCTCGCCTGCCCAAACTGCCCTTTTAGGTCCAGCCCCGACGATTTATGGCTGGACAAGAAAGAAGCCTTCGACGTGGTCCTATACTGGGCTGAAAGAATGTGACCTGGTTTCCGGAGACGAAAAAGGAAGTAAGAGTGTGTGTTTGTGGGTTTGGGGCTTGTGAGTCTACCTGCATTCTGGATATGTTGTCTTTGTCTTCTTCAGCCCATTTTTCCGTTATTAAACCCTCAGTATTGCCGAGGCTCTCCGACAGTCGAATAGCACCTCAGCTTTGTTGTTAATGGGGAAATCCTGCCTGTACCTCAAGTGTATGTGATCCATTGATCTGACGGAATTACATTTTACTGGATACATATGAGTCTCAACTTTATCGTCGATAAGGATAGAAGCTGAAGCACTTAACTAAAATTTGTGCCACAACCAGGATGTGAAGCTACGTCTTCTGTTTACTGGGCAGATGTGCTAACCACGGCAGCGTTGTTGCTACCAGTGCTGCGTTTACTACTGTAGTGCAATGTCTTCCCTAACACAATCTTCAAGTAATACCTTCATCCCATTTTTTTGTTAGTCCATTCCTGTGTGTTAGTCGTTAGATCACCTGTCTAACAAGCAGGAGACCCAGGTTCAGGTCACAGCCATCGCACAAACTTTAATTCACTGCTTCAGCTTCCATCGTTATCGAGGATACAGTTGAGACTCATTCATCGCCGAAAGTGCTGAGTTTGTTTTGTATTTGTGTTTCGATTTATAAAATTGATTCTGCGTACTACATGTGCGTCACACCTATTATTCCTACCTATTTGTGTGATTTTACTCATTTCTCATTCATAATTTATCTTATTGGGCGGAATCCTCTTTATTCTATACAACGTGTATCTTAGTGACGCAAGCTTCTGGCTGTGGGTATGATTAGATGTGGTATGTATTATGGTGTCTGCAGCTACATCATCTACATCTACATATATACGGGCACAATTCGCGCCGAAGTCCATCCCACCCCCCCCCCCCTCCTCTGTTTCATTCGCGGATCGCGCGAGGGAAAAACGACTGTCTGAACGCCTCAGTACGAACTCTAATTTCCCTTACCTTTGAATGGTGATCATCACGCGATTTGAAAGTTGGTGGTAATAATATATGCTCTACATCCAGGGGGAACAAGAGTTTTGTTCAGGTGAATACAGCGTTATAAATACAACATTAAATAGGGGTAATGCAGGAGTAGGTTTAATAATGAATAAAAAAATAGGAGTGCGGGTAAGCTACTACAAACAGCATAGTGAACGCATTATTGTGGCCAAGATAGATACGAAGCCCACGCCTACTACAGTAGTACAAGTTTATATGCATTCTAGCTCTTCAGCCGATGAAGAAATTGATGATATGTATAACGAGATAAAAGAAATTGTGCAGGTAGTGAAGGAGGCGAAAATTTAATAGTCATGGATGATTGGAATTCCAGAGTAGGAAAATGGAGAGAAGGAAACATAGTAGGTGAATGTGGATTGGGGCTAAGAAATGAAAGAGGAAGCCGCCTGGTAGAGTTTTATACAGAGCATAACTTAATCATAGCTAACACTTGGTTCAGGAATCATGAAAGAAGGTTGTATACATGGAAGAATCCTGGAGATACTAGAAAGTATCAGATACATTATATAATGGTAAGACAGAGATTTAGGAACCAGGTTTTAAATTGTAAGACATTTCCAGGTGCAGATGTGGACTCTGACCACAATCTATTGGTTATGAATTGTAGATTAAAACTGAAGAAACTGTAAAAAGGTGGGAATTTAAGGAG
Source organism: Schistocerca nitens (assembly GCF_023898315.1). Classification (NCBI taxonomy): domain Eukaryota; kingdom Metazoa; phylum Arthropoda; class Insecta; order Orthoptera; family Acrididae; genus Schistocerca; species Schistocerca nitens. The sequence continues at coordinate 81,764,152 of NC_064615.1, forward strand.
ATGGGACCTGGATAAACTGAAAGAACCAGATGTTGTACAGAGTTTCAGGGAGAGCATAAGGGAACAATTGACAGATATGGGAGAAAGAAGTACAGTAGAAGAACAAGAAGGATGAAGTAGTGAAGGCAGCAGAGGATCAAGTAGGTAAAACGACGAGGGCTAGTAGAAATCCTTGGGTAACAGAGGAAATATTGAATTTAATTGATGAAAGGAGAAAATATAAAAATGCAGTAAATGAAGCAGGCAAAAAGGAATACAAACGTCTCAAAAATGAGATCGACAGGAATTGCAAAATGGCTAAGCAGGGTGGCTAGAGGACAAATGTAAGGATGTAGAGGCTTATCTCACGAGTGGTAAGATAGATACTGCCTACAGGAAAATTACACAGACCTTTGGAGAAAAGAGAACCACTTGCATGAATATCAAGAGCTCAGATGGAAACCCAGTTCTAAGCAAAGAAGGGAAAGCAGAAAGGTGGAAGGAGTATATAGAGGGTCTATACAAGGGCGATGTACTTGGGGACAATATTATGGAAATGGAAGAGGATGGAGATGAAGATGAAATGGGAGATACGATACTGAGTGAAGAGTTTGACAGAGCACTGAAAGACCTGAGTCGAAACAAGGCCCCGGGAGTACACAACATTCCATTAGAACTACTGACGGCCTTGGGAGAGCCAGTCCTGACAAAACTCTACCATCTGGTGAGCAAGATGTATGAGGCAGGCGAAGTACCCACAGACTTCAAGAAGAATATAATAATTCCAGTCCCAAAGAAAGGAGGTGTTGACAGATGTGAAAATTACCGAAGTATCAGTTTAATAAGTCACAGCTGCAAAATACTAACACGAATTCTTTACAGACGAGTGGAAAAACTGGTAGAAGCTGACCTCGGGGAAGATCAGTTTGGATTCCGTAGAAATATTGGAACACGTGAGGCAATACTGACCTTACGACTTATCTTAGAAGAAAGATTAAGCAAAGGCAAACCTACGTTTGTAGGATTTGTAGACTTAGAGAAAGCTTTTGACAATGTTGTCTGGAATACTCTCTTTCAAATTCTAAAGGTGGCAGGGGCAAAATACAGGGAGCGAAAGGCTATTTACAATTTGTACAGAAACTAGATGGCAGTAATAAGTGTCGAGGGACATGGAAAGGAAGCAGTGGTTGGGAAGGGAGTGAGACAGGGTTGTAGCCTCTCCACGATGTTATTCAATCTGCATATTGAGCAAGCAGTAAAGGAAACAAAAGTAAAATTCGGAGTAGGTATTAAAATCCATGGAGAAGAAATAAAAACTGTGAGGTTCGCCGATGACATTGTAATTCTGTCAGAGACAGCAAAGGACCTGGAAGAGCAGTTGAACGGAATGGACAGTGTCTTGAAAGGAGGGTATAAGATGAACATCAACAAAAGCAAAACGAGGATAATGGAATGTAGTCGAATTAAGTCGGGTAATGCTGAGGGAATTAGATTAGGAAATGAGACACTTAAAGTAGTAAAGGAGTTTTGCTATTTGGGGAACAAAATAACTGATGATGGTCGAAGTAGAGACGATATAAAATGTAGACTGGCAATGGCAAGGAAATCGTTTCTGAAGAAGAGGAATTTATTAACATCAAGTATAGATTTAAGTGTCAGGAATTCGTTTCTTAAAGTATTTGTATGGAGTGTAGCCATGTATGGAAGTGAAACATGGACGATAATTAGTTTGGACAAGAAGAGGATAGAAGCTTTCGAAATGTGGTGCTACAGAAGAATGCTGAAGATTAGATAGGTAGATCACATAACTACTGATGAATTATTGAATTGTATTGGGGAGAAGAGGAGTTTGTGGCACAACTTGACAAAAAGAAGGGACTGGTTAGTAGGACATGTTCTGAGGCATCAATGGATCACAAATTTAGCATTGGAGGGCAGTGTGGAGGGTAAAAATCGTAGAGGGAGACCAAGAGATGAATACACTAAGCAGAGTCAGAAGGATGTAGGTTTAATCAGACCCAACTGGTAAGGGTCCCATACAGACGAACAATACTCTAAGACTGGACGAACTAACGTATTGTAAGCAATTTCCTTTGCTGAAGGACTGCATCGCTTCAGGATTCTACCAATAAACCGCAATCTAGAGTTTGCCTTACCCGTTACTTGTGTAATCTGATCATTCCATTTGAGATCATTTCTAATAGTCACACTCAGATACTTGACAGATGCTACCGCTTCCAAAGACTGAGCATTTATTCTGTACTCGTACATTAATGGGGATTTTGGCCTTGTTATACGCAGTAGGTTACATTTACTAATATTGAGAGATAACTGCCAGTCATTACACCACGCATTTATTTTCTGCAAATCCTCATTGTGTTTTACTACTTTCCTGTAAACTACAGCATCATCGGCGAACAGTCTAATGCCGCTGTCAATACCGTTAACCAGATCGTTTATGTAAATCGTAAAAAGCAGCGAACCTATTACGCTGCCCTGGGGCACACCTGAAATTACACTTGTTTCTGATGAAGTCACCCCATTCAGCGTGACATAATGCTGCCTGTCTGTTAGAAAACTTTCTATCCAACCTCATATGTCATCGGACAGACCGTAAACAAGCGCTTTTTGGAGCAAGCGAATGTGCGGAACTGAGCCGAACGCCGTTCGAAAGCCGAGAAATATGGCATCAACCTGGGAGCCGATATCTAGAGCCTGTTGTATATCATGCACAAAGAAGGCCAACTGTGTCTCGCATGACCGCTGTTTCCTAAAACCGTGCTGGTTTCTGCAGATGAGCTTCTCAGAGTCTAGAAAGGTCATTATGTCTCAACACAAAATATGTTCCATGATTCTACAACATATCGATATCAGTATTCTGAAATTTTCTTTTATCATATTATTTTAAGAAAATTTATATGAGCTTCTTTCTCTTTTCCAAGTATGAATTTTAGGTTTTGATATGCTTTGTTCATTCCGGAGTGCTGTTCATCTATTTTTTCATTTGGCTCGTAGACTGGACAAATAATGTCATTCACACAGATGGTTGTGACATACCTGCGCTCGATTCTCCCTGATTAGTATCGCAGCTATTAACGTCCGTGGAGTTTAGGCATTAATTCTGCACAGTCGTTCTGCTATGAGACGCTTAATACCGCCTCCCGCTAGGCACTGTAAATAAGGAGGCAGCAGGGTGCGGCCCTCGGAGGCGCCAGCTGCTGCAGAGGGCTCCGAGGACGCAGGGCAGAGGTAGGCGCTCCCAGCCCCACAGTCTCCCTCCGCCAAGTTGCGGGAGTGGCGCCAAGTTGGCGAGTTTCTGCTCTCCTCAAGTCTGTGGCGTCAAGTGCCGCCAACTTGAATATCTAATTCCCCCCACCCCCCACCCCCTCCAGCTCGCCAGCCCGGCCCTACGCGCCCTCGGAGCTGCTTCTGCCGGACACCCTCAGGGCGCAAAGGGCCAGTTTTTGGAAGGACAGCTACCCACTTGTCAACAGTTTGCCGCGCAAGCATTTCGCTCTGTAAACTGCCCGGACACGACGCCGTGCTGCCTAGTTCCTTGGCGCAAGCAACTGACTACTCTCTTTAACAAGGAAACATCACCAACTTGACCTCACATCTTAAAGGGGCAAAACCACACTGGCAAAAAACCAGCCCTAGTAATGGACCCCAGTCGAAAATTTGGCCTGAAATTCTGATAGTGCACTGTTACGAGGGTCACTCCAAAAGAAATTCGCACTATTTTTGTAAAAATACGGTTTTCATTCTGCATGTGTGAAAGTTTTAGAGTGTGTAGATACATCCTTCCCGCTTGTTATCAAACTTAGTTTAACCTGTTCCCGTGAGTGGCGCCGTCACAGCATGTCTTCAAGATGGCTGCTTCACTTGACGTTCGTCAGAAGGAACGTGCTGTCATGGAATTCCTGTGCTGTGAAAACGAGACAGTGGGAAACATCCACAAGAGGTTGAAAAAGGTGTATGGAGATGTTGCTGTCGATCGCAATAAAGTTGGTCGGTGGGGAAGCAGGTTACTTCATGAAAGCGGGCACGGCAATATTGAGGATTGTCCTCGCAGTGGCAGGCCTCGTACTGCACGCACTCCAGACAATGTGCAGAGAGTTAACGAATTGGTGACTGCTGACAGACGCATCACAGTGAACGAATTGTCACGCTGCGTTGGGATAGGGGAAGGAAGTGTTTGCAGAATATTGAAAGTGTTGGCGCTAAAAAAGGTTTGTGCCAGGTGGATTCCCAGGATGATGACAGTGGCTCACAAAGAAACAAGAAAAACGGTATGCAGCGAACTTTTGGAACAGTACGAGAATGGTGGAGATGAATTTCTTGGAAGAATTGTGACAGGTGATGAAACATGGCTCCCTCATTTTTCACCAGAGACGAAGAGGCAGTCAATGGAGTGGCATCATGCAAATTCACCCAAGAAAAAAAAAAAAAATTCAAACCCAAACCTTCTGCTGGAAAAGTTGTGGCTACGGTATTTTTCGATTCCGAAGGACTCTTGCTTGTGGACATCATGCCACGTCGAACCACCATAAATTCTGATGCATCTGTGACGACACTGAAGAAACTTCGAGTTCGACTGAGTCGTGTTCGACCACATAGGCAAAAGCAGGATGCAGAATGAGATTTTCACTCAGCAGCGGAGTGTGCGCTGATATGAAACTTCCTGGCAGATTAAAACTGTCTGCCGCACCGAGACTCGAACTCGGGACCTTTGCCTTTCGCGGGCAAGTGCAGAAGTAAGGCTGTGAGGACGGGGCGTGAGTCGCCCTTGGGTAGCTCAGTGGTAGAGCACTTGCCCGCGAAAGGCAAAGGTCCCGAGTTCGAGTCTCGGTCCGGCACACAGTTTTACTCTGCCAGAAAGTTTGAAAAGCAGTATGTTTTGCTGTTGTACGACAATGTACGGCCACACGTCAGTCAAAAAACCATGGAATCGATCACAAAATTCGGATGGACAACACCGAAACACCAGCCTTACAGTCCTGACCTGGCTCCGTGTGACTATCATCTCTTTAGGAAACTGAAAGACTTTCTTCGTGGAACAAGGTTTGAAGATGATGACTCCCTTGTTGCGCGCTGCCAAACAGTGGCTCCAACAGGTTCGTCCAGAATTTAACGTGCGGGTATACAGGTGCTGGTTCCAAGATGGCGTAAGGCAGTTGAGAGGGATGGAAATTATGTGGAGAAATGAAAGTATTGTTCCTAAAGGATGCATCTACACACTCTAAAACTTTCAGACATGTAGAATAAAATATGGAATTAAAAAAAAAATAGTGTGCATTTCTTTTGGAGTGACCCTCGTATAATGTTCTGAATGTACAGTTACCAAATATGACGTGCACCGGGTATTTGACACCCGCTCCGCCCCACTGCAGCTGCTCAATGACCGAGAGCGAATTAAGGATGGCGGTTATGACTGAAACAACCGTTTTCCGGAAATTTCGTTTTTTTCTTTATGCCAATTGAGACCGCCTCTTAGAACCGCTCGAAATAACTGGTTTCTGAAATAACCGATTTTCGGTTTTTTATCCCTATTGTTCCCTGCAATAAACGTCGAAATCGAACAGAGATTGGAAAATTTTGCTTCACTCAGTTTCAAGATACATAGAATAAAAATATTAAATTGCATAGGCGAATAATAGCAAACGTACTCCTTCCACTGTTCGCTGCTTTTCTTGTAAAGTGATAAGTGGTTGAATATGAGAAGCAACCAATATTCTCCTACTGACTCTAAGTTCTTTCAAATTGTGCCCAAAAATTATGTTATAATCGGAGATGATCAGAGCATCGCTAATTTTCATAGACCATTGCACAATGTCTACGGAAAACTGACAATGAACAAGAGCACCCTGAGTCGTTGTGCGAGACGTCTGTTATCAACGCATTTGTCGGATCTCCCATGTGCCAGCCGGCTGCACACAACAGTGACTGCTCCAATGTTGGGATATGTGAACTCTCTCATTCGAGGTCATCGACGTATCACAATCAAACAACTTGCTGCACAACTGGACGTTTCTGTTTGTACTGCTGACACACTCGTCCTTTAGTTGGGTTACGTACCCAAAGGTGTGTGATCACTGCCTCCCTCGCCGAATAGCAGAAGACCATAAAGAGCAAGGAAGGCCCATCTGATTGGCCCAATGAAGACGAACTCCGCGGGAAATAGTGCATGGATGATGGTGAGGCTATAGAAGAAACAACAAGTTGACTCCGGCGTTAACCATTAGGGTGGTACCATGCGAATGCACAGGCCCTACCTGTAGGATGGTGTAAGGCCATCGCACTGAACGCAGATTATTTTGAAAAACAGTGTTTTGTAGCCAAAAGTGTGGAAAATAGGCTGTTGTGTTAAAATCCTGAATAAAGGCAACCTGCTTTCAGAAAAGAGTGTGTTGCATTAGTTGTTGCATGCCCCTCGTATAAATGTGCGTAATTCCTTTAAAAATTGCGTTAATAAGTGTAATTGCGCTTGCTTTGGCTTAGTCCTATCAGGGTACATGCTCCCAATGTCCCCCTCTAGCACAAATACAAGCTTCAGAACGCACCCTGGTCTCTCGTTGCTAGTTACCAAATCCTTACTGAAATGTCCTCAATGCTTCTGTTTGAATCACTGTAACGAATTCTTCTTTTTTGGTAATCGCCGATCTGTATACCCCCTCTTTGAAGAAACTGCAGGAAAAGAAGTCCAGTAGATTCAATCGGGGAACTGTGTTGGCCAGGGAACAGGACAGCCTCTTCTACCCAATATAGCTGGAAAATGGTTGTCCAACCATTGCAGTACTCGTAGTCGGAAATGTGCTGGAGCACCATTTAATTCATACCATAAGCGCTGTCTTGTCTGTGGGGGTATATCATCCAATATTGTTTTAAGCACATCTTCTAAGAAATGCAGGAAATCAGCACCCCTCATTTTGACCTCCAATGTGAATGGACCAAATACTGTACGCGGAGGATAGTACTGAATCTCGTTTGGAATGAGGTGGAACGAATTACACGAGGATCCTCTCAGCGCAGTCCTGTAAGTTGTGTCTGTTTTTCTGAACCCCAATTCGTCGGTTAACAAGATGTGGTTCACGAACCCTGTTGGTTATGAATACCCGCAGTAACCACTGACAGTATGAGAGATGTTGTCTATGATCTCGTGGCTTTAGTTCTTGTACACGAAGTATTCGCCAAACATGTGGGTGGGAGAGTCCAACACGTCGCCCAATACACCCTGAACCGAAAGCTGGACGTGTTTCCACAGTACCAAGAATTCCTTCTTCGCGTCCTGTTCGACCAACATGATGCGTAGGTTGTAGAATTTTCGTATCACCATGCACTGATGAAGTGCTTGAAACACTCATCTCCTTGGATGGGGTCGTTGCGGAAACCTCCCACGGTATTCTCTTTCAGCCGCGGCCGCATTGCCATTACAGAAACTGTAAAAGAAGTGCATGTGTCGGTATTTTTCGTTAGTGAACATTGTGGATGTTCATACAGGGACTTCACCATCGCAGCTGATCGCTTCAGCCGTCTCGTCCAGAAGTACACAAGGCTATACAAAAGAAGCGCAATATCAGTAACATTGAATGTTGTACTTAGGTGCAGAACCGTAAGGAAATGGCAGCTGAAGGAACTCACAAGGGCTGACAACTTGTGACATTCATTATGGCGTCTGCCAAACAATTCTTTTTGCACGTAAGTGAACGAATACGAAAAAATGATTTCACATTTTATGTTGCATATAAAGTCCTATGTTATCTCCTTAAGGATTTACCTTACCTTATGATACACCCTGTACAGATGACCTAGTGGATAAAGCCAGAAACTCAATAAAGTTGTTGGCGGATTATACTGTTGTACAAAGGCTATCTATTCGAAAACTAAGCTACGATCGGTAACGAAATGCAAAACCACAGTAAAAATCAAAACCTTTTTATTGGCAACAGTTTGCTACACCTTGCAGCTACTTCTCTAAATAGTCGCCGCTCCGACTTAGATATTTGTCGTAACGTTGCACCAACTTTCAAATACCCTCGTCATAGAGGGCAACCGCCTGTGCTTTCTGCTGCTTCTCTACGCTGGTCTGCAATTCTTTGCCTGTGCAAAAATGTTGTCTTGATAGCCAGCGGTTCGTGTGAACAGAGACGTACATCGAAGGGAGCCAAGTCTGGTCTGTATGGTGGGTGACTGCAAACTTCCCATCGACAACGGTGCAGCAGCTTCCTCATTTCCCCCGCAGTGTGCGGTCGACAGTTGTCAAGAAGAGGGAAATGCATGACAGGCACGTTATGTGGGGTTGCAGGAGATCAGGCGAAAGCTCGCAGTGGGTGACCATGCTTGACGGAAGACACTGTTTTCTAGGCTCCTTTACATGCTCACTGTGCGCTCAGAACGTGACGCTATCGGTTAGCATACTGGACACACTGTTAAGCACATCTGTGCGAAGATTCATCGGATTATCACTGTCGTTTCCATTTCGCGACCTATTTCACCTTATTTATCGAATATCTCTCGTATACAGATATGTCGTGACGCTATAAAATTGTAGGGCAATGCAGGAAGTCTTACAGAGGATAGACACTTGGTGTAATGATTGACAGTTGTCTATGAATCTAAACCAATGTGACGTATTGCACATAAATAGGCAGAAAGACCCAGTATTGTATGATTAGACGCAGCGGAAGGATTCAAATTCATTAAATATCTGGGAGTTTGAGTATGGGACGATATGAAGTGGAATTACCACATAAAACTAAGCAAAGCAGATGATAGACTGACAGTCATTTGAAGAAAGCTCAGATAGTGTAATCCACCAAAGAAGATGGTAGTCTGCTAGTCAAGAGCCTGGGCATCTTAACGGATAGTATTCACAGAGGAAATGGAGAAAATTCAAAGAAGAGCAGCACGGTTCGTCACAGAGTCACTTAGTAAGGGCGAGATCTTCAAGACAATATCATTCAACCACAATGGCATACACTACGAGAGAGATGTTGTGCGTCACGGTGTAGCTTTCTGTAAATACTCGAGAGCATAGATTCCTAGATGAGTCAACCAAGATATTACTTCCTTCTATTCTTATATCGAGAAATGACTATGGATGTGAAACTGGAGAGATTCAAGCCCACTTTGAGGCTTACCAACACTAGCGCACGAGTGTGGACAGTAATATGTAAGGGCGGAACTGACAGTAGTACAAGAGGAACCTTCCACCACACGCCTTATTGTTCCTGACAAAATGTCACTGAGCACTATGCGACTTAACTTCTGAGGTCAATCGCCTGTGAATATCTGCGGTGTTTTAACATTCTTTCCAGAGCAAACATCTCGTCCAGTACTCATCCTTGATGATCACTCTCCATATTCTCCGCTCACGTAAAGACAGCAGTTGGGAATGTGGGTTACTGTGCAGGGATTACACTTGCAGCGATTGTCCTGCCACCTTCGGTTAGACCAAAGTACTACGTACTTGCAACTGTAATGATGAGTCCGATTTTGCAACATAGATGATTGCAAAAAATCAAGTGTAAATTAGTGTGGGACGCCCCTTCTTCTTCAAGAACTTCTCTCAATTCGTGGCTATTACTCGACAGCCTGGAATAGTTAATACGAGGGCAGTTCAATAAGTAATGCAACACATTTTTTTTCTCGGCCAATTTTGGTTGAAAAAACCGGAAATTTCTTGTGGAATATTTTCAAACATTCCCGCTTCGTCTCGTATAGTTTCATTGACTTCCGACAGGTGGCAGCGCTGTACGGAGCTGTTAAAATGGCGTCTGTAATGGATGTGCGTTGCAAACAACGGGCAGTGATCGAGTTTCTTTTGGCGGAAAACCAGGGCATCTCAGATATTCATAGGCGCTTGCAGAATGTCTACGGTGATCTGGCAGTGGAAAAAAGCACGGTGAGTCGTTGGGCAAAGCGTGTGTCATCATCGCCACAAGGTCAAGCAAGACTGTCTGATCTTCCGCGTGCGGGCCGGCCGTGCACAGCTGTGACTCCTGCAATGGCGGAGCGTGCGAACACACTCGTTCGAGATGATCGACGGATCACCATCAAACAACTCAGTGCTCAACTTGACATCTCTGTTGGTAGTGCTGTCACAATTGTTCACCAGTTGGGATATTCAAAGGTTTGTTCCCGCTGGGTCCCTCGTTGTGTAACCGAACACCATAAAGAGCAAAGGAGAACCATCTGTGCGGAATCGCTTGCTCGTCATGTGGCTGAGGGTGACAATTTCTTGTCAAAGATTGTTACAGGCGATGAAACATGGGTTCATCACTTCGAACCTGAAACAAAACGGCAATCAATGGAGTGGCGCCACACCCACTCCCCTACCAAGAAAAAGTTTAAAGCCATACCCTCAGCCGGTAAAGTCATGGTTACAGTCTTCTGGGACGCTGAAGGGGTTATTCTGTTCGATGTCCTTCCCCATGGTCAAACGATCAACTCTGAAGTGTATTGTGCTACTCTTCAGAAATTGAAGAAACGACTTCAGCGTGTTCGTAGGCACAAAAATCTGAACGAACTTCTCCTTCTTCATGACAACGCAAGACCTCACACAAGTCTTCGCACCCAAGAGGAGCTCACAAAACTTCAGTGGACTGTTCTTCCTCATGCACCCTACAGCCCCGATCTCGCACCGTCGGATTTCCATATGTTTGGCCCAATGAAGGACGCAATCCATGGGAGGCACCACGCGGATGATGAAGTTATTGATGCAGTACGACGTTGGCTCCGACATCGACCAGTGGAATGGTACCATGCAGGCATACACGCCCTCATTTCAGGGTGGCGTAAGGCCGTAGCATTGAATGGAGATTAAGTTGAAAAATAGTGTTGTGTAGCTAAAAGATTGAGGAATAACCTGGTGTATTTCAATGCTGAATAAAACAACCCCTGTTTCAGAAAAAAAAATGTGTTGCATTACTTATTGAACTGCCCTCGTACATGGGATTAATAGAAGGGATAGAATAGTTGTAAGTTTTAAGAAGAATCAAACAACATATTACTCGCTGCCAAATAAATGTCGCCAAATGACCATAATGATGAAATCAGGAAAAAATTCGTCTCTTTGAAGAGGTTCAGCGATAATCGTCCTTCCCGCACACCAACAAGGAAACGGACGCAAAGATGGGAAGCGATACTTGTACCTGCAGTACCGCCCGACACACATCGTAAAGTCTCTTGGGGAGTAGATACAGATGCAGGCCAGGGAAACGACGTCCCCCAAATCACTGGATTCTCAGCGGTGTGGCAATGCTGTCGCCACCACTACCTCCTGTGAATTTCTTTTAAGGACGTTCCTGCATAACGAGGCATCAGTAACACCCCTCCTGAGGACAATCTGTTACCACAGTTGTGAAAGCTAGATAGGTTATTCGTAAAAAAATGGTTCAAATGGCTCTGAGCTCTATGGGACTTAACATCTGAGGTCAACAGTCCCCTAGAACTTAGAAGTATTTATTTATTTATTTATTTATTTATATTTATTTATTTATTGTTCCGTAGGACCACATTTAGGAGAAGTCTCCATGGTCATGGAACGAGTCAATACATGAAATTATAACACGATTGTAGAAACAGAATGAAATGAAATATAAGAAACATATTCAGGCGACAAGTCGTTAGTTTAAATAAAGGAAATCAAGAATGTAACACTGGAATTTGCTTAATTTTTTAGCTCTTCCAGGAGCTCCTCGACAGAATAGAAGGAGTGAGCCATGAGGAAACTTTTCAGTTTAGACTTAAAAGTGTTTGGGCTACTGCTAAGGTTTTTGAGTTCTTGTGGTAGCTTATTGAAAATGGATGCAGCAGAATACTGCACTCCTTTCTGCACAAGAGTCAAGGAAGTGCATTCCACATGCAGATTTGATTTCTGCCTAGTATTAACTGTGTGAAAGCTGCTAACTCTTGGGAATAAGCTAATATTGCTAACAACAAACGACATTAAAGAAAATACATACTGTGAGGGCAATGTCAAAATTCCCAGACTATTGAATAGGGGTCGACAAGAGATTTTCGAACTTACACCATACATAGCTCGAACAGCCCGTTTTTGAGCCAAAAATACCCTTTTTGAATCAGAAGAATTACCCCAAAAAATAATACCATATGACATAAGCGTATGAAAATATGCGAAGTATACTACTTTTCGTGTTGAAATGTCACTTATTTCAGATACTGTTCTAATGGTAAATAAAGCGGCATTTAGTTTCTGAACAAGATCCGGAACATGGGCTTTCCACAACAACTTACTATCTATCCATACACCTAGGAACTTGAACTGTTCCGTCTCGCTTATAACATGCCCATTCTGTCTGATTAAAATGTCAGTTCTTGTTGAATTGTGAGTTAGAAACTGTAAAAACAGAGTCTTACTGTGATTTAGCATCAAATTATTTTCCACAAGCCACGAACTTATATCATGAACTATATTATTTGATAATGTTTCAATATTACACACAAGATCCTTCAGTACCAAGGTGGTGTCATCAGGAAACAGAAATATTTTTGAATCACCTGTAATACTAGAAGGCATATCATTTATATAAATAAGAAACAGCAGTGGCCCCAGCACCGACCCTTGGGGAACGCCCCATTTAACAGTGCCCCATTGGGACTGAACATCATTACCACTCTCAATATTGCGGAGGATTACCTTCTGCTTTCTGTTCTTAAAGTAGGAGGCGAACCAATTGTAAGCTACTCCCCTTACTCCATAATGTTCCAACTTCTGCAGTAATATTTTGTGGTCAACACAGTCAAAAGCCTTCGTTAAATCAAAGAAAACACCTAACGTTCGCAACCTTTTATTTAATCCGTCCAAAACCTCACAGAGAAAAGAAACTATAGCATTTTCAGTTGTTAAGCCATTTCTAAAACCAAACTGTACATTTGACAGCAAATTATGTGAATTTAAATGCTGCAGTAACCTTGTACATACAACCTTCTCGATAACTTTAGTACTTAAACCTAACTAACCTAAGGACATCACACACATCCATACCCGAGGCAGGATTCGAACCAGAGACCGTAGCGGTCGCGCGGTTCCAGACTGAAGCGCCTAGGATCACTCGGCCACTATTCGTAACATTTCTGGTAGTCTGGAGCGCGTTACACAATAATTAGTAAACAAATTGCACTTATACGGTGGACGGTGTCACACTGTCTCACAAGAAAACATACCGTGCACTATAAGGAAGTGTCAACACTATATTAGAATGTTATCCTTCTCTGATTCGGAAACTACATACCGGTAGAATTTTTTGTTCACAAATGTGCTGACAACATTTTTCTATCAGTCCTGAAAGTCACTCTGTTTATTGGCCTGAAACATACTATGATCGAAACGGGTGACAATAAGAGCAACTGATGAAAAAGGCCGGCCATCTGCGATATGGGCAGCACCGTCTTACAACACACAGTAATGTTAAGTTCCTTGGATCCTCATGAGAAAGGTTTTAACTCATTAACTCACCTTGATGCTTAGTGCTCCTCCTGAGAAAGAGCATAGATTTGTCAGCAAAACTGTTGCCAAATTAGTCCAACATTTGTTAATGTCTCGCGGCAGGGATACCTGCATCGGCATTCTAAGTCGTTCACTGCACCTGCAATAGATATGAATTTATGAAAAAACATATATGTACATACAACTTATCAGATCATTTATGACGTAATCAATACACAAGACTACAGACTATTATGGGGTAAACTTGAGAGTTCACATCTCTCAATACTAAGGAATTTGTCAGTTGACTGCAAAAGCCGCTCCAGGAGCATACGGATTTAACATTACCCAAAGCTTCTTAAACTGCTAACCCCCAAACTAATCAGATTGTTATAAAACAGACAACTATGGCGCAACAATGAAAGAATAACTTATCGCGATTTTTCTCACCATCGCTACTATACTTCCCACTCACCGTTAAGGAGACTACGTCGCTATGTTTTAAGAATGCATGGTTACTTTACCTTCTTGAATTTTACACGTTTATTCCAACCAGTTTCGATTTCAATCTTCATCCGTGAAATATAAAAAATAATATGACTTTTACATTCAATATATCGTGATACAAACGAATTCCGTACTGCACGGCATGTTATGACACAACATCAACAGCTACCAGTGAAATATTGTAACTTATTTAACGAAAATACAGTGTTATGTGTCAGTCCATTATGTCATATGGTATCATATTTTGGGGTACGTCCACAAACAGAGAAAAAATTTTTAGAGTACAGAAGTGTATAATAAGAGTAATGAGTAGTGTAAATCTAAGAACATCATGTCGAAACCTATTCAAAGAATTGGGCATATTAACCACAGCTTCTTAGTATATTTATTCCTTAATGAAGTTTGTTGTAAATAATACATCTTTTTTTCCAACTAACTGCTTAGTACACAGTATCGATACTAGGAATAAGAACAATATACATAAAGATTTAAAATCACTTACACTTGCCCAGAAAGGACTCCAGTATTCAGCAACGCATATTTTCAATTAGTTACCAGCAACCATTAAGAGTTTAGTTTCAGACAAGGCACAATTTAAACATAATTTAAAAGAAATTTTGGTGGCCAAGTCCTTCTGTTCCATCCATGAGTTTCTCAACAAGTGCAGTAGACCATTTTTATCAAAATTTATTATACTTTAATTTTTGATAATACTCGGTTGTAACAGCCAAATAACTATCTACTGTGTGAATGATGGCTGTATGGAAAGCAGATGTAAGTCATAAGTCTGTAAATAGTGGAAGTTTAATTTTAAATCTTGTACATAATCTGACTGTTCTTAACTGAGGATCACTAAAATGAATAATTTATTTTAATTTTTGATAATACTTGGTTGTAATAGCCAAAAAACTAGCAAATGTCTGAATGATGGATTTAATGAAAGCAGATGTAAGTATTAAACCTGCAAATATTAGAGCCTTAAATTTAATTCAAGTACATAATTTTACTGTTTATTGACTGAGGATCATTCAAATTAATGAAACTCAAGTTTTTTTAATTACTTTTTGTAATGTGTTCATCTGACATGTTCCACACCCAGGAGGATTCCCTCTTTTATGGGTCTATGGAATGAATAATTAATCTAATCTAATCTATCTAAACACCACAAATCTAAATTTTGAGCCTTCAGTTCTCATTTGACCCCAAGAATTTCTTCAGTCACTTATCATTTCTCTTACATATGAAAACGATTTATACAAGGCGAAAAATACCAGGTGGTGTCATGGTGTGGAATTGTAGGTACCTCTACATCTGGCTGGGGAAGTCAGTATATAAAACAGCGGTATTTAAGGGAGCTTTCTGGATGAGGAAAGCTGTAATTTATTCAAATAATTTCACTAGGAAAGGTCTTAAAAGGGTGATGCACATTTTAAAAAGTGGAAGCTTTCTTGTACAAAAAGAAAAAAGTTAATGGTGGGCGTGTCTGCTCCTAGCTGCGCCACCTCCTTGGCAGCGAAGTGTTGTGCTGAGTAATACGTGGTTCGAGGGCTCTGTTTGCAGGCGTTACAGTTTCTGAGACAACAGCAGCGTCGAAGTCAGAGTTTTTTGTGATGAATCACAAGCTGTAGCTCAATTCGTCTTCTAGGCATTCAACGCTGCGATATTATTTGAGTGGAAACTACAACCAGTCCCTTTGTAGTGTTTTAAAGCTTGTGATTCTCTCATTAGACAGTTCCCTGCCAATTCCTGATTTTCAAGAACCCGATAAGCACACCAGACGGTACCTTCGAGGAGGAGGAGGGGACGGGCGAATAACATCGTCTCTAGCGCATACAGTGTTCAGCCAGAACAGGATGACCACCGACCTATTATTGATATTAACCCGTCCAGGCGATGGTAGCGTCTCCTGGCAAGGGATGACTGATAGACACACACATGGTGCATGTAGAACCAGTGAGAGTGCTTCCATTATGTAGACTGAGGAAGGCCCACCTATCTGAGTTTGATCCAGGGCAAGCTGTGATGGCCTGGAAGCTCGGCACGTCCTGACGTCGTGTGGTCGGGCCGCCACTCCTCTCATTACAGATGTCGGACCTGGTAGGCAGGATAGACTTGTGAAACAGGGCAGGTGGCGAACTTTGGCGGAACTAACATCAGACTTCAATGCAGTACAGTGTCTGAACAAGCAGAGTGCAGTGAACACTTCTAACGATGGGTCTCCACAGCTGACGACCCATGCATGTGCCAACGTTAAGGGGCTCCGGAAAGGCTCAAAATCATGAAGAGTTCAATTTTTACTTTTTTTGCGTTTTCTGAATCTGCAGACTATTACCTTTTAATAGATATATAATTTATTCAATTCCGAAGACTACAACTATTTTTAAATTTTTTTTGAAATGTGTTCTACATGGGCGTGACCCACTGTGGCGCTGTTAAACTGCTGTCAAATGGTGTTATTATTAACGTCCGTGTTCATCAGGTACATTTTAGTGATGTGAGATAAAGTATGTGTTGTGGCTAACCTGTGATGGTTCAATATATATCGCTGGTGTGATTGTCGATTGTTTCATGTTTATTTACTCTGTCGTTATCTCGAAAATATTCGTAATTAATTCTGTTTCTTGAGTCTCTGTTTTGTTGAAGTATAATAATGAGTAAAAGTAAAGTTATTAGAAATCCTCTGAAGGCTTTTAAGAAAAGGAGAAATGTTGGAAAGCCAAAGGTATGTGTTATTACTGTAAACAATAAAGACGATAACCAAGTGAGTGAACCTAACCTCTCAAGTACACCTGCCCATAGCAGTCAAAGTGGGAAAGAAAATACTTCAGAGAAGAAGCTTGGTTCAATGAGTGAAAACTATGAATGTTTTATGGGCGAATCGGATGTGAATGAAATATTTGATATGTCGGTTCTCAAAGGAATTTTTTCAAACTGTGTAAGATGTATTCATTGTAGTGAAGTTGGTCTGGAACTCTCCATAATAAAGCACGTAGGACTTGCTAGTGAAATACAACTGAAATGTGATAAGTGTTCATACATGACCACCTTTTGGAACAGTGTTGCAGTAAATGCAACTGAAGAAAATGGTAGCAAAATCTACGAACACAACAACGAGCGATGCTTGCTTTAGACAAGGAACGCTTTCGGGCTGCAGACAGGGCTGTAAAGAGTCTAGAAATACAAGCAAGAGTAAACAGGAGGAGGAACAAGAGGAAGCTGGAGGAGGAGTTTGCAGAGGATGAAGATAATCCATCCTATCGACCTGGAATGCACTAAAAAGTTAATCCAATCTTTGTCGCTCGATTCCCAAAACTTTTATTTTCTCATACTAATTACATGTTTTCTAAGGATCTTCCAAACATATTTGTTTCAAACTTTCAGTAAATGTTACACAGTCCCTTCTGCATAATTTAACACAGCCTTTTTCCAAAAAACTGTATATTTTTGAATATATAAATAAAAAATTGCAAAAAAATGTTGTGAATTTTCATTACAATTGAAAAAAAATCATCTTTAATAACTGAACTAAAATTTTGTAAAATCCCTGTGTAAAGTTGTAGCCCATATTCCAATAAATAATCTGTAAAAAGTTCAACTTCCTACCTCAAATACTTTGTGAGGAAAGATGTAATTTATAAGCGTTATTTTAACATTGCAAGTATAGGGCGTTCCGGAGCCCCTTAACACCACGACGACGGCAACTACGACTGAAATGGACACGTGACCACTGGCGTTGGACGTTGGTTAATTGGCTGAGGGTTGCGTGGTCTGCTGAATCCCGATACCTTCTTCATCACGCTGATGGGAGGGTGCGAATCCGTCGTCATCCAAACGAACAACTGGTTGACACCTGTATTGCGGGACGGAGACAAGCCGGCGGCGGCTGCATTATCCTCTGGGGAACATCTGCGTGGGCGTCCACGGGTCCAGTGGAGCTCGTGCAAGGCACCACGACGGCTAATGAGTATGGTACACTGGTTGAATACCACGTACATCTGTCTATGGCGATCATGTTTCCTGATGGCAGTGGCATTTTTCAACAAGATAATGCGCCGTGTCACAAGGCCAGGATTGTGATGGAGTGGTTCGAGGAACACAGTGGCGAGTTCCCAATTGACGTGCTGCACGCCCCTGTCGCAGTTCGCCAGATCTGAACCCGAGCGAACACATCTGGCATCTGACTGTACGTGTCGTCAAGGCTCACAGTCTCCTTCCCCTAGACTTGCGGAAATTAGGTAACTTGTATGTACAAATGTGATGCTAACTTACTCCATTGACCTACCAAGGGCCGTCCGCTGTGGTCGAGTGGTTCTAGGCGCTTCAGTCCGCAACCACGCGGCTGCTACTGTCGCAGGTTCGAATCCTGCCAAAAACGGCCTTAAATCACGTGTAAATAGAGCGTTAGAACATTGATTTGTAGCGATTATGAGGAAGGTGTTAAACATTGGTAATTTACATCATTTTACGATCTACAGAAATTTCCTCTCGTATAATGTTTCTGTATTTCTCCGAGAAAAGAATAATTTTGATGACAGCATGTATACACGTCGGAGGATATCAAAGTCTGACATGCGCTGAAGCTAAAGCAAAATCTTTTGCAGTATCACTATGAAATGGCCAAAAGGCCCAAACTTAAATTGTGAAATAAGTATTTTCTACAGTAAACGGTGAATATGACGTCCTTTACAACATGTGAAGCTTCGTACCGCTCTCCAAGATGGAACCTGCCCACAGTGGTACCCATATACCATCGGTTACTTTGCTCGCTCTACGCGAATGTGGGACGAGAATCACTCTGCAAATTGATGCAGAGTTCATCTATGATGAGCACATTATAATTTTTTTATTTGTCCGTCGGCAGTCGCCCCACAGTCTCTACACATTTTAATATTAACAATACTTCCCCAACAACAGAAATGTACAAAATTATTTGCTCAGCCAACTCGTAATCATTGTATTCAAAGCTAAGTTTCTTCCCGAATTATTACTTTTTTGTACGTTTACAACATAATCACTAAACTGTGCACAAGTTGCTTACAATGTAAGCTATGTAATATGTCGTTCCTACAAAGACATCACTATGCAATGTAGCTTGAGTTTTAAAACAAGTAGATGTTGTAAAAAGTAACTTCTGTACCAATTTCTTCTTTCTCTTTGCATGTCAACAACAATGACGAAGATAAAAGATATTTAATCGCATAAACCACTGCACATTCTAAAAACAAAATATATATAATATCTGTTAAGCTTAGTGACAAATCAGTACGCGGTAAGTAACAGATGTTAGATGTAACATGAAGAAAATATTAGTTCAAGATAGTTGCACGTAGCTATAAGGAGATCGTCAACAACAGTGGAACAAAAATAAATTGTAAATCTGAGAGCCAACAAAAGTAAGCGCTGTCAGGGGCCCACCCAACGCCACAAGTACCATTGCCTTCCGCTCGAAACCAGCGACGCTAATGTTAGACAGAGGCATCTAGTGGTACAATGAGGTTACAAAATAACAGTCGGCGGGGGGATTGTACTACATGATTGTAGATTTTGACATGCTGTTTATTTTACAGTGACCATAATGAGGAGATCATTGACAGTGAAAGTAAGTACAACTAAAGTTATTGTAAAGTAAATTTGAGTTTGTACTAATGCTTTAATGAGAGGATTCTCAACGAAACCACTGGGACAGTATGTACTTTTGATAGATATTTATTAAATTTTACGCCCATTTTTTTGTTTATTATTTAGGACAACAATTTGTTCAAATGGCTCTGAGTACTATGGGACTTAACCGCTGAGGTCATCAGTCCCCTAGAACTTAGAACTACTTAAACCTAACTAACCTAAGAACATCACACCCATCCATGCCCGAGGCAATATTCGAACCTGCGACCGTAGCGGTCGCGCGGTTCCAGACTGTAGCGCCTAGAACCTCTCGGCCACCCCGGCCGGCGACAAAATTTGTTTTAGGCGTTACGACTTCATGGAAGTTTCGAGACGTGGGATTATGTCCAGCAAAAATGTGAAATTGCTTTCAAATGTATCTCATGAAATGATGAGTGGTTGAAAACTGTATGTCCCAGTGGTTCCAAAGTGAAACAACCTGCTCAAAACAATTTACTGTCTAGTTTTGCCAATTTCTTCTTGTATCCGTTGCTTACGATGATAATAAAGATTAATTATGTGAAATTTTTTTTGAGTCATCAGTTTTGTGACTGGTTTGATGTGGCCCGCGACAATTTGCTCTGCTATGTCGACTTTTTCATCTCCTACGTGCTCAAATATTCGCTGGATGTATTCCAGTCTTTCTCTTCCTCTACAGCTTTTGCGCTCTACAGTTCGATCTAATACCACAGAAGATGATGTCTTAACAAATGTCCTATCATCCTGTCCCTCCTTCTTGTCAGTGTGTTCAATATATTGCTTTCCTCGCCTATTCTGCGGAGAACCACCTCATACCTTCCATTATGAGTGCACCAACATTTTTCTGTAGCACCACATCTCAAATGCTTCGAGACGTGCAGTAAGGTAAGGTATATGAAATATTTTTTTCTAGCCAGTTTTATGGTACTTTGCCAATCTTGTACTTGTGATTGTCCTATAAGGCGGTTTATGCGTTTGAAGATATTGTGCATGTGATGGCGAAGATCCACTGTTAAATTCGGGAATCTAAATTGCGATATTGCGCCTTGTACCGATTATCATCCCACTTCCAAAGTTGGCTAACTCACGACGTACTGTAATGTTGAGAACACATCTGCGTGTAACAGACCATTCAGATATGGCACTACGCCACATCTAGCCGCAACAGTCGGGCGTCATCTTCAATCCTTTCCGTGACTTTCCGCCACTCACTTTAATATATACACGCAGGCACAATGTTAAGCGCATGCAGTTTTGGCCTGTCAAAAGCCAATGCGCTCGTGTTCTCTTAGAGAGATTCAGTTTGGCGCTTTGAGAGCTGGTATTGCTCGTTTAACATTCTGCGTTACGTACAGACGGTTTTTACAAGTTACACTGTAGGGAAACAATAAAAGCTAGCAAAATATTTTCTTACACTGTGATTCGCGCAACATATTCCTCCGTCATTCTATGCACTAAAAGGAGGGAGGGGGAAGGGGAGATTCGTATACACATATATAGAAGATTAAGGAAGTCAGAGAGGAAAAAATACAAGCGAAATACGCATCAAAACCTAGCGGGTATATACACAAGGAAGCAGCGACGGCAGGGTAAGCCGTCCGTCCGAGTGCGTTGCCTCCCCACGTCCCTCTTTTCGTCGTGTCAGAGGCAACGTGTGGGTGGGGCCTAGGGAAAAAAAGCCCTGCGAGGTGTATAAAAAAGAGAAAGGCGCGTGAGCTTCCCTTGTTTTCCCCGTACGCACCTGTCGAGTGCGCGCTGCAGCCAACCAGCCGCGCAGCTGAGATATTCGGCGAATATCGCGGAGCCCACGTGGTCGCGCAGCGGAGGGGGGGAGGGAGGGGGGGGGGAAAGGGGGGCGGCGGTGGGCGTCGCGGCGCGGCGCCGCTCGGCGGGGGCGGGCCCGCTAATGAGGCGCCGTCGCCATGGCGACGCCGGCGGCCGCGCGCCGCCATATTGCAGCCCGGCGCCGCTCCGCCGGCGGCCATGCGGCCGAAGCCGCTGCCGACGTCGGTAGGGAACACGCAGCGGCGGCGGCGGCAATTCTGTTAGCGTTAACGAAACGCGTCGGAGCTGCGCCGTTCCACGGGATGCCAAATAAATACCGATAGCGGCCGATACAGGAGCCGCCGGAGCGATGGCTGGATAACTCTGTTTCCTGCGACAAGCGGAACGCGCCGTATTTTCGAGTACGACGCGGCCTTATGCGACAGAAGTAAATTATCCGCTGTCGCCGTTCTTCTGTGGCAAAATCCATACTTCGTTCTGACACTTTTCGGGAAACTATTTGCAACGCGCTTTAGGTTGCCATTCATGCTGCAGAAAAAATTTTAGTGTCCCTTCTGAACGTTTTATCGGTAATAGAGTGGTAATGTGCACGTGTGCAAGTACACACTCTAAATCTAAGAAAGGTAACTTTATGTTTATGGATTTGGTGAAAGCTTGCGATTGTACTTCACTATTTGAAACTCTAACGGTAGCAGGATTATATTTTATTTATTTATTTAGCGTATGGCTCATAACATCACAGTAAAAATTACATAAACAACACGATTTTTAAAAAAATCACATATGTATAAACAGAACAATAGATAACAGTTTGTATATAAGGACACCACCAATTGTAAATTTACACTCACAGAAGAGCAATCTCAAACAAACGTCCAGCTTAGATAATATATAGTCGATTGCCTCTTGGGTCGCCTTTAGGAAATCCTGTGGGTCACCCTCATATGACCTTAGTGGGCATCCCTGCACGATGTGTTTGACTGTCTGTCTCTCAGCGCCACAGTCGCGAGCGGCCGAAGGAAGTTTACCCCATCTGTGTAAGGAGTCGGCGCATCTCCCACAGTTAGTTCTGATGCGGTGGCAATCAAACCCTTTTGGTTTACTAAAGATGCATGGCATACTGTGGCAGTTTACTGCTATTCTGCTCTCCCATCCCTCTTTCCATCGGTCATTTATTTCAAAGTTGGATTGGTGCAGCGCCTGTGCGGTCTTTAGTGGAGGATGCCTGGACCGGAGTCGGTTTCCTTGGATGTCGTGAGTATCTTCATGGATTTGTAGTTGAGGGTTGGTCATGATTTTTTGAAATTCTCTAACCAGAGCGTGTTCTCGGCGCAGGTTAGGAGGGGCTATGTTACTGAGAACGGGCAGCCACACTGTAGGAGTTGGCCTGATTGTGCCTGATATACGCATTGTTTCATTCAGTTGGCTATGTACCATGTGTGTGTGTTTGCTGTTGAGCCACACTGGGGCACAGTACTCTGCCACTGGATACAACAAGCCAAGTGCAGATGTTCTTAAGGTAGATGCTGTGGAGCCCCAAGTGGTGCCACAGAGATTCTCCAATTTGTTGTTGCGTGTTTTAAGTTTCGCTGCAGGATTATATTACTGGGAGCGAAATGTTATTTACAACTCGTACAGGAAACTGACTTCAGACAGCTGAAGAACATGGAAGTAACACATTTGTTGAGAAAGGATTAAGTCATAGTTGCAGCCTGTCTAAAATGTTACTCAGTCTGTACACAGAACAACAACTAAATGAAACCAGGGAGAAAAGTGGAAAAGGAATTAAAGTTAACAGAGAAGAAATTAAAACTCTGAGGTTTTTCGATGACAGTGTAATTCTGACAGAGACGACAAAGGTCTTGGAAGAGCAGATGAGAGGAATTTATAGCGTCTTGAAGAAAGCAAAATAAGGCTCTGAGCACTATGGGACTTAACATCTGAGGTCATCAGTCCCCTAGAACTTACAATTACTTAAACCTAACTAATGTAAGGACATCACACACATCCATGCCCGGGGCAGGATTCGAACCTGCGACCGTAGCTCTCGCGCGCTTCCAGACTGAAGCGCCCAGAACCGCTCGGCCACTCCGTCCGGCGCAAAATAAGTGTAATCGAATTTAGTTGAACTAAATTACATGGAAATCAATAAAAATAAGGTAAGGGAAAATAAATGTAGTAGAATTGAATCAGGCAATGCTGAGGAAAGTGGGTTAGAAACTGAGGCACTGAAACTAGCAGAACAGTTTTGTTATTTTGGCGGAAAAGAAGTGATGATGGCCTAAAACGAGAGAATACAAAATGCAGACTGGCAATGAAATATTAGGAGGCCCTTTCAGAGGGTATTTGTCTGGACTGTTGGCTTGTGCAGAAGGGAACCATGGACCATAAGCAGTTCAGAAAGGAACACAAAAAACGCTTTTCAAATATCGTGTAAAAGGAGAATGCTGCAGATTAGATAGGTGGATCAGATAATAAATGAGGAAATATTCAGGCGAAGTGGGGAAAAATGAAGTTCATCCCACAACTTTAGAAGAAGGGATCTGTTTATAGAACACATTCTAAAACATGAAGGAGTCATTAATTTGCTAATGGTAGGACGTGTGGGAGTAAAATTTGTAGATGGAGGCCAAAGATTGGCTACGTTAAAACTGGATGAAGGTTTCAGCTACGAGGAGAACACAAGATAAAACAAAATCATCAATGCGCAACAGTGCCAAGGTCGGTGAACTGGATAATCTATAACAATATTATAAATGTGAAAATTGTCTGTTAACTTTTAAAAATGACTGAACCGCAGACCAATTTTGGTGAAATTTGGTAGGGAGATGTCTTGAACTCTGAGGAAGGACACAGTCTACTTTAAAAAGTGCATAGTACAATATATTTATTGATCTGATGGATGTAACACGAATTAGAGACAAGACTTATTCTTTAAAAAAGCTGTTTATTCTTTGACCTTTAAACTTTTTTACATTTATGAAAATATTTTTATTGTTTCATACGGGGTACATACTTAATTTCAGCAATAATATGGGAATTATGGAAAAGTATTTACTCTTGGACTGTTGAACTTTACCAAATTTATGAAAACGCTTCTATTAGTTGACATGTTCCGTGGAATATGATTCAACGTTAAACTACCGAACCGATTTCGATGAAATTTGGTATTGAGATAGCTTGAATTCTGAGGAGGAACATAGGCTACTTTAGAAAGTGATTTTAAGAATTTCGACCTACAAAAGGGTGAAGTAAGAAATGGAACATCGATACATTCAGTCACCGCCTGATTCAATAACGTTTTTCATATGACACAAAATTTTGATTTTCATATATTCTAAGCAGATGATAAAGCTTGATCTGGTCATCTTAAAATTTAAAAGCATGTAATGAAAAGTTGTTTTTGGTAGAAGACTGTAATTCTAAAAGTGTCTTAAATACATTTTATGATTTTGAAAAACATCCCTGCCGGCCGGTGTGGCCGTGCGGTTCTAGGCGCTTCAGTCTGGAACCGCGTGACTGCTACGGTCGCAGGTTCGAATCCTGCCTCGGGCATGGATGTGTGTGATGTCCTTAGGTTAGTTAGGTTTAAGTAGTTATCAGTTCTAGGGGCCTGATGACCTCAGATGTTAAGTCCCATAGTGCTCAGAGCCATTTGAACCATTTGAAAAACATCCCTAATGATTTCTCTCGTACTATCATTTCAACAGTTTTGTATGATTAGTAATAACAGTTACACTGTTAGTTGTCAAAAGTATAAGCATCGCATAAAATAGTCTTTGGTTGTATGGGTTGACTTTAAACAAGCTCTTTGTAAAGCAAAATGCGTTGTTGATCTCTCTGTCTTTTTCGTGCGTTTTAAGCAGATCTTGTTGAGAAGGGTGTATTGATTCCTAACGTGATGTTAACTTAAATATATAAATTTATTTGTAATTCAAGATTTTGTGTGATACAGTGTGCTCTTCAGAATGAAGCATTAAATGATGGAAATAATCAAGAGAAAAAGATTAGCAATAAATTATTTTCATTTTGATGCATAACCAGATTTACAATCCTGGAGCTCTTCTCTTCAGATAAGAATCATACTTCTAGATAATCATGTCAACGGAAAGCGCCAAGATAACCGTATTTCACTCAATGATAGCTCACCACATTTTTTCTTGTTCTCAAGGTTCTGAGATTTATTTGCACACACCATTCCCATGCTCGCCTTTGAGGTTTGCAGAACAGTCTTAAGAGGTCGGAACCTCTATGCTCCGGTCCATCTGTTGACAGTCTTGCTGTTTCCTTCCCGGAAGAAGCTTAGTGGTTTCGAGCACATCTGCTCTTGTGCCGCCTCCGCAACCTCGTCATCCGACAGAAACCTGGATTCATGCTACTGCTTCTACATCGGGAAAAGAAGGTTAAAACCAGTTGAAGGCAGGCTGGGACTGGCATTGGATGATCCTAGTAGCTAAAAATCGAGGTTGTGAATGCACTGGATTGTTTCAGAATTGCCTGAGGGAAGCAAGATCGCACCTTTTAAACATTTTCCTCTCTTCTTGATTTTGATTTTCGTATTCACATCTAGCTGTAGCTCACAGAAATTATCACGATGCGCTGCTCAACCATGTGGAGTGTTTTGAACGTTTTGCTGAAAGTCAAGCTGGAGAATTCCACACCATACTGTATCACATAATCTGCGGTGTGGAATGATAGTCCTACCTCTCATCAACGTACACAGACCAACTGAGAGAGACTTCTCCTTCCTCTTACAAAGACCTGAAAACCGAGCGAGGTGGCGCAGTGGCTAGCACACTGGACTCGCATTCGGGAGGACGACGATTCAATCCCGTGTCCGGCCATCCTGATTTAGGTTTTCCGTGATTTCCCTAAATCGCTCCAGGCAAATGCCGGGATGGTTCCTTCGAAAGGGCCCGGCCGACTTCCTTCCCCGTCCTTTCCTAATCCGATGAGACCGATGACCTCGCTGTCTAGTCTCCTCCCTCAAAAACAACAACAACAATAAAGGCCTGAAATGTCAATTCAACATTTCCAAACGTTCCTGTTTGTCATCCGATACCCACGAGCACAAACTTTGCGAAAGTTTAGGGATTCATGGACGATTGGTAATGCTGAACAGTGGCTAATGTTCAACTCATGGACAATATCATCAAGTGTAGCAAGACAATGATTAAAGAATCATTGGTTCAGCTGTCTCCATGTCGCAGTCCGCTTTCTAACTGCATGTCGTCACCGAATGTTCTTCACCACAGAGAGATAAACACCCGGCTTCAAAGTGACTTATCCACTTGTAAATTTTTCTTTCACTAAGATAGCTATCATCTTATTGGGGATCCATTCTGCGAATAATCTTCGCATCTTTAGTCCATTTACAATACAGAACACTAATGACTCTTTTTCATCATTGGTGCATAGTAATAGTGGGGGACTCATGACATACTGCCTGAAAAAAAGCGTGAAGCATCCAGAATGAGACGAGGAAACTAAATGAAACTCAACGGGTTGTGAATATACACTCCTGGAAATGGAAAGAAGAAGACATTGACACCGGTGTGTCACACCCACCATACTTGCTCCGGACACTGCGAGAGGGCTGTACAAGCAATGATCACACGCACGGCACAGCGGACACACCAGGAACCGCGGTGTTGGCCGTCGAATGGCGCTAGCTGCGCAGCATCTGTGCACCGCCGCCGTCAGTGTCAGCCAGTTTGCCGTGGCATACGGAGCTCCATCGCAGTCTTTAACACTGGTAGCATGCCGCGACAGCGTGGACGTGAACCGTATGTGCAGTTGACGGACTTTGAGCGAGGGCGTATAGTGGGCATGCGGGAGGCCGGGTGGACGTACCGCCGAATTGCTCAACACGTGGGGCGTGAGGTCTCCACAGTATATCGATGTTGTCGCCAGTGGTCGGCGGAAGGTGCACGTGCCCGTCGACCTGGGACCGGACCGCAGCGACGCACGGATGCACGCCAACACCGTAGAATCCTATGCAGTGCCGTAGGGGACCGCACCGCCACTTCCCAGCAAATTAGGGACACTGTTGCTCCTGGGGTATCGGCGAGGACCATTCGCAACCGTCTCCATGAAGCTGGGCTACGGTCCCGCACACCGTTAGGCCGTCTTCCGCTCACGCCCCAACATCGTGCAGCCCGCCTCCAGTGGTGTCGCGACAGGCGTGAATGGAGGGACGAATGGAGACGTGTCGTCTTCAGCGATGAGAGTCGCTTCTGCCTTGGTGCCAATGATGGTCGTATGCGTGTTTGGCGCCGCGCAGGTGAGCGCCACAATCAGGACTGCATACGACCGAGGCACACAGGGCCAACACCCGGCATCATGGTGTGGGGAGCGATCTCCTACACTGGCCGTACACCACTGGTGATCGTCGAGGGGACACTGAATAGTGCACGGTACATCCAAACCGTCATCGAACCCATCGTTCTACCATTCCTAGACCGGCAAGGGAACTTGCTGTTCCAACAGGACAATGCACGTCCGCATGTACCCCGTGCCACCCAACGTGCTCTAGAAGGTGTAAGTCAACTACCCTGGCCAGCAAGATCTCCGGATCTGTCCCCCATTGAGCATGTTTGGGACTGGATGAAGCGTCGTCTCACGCGGTCTGCACGTCCAGCACGAACGCTGGTCCAACTGAGGCGCCAGGTGGAAATGGCATGGCAAGCCGTTCCACAGGACTACATCCAGCATCTCTACGATCGTCTCCATGGGAGAATAGCAGCCTGCATTGCTGCGAAAGGTGGATATACACTGTACTAGTGCCGACATTGTGCATGCTCTGTTGCCTGTGTCTGTGTGCCTGTGGTTCTGTCAGTGTGATCATGTGATGTATCTGACCCCAGGAATGTGTCAATAAAGTTTCCCCTTCCTGGGACAATGAATTGACGGTGTTCTTATTTCAATTTCCAGGAGTGTATGTCATAGTATTTCACTTACATATAGAAAGAACTTCGAAGTATGACCCCACTTACGAGTACGCCATTTACACGCCTCTGACCTGTGTCCATGCACTTATCTGTTGACTTGCGACAAATCTGGTCATAAACATGTTCTAGTGGGAACAGATCAGCGGATCTTTAAGGCCACAGGAGTATCTCCACATTACGCAGTTAGATCATACAGTCTTGTCACGTGTGAACGATACTTGCTGTGCTGAAAAATTGCATCAAGCTACTGCAGCATGACAGGTAACACAAGAGGAAGTAGAATGTCCGTTAAGTACCATTATGACCAGAATTCCCTCAATCGCTACAAGCCGCGACCTGGAGTCAGACCTGATGGCTCCCCACACAGTGACACCTTGGGTAAAACGTCTGTGTCTCTCCAAAATAACACTCGCTTATGATGTTCATCTGGGAGAGTGTAGAACCGCAACGATAACCGCCACTTATCTATAACTGCCAATCACGACACGACTCCGAAGGCAGCCATTCGTGTTGTGGTGTCTAAGGTAGCCTACACGGTACTTCCCTTGTCCAGCTGCTGCAAGTTTCTGCCCATTGGTGCGGCATAACGCAGACTGTTGCAGGAAATCCACTGCTTGTTCTTGGATGAGAGGCCATGATGTGAAGGGATCATGACTTGCTCGGTAACCAATGTGGCGTTTCTGCCTTCTGGTGGTCACACGTGGTCCGCTGGAAACTCGAGGACCAGCATACCTGACCTCATGTTTCCATGCAGTCCAACATGAGGCCATCGTCACATCTGACTGACTCACAAATACGCATAATTGCACGATTCGACCAACTGGCCAAATGGAGGTCTATAATGTGGCCCCATTCAATCTCTGTCAAGTGCTGACAGAGCTGTCTTAACACGAGTACACGGTCACTCCGGGATCTTCAGAATTACCGCTCAGTACCTGAGGCTGTTTACCTGACACACGAGGACTGTTCAGAAAGAAAGGTCCGATCTGTCGCGAAATGCAAACCAGAGTGAAAATCAAAACAGTTTTATTTGCAACAGTTAGCTGCACCTTCCAGCTACTTCTCTACATATCCGCGGCTCTGACTTAAGGGGCTCCGGAAAGGCTCAAAATCATGAAAAGTTCAATTTTTACTTTTTTGCGTTTTCTGAATCTGCAGACTATTACCTTTTAATAGATATATAATTTATTCAATTTCGAAGACTACAACTATTTTTAAATTTTTTTTGAAATGTGTTCTACATGGGCGTGACCCACTGTGGCGCTGTTAAACTGCTATCAAATGGTGTTATTATTAACGTCCGTGTTCATCAGGTACATTTTAGTGATGTGAGATAAAGTATGTGTTGTGGCTAACCTGTGATGGTTCAATATATGTCGCTGGTGTGATTGTCGATTGTTTCATGTTTATTTACTCTGTTGTTATCTCGAAAATATTCGTAATTAATTCTGTTTCTTGATTCTCTGTTTTGTTGAAGTATAATAATGAGTAAAAGTAAAGTTATTAGAAATCCTCTGAAGGCTTTTAAGAAAAGGAGAAATGTTGGAAAGCCAAAGGTATGTGTTATTACTGTAAACAATAAAGACGATGAAAATCCCCAACATAGCTTGTGTCCCAAAGAAGAAGACAGTTGGTGTAAATATAACAAAGGATTGCTAACTGGTGAAGTGTACACTCATAAGCATAGTCTGCCTCATGCAATAATGGAGGTGATAAAACCTATTTTCAGAGACTTTGCAGCACCTGAACTGTTGAAAAAGTGTATTCGCGGAAAAACTCAAAACCCCAATGAAAGTGTAAATAGTGTTATATGGTCGAGAATCCCCAAGACTGTATTTGTTGCAATAGAAACACTTCACTTTGGTGTGTATGATGCTGTTGCGACTTTCAATGATGGCAACATTGTAAGGTGCAAGGTATTTAGAAATATGGGAATGAAGATAGGTTCTAACATGGTACGAGCGATGCTTGCTTTAGACAAGGAACGCCTTCGGGCTGCAGACAGGGCTGTAAAGTGTCTAGAAATACAAGCAAGAGTAAACAGGAGGAGGAACAAGAGGAAGCTGGAGGAGGAGTTTGCAGAGCATGAAGATAATCCATCCTATGGACCTGGAATGCACTAAAAAGTTAATCCAATCTTTGTCGCTCGATTCCCAAAACTTTTATTTTCTCATACTAATTACATGTTTTCTAAGGATCTTCCAAACATATTTGTTTCAAACTTTCAGTAAATGTTACACAGTACCTTCTGCATAATTTAACACAGCCTTTTTCCAAAAAAAACTGTATATTTTTGAATATATAAATAAAAAATTGCAAAAAAATGTTGTGAATTTTCATTACAATTGAAAAAAAATCATCTTTAATAACTGAACAAAAATTTTGTAAAATCCCTGTGTAAAGTTGTAGCCCATACTCCAATAAATAATCTGCAAAAAGTTCAACTTCCTACCTCAAATACTTTGTGAGGAAAGATGTAATTTATAAGCGTTATTTTAACATTGCAAGTATAGGGCGTTCCGGAGCCCCTTAAGGCATTTGTCGTAGCGTTGACCATATTTCCAATACTACATCGTAGGAGACAGCCACCTATGCTTTCCGCTACTTCTACGCGCTGGTCTGCAGTTCGTTATCTGTGTCAAAATATTGTCTAAGAATCCAGCGATCCATGTGAGCAAACATTAACATCAGAGGGAGCAAGCACTTCCCATCGAACTCGGTACAGGGGCATCTTATTGCCCCAGCTGTGTGCGGCCAAGAATTGTCATGAAGAAGGAAATGCGTGACAGATACGTTACATGGAGTTTCATGAAATCAGGTGAAACCTCGTAGCGGACATCCAGGCTTGGCGGGAGACACTATGGTTCTAGGCATCTTTACGTTCTCAATGCGTGCGGAGAACTGAGAAGAGCGAACTGAAGCGATCAACAGGCGTACTATAGATGCTGCCCAACATATCTGTGCAAAGCGTCATCGGGTGTTCACTGTCTTTTCCGTTTCGCGACCTATCGGAACTTACTTTCCTAATATTCCGCACCGTACGATGGCTTCCAGTGTATCTGTGTATATGTAGATGAATAATGTGGACCTCATGTATACACTACCAAGCCTGGTAACAACTCAGAACGCAAACAATGTACACTACCAAGCCTGGTAACAACACCGAACGGGAACAACACTAATGCTCTCCGGTAGCCATTCCACCTGTTACAGAGAATTCTAGTTTTAATGATGTTCATATGCGCTGATGGTTTGTATGTGAACGAAATTACATTGACATCCAGCCTTGTCGTCTGGGCGCTTCACGTTTCGGGTCAGGCATTGCATTTAATGACCGTAATGCATCGAAAGCTAGAGAAGGTATCTATCGAGCAGTGGATGTCAAATGCCTGACGTAGATGATAATGACAAAAAGATGAATCACGTCGATTCTAACTCCCTTTGAGGAAGCCGCTGTTTTAACCATGTGTTTTGACAAAACGTTAACTCCTGAGTGCTATTACATACAGGGTGTTTCAAAAATGACCGGTATATTTGAAACGGCAATAAAAACTAAACGAGCAGCGATAGAAATACACCGTTGGTTGCAATATGCTTGGGACAATAGTACATTTTCAGGCGGACAAACTTTCGAAATTACAGTAGTTACAATTTGCAACAACAGATGGCGCTGCAAGTGATGTGAAAGATATAGAGGACAACGCAGTCTGTGGGTGCGCCATTCTGTACGTCGTCTTTCTGCTGTAAGCGTGTGCTGTTCACAACGTGCAAGTGTGCTGTGGACAACATGGTTCATTCCTTAGAACAGAGGATTTTTCTGGTGTTGGAATTCCACCGCCTAGAACACAGTGTTGTTGCAACAAGATGAAGTTGTCAACGGAGGTTTAATGTAACTAAAGGACCGAAAAGCGATACAATAAAGGATCTGTTTGAAAAATTTCAACGGACTGGGAACATGACGGATGAACGTGCTGGAAAGGTAGGGCGACCGCGTACGGCAACCACAGAGGGCAACGCGCAGCTAGTGCAGCAGGTGATCCAACAGCGGCCTCGGGTTTCCGTTCGCCGTGTTGCAGCTGCGGTCCAAATGACGCCAACGTCCACGTATCGTCTCATGCGCCAGAGTTTACACCTCTATCCATACAAAATTCAAACGCGGCAACCCCTCAGCGCCGCTACCATTGCTGCACGAGAGACATTCGCTAACGATATAGTGCACAGGATTGATGACGGCGATATACATGTGGACAGCATTTGGTTTACTGACGAAGCTTATTTTTACCTGGACGGCTTCGTCAATAAACAGAACTGGCGCATATGGGGAACCGAAAAGCCCCATATTGCAGTCCCATCGTCCCTGCATCCTCAAAAAGTACTGGTCTGGGCCGCCATTTCGTCCAAAGGAATCATTGGCCCATTTTTCAGATCCGAAACGATTACTGCATCACGCTATCTGGACATTCTTCGTGAATTTGTGGCGGTACAAACTGCCTTAGGCGACACTGGGAACACCTCGTGGTTTATGCAAGATGGTGCCCGGCCACATCGCACGGCCGACGTCTTTAATTTCCTGAATGAATATTTCGATGATCGTGTGATTGCTTTGGGCTATCCGAAACATACAGGAGGCGGCGTGGATTGGCCTCCCTATTCGCCAGACGTGAACCCCTGTGACTTCTTTCTGTGGGGACACTTGAAAGACCAGGTGTACCGCCAGAATCCAGAAACAATTGAACAGCTGAAGCAGTACATCTCATCTGCATGTGAAGCCATTCCGCCAGACACGTTGTCAAAGGTTTCGGGTAATTTCATTCAGAGACTACGCCATGTTATTGCTACGCATGCTGGATATGAGGAAAATATCGTACTATAGAGTTTCCCAGACCGCAGCGCCGTCTGTTGTTGACAATTGTAACTACTGTAATTTCGAAAGTTTGTCTGCCTGAAAATGTACTGTTGTCCCAAGCATATTGCAACAAACGGTGTATTTCTATCGCTGCTCGTTTAGTTTGTATTGCCGTTTCAAATATACCGGTCATTTTTGAAACACCCTGTATAATCCACTGACCGACCAGATAACAGCCATGCCATTTTACCTGAATACGACTGTTAGAGCTGAGAGCATATTTACTGGAGCAATGGCACAATATACTCTCAGATGTGTAATTAGTTCTCTGAAGGCTAGATGCCATACAGAACTGAGATGTTCGACCTGTAATGACCATCTCCAAAGCCCGAAACAACTTTAGAATAGTCTACCTGATAATGGTAGAGACCAAACTGTGGAGTCGCTAGATGACCAGATGAAGGTAGTCAAATGCATTATCAGATGCAGATTTTATCTGTCATCCAGTTTTTGGGGGTGCAACCGCCGAGCCCTTACTAGTTGTGCTAGATGATTAAAATGCTGTATGCGATGTCATCCCACATTTCGACGTAACTCCGTTAATGGCCTCCGGAAGTCTCGAAGACAAAGCTGGAGGGGGAAACATGAGGTGTTCCATCTATGATGCAGCAGTGATGTGTAAACAATAAATTCACAGTGGTTGTGACACCTGTTCCCTGCTGAAATGCACATTGTCCCCAGCTACCAATGCAACCTTCAAATTACGAGGAATTGCCAGCCACAGGATCTATGCGTGTAGTTTTCTAGGGTTTTACTTTGACGAAAAAAGAAATTTTAAAACTCATTTCAACAAAATCATTGTGGAAGCGTCGTAAATAACAATAATAATGTCATTTTTATTGCAACTATTTGATTTACAGTAAGTGTATGGGCTCTGCAGTTGAGTACCAAAGTGCACAAGATTAACAGGAGCATATAACGCAACAGCAGTAGAAGTATTGTTGCTGATTTTAGGAAAATATTTGGCCTTAAAAATCTCCAAGCACAGATATTTATCCTATTGGTTGGTGTAAGAAAGGAAGCAGGAAGAGTAGTGATGGCAAGGTCATTAGAGACGAAACAGAAGCTCGAATGACGGAAGAACGAAGAAAGAAACCGGCTATGCCGTTTCAAAGGAACCGTCCTGAAACTCCTCTTTAGCATTTTGCCAACTGGTACCTGACAAAGCGATTAGTATAATGAATAGACTGAGAGTCGTGTTTGCAAATTATTCCCAGATACTGTCTAAAGAAACAAATTGCACTAAGTGAAGCTAAGTAGAGGCGTAATCTGCTTCATAACGGGATACATCTGCATAAAATTCACAGAAGACGGTGAGACTGATACGAAAGCCGAGAGGACAGTAGACCAGATTGCGTTGCATAATAGCATCCTCTAAACAGTAATGCTAGAGGTAACAAAGTATGAAATGTACAGTGTAAACGCGATTTTTTTCCTGTGTATTAAGAAATGACGATTCGTGAAGCGTCACATAATTCTCAGGTTATATGACATAATTTCCACACATAGTTCAATAAAACTATTGGTATCAAAAATGTTGAATAGTTGTATCTAATCTGTTTCATTTACATTATTGTTTATAATTAGAGTCGGTACTATTCTTAGTACAGGCAGGCGAAATTGGTACGCAATAAGTTGCGTATACTTCAAAATTTTCTTCGCAGTGCGCATCATCAAACTAAACAACTGGCAATCCAAATGGGCTATGGAGACCCGAATTCGATCTTTACAAAAAGTGAGCTGGAATTCTTCCGCTACATTTATTAAGATTCACAAATAGTGACTCTAAAAGGATTAACACAGATTTATATGCGGAAGTAGTGCACAAAGTATTTATAGATTTAGCTCCAGTTTCAAAGCAGACGCTTGCAGCCAGTCTCGAAAGTCATACTGCAATATGCTGAGGAATGTAAGCCGACGGGATAAAACAGTGCACCCACAGAACAGAGCTAATATTACATTGTCAGCTGTTAAAGACTTATCACGGCAGAAGAGGGCTGCTTAACATATCACTTCTCTTTCATCTAATATCGATACTATCAATGATCCAACACAGAGGCAAATTTTGAATAGCGTTTTCCAGTCAATAGTTGGCTGATTAAAGCGTTCGGAACAGTCAAGGGTAAAGAATTTTGGAAGCCAGTGTTCCCAGTCGTTTGAAACACATGCAGTCCAGCAAGCAAGCAAGGAGGAAACTGAATCAATTCTTAAATCATTGAAAAATAGGAACTCAAATGGTTAGGTTTAAATATCAAGCACACATGTGTAGATCGGTACACGTTAGTTATGTGCACCTGTGCAATGCCTGACAAATGCAGTCAATAACTTAATATTCGTTAAAGAAATTACTTCTTAAAAATGTACATAATGCTTTACAATGACATGCTTGTACCCTTTGTAATATTATTTCCGAAGATTTTTGAGAAATTAATGTATAATTGTGTGATAACACACATCAACATAAAAAAATGTTGCTGGATCAGCCGTTTACCTCACGGAAAGAGCATCAAAAGAAAATGTTACTTTATCTTTGCAGTACGAGCCACTTTCAGGCACTTCTAAACCACACTGCATGCTGTTTATGTCGTTAACTCCTGCAAAACTGAAATTTTGTTATCTCAAGACGACCAGATGATCGATGAAGTTGACCTTTCGAAATTCTTTCTACAGAAGATATTTGAAAAGCTCTTTAGGAAATATCACATCCATAAACTTCTGCAGAAAATAAACGCTGCCATCTATATTTACACTGAACTGCTATATTATATCCTATGCTGTCATATTTCGGGAAACATTATGCGGACGCAAAGAACGCTCTTAGACGAGAAAAGGACTACCAGAACGACTCACTGAAAAGGAACTGGGACATTCACTCAGTCAAAATTAAACGGCAAAGAGTATTTCCACTTGCACAACAATTCTTTAACAACTGTATAGACTGGTATTCACTAACCAATAGATTTGCAGAGGAAATTAAAATCTTACTTATACCCCAGATTTTCAAATCTAAGTTAAGGGCTTCAAAGACTAGTTCGTCATAGCAGTTCACAGCTTCTAACCATAGTGTTCTGTTTGACGTATGTACTATTATAACTCATTTATAAATATTTACAAGCTTCTTTTAGGTTTTTCGATGGCTCACATGGTGGCACGGAACATGACAGAGAAACTGAAGTGATAATAAAATAAGTGAGGTATGTGAGGCTATTAACAATTTGAATATTTTGCATTATAATGTAGCAAATTTGTCTATCTGCTGTGATCACTGACTTAAGTTCAGCTTATATAGATGTAACAAGTAATTTTTGTTTTTATGTGGCTCTGAGGCTGGCTGTATGTGTGACGCTCAAACGCCAGTAACAGTAATAATGATAAGCAATCGAATGGGTGACCATCCGGTCTGCCGAGTGCAGTTGGCAAGGGAGTTCACTCAGCCCTTGTGAGGCAAACTGAGGAGCTACTTGACTGAGAAGAAGCGGCGCCGGTCTCGTAAACTGACATACGGCCGGGAGAGGAGTGTGCTGATCACATGCCCCTCCATATCCGCATCCAGTGACGCCTGTGGGCTGAGGATGACACGGCGCCCGGTCGTTACCTTTGCGCCTTCAAAGCCTGTTCGGACGGAGTTTAGTTTAGTTTAGTTTTACCTACTGAGCTACCCAGACAAACTACACTCCTGGAAATGGAAAAAAGAACACATTGACACCGGTGTATCAGACCCACCATACTTGCTCCGGACACTGCGAGAGGGCTGTACAAGCAATGATCACACGCACGGCACAGCGGACACACCAGGAACCGCGGTGTTGGCCGTCGAATGGCGCTAGCTGCGCAGCATTTGTGCACCGCCGCCGTCAGTGTCAGCCAGTTTGCCGTGGCATACGGAGCTCCATCGCAGTCTTTAACACTGGTAGCATGCCGCGACAGCGTGGACGTGAACCGTATGTGCAGTTGACGGACTTTGAGCGAGGGCGTATAGTGGGCATGCGGGAGGCCGGGTGGACGCTCCGCCGAATTGCTCAACACGTGGGGCGTGAGGTCTCCACAGTACATCGATGTTGTCGCCAGTGGTCGGCGGAAGGTGCACGTGCCCGTCGACCTGGGACCGGACCGCAGCGACGCACGGATGCACGCCAAGACCGTAGGATCCTACGCAGTGCCGTAGGGGACCGCACCGCCACTTCCCAGCAAATTAGGGACACTGTTGCTCCTGGGGTATCGGCGAGGACCATTCGCAACCGTCTCCATGAAGCTGGGCTACGGTCCCGCACACCGTTAGGCCGTCTTCCGCTAACGCCCCAACATCGTGCAGCCCGCCTCCAGTGGTGTCGCGACAGGCGTGAATGGAGGGACGAATGAAGACGTGTCGTCTTCAGCGATGAGAGTCGCTTCTGCCTTGGTGCCAATGATGGTCGTATGCGTGTTTGACGCCGTGCAGGTGAGCGCCACAATCAGGACTGCATACGACCGAGGCACACAGGGCCAACACCCGGCATCATGGTGTGGGGAGCGATCTCCTACACTGGCCGTACACCACTGGTGATCGTCGAGGGGACACTGAATAGTGCACGGTACATCCAAACCGTCATCGAACCCATCGTTCTACCATTCCTAGACCGGCAAGGGAACTTGCTGTTCCAACAGGACAATGCACGTCCGCATGTATCCCGTGCCACCCAACGTCCTCTAGAAGGTGTAAGTCAACTACCCTGGCCAGTAAGATCTCCGGATCTGTCCCCCATTGAGCATGTTTGGGACTGGATGAAGCGTCGTCTCACGCGGTCTGCACGTCCAGCACGAACGCTGGTCCAACTGAGGCGCCAGGTGGAAATGGCATGGCAAGCCGTTCCACAGGACTACATCCAGCATCTCTACGATCGTCTCCATGGGAGAATAGCAGCCTGCATTGCTGCGAAAGGTGGATATACACTGTACTAGTGCCGACATTGTGCATGCTCTGTTGCCTGTGTCTATGTGCCTGTGGTTCTGTCAGTGTGATCATGTGATGTATCTGACCCCAGGAATGTGTCAATAAAGTTTCCCCTTCCTGGGACAATGAATTCACGGTGTTCTTATTTCAATTTCCAGGAGTGTATAAAATAAATGAAACTGATTTCTGCGTCTCTCACGACAGCACGGCGGTGCTAAGTGGACGATCACTTCTGGTTTTTTTGAAATCACATCAGACACTTAAGTATTATTGTATAGTTACAAAACATAGTTCTGAAAAATGTAAAATTTAATTCATAATATTATTAATTTATTAAGCCCATAAATTACTCTTCTTTTGATTATGGCCTCCAAAAATATTTTATTGACCTAAAAATAACTCAGTTTAGTAGAACCTCTAACGGCGATGCTTATGATGATTTTTGTGTTTGTAAGTACTTTGAGGAATTCGCTTCGGCTATCAGTGTAAGTTTACTGTCGCGCTTCTCCTTCCCCCTGTTTTCTGTAACATTTTATCTCTGTGCGGTACTCGCAATACAGGTGCAAGGTCACAACGGATGAAAAACTTTAATATCAGCAGCAGCCACTGGATGGCTGATTTTTGCATATTTTGCGTCTGTTTGTTGAATTGTCGCTAAATCCTGCTGCATGGCCACAACACGACTTTCCCAATTGCCCCTGTGAGCTAGGTATCCTTAACATGTGTTCTATTTCGCAGTCGTGACTTCCACAATCCCGAAGACTTTAAATTTATCTTGATACATAAAGTTCACGAAAACGCTACTGACAGTCTGCTTTGTTATTATAACAAAATAATTTTTTAAAAAAGAGAGAGAGAGAAGTTGGAGACACAAAACACCACTTCAGCCTAAATAGTCTTGTCAACTGTATCAGCTGCAATGTCACTATCTCGAAAACGACAGAAAGAGACCAATCTGCCAGACTGCAAACTGTCTTTATGTCAGTTACTGACAAAATTCTTATGTACTAGAGATATGGCATGGTCAGTACATTTAAATTTTCCTACACGTCTTCGTAATCGGAGAAATGGACGTTTGCTTTCCTGTCAGAGACAAGTCAATGCTCAAGGCCATCAGGTATCGACGGCCTGAATTCTGTTCAACGGTATATAAACTGTCAATGTTCTGAAATGATAAAGAATAGTCACGATACACAACGTTCTGTTGAATATTGACACTGATCTTCTAATTTAAAACAAAATTTAAAAAAGTTCATCGTCAGGTGATAATAATTGCTGACATTTCGTTTTCATCTTCTGAAATATCTTGTAGATATCGATGGACTTCTTTTCTTGTTAGATTTACGGAATATATTATCTGAGCGAAGACATTCCTTATAAATCTTTTATAAACAAAGTCTGCAACCTGTTTCTTGTATTTATCTTTCTTCATTTATTTTCAGCGGATCCTGAAACCTTTCCACAATATAACAGTTAATGGCAGTATTATCTGTATTGCCTCACTGTAGACAGGAAGGAGCTTGCCTGAAAATGCATCTTTGTCAGATACATCACTGAATCTCGCTTAATGTTCTCGTTGGTCATATTCTGATTGCAGGTGTTGTCTTCAGTACAAAATTCTCAATTACCCAAATATTTTTGGAACCACTCGAAAGTCTAGTACAATTTCCGTTTGTATGCTGCTTACATTTCCGGTTTAACAACATTTGATTGTCATCAATTCTTCCTCCTTAATTCTCTCGTCTTGCGTTAACTGATAAATGTATTTCCTCATCGGCTTGCCTTTCTGTTCCAGTGAAGTCGCTTCAGTTTACGTGACCACTCATTCTGCATCCGCTTCATAACTTTTGCTTTGTTACAACCATTTACTTGTTTTCTTTTAAATTCTTTTACTCCAATTTTAAAATGCTTCAAACCCAGTTTATTGCTGTTAGTGAAGTGCTCGTTTAGCCATATCTAGGTTTGTAGTTGTACTAGGGTCCTTGGTCATCGTGTTTGTAATTTATACCCATACAATGACTGCTTAAGAGTATCCGGAAACCTATCCGTGGACATTAATACCGGGTGCGTCCACTGTTCTGTATTATGACAGCTTAAACTCTGCTCTTTCAATGAGTTGTCTGAATGTCTCTGGAGGAATAGCAACCCAGTCTTCCTCAAGTGCCGAAACCGGAGAAGGTACTGTTGTCTGACGCCGGGGTATGGAACGAAGGCGACCTTCTAACTCATCCCAAAGGCGTTTCATTGGGTTCAATCGAGAGTCTTGGTAGGTCAGTTCATTTCAGGAATATTATTCTCCGCAAACCATACCTCAGAGACACTCCTTTATGACCGGGAGCATTGTCTTGCTAATACAATTATCGTCTCCGAACAGTTTCTCCACAGTACCCAGTAAGCAATATTGGTAATTGTGTTCACATCCTTCCACATTTAGCGTTTTATTACGTAAGCGGATTTAGGGGGTCACATTCTAACAGCGAAAAACGCCCACATACCGTAACATCACATCTTCCGTACTTCGCTGTTGACACTACACGTGATGGGAGGTGGAATTATCCAGGCGTTACCCAAATCCAAACCCTTCCATGGGACTGCCACAGGGGATAGCATGATTCATCATGATTTGGTAGACGTGTTTATACGCCTGAAAGATGATGTCTATTAAAATTTCGTGCCAGTTGCATACTAGTAGCTTTAGTAGAGTCCTTATGAACATGCAAATCAGATTTCCTTTAAATACACGCTGAAACGGTCATGAGCGTTTGAGATTGGACATGGTAAGTTGCGTTAGTCAAGAAGACCTTTATCAACACCTCACTGAGTTTGAACGAGAAGCTGGATGTTGCTTCTGACGCATGCCCGTGAACCAATGAAGAAATGTGAATAGTAGTTGGCATCACACTGACACAACGAACTGTTGTTACAAATCTATTACTTCGAGAAGAGCTCCGAGCTGGACGCCCTGTAGCGTTCATTCGACTGACCCCAAACCAGCGCTGTTTGAGACTTCAGTGGCGTCAGGCGAGAGCTCAGTGGAGTGCAGAGAGAAGATCTGTTGTGCCTTCTGACGAAAGCTGGTTCTGTCTCGGTTCCCGTGATGGCCGTGTGTTGGTTAGAAGGAGGCCAGTTCACGGCCTACACCCATCCTTTCTGCTCACTAGACACATTGAACCTAAAGCTGGAGTTACGGTCTGGGCTGCGAGCTAGAACGGCAGCAGGACCACTCTCGTGGTTATCCGACCCACCCTGGCTACAAATGTCAGTCTGTTGATTCGACCCGCTGTGCAGTCATTCATGAAAATCATTTAAAAGTGGTTCAAATGGCTCTAAGCACTATGCGACTTAACATCTGCGGTCATCAGTCCCCTAGACTTAGAACTACTTAAACCTAAGGACATCACACACATCCATGCCCGAAGCAGGATTCGAACCTGCGACCGTTGCAGCAGCGCGGTTGCAGACTGAAGCGCCTAGAACCGCTCGGCCACAGCGGCCGGCATGAAAATCATTCCAGAGGGTGTTTTCAAAGAGGATAATGCTCGCCCACATACTACTGTTGTAATCTAACGTGCTCTGCTGAGTGTCACTATATGTGGCCTTGGCCTGATCGATCATCAGATCTGCCTCCAATTGAGTACATATGGGACATTATCAGGCGACAACTCCGGAGTCATCCACAAACAACGTTGACTGTCCCTGTATTGATCGACCAACAGCAACCAGCATGGAACTCCATTCCACAAACTGACATCCGGCACCTGTTCTACACAATGCATTCACGTTTTCATGCTTGCATTCATCAATCTGGCGGTTACACAGGGGTCAGATCTGGGCACATGACTAAGAAAACTAGACAATTGTCACTACAAAACAATAAGTGCATACCTGGGGGTATGTCGAAGCAAATGAGCCTCCCCTGAATCTACGATCCCAATACTTGAGTGTAAAAGTCTGACAAAAACGTCACAGTTCATGAACATCAGATATTACAAGACGTCTGTAAGGTATCGCGGCTGGCAACGCTCTCAGATATTAGTTTAACAAAAGTATTCCTCCTCATGCAGCTACAAATATGGATAAAGTCCATTCCTGACTGTCAGCTCAAAGATTACTCTGCTTTGAAGTAAATTACCGTACCAATGTGTTAAAACTACGACTTGTATAGGACTTGGACCTTGACTTATTCAAATAATTGCGTTTTAACAGAACACCTCCCAAAACGTAACTACGCAAGGTTCATCTATAACGACACTTCGAAGAATGAAGATGGATCTGGTTGTTCTTACTGGGATAAGAGCTGTCATATCGGAAAGAAATTTATTCTATCTAAGGATTTAACGATTACGAAAATCGACATTTTTCGCATACTGTATGCCGAGAACCTCTTGGTTTATAATTTCGTTTTCCTTTCCGATTCAGATCAGCGCTATACGTCTTGCACAATGGACGATCCTATCAACAGGATTTGACATCATGAATCTGATGTTGCAGGTCAGAACTAGAAATCATAAAATAACCATGTGCAGTGTAGAAGCTCAAATTCAAATGGTTCAAATGGCTCCGAGCACTATGGGACTTAACATCTAAGGTCATCATTCTCCTAGACTTAGAACTACTCAAACCTAACTAATCTAAGGACAACACACACATCCATGCCCGAGGCAGGATTCGAACCTGCGACCGTAGCAGCAGCGTGTTTCCGGACGGAACCGCCTAGCGGCCACGGCGTCCGGCAGGTTAGAAGCACATTGTAGTAATCCTAGCAGTGGAACAGTAGACAAACTAGCAAGAATAAGGGTCTATCACTCAGGCACGGAACACATGTACCGAGCGAGGTGGCGCAGTGGCTAGCACACTGGACTCGCATTCGGGAGGACGACGGTTCAATCCCGCGTCCGGCCATTCTGATTTAGGTTTTTCGCGATTTCCCTAAATCGCTCCAGGCAAATGCCGGGATGGTTCCTTTGAAAGGGCACGGCCGACTTCCTTCCCCGTCCTTCCATAACCTAATGAGTGCGATGACCCCGCAGTCTGGTCTCCTCCCCCAGACAATTCAATCCAACACATGTAATTACCAGCTACAGACATTTTAAATGTTATTGAAAAAATAATCAGAGAGAAGTAGTACACAGAATGGCAAGAGACTGGCACAAACAAAGGCAATGATTCTAGATCTACATCTACAGTTATACTCTGCAAGCCATTGTGTGGTGCATGGAGGAGGGTACCCTGTACCACTAATAGTTATATTTTTCCTGTTCCACTCACAAATAGAGCGAGGGAAAACGATTGTCTATAGGCCTCGGCAAGAACCCAAATGTCACACAAATTAGAAATTTTGTCGAAGTCACCTCGTGTCCCCCTACAATTACCTTCCCGTACACCACAGCGTCATCAGCCAATAGCCGCAGAAGAATGTGCCCAGGAGCACCCAGTGCTGATTACTACCCTATGGCACGAGAAACATCGTAGCTCCAGAAGGGTCACGAACAATGTAAGGCGCCTCACATTCAACTACGGGCTGTTACAGGACGCACCTGCATCGGACTGTTATGCTCCCATCTTTTTTTCTTCTTCTTTTTGGCTGCCCGAAAATATACAACGCTACAAGCCACCTCCTTCAACGACTTCTGTCTCTGTGCTCCTGAGCTTGAAATACTTTGGTGTCAAACCTTATATGGATGATGATGGCTGTATGAGTGCTGCTGAGATGCCAAAATAAAAGAAAATAACCTTAATCTTCATATTTTACTTTTTTTATTTGACCGAATGTTTGGGTAACAACAGTAACCAGTAACCACTGAAAGACATCTCAGTGTTATATGGCTATGTATGTTAGTTGGGATAATGATAATTAGACCTACTTGACTATGTCTA
This sequence comes from Schistocerca nitens, assembly GCF_023898315.1. Lineage (NCBI taxonomy): Eukaryota > Metazoa > Arthropoda > Insecta > Orthoptera > Acrididae > Schistocerca > Schistocerca nitens. The sequence goes on from NC_064615.1 coordinate 81,808,173, forward strand.
CGATGACAATATCCGACAACGGTCTGCATTTCTCTCATTACGGAACAAATGTGAGAAGACTGACTTCGATTTACGGGCACTTCCCCAGAGCAGAATTTCCTAGTGTTGCCATAATTTTTTATGTCCTGTGTACCAATAGTAGGAGACCACGAATACGACTTCAGTGCAGATGGAAAGATGAGATTAACGAACGCATAAAGATACACACAATATATGTTAGATCGAGCAAAATTTTGTTCCAAGGTACGTAAAAACGCAGGCCGCTGGATTGGGAGATACTAGCATGGAGTAAAAGGTTAAACGAACGAATTTTAGCGGCCCCGCTCTTATAATAAATGTGGAGAAACAAACAGTGTGGACATAGTACAGAACATAAGGAAGTCAGGAAAGAAAGATTATGGTTTAAGTCCCATCGGCGATGAAATTTGGGGCAAAGAAGAGAAGGTCAGCATAGACAAAAATGGGTAGGTCAGTCGGTTTTTTCTGAAGAAAATGCCGGAAACCTCAGTCCAACTTCTCAGCCAGACATTTGATCGTCATTCCAATCTTGTGCCAGCCAGATGCGTTATCAACTAAAGCTCTGTGTCACCTCGCTTGGTTACAGCAAGTTAATCGTAATGAAGACTGGAAGCACGGAAAAAATCGTAATGTGTGAGGTTATAAACAAACTAGACTCAGTACTCGATCTGTAATATTTGACAGAATACACGTTATGTTATTTGAACTCGTAATAGTGAGAAGCCACTTAAAATAGCATAATCTGCACCATGCATCTGAAAAACACGGTGAAATTTTAAAGTTCAAGAGATGCTGCTGAGATTGGTTTGACAGGCGGCACGCTCTGAGACCTACGAGTGAACTAAGGCACGCAGATACGGAAGCATTACGTGGGATCGAAACATCGATTCGCAGCACTTTTTTTATCTTAGGACGTACAGTGTGTATATAGCGATGCCAAAGACGTTTCTGTTAGATAAACTGTAGGAGATGACAGTGGCAAACAGTTTCTGCATATGTGCCAACCTGGAACCAAACGAACTGAGACTGTTGTGTCAAATGAAGGTAACGTCTAATCACAACGAAATTCCCCATGCATAAACATTTTTCCGTTAGTGCATTCTCGACGAATACATGATGTCGTCGAAGGGCACAGTGTTTCCTGTTCCTGCTGTGTATGTGCCCCACTATTGATGCCTTTGTGACTGAGGCAGGGAAGGTGTGGCTGAGATACAGGGCGACTGGTAGGTAGGGGCAGAGAAGAAAGCTCGCATGAACGGCACTGGTAAGTGGAATTATTGTCAGACCAGTCCCCTGTGGATAACACCTCATTAGAGTAAATTAAAGTACGTCCTTGTTTTGCATTTTAAAGCGAATCATTTCATCACCCAAATGAATCAAAGCAGTACAACATGTTTTAGGTGAATGAAGAAATTTTGGTGTTGTCAGACAATAAATCTTCAAGTAAGGGTAAACGGCTGGAAAGTAATTCACATCCATACACCAGCATATGGATGCAAATGAGTAGATAATTACTGTTGTTCGATTTTTCAACTCCTGTATGGGGTACAACTAAATGATAAAAGACCGAGCGAGGTGGCGCAGTGGTTAAACACTGGACTCGCATTCGGGAGGACGACGGTTCAATCCCGCGTCCGGCCATTCTGATTTAGGTTTTCCGTGATTTCCCTAAATCGCTCCAGGCAAATGCCGGGATGGTTCCTTTCAAAGGGCACGGCCGACTTCCTTCCCCGTCCTTCCCTAATCCGATGAGACTGATGACCTCGCTGTCTGGTCTCCTTCCCCCAAACAACCCAACCCCCCTAAATGATAAAAATCAAATGATAACTGAAGCCTATAGGAAATCTACCCAACTCTATACGCAAATGCTCTTGAGAGACAATATCAAGTTTCTGTTGTTTCTCCTACAAACTTCATCATCGTAACATTCGAGTTATTTCCACGAATTGTTCTTACCTTTAATTGTAATAGCTCAGTTACCTTCAGCTATATTATTACAGTTCGCTATCAGTTAATAATAGTAATAATAATAACAACAATAAAGTAAAGCCACCGAAAGATTAGAGAGGTGTTCTTTCCTAAATCCGTTTCAGCGCTTTAAATTCTCGTTCGTTATCGAAATGGAGGCGAAATAAACAGAACGAAGGCATATGACTTGTTATTGGTAAGAGTGTAGAAGGCTGGAATGTTCAGAGACAACAGCCATCCCGATTCCTTGCGTTGCAGTGCAACCAGCCGCCTCTGAAATCGACGCTTTTAATTAGTATACCTGTAGCGAACGGTAACGCACTGATTTTATTGAACAGGTGTACATGCATGAATCAGCGGAAAACGTGCTTATCAAGCTACTAGAAACTCACATATATAGGGTGAACATGTATAAGTGCAGATATTTTTATACGTGGCACTTTAAGACGTACACACATTAGTGTGTCGGTTGTCTTGTCTTTGCATCGAACAGTCTTTCCACAGACAGGTTAAGTACACGACATGATGTTTACTCCATGGCTGTACCTGGGCAACGAAGTGAAAGACTGCTGGCAGTATAGACAACCCATTTTGCACCCATGCATCCATACTTCAATACCTGACCTGCTACCCATGGGAAAATAGGCATTAACGGCCGTCTCTTGCGACACATACTTGAAATGCTGGAAACGTACGACTAATATTAGCAATAATTAACAGTCTGCAAAATATGTAAATACTGATGCAATGTTGTTCAGCACACCGTCCTCATTCACCAATAGAAATATCTGTTGTTATAAGCATTTCACCCTGTATGTGTACCGTATTGCATAGTACTGGAAGAAGCTTACATAATCATTATCGAAGAGTGGAACATAACTATATCTCTTTTTTAATTTTATAGAGGCTCATAGGTAGAGGATGTGGCGGAAAACATTGAGATCTCTAGTTAGGGTGTGCTGTTTGGGAACAAAGGCAATAAAATGGCTGTGTTTCATCAAGGAGTGTAACTTTATCGGAAAAAAATTTGATACGTACGGGAGAATCACCAAACCATGGCGAAGTTCAAGAACTAGCACAAGTGACGTTATTTTTGTATTCTAAGAAGGAGAACGAGGTCAAAAAAAGTAGGTGGCACTGTAAACGCTAAATGGAAATCATAAAAAGCAATTTGTGACCTTTTTTACATATATGCTTGCTCTTCATCACAGTCCTCGTACACAGCATCGAACACTCCTGTGTGAAGTTGATAGCAGCGAAGAAACAGAAACCTTAGTGTTAACATAAAAGAAGATAAAGAAGTGGGAGAACAATGTAACACCGTGCCTTACTTTTTCTCCGGCCGCAGTGGCCGATCGGTTCTAGTCGGTACAGTCCGGAACCACGCGGCTGCTACGGTTGCAGGTTAGAATCCTGCCTCGGGTATGAATGTGTGTGATGTCCTTAGGTTAGTTAGGTTTACTTAGTTCTAAGTCTAGGGGACTGATGACCTCAGATGTTAAGTCCCATAGTGCTTACAAGGGGAGGCCGTCAATTGTGAAATTCAGATTCGATTCATACTGCACATAATAAAAGCTCATGGCCAGAGGTGTAACGTGGCAAAGCACCAAGATGCACTTCTCAGCCGTTGTCGAGAAAATCGACAGTTAAAAGAAACCGTTGCGGTGAAATACTCTCTACCATTAATAATTCTCTACAGCGTCGTGGCGCAATGGTAAGCGCTCGGGTTCGTAATCCAAAGGTCGCCGGATCGAATCTCGCGCCATGCAATTTTTTATTATTAGTTTTTTGTAATTCATATATATACTATTAATGAATTGCTTATGCATGTTGGTGAAGGCGGATCGCTCTCAATTGTACCGCCTCCATTTTTCCGTTTTTTTAACAGGGTGTACCAAAGCTCTCCAGTCCGCACTGATTTTCGACGATGTTATAAGTTGCGCTAGGGACCGCATCTACCTTCTTTCGAAGTTAGCAGGCAACTACGCTGTTAAGCGGCGGCTCGTTTCGGCCCATTCAACATATGTCCTTCAAGTGTAACGAGCGAGTAACGGAGTTTATATTTCATACCTGCCACAGCGAATTTGTGTTCGTGGGGTCTCTATTCTAATTCGAACGTTTTACTTACGCTATACGTACTGGTTTCGGAATATCGTTTCTACGTCTTCCGTTAACTATACGTGGTTAACATTATGAAGACAATGAATAACATTTGTGAAATACAACTTTGTTTGCAGAAAACATAATGATGTTCAAAGTCGCCAGTTTTTCCACGACAAACGACTTTCAACAACTTATTGTATGCATAATTGTTGCAACTGATTGCCGGGAATTATATATATATATATATATATATATATATATATATATATATATATGTATATATGTGTGTGTGTGTGTGTGTGTGTGTGTATACACATTTGAATTACAAAAAACAAATTATGAATCGAATCTGAATTTCACAATTGGCGGCCTCCCCTTGTTAGAGCCATTTGAACCTTACTTTTTCACCCACGCGTGATGAATAGAGAGCGCGTCCGTTACACAAATCGTTTCCTAGGATTTTAAAAATACCTGCAAATGTCTACGGTCAGCAACTTTGAGCTAAGCTAACGTATCAGAACGTAAAATATAGTATCAGGTATGAAACGGAAGTACATGTCCACACGCCAGCAACACGATGGAATCAGTTGCCCAGTAACTTGCTTGGTAGACAGTTCGTCTTGCTTCATAAGCACTCAGATTTTCTTGGTCTCTGTTCAATAGCCCTAATAAACTCGATTCTTCTAAAACTTGCTTCACTTCCACAGAATCAAATTTTAAAATTTTTGTTTAAAACATGGAAGTTTAAATTCATACGCGACGCAAGTCATATTACAACTTTTACTAAGATTAAGAAAACGATACGAGTTTTTACACTAACAGACGATAATAACCGGCCACGTATACCGAAACTCAAACGTGACACGTTTCAGTACTTTAGTTGAATTACACCTCAGAAGGTGCCCTTTAGCCACGATCTTTCGCCGCCAGGCACACGCTTTTTTGCTACGCGAAGAGCGATCCATCACGGCCATCGATTACGGTGAAAGCGCGAGGTGGGCACCTGTGTTCGATCGTCTTCCGGTAGGGTCCGGGTAGCCAGTAAGAGAAGCTCTTCGACCGTCTCGTCGGCTGGGAGAACGTTTTTAACAGCCCTAGACAATATCTGTAAAGTTTTTAAGAGAATGTGTATTCTTGTAGAGACTAATTCCTGCCTAGTCGACTGCACTTGAAATTGGTGTTTCAAAAGGTACCATATCGACATTTGTACCGCATTCAGGGAAAGAGGAAAAATTTCATCCGCTAAGTCAGAACGTGGACAAAATTGTGAGTTGAGGATTGTGGCTAACTGTCAGACAGAGGACGACAACTGCTGAGCTGAGTGTCGCACTCGTGAATCCCAACAACACCAAAACTACGCGAAGGGAGCGCCATAAGCAGGTAATTCCACAGCGAGTTGGAATCTCAAAAGCCACTCATCAGTGGTGTAAATACCCGTAGCAAGAAAACGTGGTGTCGAATCCATAAAACCGGTGCTATGGAGCAATGGAAGAATTTCATTTGTTCGGATGGATCACATTTCATACTGCTTCCAACTTCTGGATGATTTCACGTCCCAAGGGTGAAACATGGCTGGTATACGATGATGATTCGGCAGTCCTATCGTGGTATTGCATGGGCCCCACAGGTACTCTGCAAGGCCGCATTCCTGCGGAAGATTACGATACCATTCTTATCAGGTCCTCCCATGATACAATATTTGTTCCCCAATTCTGATGCTACGTTCCAAGACGATCTCTGTTCACACAGCTAGCATAGTCCAGAGCTCGTTTCGTGAGCACGAGGATGAATTGTCGATGTCTCCAGTCCACCACATTCACCATATCTCAGCATTATTGAGCTTTTGTGGTATACTCTGGGGAGAAGGTCGCGTATCACTATCCACCGCTAACATCATTACCTGAAATTGCCAGTATTTGGCAGGAAGAATGGTATAAGATTCCCTTGGAAACTATACAGGTCACGTACGAAGGTAAATCAATAATTATCAGCTATTTAGTTATATTTTTGTTTATTTTGGTAGTACTGTCGTTTTGCGTTGATGACGCATGCTTTGTTTATTTGTTGTCCTATCTTTGCAATTTTCAAGCTGCTAGGTCAGTTTTGCTATCGCTGCCGTGCTGTTAATCATGGCTGATCAGCTGCCTATTTACACCAAAGAAGAGCAACGTTCGGTGACCCGTTCTTTGTGGTCGGAAGGCGTATCAGGGGCCGAAATTCATAGAAGACTTTCGGTACAGTACGGGAACAGTGTTTTGCCACAACGGAGTGTCTACGAATGGACTGAAAAATTCCGAAATGGTCGCACAAGTGTTACTTACGATGAAGAAGCCGGACGACTGTTTACCACCACAAATGGAGAAACCATTGAACGTTCTCGTGAAATGATTCACTTAGACAGACGATTAACTACTGACGAAGTGACACATCGTTTGCCAACTAGTCAGAGTTCTGCGTACGAAATCATCCATAACAGACTTGGGTTTCATAAAGTTTGTGCAAGATTGTTGCCGAAACAATTTACACAGTTACATAAACAAATGCGCTAGGACATCTACAAAAACATTTGAATCGCTATGGTAACGAAGGGGACAGCTTCTTAGACAGGATCATTATTGGTGATAAAACATGGCTCCATCATTACGAGCCGGAGAGTAAACGGCAGAGTATGGAATGGAAACATCCAAATTCGCCGTGCAAGAAAAAGTTCAAGACCCAGCCGTCCGCAAGAAAATTGATGCTTACAGGTTTTTGGGATCCACAAGGTCCAGTACTGGAATATCATGGGGAAAGGGGCACAACAAGAAACAGTGTATTGCTGTCACTGTATAAACAGTGGATTGCTGTCAAAATGTGTTGTGTTGTTGCACGACAATGCCCGTCCACATACTGCTCCCCACACTGCTGAAACGCTCGAATTGGAAGTACTGGATCATCCTCCATATAGTCCCGATCTTGCTCCCTCCTGACTATCACTTTTTTGGTCCACTCAAGCAGGCATTAAGGGGCGGTCGATTTGCCTCGGACGTAGCAGCGAAAGAAGCGGTGCATTCCTGGCTCGCAGCTCAACCGAGAACCTTCTTTTATGAGGGCATCTGGCAGCTTGTACAACGATGGACCAAGTTCGTTGAAACGTAAGGAGACTATGTCGAAAAATGATGTTCTTGTAAGTTTCCTATTTGATTACAATAAAATTTTATAACTACTTTGAGGATAATAATTGACTTACCCTCGTATTCATCCATTCCGAGACGACTGAAAGCTGTTGTGAATGCGTGCGGGTTTCCTACGTCGTGTTTGACACGGCAGTGTGTTCAGTTTTTGATGTTTCCATATTTTTGTTGAACCCCTGTATAAGGTAAAATGCTGTATGTAGTATGAAACAGAACTCCACGGACAAACTTTGAGACATCGTAGTATGGGCAGAAATAAGAAAAAAAGTGTCCGTAGACATGGGCTCTAAAGTGCATATAAGAGTTATGAGCACTTAGTAACCTTTGCCACTGTGAAACACTTCTACTGAAGAACTACTGCTAGCATATTACAGCTCATATTTACTAGACATTGAAAAGCAAAGAGTTTACAGTAAAAGATGTTTTCAGAGCATTCAGGCGTTGTCATTGTTGAGTGTCTACATTAGTAACGTGCTGGTGTTTGGCTGTTAAGACATAGTCGTGCGCCTTATTCTGATGCGTTATCGGAGAGTTGTCGCGGTTGCCCCATAAGTCGACCCTCGCAGCTTCTGTATTATGTTGTTATTTGACACAGCCTTTCCACCTGTATTAAACTGGCTATGTGCTGCTTGTAGTTGAGAGTCCCGTCCATTACGAAGCCTATTGGAACAACATCTACAAGCAAAGTACCTTCATAGTAATCACCATCAACTACAACACACTTCTGACATCGGCTGTAAAGCTGCCGGAAACTGGCAGCAGCGCTTCTTGTGGAATTGCTCGAAGCAGCGTGGTCAAGTGCTGTGGGATATCTGCATTATTACAGGAGATAAGAGCTACAATCACGATCCGGAGAAGAAGCTACAGTCAATGAAATGGTGTTCACCGTGTTCCCCGCCTTTCTCGGGTAGAAATTCATGGTGGATCGACGCCTTGCTGCCAGAAAATGCCATCAACATCGTCTTAATCTTGGATTTTGTCAGCCGACTTCTTTGGGAGGCAGGACAGACGCGTACACATTCGATGGCAGTTTCGAAAAGCTTTCCAACCATTGTTAGAATACAGTTAATGATTATTACTTTGAGGACCACACCAGCAAAGGTATTTTGTTTGTAACTGTAGTTTCTTTTTTATCGGAGACCATCCAACGATCATTTCAGAATCAACTTGTATTTTGGACAAGCTTTGTATTTGATTTGAGACCCATTTACCTTTATTTCCAATTTCCGATTAACTCTTTTATTATTGAGGTGGTGCAAGGTCTACAACTTTGCTTCCGCCGTTCTTTCTCGAAATTCGGGGCTTTATTGTGAAAAACTTACAAAAAAATTATGATTGATAGTATTGCTCATCGCTGGCCACTACATTCTCCTATCTTTCGGATAGCATACGAATCCAGTGGCGGAAGAACTGGGCGTCTTTTGTGGGGATCCATGAATCGATTCAATTTTGCACTTGTTCATATAATCGTAAGTGCTGGTCAGCCAGACTGTATGCCAATGACCGAAAAAGGTAGTAGTCAGAGAGAGCAACGTATGGAGAATACGGCGGGAGGGATAGAACTTCTCATTTCAACGTTTCCATGTATATGGGTTTTGCGACATGTGGTTGAGCACAGACCTGCTGCAAAATTACCTTTGCGTGTCTATCGCTGTATTGTGGCCGTTTGTATTTCAGTGCTCGAATGCATCATTTGTTTTCAATAATGGTGTCCTGTGACTGTCTTCGTCTGTTTCAGTAGCTACGAAAACGTTGTCGTCCACCGCCATGCCGGTCTTCGAAATCAAAATCACCGTTTTTAAGGCGTTGAAAACATTCTCCGCACGATCTTCCACTAATAGTTCCCTCAACATTGGTCTTACCAGCATTTTAAGAGCCACAGCCGCACATTTCTTCATGTTAAAGCAGAACATGAAAACTTCCGGCAACTGGCGAGAAATGGGTACGTACGTTGACGTACTTAATAGAGAATAACCTTATGATGCAATCACAAATAGATTAATATTTTTATGGCATTATGTTTACAGATGCCTAAGCTTATTGTATTACACCTATCACCAAATACTTGAACCCCACTTGCTGCTACTGTCGTCTATTGCAAAACGGAGGAAGCAAAGTTCTAGACCTGATAGCATAAACATTCCGTCTTGCTTGCATTTGGGATCAGTCTTCATTTTCTGTAGTTTCTTTTCAAGGCATATAAGGTCGTTTGATAATACGATTTAACTCACTTCTATCAATTTATGTCTGGTTGCAATTTCCATGTCGACTACATATGCAAATATTGTGACTACTGCTTCATGAGTGTCAGCTACGTACAGATTTAAGAGAGTTGGAGTCAGTACCGAGCCCTGAGGTAGGCCATTATTCTGCGAGGTTTGTTTTCCAGATTTACTTGTAAGAATCTGTCACCAAGCATATTGTTGTGGAGCCTAGCTGGTGTCCTACAAGGAATTGCAGAAAAAATTTACAGTGAAAATCTCACAATAAAATAGGCCGCAGTGATATCTATAAACACGGTTTATGTGTTTTGTTACTACTGGAAACCAGTTTTAGTACATATTGTTAAGCTCTGTAGCTGATCCGCACAGCTTTGACCCCTGCTAAAATCAAGTTTTTCCGTTTTCTCTGCATTTTATTTTGGTTTTCCTGGCCTAAGGATGGCTATCACGTTTGCTTTCTAGAAGCCCTTTGGAAGGAAGCCTGATTCGCGAATATCAGTGAAGAAGCTGCAAACGATTTTTGTCCATATTTACTGAGGTTAGTAACGAATTCATTGTGGAAACCGCCAAATCCTGTAGTTTTGCCTCTTTTTAAGCTGCGGAGTATTATGGACATTTCGTCAGTAGCAAGTGGCGCTGCATATTTCGTGTTTTCTCGGGGTATTTCTATTAAAAGTTCAAGTTCTTGTTTGATATTCTTTGTAGGCGCTCGTTCTTTTGGAGCTCTTGCTATTGATGGTACACAGAGTGGTACTTGATATGCAGTCCGTCCTGGTTCTTCTCGGGATATCTGTTGACTGGCTCCCATCTTTATTGGTAGGCTCCATGCTTTACTGCTAGACTGCCTGAAATCCGTGTTCTCGGTCAGTTCAGCCCATAGTTGTCTTCGTGCAGCGTCTGGGCTGTGGAGTACGTCATCTGCTATATCGGGGACTCTGCTTTCCACTAATTGTTGACAGAGAGTTTCGCTGCTGTTATTCCAGCGTCTTGTGTACTCATTGCGGTGTCCTCTTGCGATGTGTTTTTCATTGTAGTTATTTCGAGTGGAGGGTACTCACCCAAGGCATTTATCGAGGTCGGATGTAAGGTTTGTTCGGTTTACCTTCTTGAAGTTCCATCGATATCTAGGAAAGACTCTCATTATTGGAACTCGGAATCCAATTTCCAGCGGTATTGGATTGTATCTACTTATCGGAAAATCTCTGAGAACTCTTCTGGGAATTTGAATGGGTTGATTGTTTTGCTTGTTTACTACAAAAGCCGCGTTAGTATTATATTCCCTACTCCAAGCCACAGAATTTAAGCAATCCCGGTAACTGACGTCCATCACATGACGAAGACCATGCTCCTCAGTCCATTGGACTAGAGCTTCGCCTTTCAGATCATTTCTGCTGTACTTATAGTTAACATGTTTGCTGTTATGTAAGTCTGCAGGCTTTCGTGGCCGTTGTCATTGAAGTTAAAATCTTCTGGGTTATTAGGCCGCGTCATGTTTCTTCTAAAATTATCAGCGTTTCGACCCCTCTGCTGGAATCTTCCTCAGGATCTTCTGGTGTCCACTATTGCTTGTGTTCTAGCGTAGTGGACACCAGAAGATCCTGCGTTAGATCCCAGCAGAGGGGTCGAAACGTTGATCATCTTAGAAGAAACATGACGCGGCCTAATAACCTAGAAGATTTTAACTTCAGTGGTTGCTGTTAGTCTCACCTGTGCATAGATAGAAGTGACTGAGTTAGCATCAGGTCTACAGGCCATGAGGTGGAAGGTGGGCTGTATGTATTTACTGTAGTCAAATCCCCAACAGTAATTACGATCGACTGAATATCGCTGTGGGTATTGGTAGAGACCAGGTTAAAATTTTCAACAGCGCTTCGGACATAGGTAATAATACCACGTATGTAATGGCAGGTGATGCACATGACCACATTCAGGTATTTTAGCTCTGTGTCGTGCCTGTTCCTTGTTTCCAGAGCGGGCTTCTTGAAAGAGAGCTACGCCTAGAGTCACTTAGAGTCACTTAGAGTCCTTAGTAGGTATTTTTGCACTCTGACATGTTTCTGTCTTCAGTATTCACTTGGCAGATTCAGATTAAGTCTCCGTTACCTCCAGTCAGGTAATCCTTAATTGGATTGTTCTTATTTGCCATGTGTACTAAATTGCCAGCTGATCCTAGGATTGTGTGACTGACAGTAAATTGCTGGTTCTGTAGCGTTACTAATGATTATGATGACGATGCTTGGTTTGTGGGGCACTCAACTGCGCGGTCATCAGCGCCCGTACAAAGTCCCAGTTTTTACGCAGTCCAATCTAGCCTTTCTCACGAATGATGAAAATGATGATAATGATGATGATGATGAAAATATGAGGACAACACGCGCACACAGTCCGCGAGCAAAGAAAATCCCCAACCCGATCGGGAATCGAACCCGGGACCTTGTGATCCAGAGGCCACAACGCTAGCCACTAAACCACGAGCTGCGGACTCAAGCGCTACTAAGAGTGCACGTATGGAATTTTTGGTACAGAAGCGAACTAGCTTTACACTCCAGAATGTTGATATAACTGCTTCATACACATAGTTGATGTTAACGGTAATTCCATATTACGAAACAGATTACTCTTCAAATAGATGCTCTACTGTGTGTGAACTGTGTTACCCTGTAGTTCCTAGTCGTCATTTTCCTACCAAGAGAAAACGAGTATTACTTTCACTGTTTTACTGGTATTTGCATTTTGATAGTCATGACTTGAAGCATTACTGATTCCCGCGTAAGAAACTAAGGCAGTCACAAAAGTACGAGGTGTATTCGGAAAGTAAGATCCGATGAGGCGCGAAATGGAAACCATTGTGAAAACCTATGGAACTTTGCACAGAAGCGTTGGGCAGTGTCTTTAGTGCGCCTGTCGATAGCTTCACGTCGCTCTTCTCACTTCAGAGCGCAAAGTGATCACGTACAAATGCCTAAGACAACAGTGTCTTTCGCCAAGTGTGTGGATCTGGTGAGAGATTTCGCCTGAAGCTATGCAGCCCACATAACACAAATGTCATGCGTTTCTTTTTTCAAGACAATTTTCAGCCGCATTCTGCAGGGGCAATGAAGGCGCTCCTGCAGCGTTTTCGATGGGAAGTGTTTGATCACCTACAATACAGCACTTAATTGGCTCCCTCCGTTGTTCATTTCTGCTCACATAAACCGCTAGCTACGAAGACAACACTTTGGCACAAAAAATGAAAGGCAGACCAGCGTAGAGAAATGGCGGAGAGTATAGGCGTCTGCTTTCAGTGACAAGGGTATTGGAAAGTTTGAACAACGCCACGAAAAATGTCGGAGCGCCGAATATTTGACCAGATTTACAAGTATGAAACGCAGACTACATGATGCACCGCTGAGAGTTTTTGAGAAAAACTTTCAGGAATCGTTCAGTTATTTCTGAAAAACACCGAATGGCGAATTCCGTACAACTGGAATTTAAGTAAGCTGTAAACACAGATTTGACATTCAGAATCCTCTGGTGGACTTGTGGGAATTTGTTCCTGAACCTGATACAACACAAACCGCATTTCATAAATTGTGTTCACACTGTCAAAGTAAATCTCGGTGAAGTCACGTTAGAAGCGAACATAGCTTGATATGTACGCCTAACAGAAAGTCATTCGAATTGGTACTGTTGCAGTGCTTGAAGCATTTCATTTAGGATAAATATTAAAGAATATTCATCAGCCTACCTGCGCTTATTTTGACGATTCATTTTCCATCTGTGACATCACTATCTAGAGCTGTGTTCCCGGCGAATGTTACGAAGCAGCATAAGCAACAGTTCCTGTGAAAGAACATAACATAAGAGGAATTACCGTTTTATACACAAATCAAATAAAATAATTTAACTGTTGCAGTACTCTGGATAATGAATACTAGGCTAAAATTAGAGGTGTTCATATAATAGCTCTCATTCGTAAATGGAGCAGGAAGGGCGAGTGGAAATGTAGATGTATTATTGTGGAAATGAATTTCTGTGTTGTTGATAAAAAACTCAAATGACATTAAATACAGGTCAGTATTTCGAAGTTGCTAGACTACACAAAAAAGTGACGGTGGTGGCAGATGTACGGACTGAACCTCTAAGTGTTTTCTCATCGAAGCTGTAATCTGTGGGTTTCTGGTTATCGTAATCTGGGCTTAGGTGGCTATACTGGCTACTTCTTACAACTGTAGACAACATATTTGATAGACGATATTATAATCTGAGTTTGAGAGACGCACTTGTAAGAGTTATTGAAATCAAACGCTCCAGAGTTATTGAAATCAAACGCTCCAATTGCCATTCAGACGCTTCAGTTGCCAATAATGTAATTTCTTCCAAACAACCGGTTTCAAAAATCGTTCTCAAGTGTTTTGGTCTTAATGCGGAGATACCATAGTTAATTAATAAAACATATAAATTCGGACTACATGTGCCTTTGGTAGTTGAAATAAAAAAACAGCAAGTTTTACGTATTTTATAATGTGAATATGCTGTCCTAAGCATAAACCATGGTTTTATGAATAAAACTACATCATTATTACCATGTGGAGAGTTTGATTTCAATAAACGCGCAATCAGCTGCCGTGAAAGTGTTCTTCTACCTCGAGAAACTTAATCACTCTTCATGGACAAGACAACTCCTTTAAGGCGCGGATATGTGTCATAAAGGTTGGAGATAGGATAACATTGATTTTCTGTGCCCTGTGTTATTTACATTGTCATGGAATCTGTTTGGAATGAAACAGAAAAATAACAGGTCAAGAATGTATCCAATATCATTAATCTGAAGGGAGAGGGGAGGGGGTCTAATCGTGAATTGTTATTTCTTAATATAAAATTGAGGCTCTCTGGGATCTTCGGCCATTGATTAAGGTACATACTAGTTTCATCTAAGAGGCAAACAGAGGGTTGTTTATAGAATGAAATTTTCACTCTTCAGCGGAGTGTGCGCTGATATGAAACTTCCTGGCAGATTAAAGCTGTGTGCCGGACGGAGGCTCGAACTCGGGACCTTTGCCTTTCGCGGACAAGTGCTCTACCAGCTGAGCTATCCAAGGACGACTCACGCCCTGTCCTCACAGATTTAATTCCGCCAGCTATTCGTGTCCTACCTTCCAAACTTCACAGAAGCTCTCCTGCGAACCTTACAGAACCAGCACTCCTGGAAGAAAGGATATTGCGGAGAGCACTTGCCCGCACACAGTTTTAATCTGCCAGGAAGTTTCAGAGGCTTGTTTACCTGTGAACACTTCTTGCCAGAAACCATTGAGGAGATTGCTTTCTCTGTGCCTGTGTTAACTGTTCCCTCTCTTTTATACTCAGTCTGTACTGTTTAAAAGAATCTCCACCACTTCGTGGTGTTTGAAATAAGACCGTAGCTCATTTTAATAAACTTTGAATGGTATTTGTCTCTCCTCGGCGTTGGCGATCAGAAAAGCACTATAGTAGAGCGATACATCTTGTAGGAGATTTGAGGGAAAGGGAAAATTAGATTGAAGGAGGTTAAAGGAAGCAGGAAAAGACAAGTTGAAAACACAGAAAAGGGAAAGGAAAAGGAGAAAGGAAAGAAATATAGAAACAACGCTAATGACGTAAGGTAAACACTGGAATCAGAATATAATTAAGGAAATAAAAATGCTGCAGGATCAACGAACGCCAGGAAGGAAATTGACAACGGGAAAGGTGAGGGCTTCACTAGGTAAAGGAAAAGGGGAACTAAAAAAAAAAATTAAATTGGAAGGAAAGGAAAGAGAAACGAATAGTGCAAATAGACAAAGTCAAACGGTGGAGCTGATAAGGAAAACAGAATATAGAGTGGACACTGTAATTAGCTGAAAAGAATTGTAGAAAAACTTGATTAAAAAAAGAGAAGGAGAAACTGAAACAAAAAAGAGGACAATAATACGAGAAAGGAACCAGTCGGCTCAAAGGAAAATAGAACGAAAGAAATAACGGAGGAAGAAATAGCATCAGGAAATTTCACTGAATCTAGAAACCAGGTCTGAGACATTTTCTTTGTTTTACATCAGGTCATTTATAACACTAGAAGTAAACGAATTCGATGGTCTGGTTACGTATAAGGCTGCCGCGAGCCAACAAGAGAACTGACTGATATACACTCCCAAACAAATTAGAAACGTATGTGACACTGTTGACAGATGATATGCGCTGCGACCCCTTCTTCATATTTGAGACCACTCGGGAGGTTTAACTAAACATGCAAATTGTTCGGCCTTACGGAGGAGTAGCGTGAAACGGGCGAATGTCCCCCGAGGCAGGGCGGAAGAGCGAATCCGGGATTTTGGCCACGGTAAAGATGGGGACCAGTCGGCGTGTCCGGTTGCCGGCTGGTTTCTCTGCGGCCGCGGAGCCCCCGCTCTGCTCTGCTCTGCTCGGCAGAGTTTCGAGTTAAGATTCCGCCAAGTTAAACAGGAGCCAGCGGCGCAACATCTCAGGTTAAACGCGGCGTGACGGCAGGCCGACGTCGCTGGTGCAACATTTATCTCGCGGACATCTCGGCCGACCCGAGAGCCAAGTGGCGGCAAGCGCCGGCGAGCACAGCCCGCACGCACTTCTGCGACCAGCCGCCACCGGCGCCCCACAACGTATCACGCTAACGACTGCGCGTCCAAACAACCCGGTGACACTCCTCTGCACTATAAATTCATCTAACTTGTCTGAAATGGCGACCGTTCTCAGGGTACTCTCAAGGTATTGATGGGATCGGTGATTTTACTTTTTTTACTACTTTTGAAAATCATTAGAATTTATATCATACCAGACTTCAAGAAGAATATAATAATTCCAATCCAAAGAAAGCAGGTGTTGTGAAAATTACCGAACTATCAGTTTAATAAGCCATGGCTGCAAAATACTAACACGAATTCTTTACAGACGAATGGAAAAACTGGTAGAAGGCGATCTCGGGGAAGATCAGATTGGATTCCGTAGAAATATTGGAACACGTGACACAATACTGACCTTACGACTTATCTTAGAAGAAAGATTAAGGAAAGGCAAATCTACGTTTCTAGCATTTGTAGACTTAGAGAAAGCTTTTGACAATGTTGACTGGAATACTCTCTTTCAAAATCTGTAGGTGGCAGGGGTAAAATACAGGGAGCGAAAGGCTATTTACAATTTGTACAGAAACTAGATGGCAGTAATAAGTGTCGAGGGACATGGAAAGGAAGCAGTGGTTGGGAAGGGAGTGAGATAGGGTTGTAGCCTCTCCCCGATGTTATTCAATCTGTATATTGAGGAAGCAGTAAAGGAAACAAAAGAAAAGTTCGGAGTAGGAATTAAAAACCGTGGAGAAGAAATAAAAACTTTGAGGTTCACCGATGACATTGTAATTCTGTCAGAGACAGCAAAGGACCTGGAAGAGCAATTGAACGGAATGGACAGTGTCTTGAAAGGAGGGTATAAGATGAACATCAACAAAAGCAAAACGAGGATAATGGAATGTAGTCGAATTAAGTCGGGTGATGCTGAGGGAATTAGATTAGGAAATGAGACACTTAAAGTAGTAAAAGAATTTTGCTATTTGGGTACCAAATTAACTGATGATGGTCGAAGTAGAGACGATATAAAATGTAGACTGGCAATGGGAAGGAAAGCGTTTCTGAAGAAGAGAAATTTATTAACATCGAGTATAGATTTAAGTGTCAGGAAGTCATTTCAGAAAGTATTTGTATGGAGTGTAACCACGCATGGAAGTGAAACGTGGACGATAAATAGTTTAGACAAAAAGAGAATAGAAGCTTTCGAAATGTGGTGCTACAGAAGAATGCTGAAGATTAGATGGGTAGATCACGTAACTAATGAGGAGGTATTGAATAGAATTGGGGAGAAGAGAAATTTATGGCACAACTTGACTAGAAGAAGGGATCGGTTGGTAGGAGACGTTCTGAGGCATCAAGCGATCACCAATTTAGTATTGGAGGGCAGCGTGGACGGTAAAAACCGTAGAGGGAGACCAAGAGATGAATACACTAAGCAGATTCAGAAGGATGTAGGCTGCAGTAGGTACTGGGAGATGAAGCAGCTTGCACTGGATAGAGTGGCATGGAGAGCTGCATCAAACCAGTCTCTGGACTGACGACCACAGCAACAACAACAATTATCATACTCACACCTACTAGGTAAAATACATTGGAATGGAAGACAGCGGGATTAAGTGCTGGCGTAAGTTTTTTTTTTTTTTTTTTGTGGAATGTGAAACGCATTATCTTCAAATACTACAGAAACATTTTAAGGGGCGTTTGAAAAGTCCGTGCAAAAATAAAAGCTACTTACGTGTTTGGGGTAAACCTTTTTTATTTTTCGACATAGTCTCCTTTTAGACTTACACAGTTTGTCCAACGCTGTTCTAATTTGTTGATCCCTTCCGAATAATAGGAATTGTCCAAAGCTGCAAAATAGCTATTAGTTGCTGCAATCACCTCCTCGTTTGAATAAAATCTTTGTCTCGCCACCCTTTCTTCAAATTGTGGAACAAATAGTAGTCCGAGGGAGCCAAGTTTGGAGGATAGGGGGGATGGGAAACGAGTTGGAATCCTATTTCCATTAATTTTGCGACCACAACTGCTGAGTTGTGTGCTGGTGCATTGTCGTGATGGAAAAGGACGTTTTTGCGGTTCAATCGCCGGCGTCTCTCTTGCAACTCGGTCTTCAAACGGTCTAATAACGATTAGTAATATGAGCCAGTAATAGTTTTACCCTTTTCCATATAGCCGATGAGGATTATCACTTGCGAATACCAAAAGACAGTCGCCATAAGCTTTCCGGTGGAAGAAATGATCTTCGCCTTTTTTGGTGCAGGTTCTCCCTTGGTAACCCGTTGTTTAGATTGTAGGAGTATAGTAATGTATCCATGTTTCATCCACAGTGATGAAACGATGCTTAAAGTCTGGCGGATTCTTCCTGAACAGCTGCAAACCATCCTTGGAGAACTTCACACGATTCAATTTTGGTCAAGCGTGAGCAATCGCGGGACCCATATTGCGGATAGCTTTCTCGTGTCCAAATGTTTATGCAGAATATTATGTACCCGTTCATTCGAGATGCTGACACCACTAGCAATCTCATGCACTTCAACTCTTCCATCATCCATCACCATATCATGGATTTTATCAATGATTTCTGGAGTCGTAACCTCCACAAGGCGTCCAATACGTTCAGCACCACTTGTGCCCATATGGCCACTCCGAAAACTTTGAAACCACTTATAAACTGTTCTGATCGAAAGTGCAGAGTCACTGTAATGTTTATCAAGGTTCTCTTTAGTCTCCTGAGGAGTTTTGTCTTTCATAAAGTAATGTTTAACCACCATACGAAATTCTTTTTCGTCCATTTTTTGACAATCACTCGACTTCCTTGATTGGCACGAATGCCAAACACAAAGAAGTCGACCAATGTGGCTGAAACGTGGTGTGCGTACTCTCCAAAGATGCTACTAACTAAACATGACCTCGATACGCTCCGGTGATGCCATCTCTCAGTCTTTGGACGAACTTTTCAAACGCGCCTCGTACAACGCTTGGCAGATGAAACATATGATATGAATTTCAACATACATTTTATGTGTCTTGATCACAGTATACAATTACGAGGTGTGGCTAGGAAAAAACCGGACTAGTACTGGTGAAACAATAAAACGAATGCAATAAGGCTGAAAGTCGCGTGGCCTGTCACGTGACTCTCGCTCCGCCTACTGCTCGAGTTTCATCTGCCTCCTGCACTCAGTCTGCCCGTGGCGTCTGTTTTAAGTAGTTGACGTTTCGTCTGTGCGTCGGAAAATGTCGAGTGTACAGAAAGAACAGCGTGTTAACATCAAATTTTGTTTCAAACTAGGAAAATCTGCAAGTGAAACGTTTGTAATGTTACAACAAGTGTACGGCGATGATTGTTTATCGCGAACACAAGTGTTTGAGTGGTTTAAACGATTTAAAGATGGCCGCGAAGACACCAGTGATGACACTCGCACTGGCAGACCATTGTCAGCAAAAACTGATGCAAACATTGAAAAAATCGGTAAACTTGTTCGACAAGATCGCCGTTTAACAATCAGAGCAGTGTCTGAGTTAACAGGAGTTGACAAGGAAAGTGTCGAACAAGTTTACCGATTTTTTCAATGTTTGCATCAGTTTTTGCTGACAATGGTCTGCCAGTGCGAGTGTCATCACTGGTGTCTTCGCGGCCATCTTTAAATCGTTTAATCCACTCAAACACTTGTGTTCGCGATAAACAATCATCGCCGTACACTTGTTGAAACATTACAAACGTTTCACTTGCAGATTTTCCTAGTTTGAAACAAAATTTGATGTTAACACGCTGTTCTTTCTGTACACTCAACATTTTCCGACCCACAGACAAAACGTCAACTACTTAAAACAGACGCCGCGGGCAGACTGAGTGCAGGAGGCAGATGAAACTCGAGCAGTAGGCGGAGCGAGAGTCACGTGACAGGCCACGCCACTTTCAGCCTTATTGCATTCGTTTTATTGTTTCACCAGTACTAGTCCGGTTTTTTTTCTAGCCACACCTCGTATGATGATCAGTTGTTTGGTGATACGATAATTTCGGAATATTCTCTGGGAGCTATTTTCAAACACATACTAGTTATTCACTACCGCCTACTTAAGTAGGAAAGGTAAATATTTGAGAACGCAGTTGCAAGGAGAAATTCGCGTTGAAGTATTGATTTAAGCACGTGTCCGATTTTCGTTAGCTACATGCACAGAGAAGAGCAAAGTCATGAGATTTCCCCTAATATCGCTTCGGACCTTCTTTTGTCTGCTGTACTGCAGTAGGCCCACGTGGCTTGGACTCAACAAGTCTGTAAAAGTCACGTACAGAAATACTATCTCATGTTGCCTTTATAGCCGTCCGTAACTGCGAAAGTGTTGCTGGTGCAGGATATCAAGCACGAACTGAGCTCTCGATTATGTCCCATAAATGTTCGAAGGGATTCATGTAGGGACATCTCTTTGGTCAAACGTTCATTCGAATTCTCCGGAACAGTGTTTCAACCAACAGTGAACGGTTGTAGCCCGGCGATATGGCGCACTGTCATCCATGAGAATTCCATCGTTTTTTGGGAACATGAAGAACATGTCTGGCTGCAGATAGTCTCCAAGTAGCGGATAGTAACAATTTTCCAGTCCATGGTCGACGTAAACGCAGCCCACACCATTATGAAGCCACTACCAGCTTGTACAGTGCCTAGTTGACAACTTGGATCCAATGCTTTGTGGCGACTGCGCCACACTCGAAACCTACAATCAGCTCTTCCCAACAGAAATCGGGAGCCATCGGACCAGGCCACGGTTTTACAGCCGTCTACGGTCCAGCCGACATGGTCATGTTCCCGGACGAGACGCTGCAGGCGATGTCGAGGTTTTAGGAAGGGCACTCGCATCGGTCGTCTGCTCCCACAGCCCGTAAACGGCACATTTTGCAACACTGTCCTAGCGGGTACGTTCGTCGTACATCCCACATTGATATCTGCAGTTATGCCACGCAGTGTTGCTTGTCTGTTAGCACTGACAACTCTACTCAAACGTCGCTGCTCTCGGTCGTTAAGTGAAGGCTGTCGGCCATGGCTTTGCCCGTGGTGAGAGATAATGGCTGAAATATAGTATTCTCGGCACGCTCTTGACGCTATGGGTCTAAGAATATTGAATTCCCTAACGATTGACGAAGCTGAATGTCCTATGCGTCTGGCTCCAACTACCATTTCGCTTTCAAGGTCTGTTACTTCCCGTCGTGCGGCCATATTCACGTCGGAAACCTTTTTTACATGAATCACCATACTACAAATGACAACTCCGCCAATGCACTGCCCCTTTAGGCCTTGTGTACGCTTTACTACCGCCGTCTGTGTAACTGCCTATCACTATCCAATGACTTTACTCACCTCATTGTAAATGACAGTGCTTGAAGATCCTTCGTACAGTCTCTGAAACAGAGGTCACTAATACTTGAAAGTCTGTTGTCCGATACACAAAGCTTAAGTTAACTATTTACGAGGGCAGTTCAATAAGTAATGCAACACATTTTTTTTCTCGGCCAATTTTGGTTGAAAAAACCGGAAATTTCTTGTGGAATATCTTCAAACATTCCCGCTTCGTCTCGTATAGTTTCATTGACTTCCGACAGGTGGCAGCGCTGTACGGAGCTGTTAAAATGGCGTCTGTAACGGATGTGCGTTGCAAACAACGGGCAGTGATCGAGTTTCTTTTGGCGGAAAACCAGGGCATCTCAGATATTCATAGGCGCTTGCAGAATGTCTACGGTGATCTGGCAGTGGACAAAAGCACGGTGATTCGTTGGGCAAAGCGTGTGTCATCATCGCCGCAAGGTCAAGCAAGACTGATCTCCCGCGTGCGGGCCGGCCGTGCACAGCTGTGACTCCTGCAATGGCGGAGCGTGCGAACACACTCGTTCGAGATGATCGACGGATCACCATCAAACAACTCAGTGCTCAACTTGACATCTCTGTTGGTAGTGCTGTCACAATTGTTCACCAGTTGGGATATTCAAAGGTTTGTTCCCGCTGGGTCCCTCGTTGTCTAACCGAACACCATAAAGAGCAAAGGAGAACCATCTGTGCGGAATTGCTTGCTCGTCATGTGGCTGAGGGTGACAATTTCTTGTCAAAGATTGTTACAGGCGATGAAGCATGGGTTCATCACTTCGAACCTGAAACAAAACGGCAATCAATGGAGTGGCGCCACACCCACTCCCCTACCAAGAAAAAGTTTAAAGCCATACCCTCAGCCGGTAAAGTCATGGTTACAGTCTTCTGGGACGCTGAAGGGGTTATTCTGTTCGATGTCCTTCCCCATGGTCAAACGATCAACTCTGAAGTCTATTGTGCTACTCTTCAGAAATTGAAGAAACGACTTCAGCGTGTTCGTAGGCACAAAAATCTGAACGAACTTCTCCTTCTTCATGACAACGCAAGACCTCACACAAGTCTTCGCACCCGAGAGGAGCTCACAAAATTTCAGTGGACTGTTCTTCCTCATGCACCCTACAGCCCCGATCTCGCACCGTCGGATTTCCATATGTTTGGCCCAATGAAGGACGCAATCCGTGGGACGCACTACGCGGATGATGAAGAAGTTATTGATGCAGTACGACGTTGGCTCCGACATCGACCAGTGGAATGGTACCGTGCAGGCATACAGGCCCTCATTTCAAGGTGGCGTAAGGCCGTAGCATTGAATGGAGATTACGTTGAAAAATAGTGTTGTGTAGCTAAAATATTGGGGAATAACCTGGTGTATTTCAATGCTGAATAAAACAACCCCTGTTTCAGAAAAAAAATGTGTTGCATTACTTATTGAACTGCCCTCGTACATGGTTTGCTACCTAGAGGCAAAAGCAAACCGTGAAACTGCTACTACAGTCACTTAAATCAGGAAAAGAAAAACAAATTTCAAATTTTACAGGTATTGCATACTGTATTACCAAACATCTCCCTTCCAGTAACCACTGGATATAATAATTTCACTTATAACTGAAATTCACTTACTGCCGTGGAGACCCGTTTAACTCTTAGTTGCACACTACATCTCTCGTTGTCTGTGTCGTAATATCGATTAATTTAGTTTATGCTGTAACAATATTGTCTTACTGGCTTCACATATCTGCAAAACACGTTCTTAACACTATGAGGAGGGATTCCTTGGTGTAAACCATTCACACTGTTCTTTCTGCATGAAGGGTCCCTGCACTTTCTTCACAACATTTAAGCGCTCATGTAGATACAACATTCGTTATCATCAGCATCAGCATCTTCAAAGATTAGAACTTTCTATTTGATCTGCCTCACAATTATTCAAGCCCTCTCTTTAAGGGACGTCCAGTGTGTCTTTTCCCTATTGCGTTACATAGCATTGTAGTTATATAGCATTTAGCTATCGTACTATCTGTCATACGCTGGTCATGCTCTTTCCAGTTCAGTCCATACTTTTCATTATAGCTGTAATGGGTTGAAGATTTAGTAACTGTCTAGTCAGTGTTTCTTTCGTGGTCCAGTAATCAATATCCTGCAACGTCACGGGGGAACGTCATCTCTAATGTACAACGCTCATGGACTGATAAATCAACTGCTCCAGGAACGTCTAAGACAGACACATGACTCTCGGTGACGGCGTTCACCTAAGTAGTGCGTCACACTTACTTAGCCGTCACTGAAGTCCGAACTGAGGCCATAGCTATAGGGAACGATTTGGTACGATGAAACACTGCAATGCGTTCCAGCGTACAGCAGTTTAAGTACAGCTCATTATGACAGCTGGCGTATCTAGAGCTAATATCGCAATTGATTGCCAAGAGTTGGCTTAGAGTTTACCTGATACTTGTTGGATACCGTCTTAGACGCATGCAAAAGCATTACGCCCTGCACATACGAAGGCTATTCGGAAAGTAAGGAACGATAGGTCGCGAAATGGGACCCAAAGTGAAAATCAAAACTGTTTTATTTGCAACAGTTAGCTACAACTTCTAGCTACTTATCTCCATAATTGCCGATCCGACTTAGATATTTGTCGTAGCGTTGTACCAACTTTCCAATACCCTGGTTATAGAAGGCAGTCACCAGTGCTCTCCACTAAATTCTCTACGCTGGCCTACAGCTCGTTGTCTGTGTCAAAATGTTGTCTTCATTTCCAGCGGTTCATGTGAGCAGAGATGAAACTCAGAGGGAGACAATTACGGGCTGTATTGTGGGTTATCAAACATTTCCAACTGAAAACGATGTAGGAGCATCTTCATTGTCCCTGCAGAATGTGGCTGAGAATTGTCTTGAAGAAGAAAACGCACGACAGTCATGTAATGTTGGCTGCATAGCTTCAGGCGAAATTTCTCACCAGACCCTCGTACTTGGCGGGAGACATTATTGTTAGAGGTATCTTTAAGTGCTCCCTGTGTGCTCAGAACTAAAAGGAGCGACGTAAGGCGATCGGCGGGCATACTAGAGACACTGCCCAACACACAAAACGTCATCGTATTTTCGCTGTGGTTTCCATTTTGCGACCGATCTATCCTTGTACTACAGCGTCGCCGTAGCAAGTAGCTATTTCGATTCCTTTTGTATTTTGCGCGTAATACTCTCTAGTGACTGTACTTTGATTGGAACGCGGTATTAATCAATAAATCGAATGCACCAAAGAAAATACGAATATTTTCATCGTGAAAGATCTATGTTTCGAACGGTGTAATTTGCCTAATTTGCCTCCTTTCGCTGAGACATCCACTTCTAGCTTTCCAGATTATCTACAGCTTCGTAAAAATATGCCCAGATTCCGTCACCTGTAACTACACACGTCACAGTAGACTTCTCTTAAAATTTCTTCGTACCAAGCAATCAGAAGTCCCATTTGCCCCTCTTTCAATGTGCAGGATATTGATAAATAATAAAGCTTTTTCTCTCCGACGTGTGCTCGAGATTTACGGGGTGACAGTTATTGAACCATATGAAATAAAATCGTAATAACTTCTGAATGGTTTACGTCAGGGCGTTCAAAGTGCACGGTCCGCTGCGAGGCATGATGGAAATTAGTATGGGAATGCGCACAGATCTTGTTGTTGTCGGCCACTTTCATTTGGAATGGTTGGTCAATAAGAAAAACGGGCGTATTTGGGGGCCTGAATGGCTCAAATGGCTCTGAGCGCTACGGGACTTAACATCTGAGTTCATCAGTCCTCTAGAACTTAGAACTACTTAAACCTAACTAACCTAAGGACATCACACACATCCATACCCGAGGCAGGATCCGAACCTGCGACCCTAGAGGTCGCGCGGTTCCAGACTGAAGCGCCTGGAACCGCTCGGTCACACCGGCCGGCTTGCGGGACTGAGAATCCGCATTTTGCGATCGAGTAGTCTCTTCACCCTCAGCGGGTGACTGTGTGGTGTTTAATGTTAAGTCACGGAATAATCGGTGTGATACGTCTTTATGGCACGGTGACTATCGAACGCTACGTGTTGGTTCTGGAAAATGATTTCATCCCCAAGAGACCAAGTGACCGTGATTTAGAAAAGATATGGTTCATGTAAGACGGAGTTCAACCCCATAGAAGCAGGAAAATGTTTGATGTGCTGGAGGAGCACTTCGGGGACGGCATTCTGGCTCTGGGGCACCCAGAGACCACTGGCATGAGCCTCGATTGGCCGTCACATTCTCAAGATCTAAAAACATACGACTTCTTTTGTGGGGCTGTATTAAAGACAAAGTGTACAGCAATAACACCATAACCATTTCTGGGCTGAGAACAGCCATTCAGGAGGTCATCGACAGAATCGATGTACCGACACTTCAGCGGATCATGCAGAATTTTGCTATTCGTCTGCGCTACATCGTCGGCAATGATGGCAGGATGTCGAACATGTCATAGCTTAAATCGGAGTATCTGTAGTGACGTTTACTTGTTTAATAAAGCGTGTGCACGCCGTAGTTTATAACCTAAATCCGAACATCTGTAGTGACGTTTACATGTTGAATAAAATGTGCGCACGCCGTAGTTTGTAACTAATTTACTTTTTTTTCATATAGTTCAGTGATTGACACCTATACAGGGTGAGTCACCTAACATTACCGCTGGATATACTCTCCTGGAAATGGAAAAAAGAACACATTGACACCGGTGTGTCAGACCCACCATACTTGCTCCGGACACTGCGAGAGGGCTGTACAAGCAATGATCACACGCACGGCACAGCGGACACACCAGGAACCGCGGTGTTGGCCGTCGAATGGCGCTAGCTGCACAGCATTTGTGCACCGCCGCCGTCAGTGTCAGCCAGTTTGCCGTGGCATACGGAGCTCCATCGCAGTCTTTAACACTGGTAGCATGCCGCGACAGCGTGGACGTGAACCGTATGTGCAGTTGACGGACTTTGAGCGAGGGCGTATAGTGGGCATGCGGGAGGCCGGGTGGACGTACCGCCGAATTGCTCAACACGTGGGGCGTGAGGTCTCCACAGTACATCGATGTTGTCGCCAGTGGTCGGCGGAAGGTGCACGTGCCCGTCGACCTGGGACCGGACCGCAGCGACGCACGGATGCACGCCAAGACCGTAGGATCCTACGCAGTGCCGTAGGGGACCGCACCGCCACTTCCCAGCAAATTAGGGACACTGTTGCTCCTGGGGTATCGGCGAGGACCATTCGCAACCGTCTCCATGAAGCTGGGCTACGGTCCCGCACACCGTTAGGCCGTCTTCCGCTCACGCCCCAACATCGTGCAGCCCGCCTCCAGTGGTGTCGCGACAGGCGTGAATGGAGGGACGAATGGAGACGTGTCGTCTTCAGCGATGAGAGTCGCTTCTGCCTTGGTGCCAATGATGGTCGTATGCGTGTTTGGCGCCGTGCACGTGAGCGCCACAATCGGGACTGCATACGACCGAGGCACACAGGGCCAACACACGGCATCATGGTGTGGGGAGCGATCTCCTACACTGCCCTCATGGTAATGTACATGTGCGTCAGTGAAAAAGACCAATAAAAAGGTGTTAGCATGTGGACGTAATGTGCTGTTCCAGTCTCTTCTGTACCTAAGGTCCATCACCGTTCCCTTTGGATCCCTACGTAATTCGGTGCTCTCCGATACACACGATCGAACAGCGGAGGAGTGGTACTCAAGCGTCAACTTTAGGTTACAATATCTCCGGATGTAATTAACATTTTACAATGCAACAAACGGCACTGATTAAGAATTTGTTTATATGTTCAGATGTGCTAACAAAACTAACGGGGTATCATTTAAAAAAACATAGGTTTGTGTTAAAAAACATACTTCCGTGCATTTTTTTATGGTTTGTATTAACCAATTACAATAGCCCCTCTCCTCACGTTCGGTCTGTGGAATCGATTCGTCAGTATTTGATGTGGTTTACGAAATATATCCAGCGGTAACGTTAGGTGACTCACCCTGTAAATGCATTGTAGGTGACGAGAAGCCCAAGGATTTCTCTAGATGTTGGCTTAACGCTAGCTGATGTTCCTCCAGTTGTCTCGGTAATGCGTAACTAGTCAGAAGGTCAACACATCTCTCGTCAGTCATCATGGCAAAACTTACACCTGCGAAAATTCACTTCCGCTGCTGAAACTACTACTCTAGTGAGAAATCGCCATGAGCAATGAACAGGAAGTTCGAATTCTAATGTCGAAAGAAGTATTCATCGCTGACAGGTGGAGAACAGATTAACCCAGTTATTGACCACCAGACAGTCCACAACTGAGCTATTTGATATCCTTGCATTGTATTACTAATAAGGCATAAACTCACACTTTGCAAATGATAGGCACAAAATCATGCGCAGAAATAAAAAAATTCCCGTTATCCGGATGAACTGATGTTCCTCCGACTATTTAACCCCGCTAAAGCTCGCAGAATAACCTGAACAGTCTTGGCCAAGCACTGGAGCCGTTTCTCTGCAGTACTGCCCTTCCTCCAGTCTTCGAAGAACGTTATAAGGGAAATAAGCTAGCTAATGCTTTCGGGCAGCTGCGTCAAAAATGCCAACACTGCAAATGTTGACAGTACAAGTCACACATAAAAGCACTTTATGGTTTCCCCAACTGGAAGGATTGTCATGCCACATAGGTCTCAATTGAGTCGCGCCATCAGAAGCGAACAACTTAAGGTCTACCTGAAGGAAGTAAGGTAGCACCTTGGAAATACAGGAAGTAAGTTAGAGAATTAAAGACGACATCGGTATTCCTTTCACACTCTTTTTGCACACGAATTACTGACACACCTAGACAAAAATCAATTGTGAAAGCATAAAAATACCGTTAATAGCCGCCCATGAACCATGGACCTTGCCGTTGGTGGGGAGGCTTGCGTGTCTCAGCGATACAGATGGCCGTACCGTAGGTGCAACCACAACGGAGGGGTATCTGTTGAGAGGCCAGACAAACATGTGGTTCCTGAAGAGGGGCAGCAGCCTTTTCAGTAGTTGCAGGGGCAACAGTCTGGATGATTGACTGATATGGCCTTGTAACATTAACCAAAACGGCCTTGCTGTGCTGGTACTGCGAACGGCTGAAAGCAAGGGGAAACTACAGCCGTAATTTTTCCCGAGGACATGCAGCTTTACTGTATGATTAAATGATGATGGCGTCCTCTTGGGTAAAATATTCCGGAGGTAAAATAGTCCCCCATTCGGATCTCCGGGCGGGGACTACTCAAGAGGATGTCGTTATCAGGAGAAAGAAAACTGGCATTCTACGGATCGGAGCGTGGAATGTCAGATCCCTTAATCGGGCAGGTAGGTTAGAAAATTTAAAAAGGGAAATGGATAGGTTAAAGTTAGATATAGTGGGAATTAGTGAAGTTCGGTGGCAGGAGGAACAAGACTTTTGGTCAGATGATTACAGGGTTATAAATACAAAATCAAATAGGGGTAATGCAGGAGTAGGTTTAATAATGAATAAAAAAATAGGAGTGCGGGTTAGCTACTACAAACAGCATAGTGAACGCATTATTGTGGCCAAGATAGACACAAAGCCCATGCCTACTACAGTAGTACAAGTTTATATGCCAACTAGCTCTGCAGATGATGAAGAAATTGATGAAATGTATGACGAGATAAAAGAAATTATTCAGGTAGTGAAGGGAGACGAAAATTTAATAGTCATGGGTGACTGGAATTCGTCAGTAGGAAAAGGGAGAGAAGGAAACATAGTAGGTGAATATGGATTGGGGGGAAGAAATGAAAGAGGAAGCCGCCTTGTAGAATTTTGCACAGAGCATAACTTAATCATAGCTAACACTTGGTTCAAGAATCATAAAAGAAGGTTGTATACCTGGAAAAATCTTGGAGATACTAATAGGTATCAGACAGATTATATAATGGTTAGACAGAGATTTAGGAACCAGGTTTTAAATTGTAAGACATTTCCAGGGGCAGATGTGGATTCTGATCACAATCTATTGGTTATGAACTGCAGATTGAAACTGAAGAAACTGCAAAAAGGTGGGAATTTAGGGAGATGGGACCTGGATAAACTGAAAGAACCAGAGGTTGTAGAGAGTTTCAGGGAGAGCATAAGGGAACAATTGACAGGAATGGGGGAAAGAAATACAGTAGAAGAAGAATGGGTAGGTAAAAAGACGAGGGCTAATAGAAATCCTTGGGTAACAGAAGAAATATTGAATTTAATTGATGAAAGGAGAAAATATAAAAATGCAGTAAATGAAGCAGGCGAAAGGGAATACAAACGTCTCAAAAATGAGATCGACAGAAAGTGCAAAATGGCTAAGCAGGGATGGCTAGAGGACAAATGTAAGGATGTAGAGGCTTGTCTCACTAGGGGTAAGATAGATACTGCCTACAGGAAAATTAAAGAGACCTTTGGAGAGAAGAGAACCACTTGTATGAATATCAAGAGCTCAGATGGCAACCCAGTTCTAAGCAAAGAAGGGAAGGCAGAAAGGTGGAAGGAGTATATAGAGGGTTTATACAAGGGCGATGTACTTGAGGACAGTATAATGGAAATGGAAGAGGATGTAGATGAAGATGAAATGGGAGATAAGATACTGCGTGAAGAGTTTGACAGAGCACTGAAAGACCTGAGTCGAAACAAGGCCCCGGGAGTAGACAACATTCCATTAGAACTACTGATAGCCTTGGGAGAGCCAGTCATGACAAAACTCTACCATCTGGTGAGCAAGATGTATGAGACAGGCGAAATACCCACAGACTTCAAGAAGAATATAATAATTCCAATACCAAAGAAAGCAGGTGTTGACAGATGTGAAAATTACCGAACTATCAGTTTAATAAGTCACAGCTGCAAAATACTAACACGAATTCTTTACAGACGAATGGAAAAACTGGTAGAAGCGGACCTCGGGGAAGATCAGTTTGGATTCCGTAGAAATGTCGGAACACGTGAGGCAGTACTAACCTTACGACTTATCTTAGAAGAAAGATTAAGAAAAGGCAAACCTACGTTTCTAGCGTTTGTAAACTTGGAGAAAGCTTTTGACAACGTTAACTGGAATACTCTCTTCCAAATTCTGAAGGTGGCAGGGGTAAAATACAGGGAGCGAAAGGCTATTTACAATTTGTACAGAAACCAGATGGCAGTTATAAGAGTCGAGGGGCATGAAAGGGAAGCAGTGGTTGGGAAAGGAGTGAGACAGGGTTGTAGCCTCTCCCTGATGTCATTGAGCAAGCAGTAAAGGAAACAAAAGAAAAATTCGGAGTAGGTATTAAAATTCATGGAGAACAAGTAAAAACTTTGAGGTTCGCCGATGACATTGTAATTCTGTCAGAGACAGCAAAGGACTTGGAAGAGCAGTTGAACGGAATGGACAGTATCTTGAAAGGAGGATATAAGATGAACATCAACAAAAGCAAAACGAGGATAATGGAATGTAGTCAAATTAAATCGGGTGATGCTGAGGGGATTAGATTAGGAAATGAGACACTTAAAGTAGTAAAGGAGTTTTGCTATTTAGGGAGTAAAATAACTGATGATGGTCGAAGTAGAGAGGATATAAAATGTAGACTGGCAATGGCAAGGAAATCGTTTCTGAAGAAGAGAAATTTGTTAACATCGAGTATAGATTTAAGTGTCAGGAAGTCGTTTCTGAAAGTATTTGTATGGAGTGTAGCCATGTATGGAAGTGAAACATGGACGATAAATAGTTTGGACAAGAAGAGAATAGAAGCTTTCGAAATGTGGTGCTACAGAAGAATGCTGAAGATAAGGTGGGTAGATCACGTAACTAATGAGGAGGTATTGAATAGGATTGGGGAGAAGAGAAGTTTGTGGCACAACTTGACTAGAAGAAGGGATCGGTTGGTAGGACATGTTTTGAGGCATCAAGGGATCACAAATTTAGCATTGGAGGGCAGCGTGGAGGGTAAAAATCGTAGAGGGAGACCAAGAGATCAATACACTAAGCAGATTCAGGAGGATGTAGGTTGCAGTAGGTACTGGGAGATGAAGAAGCTTGCACAGGATAGAGTAGCATGGAGAGCTGCATCAAACCAGTCTCAGGACTGAAGACCACAACAACAACAACAGCATCTACTTAATAGTTGTCTCATAGTTTTGTTATTATAGAACGCTATTCCTGGAATGTTAGAGTTCTGAATTTTCTTTCTTTATTTGATAAGTGATCGCACTGTCTGAGTATCCTGATTCATTATTTTAGGTTCTGTTTCTTGGTTTATTTTAATTATGTATTTAAAAAGAATTTTAGGAATAATCTTCAAGATTCCTGATGACAGCATGCTGTGCGCAGAACCAGAAGTCGAAATGAATCAACAACGAAATAGAGTTGAGAGAGAAAGTGAGAAATCTGCGTTGTCAGTGAAAAAGAAAAAGACCAAGATAATGGGCACTGACATAGGTGACTTACTACCATGTCTCGATGTACCACGAGAATATAAAGACGTTGATCCGTTCTCTGCCTGGGCTCAGTGGTTCAGACAGAGGGTGGCTCTTCACAAGAAATACGGCGTAGGATGTCTCTGCATAGGAATGCTTCATTGATGCTCGCAGTGATTTGGAAAGACCAAACCCTGGCAATACTTACTAAATTGAGAGTGCTGGAATCTTAAGTATTTGCAGTCTTCTCTGTCTGGATGACACGTGTACGTTAACTGAACGGGAGACAAAATAACTGATGCTTCTAAGACATGTCCCTGCAGAATGTGGCTGAGAATTGTCTTGAAGAAGAAAACGCACGACAGTCATGTAATGTTGGCTGCATAGCTTCAGGCGAAATTTCTCACCAGACCCTCGTACTTGGCGGGAGACATTATTGTTAGAGGTATCTTTAAGTGCTCCCTGTGTGCTCAGAACTAAAAGGAGCGACGTAAGGCGATCGGCGGGCATACTAGAGACACTGCCCAACACACAAAACGTCATCGTATTTTCGCTGTGGTTTCCATTTTGCGACCGATCTATCCTTGTACTACAGCGTCGCCGTAGCAAGTAGCTATTTCGATTCCTTTTGTATTTTGCGCGTAATACTCTCTAGTGACTGTACTTTGATTGGAACGCGGTATTAATCAATAAATCGAATGCACCAAAGAAAATACGAATATTTTCATCGTGAAAGATCTATGTTTCGAACGGTGTAATTTGCCTAATTTGCCTCCTTTCGCTGAGACATCCACTTCTAGCTTTCCAGATTATCTACAGCTTCGTAAAAATATGCCCAGATTCCGTCACCTGTAACTACACACGTCACAGTAGACTTCTCTTAAAATTTCTTCGTACCAAGCAATCAGAAGTCCCATTTGCCCCTCTTTCAATGTGCAGGATATTGATAAATAATAAAGCTTTTTCTCTCCGACGTGTGCTCGAGATTTACGGGGTGACAGTTATTGAACCATATGAAATAAAATCGTAATAACTTCTGAATGGTTTACGTCAGGGCGTTCAAAGTGCACGGTCCGCTGCGAGGCATGATGGAAATTAGTATGGGAATGCGCACAGATCTTGTTGTTGTCGGCCACTTTCATTTGGAATGGTTGGTCAATAAGAAAAACTGGCGTATTTGGGGGCCTGAATGGCTCAAATGGCTCTGAGCGCTACGGGACTTAACATCTGAGTTCATCAGTCCTCTAGAACTTAGAACTACTTAAACCTAACTAACCTAAGGACATCACACACATCCATACCCGAGGCAGGATCCGAACCTGCGACCCTAGAGGTCGCGCGGTTCCAGACTGAAGCGCCTGGAACCGCTCGGTCACACCGGCCGGCTTGCGGGACTGAGAATCCGCATTTTGCGATCGAGTAGTCTCTTCACCCTCAGCGGGTGACTGTGTGGTGTTTAATGTTAAGTCACGGAATAATCGGTGTGATACGTCTTTATGGCACGGTGACTATCGAACGCTACGTGTTGGTTCTGGAAAATGATTTCATCCCCAAGAGACCAAGTGACCGTGATTTAGAAAAGATATGGTTCATGTAAGACGGAGTTCAACCCCATAGAAGCAGGAAAATGTTTGATGTGCTGGAGGAGCACTTCGGGGACGGCATTCTGGCTCTGGGGCACCCAGAGACCACTGGCATGAGCCTCGATTGGCCGTCACATTCTCAAGATCTAAAAACATACGACTTCTTTTGTGGGGCTGTATTAAAGACAAAGTGTACAGCAGTAACACCATAACCATTTCTGGGCTGAGAACAGCCATTCAGGAGGTCATCGACAGAATCGATGTACCGACACTTCAGCGGATCATGCAGAATTTTGCTATTCGTCTGCGCTACATCGTCGGCAATGATGGCAGGATGTCGAACATGTCATAGCTTAAATCGGAGTATCTGTAGTGACGTTTACTTGTTTAATAAAGCGTGTGCACGCCGTAGTTTATAACCTAAATCCGAACATCTGTAGTGACGTTTACATGTTGAATAAAATGTGCGCACGCCGTAGTTTGTAACTAATTTACTTTTTTTTCATATAGTTCAGTGATTGACACCTATACAGGGTGAGTCACCTAACATTACCGCTGGATATACTCTCCTGGAAATGGAAAAAAGAACACATTGACACCGGTGTGTCAGACCCACCATACTTGCTCCGGACACTGCGAGAGGGCTGTACAAGCAATGATCACACGCACGGCACAGCGGACACACCAGGAACCGCGGTGTTGGCCGTCGAATGGCGCTAGCTGCACAGCATTTGTGCACCGCCGCCGTCAGTGTCAGCCAGTTTGCCGTGGCATACGGAGCTCCATCGCAGTCTTTAACACTGGTAGCATGCCGCGACAGCGTGGACGTGAACCGTATGTGCAGTTGACGGACTTTGAGCGAGGGCGTATAGTGGGCATGCGGGAGGCCGGGTGGACGTACCGCCGAATTGCTCAACACGTGGGGCGTGAGGTCTCCACAGTACATCGATGTTGTCGCCAGTGGTCGGCGGAAGGTGCACGTGCCCGTCGACCTGGGACCGGACCGCAGCGACGCACGGATGCACGCCAAGACCGTAGGATCCTACGCAGTGCCGTAGGGGACCGCACCGCCACTTCCCAGCAAATTAGGGACACTGTTGCTCCTGGGGTATCGGCGAGGACCATTCGCAACCGTCTCCATGAAGCTGGGCTACGGTCCCGCACACCGTTAGGCCGTCTTCCGCTCACGCCCCAACATCGTGCAGCCCGCCTCCAGTGGTGTCGCGACAGGCGTGAATGGAGGGACGAATGGAGACGTGTCGTCTTCAGCGATGAGAGTCGCTTCTGCCTTGGTGCCAATGATGGTCGTATGCGTGTTTGGCGCCGTGCACGTGAGCGCCACAATCGGGACTGCATACGACCGAGGCACACAGGGCCAACACACGGCATCATGGTGTGGGGAGCGATCTCCTACACTGCCCTCATGGTAATGTACATGTGCGTCAGTGAAAAAGACCAATAAAAAGGTGTTAGCATGTGGACGTAATGTGCTGTTCCAGTCTCTTCTGTACCTAAGGTCCATCACCGTTCCCTTTGGATCCCTACGTAATTCGGTGCTCTCCGATACACACGATCGAACAGCGGAGGAGTGGTACTCAAGCGTCAACTTTAGGTTACAATATCTCCGGATGTAATTAACATTTTACAATGCAACAAACGGCACTGATTAAGAATTTGTTTATATGTTCAGATGTGCTAACAAAACTAACGGGGTATCATTTAAAAAAACATAGGTTTGTGTTAAAAAACATACTTCCGTGCATTTTTTTATGGTTTGTATTAACCAATTACAATAGCCCCTCTCCTCACGTTCGGTCTGTGGAATCGATTCGTCAGTATTTGATGTGGTTTACGAAATATATCCAGCGGTAACGTTAGGTGACTCACCCTGTAAATGCATTGTAGGTGACGAGAAGCCCAAGGATTTCTCTAGATGTTGGCTTAACGCTAGCTGATGTTCCTCCAGTTGTCTCGGTAATGCGTAACTAGTCAGAAGGTCAACACATCTCTCGTCAGTCATCATGGCAAAACTTACACCTGCGAAAATTCACTTCCGCTGCTGAAACTACTACTCTAGTGAGAAATCGCCATGAGCAATGAACAGGAAGTTCGAATTCTAATGTCGAAAGAAGTATTCATCGCTGACAGGTGGAGAACAGATTAACCCAGTTATTGACCACCAGACAGTCCACAACTGAGCTATTTGATATCCTTGCATTGTATTACTAATAAGGCATAAACTCACACTTTGCAAATGATAGGCACAAAATCATGCGCAGAAATAAAAAAATTCCCGTTATCCGGATGAACTGATGTTCCTCCGACTATTTAACCCCGCTAAAGCTCGCAGAATAACCTGAACAGTCTTGGCCAAGCACTGGAGCCGTTTCTCTGCAGTACTGCCCTTCCTCCAGTCTTCGAAGAACGTTATAAGGGAAATAAGCTAGCTAATGCTTTCGGGCAGCTGCGTCAAAAATGCCAACACTGCAAATGTTGACAGTACAAGTCACACATAAAAGCACTTTATGGTTTCCCCAACTGGAAGGATTGTCATGCCACATAGGTCTCAACTGAGTCGCGCCATCAGAAGCGAACAACTTAAGGTCTACCTGAAGGAAGTAAGGTAGCACCTTGGAAATACAGGAAGTAAGTTAGAGAATTAAAGACGACATCGGTATTCCTTTCACACTCTTTTTGCACACGAATTACTGACACACCTAGACAAAAATCAATTGTGAAAGCATAAAAATACCGTTAATAGCCGCCCATGAACCATGGACCTTGCCGTTGGTGGGGAGGCTTGCGTGTCTCAGCGATACAGATGGCCGTACCGTAGGTGCAACCACAACGGAGGGGTATCTGTTGAGAGGCCAGACAAACATGTGGTTCCTGAAGAGGGGCAGCAGCCTTTTCAGTAGTTGCAGGGGCAACAGTCTGGATGATTGACTGATATGGCCTTGTAACATTAACCAAAACGGCCTTGCTGTGCTGGTACTGCGAACGGCTGAAAGCAAGGGGAAACTACAGCCGTAATTTTTCCCGAGGACATGCAGCTTTACTGTATGATTAAATGATGATGGCGTCCTCTTGGGTAAAATATTCCGGAGGTAAAATAGTCCCCCATTCGGATCTCCGGGCGGGGACTACTCAAGAGGATGTCGTTATCAGGAGAAAGAAAACTGGCATTCTACGGATCGGAGCGTGGAATGTCAGATCCCTTAATCGGGCAGGTAGGTTAGAAAATTTAAAAAGGGAAATGGATAGGTTAAAGTTAGATATAGTGGGAATTAGTGAAGTTCGGTGGCAGGAGGAACAAGACTTTTGGTCAGATGATTACAGGGTTATAAATACAAAATCAAATAGGGGTAATGCAGGAGTAGGTTTAATAATGAATAAAAAAATAGGAGTGCGGGTTAGCTACTACAAACAGCATAGTGAACGCATTATTGTGGCCAAGATAGACACAAAGCCCATGCCTACTACAGTAGTACAAGTTTATATGCCAACTAGCTCTGCAGATGATGAAGAAATTGATGAAATGTATGACGAGATAAAAGAAATTATTCAGGTAGTGAAGGGAGACGAAAATTTAATAGTCATGGATGACTGGAATTCGTCAGTAGGAAAAGGGAGAGAAGGAAACATAGTAGGTGAATATGGATTGGGGGGAAGAAATGAAAGAGGAAGCCGCCTTGTAGAATTTTGCACAGAGCATAACTTAATCATAGCTAACACTTGGTTCAAGAATCATAAAAGAAGGTTGTATACCTGGAAAAATCTTGGAGATACTAATAGGTATCAGACAGATTATATAATGGTTAGACAGAGATTTAGGAACCAGGTTTTAAATTGTAAGACATTTCCAGGGGCAGATGTGGATTCTGATCACAATCTATTGGTTATGAACTGCAGATTGAAACTGAAGAAACTGCAAAAAGGTGGGAATTTAGGGAGATGGGACCTGGATAAACTGAAAGAACCAGAGGTTGTAGAGAGTTTCAGGGAGAGCATAAGGGAACAATTGACAGGAATGGGGGAAAGAAATACAGTAGAAGAAGAATGGGTAGGTAAAAAGACGAGGGCTAATAGAAATCCTTGGGTAACAGAAGAAATATTGAATTTAATTGATGAAAGGAGAAAATATAAAAATGCAGTAAATGAAGCAGGCGAAAGGGAATACAAACGTCTCAAAAATGAGATCGACAGAAAGTGCAAAATGGCTAAGCAGGGATGGCTAGAGGACAAATGTAAGGATGTAGAGGCTTGTCTCACTAGGGGTAAGATAGATACTGCCTACAGGAAAATTAAAGAGACCTTTGGAGAGAAGAGAACCACTTGTATGAATATCAAGAGCTCAGATGGCAACCCAGTTCTAAGCAAAGAAGGGAAGGCAGAAAGGTGGAAGGAGTATATAGAGGGTTTATACAAGGGCGATGTACTTGAGGACAGTATAATGGAAATGGAAGAGGATGTAGATGAAGATGAAATGGGAGATAAGATACTGCGTGAAGAGTTTGACAGAGCACTGAAAGACCTGAGTCGAAACAAGGCCCCGGGAGTAGACAACATTCCATTAGAACTACTGATAGCCTTGGGAGAGCCAGTCATGACAAAACTCTACCATCTGGTGAGCAAGATGTATGAGACAGGCGAAATACCCACAGACTTCAAGAAGAATATAATAATTCCAATACCAAAGAAAGCAGGTGTTGACAGATGTGAAAATTACCGAACTATCAGTTTAATAAGTCACAGCTGCAAAATACTAACACGAATTCTTTACAGACGAATGGAAAAACTGGTAGAAGCGGACCTCGGGGAAGATCAGTTTGGATTCCGTAGAAATGTCGGAACACGTGAGGCAGTACTAACCTTACGACTTATCTTAGAAGAAAGATTAAGAAAAGGCAAACCTACGTTTCTAGCGTTTGTAAACTTGGAGAAAGCTTTTGACAACGTTAACTGGAATACTCTCTTCCAAATTCTGAAGGTGGCAGGGGTAAAATACAGGGAGCGAAAGGCTATTTACAATTTGTACAGAAACCAGATGGCAGTTATAAGAGTCGAGGGGCATGAAAGGGAAGCAGTGGTTGGGAAAGGAGTGAGACAGGGTTGTAGCCTCTCCCTGATGTCATTGAGCAAGCAGTAAAGGAAACAAAAGAAAAATTCGGAGTAGGTATTAAAATTCATGGAGAACAAGTAAAAACTTTGAGGTTCGCCGATGACATTGTAATTCTGTCAGAGACAGCAAAGGACTTGGAAGAGCAGTTGAACGGAATGGACAGTATCTTGAAAGGAGGATATAAGATGAACATCAACAAAAGCAAAACGAGGATA
The DNA here is from genome assembly GCF_023898315.1 of Schistocerca nitens. NCBI lineage: Eukaryota > Metazoa > Arthropoda > Insecta > Orthoptera > Acrididae > Schistocerca > Schistocerca nitens. Next base: position 81,846,965 of record NC_064615.1, read on the forward strand.
ATGGAATGTAGTCAAATTAAATCGGGTGATGCTGAGGGGATTAGATTAGGAAATGAGACACTTAAAGTAGTAAAGGAGTTTTGCTATTTAGGGAGTAAAATAACTGATGATGGTCGAAGTAGAGAGGATATAAAATGTAGACTGGCAATGGCAAGGAAATCGTTTCTGAAGAAGAGAAATTTGTTAACATCGAGTATAGATTTAAGTGTCAGGAAGTCGTTTCTGAAAGTATTTGTATGGAGTGTAGCCATGTATGGAAGTGAAACATGGACGATAAATAGTTTGGACAAGAAGAGAATAGAAGCTTTCGAAATGTGGTGCTACAGAAGAATGCTGAAGATAAGGTGGGTAGATCACGTAACTAATGAGGAGGTATTGAATAGGATTGGGGAGAAGAGAAGTTTGTGGCACAACTTGACTAGAAGAAGGGATCGGTTGGTAGGACATGTTTTGAGGCATCAAGGGATCACAAATTTAGCATTGGAGGGCAGCGTGGAGGGTAAAAATCGTAGAGGGAGACCAAGAGATCAATACACTAAGCAGATTCAGGAGGATGTAGGTTGCAGTAGGTACTGGGAGATGAAGAAGCTTGCACAGGATAGAGTAGCATGGAGAGCTGCATCAAACCAGTCTCAGGACTGAAGACCACAACAACAACAACAGCATCTACTTAATAGTTGTCTCATAGTTTTGTTATTATAGAACGCTATTCCTGGAATGTTAGAGTTCTGAATTTTCTTTCTTTATTTGATAAGTGATCGCACTGTCTGAGTATCCTGATTCATTATTTTAGGTTCTGTTTCTTGGTTTATTTTAATTATGTATTTAAAAAGAATTTTAGGAATAATCTTCAAGATTCCTGATGACAGCATGCTGTGCGCAGAACCAGAAGTCGAAATGAATCAACAACGAAATAGAGTTGAGAGAGAAAGTGAGAAATCTGCGTTGTCAGTGAAAAAGAAAAAGACCAAGATAATGGGCACTGACATAGGTGACTTACTACCATGTCTCGATGTACCACGAGAATATAAAGACGTTGATCCGTTCTCTGCCTGGGCTCAGTGGTTCAGACAGAGGGTGGCTCTTCACAAGAAATACGGCGTAGGATGTCTCTGCATAGGAATGCTTCATTGATGCTCGCAGTGATTTGGAAAGACCAAACCCTGGCAATACTTACTAAATTGAGAGTGCTGGAATCTTAAGTATTTGCAGTCTTCTCTGTCTGGATGACACGTGTACGTTAACTGAACGGGAGACAAAATAACTGATGCTTCTAAGACATGGACTTACAGGCGGTTGCTGAGAAATTCATTGACGGACAAACGAACCAACAAACTGAACCTTCAAGAACGTAGGGTAGAGAGAAGCTTGTCTAGTATTTGCTTCCATACAATCCTGCAGCTGATTGGTCGCATTTTTTGACGGCAGGAGTATAACTTGGAAAAGTTCGTCATCCTCTAAGGATGGATCAGATAAAAGAGAAGGTAAACCAAACGTGTGCCCAGCTTCTCCAAGATACGGAAGACCGGGAAAACAGAGTCAGACTGTCAAGAAGATCGTGCGATGGGCCACCAACTTTCAACTACGAAAGACGGAATACTGGTGATATTGAAGTTTTATGTTTTTAATAAAGTGCGTGGGAGAACAAATGATATACTAATAGGGTTTAACCCACTGAAGAGTCACATTTGTCTCATTTTTAGCAGTGGCGGTTCTAAACTGGGTATTGAACCTATGGATAATCATCATCATCGTCAGTACAGTCACCAAGCGACAAGGTGCAGTGGTAAGCCACTGGACACGTTTTGAGAAACACCAAGGGTCAGGTCGTTTCGAGCAGACCAGATTTAGGTTTTTGTTGTTTTCCTTAATAGCTTAATGAAAATGGTGGAACGAGCCTGACTTGAAAATGAAGCTTCGACGGTTGCGATTACTTTATACTTTCTAAATATTTTCTATCTCATTCGATTTACACATCAAGACTTGACGTTGAACTACCATGTATATATTAGCATAAGTAGCTATTGCTACTCTGGAAACGGTGAAAGACCTGTTCAGAATTGCCAGCCGAAGTGGCCGTGCGGTTAAGGGCGCTGCAGTCTGGAACCGCAAGACCGCTACGGTCGCAGGTTCGAATCCTGCCTCGGGCATGGATGTTTGTGATGTCCTTAGGTTAGTTAGGTTTAACTAGTTCTAAGTTCTAGGGGACTAATGACCTCAGCAGTTGAGTCCCATAGTGCTCAGAACCATTTGAACCAACCTGTTCAGAATTAATGCAGAAGTAGTGACGCAGTCGGATAATGTATATTTGTCTTCTTTTCGTTATCATCAATCCTGTACAGTACGTGCTCCGCTATACTCAAGTTTTTTATTTTTGCTGCCTAATGCGCTAGCTGTCGCCGCAGTCCTGAAGGAGGTAAGTCGGTGAGCCACCTGTCTGTGAACTTCGTTGATTTTGTTCCGCGTGTGATCGTTACTTTAATTGTTTGTGTACCGTATGTCTCAGACGGAAAGTGGGGAACAGCCTAGCATTTGCCTAAGCGAGCGTGGGAAACTACTAAAAAATCACACTCAGTCTGACCGGGCTCCAGATACGGTAGTTAATCCGCCACACGGGTTCGATCCGGGTCTGGTTCACCTTCATGTCTCGCAAGCTCGTTGGCTGCACGTTACGCTTTTTCTTTATTAACAAAATTATTCTTCTTAAAAGTAGCTAAACGCTCCTATTCCTTAAACTCTAAAGTTTTTCTCCTCAAGAGGCTGTAATTCTTATATTTATAGTTCTGATTTTAATTTATTTTCGTTCATATTTTTTTATTTTCAGAAGCATCACCTTAAATGTTGTCTTCATTCTTCGTACCAAATAAATTGTTTCTTTGGAAATTAACATGTTCTTTATAGTAAATGGATAATAAATGAATTAATGGCGAGTTGCCTCTGATTGATTCCGTAGGATCATTATTTGAGGTCGTATGGTTGCATTTAGATAACCAAATATGATGCAAATTATACTTTTTGGGTTTAATAAAGAGATAAATGAAATGTTAACTTGACACAGCTTTTAAATGTTTCTGACGTGAAGTCCTTCATTCAGTTATTACGGAAGGGAAAGAACCTAGTTTTCCTGAGCTAAGTAATAGAAAACCCATTTTCTCCTTCGTGTGATGACACAACAAATAAAAATCTCCGAAACCATTCTTGGTATTTCGGATGGTGACCATCCAAGATGTAAGTTCTATATTCTAATAGTGTTCACTCTTCTTTTGTCAGCACATAAAGATACTGACGCACGAGCCAGGTGTAACTGTTATTCTTCATAGCGGGGTATAACTTCTAGCAGGGGTTCGACAATTATCTATGCTTCTGACGTCTGATTAATGATTCCCAATTTTTTCCTAGTCCACTTCCATATGCGGTTGCCATCTCTGCATAAGAAAGACAGGAGCAGGTAGTCGGCTAACGTAGGTACATTGTATTTTTGATTCATGGAATCGTTTATCCAACATGCATTGTCTTTCGATTATAAACCAACATCAACTGCTACTTCCAGTATCATCCGATGAATCATTAGATACTTTTAAGCGCTTTTTTATACTGAATCAATATGAGTGCAAAACAATTACGTTATCTAATTCCTGTGTTAAAGTAAACTGAAACATATTCGGAACAACACGAAAATATTTGGTAATTTAACATCGGTATTTCTGAAATTTTGTGACAGATTAAAACTGTGTGCAGACCGGGCCTCGAACCTGAGACCTTTCCCTGGATCTATACATTTAATACAATTTGCTGCCTTTGCTACTCACAGCTTTATGATACATTCATAATTCACCAAAACCTCCATTTCTTAGCACGATTTCCGCTTGACTGTCGATATCGCACATTAATAAACTAACAAAATACATGTCTCTAGTTATTCAAGTCTCGCTAGAACAAAAGCTTTTTCTATCTTTTTTTTAATTCCATGCTTTTTAAAAATGGAAATGTATAAATAACGTAAACTCGTATTGCGACCTACCATGTTTGTCAAAGACTGATTCTGCTGTCAAAACAGCCTTCGGAGATATTACACGCAATGGCGTCAACATTGAGAGTGCAGTGGGAATTCCATTGTTAAAACCAGAGGAGAGTACGGATGTCTGCGTAGAGTACGAGTACACTGAAGGCTTCTACGAGAAGGACTTATCTGATGCCGTGACAGAAGAAGGTATGCGAGTAAAGATGGAACATGTAAAGCATTCACTATTTAAGTCATAGTCTGACAGAACTTTCGAAGACTTACGATGAAATAGGGCAGAAGGGATAGATTACATTAATCCAAAATTTGGTGGGGTGAGGGGGAAGGGGGAAGAGGGAAGAGGTAGGCAAGTGACTACTTAATTTGGTGTGTAGAATCTACGAAACTATACATCTACATTTTCAGACTGTTGAGAAAAAAAATAATCCTCACAATCCCGATGATAACAAGGGCACACAATTGCGAGAATTACTGTACAATCAGCTTAACGTCACATGCATCTTCATTGCTAACAAGAATAATGTACAGAAGCATTGAAAACAAAATCGACACGCTGTTAGATATTGATTAATTTGGCTTTCAGAAAGCTAATGGCAGCAGAGGGGTAGTTCCGACGTTGTGATTAGTAGTGGAAGCAAGGGTGGAAAAAAATCAAGAGACATTCAAAGGATTTGTCGAACTGGAAAATGCGTTAGGCAGTATGAAATCGTGCAATACGTCCGAGATTCTAAGGGAAATACAAATGAGCTAAAAGGAAAAGAAGAGTAATACGTAGCATGTACCGTAAACGAACCGAAGAGGAACAATAGTAACGGAAGTCCAAGAACGGAGTACTGGGTTTAAGAAGGGTGTAAGATGCAGATACAGTCTTCCCACTCTACAACTCAACGTATACAACGAAGACGCAATGACAGTAATGAAAGAGAGATTCAGGGTAGGATTAAAAACCGGGATGAAGTGATATTAATTCGCTAGTAACGTTGGTATCCTCAGTAAAATTGAGGAAGAATTACAGGACATGTAGAATGGAATGAGTACGGAGTATGGATTAAGAATAAACTGAAGAAAGACGAAGGAAACCAGGAGGAGCGGAAGCGTAAACAGGGATAAGCTTAGCATCAGAATCTGGAAAAATAGACGAAATGAAGCAATTTTGCTACGTTGGTAACAAAATAATATAGAACGGACGAAACAAAGAGGACACAAAAAGTAGGCAAGCAACGGGTGAAGAAGGAAACCCGGACCTAAATAAGTCTGCTTGGATCAAACATTGGCCTTAATCTGAAGAAGAAGCACAACACAGCATGAAACTGAATAATAGGCTGTAGGAGAGCAGAAAAAAGGGAGATCCGAAGTGTTTTAAATCTGATGCTATTGTATCATACTGAAAATTGTATGGATGGATGAGATAAGAAACGAGTAGGTTCTATTGAATCGTCGGGGAAAGGAACCGCTGACACGAATAAGGGACTGTATGATGCAAAAGCCTAAAAGAATCATGGAATAACTTGCATGGTACTTGAGAGAAATCTAGAGGGCAATACCTGTTGAGGAAGGCAGAGATTTGATAACACATAAGTACTACTCAGGAGAGGAATTCTTGGTGCATAGCATGAAATTAGAGGACTAATGACAGAAAAAAATGTTAAACCGATATGTAAGAAGAAATAAAAGGGCTCTTATGCAGGTGTCATCACTTTGGCGTCAGACATCTCGTTAAAAAGTGATGGCACGGACAAAAACCGCATGTGGGTCGCATTTACTTCTTTCAAAACATGGATTTCGTTATCAAAAAGATTTCGGGCTTGCAGCCGGTCGTCGTTTGCTTCCATCCACGATATTTCGAGTGGACAACTGCCAGCCATCCTCAGGTGAGCCTTCGAAGATTGACGAAGACGCCCTCCGTTCCGTTACGGAACGGAGGGCGTCTTCGTCAGTCTTCGATGGCAGTTGTCCAGTCGAAATATCGTGGATGGAAGCTAACCACGACCGGCTGCAAGCCCGAAATCTTTTTGATTATTCAGTTCGCCGGGAAAATTTTAAATTTCACGTGGATTTCGTGACTGAAAAACTTGTTCCTGTAATTGCTGTCGTTGTAGTGAAATCACATAGACATGTGGAGTATATAAAGTTACATGTATTACAATCTTTATTGTGTTTATTATGATTACGGGAGTGAATTTAGGTGACATAAGTAATGAAATAAAGCAGTTGTTTCAAAGGAAAACAGTATACGCATGAAAATGACATTCCTCGAGAAATTCACAGCGGCTGTGGACCCATACATATAAAAGACCAATATTCCCTGAAAATCAAAACTGCAGAAATCCGTGTATAACGGCGGTTTCTGTCAAATCGTGCATCGTTGACGAACAGGTGTGCATAGAAGGGCGCCTTTGAAGATATGTACCAGCATCTACACAAAGTTTCGCGGCCGCCGTCTGGTTGTTGCGAGATGATAGTTAAAAGTTTGTATGACTCTCTTGGCACGGAATGCTTGTAAAAAATCGATACCGTAGAAGATGATATCGATATTAGTGGGTAGTGTAAGGGGTGACCATCGCTCAGCGACGACAGTTCCGCAGCGCTGCGCAGCGGACGCTCGCTGCCGGAGCGGAGCCCTCCCGCCGCCCGGCGGCGACGCCGACGCCGATGCCGACGCCCGCCGGCGCGGCCGCCGCTGCGACGCCCTGCGCCGGCGTCGGCGTCGGGCGGCCGACTGAGGCGGCGCCAAGGAATCGCCAAGGAGGCGTCGCAGCGCCTCTCGCGACGGCGTCCGCAACTAGCGGCGGCGGCGGCGGCAGCTGCGAGCGGCGACGCGACCTACGACAAGGCGACGCCGGCCGACTCGACGCCCCGGGCGACAGGGGCAAGCATCGGCACCGAGGACACCGCGACGCGTCAGAGTTGCCGCCGGCGCCTCGCCGTCTTAGGACCAGGCTTCTACCGCGAATACGACAAAAACGACGATACCCGGGAAGGATGACAAAAAGCACGTTACACATTTAGGTATTACAATTTTTCTATATTTACGTCATGTTTTTATTTACTTTTCTTTGCAATCATCCTGGACGTGACGGGATACTACACTCCTGGAAATTGAAATAAGAACACCGTGAATTCATTGTCCCAGGAAGGGGAAACTTTATTGACACATTCCTGGGGTCAGATACATCACATGATCACACTGACAGAACCACAGGCACATAGACACAGGCAACAGAGCATGCACAATGTCGGCACTAGTACAGTGTATATCCACCTTTCGCAGCAATGCAGGCTGCTATTCTCCCATGGAGACGATCGTAGAGATGCTGGATGTAGTCCTGTGGAACGGCTTGCCATGCCATTTCCACCTGGCGCCTCAGTTGGACCAGCGTTCGTGCTGGACGTGCAGACCGCGTGAGACGACGCTTCATCCAGTCCCAAACATGCTCAATGGGGGACAGATCCGGAGACCTTGCTGGCCAGGGTAGTTGACTTACACCTTCTAGAGCACGTTGGGTGGCACGGGATACATGCGGACGTGCATTGTCCTGTTGGAACAGCAAGTTACCTTGCCGGTCTAGGAATGGTAGAACGATGGGTTCGATGACGGTTTGGATGTACCGTGCACTATTCAGTGTCCCCTCGACGATCACCAGTGGTGTACGGCCAGTGTAGGAGATCGCTCCCCACACCATGATGCCGGGTGTTGGCCCTGTGTGCCTCGGTCGTATGCAGTCCTGATTGTGGCGCTCACCTGCACGGCGCCAAACACGCATACGACCATCATTGGCACCAAGGCAGAAGCGACTCTCATCGCTGAAGACGACACGTCTCCATTCGTCCCTCCATTCACGCCTGTCGCGACACCACTGGAGGCGGGCTGCACGATGTTGGGGCGTGAGCGGAAGACGGCCTAACGGTGTGCGGGACCGTAGCCCAGCTTCATGGAGACGGTTGCGAATGGTCCTCGCCGGTACCCCAGGAGCAACAGTGTCCCTAATTTGCTGGGAAGTGGCGGTGCGGTCCCCTACGGCACTGCGTAGGATCCTACGGTCTTGGCGTGCATCCGTGCGTCGCTGCGGTCCGGTCCCAGGTCGACGGGCACGTGCACCTTCCGCCGACCACTGGCGACAACATCGATGTACTGTGGAGACCTCACGCCCCACGTGTTGAGCAATTCGGCGGTACGTCCACCCGGCCTCCCGCATGCCCACTATACGCCCTCGCTCAAAGTCCGTCAACTGCACATACGGTTCACGTCCACGCTGTCGCGGCATGTTACCAGTGTTAAAGACTGCGATGGAGCTCCGTATGCCACGGCAAACTGGCTGACACTGACGGCGGCGGTGCACAAATGCTGCGCAGCTAGCGCCATTCGACGGCCAACACCGCGGTTCCTGGTGTGTCCGCTGTGCCGTGCGTGTGATCATTGCTTGTACAGCCCTCTCGCAGTGTCCGGAGCAAGTATGGTGGGTCTGACACACCTGTGTCAATGTGTTCTTTTTTCCATTTCCAGGAGTGTATTTCGATTCTACACAGAGTACGCGAAAGAACTTGCCCCCCTTCTAACAGTCACGTACAGCAAGTCTACATCTACATCTACATACATACTCCGCAATCCACCATACGGTGCGTTGCGGAGGGTACCTCGTACCACTACTAGCATCTTTTCTCCCTGTTCCACTCCCAAACAGAACGAGGGAAAAATCACTGCCTATATGCCTCTGTACGAGCTCTAATCTCTCTTATCTTATCTTTGGGGTCTTTCTACGAAATGTGAGTTGGCGGCAGTAAAATTGTACTGCAGTCAGCCTCAAATGCTGGTTCTCTAAATTTCCTCAGTAGCGATTCACGGAAAGATCGCCTCCTTTCCTCTAGAGACTCCCACCCGAGTTCCTGAAGCATTTCCGTAACACTCTCGTGATGATGAAACCTACCAGTAACAAATCTAGCAGTCCGCCTCTGAATTGCCTCTATGTCCTCCCTCAATCCGACCTGATAGGGATCCCAAACGCTCGAGTAGTACTCAAGAATAGGTCGTATTAGTGTTTTATAAGCGGTCTCCTTTACAGATGAACCACATCTTCCCAACATTCTACCAATGAACCTAAGACGACTATCCGCCTTCCCCACAACTGCCATTACATGCATGTCCCACTTCATATCGCTCTGCAACGTTACGCCCAAATATTTAATCGACGTGACTGTGTCAAGCGCTACACTACTAATGGAGTATTCAAACATTACAGGATTCTTGTACCTATTCATCTGCATTAATTTACATTTATCTATATTTAGAGTTAGCTGCCATTCTTTACACCAATCTCAAATCCTGTCCAAGTCATCTTGTATCCTCCTGCAGTCACTCAACGACGACACCATCCGGTACACCACAGCATCATCAGCAAACAACCGCACATTGCTATCCACCCTATCGAAAAGATCATTTATGTAGATAGAAAACAACAGCGGACCTACCACACTTCCCTGGGGCACTCCAGATGATACCCTCACCTCCGATGAACACTCACCATCGAGGACAACGTACTGGGTTCTATTATTTAAGAAGTCTTCGAGCCACTCACATACTTGGGAACCAATCACATATGCTCGTACCTTAGGAGTCTGCAGTGGGGCACCGAGTCAAACGCATTCCGGAAAAACGGAAGGTTCCAGATGATTGGAAAAGAGCACAGGTAGTTCCAGTATTCAAGAAAGATTTTCGAGCAGATGCGCAAAACTATAGGCCTATATCTCTGACATCGATCTGTTGTAGAATTTTTTAACGTGTTTCTTGCTCGCGCATTATGTCATTTCTGGAAACCCAGAATCTACTATGTAGGAATCAACATGGATTCCGGAAACAGCGATCGTGTGAGACCCAACTCGCTTTATTTGTTCATGAGACCCAGAACCTATTGGATACAGGCTCCCAGGTAGATGCCATTTTCCTTTACTTCCGGAAGGCGTTCGATACAGTTCCGCACTGTCGCCTTGTAAACAGAGTAAGAGCCTACGGAATATCAGACCAGCTGTGTGGCTGGATTGAAGAGTTTTTAGCAAACAGAACACAGCATGTTGTTCTCAATGGAGAGACGTCTACAGACGTTAAAGTAACCTCTGGCGTGCCACAGGGGAGTGTTATGGGACCATTGCTTTTCACAATATATATATAAATGACCTAGTAGATAGTGTCGGAAGTTCCATGCGACTATTCAGGGATGATGCTGTAGTATACAGAGAAGTTGCAGCATTAGAAAATTGCAGCGAAATGCAGGAAGATCTGCAGCGAAAAGGCACTTGGTGCAGGGAGTGGCAACTGACCCTTAACATAGACAAATGTAACGTATTGCGAATACATAGAAAGAAGGATCCTTTATTGCATGATTATATGATAGCGGAACAAAAACTGATAGCAGTTACTTCCGTAAAATATCTGGGAGTATGCGTACGGAATGATTTGAAGTGGAATGATCATATAAAATTAATTGTTGGTAAGGCGGGTGCCAGGTTGAGATTCATTGGGAGAGTCCTTAGAAAATGTAGTCCATCAACAAAGGAGGTGTCCGCATCTCGTGGTCGTGCGGTAGCGTTCTCGCTTCCCACGCCCGGGTTCCCGGGTTCGATTCCCGGCGGGGTCAGGGATTTTCTCTGCCTCGTGATGGCTGGGTGTTGTGTGCTGTCCTTAGGTTAGTTAGGTTTAAGTAGTTCTAAGTTCTAGGGGACTGATGACCATAGATGTTAAGTCCCATAGTGCTCAGAGCCATTTGAGCCATACGCGACTGGAACAGGAAAGGGAGGTAATGACAGTGGCACGTGAAGTGCCGTCCGCCACACACCGCTGGGTGGCTTGTGGAGTATAAATGTAGATGTAGATGTAGATGTAGACGTTTATATAAAAGAATCATCCGATTTCACAAGCGTCTATCTTTTACAGAAACAAAGATAGAAACTTGGGATGTCTTTTAACTTACGCATTGGCCAACAAAGTTTTTATTTTCAAAAGAACCATCAGTTTACAAAGTCGTGATTTTTATATGCATGCAGAACCACAAAGCTTTTTAAAATTAAATGTAGGACCAAAGCTGTAACCTACTTTTCACTTCATCGGATGCGTGACTAACAAGGCGACTCCAAAAGGTAAGTCACGCGTTACCGTGCCAGCGCAAGTAATTTTTATTGAATCCTACTCTACACTTCAAAATGACACAGGTGCTTGACGCTGTATTTTAACACAATCACCAAGTCTGTAAACAGCGTTGGGAAAGTTCTTACCAACCGTCCGATTCCTCGACAGAAGAAATTGGATCCTTTGTTACGGAGTCATCCGAGCATCGCTGTGTGAACGTCCTCATTGTTGGAAAAATCTGCGATTGCTTCAAATCTATTCCTAGATTGCCTGGACATGGTCGATGTCGATGGTTTTTCTTCGCGTTCAGCATCACCACGCCTGTGGAGAATTAATGAAATTGTTGGCACCATGTCACTACTGCTGGATGCAACATTGAATTTGGTCGACATTCAGCCGGAATTTCACAGATTGTGTGCGATTTAGACGCTGTACCCACAAGAATCGTACTATTTCACGTAATTCAACTTTGTAGTACTTTTCCAACTGCCACGTCATTTCATTCGCACTGCGTGATCTACGAGTACCCGTTATGTTTACTGCAGCATAACTGTGTCTGCAGAAAACCAAGAACGTGTGCTCACATCTAACACTGTGACACCCCTATTGCGCACTGGTCTTAACGAGGGACGACGTGAGTAACTTCCGTTTTAAAGTCCCCGTCGTACATCCAGATAATAATCAAACTCCACCCTTAGCCTTGGCCAAAGGAACGGAACATAAAGCACACGGATAGAGTATTCAGCGCTCTTCACAATAAAAAAAAAAAAGGATCAAGTACAGTGAGATCAGTCGACCTACGACTCGAATGATGTAGTGAGAGATTCCTAAGGCCCATATAAGGGAACCATCGTTGAGGCTGTTCACTGTTAATAAATGCGCTTACATGTAGGTGTCCGTGGTGTGGTGCAATCTGTTTAAAATGAAACTTCCAACATGTACTCACAGTCGTGGAAACAGTCAGATCTGCAACATATCCAGGTCCATTATTCCTGGAATTCAACGAGCTAGCTAGCTTCCACCAGACAAACACATAACGTCAATCACAAGAGCGACAACGTTCACCTGATACCCAATTAAAAATTTAATTTCGATGCTTAAGTCAAATTTCTGTCTTTATTAACGCATAACATACAGCCTTATAAAATCGGATGAAACCTCTTCTATTTTGAGAACCTGGCACTGAGAAGTTCCGTTCTTCCTAATTTCAACTAAACTAGTTCTCTTCTGGCGCTCCAGTCACTACTGAACAACATCATTGGCTGTGTAAGGCTTCCTACCGAATTTTTTTTAAAGTAACTTGATTCATTATACGAATGGAACTGGCTGACTTCCTGTGACTTATGAACATTCTGTGGTCATGTGTTACCTTGCACTGAACTACTTCTACGACTCGGTATCCCTTACCGTTTGTCTTGGTTAGTGTGTCCTCGAAACCGGTTGACACCTCGGATCTACAGTATTCTGCGTGGTTTTATCACTGACTACAAAAGACCTCCATCTCCCTATCTCATCACAAACCTGTCTTTCTTTCTAACGGTCGTTCAGGAAATCGTACTGACAATTTTTTACATATTAATAAACAACGAAACGGGTTAACGATTCTCGGTACGTTTCACTTTCGGAATCAGTAAACTAAACACGTACGGAATTCGAAACTCAGATCTGACCCATTTCCTTACTTCATACTCACATAGCACAAAACGATAGTTTCTCCATTTGCGAAAAGTAACCTGTATTCATTTTTAATACATACGCTATCCTTCCTCCATGGTTAAGTACTGCGCAGCGTCTGCTGAGAAAGGCACCCGCACTAGTTACTTTTTCAAAATCACTTTCTTCTAGGGGATCCAAATTAGGCGAGAGAGAAACATTCAAGCTCCTCTTCCGTTACATAGCCTTTACATAACAATGAGTAAGTAGGATCGCCACGCCTTTTTTCTCCTACCATAGTGATGTTTCGATGCAGCAACCGAAACTGCCGTATAGGTTTTCGTAAATACGTAAGAACCCACACATCCGGTACGATAAACATTTGACTTCAAATTTTACTCCATCACCTCAAACGGAGATGTTATCATCTTCCATCTGATGCCAAGTAAATTCAGTTCTGTTACAGTTTCCACAAACCAGAGGAATAGTCACTGGTTGATTCGCTTTTTTGTCTTACTGAGTTCTCTGTCACTAAAGCCTTCTTGCGAATGTTCGGGTTTCCTTTCAGTAAAGCCGTTAGTTTTACAAGAGCGTCACTAGAGATGGCCTATGTGACATGCAAATAAAATCTATTTTTTTAACGTTTAGGAGTGAATTAAAATCAAGAACATCCTGTACGCCTTAAGGACAGGTAAACATTTTCTTTTTCTGGCAGCGTTTTTCATCAGTTTGTTTAAGCACATCACCATTGCGTTGGGTCTAACATAACCCATAAAATCAAATACTGGCAGAATAAATAAACGATCTTACAAAGCATAACGTTTCTCTCGCAGTTCCAGTACCCACGCAGACATAAATTTTAGAGTTTGGCTAGGCAAACTACTAACAGCGGCGTAGGGCGCCCCTATAATCTTCCGACTCAGCCTTAAACTGCATTAGATCTTTACGTATAGGCGGCTGAGAGACCAATACTGAAGACAGCGTCAAACGTTGCAATGCAAACAACGAATGCTCTTCCGTTAGCAGATGGGTGACCTTATTCCAGCTTCAGAGGTTAGCGTAATGGAAAAAGGACGTCTCAACACTTTCTTCAGTATAACAGACTTTCTAATAGCGACTGATTGATAACTTCAAATCTTCCCAAAGTATATATGACATCCAGCTAAGGTAATTCGCTTGACAGTACTAGTGTGACGAAGCAGAACTAAGGAATATTGGAGTTCAACAAACTGTCGAGCGAGGTTGTTAGAAACGTTTCTCGGAGGACACTAGTAAACTTAAGTCCGTGTGTAGCTAATGAGTTTCAAGTTCACTTATCAATTATTTTCGAACTGATGTGCTACATTCACTACTTGCTGGCTTTCGATGAATAGCGTCGATTACATTTCAGAAAGCGAAGCATATCAAAAATATCGTCATGGCTTTCTAATTTACAATATCAGTGTAAATTATGCAAGTGCTACTGAAATGAAACACGTCAGTGTTGCTGTACTCTTTATATTAGCCAACACCCTAAAACTTCCTTTATTCACATGCAGACTTTTACAGATACATCACATTGGTGCGTGGCAGAACACACGCTCCATTGTGTGTTTAAAATCATTTTTGTTTTGTTGTAGGCAGACTTCCTAAGGGTGACAGAAGGAAAATTTGAGTTAAAGTCTTACAGGAAAAATGTAAGATCAGTCAACCACTACGTTATTATAGTACCTATGATGATCTTAATTAAATGTATGTCACCATTTTATTTCAGAAAGCTGAAATTAAAACCAATGATAATCAACTAGTTCTTGTTATACCTACCAGTGAAACTATACCAGTGCTCCAAAAATAAATTTCAAGAATATCTTGAATTTATTTAACTGGAAACAACTTAAGACTCAGATATTGCAAATTTATATGAAAACATTGATAAAATTAATGTGAAAAGTTCAGATATCAAAGAACTCATGGTCTTTCTAGTTAGCGGCAATATATACTCGTAGAGAAACATTACCCACAGAAAATGTTAAACGTCTGATAGCTACATTAAATTTAACGAATGTTTGAGGTATTTTGTGGACGGATCTTTAGAAACGTAACAGGACGTCCAATAAAGACAGTCAGTTGGAAGACTCTTGCGAAATTGAACTGTCAATAAGAATAAATATTATTTTGGTATAAACAACGGCCAAAAGAAAGACTTTGAAACATTTGTTACCCATTTGTAAAAAATTACAGTAAATCTTATATCTGGTAAATCACCTGTTGATTGAAACATTAGAAATAACAATAGTAAATAAAAAATCACAATTAAAAACCAATAACAACGATATATACTGTGCTGCTGAGCTGTTACGATACATTTAAAATTGTTTATTCACTGTTATCTCTTATATTGTATTAGTCAAATACACTTTGCATGTTTAAACTACATGTTTCTATAACTTGAAGATTTATTGCCTAGTACCTATTAATTCCTTTATCGACTGACCTTTTGTCTGCCCTGATATCTTACAGTCATGGACTGTGCAGCTGGTCCTGGCGGAGGTTCGAGTTCTCCACTGGGCATGGGTGTGTGTGTTTGTCCTTAGGATAACTTAGGTTAAGTAGTGTGTAAGCTTAGGGACTGATGACCTTAGCAGTTCAGTCCCATAAGATTTCACACACATTTGACATTCTTTTTATATCTTACACAAATGTTACTTCTACAACAGTTATTACTTTTTCTTCCATTGTGGTTTGAAATTCCTTCTCAAATTTCTGCTATTATAATTGTAATTGAGCGTAACATTAAATTTATAAAATCTTGTGACACTGTCTTCGTGACCCTTTCACAATTTATGACCTTCGGAAACAGTTCTACTTTCATTCAACAGCAATTTTGTAAATCAAGGAAGTGAAAAACATAGTTGACAAATATGGCTCTCTCAGCTGTATCATATAGTTTGGCTTAGCACATGTTGATATTTTCTGTGACAAAACCATGAGGAAAAGTTTTTCCTCCTTCTTTGAATAAATGATTTGGCATCATCATTTTAAAATCTTACCAGTATTTGGAATAATGACAGTGAGAGCTGCATTCGAACATTGATATACTGCTGGTATTGCAAACATGGAACTATACGACAGTTTTAATGAAGGTTTCTCGGGTCTCCATCCGGGTGATAGCGTTGATATCTCGCAACGTTTCGGGAAGTGTCATACTACCCATTCATCAACAGTTTACGCCAGGAAAGCCTACAGTCACATAAACGACAGTTTTGTTTCTTTGTGTGCATTGTGTGTGTGTGTGTGTGTGTGTGTGTGTGTGCGAAATCTTATGGGAGTTAACTGCTAAGGTCATCAGCCCCTAAGCTTACACACTACTTAACCTAAATTATCCTAAGGACAAACACCCACACCCATGCCCGAGGGAGGACTCGAACCTCCGCCGGGACCAGCCGCACAGTCCATGACTGCAGCGCCCCAGACCACTCGGCTAATCCCGCGCGGCTTGTGTGCATTCATCAGCTGCTCTTTATTTGCAATATTATATTTACATATATTGTGTAATGCGCATGTATGAGTATTTAGCTACAGTACTGACCAGTAGTCAGGTTTATAGTATAGATGTATATGTACCTAAAGCATCCCTTTGGCAAATTTAATTTTCTAATATCGACTCCCAGTGACAGAAACTATTCTGGAATAATGGCAAGCACCAATATTTTTTATGGGCGTCGCTAAAGAGCTACCCCTTGAAAATTTTTTCGCTTTACTATTGTTCAAATGCTTATTATCCCCGAAATGGAAGTAGTTAAAAATTTGGTAGTAGATTACTTTTTTGTAATTGGACTCCGTATCTCAGTGGATAATCGTTAATCGAACCTAGATCATATACATGGAGCGTCCATATCAGGAACCGCTCCTGATGGAGTTGATAACAGCCTGTTTTTGTACTGTGCCGCTCGCTTCTCTTTTTTTTCTTTTTTTTTTTTTTTGGCTTTCCTTCGATATATGCTTTCTTGTACACGAGTAAAAACGACAGAAATCCGAATACATAGACACTACCTTGGGTATAATCCGATATTAAATTTATGTCACAAGATATTAAAGGCTGCATTGATCAGCGGGCCGGCGAGCGTTGGCGAGCGCAGCTATGCCGGACGCTGCCCCCACCCTGCGTTCGCCGGCCATTCGCCGCGCAGTTCTTTCTCTCTCTCCTCATTTTCCTCTCTCCGTCCCTCTGTTCCCCTGGCTCGCTTCCTCCGCCTGTACGTGCTGCGTGCCCCTGTCTGTGACGCAACCCTTCACACACGCACACGGCCTCCCGTCCACGTATGAGGTATACGGTACGCATGCTCTCTTTTTGGCATCGGGAAAAAGTGACGTCGGAGCCGGACGAAAAAGAGGAGGTTAGGGGGGAGGGGGAGAAGGGGGGGGGACGTGGAGTGGGGGAATAGACGGAGGGATTTCCGAGAAAACTGTGATATGAAACAAAGAATCTATACGGAACTTGTGATGAATTGAACGAAATAAAATCGTATCGGACGGAGGAAGTGAATTTCGCCTCACTTTAATTGCGAGCCTTATTCACGGCGAGCTTGTTATTTATAACGGCGTCCTTCCTGTCGTCTTGCCGGTCCTTTGCAGGTCCTACAGCTGCTGCGGGTATCGAGAGGAACAGAGAAATTAACAATGAATGCGGAGGATGTGTGCTGCGCCGTCTTGAATGCGGTGGCGGTATTGTGCCGCGCGCCCTCTACCTGTAAATAACGCACCGGCGTCGCCACTGTCTGCCTGCTCTCTCTGCCATTGTGGGGGCGTCCAGAGGCCCGGCTGGTGGAGCTGGACCTTCGGTGAACGGACCACGTTGTCGCACGTGAATTTCCGACAGCAATAACTCGTTGAGAAGAAATCCTAAATAGTCAAAGTAAACACCGCTTGGTCCTGCGCACCCATGTCGCCAAGATACCGCTTTCGGTGTACGTTAGACGCCCTGGAATACAGAATTTTCTAAACCGCATATTCGCAGCAACGCCGTTGCTGAACGTCACGATAGTTGAAGAGTGGAAATGGGAAGCGTTCCACGTGCCAGATTTTCGCAAAATGCGTTTTCAGTGCTTTTGTGTTGTCGGTACTCTGTTGCATGTCCCTAGACTTGATCCATACGAAAGTGCTTCAAACATGCGTTAGTAGATGTGTTGTGTACATAGTTCCGCGTAGTCAGCGCGTACACAACTTTCCCACTAGAGCGCGCCCCACTAAGCACAACAGCGCAGATGCAGCGCTCGTCCGTCTCCGCACTACGAGATGGCGCTGCCATAGAGAAAGGCCGAATTCTGCTTCCGTCGATCTGCGTATTAATATGTAACGCAGCCAATGAGATTGCTGCTAACGTAGAACCTTTTTTCCTCGCGGATCACACTCGCGCAGTGATACATGAACGCACGCGGTATTATAACGAGTGTACAGACCTCCGAATAGTCAGTCTACATCAGTCTGTACCAGTCTGCAATTGTCTGCACCGGTCTGTACCAGTCTATAGTCAAGTTTCAGGCTGCACCTAATAAGATTATCATATTCCTGTACATAGCCATGAAGATAAATGTATAGACACTTTTGTCAAGTATCGGAGATACATGTAAGAATAAGATTAACGTACCAATACCAAAGCAACTTCAGGCTGTCAACTGTAAATAGCATCCCGAACCAAGTTAAGTAATTTTTATGCTTGTTATTATTTTAATAAATGTGTGTGAAAATTAATCAAGTTCTGTTTAAAGTTGGCCACCGTCAATCTGCTACTCTATGCGTGCAAGTGGCATTTCTATCGTCTGACCTAACGGCAGAAGATAAACACGCCATGATAAGACCACGAGACATATTGCTGACGCTCACCTACTTCGTTAGAGCCACAAGTAAAATAATCAGATGGTGTGTGTACGGAAGGTCTTACAGTACGCACACCACAAGATGACACCATGGTCTTCGCTCCAAGCTCTGCTTCCGCCAGGAGTACCAAAATTTATAGTATACTAGAAATGGTTTTTGTTGATTACAGTTGTAATAGTTTAGAACCGAATGCTGTATTCCTGTACTTGTACCATCAAAATTAAAACTTAATGCTTCAGCATTAATGGCAATTACAGCTATTTTGTCGAAAATTGAAATTTTTTATATCATGGCTGTGTACAAAATTCAAAATAATTCCCGCAAAGAAGAAAACTACAACCAGCCACTGTTAATAACGCTGTTTATTTACACAAACAGCGCCGCTACAGGTTTACGTTACTTGTTGGACAGATAACAGCCAAGAATTAATGTAAACCATAACGAGTCTAATACAAATGTGAAAAACCGTCTGCAGATGAACCTGTAGGCTCTAAACCACTAATGACGCCATTTTAGTAAATGAACAACATTATTAACAGTGGATGGTTGCTGTTTTCTTCTTTGCAAGACCAACTTGTAGAAACTTTGTCATTGGCACGCAGAAATAGTCGGTTTCCTGGTATGGCACTTATAAAGTCCTTAATGAAGTATTTATTTTCTAATTTGTCTCCCTATTATCCTTTTTTCTTGTTTTTGTTTTCGGTGCACTTAGACCGTATTCCACTTCCACTCTTGAGTTCCGTTTTACGCAGGTTTCTGCTGTGGAAGATGGATATCCACAAATCTAAACTTATGAAGTAAAAAAAATAAAGTTAAGTAACTTATATTAAAACTTTTTGTAACCGTCGAAATACCAAGGGGAAGTGATGGGCCGGGGGGGGGGGGGAGAGAGGGAAGGAGTATTTTATGGCAACATTTGAAAAATATTTTGGTCTGCTCAGTAGGTCTATAATTCAAAATTTCGAAAAAATATGTTTTTCGATAAATCCTTCTACTATATTCTATATATATTTGAAAATTTCCAGTTCAACATAAACTACAAACTTAACTCTCGGACGCAAATGTCAGTTTCCCCAGTGAATGCTGTATTCAATACTTCGAAGTTCGCCGGCCGGTGTGGCCTAGCGGTTCTAGGCGCTTCAGTCTGGAACCGCGCGACCGCTACGGTCGCAGGTTCGAATCCTGCTTCGGGTATGGATGTGTGTGATGTCCTTAGGTTAGTTAGGTTTAAGTAGTTCTACGTTCTAGGGGACTGATGACCACAGATTTTAAGTCCCATAGCGCTCAGAGTCATTTGAACCATTCAGGGCTTCACTTACACATCAACATCTCTTTAAAAAGTATGTTAATAGGAAAATTCAACAATAATGAACGAAATTTGAATTTATTAAAAAAATTTGTGGTCTTCATAATGTCAGTAGTACACATTATTAAATATGCGTTGATATTGCTAAGTGTGCACTATTTTCAGGTTCTCGATCCTTCTCACACATCAGTACGACACCTAAAGAGATATGTGCGTTGTTAATATAATTAAACACGAATTAAGAATCTTGTTTGTTAGTTTTAATTTGTTTAATTTTTTACGGTGGGCGTCATGTCCCTACCAGTACACAGTAATGTACAGAGGGTTCCATAACCCAACAATGTAGACCTTCATAATGTCAGTAGTACACATTATTGAATATGCGTTGATATTGCTAAGTGTGTGCTATTTTCAGGTTCTCGACCCTTCACACACATTAGTACGGTACCTTAAGAGATATGTGCGTTGTTAATATAATTCAACAAGAATTAAGAAACTTGTTTCTTAGTTTGAATTTGTTTAATTTTTTACGTTGGGCGTCATGTCCCTACCCCTCCACCCTTTAGTAACGAGCGTTATGGTATTGGTATTGCTAGGGTAAAATGCGTCTTTGGAGCTATAAGAAAATGCAAATTTTTGTTGCGGAGGACGTGGACGGGAGAGGGCGCAGAGATGACTAAACATAGTCAATACTTAGTCACCGTTTACATCTTCAACTCTATCACTACTACTCCATTATTGAATTGAAATAAATAAATAAACAAAGTGGAAATGTGTAATGTGCGAATCAAGCTCTGCAGAAACACTGTGTTTGTTTGTGCATTTTAACAACAGGAGAGAAAGCAGATGGAAACGAAAATTTCTAAATTGTGACAAGCTGCCAATACACAGAAATGTACAGAGGGTTTCATAACCTAACAATGTAGAAAAAATTAGAGCTGAATAGTGTCCGTTGACGATAGCATAAAGGAGCTGAAACATGTCTGGGCTTATAGAAAAACAGTTGTCTACGTAACAGGCGGGCTTGAACACCAGTAATTTTTTCTGCAGACATGGCTAATGCAATAGCTTCATAACCAAATAATGAATAGCACTGCTTCTTCATTTCATTTCTATTGTAAATGAATAAGCAGTAACATAATTAAATGACATAATGCACATACGGCGAAGCATAAATGTAGAGAACATTATTATGTGAAGTGAAAATCAAAACGGGTGGTTAAAGTACTTACATGTAGACACAGAGTGACGTTTACCCACAAGTATTCAAACAAACAGTATTGGTGCTCTACTGTGTCGTATTTCTGGTCAAGAAATGTATCGTGCTGTAAACCGATGGAGATTCGGCAAAAAGTAGCAGTGGTAAACGAAGGAGTGTCCCAAAAAGGTGTCAGCGGACAATGCTTCTCGACTTAATCGGAGATTAAATACCGTAGGTAAAATCACAGTTCAATATCTGTTGTAACGAACTATTTTAGATGTACGAGAGTGTGCTGAAAACTGAAGTGTTAAAGCTTCTCACATGATACAAAAGTTATTAACATTTTACATGTTTATTCCTCACGTCTACAAGTTTGCAGCCCCCTGCTGCTAAAGGACTTCGAATTGTAACGTTTAACATAGCAGTGTGTAATATAACTATATCGGTGCATGAGAAACAGCAGTCTGCTGTCGAGTTTTAAATTCTAAGAACTCGCCCTCACGTGTAAGACCTTCTCTTTCATTACGACAATACTAAACCATATACGAGCGCTCCAGCATTGGCAACAATCTGACGCCTAGGGTTCACTGTCATTGATTATCCTCCGTACAGTTCCGATGTGGCTCCCATCAAAATCTCACCTGTTTCTCAAAATTAAAGAACATCTTCTAGGACTTCACTTTTATAGTGATGAAACGGTGCAAGCAGAGATGAGTTTGTGGCTCTGTCGACAAAGTGAAACATTCTATTGTGAAGGTTCAGCAAACTGGCCTCTCATTGGGAGAAATGTGTTCGTCGCCAAGGTGACTATGTTGGGAAATAAATATGCAGACATGAAGAATAAAGATGTAGAATGTTAATAGAGTTTGTTGTATTTAAAAAGCTTTGAGAGTTTTCACTTTTCAGCGCGCCCTTGTAGAAAGCAAGCCAGCGTTGATGATGTTTTATACCAAGAGAACGACATGCGGTTGGTGACAGAGATACGCAGTTTCTCCTAGTTGCACAGGTGGATTTAAAATGTCCTCAATAATTGTAAAGAGGCTGCTGGCCACTATCTCCACACAAATGAGGAACTGATGTTTAGTTGATTTGCTAGTATATGTCAGCAATTCTGGGACACATTAAAACCCCCGCGCCACAGTACCACAGTACATCTCTGGACGAGGCAACACAAATGGTATACTCAGCTGCCTAGTATAGTTCCATAATTCGTTTTCTCCATTTGTGAAGGAATCACGTTGAGTTAGTGGACCTGTACGTCAAGAAATCACCAGCATATAAGAGAGTCATTAGTCGGAGTAAACACTTTCAGTCATTCAAAATTCTTGATTTGAGTAATCAAAGTCTGTCGCAGATCATTCCATCGCTGTAAAAAGCATGTCGCATTGAAGCGTGGATACATAGAGAAGACTAAGAACGTCATCAAGTGTCGTGGTCGCAGTTCCATCGAAGTACCAACTGTGGAATTCCTCCATTCTAATAGTTTCAAAAAGTTCGTGAGACATTAGTGCTAGCTCGCAATTGATAACAGACGGAACATTTTGCCTTTTTCAGGTTGGTACAATTATTAGACATGACAAATTGGTAATGGGGAGTACTGTGTAGTGACTTTACTGAATGTCACAGTATTTCGAGAAGTCTCCTATATAAGAACGTCTTCAATTATTGTAAAGAGACTACTGACACTATGACCACACAAATGAATAATTAATATTTTCTTTGCTCGCAGTCCTGGGACCGCGCTTTATAGTCTCTCATCAAACTGGTAATAATGAACAATTTCGTGGACATAGCTCACGCATTGAAGATAGTTCCAAATGAGTGTGAAAAACAGACAAAACATCAGCTGGCAACGTGGAAGATAAGACCACAACTAAAGCAGTGAGGTTTTAGATTGGTCCAAAGTAAAGTGAAGGGGATGCTGGCAATGCTTCTCAATTACGGAGATCAATGTCAGAGAGCCATCTTGTAGCAACAAACATTCGTAATGTTTCCTCTGCGGCCTGCTGAGCACTACGAAGTCGACAAAGCTTAGCAGGATAAAACGCCGCTACGCACTGTTCAATAATGGTTAGTTCAAGGCATTTCAAGATCCGTAATAAAGAAAAATTTTAACACTCCATTTCTGTACTTGATACATAATATTTTCTAAGTTAGATAACCAGGTAATTCGCAGTAGTCGTCGCGTGGCAACCACGGAAAGAAATCCATGGTGCAGTTGACAAGTTTTGGAACTGATTTGGACTCAAATGTTTACTGTAATTATTTGATGCGAGCTTCATTTCCTCCAAAATACTTGTTCCCCTCCCCCGCTTTCCTCACTTGCACTGAGAACTGTGAAGCTGTACAAAACACTTCTTAAAACACGTTATCAGAAACTGTAGACAGCTTCTGATTTGGTTTCCACTGAGGTAATGGTAACCGCATTAACAGGAGGAATTCCATATATGTAAAGAAGGGAAAACTGCGCAGCGTACTTGCCATGCAACCAGAACTAACTCTTTCCTGCCAATTGCTTGACTGTACATAGTAAACAGCGGAACATGTCAACATTAATGTTCCCAAATTCTTAGTTTGACCATCTAGATTGAATTCGTACTACGTGACATCTATCTACTTCACAGTAAAATCTTAACATCACTTTCTCGTTGCGTTTGCCAGAAGGATGCTCTTTTCTTTGATGCCAGTGACAAGGCGTCATTTCCGCGCCGTCGTGGTTACACAATACACGACAGTCATCAACAGGTCTTCAGCTTCACCTGTTATCACGTTATCATCGACATTCTATTAGATTCATTGTTTTATTTTCCGTGCCATGTGTAAAGAAACTTGTACATTTGAACTGCCTTACGCAATACAGTGAATTTTTTTCTCCGTTTGCCCATCTTTTCAGAGATGATTGCGTGACTCAGCTGTTCAGTCAAATCAAACACCTTTCAGCCATCTAATTCCCAAACTATTATTTTATTGGGTTACCAGTTTCGGCGATTTACTACGCCATCTTCAGGCTTCCTTGCCGACGTGTAGGAAGACTCAAATCTCGGTTCCGATCAAAATGGGAACCAGCATTCCGAGACTACTATCTGTAGAGTTCTGCTTGATACAACGATCACTTCAATCATCATCTCTTTATCTTTTTAACTATTATTTATTTCTTTATTCTTTACATCTCTCATTTTCTGCTCATGATAGCTGGGCGGCCTGTTGACAGAGCACGATCTGTCCTTCACAGCCAAGTAGTCTGTGAATGAGGCAGGAGGAATCCCAATTTAGAATATTTGGGACGGGTTTCTAGTTGCCTAAACCGATAATCTTTATGCGTAAATGACGTCAGCGATCTTGGCAGTTAAAAATTTATTCAGTGTGCATATGCAAAATGGTGTTTATCGAACACATGAGGAAAAATCGAACAGCAATTCAACAAGTAGATCTATTCTGTAATTGCCTTTCCATTCATTTTATTTTGTCAGTGAGCTTGCAGTGAGACACATCAGAGTATTCAGTGTTGAGCTCTGAGAAAATTATGCCCAACAATGAGGAAGATTATTATGTTCTCAGGAGAAAACAATACAAGCGGTAAAATTTTGCGATAAATAATGCTGATTGCTTTGTGAGCTTTACAGTGCACTGGAAGGTCTAAGCACGAACGAGGCACAAGCTGGCAACGACATACCTGTGGAGTAATTAAAATTATCTCGGGATTAAGAGGGATATTTAATATGAGTTCCATGCCTTTGCGGCATACCTCCAAAATCCCAGAAAGCATTATTCTCACACTGCCGGAGAAAGCATGTTAGAGTAAATGTGAGAAATGTTTCATTGAAGCCTCTTAACTCCTAATTAGAATGATGCAAGCATGAATAGAAATAAATGAAAGAGGTAGTAAACTGCTACCGTTTTCACTTCAGAAAATATAAAGTCTCTGCAACAGAAATTCTCACTTTGTGTTTAGTGATGAGAGAAAGAAACATTTCTAAATAACTGAAAAAAGGTTGTAGATAATTATTGTCTTGGCTTCGAAAAATATAAAGGTCTTCAGGAAACATAAAGGTGCTACAGAACCAATACTGACTATATGATAGTTACGGAAGAAAGAAACGTTTCTAATTCGACCCACAACGTCCTTTATGGGAAACTACTTTACTGTATTGAATAACAAGATTGTTGAATACTAAAAGGAACCAGTAACTTCTACCTTCAGATGGCACACATTCGTCGTTACACAAATGGATTTACGAGTTAGACTTCAGCTATGAATCGGTTTCTGGATGTGGCGTGGTCTAAATTTCGTAAATAAATGTGTCTATGACGACTAATGTTTCGAAACACATATTAACATCTACGTAGCATATCTATCACATCTGTTGGGCATAGTAATAAGGGATATTTTGGTGCTGCGTTTCGTTTCGATGACCCTAAAAGAGCATACAGACAGTTTTTTTCTATTTTGTAGTTACAGGTAACTTAGACGAGAACTGAATACTGCGATAAATGAAACCAACCAAACCTAACGTGACGGGGCAGGAATGAGAATAACTACCAATTAGACATCAGAATGTGGAAAAGGTAGATTCTAAGAAAGAAAACATTTCTTTTTTCAATAGATCAATACATCATAACATGGATCCGGTAGGAGAAACATGAAAGTTTATCTGGACATGTGAAGAATGCTTTCCTCTAAAAAGAGTTGTTTAAAAGACTGCTCGATAAAGGAATAACAAGTTACTATAACTGCAGACTCGAACCAAATCAGTTTGTGACGTTAAAATACGTCCAGTCAGAATCTGAAGAAGAATGTTGAATCTCCCAAAATTTTGTGTCGCTGAACTATATCGCAAGGTAATTTCAAATATAGTACAGTAAAGGCCGGCCGCGGTGGCCAAGCGGTTCTAGGCGCTTTAGTCCGAAACCCCGCGGCTGCTACGGTCGCAGGTTCGAATCCTGCC
This sequence comes from Schistocerca nitens, assembly GCF_023898315.1. Lineage (NCBI taxonomy): Eukaryota > Metazoa > Arthropoda > Insecta > Orthoptera > Acrididae > Schistocerca > Schistocerca nitens. Next base: position 81,873,065 of record NC_064615.1, read on the forward strand.
TCGGGCATGGATGTGTGTGATATCGTTAGGTTAGTTAGGTTTACGTAGTTCTAAGTCTAGGGGACGGATGACCAACGATGTTAAGGCCCATAGTGCTTAGAGCCATTTGAACCATTTGATACAGTAAATAGAGAAATCTGAATATGTCATTAACGAACTAAATTACCTAAACCTAATTAATTTGGATTTGGAGAGGGCAATACTGGGAAAGTCTTACATGACAAATACTGGTATGTGCGGCGTTCGTTGTTGTGTAGATGTAAACGAGTCAAATTTGCCGAGATGAAGATTCGGAAGGAAGTATGAAAAGGGAAGTATGACAGCAGTGGACCCATCAAAAGAAAATTTAAAAAAAGAAAGAAAGAGCAATGGAGAGTATTTCTCAATCTTCAACTGGTATCTAACTTTGTGTGCCTGCTGTTGGTATCTGTCACTGTTATGGTCTTACTGGTTTGAAGCAGCTTTCCTCACTAGTCCACCCTATGCAAGCGTCTTCATCTCTGCATAAGTTCTGCAGCCTATATCCATTCGAAGCTGCTTACTGTATTCAAGCTTTTGTCTCCCTCTACAGTTTTAACCCCTCCCCACTAACACACACAAACACACACACACGCTTCCGTGAATTACTAAACAGACAGTATCTTGATGCCTCAGGACGTGTTTTATCAACCGATCCCTTCTGTTAGTAAAATTATGAACATCTCTTCTTTAAGGTACGCCATGATGAGGTCAGCGAAGGTTGGTAGATGCAAATAAAACAGTCTCTACGTCAGTCCCTTGTTTATTTTGCCATAATGCGTTTCTGTTGTTCCCGCTATCATATTCAGGTGGAGAGAATTGTTTATTTACATGGCTATTGTTGATGAAGGGTACTGTCTAGACTCTTCACCAACATCAGTGACATAGATAAACAATTCCCCACCTAAATGTGATCGTGTATACTCTGTGTACTCTCCACCAACACCAGCCGTGAAAACAGACAATTCTCCACCTGAAGATAATGTGAGCCATAGAAACGCGAAGTGGTAAAATAAACTAGTGACTCACTCAGAAACTGTGTTATGTATAGTAAAGTTGTGTCATAAATTTCTTTTTTTTTTACCAGTTCGATTCAGTACCTTCTGATCAGTGTTTCGAACTATCCCTCCAGTTCTCAAAACTGTCCGGTATCACCACATTTGAAAAGCTTATTTCCTTTTCTTTTCTGAACTGCTTGCCCTCCGCACTTCACTTCCTCACAAGACTACACTCCATACAAATATCTTCAGGAAATTTTTCTTAAAACTTAATTTTATGTTTAATTTAACAGATTCATCTTTTCCAGCAACAATCTTCAGTTATTTTGGTGAGCAAAACAGCAAAACTCATCAACTACTTTTAGTGTCTTATTTCCTGTTCTAATTAGTTTCGCCTAATATTGCTACACTACATTCTGGTAACCTTGTTTTGAATTTGCAGTTAGTATCTAATTATTACTTCAAAGGCACTTGTGACCATCCTGTACTTTACTAGGGATGGCGTTACCAAGAATTATGTACTCTTGTTTTTACTATGAAAATACAACCATTTAGAACATTACTTTAAGACTCAGATTTACTGTTAACATTTTCTGGCTCTTAAAATGTGGACAGTAAACAGAATTACTTATTTCTTTTTTATTCATACATCAATAAGAATGCATTTCCATAGTACTGACTTTTTTATTGCATTTTTTATTTGATATCAGTTCAACGAGATCATTTTCTGCTTCAGTTTGAAGCAGGCAGTAACTTTTCCTAAGTACCTAATAAAAATTTAAGATTCTTTGTGTACACTGGTCATTAACATCTTATATGCACAGTATTTTAAATCAGTACATTTATTTCTCTAAGACTATTATTTCAGTGCGGGTTTCTTAACCACCTGCATTACACGGGTATACTAGTACTTACATATTAACTATGGTAGTCATCAACGGAGCCTGGCGTTCGGCAAGAGCCGCGTCTCTGACGAAAGTCGTTGTGATAGTTCCTGTTGCGTTCATCTGAAAGAAAAAAAGTTTGAACGATTAAGAACGCTAGCTCACGCCAGTTGCTAAGAAACAGCCCAATTACCACTCTAAAACAAAACTACCGGTTGTCACTTTCGAAACTACATCAACGTTTCTGGCAAAATAAAAAAAGCTTGTCAGTAATTGAACCATGGTGACTGATGTCAAAGGGCTGCCTAGAAGAATTTTCCTGTAAGTTGTAGCGTGGAAGCTGCAAGTGAAATGAAATTCTGTGAGAGGAAACACTCAGAGTTAACAGAACATTTAATTCGTGTATTACGGGAGTAACTGCAGTATATGAGGATAATGACTTGAATCTAGTATTCCAAAACTGTTAAGCAATGTGTAGCTTATGACATGCGGTGGGATGCTTTGCAATAAAAACTAATGACTTTTGCAGTAGCGTTAGCAACGTAGTGCAGTAATTATGTGTCTCCGTAAAAAAAAAAAAAAAAAAAAAAAAAAGGAGCACAAACGTTGTTATCTGTGACAACGGAGGCTTGGGTATCAGATAGAGAAGAATGTGATGACGCCCTGCAAGGTAATCGGACTTTATACTATTTGTGGTAGCTGTTAATGAATGAAAGTTAGAAAACAGAATTTCACACAACAAATGTTAAACATTATGTCACGCATTTAATACATTCATTCGTACTCCATCATATTTATAAAGAAATTAAGTTGTTGCACGTTGTATCCGGCACTTCAGTACCAGAGCACTGCTGCAGAGGGATAAATCCAACGCTGTGAAGTCGTAACTTTATAAAGAGATAGGAGACAGGAGAAATTAACGCACTGATAATGAATTCAGCGTTGTGCCAGTACACGTGGAACGATGAACTGAAAAGTACAGTGTGGGAGTCTGAGGAAACGAGCGCTGTGTAATTTTAAGCAGAAAATGGAAAATTATACACCGCTGGTCCTGGAAGTAAACGTGTGTCTTATAAAGAAAAAGAAAGTGCTATTTCGTTAGGTAAATAATAAATTCGAAGATTAAAACGGGTCTACAGGAATAACCGATAAACGATGAACATCTTAACAGAACAGAAAAGAAATAACACCTGCCGAAAACAAAAGTGGTCTGGAAGAACAGAAAAAGAGTTTTCGCAAGAGAAATAATGTTAAGAACTCCATTGGTGGGGCAAAAAGTGTAGAAATGTGCCTGGAACAAAAATATAATGTATGGAGAAAGTAACAACAGTTAAACGGCTTTTTACAGGAAGTAACACTATTTTAATTTTGTAGCTTGTGGAGTGTGTCCTGCAAAGCGTATTGTATAATATCTTTTCAACGGAAAACACCGTTAACTTATCTGGACAGTGAGCAAAGCCAACGATTCAGTACAAAATCAGTTCCTAACAGATACATGGGATATGTAAAGCAAACGTTGCGGTCTCGTATCTCAGTTACTATCAGCATGGGGTTAATATCAATATTATTTCTGGATGCCTTACAGAAGTATTGAGAACATCAAAAATTTTCGGTGCAAGAATCCATATTAAAAGGAGAAAAAAGTGACGTTATATTCAAGAGATTTATTACTTCAGGGAATTTCAGTTATCAAGGGACATTATACTCAAGAGAGTTATTAGAAATCAGGTTCATCTCAAAACCCATAAAATTACAAAATAGTATTGAAACACATGATAGTATAAAAAGTGGAATGTTTTTAAAGAGCAGTTACTAACAAGAAAGGTACTAACTAATACACGAGAACAGAACTTTCACATAAATAATTAACTCGGTAATTTAAGAACTAATCTTTTAAGTTACGTAGTTTTCCTGTGACTCACACTGAAGTAAAAACAATTTTGTTGTTTACATTACCGTTTGAGGATTAGTGTAGTATGTAATGCATCAACGTTTAAAAACGTTATCAAATAGATAAAGAAACTGCACAATCTCGTCAGTTATGGCTGCAATGTTATTTTATCACCTTTTGCTGGCTCAGTTTCATCTTTCTTTTTAATTTTATAACAATGTTTACCTAATTCAGATTTTGCTGTGGTTAGAAAAACTGGAAGCAAGAAGTAACTAAACTGGTGGAGTCTGAAGAGATATCTATAAGTTTATTGTAATATAATAACTGTTATTTCAGTGGAAGAGACTTTTTATTGGATTACATCACACCTGTCGATGAAAAAAATCAATTTCACTTTTACATTCAATATTAAATTCTAGTGGTAATGCTTAAACAGAGTTAATATTTATCGGGCGAAATTTTAAAGAACATTATGAAAATGGTGTACTGCTAGAGAGCCATAAAAGATTTCCAAACCTGCATTGTGACTCATGTGGACTAAATTTTTTTTTTTTTTAAGAAAAGAAGGTGATGGTTTTCCTCCCCTCCATTTAAAAGATCTCAGAAGAACCCAACCCCTGAACACTTGCCAGCTTTCTTAATTTGATTTTATTTTTGCATCTGATCATTCTACAAATACAACACGGCTGTGTTGTATATAGCGATGAAAAGTGTTGCAGCCTCAGGTACGTCTGCTGCTAGTGACAGTAAACAAAACTGTACTCACATACACGGGTCTACCGTACTCATTTTTGATTGGGGTCAACAAATTTCTTTTATTGTGAAATAAATACTCAAAAATTCCTAAATATATAATATTAAAAATATGACATTAGTAATATAATGTTAACAGTCATTGCTAAGCTGATTAGGGAACGAGAAAGTGCCTCTGTGTGCGGCATTTGGATAATCTTTGCCTCATTTTATACATTATTACGAGTCCCTTACCCTGAAGCACCGATACAAATATCACAAAGTAAAACATCTTTCTTTACTGTTCGTTTAAATTGATCTAAAATGAAAAGTTGCTTGTATAAAAGATAATAGAATTTGTCCGAATAAAGAGTTGTAGAAGCTAGTTTGTGCAGTGAATTGATGTCACGTACATAAAGCCACATATCATTTTTCTTAAGGAGACCACGTAATACTATGATTGTTAATAGTACTTGATACACTCTAGATATTAACAGCATTGTTTTGTGGAAGGATATTTCTAGTCCTTAACAAAAATTTGGTAATAGCAGCGATGTTTAGAGAAATCCTGCGAATAAGAGGTCTAGTATTCTTATTTAAGAATAAGTCAGATAAAAGGAAAAACAACCATTTTGTTTTTACAAACATTTACTCACACAAGGAAAGTTTTCTCTGCAGACAGGAAGAACATAATAATAACAGCAGTGAACTACAAAGTTATACCGTGACTTTCTAATTGGAAACTGTAATCACATGGCTGTATGCTGATTCTTCTGCAAAGGATTATTCTTGATAAGTAAATTTATGTACAAGCACTTCAAAACAAAATTCATTTCTCAAACCTCTTCTACGTTTCGTAAACCGCGAGGGAATTATAACATGATTATTATTACCCATTAAAATTACAAGATACCAATAGTTCTTATACCCAAAAAAATTTCAGTTAGAAGTATGCTGCTCACAGTGTACTATAAATCCTTAATCATCAGAAACCAAAGTGCTGTAGTTAACTGAGTGAAAATAAATATAGGAAGAAGACGTTTCAGAATGGAGCCTGCACTTTGATTTTAATTTATTTAGCGACTACTTTCGAAAGCATTATCATCTCTGCTCAAAGTAATACTGCGGCTTCCCGATGGCCATTTCTTCCATTTTCCTAAACTTACGAGGTGCGGAGCAACTCCTGTACTAAATACAGTAAATACAGAAATTATAAAACGTATGTTGAAGTGGAAGCTTTCAGCACTAGGTTGAGAAACTACAATATTCGTTCTCCTTAGAAAATATGAAATATTTTATGAAAGAACATAAAGAATCCTTCATACCGAAAGCGTATTTATCTTGCGATTGGAAAATGTTTTCACCTATCCTGCCGTGGAGAGGAGGACAACGGAATATTAGAATATAGATGGTGGGTACTTTCTTTATCATCTGACGACTTTTAATGTTCCTGCTGCAGTCAGGACAGGTACAATCGTACCTGTACTAATCAACTAAAAAAAATTAATGAAAGGGCTGTTTTCAATCGTTGATATCATGAACAAAATGCAGTAAAGGTTAACAGTATGTCTACAGAACGTACATATGGTAAACAAAAGTTAATATTTTTCTTCTTTTCAAAAATCAGAGTGACTTAGTTTATTATAGCAGGTCATTGAAGATCCTTTTTTAAAAAGTTATAGTAGTCTGCTGTACTGAAACAAAGGAGAAACATATTTATTTTTTAAGTAAGAAATAATAGGGATTCAAATTTTGATAAGTAAATTTTATTTCTACCACTATCACTACTTTCAGAAAAACACGTACAAGTAATTTAAAATCTGTTTCAAACATGATTATTTTCGGGCATAGGCTAGCGGATATTATCGCATGAATCAAATGACTTTTGTAATTGGCAGTGAAAGTGACTCCTTAAAGCAATATGGATCGCCAGCAAATTGTGACAGACAACGTAGAGTAGCGCTGTGAGTTGGTGTGTTTTCAAGAAGTTCTAAAATGTCTCACCATTCAAAATCAGTGGCGCAGATGTAGCGGAACACGTGGAAACTAATTAACGTGTCTTTGTTTTGCCTTGTATTGCGCCTCCTCGCCCTGACGAACGTCTACTTTGTATTCCTGCGGTGAAACGTCTCAGCATAAGGGTGGAGAAGGAGAGGTGGAAGCCTTGGCGACGACCCTGAGCCCTCCCTCCCCCCCCCCCCCCCCCTACAGCAATGCTTCTGCGAGAGCAGGTTATGCTAAACAGGTCGCTGAGCGGCATCTGGAGGCGGCCTCCGCAAGGACGTTGCCAAAACAAAAGGAGGGGCACAGGTATTTGCGAACAGAAGATTAAATGCGAAGACGAAGCCCCATTCAGGAGATAAAGGGTGAAGGTCGCTGTCGGAAACAGGTCTGGACGAAGACTACCGCCTCACATTCCTCAGGCAACAGAGGTTCCGCTTTCACTTGAGGCAGGTGCTAACAGTATGATCGCCGAGAATACAGTTACTTGCAGACGTTAGCAACTGCTCCAAGTGTTCGAGGAAATAGTATCCCGGATAGGTTCGAGTACAATATCTCAACTTTAGGTGCTTCTAGTTCATTGCGTTTATAATAATATCATCATCTTGCGAACGTTACAGTTCTTTCTTCCGTCCTTGCTAAGAAAATTAGAGGGGAATTCCCCCTTCTGTAAGACACCTTTGTACTTTTATCTTCACCCAGACATGTTTCAGCACTTTTTGTCCTATCCCCAGGGGGCTTATCTGCTTATTTTCCTTCCGAAAAATTGTTGTTATATATGTTACCGTTTAAAGAAGCTTATGGTAAAAAATATTTATGTTTTTAAAATGAGCGATTAACGTCAAATGTTTTACATTGGTTTGCAATGTGTCACTGAGCTAATTCTGTGTTGTTTATTTACCATAGGTCTAAATGTTTCTTACAACTAGTAACAGACTAAAATAAAAGTTAACAACAGAAGGAAACTATTACAACCAAAAACCAGTACCTCCGGGGAAGAAAGCACTAAAGGGACAAACATTACTGTGTAATGAAACCCCCCATGCCACAATATAAGAACTATATAAGTAACACCCACTCCAAAACTGTGTATGATCAGCCTCTAAAATTAAATTCCCTTCTTCCCAAACTGTACATCATTCACTCTATATGCCTATCCGCAACTCCCTCAATCTCTCTCTCTCTCTCTCTCTCTCTCTCTCTCTGTCTCTCCTGTCTTGGAAACAAGCACACAGACACGTACTAAACACCAGAAATGTCAACAACACTTCAAATCCACACTCTACATCCCAAACAAACATACCATGAAACAAATCAACATCACGCAGCCACGCCAAGACATAATGGCGGTAAAAACTTTGTGCTTGGCGAACAAATCGTGGAAAAGGCATGTTTAACGATAAAAGCGAAAGAAATAAGTGCGGTAGACCGACACAAACAAAATAAAAACACCACAACATCAAAAACTTTTAGTAACATGCTAAATAACACGATATTAAGGTTTCTCAGTGGGAAATCCACAATAAACAGAAAAGTAAAACAACTGTTTGGTGTTTGCAGATGAAAAGCTAGACTGAATAGTAGACTTAAAGTCACTAGCATAATCATCAAATAGCTTCACGGAGATATGTAAACAAATGCATACATCGACTTTATTTACGAATCGTAAATACACAACAGAGAATGCATCAACTCGATGAAATTTGTCTCAGCTATGCACTGAACGCAAACCATTGAAACATATTTGACGATAATCGCACATTTTACAAATGTAAATATTTTGTACCAAAGGTTTATTTTTAAGGGTAACATGCAACAACAATTTGCAGAAGGAAAATAAATTTAGTGAAAATAGCATAAAAAGTGCTGAAACATGTCTGCGTGAAAGCAAAATTACAAAGATGTTTTGCACAAGTCGGAATTCCTCCTCCCAAATAACAATATCAGGGACGCAATAGCACTCAGTGTACTTATTATATTTTCTTTTATTGTGGCATACTTTCTATGGAGCTGAACAAGTCTGATAACACAACAACGCATAAGGCAGGATATCGAGTGAAATCTGTGACTGGACTTAGGATATCTTGGTGGAGACGACGCAGTGTACTGTCCTGGATAGAAAGCCATTTATGGACGTAAGTCGAGATTGGTAGTCTAGTGAGACCATAGGGGTCAAGATGCTGAATCCCAGTAAACACTATAACGTTCTCAGTCTACCTTTACATAGCTTTCACCTCTCAATGATGTTAAGATATATCACGAAAGATTGCTTCGGATGTCGTGTTGCGCTGGATGCCCCGTTTCTCTGGTACTGTTAGTGTGTTTGGTTAGGAGTCTCCAAGTGTCCGAAGTAGCGTCCAATTTCAAGAACTTGCAACAGGCTGCTTGGGGACTCCCAGCCAGTATTAGAATACGAATTTAGTTATCTATCGAAAGACGTGGAAGTAATTTCAGGTACGCCAGAGGAAGTTGTGTTGGGACCCTTGCTGTTCACGTTATATATTTCTGACGTGACTCACAATTTTGCAAATGATTCACTCTTCTGTAATGAGAAACCGCCTGAAAAATTTTGAAGTATACACTGCAGAAAAAAAAGCCGTAATATACAATGACAACAGTATCAACGAGTGACAGTTGGTATCACTCAATTTATACCATATCTGCGTGTAACAAACTTTTAGGCATATGAAATGGAATAATCATAGGCTCACTCACACTTGAAGCATGTGGTGGACTTCGGTTCATTTCTCGGACACTGGCCGCATATTATGTTTACAAAGAAGCCTTCTCCAAAATACTATATTGCAATGCCTGTGTTATTCTGATCACGACGCAAAGTTCCTTTGGACATGCAAGCACAGCGGCGACCACAGCTGTTACGAAACACATCAAATTAATTCGTTTTTCGTTGTAGTTATTCCATTTCACAGCTGATGGCAGTCCTTATCCGCAATTGCGAATTCATTTGATGTGTTCCGTAACGGCTGTAGTGCCACAGTGCCTGTTTCTTTGGACATGCATGCATTTCCACAGGAACTTTGCGTCGTAGTCAGAATGACACAGGCACTGAAATATCGTATTGATCTGCCGATACCGGGTAAGCGACTTTCAAGTACAACCTCTGACCTGTACGGGAATATACATAATCGATGTGCGAGACGGGTCGTAGACGCAGGGTGGACGACATACGGGAGTTTGGCTCTGTCGGTGAGTCGTGTCCGGGTAGCCAAATGGTAAGGCAGCCGCTCGCGAGAAGCGGCAGTTGCCGGCTCGAGTCCCGGTCCGTCATATTTTTTTCATTGTCATTGTTCCATTCTACAGCTGATGGTAGTTTTTCACTATTGCGAATTCATTTGATGTATTCTGCAAAATACCCGTGCGAACCAACTTATAATATTGTTCAAGCACGCTGCACCCGCTCCAGACTATTAGAGGATATTACACGTCTATAACAAAGAGCAGTACGAATGGTCACAGATTTGTTTGGCCCGTGGAAGAGCGTCACGGAGATTCTGAAAAAACTATACTGTAAACGCTCGAAGAATGGCGCCAACTATCCCACTACAGTCTACTTACAAGGTTCCAAGAACCAGCTTTAAGTGATAAATCTAGGAATATACAACAATCTCTTATGCATCGTCTGCGTAGGGACCGCACAGGCAAAAGATGCTAATTACAGTTTGCAGAGAGGCGTTTAAGCAACCATTCTTTCCGCGCCCTATACGTGAATCGAACTCGATGCAGCCCTAATAAAGATGTGGTGGTGGTTAGTGTTTAACGTCCCGTCGACAACGAGGTCATTAGAGACGGAGCGCAAGCACGGGTAAGGGAAGGATTGGGAAGGAAATCGGCCGTGCCCTTTCAAAGGAACCATCCCGGCATTTGCCTGAAACGATTTAGGGAAATCACGGAAAACCTAAATCAGGATGGCCGGAGACGGGATTGAACCGTCGTCCTCCTAATAAATAATACAGTGGGAAGTACCCTCTACTATGCCCTTGACAGAGCTTTGCAGAGAATAAATATAGATGTCTTTGGATGTAGATAAACACTCTATTTCAGTTAGTTGACATTTATTCCCGTCTTCTTACAGAAAACTCCAGTTTCTCTCCAGTAGGAAGAAGGCAGGGTATAGTAGGTATTACATTAACGGCATCTTTTCTTAAACGCTCTCAGATTTCTCCCAATGTATACTCTCCTGAGGATTCGACAGGCCCCAATAGTTTGACAGTGAAAGTCCCACAAGCGTTTTTAAGCAAATTACTATATTCTAGCATATTATCACCACTTAGTTTAAATTCAAGTCCCCGTGGCATTTTTCCTGTCTGTACGTGAAGGCTAGTCTCTGGAACTACTACAAGGATTTTTATACTGTTTTCACTAACAGACAGGCCGATTCACTAAGAAGGTTTGTGTAGGTAATTTACAAGTCGTCCGCCTACGATAGTGCTACCCCTGCGAATGTAGAATGTCTAATGTTTCATATTCCCATCCATTTCACGGAATTGTATCATACAACCAACTTCAAAACTTTTTCAACGGGAAGTATGTACATTAACTTCATTCGAAATCTCTTGAACAAAGAAATGTAGTGATACTGATCTTGTAGTGAGACGTTTAGTTAAGACAGAGACGTCAAATACGCTAAATAATGACAATACCAGAAACATACTACTTTATCTTAGCTTCCAAGTAGAAATAGTGATACGGCTCTTGTTTTCAAACTCCTGGGCCGTTTATGAAATATCCGGAATAATCAGACTATCATACCTCCTCATTCATATCCGAAATTTCTTAAATGGCTGCGGACGACGTTCGTTAGGAGAGTTCGGTGTGTCCTACGTGCCTAAAAATTTTCTGTCTATACGGAGATATGAACACTGGAATATGGAAAAGAAAATTAAATATGACTGGTGCTGTAAGACAAGATAATGTCGACTTTTATTTCCTCCATCGCTACTACTACAATTAATTGATATCTGATACCGTCACAGGCAGAAAGGCCATAGTTTAGCAAAAGTTGCACCTTTAGCTGTGCTGGACCATTTCCTTTCATTGTACACTATTCACTTGCGAGATTAATTATCTCTAGCATCTTCGTTACAATAGCTAGTATTTATCCCGTTCTCTCGTGGTCATGATACTTCTTACGCACGAAATCTTGTCAGATTCATTTGTTTAGTGACTACACTCATTTACGTCACCTGCCGTCGCAGTAACACGGACGTTTTGGGTTACGTCTCAGATCTGTTTATGAGACTTGCTTGAGCCACGCATATCAAGCAGCTTCGAAAGCACTACCGCTGAACTTTGATGCAGACTTCTACTGCTATTGCGTTATTCGGTTGTAAATTTTCTTGTACCATTCCAGCTTTTAAATCAATAGCTGTGTTTCATCCGTACCCTTCGCACTAGGATCTACCAAAATACAGCTCTGCGCCATGTGAATTAGTTGTAGAATTTGTAATGTTTTACTCATTTGTGGTTACATTACAACTGTCTGTTATTATGTTTTCCTTATCTCCTTCTTTCTGGGGTGTAGCTATTAATTTATTCCTGCCTGGAACTAAAACATTAAAATAGATTGTGTGTTCTGGATTATGTGACTCTGTAGATTTCGTTTCATAAACTTTCTACTGATTAGATGAACTCGGAACAAACCCTCAGTGTACAAAGTTAATTTATTGTCTATAGACTGGTTTTAGTATTTAAGGGAATGACGAATTTCTGTTCTCGGCAGCTTCTTGTGCTTCTGGCAACGAAGGTTCTCAGTGTAGGTTTGATAATTTACGTACAGCAGAATTTCCTGTTTCTACGAGTAAATATATTATTTATTCACTCCCATTGTAAGTGTAGAACTGGTTTTGGAAGATATACTAGCATCTAACAGTATATTAAGAATATACTTATTAAATACTCTTCTTTAACGTATGTGAATAACCACAATTCCCACTTAATTCGTTTCATTATAATACCCTGTTTTAACATACTATGTACTAACGAAGTTTTACATTAGCTCTCCCTACCAGACAAAGTGAAATGGCGCAATAATTTAGACAATGAAGCCGTATGCGGGTGAAATCCGTGGCCGATATTACATATTTAGGACGAAATTGGTTAATCTGAACTGTTTAAGACAAATACCGTGTTACTTCGTATGAATAAGACTCGGCATGATTCCTTCTTCATCCTTCCCGTATCCGAGATTGACCACCATGTCCAGTGACTTCGTCGCTACTGGTACGTTACACTATAACATTCGTCCTTCGTATCCACAACCAGCGACACTGACAGAGTAAAAGGAACATCTTTTCCTCTAATAGGCAGGCTCTTAACCAAGCTCGCATTAAGCTGATTCTGATACGTTGCTGTTAGACCAGCCTCCGACTCAGCCCTTTCTGTGTGGTATTCCTTCATTTATGTCTTCCTCCCTACTTATGCTATTATCAATGGTGACATTCTTGGGAGAAAATTCATACCAGCCTCAGGTCGGCGTTGTTTCAAGATGAATAGAATTTGGTGTACCGGGTGAAGCTAAGACGTTAGGGTACTGCATTGTTTTTGTTTGTTGGCATAAAGGTGACACTTTTCTCTGAGAAACAATCCATAGTGAATTATAGCTGCATTTCTTCACCCTTTCGCACTGAATGCAGCTACCGCGTTACTTGCAGTAAAGTTCCTTACCATTAACTTACAGTCTTAAGTTACAATTCCTTACACCGGCGAAGACCATCGTAGATTTAAGTGTTCACAATATTTCATCGCAGCTAGATGAACTGACCTTGGAGAATCGCTGACTTTAAAGTTACCTTCCTTGGGGGAAAAAAAAATAAAATTAAAAAAAAATCATGTTCACGCTATCTCTAACAGGAATTTATTTCGACCTCTCCTTCGCTACTTTTACTTATCTATTAAATAGCAAACCAGGAATTTATTCAAGGTATTTGTTTTCCCTTTGATATATTTTAGTTCGCAAATAGGATCAACGTCTCCCAAATCGCTGAATTCATTATAAATTATTGTCACGTGCAAATCTCGAATGAGATATACGAAATGGTAAAGAAGCATCTAGCAACTCACTGTTGTGCTAACGGCAACGTAACTACTTTCGTATCGACCGAAGAGTAGTTTAATCGATACGGAGAAATTGACGGACTAGTGTATATTTCAGGAAATAATAGGATTAACGCAAGCGCGGATTATGACTTTCACCTACGACTGTAACAGATGTTCTCCTACTCAAAATTATTGGAATTTTTCTAATACCAGTAACTTGAAGATTTACCTTTACAATATTTCTTATAAGCTCAAGAGCTTGAATGTGTCTTACTTTGTTGTTAGGGACATTTATTTGTCTTTTTTCTCTACGTGGTGCGTTTTTATTTCATATTCCTTGTCCACTGACGTTTATCAATTCATGATTTCATTGCTATATGACCATCTACACTGAATGTCGCAATCAAGAGATTAGCCCTGACATGCCAGTTTCTACTTTAACCTACACAATTTCTGTGATATCCATAGGGAATTTCCTAGGCAACCTATTGTCTTAGGTACAAGTGCAAATAAAATGAATACATTTCGTACACAAAATAGTAAGTGATCAAAAGACATGCGTGTTAATGATATCATATTATCTACCTTGTGGTTGCCAGTAGACTGGTTATCCGTAGACTGGTTTGATGTGGCTCCCCACACTAGTCAATCCTGTGCAAGCCTCTTTATGCCTGAACAACTACTGCGACCTACATCCATTTGAACGTGCTTACCGTACTCATTCTTTGGTCTCCGTCTACAATATTTACCTCCACTACTCCCCTCCATTTCCATATTTAGTTTCATTGAAGCCTCAAAATGTTCCCTAAGAACTGAGCTCTTCTTTTAGTGAAGTTGTGCCATTAATTCGTTTTCATCTCTGTTTGAATCAGAGCCTCCTCATTACTCACTCGTTCTACCCAGCTAATCTTCAGCAACCTTCTATATCACGACATTTCAAAAACTTCTAGTCTCTTCATGTGTGAAGTGCTTATAGTCCATGTTTTACTTCTGTACAAAGCCACACTTACAGACGCGTATCTCCAGGAATAATTTCTTAACAATTAAATTTATATTAGGTATTAACAAATTTCTCTTAGAAATTCTTACCTTCTTGTAGCCAGTCTGCATTTCATATTCTCTCTCCTTTGGCCATCATCAGTAATTTTGCTGTCCAAATAACAAAACTCATCTATTACTCTCAGTGTTTCATATTGTTGTTCTATCCGCTCATTACCATTCATATAGACATCTGCAATCATGATGAAGCCTTCAGCAGAAATGCGATTTGCTGTTACTGAAAAGATAATTTTGAAGATAAGCGACTGATCTCGTCTTTGTGCATTACACAGACATATAACTTGCAAGGTGGAATGAAATGTTCGAAATAACGGGAAGAATTGATACAGTTACAGACCATCTAAAAAGAGCAAGTTGGAGTGTTCAAAATCTTGAGTCCATAAACTTGTGTAAGGATGGTTGTGTTATTCCAACCCATGAAAGAAATGTGTGTGGGGTCGCCTAAGTGGTTCAGACAGTTTATAGGTCAAGTCGTTTTCCTACCCTGCGAAATCCCCCCCCCCCCCCCCCTGTGGTAGGTAGAGAAAATTTTTTTTGAGTGGACTACGATGCACTTTCCATAGCTCTCTGCTTGTGGAACAATTTTAATAAGGGAAAGCCAGATAAAGTCAATTAGTGACAACTATTACACCAGCTTTAGGCCCTAAGGTTATGTGACTGCATTCTCCGAGTCTGCTAGGCCAACTACTAGGCTGGGCCGCTAACAATTTCCTTAAAACATTCGAAACGATTATTTATACACATCCTCAGCACACAGTGGAAGACACCTCTGGGTAATATCTAAGAAGTACGGACGGCAGGTAATCACACAAAATCTAGCATGTCAGATTAGTCGGAAACAACTCAGGTTATTTCGATATTAGCAATTCTAGTACAGTTTGTTTCTTTTAGCCAGACATTCTCCAGTATATTTTTTTCTATGCTTTAACGAGTGCAGTACATGATATTTACACTTTTGTCTGACATCTCACTACTTTCGTCTATGAAAATCATCTCGGCTACTTAGCCTGTAGAATACCAAAACACATCTTCACTGAGGTGACAAAAGTTACGGGACATTTATATAATTTTGCGTACAGGAGGTACAAAAGGCAGTGGACTGGTAGAGGTGTCATTTGTACTCGGGTGATTCACTTAAAAGGGTTTCCGACGTCAGTATGGTCGCACGACAGAAATTAACAGACATTGAACGCTGAATGGTAGTTGGAGCTAGATACTTGGGACATGACATTTCGGAAATCGGTAGGGAATTTAGTATTCCGAGACCCACAGTGTCAGTCGTGTGCGACAATAACACATTTCAGGTATTACCTGTCACCAAGGACTACGCAGTGGCCGACGGCCTTCGCTTGAAGACCGAGAGCAACGGCGTCTGCCAGTGCTAACAGACAAGCAACACTGAGTGAAATGACCGCAGAAATCAATTTTGGACGTATAAGGAACGTATCCGTTAGGACAGTGCGGCGAAATGTGGCGTTAATAGACTATGGAAGCAGAGGGCCGGCGTGAGTGACTTCACTGATGGCACGATATCACCTGCTACGCCTCTCCTGGCCTCGTCAGCATATCGTTTGGACCCTAGATGACTGGAAAACCTTGAGTCTCGATTGCAGCTGGTAAGATCTGCTGGTAGAATTCGAGTGTGGGGCAGCTCCCACGAAGCCTGGACCCAAGTTATAAACAAGCTGGTAGTGGCTCCATAATGGTTTGGGCTGTGTTTACATGTCGTGGACTGGGCCCACTAGTCCAACTGAACCGATCATTGACTGGAAATGATTATGTTCGATTACCTGGAGATTATTTGCAACCGAAAAACGATGGAATTTGTATGGGTGACAGTGTGCCATGTCACCGGCCCCACAATTGTTCGCGTTTAGTATGTGGAACATCCTAGACAGTTCGAGCGAATGGTTTGGCCATTCAGATCTCCCGTCATGAATCCCATCTACCATTTATGAAACATAATCGAGAGATCAGTTCGTGTATAAAAACCTGCCCCGGCATCATTTTCACAATTATGGACGCCTATAGAGGCAGCATAGCCCATTATTTGTGCAGAGGACTTCCAACGTCTTGTTGAGTCGATGCCACGTCGAGTTGCTGCAGAAGGAGGCCACACACGACATCAGGAGGTTTTCCATGACCGTCGTCACCTCACTGAGTGCTCTCTAAGGATCTGCTATAGAATCCCAAATTTTCAGAACACTTTACAAAATCTGTAGTAATTCTGTCTTTAATTAAATATTTTCTGTTGGTAGTGCTACAGAGTATCATGTACTTAAAGAATGCCTCACGGTATGTCTACATTTTGTAGTGTTAAGTCTACTCCCAGAGAGCTAATTTCGCTCAAGAGACCGCTTTCACGCCACTAATCAGCAGCACATCAAATTTGACGAAGGTACCTAGGCGTAAAATAGGCTACCTAATTGTCTTAGTTGGAGCATTTTTCACATATGCATGCAATGTATGTGACGGATGCTGCAATTAAAAACAATTGCGTATCTGACTCCAAAAAGTATTTCTTAAACTTGATGTGCATTATTCCTTGATTTGAAGATGTTCACTTGTTCGAAACATGTTGCTTGTGAATAAATATACATCACGACCACTTTTTGCGGTTCTATGTTGCCTCTCTCTAAATTATCATTGCGGTTACAAAACTGATAATTTTTTTCCTCAATAACGACATTAATTACGAAATTATTTCGCTAATAGTATTTCTGTGTGTGGTTCCGGCTCCTGGGAAGATCTTTGTACAGTCTTATTTACATCCTAAGACTGAAAATACGTTCTACTGATGTCATTTAGGTTGGGCCAGATGCACCTTGAAGACTATTCTGCAAACGCTGGAAACGTATTCGAAGTAAAAAATTGTGTGCTGTTATATTCAGCTTAGGAAAGGGAGGTGCAAAGAGGAATAGCGACTGGCGAATTTCCAAAATTATGAAAAACACAGCGGAAGTAATATAATTATATTACTGATTACGTAACTCCATGCAGGATGGTAGAAGTAAGTTCCTTTTCTTTTTTTTTTAATTAAGAAGAAGGCAGATTGCGACTAGTCTAGTGCATAACGTACTGGTATAACAACGAGGAAGAGTATTCTGTGCGTGCCGAACGTACATGTTAGGAAAAGAATAAGCAAAGGAACTAGTGTAAAATGAAATACTGACTTAAAGGACGACTAATATGTCAAGTGGACGAACAGTCCACACAGCACCAGTCGACAGAGCATCAAGTCTGCTTGGTCCTGTTTTAGCTGTGATTGTTCTTTCGCATTTGCATTTCACAATTATCAACAGCAGACTTGGGCAACTTTAGAGGGGTTGAAATTACGCTGCTGGATTTGTTGCTAGGTGACTTCCAATGACTCATTGGAAGTCACCTAACAAGAAAACCGTGTTCGAAGTTCACAAAGCAGAACAGTAATAGATCTACAGTCTCACGGCCACGAGTAACAACAAAAGCAGCAATATACAGGGTATTTGGAATTTCCCGTTACAAAACTTCTAGGACCTGAACAGCGGAATGAGTACATAATATCTTGAACAGGAACTCATGACAGGAAACTTCATCCAACGATGCTACAGAGCGTCAATGCTGTAGGCGACGGCACTTGTAAATGTATGTATATAGAGAGTGATTTCGTGATGATGTTACAAACTCCCAAGGATGATTGAGACGGATAAATGTATCAGTTTGAGCTAAGGGTCCCTGGTTCGGAAACGAACAAGTTGGAAGTTACAAGCGAAAACTATTCTGACAGTGGGATACGTGTAATGGTACTGCTGTTCCTAAGAAAGTAGGGTTATGCAACTTTCAGAAATGTCTCGTAGACATGGCCTCTAAAATGCATACCTTAACAGCTATGAGCACTTTTTTAGTAGAGGAGAAGTGTTTCTCATTAACGAAGACGAAAAAGTGCTCATAATTCGTCAGGTAGGCATTTTAGAGGCCATGGTTACTAGAGATTTTTTTCTTGTTTTGGTCCATGCTACCACTTCTGAAAGCTGCATACCCTACATTCTTAGCAACAACCGTACCAGTACATGTATTCCACTGTCAGAGGTTTCAGATCGGTTTTCGATTATAACTTTAGTCTTGTTCTTTTGGGGAGCAAGGACCTTTACTCAAATTGATACAGTTTTCCTCCTACATTATCCTTCAAAGTTTGTATCATCAGCACGAAATCACCCCTTATATTAATACACGTACACGTGCCTATGACTTTGATGCTCTGTAGGGACATGATCTCCTTTTCAAAATATTATGTACTCAATCCTCTATACAATCCTAGAAGTTTGTAACAGGAATTTCCGAACATCCTACACACAGCACCACTTTTTGGTGTCTGGCCTTGATACCACTTTCAAATTTCGTCTCATATAGTGGACGGAACTTCATTGGATCGCAGTAGCAACAACAGCAGCAGCTATTGTCTTAGAGCAGAACGGCCTGCGCCAATTGGCAGTAGAGGCGGCGAGAGTCACGCAGCGCGTCTGCTCTGGAAGTTGTGTCGCGGGCAGCGGCGCCGGAAGGCGCATTCCTCGCCAAACAATGCGGCGCCGCGACGCGGGGGCAAGCGGCAACGGTGCAGCAAGTGGCAGGGCGCAAGAACTGCAACTTGGCACGCGGCTACTCGCATCTCAGAGGTGAACAAAAACGAAGACAAGCCCTCTCGGAACAGTTCGGTACCGATGAAGGCCTTATCTCTGTAGAAAAACTCCTTATTCAAATTGTTTACTATATAAAGAAAACATTCTACTACAATCTACCCATACCACACCATTCCAAATGAAAGCTCCATCCCACCCATTCATTGCCCAAGCGCAAACCACCCGTCTCCAACCACCCATATCCCTCTTATCAGTTTCTTTCCACGTAGAATGGTCGCGACAAGAGATCTCCGCTGTCGAGGAAAGTGGCCCACATGCATGCGCAGCACGATTAGTGAAATCCTGGCTGCAAACATCAGCCATATCATTGTTACCCGTAGTAGAGTGGTATGGGTGCCAATGTTGGTAGTTCAGACAGTAGTATCTGATTTGTTTACAAGCTGACGACTTCAAAATCTCTACCCACAAGTGGTATAAACCACCATCATATCATGCTCGTAATAAACAGAATGTACATCACATCACCACTGTATTGCCGCAAACTTGAACAGTTGCTTCACCTTCCTGAACGTTTTTGTATTAGAGTTGTAAGTATTATAGTGCAATGGCTGAAGAGCGTTAATTTGGCTGATGCCATCCCACCCCCAATGGGTGGGAAAGTAAACATTTGTTAAATAAAAACATTAGTAAATTAAAGTACAAAAATCTACTACGAAAAACATAAATCAATCACTTGAAAATTGAGTATGTTGCTGCTGCTGTATAGCTGTTCTAAACCATCATACCAAAAAATTGCACTGTACTTCAATGGTGTCATTGTAGACAGCTACATATTTTGTGCTAACAAGGCAAGCAATTTCATCGATCAGTATTGATGTGTCTTTTACTGCAAGTTGTTCGAGATCCCGTAAATCTATTCTAAACTATCGTATCAAAAAACTGCACTGCATTTCAATTGCACCATTCTAGACAGCAACTTATTTGGTACTAGTATACCGAATTGGGATACATACGAGGGCTATTCGGAAAGTATGAAACGATAGGTCGCGAAATGGAAACCACAGTGAAAAACAATACTGTTTTATTTCCAACGGTTAGCTACACCTTCCAGCTATTTCAGCTACTTCTCTACACAGTCGCCGCTCAGACTTAGACATCTGTCGTAGCGTTGTACTAACTTTTCAATTCCCTCGTTATAGAAGACAGCCGCCAGTGCTTTTCGACAATTTTCTGCTCTGCACTGGAGCTCGTTGTCTGTGTCAAAATATTGTCTTCATAGCCAGCGGCTCATCTAAGCAGAGATGAACTTCAGGGGTGTGTTGTGGGCTATCAAGCACTTCCCACAGTAAAAGCCCCAGGAGCATCTTCACAGTCCCTGCAGAATGCGGCCGAGAATTGTCGTGTATAACGAACGGCATGACAGTTATGTTGTATGGATTGCATAGTTTCAGGCGAAATCTTTCGAGAGGGGCTCATACTTGGCGAGTGACGCTTATTTCTAGCCATCTTTACGTTATCACTGTGAGTTCAGAACTGAAAAGAGCGACATGATGTGATCGACGGGAGTACTAGACACAGTGCCCAACGCATCTGTGCAAAGCTTCATCAGATTTTCACTGCATTTTCCATTTCGCGACCGATCGTTCCTTACTTTCCGAATGACCCTCGTAGTTTGGTTGATCGGTATCGAGGCATCTTTTACAGGACGTTGCTAGAGTTTCACTGGTGGACTGAAAGTAGGTTAAAATGTGACATACGTAGCCATTAGGTGAAATTTTCGTGCGTTTATTGTACATACATGGTGACAAAAATGTCTAACCAGTGGTTAGTTATCTGGCAGGTTAAGTGATGGGCGAGGCCAGATGTTCGACAATGAACAACATTTTATGTTGAGCACTCAGTAGCACCGTACTGTGACCTCATCCCACATCCGGTACGGCGTTGTTGCAGTTGCCAGAACAGTGATTTCATCTAGCACCTGCTGCTAGAGAAAAGGCTTCATGAAGGCGGTGTGCAATGGGCGTGGCCAGTTGCTTGGGGACATCCCATCAATAATCAGAGAGAGAGAGAGTTTCTGGTGTTCACAACAGCAAATGCAATTGATGGGTGATCAATGGAGCAATATTATCGTTAGAGGGGAGTCACGTACTATTTTGCAATACAAAACTAAATGCCTTTCCATTCGGTTTTGAGCGGGAATCTTTTATCATTCACGGAACGTCCTAGGGAAGAACACCATAAGACGAATTATTGTATTTGTATGTGAATGATACAGTTTTAGGTGGATACACAGTTTTCGAATCTCTTAGCGCTTAGCTGGAAAACTAACTAACTATCTCTTGCGAGACATTCACGGTAAATCACTTTTTATTACTCGAATGTTTCATTGTAGGTTGGCGGCAAGGAAGAGAAAAGAGAGACAATGAGGAACGTAGGAGGAGAATCCGAAAACATATCAAGTACTAAATGAGGATGCAACGCAGGTGTGAAGTGAATGAAAAATTAGCAACTACTTCTTTAATGCTATAAGGTGAGAAAATCCTTCTGTACACTGAGGTGTTGTGTACACTGAAGTGTTGTGTACATTAGTTATTATCTTTTGGTGAACGAACAATCAATGATAATCACAAGGAATTCTGATAGCCATTTATTTATTTCACATACAGAGCAAACCATTAGTACACCTGGAGTGACTGAACGTGAAGATTATTTAAAGTTTATCGCATGGTTACTGAAAAATTGACGTCGTAAGATAAAGATGTTTCTAGCTCAAAAGTAATTTACCTTGACCAATACTTAGTCGAGGTAATTATTCGGTTACTTGCGAATTAAAATAATTCTTCACTCCAAATATAGATTAGCTGTGGAAGAAAGCTTCAGTGAATACTGGTTTCTAAAAGAAAACCAGCGAAAATGATATCAGTAAGGACTGAGAGTTTACTTAGAAAATGTCCCAACAAGTAAGTCTCAAAGACGAACGGAAGATTATTAAAATATGCCTCTAGAAAGAAGCAGTTGAAACCATACGAGGAAAGAGTAGACCTAGGAAAGAAATTGAGAATATGAACTTCTCGTTGAAGTAATATTAAAGATATGAGTAACTTTACTGTAGTCTCTCCGAAGCCAAAGTTAAGAGGAAAATCGTCATAAAAAAGGGAGCCCTTTTACGCTGAAGTCACGAAAATATTCATGCATTTTTTTTATTAGCAGCACAAAATATTAAATACATTAGAGGCAAGTAATGGAGCTGCTTAAGCGTATTTAGAAATGTACAACTTACTCAAATCTGACATCCCAGTAACAGTGTCTGTGACGCTGTAAAAACTGTGGTACTACCCACAAGAGGACACAAATGACTAAGCGAGTACCAGCTGAGTACTTATATAGATTCCTAAGTATGAAAGAACTGTTACAAGTACTACAGAAAGCGTGTGCGGAGTAGAAAAACCGCAGATGGTGATGTAAATAACCTTGTTACTAAAAAGATATGGAAAAGTTTTTCTGAATCAAGGACTCTTACTAGAATTTTTACAAATCTGTATAGACCCTAATGCTGGTCGAATGAGAAACCACTGAATTAACGTCTCTGATCAGGAATGGAATTCAAAATACAAGATCAGATAGGCTTGTTGAATGCAGTATGTGAGGTTCATGGTACGTTTTGAACAGACGCTTTGTGTAGTAGTTGTTAGTTATCTAAAAATTGATCGGTTTAGGAAAAGAAGATTCTGTGCCGATGTTTTAGTAAATTATTGCTAAACCGAGAACAGTTTACTTAGAAACATCTATTGCATTTATTAATTCTCAAAGCCATCGCATCTGGTTAAAAGAATTACTGTATAATGAATGAGGCAGCCATTGATAGATTCTGTAAGAGACCTTTATAGAAACGAAGTAAATAAAATTATTTGACTTTCGGTAGCCGCATACACTAAAAATTAAGCAAGATGTGAATCAGTACCAGCTTTCTCTGGCATACACGTTTCTACTGACAACATTTTCAAAGAATGGTTTTCTAAGACAGTTTTCACTTAAATAAGATCACACGTATGAGCAGTAAAATGTATCAACACTTTTCTATTTGTTGATGTTCAAATTATGCTATCAGAAATAAAAATTTGCTCTTCTTGACACTCCAGTAACTCAAGCCGCTGTGAATGAGAAACAAGATGCAGTTATGAAAACAAAAGACAAATTTCGTGGGTTTCAAAGCAATAAATACAATCAGAACCACGATTTTCATTGATTACCCATAGACAGAATACGCATCACACGTCAAATGGGTCAAATGGCTCTGAGCACTATGGGACTTAACATCTATGGTCATCAGTCCCCTAGAACCTAGAACTACTTAAACCTAACTAACCTAAGGACATCACACAACACCCAGCCATCACGAGGCAGAGAAAATCCCTGACCCCGCCGGGAATCGAACCCGGGCGTGGGAAGCGAGAACGCTACCGCACGACCACGAGATGCGGGCATCACACGTCAACTGTTTAGGATGTGACATAAGATACAAAGGAAACTACCACAAAAAAAATTAAATGCATAGATTTCAATACATATTTGGTCCTATGCTCCAAACACTAAAGAACAATACTGAGGACTGTTCATTGATTAAACCTTAAAAGACAACATAATGGAAACAGCATCGATGTCAAAACTTGGCACTCTTTCGAAGGGGGAAATCAAAGATGCAGGTAGCACCAGTGAAGTTCCGGTGAAAAGTGTTAGTTTACACTTTGCTGGACACAGAGACGAATGACTGTAGACGAAAGCTGGAAACGTATTCTTCGTATGATTAATATCAACTGTATGGACAGAAATGGAAATATCACACGTAAGGCAATACCATGCAGCCGACAAGAGGAATGTTGGAAAATGTAAGCGTGAATCCGATGCAGAGAACAGCTCAACCTTTAATGTGCAGAAGAAGAATACAGAAACAGTGTTTGAATTACATACTTACGCCAAGTTGGCATCGATTTAGACATTCTGTCCTTCCTTAAGGTGATAGTCAACGAATAGACGTTTAAAGGTCTCCGTGAACTAAGAGGTTGCATTATTGGTTGCTGACGTCTCGAGCAGTCCATCGATTACTGATGATTATAGATTTTTGTTAGTCGGGAATATCTGCAACGGGGTATATAAAACCTCGTGATACCAACTGAACAACTAAACTAACCGATATACAAACTACTGAAGTGGTGTGAAGTGTAAAGTTTTGCCTGAGGCTGCAAGCCATACGAAGTTGATAGCAGAGGAGTGAAGAAACATTACATTGGGACATTTCTTCTTGTGTCGAGTCATCCTAAGGGATCAGTATAAGACCACATTCTCAATAACGTGTTTTAGGTGGACGTAAGAAATCCTTGGTTCTTTCTTCGTAAGATGTCTTTAGATTTTTCGGTTATTTACCAAAGGTTTCTTCCCAACTTAAGACTAAATTGCAAATGCTACGTCAGTATCTACAGTTTCGATCATCGTCATTTCCTGAAACATAGTGGAGAGGTTTTGGATATAACGCAGGATAATAGTACTCAGCATGACTGTGAAAGGTGGCTACACTGAGCCACAGCGCCAGAGATCGCGCTAGAGAGCATTGGTCCGCCGCCTCCACTGGCAGTGATTATTGAGATGTCGTAGTGGGCAGTGCTTGGGGAGAGCTCGTGGTAGTCAGTGCTTGTTAAGAACTCGTAGCAGAGAGTGTTCGTTGTGATGTGCTAGTAGGGAGTGCTTGCTGAGATGTGATACTGAAAAGTTCTTGTTGAGATGTGGTAATAGCGAGTCGGTGTGGAGATATATTGTAATGATTAGAGTGATTTTGGTCAATATATGAAGGTAACGAAACTTGATTTATTTTTCATTATTTCCATGTCGTAAATAATGCTTCATTACAGGTTCAGTCAACAAAGCATCTGGCTTGTGTTCTGGGATTAGAGTGTAATTCTGGTTCTCTTGAGTAATTATGGTATTTTTATTTTCTTTAATTAATTCAGTATAGATGATATTTAAAATTTCTTGTGTTGTTGAAGAAGAACCGTGCCAGATGCGTACGTTGAGTCATACTTCCACACACAGAACAGTTACACTTGTGCTTTGGTTTCGTAGGTTTTATAGTTGCTGGGGACTTAATTAATTAATTGTGTTAATGAAAATTCCCATTTCATTCTTTGTTGTTGTTCTATGCAGTCAGATTGCGTAATAATACTAGTCAGGGCCAACCGTTACGAGACTTCGTAATCGGACAGACAGCTACTAAACCAAAAATTAAAAAAAAATTATTTTCATTCATATAATTAAGCCCCCATGCAACTGATAACAGTCCTAATGATATTCGTCACATTTCATTCACTTTCTAATGAACTTATGATAAGAATTTCTTTCTGTAGCGAGCTTCAAACGACCTACCTTCAGGTCGAGAGTTGTCTCACTACGATAATTTCGTATTAAAAATAAGCGATGAGACAGAATATTCACATACTAATTAAATAAATGTTCTCATAGTTTTTTTCTGAAAAGTAGCTTATTCGTTTTATTTGTGGAATGACGACGAGTGTTTGTCATACTGGGAATTGTTTTAAAGTTAGATGACTGCGAATATACATCTTCACTGTTTGAGGAGTCAGTATCAACCACACACCTTTATACTGTGTTCGTATGGTATTCACATATGGAGTATCGAGCGCAATCCGTCAACTAAATGGAGGAGCTTGGACCTGCAAATTCAGCGCGACGTGATTCGCGGAACTGTCTACTTTTTCGACATGGTTCGCACCTGTCTGATCGTACTGACTCTATGGACGAAATCGAAAACAATTGTTGTAATCCTAGAAACCTCTGGACGGTCCCGAAAGCTTCTTTTTCTGTTTTAATGTCACTGTCATTGATGTGAAAATAATTATGAATTCAATAAAGAGGTGCACGGATACGACATCCAGCTATCATTAATGTCTTACCTCTCGACATTAAACAACCCACACTGCGTAAGATAATGTTGCTCGTCACCATCATTTGTGTTAAAGTATTCTATTATTAAATACAAAAAGAATACCATGTAGTGGTTAGTATAACACGAAAGTCTGCTGACTCACAAAAAGTATTTCGGGGCTCTCGGTTCTGTATTGTAAAAGGATGTTTCGAATCGTCTGTGACTAAAATATAAAAGTCAAAGTCAAGGAGAAGCATAAAAGGCCGTCGTAAGGCGCATAATATTGTAGGGAGCAAAGAGATGGGCGACAAGTAAGAACCAGAATATTAGAGGTTAGACACAGCCGATATTAAGATGAGGTGGTTGTGTGAGTCACCATAATGGCCCGGATTACAACTGTGAATATCCAAAGAACCATAACAGTTATGGAAGTGTTCAAGGAAGTCCAGGAGACAAGGCTCCACATGTATGGATATATCATGACAAGAGACCGAAGTCTCTGGTGATAGTAGTGTAAGGCTCCAGAAAGTGGAAGACGCGAAAATGGAGTTTTCGAACTGCAATCGAGAGGACCAGAGATAAAAACAACTGATCGGGATGACACACAGGACCGGGGAAAGTGGAAGAAACGTGATAGAAACGTTGACTCTGCGGAAAGCAGAAAAAGACGCAGAAGATGATGATAAAGAAGAAGAAGAAGACGAAGAAAACTTGTAATGTACTGGTAAAACTGTTTTATGGTAGACTCACCCTCTGTTACTGTACATACGTTAGTGTGAAATCTTTTGTCGTCCCCCCCCCCCCCCCCCCCGCTTGTAATGGTAGACAGTGCAGTCAGTAATACTTTCAAACATGATTGTCATCTTCTGTGATGCTTTTCAGGTATGACTTAAATGGTCTTTTGTCACGATTTTGTTGAAATTTCAGCTCAGGTCAAATATTTGTAACCAGTGACTTTATGTCTGATCCTTCCACGCTTCAGCTAATTGGACCTCCATCATCAGGGAAATGTGAAAAGCAACATGTTAGCTGTTATTGGGCAACATGTGGGACTGTCTTCTGGTGCTTAATATTACATTGTTCACTTTTTGGGAAACTTTTCTGACTTAAAACAATATGTACTTTTTTGTTATCTACATGTCACGCAACTGTCGACATGTCTTTTGTTATGACTTCCAGTTTTGGTTAATGGAAGTCATCACTGAATGTGTACACAGCAAAAAAGTATGAAGCAATAAGAGTTGCATAGATGAAGTGGTGTAACATAATACTCGTACATAACATAACTCGTACATGCAAAACATACAATACATTATTCGTGTATCATGTCTTGTCGTATCTTTGTGACAACATTATTGATATAGCCCCATCAGAAACGCTGAACATCAAACGAATAATCAGATATTCAGGGTGTGATGAGTAGGGTTTACAATTGGCCGAGAGCTAATTTCATACAGATCAGAAATTATACCATGTCTTACATAGTTGTTTTTTACTGTGTGTAGTTCTGATTGGTTCATATTTTTTATTGTACAGAGACACTGTGATGACAGTTATCGTAAGACACCGGCAGTGATACTGATAGATATACGTACAGCTGCGTGTAATGCATTTCTTGAAATACTTAACAGCTGAAGGCAATCTCCTTCAAAAATATTAGTGCCTGCTTACACTCAGTTCGTTGTCAAATTAAAGAGACATTGTCATTGTAGTTTTTCTTATCGTACTACCTCCTTAATCCAGTAATGGGCAATGAAATTCTTGTTCTTGCCGGAAGTCAGGTTTCTGTCCGTGGCCGTTCAGTCACCACCTACGGCCTGAGACTTTTTTGGCCCTGTAGCTGTTAAATTAAGATCAGATTCAACTAATTTTGACGTTTAGCGAATCACTGGGTATGGATTTTTTACTTCGTTTGACCAGTAAAGAAAGAATACTGCAAAGCTTTTGTAAACATTATCAACAGTGTACAGAATACTGTTACCACTGATATATTCAGGTAACTATGGCTAGAACCTGGATACTACTTTGACCAGTATGTAGCTCTCTAATTTGACTTAACAAGAATAAAATATCCTTTCGGAGATCCCCAAAGGCCTTCGAGCAAAAACTGTGATGGCTCCTTCAGCAACAGAATTCCTTCTACGGTACTAAACAAACTGACCAATTTCCTCCTTCAAGACAACATACACCAGTTGACGTGGAACGACAATGAGCACCTCGAGAAATACAGAATAAAAGTGTCCGGTAGTGACTGACGCAAATAAGTCAAAATTTCTGGAGACTGTGAATGATAATACATCTACATACTAAAGATCTGAAATCGAATCCCTAGAGCACAATTTTATCGTTTCTCTTCCCCATGATACGAGCCAAGGAAAAAATATTAATATTGCTTTTATGGTAAATATTTTAACACTTAACGTTCTTGTTCGTCCTCCGATAAATATTTAGTACTGTCCTAGAAATTGGTAGTTAACGATGGCGTAAGATTTTATGGAGATTAACTATGTCAATTGCATTTTTCGTTCCTAATTCACTGTCCCTCCTCGGAGGCATAAATGTGAGAATCCATTAAAAATTATACTGGTGCCTGATACTAGTTTTCCTGGATTATCACAGCAATATTTCTACTCCCGTTTCCCGGTAAGACTTTGTCGGTGTTTTGTTGATCACAAGTTTTTTTTTAATTGCCATATCGAGTCAACTTACGCAGTATAAAAAATGACTCATTTCTTTCTGCAATAAACAAATTCCTTATACTGCCACAACTTCTAAAGAAGTAGAAAAGCTACTTCACTAGTTGAAAACTGTAGCCCAGAATAACGGATATAACAGTTTGGTCGTTAATGAAATTTATAATTTCACGAAGTCTAAGAAGAAGGAATTGAGACAAAGTGTCACGTATTGACTGCTCTGATTGTAGAGACAGCTGCATCGGACAGATGAATAGGAATTTTAAAACCCTATACGAAACTTAGTGTTGGAAAAAGTGTGGAGGCGGTAAAAATAAGTGATGGAGATGAATACAGTATGCAGATTGTGAAGCATATAGGTTGCAATATAGTTATTCGGAGATGAAGTTCCAACAGGACTGAGTAGCACGGAGGGGTATATCAAACCAGCCTTCGGACTTAAGAACCCAACAACAAACAAGAACCACAAATAATTAAAAGATTGAGTTATAGGAAGTAAATCTAATTTCCGAGTTGAACTGGTGCAAGATAATCCTACAGTGCCCAGTATTGTAAACAATCGTCTAATCATTCACAGAATGAAGAACAGATACTTTATGAATGTATAGCAAGAAGTAGTAGAAATTAGCGTCCATCTGAAAAAAAAAAAAACCAAGAAAAGGTTCTACAACCGACGCATATTAAGAAACACTAGTTTCTTGGCCATCGTACTCCACAAATTCGTAGCTGTATCTAGATATTTGTAAACTAAACAGGCCTTTGTAAGCAGTTCACGATGCGTGCAAGCTGCGCTAGTGCCCTATACAAGTCTCTTGTTTTAACGTTTTCACGATACAGGACATAACTTTACACTCGACTTGGACGCCCCAACAACTGCAACTAATTTACACTTTTATTTAATCTGAAGACATCTGATGTCAGCCTATTAATGGTAATGTATATAAACTGTAACTTCGAACAAATCAGAATACAACTCTTCTTACAGCTAAAGCATTCCAATAGCTTTAATATAGCGAAGTGTACACATATTTTTCAGACTGTTACAGGGCACAAAACTTTTGAAAAACGCATGACTTATTTCTTTTATTATTTGATAATGTTTCTCTACAGCACAATGTAAGTCGATATTCCTTCTGTACTCACATTTTAAATATCTAATATTTGTTTTTCATCGCCTAATACATTAAACATTTATGTACCCACCTCATTACAATGGCAGTTCCAGATACACGGAAAAATGGTCTGATGTACAGGCCGACACAAGTCGTCGATTTAATCAATTCTTACTAGCAAATGGAGCGGCTTTTCACTAACTGAACACACAGGTGCAGAATCAGGATCGTCCGAATATGGAGAAACTAACAAAAACCTCAAACTATCACCATGAGCCACAAAGAAATTCGGTGCTAAAGACTCTGGTCCATACAGCGGAACACTTTGACAAAAGGAGAGCCTCGCCGGAGATTACAACCCTACGGCTGGTGTTCCGAAGGAATGGGTACTCAGAACATAAAACTGAACGAACGAAGCAGTCAAAATCGAGAACGCCTGAGAAATAGGTAGAGACTCAAACCGAGGAAGAGGGGCCAAAAATCGTTTATCTACCATATGGTGGCCCAGTATACGAAAAGATCGGTATAGAAACACGCAGCTCAGATAAAACAGAAGTCTTTGTAATGTTAAAGACGATCCTTCTCCGCTAGACGACTGCATATCGCATTCCAAGCGAAAGTGTCATGTCTTATGTCGGGCAGACCATCAGAACAGTCGAGGAGAGATGAAGGGGACGTCAGCGACACACCCGACTAAGACAACCAAGCAAAGCGACTGCCGACGAGCGCTGCCTCGAATATAATGACGAAATGAAATACGATGACGCCAGTATCATGGTGCAAACGTCAAGTTTCTGAGACAGCGTAAGCAAGGAGTCCAACGAAATAAAGAGGCAAGGAAACCATGTGAATAGGGATGGAGGTTTCAATTTAACTAACACTTCAAGTCCAGGACTCACTGTATAAAATAAAATTGCGAATTAAACACCTTCAGCAGTCTAAATTTCCAGACGTTGTTTTATTTGTGCAACCAGTTTAAACGCTAAATGACGCCATCTCCTAGCCACCTGATAAACGCGTAGGAAGAATTCCACCTCTGGTCCAGTCAAAATAGGCGCCAGCATTCAGTAAATGGTAGCAGTAGACTTCTTAACACAGAGATTCCTTCGATTAGTGATGATCGAAAGGATACCGGTCACTGAATGCTGGCTCCTATTCTGACTGGGCCGGAGCCGGGGTTCTTCCTGCAGGTCAGTCAGGGGGCCTGAAGATAGTGTAATATAGAGTTGAAACTGGCTGCTCAAGTAAAAGAAAAATTGGAAATTTAGAGAGCTTCTATTGCATAGCCCATGTCCTGCGACCATATATGTAACGATTGACTTGAGAGATTCAATGTATTGCAGTCTCTCCGACCATCACATCACTCAGAGTTGAAAAATGCTGAGGGGAGTTGCGTATCAAGGATTGTCAAAGTAAGGTCTGTAAAACAAAATGACATCAAGGGGTGCAGTGGACGTCGAGAATCGGTCTATAAACAGCGGCGTGAGACCAACAATAGATGCCAGGAGTCCAGACAGTGAGTACACATATTAGCAAAACTCGCAGCACCTGAAGAAGGTGGCTGGGTCGTTCGTCGCAATATTGTGCAGAAAATGGAAACAACACCATGAAGCTCACAATTAAACAAAAGCCTTTTCCTACAGGGGAAAGTAAAAAAAAAGAAAAAAGAAAGATGTACCAGAGTATGCTCTTCTTTCAGGAAATCGTGATGTTTTCCGAAACAAAAGTTTTATCCACAAAGACGGACAGGTATCCACGGCTGCAGAGAGAAGCCATCGGAGTATATATATGAACATGGGGACAGTTTTAACAGACCATAAGAAGCCATGAAACTTAATGATATATAGACTATAATTTTACAGGCTCGGTAGATACGCTTACCTTTGACAAACGATAGTTCGGTATTAAGCTTTACCTTTCACGAAGATCACCTCACCTGATCACACACCTTTTTCGAAGTATGTATGTCACTTTCTGTCGTCTGATCTGTAATTCGGTAAGACTCAGCTAAACCGGGAGCACCTCTGAAGATGTCCAAAATAGCTCGGAACGAAACGTCAGGAACAAAAATTTTTCATGGATCGTCCTGTAGTTTCACCTGAAGCTAACAGCTGATACTGGGTACACCGGTGCAGGAAAGTCGTATACAGTGGGTCGAGGTGCTGCAGACATGCTTTCGTCTGTAAACCGTGAAAGGGGCTTTAAATTCCCTACCGTTGGTGCCAGCTGAAAAGAAATATTGTGATGGATTCTTGAAATGGCCACATCCACTTCTGGGGCCCCGTCTCTTTCAGCTGAACCAGTGCCTTGCCTCTAACGGTACCGAGGTGTTATTTTCAAATCTTCCTTTTTTCCTCACCTCTAAACTGCGACTGTAGTTCTGTTAGTATCCATTACGTACAGTTGTGGCTTCAAGGACGTCGAGGGAGAATCTGCATATTATTTTATGCACAACGAAGAGAAATGTAAAAATCGGACAGAGCTCACAGTGAAAACTTCACTTTAGAATAAACAAATATTGTCACACAAATACTCAAGAAAGGTAGTAGGAGTAATCAACTAAATTACAGGCCCATGTCATTAACGTTGATATGCAGCAGGACTTTGGAACATATATTGTATACGAACATTACGAATTACATCGAATAGAACGGTCTATTGACACACAGTCAACACAAATTTAGAAAACATCGTTCTTGTGAAACGCATCTAGCTCTTTACTCCCACGAAGTGTAAAGTGCTATTGACAAGAGATTTCAAATGGATTCCGTATTCTGGATTTCCGGAAGGCTTCTGACACTGTGCCACACAAGCGCCTAGTAGAGAAATTGTGTCCGTATGTAATATCGTCAGTTATATGACTGGATTCGTGATTTCCTGTCAGAGGGATCACAGTTCGTAGCAATTGACAGAAAGCCGTCGAGTAAAACAGAAGTGATTTCTAGCGTTCGCCAAGGAAGTGTTGTTGGCCCTTTGCTGTTCCTTGTATGAGCAGCCGTCTTCGGTTGATGCAGATGACGCTGTCGTTTATCGACTAGTAAAGTCATCAGAATATCAACACAAATTGCAAAACGATTTGGAAAAGATATCTGTATGGCGCGAAAATTGGCGATTGACCCTAAATAACGAAAAGTGTGAGGTCATCCACTTGAGTGCTAAAAGGAATCCGTTAAACTTTGGTTACACGATAAATGAGTCTAATCTAAAGGCCATAAATTCAACTAAATACCTAGGAATTACAATTGCGAACAACTTAAACTGGAAGGAACACACAAAAAATCTTGTGGGGAAGGCTGTGTTTTATTGGCATGATACTTCGAAAATGTAACAGATCTACTAAAGAGACTGCCTCCACTACGCTTGTCCATCCTCTTTTAGAATACTGCTCCGCGGTGTGGGATCCTTAGCAGATAGGACTGACGGAGTGCATCGAAAAAGTTCAAAGAAGGGCAGCACGTTTTGTACTATCACGAAATAGGGGAGAGAGTGTCACTGAAATGATACAGCATTTGTGGTGGACATCATTAAAACAAAGGCGTTTTTCGTTGCGGTGGAATCTTCTCACTAAATTTCAATCACCGACTTTCTCTTCCAGATGTGAAAATATTTTGTTGACGCCGACCTACACAGGGCGAAATGATGACTTTAGTAAAATAAGTGAAATCAGAGCTCGTACGGAAAGATATAGGAGTTCGTTCTTTCCGCGCACTATAGGAGATTGGAGTAATAGAGAATTGTGAAGGTGGTTCGATGAATCCCCTTCCAGGCATTTAAATGTGATTTGCAGAGTATCCTTGTAGATATAGATGTACAATATTGTAATGAATTGTACGTATTCCAAAGAACTTTCTTTTACAAACTAATGAAGACAATGCGTTTCTTACACGGAAAAATATAACTAATGTAAATGGAATTACATCACTGAAATTTTGAGTATGTAACTAGTTTTAATGTTCTCGTAAGCGATGTATCAGAATTGCACTCCATTTTGTTCGGAGTTACAAAAACGAAATAACTAGATGCTGAATTATTTTGGTGAAAGTTATAATAAAGCGAAGAATCTTGCGAAAGGTAACATAAAACAGAATGTCCTGCACTCCTTAAATCGCAATTCATTGGTCGAAAAAGAGAAGTGAAACGTAAAAATTTTGCATCTTTCAAAAGCTTCACCTGAAGCTTTTAATTACTCTCCTAACTTAACAATTATGTCTTGTGCTATATTACATTATTCCGTTAAATAATATGTCCGTGTTCTGTAAGTATAATCATAAGATTAACAGGAAAATAAATATAGAATTATTCGTGCGTACCCTGCTCGTCTGACCCCCGAGCCTGGCGGATCCAGCCAAGGAGGTTCTCTTTACACTGCGACACGAAGATTCTTCTGTTTAGTGACAATCTTACACTGAAAAATGAGAAACATGTGACACGACGCATGAAATTGTGTTAAATAAGCTTTCCATACGAGCTGCTCGGCCACCTCTGTTACTTCTTTTTAAATACGGATACCACTGCACGCCCGTAAATTAAACGTCCCTGCACACCACGCGAATACAGATGACCACATCAAATGGTCGAAAACCTTATGAGCGCCACTAGAAACGTTTCATTTTCTTTTGAAGAAAGTTATTCAAACACATTAAGGAGATACGTTAACTGCGTTCTTTGCGATATCACGTTTCCTTTGCTTTCTGCAGTATTTAAACCAAATTATTCGCAAATGGCGAATTAGTCTGTATACTATCTGGAGGGCTACACGGCTCCCATGTGTGTCGTTGCATGAAGCCCCCCACTGTGTACCAACTTATGTCTTAAGAGAGTTTGCTCGGAACTACTCGACCATTTTCTGTGTATAGTTACTCATGCACGTTAAGCGGATACTTTCTCTGTGTACTCGGCGCTGTCACTGTTTCCCTTACCTTCCATTTAAACTAAATTCATTGTAAATATAGAAAATGTTCGCACCACACATGGAGGTCGGGAGAGCGGGAGCGTGTGTTGTCGCCTGGAGCCCACCTCTGTGTAGCTGTGTGTCTTAAGGGGACCACACCGTGGTTTTAGTCGAAAAAAATCGATTTTCAGTTTTAATTATATTTCGATAGATTAAGGTTTTATTTAAGTACTCTGAAAAAGATTTCGCTGAAAAAAAAGTTTTTTTCGAGCATTTTAAGAGCATTTACCTACCACGTGTGTTTATGTGCCACGCCCACTTTCCTGTCACCCACTTTTCTGCATATATTTTAGATCTTTATATCCCCTACATTGCACGTTAGAGACATTTTTTTACTCCCGAGTGTGTTGGCTATCCTTGGAATGCAACGGTCGGAATTCTTTTGCTTCTGCTGTTTGTAAACAACACGCGGTTAGTTTTGTTCAAGTGTATTGTGAAACAGAATACTTGCAGGTATACTGTGGGCAGGCAATTAGGAGAAATAAAGAAAATCTGGAGGCAATGAAGAGAGATGTTTGGGTCATATTCTTCCATAAGTCCTCTACTGATGATACGACATGTCATGGATTGTGTCCATTAGAAGAAAATTCGTGGTGCAAATACAATAGGGCTCAGACAACTGGAGAATCTTATTCCCACCAGCATTCTCTTCCTGCTGCTGTTATTACAGCAATTAAACTTATTTTCAGAGACTTGGCTCATCCTGACCTTCTAAGGAAATGTCTGCATGGGCAGACACAGAACCCAAATGAATGTTTCAACAGCATAATTTGGAACCGTCTTCTTAAAATTGTATTTGTAGGCATGCTTACAGTGAAACTAGGAGTTCATGATGCAGTTATTACATTCAGTTGTGGTAATATTGGAAAGTGTTTGGTACTGAAAAACCTGGGAATTAATTCTGGTGAAAATATGATCACTGGGCTGCAACAATGCGATAAAAAGAGGATAGCCGATGAATACGGTTCTGCCTCTAATATGGCCAACAAAGCAAGACAAACATCCAGGAAGGTGAAAAAGAAGCTGGAAGACCTGCTAGAGGCCAAAGAAGGGCCATCATATGCAGTACGACAGTTTTAATTAACTTTAAGTAACAAACTTTAAAAGTTTTTTCTTTAAAGTCAATTTCCCGCAAACTAAATTTTTCAGTACATATTCCCCATTATATATGAAACTATCATAGTTAATGAATGAAATTTTCAAAGACTGCATAACATAAAAAGCCACCTCGGGTACGACATTCATTAATATTCCCCCACTAGGAAGTTCAAAAAAAAATATTTTCTGCAGAAAAACTTAATATTTTTTGTTAATAAATGTAAAAAAGTAATTCTTAAAATCTATAAAATGGATAAAGTAGATCTTAGTACAGTTGACTCTATTAGCATCATGTAACATATAGTAAAAATATTAAGGTCCTGTATCAAATAGTTTTTTTCAGAAATGGGTAGAACACTTACCTAAATTAACATGGGTTAGATAGGCAGGGTGTGGTCCCCTTAAGAGAGTTGGATCGTAGTTCCTCGGCCATTTTGTTACATTTGGCAAAAATTTTGTTATGTGTCATTTCGCAATGAAAACAAGTACGGGCCTGCGAAATACGCAACGTCAACTTAACTTCATCCAAAAAAATAATATTTATAATCTATTGAGTGATTTATTATTCGCTTGTATTTAAAACAAAGTGTGCCTTTACAGAGCAGAACAACATGGAACGAGAACATATGGTCAATTGCGTAGAAGGCGAATGATCGTCTGGGATTCAATGAGATGACGGTAGAAAAGTGTAGCTCATTTATAAAGAATACTGTGTACAGAACACCTTAGTACTGCTTCAGTATTTGGGAGCGCCACTGGGTGGCAGTAAAATAAGACATCGAAGAGACGAGCTGCTGTATTTGCTATCGGTAGGTTCGACCAACACTTGAGTATTACGGAAATGCTCCGTGAATTCTTATGGGAATCACTGGATTGAAGACGACGATATTTTCGCTAAACGTAACTGAGAAATTTTAGAGAACCGATGTTCGCTGCTGGCATCAGAATGATCTTAATGTCACTAACGTACATCTCGCGTAAGAACCACGTAGAAATGATAAGTATAATTAAGGCTCCATTTTCGAGTGGAGCAGGAAAGGTAATGACTTGTTAAAATTCATGGTGAATTCGGGAAATGTGGAAAATAAATGACAGCTGAAGGTTTTGACCATGAATTTTGGAGCCTCAATGTCCTCATAGAAATGACTGTTAGTGGTAAAAAACAGCCTCCGCCATGCACGGTGTGGTGGCTTGCGCAGTATGTACAGGGGATAGGCAACGTAATGTGAACAGTGGTAGTAATGGGATGGTTATGTTTGACGGTCAACATCGCAGGTAAGGCACATATCGCGCTAGACTGTGCGTGTTCAGTATGGGATAGGAATCAGTACAGGTTGTTTACAAGTAGCAGACACTTCGAATTTGCATTCAGAGGCCGAGATCGACGAGCAATGAAAGACGTAACACAGTTCCAAAGAGGGCAAATTGTGGAGGCCCGATTAGCTGGAGCATCAGTAACCAAGACAGCCAACTTATTGAATGTTTCAAGACCAACTGTTTCAACAGCCGTGACACCCTACACAAAGCACGGAAAGACATAATCGTGTAAACGTAATAGTGGGCCCGAGACAAAACTAAATGGCAGAAATCGTCGTAGGCTAACACGAATTGTGTCAAAACAACACAAAACTACGGCAGCTGAAGTGACCGCAGAGTAGTTGGTGTTAGAGGTGCACCTTTTTTAGATTGAAATCAGCTGATAGGTATACCTGCTTAAAGGAAGTCCCTCTAACTAAGAACTCACCTTCATAGGATTTCATGTTTCCAAGTAGAGAAGGAATTAGCATATTTCATCACAATATAAGAGGTATTAGAGACGAAGTTAGTGAACTGCTTACAATGTTGACTCTGAAATTATTGGTATGTCGAAGAACCACTTAAATAATTTGACAATTCAGAGCCTTCCTTTACCAGGGTACAGATTAGCTGGCTGTTTTTCAAGGAGTTCCTTGCTTGATGGGGGAGTGCCTACGTACGTAAAAAACAGTATTCCGTTTGAGTCCATAGACCTATCACGACACTGCACTGAACAGATATTTGAATGTTGTGCAGGACAGTTGCATTTAGTGAAACTAAACTTCTAAATGTTGTTGTCTATAGGTCCCCTAACCCTGACTTCAGAGCATTTCTACTCAAGCTAGAGAGGGCTCTTCAGTCACTTTGTACGAAGTACCAGATATTAGTTATATGTGGTGACTTCAATATAAATTTTGTGTATGATGGTACAAGAAAAAGGATGTTAGTAGATCTCCTAAATTCATATGATCAGATGCAGACTGTGTTTTTTCCAACTAATGTACAGGGGGATTGTAGCTCAGCCACAGACAACATTTTTATTCATTCTTCATTACTAGATGGGCATTCCATTAGTAAAAGCGTGAATGGCGTTTCAGACCACGATGCACAAATTTTAACACTAAAAGGCTTTTGTACTCAAAAAAATGTGAGATGTAATCACACACCATGTAGGAAAGTTAATCCATCAGCAATAGAGAGTTTTTTTAAACCTTGACAAGGAACAAGAGTGGCAGGATGTTAGTAGTGGCAATAACGTTGGTGATAAATATAACGCTTTCCTCAGCACATTTCTCATGCTCTATGAGAGCTACTTTCCATTAGAACGTTCTAAAAGGGGCACTATCAGTAATAGGCAGCCTGGGTGGCTGACTAGTGGGATAAGGATATCATGTTGAACAAAGAGGGAATTGTATCAAAATGTTAGAAGTAGTCACAATCAAGCTGCAGTAGCCGTTACAAACAGTATTGTAAGGCGCTTAAAAATGTTATTAGGGAGGAAAAGAGTATGTGGTATGCTAATAGAGTCGCTAATTCACAGGATAAAATCAAAACCATATTCTCAGTTGTGAAGGAAATGTCTGGTCAGTAGCACAAGGTCGGCGATAGAAAGTCAGTTCGCAGTAAAAATATTTCTGTTACTGATAAATCAGATATATGTACAGTATTTAACAATTATTTTCTTTGCATTGCTGATGACTTAAATAAAAATTTAGTTTCTACAGGGACTCATATAACTCTCTTGGCAAATGCCTTTCCGAGATTGATGTCTGAAATACTCCTCTGTGATACAGCCGTGAGGGAGATTGAGTCAATAATTAAATCACTGAAGACTCTGAAGCCTCTCATGGATATGGTGGAGTGCCTAGCAGAATATTAAAGTGCTGTGCTGCACATGTTAGCCCTGTATTTAGCCATATTTGATATTTCTCCTTTAGGAATGGTCAGTTTCCTGACCGATTTAAGTACTCAGTAGTAAAGCCGCTTTATAAAAAGGGAGACAGGGATAATGCAGACGATTTTAGACGTATTTCTGTGCCATCAGTGTTTGCTAAAGTTATTAAAAAGGCTGTGTATGTAACGAAATGGATCGGAGCATTATGGGACTTAACATCTATGGTCATCAGTCCTCTAGAACTTAGAAATACTTAAACCTAACTAACCTGACAGCACACAACACCCAGTCATCACGAGGCAGAGAAAATCCCTGACCCCGCTGTGAATCGAACCCAGGAACCCGGGCGTGGGAAGCGAGAACGCTACCGCAAAGTAACGATAATTAGTCGTTTTATATCACACGATTTGCTATCAAATGTACAGTTCGGCTTTAGAAGTCGTTTAACAACTGAAAATGCTATATTCTCTTTTCTCACTTTTAAGGCGTTTGATTGTGTTGATCACAAAATATTGCTCCAGAAGTTGTACCATTACTGAATACGGGGAGTAGTTCACAACTGGTTCACCTCTTACTTTAACAACAGACAGCAAAAGGTCATTTTCACAATGTTGAGAATGGTTCTGATGTGGATTCTGAGCGGGGTACACTCAAATGCCCCAGGGATCAGTGTTGGGGCCACTCCTGTTCCTTATTTATATAAATGATATGCCCTGTAGTACTATCGGTAACTCTAAAATATTTCTGTTTGCTGATGACACTAGCTTGGTAATAAAGGATGTTGTGTGCAACATTGGCTCGGTTTCAAATAGTGCAGTTCATGACTTAAGTTCATGGTTTGTAGAAAATAAACTAAAGCTAAATCACAGTAAAACTCAGTTTTTACAGTTTCTAACACACAATTCAACAAAACCTGACGTTTTAATTTCACAGAATGGGTATACGATTAGTGAAACTGAACAGTTCAGATTTCTAGGCGTTCAGATAGATAGTAACCTGTCGTGGAAAGCCCACGTTCATGATCTTGTTCAAAGACTTAATGCACCCATTTTTACTATTCGGACGGTATCTGAAATGAGTGATCGTTCGACACGAAAACTAGTATACTTTGGTTATTTTCGTTCGCTTATGTCGTACACTGCTATACCAAAACCATCAGCGACGGCAACCAAAGCAACGAATCGTGAAGCATGGTGTCAGGAGCATAAATCCTGGACGGCTGATCACTGAAAACATATGGTTCGAGGCAACGTTTCCGTTTTTTCCAACAGCGGACCGGGTTTATATCTGGAGAACGCCAAAAGAAGCCGTTGATTCCAACGGTTAAGCATGGAGGTGGAAGTGTGATGGTGTGGGCAGCCATATCACAGTATTCTGCTGGTCTCATCATTACTCTCAACGACAATGTTACAGCCAACGGTAATGTGAACATTTTAGGTGATCAGGTGCACTGTGTGATTCAGGTGTTGTTCGCTAACAATGATGCCATATTCAGGACGATAATGCACCCACTCATACAGTCACGAGAGTACAATCGTGGTATGAGGAGCATGCAACTGAACTGCAGCGTCTTCCCAGGCTAGCACAGTCCCCCGGGCTTCAACATTATCGAACCCTTGTGGACGGTATTGGAGCGCATACTCCGGAGCAGATTTCCGCCTCCCTCGACACTGCAGGAGTTAGAAGAGGTTCTGATCGAAGAGTGTCATAACATTCCACTGGAGACTATACAATCATTATATGCCAGTATTCCAAGAAGAATCGTAGGTTTATTACTAGCAAATGGGGGTCCAACGCTTTATGAATAAACCATTCCCAAGTAAGTACAGGTGTTCACACTATTTTGCCTATCCCCTGTATATACATGTGGCTGTAGATATCTTTACAGAATCCTGTGGAACAATACTTAGGGGGCTTAAGAATGCCTGACAAATAAAGTGAATCTTCCAAAGACATGTTAGGATGTCAACATAACTTCGCACATGTACACCTCATCTGTTGGTTGCAGTTCTCTATGACAGGAAGAACGGACACCAGACATCGCTACTGTTGTCCGTATTTAGTGCTGTTACCAGTTCTCCAAGAGTAAATATGGGGCGTGAACAGCGTCAGACGTTGAGTCATCAATGTGAATGACGCCGACATACCACGTACCCGTCTAAGACAGAGTCATCAGCACCTGACAGAATTTGAAAGTGGTCTCCATTTGGCCGGCTGGTCGAACTGTACATTATGCAAACTTGTGAGGCATTCGGTAGTTGTCAGTGGGCTGATGATGGACCATATGGGAACGTAAGGGCAGGTATACTTGTCGTCAAGGTTCCGATCGACAACGACTGGCCATCTTAAGGGAGGAGTGCCTTACTGTGCACTTGGTCGGAGGCTGTTAGCTGCTGAACACGGGATTTGTCGCCCCATCCTTAGATTGCGGTTAACACCACGACGCAAACATCTGAGATTGTAACGGTGCCGTAACCGGGAAGCATGGACTGCCAATGAATTGCGTCGCACTGAACTGAGAGATGAAACTCGGTTCTGTATTACTTCGGGTAACCATCGCCGGCGAATATGGCGCTGACCTATTTACCATTGTTTTGGAGAGACACAGCGGTGTAGCTCCAGTAATCATGAGCCAGAGCGATCGGTCAAGACTGGTAGTAGTTTGGGAAACTCTGACGTCACAACGGTACATCATGGACATCGTGCGTCCTCATATACATTGAAGAGCCAAAGAAACTGGTACACCTGCCTAATATCGTGTAGGGCCCCCGCGAGAATGCAGAAGTGCCGCAACACGATGGGACATGGTCTCGACTAACGTCAGAAATAGTGCTGGAGGGAAATGACACCATGAATCCTGGAGGGCTGTCCATAAATCCGTTAAGAGTACGAGGGGGTGGAGATCTGTTCTGAACAGCAGGTTGCAAGGCATCCCAAATATGCTCAATGATGTTCATGTCTGGGGAGTTTGGTGGCCAGCGGAAGTCTTTAAACTCAGACGATTGTTCCTGGAGACACTTTGTAGCAATTCTGGACGTCTGGGGTGTCGCATTGTCCTGCTGGAATTGCCCAAGTCCGTCGAAATGCACAATGGACATGAATGGATGCAGATGGTCAGACACGATGCTTGCGTTCGTGTCGCCTGTTAGACTCGTATCCAGACGTATCGGAGGTCTCATATCACTCCACCTGCACACACCTCACACAATAACAGAGCCTCCCAGCTTTAACAGTCCCCTGCTGAGATGCAGGGTCCATGGATGAGGTTGTCTCCATACCCGTACACGTCCATCCGCTCGATACAATTTGAAACGAGACTCGTCCGACC
This sequence comes from Schistocerca nitens, assembly GCF_023898315.1. Taxonomy (NCBI): domain Eukaryota; kingdom Metazoa; phylum Arthropoda; class Insecta; order Orthoptera; family Acrididae; genus Schistocerca; species Schistocerca nitens. The sequence continues at coordinate 81,915,626 of NC_064615.1, forward strand.
AGACAACTTGTTTTCAGTCATCAACAGGTCAATGTCGGTGTTGACGGGTCCAACCGAGGCGTAAAGCTTTGTGTCGTGCAGTCATCAAGGGTACACGAGTGGGCCATCGGCTTCGAAAGCCCGTATCGATGATGTTTCGTTGAACGGTTCGCACCCTGACACTTGCTGAAGGTCCAGTATTGAAATCTACAGCAACTTGCGGAAGGGTTGCCCTTCTGTCATTCTCTTCAGTCTTCGTGGGTCCCATTCTTGAAGGATCTTATTCCGGCCGCAGCAATGTCACAGACTTGATGTTTTACCGGATTCCTAATATTCACGGTTCATTCGTGAAATGGTCGTAAAGAAAAATCCCCACTTCATCGCTACTTCGGAGATGCTGTGTTCCATCGCTCGTGCGCAGACTGTAACACTCACTTAAGACTTAATAATTAGCCATTGTAGCAGCAGTAACCGATCTAACAACTGGGACAGACACTTGTTGTCTTATATAGGCGATGCCGTATTCTGCCTATTTAAATATCCCTGTATTTGAATATGCATGCTTATACCAGTTTCTTTGGCTCTTCGGCGTACTTATATATGCTACAGCACTGTGGTGCCATTTTCATTACAGTGCTTGTTGCTTGTCCACCCCTGGATTGTGCCTCCATGAACTGTCTGCCTGATGTCGTGGTCCTCCCGTGGCCAGCAACATCCCCAGATCTGTCCCCGATAGAACGCGAGTGGGATCACCTCTGACGTCACCTCCGGTCCACTGCCAGTAGTCACGATATCAAGGACCAATGACTATAGTTGTGGCTCAGTTCCCCTCAAAAGGGGTGCAAAGCCTTTATGACTCCCTTCCGAGCCGAATCAGTAGATGCATACGGACCAGGCCAGGTGCAACATCATACTGATAAGTTGGCTACACTGCCAAGTTGTTTCTAAATTTCACTCGATTTTATAATCACTGTAATAACATACCATACCCTCTGAAGAAAAGACGTTTCTTTTCGATTTCTCCTTCCTACCTGGATGTTTCACTTTTTTTTTTTTTTTTTGTCAAGCAGTGCTTTATAAAAAAATAAGTCAATGTGAGTTAAAAGTTTGAGAAATAAGAAAAGAAAGATGATCAACTGCTATCCATGGAAATTAATTACTGCAGCCGACGTTTTGGGGTCTCAAGGTTAGACCACACAACAATCGAAAAAATCAGAAGTGGGATGGAAAGGGAACGGAAACTAATAGATGCTATTGAGAGGAAGAGGTGACTATGGGATGGCGATTTAGAACGAATGGTTGAAAATGCAGTACTGGCCATTAAAATTGCTACACCACGAAGATGACGTGCTACATGCGCGAAATTTAACCGACAGGCAGAAGATGCTGTGATATGCAAATGATTAGCTTTTCAGAGCATTCACACAAGGGTGGCGCCGGTGGCGACACCTACAACGTGGTGACATGATGAAAGTTTCCAACCGATTTCTCATACACAAACAGCAGTTGACCGGCGTTGCCTGGTGAAAAGTTGTTGTGAAGCCTCGTGTAAGGAGGAGAAATGCGTACCATCACGTTTCCGACTTTGATAAAGGTCGAATTGTAGCCTATCGCGATTGCGGTTTATCGTGTCGCGACATTGCTGCTCGCGTTGGTCGAGATCCAATGACTGTTACCAGAATATGGAATCGGTGGGTTCAGGAGGGTAATACGGAACGCCATACTGGATCCCAACGGCCTCGTATCACTAGCAGTCGAGATGACAGGCATCTTATCCGCATGACTGTAACAGATCGTGCAGCCACGTCTCGATCCCAGAGTCAACAGATGGGGACGTTTGCAAGAAAACAACTATCTGCACGAAGAGTTCGACGACGTTTGCAGCAGCATGGACATCAGCTCGGAGACCATGGCTGCGGTTACCCTTGACGCTGCATCACATACAGGAGCGCCTGCGATAGTGTACTCAACGACGAACCTGGGTGCACAAATGGCAAAACGTCACTTTTTCGGATGAATCCAGGTCCTGTTTACAGCATCATGATGGTCTCATCCGTGTTTGGCGACATCGCGGTGAACGCACATTGGAAGCGTGTATTCGTCATCGCCATACTAGATTATCACCCGGCGTGATGGTATTGGGTGCCATTGGTCACACGTCTCGGTCACCTCTTGTTCGCACTGACGGCACATTGAACAGTGGGTGTTACATTTCAAATGTGTTACGACCCGTGGCTCTACCCTTCATTCGAAACCCTGCACTTCAGCAGGATAATGCACGACCGCATGTTGCAGGTCCTGTACGGGCCTTTCTGGATACAGAAAATGTTCGACTACTGCCCTGGCCAGCACACTCTCCTGATCTCTCACCAATTGAAGACGTCTGGTCAATGGGGGCCGAGCAACTGGCTCGTCACAATACGCCGGTCACGACTCTTGATGAACTGTGGTATCGTGTTGAAGCTCTGTTTGACTCAATGGTCGGGCGTATCAAGGCCGTTCTTACGGCCAGAGGTGGTTGTTCTGGGTATTGATTTCTCAGGGTCAATGCACCCAAATTGCGCGAAACTGTAATCACATGTCAGTCTAGTATAATATATTTTTCCAATGAATACCCGTTTATCATCTGCATTTCTTCTTGGTGTAACAATTTTAATGGCCAGTAGTGTACATGGTAGCGAGGTGGACCCTAGAGGGGAAGGAAACGAAGTCGTTAGCATAGAGGATGAGTTACAGATATCAAGGAGCTATGGGCTCCAGCTACTGTGTAACGTATCTCTTCTGCTTAGCTCTTAAGTTATGCATTTTACAAACCATGTTTAGTAGACTTTTTTCTTTATTTAGTCCATATTCTTAAATGGTCCAGATTCTTACATGTGTGTGCAGTACTCCGTCACGAGTAAAACAAATCTGAGTTCCTTCGCAATGCAGTACGTTGTTTCGATTTCATTGTAACCTGTTATGTTTGCCACACACATGAGCAGGATACCAATATAAACCTTACAAATGTTTCTTCAAAATTCTTGCGATAAACAGAAGTCTGTTGCCATATGTTTTAACTCAGCTTCAGTCAACGTGATCGTTCTGCTTCATATCAAGTGTTCCAAAATGGTTCAAATGGCTCTGAGCACTATGGGACTTAACATCTGAGGTCATCAGTCCCCTAGAAATTAGAACTACTTAAACCTAACTAACCAAAGGACATCACACATATCAATGCCAAAGGCAGGATTCGAACTTGCGACCTTAGAAGTCGCACGGTTCCGGACTTAAGCGCCTAGAACCGCTCGGTCACAGCGGCCGGCGGTCGCATTTTCGTTGCCACTGAGTAAGTCGATTTGTTCCAGGTAGGTTCTTGGCTTAAAATTTTTGAAGTGTCCTACAATCCTGCTATGAGTAATTATGGGTGATAAAAAATAGATCTGTAGTTTAGTTCTGCTCTCATTTTTTTATACCACAGGAAACAGTTGCTTGCTGAGCCTATGTGAGAGAAATTATGCTTCATTCCCTTGTGTTCTTGCACACACGTAACAGTGATCCCCAGGGTACAGAAGCTGATCAGGAGAAAAGGTGACAGATCTGAATACGTCTCATAATTATTCTGGATACAGAAGTCTCTCAAGCTCTGCCACACAAAACAGGCGGTCAGTTAAAGCTTCGATAGTAGATAAAAAATCGTTCCCGCGAAATTTTAGGTTGGCAGACTCAGTAGTGAAAACTTTCACTCATACAAACCTAGAAGTAAATTTATAACTGGAGTAAATGTATGTTAGTGGCATTTACACACAAGATGGTCGCAGTACTTATTTTCTAAGATCTGGGCAATATTAATGTAACATTAAAAAGTTATGCTTATGTATCTTTCATTTCTGCAGCTAAATAACTAGAGTTACACAAATATAATACAGTATGTCTGATTTTGAACCAATGCGCACAAAAAGGAGTCTTTATTTATTGGTGAACAGCTGTGAGGATTGCGGTTAATTGTTCACGAACTTAGAAAACTACGGAAGGGAACAGCACCGTAGTATGGGGCAGGTGATGCCTCAATTGCACAGTGTAGCTTCGGTAGTAATCTTGGCCTCTGACTTCACTGACCGTTTGGAAGCAATGGCAGCACTCGCACGTTGAAAATTTTGCCTGCGAGACGCACATGGGTACAAGCGAACTGCATCTCCGGCTATGGTAGTCCAACGGACATATGCGAATGCGATTTACCAGACTGAATCATTGCGAAACTCCCTAATGAAGAAACCACGTAAGCGGTTGTTCTTAATTGTCTGGTCTCGGTCCACTGGTTGCAGAGCCTGGAATCCTGAATAACGAAGTCGACGAGGAAATTTTGGTTAATTCTTGCCTCACATGCTGTGACAAGACTACAAAATCGTAACTTTATAGTTTTACAGTGGGACGCTCCAGTTCGAAAAGAGAAGACACCAACCTAGCGAACTTACGACGAGGAAGATAATTAAGAGTGATGCAGCGCTTGATCTCAGCTACAATGGCCATGTCTCATACAAAGTGACTGTCAGATTGGCCGAAGCGGCTACAGACCAGCTCACCTGACTGCGGGAGAAAGTACAGAAAATATCTTCCGATGTATACCGTAGCTTTGAGAGGAAATTTAGATACGTTAGTCTATAATAAGGATGTGCGTGTGTTTCGTTAGTGTAAAATGGCATAGCGTTTGTCACTGGACTTGTGCTCCGCAGAAGGACGGGTCAAATCACCAACTCGCCAACCGTCAATCCTTGCATAGGCGTCACTACTCGTAAATCAGTTCCAGTGAGTACTCCGAGGTTCCCTCCAAGAAGGCCAAATCTAGTTTCTTTCGTCACCTTTGTCCAGCAGAACTAGTTTTCCACCAACGAGACGGCGTTTCAGCTTTTTCTTTAAAGTAACAACAGTGGTACATTTCCTCGGTACGTTTTTCAATCTGGACCCATTAGACCTCCCATCAGTTATTTATTTAAGAAGGTAATACAATTGCTTCACTATGGCATGAAATGAGCAAGAACTTTCCATCGTGGCGAGTACTCCAGGACTTCTTTTTTTCTTGTAGGTTACACGATGTCAGCACAAAATGTTTCGAGACTAGATTAACCAAAAATAGAAAAACTTTAAAGGTGGTGGTTCATATGTTCTACGTAGTCTCCCCCAACTCGAGTACAGTCCACAGAACGTTCATACCACCAAGAGAAACGGTGATAAATGCTGTTCAACTTGCTGTTCAACTTGCGCCTCACAATCGTACTTTTTCGGCCTTGGCGTATAGTCAGAGACACATTCTGCGCTTAATTGTATTGTTGTAGGATCACACCAAGCCTGTCTGACTTGTCATTCACCGGCCGCTGTGGCCGAGCGGTTCTAGGCGCTTCAGTCTGGAACCGCGCTGCTGCTACGGTCGCAAGTTCGAACCCTGCCTCGGGTATGGATGTGTGTGATGTCCTTAGGTTAGTTAGGTTTAAGTAGTTCTAAGTCTGGGGGACTGATGACCTCAGATGGTAAGTCCCATAGTGCTCAGAGCCATTTGAAACATTTGAACTTTTCATTTCATTCAAGTCGCGGCAGGCGCCCAAGGGCAGCTGTCATTTGTTCGGAAATCAAGGAATGCGGGATAGACATTACACACATTTTTCTACAAATCATTCTGAAGATTGTCTCCAACATTTGATTTAGATATGTTGCTCCTTTGCGATTTGTGACACAGCAAAGCTGACAGACACACTACGGTGCTTATTTATTACTTAACACTGCCTGTTAACAACTAACTGGTCGAAAGCATATCTATTGTTTACAGTTGTTTGTTCAAACTGCCACCGTAGTTACTGAGCTGATGTCGCTTGGGCACAAGGAATAAAATCAGTCGGGGAATCTTTTGGACGGACGGTGTACACTCGAACTTTTGTGGTCTTCGTTATGAAAACGGGAAATTTCTCGTTCAACAAAATACATTTTCAAGCTAAGAAATGCCCCCATTTACGCAGTTCCTAACAATTTTCTACGGGACGAAGTGGCTCACTAGTTATCAAGTAATAGATTTTCCGGTTTTTGTACAAACCAGTCCAAGTTAACGTCGGGTTGGTACCTTAAACAGGTGACACGTTTCCTCCCCTACTAGCCTCAAGTCAGCAAGTGCTCCGAACACACACACACACACACACACACACACACACACACACACACATGAATTACTCTCATTCACATTACAGTGGCGCAATAGGCCGCCTCACAGTGCCTACATATGTATTAAAAACAATTTTACTTACTAGTCTTACCTTAAATTCAGGGTCCAGTTACTGTCAGAGTCACGTATAAATTTGAAGTTGACCATACGCTGCCAACGTAAAATCCATCTCCTTATGAACTTAACCACAGATCACTGTAACAGAAATAGAATAGTGTATCAACAGTCATCGCTGCTGAGTCAGTGAAACTGAAATCTCAGTTGTTTGACACAAGGGCTACTTTTAAAGGATAGACTTAAGTGTGACTGGTGCAGTCACGACTTTGGCTACCAGTTTGCTGTGATACGGCATGCACTGTTTCAACTTTTAACAAATAACTTCACAATGTCAATCTTATGCATGCGACTCTACGGACGCCTGAGTTATTGCTGCTGCACATACTGTAAGTTTCTTTAGTCGTAAGGCAGCCACACCAAATTCTTTGAGTTATGAGGCGAGCAACGACTTCGGGCGTAAGAGAGCCCACGCATGATCGTTGACTCTCACGATTCGCCAATTTGGAATTAGGCTATGGATTGACTCACGAAGCCAGTGGCCCATGATACTCGTTATAATTCTATTTGTTTCGTAAGTAGATGGAGGAACTGCAATCTACTAGTAAACACCTGGATCTTCTTGTGATAATACGAACTGAGTTACGAAGAAAATTCGTTGGAAGACAACGCTGCTGTGGTTCTGAAACGTTTTATGCATTCCCGAGTTTACACTTGACAAAAAAAGAAAAAAAAAGCACCGATGCAGCTAGATCCGGTAGCAAGAAAGCATCGAAGTGCGTAATATTTTCAACACGCGTATTAATTCCAGTCTTAACTCGACCTATGGAACCGGGGGAACGCAGTGGGTGAGATTGGATTTGCTGCCGGCAGTTGCTACTGAACTGGTGCAGCCAATAGCGGTTTTGCGATTTCCTTCAGCAGTTCTGTCTGTGGTTGCTGAAACGCCCGCGGAGTTGCAGTTGTAGCTACTGTTTCTGAGTTTACTGTTACCAAAGAAAGTGCTAAACTTTGTTTATGGAACACTTTATGCACCAAGTTTCTACGATATTAATGTATATCCGTCAGTAAAGGCAATTCTGAAGCACTGGGATATTAGCATATTCGCGAGCTAGTCTTTATGTATGTCAAACTGTTTTACTGCGGTTATGGCAGAACCAGTTGCTTATATAATGAGTCTAGGTTCTGATGTTCAATATTATCTTAGATAAGTTTGCTTATTTACTGGTAAACAGATGCGTAAAACACGAAGAATTTAGATAACGCCCGTTTCCGGTGCTAACATAAAGTAAAATAGCATAAGAGACTATAAACGTGGAAATCTGTGTCTGTAATACGTGAAATATATGGAATCACATAATTGGAAAACAGGAGAAAAACGGATGACTTACACTTCATCTGTGGAAAAGACATTATGAAACATCCTTCGCTCATTTCTATATCATATCACACCTCGTTCGTTCTGTATTAGCTCGAGAAAAATCGTGTTTCAACAATTAGTACTCACAGAAGAAGGTAAATTTTGGAACAGACCAAGGTACAGTAGTAAATAGGTCATGTTGTTCGCAAGAAAACCATCCCAATACTCGCCTTATGTAGCTCCGGTCGGAGTGAAAAATATGTGTTCCAACAGGGATTTAATCTCAGATGCTCCCAGGGACAAGAGCGGTGCTGTGTCGTCTTCAACGTGGGAAGAACAGCAAAGACGCTCCTCATAATGAAATGTTAGAGACTGGTTAAAGAAATGCAGAAATGCAGCTGTAGGAACCAAATCTTCATGAGGAACAACAAGATACCAAAGTCTATCGTAAAGATAATTCTGAAGCTAAAAAGTAAACTAAAAAGCTCAAAAAGAAAATGGAAAGCAATAAAAACTGCTAGCGAAAACTGGTTTTTGTTGTACTTACAAGTACTAAACGTATCATTATTGATCTAGATGATTGCATCCAGTTTCTTGTAGTAGCTTCGAATCACTGTATGAAGAGGCTCTTCGTGGAAGTTTCATAACTTCCCCCATTTTACTACCGTCAGGGTAAATGTCGTCATCATGAAATATTTGTTTACTACAAAAGCCGTATCAGACCTTTCCACAAATACTGCAACTTTTCTGGAGCAACTCACTTCATTCTTCATCGTAGACAATCTCATTCTACGATCTGACTTTTCAGACCCTCTAAGTGCAACAGATTTTGCATCTTTATTGTTCCAGTATTCATCACAGATATTATGACGAATGCCTGTTGTTGTTATGTTTCGGTCATTCATAAACGAACCTTAACTGTACCTCAAGTGCAAAGGCCGTTTTAATTCTATTCATCTTTGTAAATGCCTCTTATAACTCGAACACGTTTTGCAACAAAAATCAAGTATGTCATACCCCCCGCCGAAATATCATCCTTTGTCTGTTACGTACATAAAACTGAAATCTTGCTAGCATTCACTAAATGGAGCTACCTTACTAGATGGGCTAAAGTCAATTTTTGCCCTGCTGTTTGCTCATTATAACAGTATAACATGAGACTGGCGAAGTTAGGGTTTGTAAAAATTAAACAAATCTGCACCAGACCCTAGTATCAGAAGGCAAGCTCCAGAATCGTCATCGAGTAGCAATTGGCTAGCAGATGGAGAGCTATTTTGCTACAAAACAGTTATGAGTAAATCTAGAAATACGGCAATAAAAGTAATACTTATCATATAACATATTGCTCGCTAATCACCAATATTAATTTAGATATTCCTTGATTTACCTAAATTCTGTCACACTGATTACTCAGTATTCCTTTAAGTAGCCCATACACTGTTTTCCTACCTATATATCTCAAGATCTTGACGTCGACGGAATGTATAACCCAAACCATTTTCAGCGCCTTACAGTTCTGGCGTTGTCCTCATTACCTTCTGGAATATAAATCGCATTTAAAACAAAAAGATGGTTAAAATGTCTCTGAGTACTATGGGACTTAACATCTGAGGTCATCAGTTCGCTTAAACCTAACCAACCTAAGGACATCACACACATCCATGCCCGAGGCAGGATTCGAACTTGCGACCGTAGAGGTCGAGCGGTTCCAGACTGAAGTGCCTAGAACCGCTCGGCCACACCGGTCGGCGTATTTAAAACCATTATTGAACTTCAATCAGATGCAGCAACTATATTTTACAGCTTTGAAAAAGTTCATCGATGAAAAGCAAGTTTCCTTATACTGGCGAATGAGGATGCTTTGGATTCGGTACCGACTCTACTTGTTTTCTGTAGATAAAGATTGTACAGCTTTTTCAATTTTTTTCGGCCTAATTTGATGACTAATAAAGGTGATGTATTGCATTGTTGCTGTGTGACTTCAAGAGGCAGATTCAGTCACTTCATTGAAAGCAGAACTGTCAGTTTCCTTCAATCAGTGTGAATATTAATTATATTTATTCAGTTTTGAAAACTCCTGTGACAAGCGCGAACAGAATTTCTCATCGAGTATGTGTTGATTACGATGAAAGAGAAGGGAGACGATGATAACCTAATGCAGAAACTTAGCTTACTCCATCAAATGGCACAAAGAGAGTTTCTGAGCGTAGTGTCCCCATCGGAGATAGGAATAACCACTGAAGCTTCAAATACTCTTCCTCCATGGTACAAGGCGGAGGGCTTTATGATTTAAATCCGTCCATTGACCTAAAGTCTGGTAATCTGAAATTTTAAGCAACCATTTCTCCTTTCCTGCCATCAGGCCAAAAACCGAAAATTTCTTTCTCAACCAGGATTCGAACGCAGTTCCTGCCTCTCGTGAACCGCCAAATTAAAATGCGTCGTCGGCCTCAGTTACGGAGTAAGGTATTTGACACGTTTAGAGAAGGCCTCAGTTTGTTTCTAAATCGCCAAGAGGTGCTGCTGTTTCATAGCTAGAATGACGTGTCAACGTTTCTGTGGAAAGTTCGCTTTAAATGCTTCTATAAATGAAACTTTCCGGCAGGCTAAAACTGTGTGCCGGACCGAGACTCGAACTCGGGACCTTTGCCTTTCGCGGGAAACTGCTGTACCACTTAGGAAGATAGGAAACGAGGTACTAGCAGAACTGGAGCTTTGGGGACGGGTCGTGAGTCGTGCTTGGGTCGCTCAGTTGGTAGAGCACTTGATCGCAAAGGGCAAAGGTCCCGATTTCGAGTCTCGGTCAGGCACACAGTTTTAATCTGCCAGGAAGTTTCATATCAGCGCCCACTCCCCTGCAGAGTGAAAATCTTATTCTGGAAACATCCCCCAGGCTGTAGCTAAGCCATGTCTCCGCAATATCCTTTCCTACGGGAGTGCTAGTTCTCCAAGATTTGCAGAAGAGCTTCTGTAAAGTTAGGTAGGTAGGAGACGAGGAACTGACAGAATTGGAGCTTTGGGGACGGGACGTGAGTCGTGCTTGGGTAGCTCAGTTGGTAGAGCACTTTCCCGGGAAGGGCAAAGGTCCCGATTTCGAGTCTCGGTCCGGCACACAGTTTCAATCTGCCAGGAAGTTTCATATCAGCGCACATTCCGCTGCAGAGTGAGAATCTCATTCTCCCTCTATAAATGATTGTGCGGTTCTCTCACAAAAACAAGTTGGGCCGGCAAGCCTCGAGCAAACGAATATTCCGCAAGATGCAGCCTGCTGGAACAACAGCTCTCCTCTGCTGATGAACTTCGAATTGCGAACGTCGAGGCCAGAACGTCATCCCTCTAGACACTTATTGTAAGCCTGTTAATATGGGCATATAAAGAAGATATCATTTTTGAAACTGTTTCTTGATGTTTTGATATGTCCTTCATATGGATAACAGATATCCTTCGCCTTCAAACACATTTTGTTGTTGTGGTCTCCAGTCTGAAAACTGGATTGATGAAGCTCTCTATGTTAATTAGCCTCTTTGCTTAACTATAGCAATCTACATCCACCTAAACCCGCTTGCTGTAATCAGTCCTTTGTTTCCTTCTACAGTTTTTACTGCCTCACTTACTTCCATAACCAAATTAACCCCGATGTTTCAAGATTTGTCCAGTCAATAAATCCCATAATATTCTTTTCTCCCCATTTAGATTAAGTATCCCTTCATTAGTTCTTCGTTCTATTCATGTAATATTCAGCAGGCTTCAGTAGCAGCACATTTCAAAAATTTCTGTTCCTCTCGTTTAACCAGCTTATCGTCCTCGTTTCACTTACACAAAAGGTCATATTCCAGACGGAAATACGTACTAACACCTAAATTTATATTAGATATTAACACATTTCTCCTTTTCAAAAAGATTTTTCTTGCTATTACCACTCTGCATTTTATGTCCTCTCTACTTAAGCCGTCGGCGCTTACCTTACTACAAAAATAACAAAGCTCTATCGAAATTTTACTGTCTCGTTTCCTATTTTCCCCAGCATCATTTGACTTAATTTTGACACATTCCATCACTCTTGTTTTAATCTGTTGATGCTGAACTTCATCCTCTTTTATTGGCAAGATTTTTAGTTGGTAAAAGCACTTCCAACGAAAGGCAAAAGGCCAGATCGAATCCTACCCAGCAAGCTATCAACACGTTTCAATAGAACAGTGTTCTAATCAACATTACCAAATACAAAATAACGTCAATTAAGTACAGGCTCTGAGCACTATGGGACATAACATCTATGCTCATCAGTCCCCTAGAACTTAGAACTACTTAAACCTAACTAACCTAAGGACATCACACAACACCCAGTCATCACGAGGCAGAGAAAATCCCTGACCCCGCCGGGAATCGAACGCGGGAACCGGGGCGCGGGAAGCGAGAACGCTACCGCACGACCACAAGCTGCGGACAATTAAGTACAGTAAGTTAATAATCATCAGAGCCATAGTTCGACTCAACTTGCGAGGCCTTTGTCTTCTCAGTCAGTACAAGCTACATCCAGCTGTGATCAAGAATTTAATACTGAGCTCGTCCTCGAAAGTGGCACCGCAGTCGTAGAAAGAATTTTCACTCTGCAGCGATATGTGCTCTGGTCTGAAACCTCCTGTGGGATTAAAACTGAATGCCGGAGCGTGACTCGAACGCGGAACTTCTGCCTGTCGCGGCAACTGCTCATTCGACTGGACTATGCATGCACAACTCACATCCCACCCCAGGAGCTTTCTCTGCAAATTCCTTCCTTCCAGAAGTCCTATTCCTATAAAATGTGCACCAGAACTTTTGTCAAGTTTGTAAGGTAGGAGAGGGATGGTGGCGGAAGTGAAAGTATGAAGGCTTGTTGCGGGTAGATCAGTCGGTAGAGCCGTTTACCGAGAGAGTAATTCGAGCCGCTATTTATTGACAACATACTATCTGTTCGTCCCGAGTCAACAATGTCTCCTACTGCTATCACTCTGGTATATACTCATCAACTAAATGCAGCAGGGGACTGAAACACCAAATATTACAAATTTTTCTGCAGTTTCCTCTCAAATCCAATCTCGCTACCAATTGTGTCATTTAACTTTCTTGTTATATCTCTATCAATGCTGTGATATTGGTACATATAGGAGAGAACAATATTATTTGATCCAAATTGGACGAAGAACTACAAGTCTGCAAAACATAATCAATACCTTCCAGAGCGGTAGCAGTGATAATGTTCCCAATGACGAACAACTGCCAACACGACCAACTATGAAGCCCTCTGTATAGGGAAACTTCTTAAATCTGATTCGAATTCTTTATCAATTACGTCCCTTTCGGAGAACTCTGGTGAAGTAGTACTAATTTTAACAGTCACGTACAACCAGTCACTTCACGAATGACCCGAACCTAAAGACTAGAAAGTTGCACAGGTCACACCAATCCACAAGAAAGGAACACCAAGTAATTCGTTTAATTATGAACCCATATGATTGACATCTATTTGTTGAAGGATTCTGGAATGTATGCTGTACTTCAACATTATGAAATATCTCGAAGAAAACGATCCATTGCTGCGTAACCAGCATGGATTCAGAAAATACCGTTGTTGTGAAAAGCAATGGGCTCCTTATTCACACGATGTAATGAGTGCTACTGAGAGAGGACCTCACGTTGGTAACATATTTCCAGATTTTCAGAAGGCCTTTGACAGTGATCCTGACAATGGTCTTGTAATAAAATTGCCTGCCTGTGCAGTATCGCCTCAGTTGTGCGACTGGATTCGTGATTTCCTCTCAGAAAGGTAACAGTTCGTAATCACTGAAGGCAATATTTCGAGTAAAACGGAAGTGATGTCTTATGGGCCACAAGGAAGTGTTTAGAAAACAATCGCAGTATCCCTCTTAAATTGCATGCAGATAATACTTACCGTCTAGTAAAGTCTTCAGAAAATAAAACCCAATCCCAATATGATTTAGACAAGATATCTCTATAACGTTGAAAGTGGTAATTGACTCTAACCAATAAAAAGGGTTAAGCCATCAGCATGAGTACTAAAACGAAACCTTTAAATTTCACCTACACGAAAATTATACATATTTAAAGCCTTATCAATTACAATAAATGCCTAGGATTACGATTACGATTACGAACAACTTAAATTGGTTCCATCACTAATAAAATGTTGTTGGAAAGTCGAACCAAAGACTGAGTTTTACTGGCAGAATACTTAGATATGCAACAAATCTACAAAACAGATTGCCTACATTAAGCTTGTGCGCCCACTTCTGGAGTATTGTTGCCTCGGATACGATTCACGAAGGACATCGAGAAAGTTCAAAGAAGGGCAGGTCGTTTTGTATCGCCGCGGAAAAGGGGAGAGAGTGTGGATATGATACGAGAGTTGGGGCGGCACTCACGAAAACAAAGCCATTTGTGGTTGCAGTGAGATCTTTCCACAAATTTTCAATCACCAACTTCCTTCTCCGAAGGCGAAAACATTTTGTTGACATTGGAAAAAATTATCATCGAAATGAAGTAAGTTGTCACTTTAGGATGTACGTGGCCACCAGTTAGAGCAGAAGCAGAGCAAAAGGGCGGATATGCAAAACGAGCACCCGGATTTTTGCAGAGTTGTGCAATCTGTATCTCGGTCTGCCATGTAACTTATTTTATAAACAAGATTGAAGTTTTTCAGTTACAAGATAGGATGCACGAATCTCGTGTGGTAGGAGTTGTTTATTCTTGATACTCCAGGTACGTCATTCAGGTCACTGTTAGAGAAGTAATTTTCATGGATTAAGACAAGGGCTTACCTATAATCCAGATGAGTGTATCGTGCTGTGCAACATACAGGACGTCCCAGGAGGAATGGTCAATGAAAGTGATATAAGAGGAACTGTAATTCAAAGCAAAAAAGTGTAGCATAATTTCCTAAAGGCATACCACAAGCTGTTTGGTTTCCATATTTTGAGAGGTTGTAATTTGGACCAAAACAAGAAAAAAAGTCCGTCAAACATGGACTCTGAAGTGAACACTTTAACAGTTATAAGCGCTTGTTCATCTTTGCTGTTGTGTATTGAACAAGTGCTCGTAGCTCTGAAACCCAACTCTACAAGACAACTTTTTCTAGTTTCGAGCCATACTACCTCCTCCCACAATATGGGAAGGAAAGAGCTGCAGCAGAAGAGATTTGTCTTACAGTGTCTTACAGTGGAAAGGCGCTCACGCATGTTTACTGGACTTTTTGCTTCTAGTTGTCTTTAGTATCATTTCCTTGAATATTGACCATTTCTCCTGGGACGCCGCGCGGGGTAGCCGTGCGGTCTCAGGCGCCTTGCCACGGTTCGTGCGGCTCCCCCCCGTCGGAGGTTCGAGTCCTCCCTTGGGCATGGGTATGTGTGTTGTCCTTAGCGTAAGTTAGTTTAAGTTAGATTAAGTAGTGTGTAACCCTAGCGACCAATAACCTCAGCAGCTTCGTCCCATAGGTACTTACCACAAATATCCAATTTTCCTCCTGGGACACGCGTCTGTTTTAAACATTCTACTAAGTGAGTTGTAGGTTGTTAGTGCTAAGCCATATACTACCTAGTAGAAACTGAAGAGTTTGTTTGGTAGTCAGACTACGGGACTACTTCAGATACTGGACTACTACTTGTGCGTTTAGTCGTGATTACAGCCACTGCAAACCGCTCAAATGAATGGCAAAGTGTGAAACCTCTATAAGCGGAATGAGTAAACAGATATTTTACCAGATCTAGAAATCATGATTTACGTCGTACTTTCTTCTCAGATGGTGTAATTTCAACGCAGCCTCCCCGATGCATGGCCGGGAAGATTTCGTCAGCAGTACACATCGGGAGAGTCTACATTCACATACAGTATATATCTGACATGGCTTCATCAAATCATTTGCAGACGAAAATCGTGATGATTCTTAAAGATAGACTAAGGATGACAGTTTCAGCATTATATCCCATAAACGTAATTAACTTATAGTATCAGTATACAGCCTAATATTTTGTGTAGACGTTTTATTACTTTTATTTTTATTGTAAGTTTCGTTGAATTCATTTCCGAGCCTCTATCGAAAATGAAACTGATTTTGTACAACAGTGTGATCTGTGATCATGTTAAACGACACAGGTGTCATCGAAATGGAAAGTGCATTACTGATCCCATTTTGGTTGTCATTAAGGGAAATTCATTTATTATAGAAATGTACGGAAATGCGCAGAGACCTCCAGCACGAATCCGTATAGTGTCACGATACTATTGCTTTTCGTTGTTTTTGATAAATCCTTTAAACAGTATCTTCTGCTGTGTAACGGCTGACACACCATTCAGTTAACTCATTATGAGATGAAGCTGTATAAGAATTCTGTCTGGGATACTAACCCTTCTTAAAATCACTAGAGAAATAGAAAGGTATATGACAGCGAGCTTCACTAAAATTCTTTCACGCTGATTCAATTAGACTGTTTCTCCAGCGTTCACTACTACGCTCTGCGAAATTCTGAGAGTTTTGTTAATGAATCAGCGATTTCGGGGCATACAGGCAGTGAATGGTAAACAAGAAATTAGTGGTTTCATTTGTTACTTACGGTATGTCAACATTTTCTACCCTGTAAATTAATTGAAATGGATTGTCAATATGACGAGCAAGTGTCAGCCTCAGAACAATCCCGACTGCAGTCTTGACTGTCCATAATGTATATACAGGAATAAGCAACAGCACTACAGCTGTTAAAATGCAGTAATCGTGTTGCCCTCGAGAAGCTAATCATTAATTGCTCCTGAAATCGGTCACATCTGATACCGAAGAGTTTTAAAAACAATTATTAACAGTCAATTGCAAATAAAGGAAGTGATTCGTTGGAAGGGTTCGCAGAATCAGTAACTCATAAAAAAGTATCTACGTGAGACTAAAGCCATCAGCTCCCACGCTGATTTTTGAGACGAATTCTGGAGCGTGGTACACTCATTTGAATCAAATTTATTTCTGAACGTACAGCCACGAATGGATAAACTCACCACATCTCACTCACTTCATCCTTGAAGATGTCGAAGAGAGGAGCTCATGGAAAAGAAGTATTACATTGTTTCCTGTTACTAAAATTATGTAGTTTTAGCTATATAATTCAGCTTATAATTTTAAGACTAAACGGCATTAGTGATTTCATCAAACTCAGTTATCGTAATGAAAAACTTTTGAACGATATAATTTAACATACATGTAAAGAAAGAATCAGACACTAAAGAGAAGACAAAGAACCGTTTGTGGCTCTCACAATAACTGGATAAATGGATAATTTTGTAGCATTTTTATTCGCTTTGTCATTAATGCATCGATAGGAAATTGTTCACAGTTTTTCATGAGTCATTCATTATTCGAAGATTTGTTCTTTTGTATACGGCTAGAACTCTGCAAAAAAGAATAAATAAATAAATAAAAAAAAAACATGATATTCCACTTTTTCAGTTTGGTGGAGAAGTAAAGTGAAAGGACACGATAGTTCTGCAGTTGTGAAAAAAGTAGGGATACAAAATACATTCTTATGTCCCATCAAATATGCATGATTACTTGACAGTTCATACAGTGAACAGTTTTTTTTTTTAAAATACAGGTGTTAAAACAATTAAAATTGAAACTGAATTAAATGTCCGACGATCCGCTGTAGCTGTATTTTTTCAGGTTAATTATAAACCCACACAACCGGTTTCGCAACTTTTAACTTACATCTTCTGCTGCAAATATAAATGCTATGCCGTATGTTACAGACTGCTGCAAAGCAACAATTGGCGTGGATAGTTAAAATTTTTAGCCCTCCACAATTGACAATAAAGCATCGTCAGCTGGTAGAAAGACCACCACCATTGATGCATGTCATGTCTATGTTAAGTCGCCAACTGTACAGATTTCGATTAAAATATGTTCTTTGTGGGGCTATGTTCAAATGGCTCTAAGCACTATGGAACCTAACATCTGAGATCATCAGTCCAATAGACTTAGAACTACTTAACCTAACTAACCTAAGGACATTACACACATCCATGCCAGAGGCAGGATTCGAACCTGCGACCCTAGCAGTCGGGCAGTTCCGGACTGAAGGGTCTAGAACCGCTCGGCCACAGCCAACAAAATGCTTCTCATAGATGTTATTCAGGGAAGTACTGGGCCCTGTAGCGACAAAAACCCATACGTTCATGTGTATTTCCACCAACATAGCAGCTGACAACATAAGCTACGAGAGTCCCGTGTGTTGTCGAAGCATGTGCAGTTGCTGACGTCCAGTACCCGACATACCCTAGACATCCACCAGATGTTTTTTAAAAGCATCAAGAAGTGGTGTATGAACTTTAAGGAAAGAAGGAGCTTCATTGATCTCCCTAGAACAGGCAGGCCAGGACCCAGTCAGCATACTGTGAAACATCCCCTTTGAAAAATTAATGAATGACTGCGCTGGTAAACCCCTTACGTTATTTGATTTTCAAACAGTTGAGCCAAACTGAACGTACTCTTTACTTATTCTGATCAACACTAAACTAACACACAATATTTTTAGCGCAATATGACTTCCAAAAATCCCTACAAAAGAATGGCCCTGATTAACAATAACCTATACCTTTCATGAATCACTTACCTCACAAAAATCTTCGTTACTCGAACTACTGCAATACAGCGAGCGCCAATACTACCAGATAAATAAAAGATTCAAACTACTAAGGCACTAACTGCTGATAGGCATAATAGCCAGCAAATGAAAGATTTTAATAGAGAACAAACAATGTATTTACCTTAACAATGTTCAAAAGTCATAATATATATATATATATATATATATATATATATATATATATATCAGTTCATGACATCCAGTTTTACAAATTTATTCTTTCTGTCGGACACACGTCCAGATCGTCCGCTCTTAAAATTCTGCCATTTCTCTCCCCACATCCACCACTGCTGACGGCTCACCTCCAACTGCGCAACGCTACGCGTTGTTCACATCCAACTGCCCAACACTACAATAGCGAATATTCCAACACTGAAAACCAGCCACAGACTTCACACAGCACAGTCAGTGATTTTCATATGGAGCGCTATGTGACGTTACCAACATAAAAACATAAACAGCATACTTACAACTGTCCAGGCAGTGAGAAACTCCTTCGTGAGAAATGGCAAGAAGTCAGTCAGTCCGAAGAGCCTCACGTTAGTTTCAGATTCCGAAGACATCAGTGTAAGCAACTTCGTTTGCATGCGCAAAAACTCCATGTCATGCTGTCCCTCCAACAACGGGTTACACTTCTAGTTATGACTCTTCTGTTACCACGCTGGCTGAGATTTGTTTTCTTTTATCAGATGAGGCCACAGTTCATTTGAACGGTGTTGTCAATTGACACAATGTTAGGATCTGGCGGTTCCACAATCGCCGTACTGTATTTGACACCGTGAAAGACACACCTAAGTTGAAAGTATGGTGCGGTCTTACGCACAATAAAACGAAAAGAGTACACATCGAAATTTATTAATTGTTTGTCTCTACGCAAAAACTTGAATATGTTATCTGCACTTCAAGATAATAGATGTATCATATTTTCTGCCTTATGCGTGTCTGTAATCAGTGAAAAAACTCTGGGAGACCTCGTTTCGTGCGTGTTGTATTAGTTATATTAGCACACTAATTTCTTGTTGTTTTAAATGCGTATTTGTTTAATTACTCAATAAGAAGCATGAAGCATATGTATTGGCTTTTCTGAAGCGTACTTATTCTCTTCTCTCTTTAAAAAGTAGATTTTTATGATTAGGTTCATAACATTGTATGCTGAAATTTTTTGACGGTTCAAAACTTTGTACCAGCTGGGGCTCGAGTCTAGACCCTTACCTCTCGTGCGAAATGCTTTTAGAGGCTGAAAGATCCAGGCACAGCTCTTACCGGTTCTAGCTCTGCTGTCAGCTCTCTCTCTCATTTTACAAAATTCACGGCACTTCTCACGCATAACTTTCTGGACCAGCGCTCCTATAATAAAAATCATACAGCAGCGATATAGCTAATCTAGACCTGGTGATTGTCTGCAGATGAACCTTTCACTCTGGGAAGCATTCGAATATTTATTCTTTGATCGTTCAGTGGATCTTATTCCGCCCTAAATTTTCTTTGTAATGGGCTAGTATTGCCTGTGAGTGACTAAGCGCGCGCATAGTTGAAAAGGTAACTGTGGTCAGTTTAAAATGAAAATGAGATTTGTTTTCAAGTGTTTTGAAATATGATGAAGTGATGAAATATGATGAAGTGATTATATTTTTTATACCAGATGATGAAACTATAGCTATTCCAAAACCGGTCGTGTACTCAATTAAAGATTGTGGATTAGGCAACTGTGTCGCGGTTTCCTTCATTTTTCAAAATACGGAAGGTTAGAAGTGCGATGAGAGATGATAGGAGCTTAATGATCGGTCGTAGTTGAGGCCATTGGAGATGGAGCGCAAGGTCGGAAAGGGACTGATCTGATACAGATGAACTAATGTTGGGAAATAATGCAATTATAAAATCTGGATTACCGAACGGCGACTTGAAGGTCAATAAACCGGAATGCGAGTCCAGTGCTAAACACCATAGCAACTCATTCGGTGTGACAGTTGTGGAATACAACACAGCCTGAAAAATTGTTCCCAGACAGACCTATTAAAAAATCAATTTCAGTTCCAGTAATAGTTTTTTTTTACCTTATAATCATTTTGATAGTTATTAAATTGGGACAAAATATGACAAGATGCTACATCATGTGATTATTTATTAACTATCAAAACGATTCTAAGCTGGAAAAAAGTAATACTGGAATTAAAGTTGATGGTTATTGAGACAAAATATGACAAGATGTATGATTCAATCCATCTAAAAAAGAAGTGAAAGAAAAAAGTTTTCTGTGGATAATTTTGCTGTGATACTACCATTTGCTGCGGATACTACCATTTTTTTGTGCCATGTTAAGAATACAGCTCAGTACTAAACATGCAAAAGAATTTTTGTTTTAAGTTGTACAATAATCTTATATTAGAAGAGAGAGGAACAATACATGTGATAAAATCAGCAACATTTGTCACCAAAACAACTCAGTAAAGTAAACTCATGTATGAAATTTCCATTTCAGTGTAGTATAAATATCAAAATGCTACCCAGAATAATTATTCATTACATGTTGGGGCGCCAACTTGCTTCAGATAAAAGTACTGAAAATAATTTTGGTTGTAAGACTGCTGTTGTAATGTATTCACTTATTTATTATTTCGAATCAGAAGAACAGATGATATCTTTCCTGATTTACGACGAAATCTGTTGATGCAGAAAATTACAAAGGATTGTATCATACTGATCGTGATTCAACTGTCGCATTCACGTGAATACGGTAAATCCGAAATAGAAGAGCAACTTCGCGTTTTCAACATATTGTTATTATTTGTACGCTACACACAGATAGATCAATTTTTAGTTGATTAACACACTATTCGTATGCACCGGCATTGTTACAGATTCATCTGCTGCACTCCACTTTTTATCAGCCCATAACAATAAATCTGTCTAGAATGAACACCGTTTGCACACAGATGTTGGGATGGGAACGGTAAAGGGGCAGCGATGAAGGCAAGTCAGTAGGTTTTATTTCTCTCGTACGATTCAATCCATCTAAAAAATCTGAAATGTAGTGTTCAGTTTCATGTACTGCACATGCTTATTATGTACCAGAAAGGACCTCTGTTTCCTGGACAGGCCAGAGTTCTAAACCGTATTTAAAAAAAATTAGGTCCATCAGGTCGGAAGAAGATACTTTGCACCATGGTTAAATATTTAATCTAAAATCAGAAAGCAGAGAAGCACTACACAAACAGCATACAGAGAGCCAACCGTGAGGAAATCAACAGTAGCCGTAATTCTTGGTTCTCGTCAGTAATAGAATCACTTTTCACTCGATGGATTTCTGTTCCATGTAAGTGCAAAGCAGAATTAATGTGTTCGTTTGTTAAAATAGTTGAATTACAGATGGATTGATATCATGATAGCTTGTTATAAGCCAAGGAGATTTACATAAAGGAATAATTTACATAGTAAAGATACATTCGTTTACAAGAGAGTATTTTCTTACTGTTTCCATTACAATTATGCTGTTATACTTATTAATCGAAACATGTTGGGAATATATGGAAATTATTTCCTGTATATAGTACTTTTTATCAAGGAAACATTAAGCCAAAATACTTTTGGAATTATTTATCGACAACTTTCTTTCAGGGTAGAGGCCTTGGAAACATTACCTTTCTTCTTCTTTACTACATACTTCACTGTATCAGCCACTAATGGTGTGAATATCATAATTTGTATTTTTTATCGTTAGATTTAGGCATGCTTAAGTTATGAACATTTTTTAATGGTAGGAATTTTTCCGGAGTCAGTACTTTCTGAATCAAAAGTCGTTGAATTTAATTACTTGGGAAGATTTATGACGTGTAATTTCCAAGTAAAGTTCTCTACCAGTCTTATCACTGAGAGAGTTAGGCCATTGTGTTTAAACTAGTTGCCTTTCTCCCTGCTGCATTATTACTGATGTATATTAAAATTGTTGTACGAACACACACACACACACACACACACACACACACATATATATATATATATATATATATATATATATATATATATATATATATATATATATATATAAAATTTTAATAGTATTGTTTCTACGTTAGGAGATTTTCCATCTACAAAAAACCGAAGAGAAGATGCAAAGAAAATTTTATATTTAGTTCTGTTTGTCTATGGACACCCAGTGGAGTGTTTTGTGACGTTTGCACTGTCGTAAAAAAGAAAACATGTTTCTGATTCAAAACAGGGTAGGATACTGTTTATATTTAACAGTAACAGAGGTGATGCTAGCACCGAACCTTGTGAAATGCAGGGAGAGAATCGTCCAATCGTCCATATGAAATGAAACGAACCTGTGAGGATTGTAGTAGGAAAGGCGGTTGGTGGACTTGGCCTTACTGGGAGAATTTAGGAAAAGTGTGGTTCATCTGCAAAGGAGACCGCTTATAGGAAGCTGGTACGACCTAGTCTTCAATAGTGCTCGAGTGTTTGGGATGCGTACCAGGTCGTATAGAAGGTGGGGATCGAAGCAATTCAGAGGCGGGCTGCTAGACTTGTTATCGGTAGATTCTACGAACATGTAAGTGTTATGGAGATGCTTCGGAAGCTAAAATGGGAATCCCTGTAGGGAAGGCGACGTTCTTCCCGAAGATCGCTGTTGAGAAAATTTAGAGAACTGGCGTCTGAAGCTGACTGCCGAATGATTCTACAGCCGACAAAATACGTGGCACGTAAGTACCACGAAGATAAGGTACGAGAAATTGGGCTCATACGGAGGCATATAGAAAGACGTGTTTCACTCGCTCTTGGAACAGGAAGGGTAGCGACTAGCAGTGTTACAGGGTGCCCTCCACCCCCACACCGTACAGTGGCTTGTGGCGTATGTATGTGTATAATACAGATACAGAAACTCAATCAAAACTTTTCTGATTTTGCATGTTGTTACTCTTGTCGTTAGATCTATAGTGCATTTTATTGTGACTCTGGCATCATCCGAGCTTCTTGCTTCGTGCATTCCCGCCATCAGTGAAGCAAATACGGAGCCACTGTGCGAGATGAATACAAGCAACGACCAGAAGGCTACAACTACTGCATAAAAACAATATTCTGATAAACAGTCTCTCTCTCGCGCTCTGCCAGTTTCGCTTTCTGTCCATTGGCGATGGCCCACCAATAGTGGCCGGAAGAATTTTATCTAGTAAACTCACTTGTCTAGCGTAAGCGCTGGAAATATCCATTTCGTAAGTGAACGCAACACTGGTCCTTAACAGTGTTCAGCTAACCATGAACGCTAAATGATCCTGAACAAGATCCAAGCAGAGGGGTCGAAACGTCGATCGTGTAGAAGAAATTGAAGTGTAACACGATGCGGCCTAGCATCCTAGAAAGTTTTACCTACAATGACAACAGCTACGAATACCTGCAAAAGTACGTAAAACACTAAAAAAAGGTTCCCTTAGTTCCTTTCCCACTATCATGTGAGATCGAAGGTCGGTCACCGATAGGATAGAAGTACCTCGTGTGAAAAATAAAATCACTTAGTCATCTGAGGTCATTCTCAACCCATTATATCCTGGAATCAAAGGTTCCCTGTCAAAAGAGTTAAAGGGACAAGAATTCCACAACAGCCGTTCGCCTGTGCTGCGTCACTGGGAACACAAACAGGAAATTTTTGTCACTTTTACTCTTTTGACAAGGAGCCTTTGATTCATGGGTGAGGATGACCCAGATTTTAGACAAAATTGCATCTATGCCGATAGGAGCAATCTCCTGGTATATAAGTGCCAAGAAAGATGTTGTAGATATGGTCATACTATCAGAATCTACATCTGCATTCTATACTTTGTAACCCACCTTGACAGAACGAGGTGACGCAGTGGTTAAAACAATGGAATCGCATTCTGGAAGATGATGGTTCAAACCCGCGTCCGGCCATGCTGATTTAGGTTTTCCGTGATTTCCCTAAATCGCTCCAGGCAAATGCCGGGATGGTTCCTTTGAAAGGGCACGGCCGATCTTCCTTCCCATCCTTCCCTAATCCGAAGAGACCGATGACCTCGCGGTTTGGTCCTCTCCCCGGAAATCAACCAACCAAAGCTCCGTGAAGTGAATGGCAGAGGATACGTCCCACTGTACCAGTTATTGGGGCTTTTTCGCATTTCAGTGGCACATGAGACGCGAGAAGAATGAGTGTCTAAATCTCTCTGTGCTTGCAGTAATTAGTCCAAACTGGTTTTAGTGATCCCTATAGGAGTGATACGTAGAGGTTTGTAATATATTCCTAGATTCAACATTTAGAGTTGGTTCTAGAAACTTTCTAAGATTTTTTCACCTGATAGTTTGCGTCTATCTTAGAGCATCTTGCAATTCAGTACTTTCAGCATCTTCCTGACATTCCCCTATTGCTCTAACGAACCTGTGACTAGTCATGTTACCTTCTCTGTACCTGCTCAATATCCGCTGTCACTACTATTCAGCACAAGTAGGACGGGTCCCTTATACTTTTGCACTAAAGTTCTGTATACGACCTTATTTGTCAACTGGTTGCATTTCCCTAGTACGGTAACAACGAACTGCAGTCTACCACTTTCTGCTTTAACTATCACTGAGCCTATGTTATTGTTCCATTTCATATCCCTACAAACTGTTAAAACCAGGGATCTGAATGTCCGGTCGCGAAAACTGACAACGGCTGGGAGAGCGGTGTGCTGAACACATGCCTCTAATAATCGGCATTCAGTGACGCCTATCGGCTGAGGATGACACGGCAGTCAGTCGGTACTGTAGGGCCTTCCGAGGCTTGTTCGAACGGAGGTTAATTTTATTTATTTATTTACAAATTTTTTTAGGTATTCGTATGAGTTGACCGATTCCAACTGTGACTCATTGGTATTGTAGGACACTATGTTTTTTCCTTCTTGTTTTTAAGTGCACTATTCTTCATTTCTGTACATTCAAAGCAGGTTGCCAATCTCTGCACCACTTTAAGATCTTATCAAGACCGGATTGATATTTGTGTAGCTCCTTTCAGACAACGTTTCATTGTAGATAACTGCATCATCTGTGAAGAGGCTGCGGTAACCATTAATACTGTCCGCTAGGTCATTAATATACAACACCATCAGCAAGGGTCCCAACACACTTCCATGGAGCACGCCCGAAGTCACTTTCTATATTTGTGGGCGGCTCCTCCCTACCAAAAAATCCGCAATCCAATCGCAATTCTTGATACTTCGTAGGATCTTAGTTTTGATAATAGAATAGGAATATTTAACATCACATATCTGAAAGATCAAACTTTTCACGACATACAAAAACTTTCCAGGTCTTAAAATTATACTTAAATTCCGGTTTTCTTCTCATTTTTCGCTAAAATGAATGTAGAGCGACGAATACCAATGCCCTGTAAACAGTAGTGATGCGTATTCTTGTCGTTAAGCTTAAATGTATTTAGTGAACATGTGGGCTTACTCAGTGTTTTATAATGAATTAGCATAAATCGTTATTTGACTGACACTTTATTGATAACATGGACAAAAAATCTAACTAACTATGCCTATTTTTCCATTGGAATTATATTCCACACATGGTTGGTTCTTTGACACTTGCTGGCCGATTGTACATGTCAGTGTAGAAGTTCTGGATCGTTTATTCTTTTGGTGGGAATGTTGTAATTCACCTTAGGCCACGTATTTTCTTTTCATTGATAGGCACATATCGAGTGTGCTCTCCGCTTAAAACAGTGCTGAAAACAAAACAAAAAAAAAAAAAGAATTGAGAAACAGTGCATCATTTGCACCTGTGGGGGGTTTCTCTTGAGTTTAGGTGATACAATGGCTGCATACAACACAGAATATGCCAGGACATACGGGGTTTCTCTCTACCAT
Source organism: Schistocerca nitens (assembly GCF_023898315.1). NCBI lineage: Eukaryota > Metazoa > Arthropoda > Insecta > Orthoptera > Acrididae > Schistocerca > Schistocerca nitens. Next base: position 81,941,738 of record NC_064615.1, read on the forward strand.
GATCAGCCTACACGTTTACTGCAAAAGTCATAGGTAATCCAATTTTGTCAAAAAAGAAAAAAAACGGACATTTGCGGTTTCTCAATATTCCCATTCATTCAGGGCGACAAACTACAGGGACGGGTTTCTGACTGGAAATGGAGGAAAAAAGGTCAAATGATCATATGTCCGAAATTGAATCCTTGCCACGGCAGATGGTATTGACGAATGAAACTTCCTCTGACCACCTGCCGTGTGTTCCTAGTGCGTTGCCGGCGGTGTAAGTGACGCAGCGTACGGTACTGTCAGCAGTGGAATGGGAACAAGCCGAGATGGTTGCCATGAATCCCTGCCCACTCACTCATTTGGTCGGATGCTGTCTGTATTCCACAGATGACGATTATGCAGACTGATGATGCCAGTTCTGGTAAACATTCCTTCATCGGTAAAAAGGACTGACGGCAGAAATCCCACAATTGTGATGGTCTGGCGCAAAAACTATCCAAAAATCTTTCCCTTAGAGGGAAGTCCACTGTTAAAAATCCTTGCACTCGTTGCAGGTGATAGGGATAGAAACGGTTATTATGCTGGATACACGTAATCGTACTGTGGCTTACACCATGTTGGCAAAAAAATCGCCTGGAGCTTGTTCTAGGGTTCTTGTCAGTATCCTGTTGAACCCGGTCCTACAAATCTGGTGTACGCACCGTCCACCGCCTCCCTACGCGTTCGTCTCTCTGAAAATACCCATGATAACACAATATCCCAAAAATGGCTTGAAATATTGTGTGACCCGTGTTTCTGAGGTAACTTGTTTTAGTATAACTGTTTGCCTCTCGACCGTTTCCATTTGCTTGGCCGTAAACAAAAACCATCTCGGCTTGTTGCCGACATGAATATCGGACCAATCTGGTTCTTATAGTAGACTGCGTCAATCACACAGCCTACAACACACAAGGAGCAAACGACACATGATCAGAGAAACTGTCGTTGTCAGCGCCATTTACCGTGGCATTTCTGGACACGTATTTAGCCGGCCGCTGTGACCGAGCGGTTCTAGGCGCTTCAGTCGGGAACCGTGCTGCGGCTACGGTCGCAGGTTCGAATCCTGCCTCGGGCATACATGTGTGTGATGTCCTTAGGTTAATTAGGCTTAAGTAGTTCTAAGTCTAGGGGACTAATGACCTCAGATGTTAAGCCCCATAGTGCTTAGAGCCATTTGAACCATTTTTGTTTTTTTCGACGCGTGTTTATTAGACCTTCCTTCCCCAATTTCCAGCCAGGAACCCGTCCCTGAACTTTGTCGGTTTTGTTAATGTTCACCGAGTATTAGCGCAGATGTGGTACTTAGTGAGACGCTTTTCGTAAATCGAGATATAGTGCATATACCTGCCTTTGGCTTTCAGTACGTCATGTAAGAAATGTGACAATAAGGACAACTGTGACGCTCCTTTAGAATGATCTTTGTATACTTTCTGACATTACGAACAACAAGCTGGGGTTAAATTAATGGACGGAACGCCAGGCTGGACAAAACGAGTTGAAGAAAAGGCTCTGGATCAAAAGGAGATGAAGCGTGTCGTGATATCTACCAGGACGATTAGTGACGTCTTAATAGATGGCTCTTTTGGAATTCAAAATGTGGATATTTTATACTGTTACTTTGCAATTCTGAAACGCTCCTGGTTCGCTACCTTTCCCGAAATGGTGAAGAAGGATGCTGGTGTCTAAACTAGTCGATAATTACTGTATAGGGGCGCGTCGTTCCATCCCTCTGCTCGAGACGGTGAGGGCTGCCAACCTCTCAAGTCAATCACTGATCAATAGAATCTGGACGCGAGGCGAGGCGAGGCGAGCCGAGGCAGGGCCCTTCTTCCGCGAGGCCTGCCGGCCGTCCGCCACCCCCACCCCCTCTCCTACCCCCACACGTTGTTACCACCCCCTCCCTCCCGCCCCCCCTTGCTGTTCGCCCCTTCGGGCCGCCGGTCGGCGCACAGCCGCAGCGTCGGCGTCCTTGCTCGCTCCCAAACACTCACATGTAACATAAACATTTCAAAGCAAATCCACGTCAATTCGGGGCCGGCCATTTTTGGGGGCAGTCGATGGAAGCGCGGCGGCGAAAGAGACGGGGGGGGGGGGGGGGGGGGTTCCGAGGGCGGGCCCGCGCGCGCGGCTATCTGGAATTTCCACTCCCTCTTTCAGTATTCTAATCAGTACGCTGTTACGGGAAACATCCACCGTTCGTCATTAATTCATATCATTTCACTGGTTGACTTAAGAATACTTTTTGCGTTTTTTAAATTTAGAGAGAGAACTTTTTGTTATTCCGGCTTCCTGTGGAGCCCGCCACTCCTCTCGACGCAGTCTTTCCCGATCGCCGTGACCTGTTACCCTTCAGAACGTCCGGAATTTTGTTACTGTACGCCAGTCGATGATGAATATTAATACCGGGCGCCAGGGGAATGCGGAATGTGATACCCATCGCCGAAGACGCGATTGGGTACGACTGCCACTGAGAACTCTGTTGTCTTTCCTCTCTTCTGATTGTAAAAATATTTGTATTTTTTTTTGAGAAATTCAGCGGAGTTTCTGTCGGCTAAAATATCGTTTGGCAGAAAATTGCCCTCCAGCACAACAGTAAAACGAGGAAGCAGAGAACGTTGCCACAAATAAGAAAGGCGGTTTCTGAATAAACTAGACCTTAAGTATCGTCGTATGTGCAGTAGCTACTGACCATAACTTGAAAACTGAGTATTAACTACTTCGTTATGATACAATTCCCTCAACAGAAAAATCAAAAATACACATTTTAAGTATCAGTGCGCAGAATATGACAAACCCGTTGCAAAATGTGAGATTCATCTAATTTAAAACACAAGATGTTTCAGGAAGCCATGATCCCATTACCAAGTTATTAAGATTATTATGCCATTAAACACGCTGAAAAACAAGAAGCAAACAAATACTTTTCACTGTCCCCAGTGGCATAATAATTTTAACTTGATTATGGGGTCAAGTCTTCTTGAAAATATGTGTTCTGAAATCGAATAAATCACACCTCTGCGCAAAGAGGGCATGATAAGCTCCGTACTGATATCGTGATACAGTTTTACTATGGATTTACAGCGGATACATTTCGACGTAGCCGTAGCAACTTTTTCTAGGAAAACCGAGGCAGTTAAATGTGTGGAAACTTTAATAATGAAACATTATTTGTAATAGGTTATTGTTCGCATCTTGTAAATATTTTTTAAAAATTGTGATATGCACGAGAGCCGTAAATAACTTTATTAAAACCCTCAGTTTCAGTTAAGAACACGTCATCCTCAGGTATAAAAAACGACATAGGATTAAGTACAATGATGATCATTTCTAAAATGTTGTGGGGGCCCACAGTCTTAACGTGTTTTGAGAAAGAAAACAGCGTCCAGGTAGCCTGTACTCTATTTATTATCCATGGAGTTGGGCAATTTCAGCCGTGGGTCATTTTCAAGCACATAAAATGAAACGTGAAGCTTAAAATATGTGCTTCAAAATGACTGACGATTGAAAGTGGCCAGCTGCACGGATAATAAACAGAATGCCGACTGCTTGGACATTTTTTTCCACTCTCAAAAAAATGATCTTTTGTACCCAGATCAACATATACATTAACGGTACCAAAATTGTAGAATGCAGGAAACTGCCCGATTTATACATTCGGCTACTTGTTAACAAAGCGAACCAAAGGAAGAGCGTTGCGCTCATATTGTGTAATTAATATCCTTTTTTTACCAGAGAATAGTCTGCTGTTTGACCGAAACTGTTAGTTTTAATAGAGTGACTTAAAGGTATTTTACAAATGTTTCATTTTTCGCTAATAATGAAGTCGGTGTACTTTCTTTTCAGTACCAGTTTTACATGTCCCTTGTACATTTCGAAGCATAGCTTCGTCATCAGGGTTTCAGTTTGCTATCGAAGGATGCACTCCGATGTCAGATACGCGTATCTGGGAATTTTACCGATTTCTGTTGTGTGTGGCATCAGTGATTACAGTGCATGTGTTCTATACACAAATTTATGAACACTGTTGTATGAACCTACTGTATATATTCATATAATAATGTAGAAGCTACTACATTTTGATGTCATACACAACAAACATCAGAAAAAATTCCAGTTATGTGTTTCTGGTGTGTTGATCTCCTTGTGAATGTCTTTCGATAGCCAATTGAAGCTCTGAAGATGAAATTCTTCTTCGAACTGTGTTGTACAACGGTGGAATAAAATTGCTGTTGAAAACAAGGTATAGGCCTATAGACTCCATTATTAAGTTTTTTTAAGATTCATATGAAAACTGATAAGAAATTATTATTGTGGTTAGCAGCTAAAAAAACCAGCGGTCACTAAAATTTAAACTATTTTCCTACACATTTCCCATATCAGTAACCAAATGAGAAACGGAAACAGACAGATCTCGTGGTAAGTATTAATTATTGCTGTAACTGTGCTACAAATGACACATTGATATGCAGTCACGTGCACATAGTAAACATATTCTGTGATTAGACTGTAAGTCTAATCACAGAATAGCGCTGACATGAATTCCTTTCTGTTTGCAGTAATTATATCCTTCTTCGCCTCGGTTACAGAATTCTTTGTCAAAAAGTGAAAAATACTATAAATTATTATGTGGATTAAATTTTGGGCTGTGTATGATAAATAATACGAAACAGAAATTAATTTTGCGATTGACGGCGTATAAAAATATTCCCGTTCGTTCACCTTTGTCTTCCTAACGAAGTAGCGCTGAAAGAACCTGCTTCATAAAAGATACGAATGACTACTTTTCGAAAAACAGGCAAAGCTATCAAAAGTAGAGTTTTCGCATCCATGCTTGTAATTCCTGCCTTACATCGGGCATATTGTAAGTACAATTGTCTTACAATTTTAAAAGGGATAATAAAATGTACAAGAACAAAATAACAGAAAGAAATGCCTTGGTGCCCTTATTTTATTTTTCAACATGGCCTAAAATCTAATGGAAACTCACAAATATATGCTTTTTGAAGAGTAGTTATTCTATTTAGTCAAAAGTTTTCACGGCTAAATAAAATATTTTAACTAATAAAACAATGTAGTTCCAAGTAGTTTTACAAAATGATTAAGACACGTAATCATACTGAAAATTAAAGTTACAGAAAATATTAAAGAAATATAAATTCGTCCTGTTGTATGTTATCATTGTTTTAGAAGTCTTCTCAATATACCTGTGTCTAACTTCTCGTATTGCATTTGTTCGTGAGAGTCCAAGCAGTCGCGTGCAAGTCCAAGCAGTCGTTGTACAAATTAATGCGACAGTAATGGATAATAAAGCCGGGAATTTATACTAATGTTACATCGTTCATAGGAAATTTTTGAGGTACCGTAAAAAGTAATAAAAATTGCACCATCGAAATGAGAGTAGTTTTATGTCGGTTCATTCGAGTGTTCCATATTGAGTTCTATTAAAAGTCGTTATCAATGGTTTCATCTAATTAGATATCTCTCTTGCTTGCCTAAGAGAAAAAGTAATTAATTACAACCCGTTTTGTTTCAACAAAGGGACACAGCCAAGTGCATATGCATTCATGCGCACCAAAGAGGAATGAAAGACACATAGAAAGAAAATGAGGGTGAGGGTTGTCAGCAGAATACAGACAGAGCAAGTGGATAAGCAGCAAAGAACGAGCAGAAAGAGGGAGTCTAGGAAAGCGCCTAGTAGAGCGATGAGGGGGAGAAAGATGAACAGAACAAGAAGGAAGAAAAAGAAAGAGTGAACGAGACTGAAGCGTGCTCTCAGATCATTATCATAGAATTAGGGTCTTCGATTGTAGAGTACTGGCATACGGACAGCAGATTTTGGGGGTATGGGTATAATTTGTCAAGAACATAAATAGTTGACGACTCGTATGAGTGCTTTGACGTTTGCTTCTGTCTCAAACACCCCAGGTGACTCTCTCTCTCACTACATCCTACTCCAGTTCACTGTGAAATTTCGGTTGTCTGACCCACAGAGTGTATGTAGATGATATTATAGTACATTTAGTTTTTAATCTGGCAAATTGTTCTAAGATTGACATGGTGAATACCTTTCTCTTGTAATCGAGGTACCGAATATACCTATTTTTTCAGGCTTCACTGGAGACCAGCAATGACGGGGTTCTACGCTAAGTGAACGGTATTTTGCGTAGATGCACGTAAGATATACAATGAAGACTAAATAAAATCAACACCCTTTTGACCGAAGGCCTGTAAATCTTCGTACATCATCCCCTCGCTAGACATTGCTATCTACGCTGTTATTTTAGGAACATTTCACTGTCCTGTCAATACTTAGGGAATAATTACTCCAAAATAGAATCTGCTTTTTCAGAATAGGACTATACTTTTTACAAATTAAATAAAATACCGAGGGCTGTTGCTTGTTATTACACCCAGATGTTTGTTTGTACCAGACACAAGATCGTAGTAATAGATAGCGACTAGAGAAATCAGACTGTATTCGCAAAATGTTACTTATAGCTAAGGCATAAAGAAGAAATAATTTACAATTTCCTGCAAAGACTGCAGGAGCAGAGGACATATTTTGCCGGAAATTCTTGAAGCTGAACAGCACTGTATGGACTCGCAAGAAGTAGTTTATTAGACGATGTTTACGCATCTTCTAGTCTTACCGCCGAAGCACGTTTTGTACAATAGGAACAAGGCTCTACATTTCAGTATTACATTACTACACAATAATAGTATTTCTTTAGAGTCTTATTATACAATCTTGATTGTAAATGTGTATTTACAGCAAGTGTCTTAGATACAATACCTGTTGAACGTTTTGACACCAAAAACTACTTATAAATATTATATTTCACCTCTTACCTTTGGTACATGATGTAAATAATTGAGTCACTTTTTCTAGACTGTAACAGCATCATATCTATATTCACTGTTGGTGTATTGATAGTGATCTCTCAGCAGAAACATTTTAAATGAATTGAGGATAATTTTGGAACACGTTCTAAAAAAAAAATGTTGCTCCAGTGTAAAATATTTTCTTTCCGGTCAGATCTGCAGCATATAATATACCAAAAAAAATTAAAACGAATAATTCCAGGTATGTTGAAAGGTAAATGATGTTACTATTTCCTATATCGGTAGCAAAATGAGAGAGAGGGACAGACATTTCCCGTGGTAAGGAGTGATTATTCCTTTCTTTTTGCTACAACCTAAAATAATTCTACCAGCCACCCCTAAGTTCATCGTCTCAATCTGTCCTTACCTCTTGGATACCAGCAATCTATCATCTATGAAACTGAATATACGTCTCGCACACCTCCATTTGATTTCCATCGCGGTCGTCGCTACGTCCTCCAAATTGGTCTGTTCTTTCCTCATTTGCTTGTTTTGTAATTGTAATCCCTAGATTTTAGAGGTGTTTAGTTGAATCGACAATCTTTAAATTTGAGTGATGTTCGTGTATCAGAAATTTTACGGATTTTTATAGTACTCAGATTAGAGAGTAAGAGAAGCAGAGCGCCTAAAACGCTTCCTTGGGGACCCCAGATGTCACTTCTTTTACCTGTCACAGGGTACAAATCCGTGGCAAACGTCTTAAAGAAGAAAGTTTCTTGCAGAGGACTGCTATTTATCTTCATTTCACTTTTATTTTGTGTACTACGTTGTTTCCGCTGTGTGCCCATTCTCAAGTTAATTCAACCCCATTAACTACATATGTTTTGGGTTTCAGTCATTGTCATGGGCAGACCGTGGCTGGTTAAAGCATTTAGGCCCAGCCCACAATGGACTGCCAATGAAAATGACTGTAGCCCAAAACATAATAGTTAAAGCGTTAAATATTTTTATTGAGAATGAGTACACAGCCGAAACAACGAAGTAAGCAAAATAAAAATAAAATGAAAATAAATAATCGCCGATTCTGGAAGCATTTCCTTCATGATATTCATCACTTATTTCTCACTAAATGACTTCCCGTCACTTACTATGAACTGTGACCTTCCTGACAGTAAATCACGAATCCAGTCGCACAACTGAGACGATACTCCATAGCCACGTAATCTGATTAGAAGCCGCGTTTGAAGTGTCGTTTCAAAAGTGTTCTGGGAATCTAGAAATATGAAATGTATTTGAGCTCCCCTGTCTGTAGTAGTCACTGCTTCTTGTGAATAAGGGGCCAACTGTGTTCCACAGGAACAATATTTTCTGAATTTGCGCCGGTTCTGTGTCAACAGACCATTACCTTCGACTCATTTCTTAATTTCTGAGTACAGTGCGTGTTCCAGAATCCTATTGCAAATAGATCTAAAGCTTATTGGTCGATAACTGAGTACGTTACTTCTATTTCCTTTCTTGTGTATTGGTGTCACCCGTGCTACATTCAGTCAAGGTACGGATCATTCATCATTGCATATCACTGCTGAAAATCAAGCTGTTTCATGAGAATACTCCGAATCCTACACTATTGGTATACAATCTGGACCGGAAGATTTGCCTTTATTAAATGATCTTAGTTGCCTTCTTAAAAGCAGGGACAGTTTTCGCATTACCAGTGTGTGCCTCACTGCTGTACGTCAGAGCTGGTGACTCACATTAATCGCTTGCCTCAGAAGCTTCGTATGCTCAGTTGTCAAAACATCTATTTTACTATAAGCGCTCCATACCATTTTTATTATTACATGTATTTTTTTTTCTGTCCGTCCAGCCGCAGTCCTCATCTGCCGTATAAACAAAAACTGTTCAACTGCTTCTACGACTTCATTCTAAACATTTACCATTTTCAGCTGTTATTTGTTTTTTTTTCCTCTATCTCTTTTAAACGTGCTTGAGTTTAAGGGACTGTAACAATAAACATGTTTAATTTTTATTTATAAAGCATTGTCATTTGTGTGTGGCGCTTATTATTTCCTTCTACATTTACAAGGAAACCGCGTCTGCTGTAACATTCTCTTTAATTGTAATACATTAAGACAGAAAAAAGCAAAAAATAACACCAGATATAAAGCAGCTACTGTAGGAGATAGCCACCCGCACGATTTTTTAAACGTTCGTACTAAATTATTTAAATCTTATTTTGAATGATTTCGAGGGCTATTTTTTAATTAGCCGTATGTTGTTCACCATTTCGTTGGTGAGGTTAATCTACAATAGAGGGAAAGAATGCAGCGTCATTTCAAATACTATGACAGTTGAGATCTGTACAATTTGCATGTGTCTAGTCTTCGTTTCGTCATTTTAAGAATCTGGAAACGGTTAGAGGTCCTGAAAATAGCTTCCGTGATAGAGAATATTCTCGCCTGACATCTCTTTCTATTTCTCACTATTCTGATTTATAGATGTTGTGGAAGCTGCACTACAGCTTCCAAGCATTGCACAACAAGCCGGGAAACAGCAATGTGAGGGCAGTCTTTGATGTTTCATTTAACGTGTTTTGTGCTAAAAAATTCAAAACCAACTATAATAATTGTCACATAATTGAGTTACAAATAAAGTTTAGAAATGAGATTAGAGACAAACATAGCTTCAACATCGTAAAAGTACGCGGTACAGGTGAAGGAAAATTTTTACCTCGAAATTAATATAACACATGAAGTACCAATCACTGATAATCCACGAAATAGATTGGAAACTGTAAGGAGAAGATTCCGCCCAAAAAGAAGTTTATTAGAGAACATTTACTTGAGATATAAATTTCGTAGAATACACATCTGAAGCCTAGAACTGTATGCCGGTGAATAACGGACTGTGAGAAAACCGGAAAAGAACTGAATAAAAGATCTTGAGGTGTGTTGTTATAGAAGGATGTAAGAAATGGAGTGGGCTAATAAGACAAAGAATGTGGGCCTCTACATGATAGTAATGGAAAATACAAGTTATAAGAGAGGACAGGATGATAGGACCTGTGTTAAAGAGAACAGGAATAACTTTCGCAGTACCAACTGTAGCGGTAGAATGGGCAAATTTGAAGGTGAGATGGAGATTAGAGTATATACAACAAATAACTGGCGGTGTTCTACAGTATTTTGGTACTGTTATCAGATGTAGAGATTGACGCAGGAAAAGAAATCATGGCAGGCTGTATCAAACCAGTCAGAAGATTGATGAAAATAAACTACAACAGTGCAGTAGTGAAAGACAGGCTTTTCTTAACAGCACGGTACCACTGTAACTGGTTTACATAAAGTGCTGATGCCGCCATGGATAAACGTTTGGCATCATGTAGCAGCACTCAGGATGAACGTATGCATCGATGACCGAGAAGGGAGTAGAACCGCCACATTCGAGTTACCAGCAGAACGGCTAATCTTTCCAACACCGTTTAAATATTAAACGTCAGTATTTGATTCGATTGGCACTACTCAGTTTCCACGATCGCTTCGGATTAATAAATAACATTTTTGCAGCGTACATGACTCCGAGAGCAAGCACTTTATGGAGGGCAGCGTGTTTACCAGTAGGCCTGCCGGAGGATACGGCTGACCCATCGGTGAACAGTTGGGGCGGACGCCCGGGCGCCGCTCGGCGTGTAACTGTGTCTTGAGGCTATCGATTATCCATTAGCCTCTCCTCTCGTCCCACCCACCCCCACCCTGCAGGCGCCGCTGTTTGCTGCTCGCTTCAAGACGCCTGCCAGCCGCCGACAGTGCCTCTTTAAAGCGTCCCCAGCAGGCTGCAACCTGTGCAACCAACACTTGCACGAGGCGAGCTACAGCTAAGAGACCAACAAGTGCACAAGATGACCTACCGCTTTGACACCAGTACTCGACTTGTCAAAATGCTTCTATAAATTTCCCGTATTTTTAAATTTTATCACAAAAAGCCTAGAAGCCGCCGTTTCTACATTAGGATGTCCGTCTCAAAAGCAAGCGTGAGCGTTTAACTTTACACATATGTTAGGTACTGTCACTGTCTATTTATAATATAAATCAATACTGGAAGTAATCAGTCAATAAGTTTTAAAGGTTTTTTATTTACAACGCTTTCCGCAGGATTAGCTTCCTCATCAGGTCCGGTTTAGCTCAGCTGCATTGCTCCTCGGAAACCAGCGATGTGTGCTTCTCCATTCTTCACTTTTCTCAAAACCACTGAATTTAAAGTTAACACGTACATTTTTTGCGAGGTTTTAGCTCATAAACCGTCTTCAATGTAAAACGCTCTAAATAAAAAGTACAATATTTATCGCTTTGTTTGGACGTAAATTTAGGTTGAAACACAGGCGATTTTGCAAAAACAGACATAATGTCTTACGGGATAACCGCAATCAGTGATTTTATAATGTTACTTAAAATCCGTCTTGATTGCAATTTTTTTTATTATTATTCATATGACCGGTTTCGGTTCATTCAGAACCATCTTCATATCTGATATTTCAGTTACAGGAGTAACCCGTCCAAATCCAGCAGCTTTCACATGCTACGTCACATGCTACGTAGCATGTGAAAGCTGCTGGATTTGGACGGGTTACTCCTGTAACTGAAATATCAGATCTGAAGATGGTTCTGAATGAACCGAAACCGGTCATATGAATAATAAAAAAAAAAATTGCAATCAAGACGGATTTTAAGTAACACAGGCGATTTTCATGAAAACAAACCGGATATCTATTTTTTAGCTACTACCTAGACTGTAATGTAACACAATTAAAGAGAATAGCTCAAAATTTCATCGTAACACAGGGATAACAGATTATTTTACGTTAGTACTGACGCTTACTGCTCGCGATTCTCGTGAAACGTATACTATCATTTCATTGTATCGTATTCGTATTTTGTTACATAATTCGTATAAGAACAATTACGGTTTTACGTCTATCTGAATCTCAGATCACCTGACGAGTAACACAAAACAACTAGTTAATAGCGTCAGTGGTTGTTGTGAAAATTTAACGTAAGTCTTGAATAGTGTATTATATATTCTCAGTAACAATGCATTGAATACAGTGAGAAATTAACGTTTCCTGTTCCATGCTATAACCATTTTCCATACTCAGAAGTAATACCTGTTTTGTCATTGATCTTCTAATAAGAGAATTACTTCCTGTACAAGTCTGGATGATTATTACTCTACAATAGCCAAGTCATAACATTCCGTGTCGAAGGCAGCAGTCCAAAATTATAATACAAGATGAGAATATTGTTACCTACTCAAATTGGTAATTTTTTCCAGTTTTTCCTTCTACATTCTTTTTACAGTTTTGATTGTTTGTAAAGATGTTATTAGAATTTTGTGTCTCTTATTACTATATCTTCCTATGGGCAACCAAAAAACTACAGGGGTAAGAGGTGTAAGTTAATTAAGCTAATGTCTCTTTATCAATAACACGTCCATAACTTCGCTCTTTCTAGAGTAGCCTATAGTAACTGGAACGTCAATAATTGCAGGCTATGTTACGTGCACAGAAACTACAAAAAGAAAATACGGTAGCAGCGAAATAGCTGAACATTTTACTACAAATAATAGATTTAAGAGTGCTCATTAAAAAATCTACTTTGGAATCAATACACGAATTTAGTAATAGAGGTACCAACGTATCTTTCCTTGACCAAATAGTTAATCATTAAACGCTGTCGTCTGCAAATTCATGTCTGCCGCAGTGCTCGCGGGTCAACGGACCTTTTCACTGGAGCTACATGACGCAATACACAAATTGTGATAGCTACAGTACACATTTCACCCAACTGCATGACAAAAGAAGCTCTTCTTTCTTCTTATACTCTGCAAACATTCAATGCCGCACTGTGAAAAAGCCTTGTGTTGGGCTTTACTGAAAAGCAGTGTTATGGGACAGTGATACGTGAGCATTTTATTAAATTCAACGTTGCAGGATGAAGAAACTCGGGAAGTGCATATTTGTAAGACTTGTAAAGTCCCAATCATTGATAATGATTCCTGGAATGATATTAGTAAAATACTTGACATAATAGTACTACCTGTACTGAAATTTAATCTACAAGGTGTAGCATTCCACCTAAATTCGTTTAACTGTTATTGATGTAATCTGCAAATATATATAAGCATGAATTCATAGGAAATTGGCTTGAGGCGTGAGACTCAAATTTCAGTCTCTCCTTAAATTCCCATTTCTATTCGTTCCGGTACAAATATCGCAAGAGCTTCAAAGGAAGTGTGTTCAGAAAAGAGGATTATGAGCAATTCGGAAACGTTTACCGTGGTACAAACACTTTATTTCGACAAAAAATTCACAATAAATTTACAATACAGGTAACTACTGTCCACAGATTTAGCTCATAAAAAATCGGTAAATTCGTTCAGGAACCGTAGTAAATAATACCTAATTACTTTATTGAAATTAGCAGCTGAATTTTGTAAACTTGTGCCGATGGTCAACGAGCCACAAGTTAACCGCTATCACCTAATACGTTTCTATGGGTGAAGCCCATATTTTGTATTGTATCTACAATACCCCCACCCCCATTTACTCGCAACTGTATATCAGAAATATGTAATCAATACGAAAACTTTCACGTTTCGGTAAACTGAAGGATTAAAAATACAAACTAACCGCCTTTCTGTCATCTCAAGCGGTTAGCTTGCTAGTTTTCGTAAGGCCCATTTTGTACCCAGCACTGACTCTAGCCTTTCATACTAATGTATATTGTGGAGTAGCTCCTAAGTGTCCCGAAGAAATTTCGATGTTGTTTTTGAGAAATTCTTTTGGGATATTTGTTACTATAAAAATCTGTAGCGAGTGTCGAGAAACGAAATAGATCTATCACGAAGATAATTCGAAGTAGTTCTTTCCACATGATATAAATAGTGTGATGTTGTCGGTAGAATGATAAGCGGGTTGTCTGCGTATAGGGAACTCTCAACTGCGCAGCCGTCTTAAGAAAAATGCGTGTAGGTAACAGGAAGGAGGCGTCAAACGTTTTAAACCTCTAACACCCGATCTTTATTGCGTGAAAGGGCGGGTCGTATTGACGTCGTTCAGTAGCTTCTCTCTTTTTATCGCCCTTTTAGGCTGAATGAAAAGCTACTAAAGCCTTAATCTTTACAATGTTCTATTTAACAGGACGCTAAGTAAGCATCTGAGGCAATTTGTATTTCCAAATGTAGTTCGAAAAATGTTCTGTCTGCATAAACATTTTTGTACCATTTGATGTGTTTAAATATTTTCGTTCGGTACACTTCGGCCAGCACCTAGCTGCTGTGCAGCTCCTAAACGTATGGATTTGACATTCAGATCCGTAGAGACTTTAGGCACTTTCCGTTTTCTAAAACCTCACCGGAAAAATTATTAATTCCGGAACTTCCCGACAAAAACAATTTTAAACCAACACAGCTATCGTGCGTTTCTGACAAGCGTTCTTTCTTAAAATGCAAATCACGTAACTTGCACATCTTATGAATATGTTCGTGTTCATTCACGGGCCTCTTTTTTGTTAGATCTAAAATGTTCAGAGAAAGTTGACAGTAATTACTACTTTTTTCTGTACACCGGTTGTAATATACATTTATTTGTGAATGCTGTATGCTGAGCTTATAAACTCTAATTACTTAAACCCCTCAATAGCTTCTTTCAGAATGCAGAAGGAAACGCAAGGCGAACCACAGACTTAGTGAATTATCCTCTATGTTTACACGCGCTTCCAAAACCGGATTTCGTAAACCGAATTACCAATACCGCTTCTGGTTGGTCATGTAAACACTGCAAAATCGATTCTGGAAATCCGTTTCTAGCTGCCGGCTTTCCACTTTAACAATCGATTCTGGATCCCATGTAACACACAATCGTTTTTGATATGTGCCTGGGCTTTCAAATTACGTCTTGTTTTTAAACTATTCGGCTAATATGGACGGAGTGACTCATGTGCAAAGAAGTAGAAGCAGATATATTAGACTCAGAATGAAACTGCATATCTCTAATATTTCAGTAAACAGATACAACAATTGTGATGACTAAATTGGAAACTTGAACAACCGATTTACATACGCCATATTTAACTGGGCTAGAAAATTCGTTTCAGCTCTTAACATGTAAACACAGCAGTGAAAAACGGTTTCCGAAATTCGTCTTTCGTCTTTCAGAAGATGTGTTGTACGTAAACGTAGTGAGAATGGAATTATGACCATGCAGTCAACCGATTGCCATAACTAACAAAAATTGTCGAATGCATATGTATCCACGTGCCGTCTATGGATCGAAACCACATGAAAATTAGTATTTATTATACAAATGGCATTGCTACAAAAACATCGAAATGTAGCATCCACTTCGAGGTAACAAAATAGTGCAGAACACTTTCATTTGCAAATGAATCTGTCTTTCCATCGTCTGCCGCATCTCTTACTTTGGGCCCGGCGAAAGAGTCTGCACATAAAAGTACAGACTAAGGTACAATAGGCGTTCTGCAGCATGGATTATGTACACAGATAACACAATACTTAACATACGGTGAAGTCATTCAAATAACGTATTCAGTTTCTAGGGGCAAAGAAAGCTAATAATTCCCATAGAAGAACAATTTCAGATGTAGATCTGTTGAATTTTGTTCATTATGATTTACGTTCAGAATTCACGAAAATACGCAAAAGTTTTTACTAATCTGAGAATCAATATGATGAATGCCGTGACAAAGAAGTGAAGTGAGAATATATAACAAATTAAGTTGTTTTAGTAAATGTATGGAGGCGAGCGTAATGAATGCACAAAGTAGTAACAAAATTTGTGACGACAGTACTGACCGAATAAAAAAGAAAATTACCGGATTGTTGCATAATGCAGTCAGTTTCGATAATCCTTACAGAGACGACATTTTTTCACAAAACAGGAAATGTACTTCCCTTAGCGAGGCAGTGTCATCGTAGCCTTATGGCTTATAGGATAAGATTCAGAGAACGTTGCGAGGTAGAAATATTTCTCACCTTTCTTCGCAACACGATGGCATTACGGGAACGTCAGTACACTTTATTTATATCATAATTATTTAACATAGTTCCCTTTGCAAATACGATTCCTTTTCCTACGTACACACTAACATACTTTAAGCTGTAATATGTATTTTTGTGATTTTTGGCTCTTTCGTTAATTCAGATAACCTGAAGATGGTCGTGATTATACAATGAGTGAAATAGATCGTTCTGAAAGAGAATCAACCAAGGCTGTGTAATTATGTCACATGAACTTCTTAAAGTTGACATAAAGTTCTTCTTAGTATACTACCGCGTCATAATGTGAAAAAGTAATTCTCGAGAAATCAACGTTGCGGCCACGGTTTTTTACATTATGACGCGGTACGATACTCAGACAACCTTTATGTCAACTGACTCTGGCCGCGATTGCTTACGTATTTAACCTTCTTAAAGTGTTCGATAGGCGTTGTACACTGTGTCACAAACTTTTCACTTCTCACTCATATCCTTCTCGGCATGTACGCCACAATATTGTAAAAAATTACACCGCAGCAAAATAGTATTTTAAATGGGTCGTCTTTTTCTGTAGACATATCTCAGCTCACCTTTTCAAATAAGAATGATTGGGTTGGAATCCTGGTGCGTCTCCCAGACGCTGTTAAGCTGCCTTTGTTTGACATATTGAGCGCTTGCGGTGATTGGAGAGCCGCTGCTTCTGAATATTTTGACACCCTGCTGTCTCCTCAGGAACGTAGCCGGTGTCCACACAGTAGAGTTATCGTCTGAAAAATAGGCACACTAATGTAAAAAATGTATTTGCCAGAGTTGAATGTGCAATTCATGACTTACCTCCGTTGACTCCTACATTAGTTCATCCTAAAACTTAACCAATTATGGGAGAATAGTCTTCATTAACTTAATGAAGTGTAAATGTTTTTTGAATAAAGAACAGTCTAATATCGCATGTAAGTTGTTAAAATTTATTAGTCGGGTGACCGGTTTCGATCTTGGTATGATCATCTTCAGTCCATTCCATGATGACGGCTACAGAGAGCGCATCGAGGAGCGCCCCGCTATGTAGAGCTGCTAAACAGTGCTTAATATCGATCTCTTTTCCCCCCGGGAACAATATTCGAAAAGATACTTAGTTAAGATTGCTACGCTCTTTGGAATTCAGAATTAATCATGGGTAAAGCAGAGGGAGCGAAAGTCAGACTGCAGTTTTAAGATTCTAGGAATTGAAAGGGAGGCATTAGTTGAGAAGGAAGTGAGACTGGTTTACAGCATGTCTCATGCAAAACTCGATCAGAAAACAGAGCAAACAACAAAGGAGATGAAAGAGTAATTCAGCAATGGAATTAATGTTGAGCCAGAAGAAATAAAAACTTTAAAGTCTGTCGTTGCCGTTGCAATTAATTCTATCAGTGACGGTAAAGAACTGCTCATCGGAATGGATAGCGTATTGAATAACACAACAAGAGTAGAACACGGAATGTAGTCGAACTGGAATAGATGAGGATGGGATCTAGTTAGGAAATGAGACATTAAAGTAGTACACAAATTTTACTTTGTAGACATCAAAACTAACGATGGCCCAAGTAGAGAGGATATAAAATGCAGACTGCTAACAGTAAAACACGTGTATCTGGAAAGGAGAAACATTTTAGAAGTTAATGTAAATTTAAGTTTTAAAACTTATATTCTGGAAGTACGGTATTTGTCCGGAAACTTACTTTATACGGAAGAGAAGAGTGGACGACAAACGGAACAGATAAAAAACTACAAGCTTTGCTTTTGTGGTGCTATGGAACAACGCTGAAGATTAAATTCGTAGATAGAGTAAGAATGAAACTGGGGAAAAGATGCAGTGTAGCACAACTTGAGTACAAGGAAGGATAGGTTCATAGGAAGCATAAAGAAGCCGAATGAAGGTCAGTTTGGCAATAGAGAGGAGCGTGGGGAGTAAAAATTCTATGGGTAGACCAAGACTCGACTAATGTACGCAGGTTCAAGTAGCTGTAACGACCAGTTATTTTGCAGAGATGAAGATAAAATTGGATGGACTAGCTTGAAGAAATACGTTACAACAGTCTTAGAGCTGAGGACCGCAGCAAGAACACGACAAATCAGCGAAAATATGCGTTTCTTGTCTCAGACGCTTTTTAGATAGTAACTAATTCATATCGAACAGGCAAAGCATAACTAAAATTTGTAAACGTTGTACTGCAGAGTTTTGAATTCGGGATTACTTGTTAACGATGAATAAACAAGTGAAAACTTCTTATTCTTTCATTTATTTTTTGAATATTCTCTCAGAGGCATTACACTTTACTTTTCTCGCACTGAAAGACGAACTTCACGGAAATGATGCAACAGCAGACTGTTATCGTATTCAGAAGCCGTAGGCAGTAGCACAGAAAAGTTAGAATTGGGAAACAGTATGTACTGAATTTATGACTGAAACTATCAGTTGTTTTTTTTTTTTTTTTTACTTCTGTTATAGACTGAGTGAGAACAGGCGCAAGGTATAGAAAATGCGAGCACTGATCTTCGACACAGGAGCAATGATTAATATTATTGGTCTTGATCTTTTTGCAACAAAGGTATAAATTTCTTATTTCGTGTAGTTTTCTCATTGGTGGTCTCAAAGGTCATTTCGTAATATAAATGGGCAATTTGGAACAAATATTTTTCGGAAACGAGTGATATATAAGTTGTATGACACACCATACATTTAGGAGATCTTCGTAAAATCGTCTTTAGGTTGTACTCCACATCTTCCATAAATGACATTTTTAAATGAAACCACCACGAAGTTGCTAATATTTTTCTATTTTTTTTTGTTCTCTAGCTAGTTTCCTTAATATTTCTTCGCCGTGCAAACTTGAAAAAAAATTTGAATTTTGTAAACTACAGATCTTTAGTTTTGAAAAATGTTAGCTATCTAGTGACGTAAGACTCGGTGGACCCGATGTATGACAAGACTTCTTCTAACCCAGAATGCAAAAAAAAAAAAAAAAAAAAAAAAAAAAAAAAAGATGTTTGAATTTATAAAACGAATATTTATAGACTGGATGTGCAAAATGTAGGCGCCATAAAAATTATTATAGATACAGATGTAGACCAACACTAGGTATAGAGGTGACACCAAGAAATCGTGTTCGCCTTATATGTGTAAATTACGACTACAATTACCCTCATGATGATGCGGAGAGGTTTGGGTAAATATAAAACAGTGATGTGTATAAGGTGTACCCAACATCTAAAATAATATCTTTTATATGTTTTTACATTTAAGAAACAAAGCTAATTTGTTAGGGGATATGCTCATGTGCAATGGTCTAATGCCTTCGCTATTTATCTGTTATTTTATTCCCTTCAGGACACGTTAACTGCAATGTCTAGTGATTTTACAAGTAACATACATATTTCAGCATTATAGATAATTACAGCGTAGCGGTTTACACAGTGAAAGGTCGGAGCGAGTATACTTCTTGTAGGTGGCATACCATCAATTTCCTTTCCAAATTAGTTGAATTATGTGTCGTAGTGCACGTCAACAACATCATATTCACTATTTCATCTTACAGGGATCGTCGTGTTAATGACACTAATGGCACTTTATTAGACGAAGAGGAGCTATCATGTTCGCGTAGGCTGCCAAAACTTTACCCAAGGATCAAAATAATTCTGTATGAGATCATAACGAAAGTATATATTTGGTACTTGGGTCTGCAGTAGCGTTATTGATAACGGTATAAGTGTTATGAGAACTTTACTAGTTGCCAAGGGTTTATGGCTAGGAAACGAGTTGTTTAATCTTTTGTTAAATGGCACCAAAAACAAATGTAACCTGTAGAAAGACGGCAAACATGTTCAGCCTTTCATGATACGCCAATCACTTGTAAACCCTTTACTGTTTTCTTTTTCTTGTTTTTCTTTTTTTCTTTCCTATGGCGAACATACTCCTATTATAAGGTGTAGAGTGTTTAAAATTAACAGCGTCCACCCTTATCCTCTAAAACGATAACTGAGGAATTCTGGAGAGATTTTTTTATGTCTTAAATTGTGATGTAATACCGTATTAAAACTAAATTGTGTACAATCACTTGAAAATGCTACTAAGCCGAAATGGTAATTGTTGTGGCGTAACAAGACAGCCACGCCACTCGGAAGTAGCCGAAAGGCACGCGTTAACTCACGCAGGCTAGTAGATAGGTCTGAAACAGGATACGTAATGAATGCTATAAAGAAAAGTACGTAGCTCCTGGAATACTTAACTTAAATCCATCCTTGTGGTACATCGCTCTTGACTATACAAGTGAGACTCTTTAGATACAAACTATGTAATGCTAATGGCGCCTTGCTAGGTCGTAGCCACTGACTTAGCTGAAGGCTATTCTAACTATCGGCTCTGCAAATGAGCGAGGCTTCGTCAGTGTGCATCGCTAGCTACGTCGTCCGTACAACTGGGGCGAGTGCTAGTAAGTCTCTCGAGACCTGCCGTGTGGTGGCGCTCGGTCTGCGATCACTGACAGTGGCGGGGGTCAGGGATTTTCTCTGCCTCGTGATGGCTGGGTGTTGTGTGCTGTCCTTAGGTTAGTTAGGTTTAAGTAGTTCTAAGTTCTAGGGGACTTATGACCACAGCAGTTGAGTCCCATAGTGCTCAGAGCCATTTGAACCATTTTTGAACTGACAGTGGCGACACGCGGGTCCGACATGTACTAATGGACCGCGGCCGATTTAAAGCTACCACTTAGCAAGTGTGGTGTCTGGCGGTGACACCACAGTAATAGTGCATCCAGGAGAAATAAAAAACAAACAAACGGGAGTAGGACTCACGCTATGAGTGTTCGGTGCATTCTTAATTCTGTGTACAGAAAATAATAATGGTTTCGCTTGGCTCAACAGCCAGGCGCAAGACTTTCAATTGGACGCCACTTGGGTGATTTGCGTACCCCTAACCTATACCATTTATTCAACTGGGGAAAGTTGACCTTCAGCTCATCGTTGAACCCGAACCACATGTTGTTTCTCACTATTCTTTATAAGGTTGGGAGGTGGAGGCTAGGCAAAAACGAAGACTGAAAAATCTGTGGTCCGGCCGAAATTCGATCCCAACGCCTCTCGATTACCGGACGTGCGCTTTACCCCCCACCCCCTTAATATGTGTAGAGCAGGTGTGGTCACCCTTTCCACCTACGGCCCATATTTGTATCTCTGTTAATAGGATAATTTTCTAACTGCTCACCGGTTTCACAGTAAAATTTGGAAATTTGTGATAAGTTCCTATGGGACCAAACTGCAGAGGCCATCGGTCCCTAGGCTTACGCACTACTGAATCTAACTTAAACTGACTTACGCTAAGGACAACACACATGCCGCTACCCGAGGGAGGACTCGAACCTCCGACGGGGTGAATCGCGCGAACCGTGGCAAGGAACCCAAGACTGCGCGCCTACCCCGCGTTGAGGTTTCTAAGTAATGGTGATTTATAAAGAAGGGAAGCAGCTTTACTTTATAAAATGTATAAAGCACAGTTAAGGCAAGCTAAAGCTGATGAAAATGTTTTTGAACCCACTGCTGCCTCCCGCCCACCATGAAAACTGGAATGCCCTAGTGGGCGGTAGGGACCATATTGGCTGCCGCTGGTCTGGATACTTCATCTGTAGGTTTTTCTAAGTGCGTTTGTATCAAACTATGTGACACATAGTGTCTTAACAACGGAACAAGCAGACAGACAGAGAGACAGTAAATGGCAAAAAATATTTAATTCGTTATAATCTCAAATTAATTCTTTAAGGTTTGTTCCTTTACTCTTACTGTGACTTGCTACTTGCCAAATTGTATGATTGCAAGACAACGGGAATTACACAATAGATCTTGATGAGCGAGTTACCGAGTATCGAAATATGTGGTATAAATGCCGCTATCTTTTGAATGCATTGACTTAGAAGGGTAAATACTTTACACCGCGAAAGGACCGTAGACGTTGGTAGCTGACCTTAATTTTAACTTGATACCTATACCCTTTCGTGAGACAAAAGGGTTTTATCATACGGACAGATACACATACGCTCAACACATGGCAAAAAATATTTTTTGTCACGTAATTACAAATTAACATTTTTCGGATTTTTTTCTTCACTTGTACTGTGAAACATTCCTTGTTGTCGAATTTCATTATGAAACATTCCTTCTTGTCGAATTTCATTATTCTGTTCCAATCAGAAGTGCCCTATTTATTTTGATGAGTGAGTTTGCGAGTATCGAAACATATGATCCAAATGGCCGTATCTTTCGACTGCGTCGACATAGAAGCTTAAATGTTTCACACTGCCAAGGGAGAGTACACCGTAGTACGAGTATGTAACACAAATTTCAACTAGACACGTACAGCCATTCCTGAGAAGAAGAGGTGTTAATCCTTTGAGACCCAGTGGTTTCTGCCCGAAACCACAATTTTAGCAATTTTTTGTTTGAAGTACCAGTGCCTTTCGCATGAAAGCACCAATGCTATTGCAAGACAGAGACTTCCAGTGGTAAGCTGTTGTACGTAGTTTCACTTTGTTGTACTTTTACGTTGTAGCAGTCAGCTCTAGCGTTCAGTGCAGTAGTTGGCATGTAGACTGTACTACGTGACTGTAGATTGTGAAATGCGTTTATTTTTCATGTTTTTTTTCATATATATAGTGGTGATGTTGACGAGACCATTGGCACTGAAAGTCAACGTAACATAAATTTTAGTTACTACTACAGTTTTTATAAGTATTATCGAAACCACTGGGACAGTATATAATTGTGATTCAAAATGTATTAAATTTTAGTTGCATTATTGCTTTTCTTTACGGCTATGATTGGATTTAGGCGTTATGCGTACGTGGGAGTTTCTAGACGTGTGATTTGTACAAATTTGCTTTGAAATACAGCACGTGAAGTGATCTGTGGTTGAGAACTGAACATCCCAGTAGTTCCGCAGTGAAACCACCTCCTTAAAACAACTGACTGTTTACCTTTTGCCAATATCATCTTACATTCGTTGCTTCCTACGTAAAACAGGATAAATTTTGTGAAAAAATTTACTAGAACAACACGCTTAAACGAATGGACTGTTTACTTTTTTGCCAATATCTTCTTGTTTTCCACGCTTACAATGATAATTAGGGTTAATTACGTGAAAAATTTTAAAATTATGTTTCTTTTTAAATTGATGGAGAGTGTTAACGGACGGACAAACAGCCACCAAACTGTTCCTCACTACTGGCCATTAAAATTGCTACACCAAGAAGAAATGCAGTTGATAAAGGGGTATTCATTGGACAAAATATACTAGATCTGACATGTGATTACATGTTCACGCAATTTGGGTGCATATATCCTGAGAAATCAGTACCCAGAACAACCAACTCTGGCCGTAATAACAGCCTTGATACGCCTGGGCACTGAGCCAAACAGAGTTTGGATGGCGTGTACAGGTACAGCTGCCCATGCAGCTCCAACACGATACTACAGTTGACGTACTCTGACGAGCCAGTTGGTCAGCCAATTTTCAATTGGTGAGAGATCTGGGGAATGTGCTGGCCAGGGCATCAGTCGAACATATTCTGTATCCAGAAAGGCCTGTACAGGACCTGCAACATGCGGTTGTGCATTATCTTGCTGAAATGTAGGGTTTCGCAGGGATCGAATGAAGGGTAGAGCCACGGGTCGTAACACATCTGAAATGTAACGTCCACTGTTGAAAGTGCCGAAATGCGAACAAGAGGTGACCGAACTACAACCAATGGCATCCCATACTATGATGCTGGGTGATACGCCAGTATGGCGATGACGAATACACGCTTCCAATGTTCGTTCACCGCGATGTCGCCAAACACCGATGCGACCATCATGATGCTGTAAACAGAACCTGGATTCATCCGAAAAAATGACGTTTTGCCATCGTGCACCCAGGTTCGTCGTTGAGTACACCATCGCATGCGCTCCTGTCTGTGATGCAGCGTCAAGACCAACCGCAGCCATGGTCTCCGAGCTGATAGTCCATGCTGCTGCAAACGTTGTCGAACTGTTCGTGCAGATGGTTGTTGTCTTGCAAACGTCCCCATCTGTTGACCCAGGGATCGAGACGTGGCTGCACGATCCGTTACAGCCATGCGGATACGATGCCTGTCATCTCGACTGCTAGTGATACGAGGCCATTGGGATCCAGCACGGCGTTCTGATTACCCTCCTGAACCCAACCATTCCATACTCTGCTAACAGTCATTGGATCTCGACCAACGCCAGCTGCAATGTCGCGATACGATACACCGCAATCGCGATAGGCTACAATCCGACCTTTATCAAAGTCGGAAACGTGATGGTACGCATTTCTCCTCCTTACACGAGGCATCACAACAACGTTTCACCAGGCGACGCCGGTCAACTGCTGTTTGTGTATGAGAAACCGGTTGGAAACTTTCCTCATGTCGGGACGTTGTAGGTGTCGCCACCGGCGCCAGCCTTGTGTGAATGCTCTGAAAAGCTAATCATTTGCATATCACACCATCTTTTTCGTTTCGCGTCTGTAGCACGTCATCTTCGTGGTGTAGCAATTTTAATGGCCAGTAGTGTAGTTCCATTTTTATGTATTGGTGTACGCAACCCTACAATAATAAAAATCAAATGGCGAAGCCATTTTTATTTAGACAAAAATTATTAGTGTTGCAATCATTCACATATTCTCCGTGGTAAAAGAACAGGAATACTGGAGAAAGTACGGGTACGGCAGGGTGGTGGAGCAACGCGCTCGCACGCCATAAAACCCGTTTCGATTCCAGAAGCTGCCGTTTTATTTGGCACTCGGGCGCTCGCGGGAAGGTAGCTGGTGATTAAAAGCCTCGGTCGATTTCCGGGAGCAGAAATGCGGAATCTAGCGGGGCGAACGACGGCGCACAATGGCGCGCGCTCCGCGCATTCAGCGGCCGGGCCGCCCGTGCGCGGCTGAGCCGGCGAGTCGCCGCCGGCGCAGCGAGTGGCTCGCAGCCCGCCCGTGCCCGATGCGACGGCCGCTGCGACAGCTCGTCACCGGGCGTGACGTCAGCGCGGAAGCGGCCGCGGCCGCACCGCCTCCTTAATTGGTGCGGCGGCGTCTTAGCGGCGCGCTTGCCGGGCCTGGACGGCCGCTAATTGCCGCGTCAACACCGCCCCCACCGCCCCCGCCGCCCCCACCGCCCCCCGCCGTAATGAGCCGCGCCGGTAAACACCGTAGCGCCGCCGCCTGCGGCAGGCAATCCAGCTCGTGAGGCGGAGGTCAAGACTCCGAGCACCCGGCGCGCGCCTTAGCATTTAAGTCGGGCCCTTTTGTAGCAACACTTAAAGCTGCCATAAGCGGTTCTTTACAGTATCCTATTTGTCTCACAGCGACCCACACAGTAGGTGCGGTTGTCAACACACTGTGTTGTGTCCGTGGATAATTTTAATTTTTATTCTTGCTTTTGTGACCATAATAGAAGTCCAGGCTCCATAGGCAAACAGCCAGCCGACATTAAGAAATAGTCCACCAGGCGTTCGGATAGATAGTAAGCTGTTGTGGAAAGCCCATGTCCAGGATCTTGTTCAGAAACTAAATGCTACTTTATTTACCATTAGAACAGTATCTGAAATAAGTGACAGTTCAACACGAAAAGTAGTCTACTTCGCATATTTTCATATGCTTATGTCGTATGGTATTATTTTTTGGGGTAATTCTTCAGATTGAAAAAGGGTATTTTTGGCTCAAAAACGGGCTGTTCGAGCTATATGTGGTGTGTTCGAGAACCTCTTGTCGACCCCTATTCAATAGTCTGGGAATTCTGACATTGCCCTCACAGTACATATTTTCTTTAATGTCGTTTGTTCTTAACAATATTAGCCTATTCCCAAGAGTTAGCAGCTCTCACTCAGTTAATACTAGGCAGAAATCCAATCTGCATGTGGAATGCACTTCCTTGACTCTTGTGCAGAAAGGAATGCAGTATTCTGCTGCATCCATTTTCAATACGCTACCACAAGAACTCAAAAATCTTAGCAGTAGCCCAAACTCGTTTAAGTCTAAACTGAAGAGTTTTCTCATGGCTCACTCCTTCTATTCTGTCGAGGAGCTCGTGGAAGAGCTAAAAAGTTAAGCAAATTCCCGTGTTACATTGTTGATTTTCTTTATTTAAACTTACGACTTCTCACCTGAATATGTTTTTTTTATATTTCATTTTATCTGTTTCTAATATCGTGTTATAATTTCATGTATTGATTCGTTCCATGACCATGGAGACTTCTCCTTAATTTGGTCCCACGGAACAATAAATAAATAAATAAGCGTAGGAGGCTGTCAAGTATGGCTCAAATGGCTCTGAGCACTATGGGACTTAACATCTATGGTCATCAGTCCCCTAGAACTTAGAACTACTTAAACCTAACTAACCTAAGGACAGCACACAACACCCAGTCATCACGAGGCAGAGAAAATCCCTGACCCCGCCGGGAATCGAACCCGGGAACCCGGCGTGGGAAGCGAGAACGCTACCGCACGACCACGAGCTGCGGACTGTCAAGTATGGCTTGTTGATCAAATAACTTAGTGTTTGACTTCCTGCCAGAGGAAGCAGCATGAATCAAACTTGCGCAAATACCAGGGCGATAATACAGCAAGAGACAGTGTCAATCACGTGCGGAAAAGACCCGTGTGGAACCAAATTAAGTTGTGTGCAGCTAGAAACGAAAGTGTCGTGTGGAACCGAAGGCATTCTTGCGCAAGCCGACCAATAGGAAACGAGAGTGTCATGTGGAACCAAAGGCATTCTTGTGCAATTCGATCACTTAGCAATGAAAGGGTCGTGTGAAACAAATTGACACGTGTGCACCCAAGTACATGAGAAACGAAATAAAAGGCCAGGCAGCGGAATAGCTAGAAGAAGAGATTCAGATGCAGATTCAGAGCCAGTGCCGGCAGTTTGGAGATTCCGCAGCGAGACGCCAGTGGGGCTGAGTAGGCCCATAGCAGCCGATACAGCTGATAAGGACTTCAACTACGAGAAGACGCTGATAGACTCTGGTGGACACTCAGGAACTGCAGGTCAAGTAGGAGTTTTAGAGTTCATTGGAATAGTGTTGATCAGAGGCTGCCAGTCTTTGTCTCAATTACTTAGAGATATTTCAGTGCTAACCAAGTGATTGCTTTGTACTTGTTTCTTATATATACCGGCAATTAGCTTTGAAGTAGCAAGTCCGAATAAACAGACTGAATCTTACTAAGGAGTTTATGGTCCAACACCTCACGTAAGTACATGTGAGAATAAACTTGACAGAAACTAACCAATCTTTTCTGCCTATTGCAGTTCCGTAAGCTATTTTCAGGAAATTTATTTGCTTCAAACCAAGGAGATTCTCTCCCTCTCATCTCCGATATAAAGGTTGACAGCAATTTATAACCAACCCATTGTCATTAACGTCCCGATTGCGCTACGCAGTTCGCACTTACTTCATTCTCGTATAGTGAGGCTGTGCCGGGACGCGAGAACTGCATTCAGTGCCAAGTCCTAATGTCGTAGCTTAGATCTGCAGTGACTTGCATTAAATTGCTACAGAATCGTGTTGTAATGCATCCTTGTTACACAGTACTAACAATGTCACTAACAAAGAAAAACAATGATTATTAAAAAAATCCTGGAGATAGTATTGAAAATCTGCATCTACATCGCTACTCTTCAACCTATACACTGAGATGTCTTTATTTTATTTTATTTTATTTTATTTTTTTTTGGTCATCAGTCTACTGACTGGTTTGATGCGGCCCGCCACGAATTCCTTTCCTGTGCTAACCTCTTCATCTCAGAGTAGCACTTGGAACCTACGTCCTCAATTATTTGTTTGACGTATTCCAATCTCTGTCTTCCTCTACAGCTTTTGCCCTCTAGAGCTCCCTCTAGTACTATGGAAGTCATTCCCTCATGTCTTAGCAGATGTCCTATCATCCTGTCCCTTCTCCTTATCAGTGTTTTCCACATATTCCTTTCCTCTCCGATTCTGCGTAGAACCTTCTCAGTCCTTACCTTATCAGTCCACCTAATTTTCATCATTCGTCTATAGCACCACATCTCAAATGCTTCGATGTCATAGGATAGCGATATAAAGATATACAGGGTGGAGAGTATTTAAACCGACAAACTCTGTGAAGTTGTAGGGGATATAAAAACAAATATTTTTCCCTGATGTCACTTTTTCCTATAAGGAGTATTTAAACTGGTAGAGGAAGATTTCTCTGGCGGAAAATTAATTAAACCAACATACACTTTTCCATTTCTTTGTGACCAAGAGACAACACATTAACATAATTTCAATTACAGTAGATTTTCAAAAATGCCTCCATTGACACGTAAACAAAGGTTACACCGTCGGATCATGTTCTGTCTGACACCGACAAAAACCCCAGTAGTATCCTGAATTGTTCCTACTGCTGCTACTATCCGGGCAACAAGATCCTCTTCTGATGCAACAAGAGTTGCGTAAACAAGGTCGCGCGTCTCTCCCCACACAAAAAAGTCCAGAGGGGACATATCTGGGGATCGAGCAGAACACGGTACAAGACCACCTCTGCCAATCCACGTTTCTGGGAACCGTCGGTCCAGGAATCGATGCACACGACGACTGAAACGTGCATGCGTTATCTTGTAGAGAGCGGGACGTCTTCCAGCAATTCTGGCAATGCTCTGGTGAGAAAATTGTAATAGTGCCTGCCATTTAATGGCCTAGGTAGCAGATACGGCCCAATTAAACAGTCCCCAACAACACCGACCCACACATTAGCGAAGAACCGCACTTGACGAGTCCTAATAACTGTGGCATGTGGCACGACCGCTACGGTCGCAGGTTCGAATCCTGCCTTGAGCATGGATGTGTGTGATGTCCTTAGGTTAGTTAAGTTTAAGTAGTTCTAAGTTCTAGGGGGCTGATGACCTCAGAAGTTAAGTCCTATAGTGATCAGAGCCATTTGAACCATTTGTGGCAGGTGGGTTATCCTCACTGCAAACATGCGAATTCTGCATGTTGAAGACTCCATCACGCCCGAACGCTGCTTCATCGGTAAGCAACACAGAGGATGGAAATGTAGGATGCATTTCACACTCTTCCAGGTACCACTGCGAAAACTGTGCTCTGTGTGGATAATCAACTAGTTCCAGGTTGTGGACGTGCTGTAAGTGAAGTGGACGTAACAACTGCTCTCGAAGGACTGTTCTTACATTCGTCTGATTCGTCCCCATGTGACGTGCAATTGCACGAGTGCTGATTGGATCCCGCTCCACATGCTGCAAGACAGATTCCTCAAATTGAAGCGTTCTTACCGTGCGACGGCGCCCCTGTCCAGGTAATCTGTTAAATGACCCGGTCTCACGCAGACGTTGGTACACAGCAACGAAGGTCGTATGATGCGGGATACGGCGATTAGGATATTGTTGTTGATAAACCCGTTGTGCAGCTCGTCCGTTGTGGTGCGCTACGTAGTACGCACCAACCATATCAGTGTACTCACGCCGGGTGTATCGTTCCATTAGTAAACAGAGACGATGCACTACTACACTGGTGGACAGCTGTTGCCTACAACTGTAGATCGTAATACGGCCTCTAACAACTGAAGAGCGTAATACAGCCTCAACCGGTTTAAATAATCCTCATAGGAAGAAATGACATTAGGGAAAAATATTTGTTTTGATGTCCCCTACAACCTCCCAGAGTTTGTCGGTTTAAATACTTTTCACCCTGTATACTGGTGGCGGTAGTATCGCGTACACAAAGTACAAAGGCTCAGTGCATCGGTGGAGCTGTCATTTGAACTCAGGTGATTCACGTGTAAATGTACATGACGTCATTATGGCCGCAGGATTGGACTTAACAGACTTTGGACGCGTAATAGTAGTTAGAGCTACACGGATGGGATATTCCATTTCAGAAATCGTTGCGAGTACAAATTTCGAGATCCATACTTCAAGAGTGTGCCGCGGAAACCAAGTTTTAGGCATTAAAAAATGGTTCAAATGGCTCTGAGCACTATGGGACTCAACTGCTGTGGTCATAAGTCCCCTAGAACTTAGAACTACTTAAACCTAACTAACCTAAGGACATCACACACATCCATGCCCGAGGCAGGATTCGAACCTGCGACCGTAGCGGTCGTGCGGTTCCAGACTGTAGCGCCTTTAACCGCTCGGCCACTCCGGCCGGCTTTTAGGCATTACCTCTCACCACGGACAACGGAGTGGCGACGGCCTCCAATTAACGGACCGAGAGCAGCAGCGTTAACGTAGAGTTTTCAGTGCTAACAGGTAAGTAAACTGCCGGAAATAACAGCAGAAATCAATGAGGAACGTACGATGAATGTATCCGTTAGGAAAGTGCGGTGAAATTAGGGTTCAATGGGTTGTGGCGGGAGATGACTGATGCGAGTACCTTCGGTAACAGCAAAACATCGCCTGCAGCGCTCTCCTGGACTTTTGACCTGCGGTTGGGGCCTAGACGACTGGAAATTGTGGCATGGTTAGATAAGTTCCGATTTCAGTTGGTAAGAGCTGATGGTAGGGCTCGAGGAGGTACAGAGCCCACGAAGCCATGGAGCCAAGATGTCAACAAGGCACTGTGCAAGCTTATTGGTGTTTCCATAATAGTATGGCCTGTGTTTATATGGAATGGGCTGGGTCCTGTGGTCCAACCGATCCTATCATTGACTGGAAATTGATATGTTCGGCTACCTGGAGACCATTTGCAGTCGTTAATGAGTTTCGTCTTCTCAAAAACGAAGGAATTTTAATGGATAACTATGCGCCACAGTTTTCATGTTTCTTGCTGAATAGATTTTATTTATGAACAATGGATCTATTTGCTTGGATAGTAAAACCATTATTATTCTTAGTCACCGGCCCACAATTGCTTGCGACGGGTTTGAATAACATTCTGGACAATTCTTGAGGATGATTTCGCTTACCAGGTCGCCCGACATAAATCTCATGGAACATTTATGGGACATAATGGAAAGGTCACTTCGTGCACAAAACCGTGCAACGGCAATATTTTCGCAGTTATGGACGCCATGGCTCAATATTTCTGCACGCGACTTCCAGCTAGGTGTTGAGTCTTTGCCTCACAGAGTTGCTGCACTACCGGGCATAAGGAGATCCGACGCGACATTATCAGGTATCCCATGACTTTTGTCACCTCATTGTACCGCAGCGTGGGGTAAACCGCATTTCTCTTCTTTCTACATGGTGGTGTGAAAGTCTGAAATACTTGTGCGGGGTAGGTTGTACTGATAAATAGTAATTAAGAAAAAAAATCGATACAATACACCGTTTACGATTTAATTAGCACTGAAGTGGTCAAGTCGTTCTGTAAGCAGATAACGGGTGGTTATAATTAAAGTGCTGCTTCTCAGACAGGTCCAGTGTGGGCTGTCGTATGACAGCGAAGCTTTATAATGCGCTAATGCGGAACCGATTTGCACTGGAAGAAAATTAGTTCCAACTTTGGCCATCAGAATCTAATCTGGCGCTGAGAATGCAAGACAGACGTATAGAAATGTTGCCTTACCTTAGGAACGGGACACGGGCAAGGTCTAACAAATGGGACAGGCACAATGTTGATATAACTAACTGCCGGTTACACAGTTTGTTCAATATGAGCACCGAAGACATCGATGAGATGCTGTACAGTGCCAGATCAGTACCTGATGGCCTACATAGCAACTAATTTGTGTCCGCTATAAATCGGTGCCGCATGGACGCATTAGAATAACTACCATGTTTTGCTGCCATAAGATAATCACAGCCTATACTGGACCTGTATGAGTAGCTGCAGTTTAACTGTAACCACCAAGTACAAGCAGCCTGCCAGAGTCGACAATCTTTGGCTCTTGTAGCTTAAATTTATCACTTCCGAAAGAAGCACATTTCAGATGCTAATGAGAATTTCAACAAGTGTTAACTCACGGGCCCGAAGATGTCTGTGGATTACCGCATGTTGGGCGGAATTTGCGCGCTCAGTGACGTGATTTGCTAACGTCAATGCTTATTAAATCGGAAACCGTGTAACGTATCGAAGTTAACAGTTGCTTCTCACCGCTATCTACTCTGCAACACCCTCACAAGCTCTTCAGCCAGTTTCTGATCACTCTGCATAATTCTAACTTACCCTGTTCCGTTCGCGTTTAGCGTGTGGGAACAACATCGTTAAACCTCCGTATGAGTTACACTTTCTCTGATTTAAAGAAATCACACTGGTAATGAGAATAACACTAATAATTATTATAAATACAAACAGAAGACGAACAGATGTCACAAGAGGCGCCCCAATAGTATAAAGAAACCGGAGAGTATTGTCAGTAGAAAAGTAATAACATCAGAATTGTCAAATGAGGAGAGTCCAGCTACTGGTCACTGAGTGTCACCCGACAAGGGAACCATACGAACTTCGCCTCATCGAAATGATTCATATTGACAGCGCATGTGAGGCACGACTGGTACTTTAGTGTACGTAAACAGAAAAGTGCAATTCTCAACCGTTTTCGAGAAAATGGAGTATGAAAATTGTAGGCGTGCTTATATACTTTGGGCAACGGCCCTGCCGCAGTGGATACACCGGTTCCCGTGAGATCACCGAAGTTAAGCGCTGTCGGCACTTGGATGGGTGACCATCCAGGCCGCCATGCGCTGTTGAGATTTTTCGGGGTGCACTCAGCCTCGTGATGCCAATTGAGGAGCTACTCGACCGAATAGTAGCGGCTTCGGTCAAGAATACCATCATAATGACCGGGAGAGCGGTGTGCTGACCCCACGCCCCTCCTATCCGCATCCTCCTCTGAGGATGACACGGCGGTCGGATGGTCCCGGTACACCACTCGTGGCCTGAAGACGGAGTGCTTATATATTTTGGAATGGTCGCCGTTACGCAAGGACTCCGCAGCCGAGCGGGTTACACCTTTGGTTCACAAGCACGAGGCCTCTGGATCGAATCCTTTCCTTCAAAATGTTCCGCAGATGCGGCCTTGAGACTTATTTTTACAGGCAGGTGAAGACCCTCACAAAAATAATACAAAACTTCACTTAGATCTAGGAACAAGATAGTGAAATAGCTTCTAAAGAAGACTGCTGGACAATTCAACCAATCGTAGAGTTGTCTGCATCAGTATACGATACGACACTGTGGAACACCACGAAATTGTCTGATGGCTGAGAACATTTTATGGGGGAAAATCAAGGATGTTTTACAGTAGACGGATGAAAGCTGCGAATTGTGTGTCGACTAAGAACATTTTATG
Organism: Schistocerca nitens; assembly: GCF_023898315.1. Lineage (NCBI taxonomy): Eukaryota > Metazoa > Arthropoda > Insecta > Orthoptera > Acrididae > Schistocerca > Schistocerca nitens. The sequence continues at coordinate 81,974,937 of NC_064615.1, forward strand.
GATGTAAACCAAGGATGTTTTACAACAGACAGATTGAAAAACTTTTGCATATGCAAAAATTCGGCATTCATTATGAGAGCTGTAAGTCCCAATAATTATTTGTTTTCCGAGTTTCTATGATTATTATCATTTTACTCCGTGAACTGCTCCATAGGATACAGGCTATACTCGTCACAAACGTAGATGTGGCAATATAAATAAATTGACTAGACTAATTTGCTAGAAAGTACTCCTTTTCTTTCAGTCTCCTTACTAAAGAATTCTTTTTCCTTTCTTCAAGGTAAATACTATGAAAATAAAGAATCATTATGTACTGATAATTTGCAACGGTCTTAATGAATGTGTTTTAGAATTACGTGGGAATGGAAAGAAAGCACCACAGCGAAATTCGATGCAGAGATCTCGCACTTACCAAACTAGGCGCTTAATCGCGCGGTCGCGGACTCCTTTAACACTACCGACCACGCAAAGTATATAGGTATGCCTACAATTTTCAGACTCGATTTTCTCCAATGCGGATGAAAGGTGCGTCTTCCGGATTATATATGTTGAAGTCCCACTCGTGGCCAACGAACCTTGTCAATATGCATCGAATTGGTGACTGAAAGATCGTACCGTCCCCTTGTGACTACCACATATACCAGGGCCATTTCAGTCCTTCTAAAGCTGCCCAAGTCGACTGTTGGTGCTCTTATTGTGAAGTGGAAATCACAGCTAAACCAAAAGCAGCCAGACCTCATGTAATGACGGGCAGGAACTGTCAATCATTCACACTTCCCTTTGAAGGAGCCTAAGAAGCTAAATGTAACTATTTCGAATAATTTGCTTACTGATGAATGGTAAGTCCAAGGAAAAGTTGAGCCCTGGAAATGTCATTTCTCTATGCTATTTCTTGCTATTAGAAAAAAAGGACTCATCTTATTACAGCTCTCAGCGACAAAGTCCGATAAAGGATATTTCGCAAGCTTTTAGTTTTATAGTACTTGTATGTCACCAATTTCGTAGATTTTCAACATTATTTTGGAAATAAATACTATACGTTTTACGTTCGCGCCTTACTAGTATCAGCAGTTTCTTGTGGAATTTTCGACTCTTCCGTTTGCTATGGTTTCCAAAATAAGCAAATGTGTAAGTCGCCTAGAGATTGCAGGCGAGTACAGCTTACTTTCGGCTGCCGAATCAGGATGCTGGATAATGTGAAGAGTCACTAATAAACGATCTCCGTATATTCCGTGTAAGCCTATAATATCTGCTTCCATGGAAACAATAGACAGAATATTCATCTCTCTGCTTTCTAGTCACCTCCAACTGAGCATTCCGTAGCGTGAATAAAAATATTCATAAATTCTGGGACATCTTAATCAAGGAATGAAAGAGGTATGTTGAAGGTAAAACGGCCTAAAAGGAAAAATGATCAGTTGTAGCTGTAGTTTTCCAGAGACCTGGCACGAAAGACAATAAGAGTAAATCTTTTGTAAATGTTACAAAGATGAACAACTTAGGAAGTTACACCTCCTTCCTTTAAGGTTGTGTGCAGATTGTGTAAAATGAAACCAGTTGCGTCCTTGAAAGATTTTACACCTGGTTTTTATAGTCTTCTTCTTCCATTCAAATATTAGGAAATATAGCCTGCCACAGTATACGTCCGTTATCTGGTTTTCTCACTCTTCTTCTGATTTATCACATAAATGTTAACTTTTAGTGCTAACCAGTCATTGCCGATTCTTTCCAGATGGCCATTCTGGTTTATTCATGAACTGTGCTAGATTTTTTAGTCCCACCCTTAACGCTTCATTTCGAATCTTATCATTTCGTATAAAGCCTTTCACTGATGCAGTTCTCATTTATTTTGCCTGTATTCACCGTATCTCCTCCTGTACTTTGTTTTCTTTTTTCATTCTCGTTATTGTACAATGTACGAAGCTGACTGTAACTGACATTTCTTTCATTGTCTTCACTGTAGTCTTTGTTACTGAGCTTCATATGTACGAAAAACATTGTACTTGTACTGACTCATTGTTAAGTATAACCTTTGACAATTTCAAGGTCAATACCTTGGTTTTCTCGGAAGAAACTTTCATCCTGAATTTTTGCATTCTTTGCACAGGATACAGATACTTGATTACATATCGATTTCACTGACAATGAAAAGACTATATCAGCGGCAAATAAAGGTTGTACAGCAAGATTCCTCTTCATGTCTGCTATTCTCATAAAAATGTGTATATGAAAGTCTTAAAGAGAATTAATGGACACACTATATTTTCGGCTGACTCTTCTGTTAGTAAATACGTTTTATGTAGGTTTGTCCGCAAAATCAAATGCTGTGCATTCATTTTCACGCACACTTGCTTCTATCAGATAAAACGAACATCTTACGTTTCCCATAATATTCTACAGTTTACTCATTCTTATTTGTTCATTTTTACCATAACAAAGGCTTTTTCAAGGACCAATGATGAAATTTGTGTTTCCTTGCTACATTCTGTGTATTTCTCAATCTATTGGCTTAAGAAGACAGCAGTTTAGCTACTGTTTATAAGAACACATTCTACTTCATTGTTCGGTGATTACATTTCAGGTCATTGTCAAATAGTTATCATCTTATTAATTATTGATATTACAGTTGAATTTTTTCAGTCTTGAAAACGTTTTTCTTTCCAACATATGCCAAACTAGTTTGATAATCTTGTGAACTGCAGGAGGCTTCCACATTATTATGTTTCTGCATTTATTTATCTAAACCTGACGCTTTTATATTTTGGCATTTTTGAAACGTTTAAGTATTTTTCTGTTTGTGTTAGTTGTCTTGTATTTACACTGTCCTATCGTCGGGTATCTGAGTCTTTTGCTTTTATTTTTTCTGCATTTGCGCCTTACAATAAGTTACCACAGATTTTCTTTTCACTATCATTTTTTATTTTTACTTTCGATATCTCGAACACATTAAATTTTATAATTTTTGTAAGTCATTTCCTGCCACTGATTCTTTATATGTGCAGTAAAGCTTTCTCAGTGTCACTGACATGACATGTTTGCTGTTTGTACCATTCTCCTTCATTGCCAGTGGGATGACTGATAGTCGTAATACACTTTATCTTTTTAATGGTTTGTTTGATGTAGGAATTCTAGGTTTTTAATATTTTTTCTGTCAATTTTGACTAGATGGTGTTCAGTGATAGTAACAATATTATCATTCATTTACGTAAGACCTTTTGTCTTGTGATAACATTCTCCACATTGCAGTTATCCATTTACATCAAATTATTGGAACAGAAATAAAAGCATTTTTTATATTATCCTGTGTTGTTTTAAAAATAAACACATCACGATGGGTACTGATGAAAAATGTTTTAGAAAATAACTGCAGACTAAGAATACAGATATTTAACTCTTATATAATTTAGACTCCAATAGTTTTGTGCTGAACTTTATAACACAAAACTTCCACTTTAAGCTCCCAAGTCAAGCACTGCCACCACATCACAAGGATAACAAATTTGATGTTCCATGTGTTTATTTACCAAAAGTTGAACTGTGCATACTATAAATAAAAATGCATGACTATTTCATTTCTACAGATAACTGCCAAATATGAAAAAAATTATCATCAGAAGTAATTATAACTTATAATATTGAATATAATATAAGCATCATAAATGAAAGAACCGAGGTTAGAGTACAATGTATCATACACTGAAAGAAAATTTGAAGGCATTTTACATTCCTATAATACTGAAACTTTGGACAGAGATCCTAAATCAAATTATGTCATTGCAGATAATATTCACATTTTCTGTAATAAATTGCTATACAGAGCAAGATGAAAGTCAACAGACTCAATAAAAATCTATTAAAGAAAATTTATAAATAAAAATATTTCTCAAAATACTAACACAGAGGAGAAAAAGTAACAGAGCGCTACAGTATCTTCAGGAAGCAATAGAACATTGAGGAACTTAAGACTAAAATAATAAATGCCTATCAACATAACTAAAGTCATCGATGTAAACCACAGCACAACCAAAGAAGCAAGACCTTCAGTCGTCTAGAGCCCAAATTACATGCCAATAAAAAAGACTGAATCCTTTCCATGTATGAATATAAAGAGAGTTATTAGTTTTTTTACAGATGAAGAGGACAATTTCACAGAAGAAGGCTGCCACAATCCAAATTAAAAGAAAGTTGAACTGTTGGATATTGTGTACATTTTGCAAGTGATTTAATTAATCACAAAAATCCAGTAAAATATAGTAACATTGTAAAGTCTTGATACAAGCGTTATATCAACTATATTTTTCGCAAGAAAGAAAAATATATTATGTGAACAACAGATAACTGCAAAGCTGTAAAATACCCAAAAATAAATCAGATTATCGTAAGTACAGCTCCAGTAAAATAGTGGTCTTCAGAATTAAACCAATAGTAAAAGTATTATCTGATACAGTGGTGCTAAAAACGTTTTTCATGTTTTTCATATAACAAGCAGTATGTATAATTAAATGTATGCTAAAGGCTCGAAAGTGGAGAAACAGACAAAGTAAATGACATGAAACAATAATGCTGAAAGTGGAAGGATATGCTGAAAAATTAACAGTTCAGTTCACACAGAAATCACAGCAGAAACCAAACTATTTGCAACATTTCTGAACGACCACAGAAAAATCTTTGTAAACCTAAATGAACCAAGCTCCTGTTTTAACAATTGCTTAGCACAGGGCGCACCCAAACATTACTGACTACATGTCGGAAGCTGTTACATGATACTGTCTGATTACTTTAGTACAAGGGGTCTGTGGTGTGCGGCGGTTGTCAGGCACTGTATTCACCACTCTTAATGCACAACTAGCGCTACTGGAAAAACAAACATAAGATATCGCCGTTCAAAGCTGGATGCAAGCTCGAGGGTGAAGAGCGACGTGGGGATTACTATCGTCAGCAACATTCCAACTATCGAAAAATCTCGTAACTTTTTTTGAGTATTTCTACTATGACACAACAAACGAAGTCAGAAACAATAGTGGGATTAGAGAATTGCTTAAATCTAATTCTTTTCTATGAAGTCAATTTCTAATAAAAACTGTCATGAAATAACCTTTGCAGAAGTATAGTGGCCAGTCTGATGAAAACCAGTCTCTACAGCCCCAAAAAAAGGAAGGTCGGTAAATAAAGACTATCCACTGACAATGACGTAAGCATGCTGAAACGTATTTCGAGCATGAAAAGAGTCCCAAACTAATCATTGTTTTACAAAAGCGTATCTCTTCAAACAAAATATAATAGAGAACAAAAAAATTGTACTTATGATTCCGGAATTTGCCTTGGCTTCTTGTTAGTTCCGTAATGAGGAACAAGTGACCTTGAGAAAACCGGAAATCGTGGTCGCTCCGCCTCCTGCACCCCGCCAAGGTCGCTGTAGAAGGAACAGGTGCAAACCGGTCAGCTCCTTGGAAGACGGACAGGAGGATCTCGGCGCGGAGGTGGGGGTGAGGAACCTGAAGCTTCTCAGGGTTCGACGGTATGTGGCGCACGTATGACGTATAACTGTTTTGAAATAAAGCACTCGAAAGGGTCTAACTAAGACCGTAGAGAAATCTTATTCTCGTCGTCCCAAAAGGAATTTTCTGTGAAGAATTTAGTATTTATCGTCAATCTGGTAGATAATGACTGCACTTTGAACTTCAGCTAGAAACATCTCTGTATCCGCTTTTATCCCCGTTGGTCTCTTCAGAGACAAAAACAGCTGTAGCGATTTTTATTGCTCTCCGACTGTCGCATATATCTTTGAAATGATTACCGCTTTTGTTCAAAATTAGAACTTCTTCGAACCCGTTGTAGTTACGGAGCAATCTGTCAGTTTAATGTGCTGTGCACAGTCTTCGTAAATCACTAATTTGAACGAAACTGATAATCATTACAGAGGCAAATGTGGCAGTAGTCTAGTCGCGATAAAATTCATCTGTACAGACACTGAAGCTTTCGAAAATTTTATGATTATGTAGTTTGCGCATTACTTGCTACATCTTCCTAAATCTTTCAAATTATTTCAATTTATTCTTGTATGGTATTTAAATGGGAAAGAAAAAGAAGGAACAACATTTTTATTATTTCCCGTAGAAAATTTGGGTGAACTTAAAGTCACTGCATTGCATATTCACGCTATAAGAACCAAGATCAGTCGAGAAAAAAAGCAGTAACCAAACAGATAGCGAAATTAATGTGGCTTCCTAATTATGACAAAGAAAATCGTGTAACAGCAATTTATGTCTTATACAGAGGACAACCAAGGAGATTTTTTAAAGACATATATTTTTAAAAATCAAATATTTTGTGTGCTTTGTACAGACTGATTTTCCAAAACATTATCGTATCACGAAACAATATAAAGGAATACAATGGATCTCCAGCGAAACTGCTGCAAGATTACCCTGCGGAAGATTGCAGACGGCGGTGTGTCGCTACCAGGAAGTGTTAGAGATTCGCGCTAAGTACGACAACTCTTAGCAGGTTTTCGATCGGAAACATCTCAGAGATCGCCTATGCTCTTGTTATCGATCAAATGTACATGCTCCAAATTACGTAGCTATTCTTTGAAGTGCACGACTGTAGTTCGTCTTTTCTACTACGTACCTAAAAATGACAAAAAAATGGTTCAAATGGCTCTGAGCACTATGCGACTTAACTTCTGAAGTCATCAGTCGCCTAGAACTTAGAACTAATTAAACCTAACTAACCTAAGGACATCACACATATCCATGCCCGAGGCAGGACTCGAACCGGCGACAGTAGCGGTCGCTCGGTTCCATACTGTAGCGCCTAGAACCGCACGGCCACTCCGACTGGCAAAAATGATAGGAAAAACCGCTTCTGAAGAAGAGGAATTCTTTAACATCGAGTATAGATCTAAATGTCAGGAAGTGCTTTCCGAAATTATTTGTACGGCGTGTAGCCTATATGGAAGTGAAACATGGATGATAAACAGTTTAGACAAGAAGACAATAGAAGTATTGGAAATATGGTGCTACAGAAGAATGCTGAAGGTTAGAAGCTTAGATCACGTAACTAACAAGGAGGTACTGAATAGAACTGGGAAAAAGGAAATCTATGGCACAACCTGGCTAGAAGAAGGGATATGTTGGTAGGACACATTCTGAGGCATCAAGGGATCACCAATTTAGTACTGGAGGGAAGCGTGGGGAGTGAAAATCGTAGACGGAGACCTTGAGATGAATACACTAAGCAGATTCAGAAGGATTTGGATTGCAGTAGGTACTCGGAGACAAAGAGGCTTGCACAGGATAGAGTAGCATGAAGAGTTGCGTCAAACTAATCTTTGAACTGAAGATCACAACGACAATGACATCCAAAAATGAAGCGAAAATTCCAAAATAGGAAGAATGGTGAGGCAGTAGGTAGAAGCTCCACATGGAAGGCATCAAACAGCCTGAAGCACTCCAATACACGTCCGAGGAAGAAGTCAGTGTAATAGTAGAAAATCGTTCGAGGAGCGCAGAAATCATACCTTCGTCGCAGGGGTGTCTTGAATGTTAGTTTCTTCGAAGATACATTTTATGCAAACATCAAATGTCGTTAACATTCACAGTGGAAAGTAAAGATGGGAAAACGCTCAAGCAACCATATAAATATAAGCAAAGATCTAACAGGTGCTAAGCTAGAAACAGGAGAAAAACATTAGCTGTTTAATGTAATTGAGGAGGAATCTGCAGCCGTCTCTCTCGCTTTTCCTTTTAGTTTTACTACCTCATACTTCACTTCAATAATTACGTGTATGAAGCTTATAACAGCTTTACAATACTTGATTATACTTGTTGATTTACACCTCCACTCGTTCCATATCCCTGAAGAGTGTCCTTAATGGTGGGTTATTCAGAACACGATGACTAAATGAATGAATATCTATTCACAGTATAAAACAAATTAATTCATTAAGTGTAACGCGATACCGTCCATTACCTGGCTTAATGGATATAATGTAAATGGAACTGAAATAAGGTTTCCAAGGGTTAAAAAAATCTTATATTTTTGCAACGTTTTTGTATACATCGTAGAGCGCAAACAAAGAAAGAGACTTTTGGTATCAAATATCCTTCAGTCCTGAAATTCATGTTGCTTTAGAGATGTTAATCACAAATCATCATACACAATCACGAACACTCTCCAGAATCCTGCATAAGGATACAGTCTAATGCCTGAGATTAACAACATTCATTGAAAACAGGAGCGTCTTACAACCTTTTCCTGCGACGAGTGAGCCTCGCTGTTACAGAGATGTTAGGTGTGGCTGTCCTATATATGAAAATAGCCCTCCTGCATACCCAGAATGGCAGAAACTAACTATGGTTGCGTGTTTTCAGGTTGCTTTCCCGTGCCACAGACAGTTGAGAGGAACACTTTAAAGTTGTGGGGATTCTGGGAGAGTTCGATTCGTCTGCGTAGGAAATTGCACATAGGAAATTGCGCACAACACGTTATCGTAACCGCTTACATTTTTTTGTTGTTTCAAATACTTATCAAGGAGACTTTATACAAAACATCGGATAAAATCAAACATGCGATTCTAGAATCGTAACAAATGAAAGTGTAACAGACGTGTCCAGGGAAGCAAAACGCGAATATTCGGAATTAAGGCAAATTTGTTCTCGCGACGACTTATTGGGAAAATTTAGATAACTACTATTCTAGGAAGATAGTGCAGCTATTTTGCTGTAGGTATCTCATATCTCTATCGGGATCGTGAGAATAAGAGACATTGAGATGCGTTCCGAGGAACAAACAGCATTCTTTCCTTCGCTCAATGCGTGAATGCGACAGATAATCAATAATACGGAATAGCGCTATATACTCTACGCTGTCCTCTCTAGAGTAGCCCGTGCAGTATAGATTTACGTGTGGTGGCAGATGTAGTTGTTTCTCGTCATTCACCTTGCATGTGCATGGCTGTTAATAATACGATACTCGTAATGAAGGAATTTCGAACACAGAATTGAGATATGCGATCACTCTATTCACAGTTCTATGAATCATAGGTGCAGCAAAATAAGCCATGTCGGACCGAGCAAGGAGGACATAAAAAGCAGACACGAAATGGCAAAAAGGGCGTTCCTAGCCCAGAGAAGTCTGTTAATATCAAACATAGGCCTTAATTTGAGGAAGGAATTTCTGAGAAAGTACGTTTGGAACACAGCATTATATGGTAGTGAAACATGGACTTTGGGAAAACAGGAAAAGAAGAAATAGAAGCACTTGAGATGTGCTACGGACAAATGTTGAAAATTATGTGAACTGGTAAGGTAAGGTGTGAGGAAGTTCTCCTCAAGATTAGTAAGGAATTCTATATATGGGAAACACTGACAAGACGAGGGGGCAGGATGATAGAAGATGTGTTAAGGCATCAGGGATTAACTTCCGGGGAAGACAATTGGAATACAAACAACAACAAATAACTGAGGAACGTAGGTCGCAATTGTTTCTGTCACGTGAAAAGGGTGGGACAAGATAGAAATTCGTAGCAGGTCGCATCAAACCAGTTAGAAGGCTGAAAATTAAAAATAAATAAATAAATAAATGAAAGAAATAAAATAAAGAAAGGAGGCAGACTTTATCTTACTACATCTTTCTCACAATGTATATGTATATGTGAGTATGTACGGATAAAGATGTCATTTACGTTCTTACTGACGTATAATTAATACGAGAAGAGCTTAAACGAAAGCAGGAAAGAACAAAACTGGATATAATTATCATACGAGACTGTATAGAACCATGAGCTGTATGGAACGATGAATTATAAAAATCTCGTTAGTGACATGACTTGCAAGTGTAACGTTTTTCTCACAACTAATTCGAAGATAGAAAATTAAATAAAGTTTGCTGCTCAGGTCTACCTACTATAAAAATGCTTGCTCATTCTACAGTTTATACGAGTCATTTATGAATTATGAGCGAACTGATTTAGTGGGTGAGACGAGATAACGATTTCTATCCAATTACATAGTACACAAAGTGAATTTTATCGATAGTGGGTGCTGTTGATCTCCGTGACTGTTCCTTTATAGAGTGTAGAAAAATTTCCGCTACCAGTCACAATAAAAGATTATTTATTAGTCACACGAGCGGTTTCGAGCTTGTGCCCATCCTCAGGTGTTTATAGAGTTATGTACATGTTTGTATTGCTGGCGATCACTGTGTAAATACAAAAAATTGTTTGCTGGTAACTAAACAGATACAAATGGATCATTGGTAAGTTATTTGACCATAGCCTACATTTTTGTATGTAAACATTATCGTAATAGCAGCTAAACTTTATAAAATTGAAATATGATGGAAAAACCCTCTCCACAGATGTTCAAATGTGTGTGAATTCCTAAGGGACCAAACTGCTTAGATCATCGGTCCCTAGACTTACGCACTACTTAAACTAACTTATACTAAGAACAACACACACACACCCATGCTCGATGGAGGACTCAAACCTCCGGCGGGAAATGCTACCTTGCCACTTACCATTGTTCCACTTGTATCTGTTTAGTCACCAGCAAATTATTTTTTTTTTTGTATTTATACAGTGACATCTAGCAATGGGAACATGTACACGAATGTATAAACACCTGAAGATGGGCATAAGCCCGAAAACGGCCGTGTGACGTATAAATAATCTTTTATTGTGCCTGGTAGCGGAAATTTTTCTACACGTAGAACCCAATCTGACTAAAACTATCCGAGCACCTATTAGTAGACATGAACATGAGGTGTGTCCACCCATTGATTTTATGACTCTTTGAATTCTGCTGGAGATACTTCCAGTTAGGTAGTTGAATGTATGTGGAGGAGTGGCAGCTTCCTCAAGAGTTGAAACCAGAATAGGTAGTGAAACTGAACACTGAGGTCTCTGCGTTATCATGCAAATGTAAGGAGTTATTGTCTCCTGTACACAGTACAGACTGCTGTGTAACGTGTTCACATCCTATCGCATTTAGCGATTTCTTGAGTGCAAGAAGGGAACCACACCGTAACCACGGACAACACCCCCCTAACATTCTCCATGCATTCGCCAGACCCAGTCGATTCCTTCGGAATGCCACAGGATACAGCGTGATTCATTCCTCCAGACCACTCGTTTCCAGCCATTCACTGTCCTGTGGCGAAGCTCTTCACACCATCTCTAGACAAATGTGTGGCTTATGAGGAGCTACAAGATCACTGTATTCCATTCCTTTTTAACCCACTATGCATAATTACTGTGCTAGCTGAACTACTGGTAGCACTTCGAACAAGCGAGTGGATCATTCACCCGATTTCAGAGAATTTTTTACCATCATCCTCCGCAGTGGTTGATGTTCCCTGTGCAGCAGTACATGAGGCTCGCCTTGTTTTTGTTCCTTGACGTTTGCACTTCACGATCACGTCGCCAGCAGTCGACAACGGCAACTACCAAAGGCAGAAATATGTTGATTTTTTGAAAAAATATCTATTAAAAACTTCTAAAAACACTTCAGAAATGTTGAAATGTGCCTGCTTGGTTTGCTAGGTGACATCCAGTGACTAGTCCACATCCGAAGCCAATAAGCTATCCTGACCCACCCATCGTGATGGCTGGGTGCTGTGTGCTGTCCTTCGGTTAGTTAGGTTTAAGTAGTTCTAAGTTCTAGGGGACTGATGACCATAGATGTTAAGTCCCATAGTGCTCAGAGCCATTTGAACCATTTGATTTGACCCACCCATTCTGCTCTTACTGTTCCTCTACTGACAATACAGTACCTCCCGCTTCCTTTTGTACTAGCTGGCTCGCCACTCGTGACATCTGGTGGTCAGTCCGCATTATACAGGACTGTCCAGATACTTTTGATCAGATGGTGTACATTACCTTTAAAAGCGTAGCTCATTGATCCCTTATTTATGAATAAAAATATGGTTCTGTATTCGATTACTATCGTTTCAATGGACATCATATACCTAATTTACGAGGGCTATTCACATTAAAGTTTGATCGGTCGCAGAATGGAAACCACAGTGAAAATCAAAAATATTTTATTTGCGGTAGTTGACTACACCTTCCAGCTACCTCCCTACATAGCCGCCGCACCGATTAAGATGTCTGTCGTAGTGCTGTACCAACTTTCCAAAACCCCTGCCATAGAAAGCAGCCGCCAATTCCCTACCCTCGTGTGTAGCTCGCTGTCTGCGCCAAAATGTCGTCATCATATCCAGCTTTTCATGTGGGTGGAGACGAAACTCGGAGGCAGCAAAGTGCGGACTGTATGGTGGGTCATCAAACATTTCCCATCGAAAACACTGCAGGAGCATCTTCATTGCCCTTGCAGCGAGCGGCCGAGAATTGTCATTAAGAAGAAAATGCATAACAGTTACATCATGTGGGCTGCAAGAGTTCAGACGAAATCTGTCAGCAAGACTTCGTACTTGGCGGGAGAAACTATTTTCTAGGCGTCTTTACGTGTCCACTGTGAGCCCAGAACTGAAAAAAGCAACGTGACGCGATCTATGCTCATAGTAGAAACACTGCCCAACACATCTGCGCAAAACTTCATCGGATTTCCATTTCTCGGACGATCAAACCATAATAAATGAATAGCATTTTTGCTTTGTAGGTAGAGTGTGCAACTATTGTTTATTTAACGCATATAATTTATTTACGTTTATTGTAAATAGGAATGGAAATGGAAATGAAATCACATGCTTCCTGAGAGAGAGTAGGGGAACGATGCGGGAGAACTGCACCGCCGTACTAGGCGAGGACGTAATGGATGTGGTTTGCCGTTGCCTTCCTCCGACCATAATGAGGATGAATGATGATGATGAAGACGACAGAACAACACCCACTCATCTCGGGGCAGGTGAAAATCCCTGACCCAGCTGGGAATCGAACCCGGGACCCTGTGCTCGGGAAGCGAGAACGCTAGCGCGAGACCACGAGCTGAGAACTAAATAGGAATAATCATAGTTAATTAAAGCAACGATTATACTTGCATGTCTGCATTTTTAATAATTCTTCGGTTTGTGGAATATCCTTTGGAAGTGATTCTGCTTTGTGCTTAACGAACGAAATAATAGAACTCAAGGTGAAAGGAGTTGTTTGCCATTATCGAAAGAACACTATGGCAGAGAGACAGTCCGAAAGACATTCGATGCCTCAAAGGAGGTTTCAGGGCCTGAACTTGTTATTCTAATGATTTCACTGGCGCTACCGCTATGTTAAACCGGAGGTAAAAGGACAAAGAGAAAGAGAAAGAAAAAGAACGAAGGAAAAAAGTAGACTGAATCCAGTAGAATAGCAAGAGACAAATATCAAGATGGATACGAATAGTTTTTAACGTTAATCGTGTTAAGAAATTTTTAATATTACCTTCTGTTGTTAAGAAACGATATCTTTGCTATGGGCAGACAATTCTTCTTTTATCAAGTCTGGGACAAGGCAGCTGTCCAATTAGTTCTGAGAAGTAAATGTCTCTATACTGTTCAGCTCTTTTGAGTTTGTACAGGAGGCATGTCAGAAAGAACATAATTACTGAATATCACTTCAAACGTCCGGGCTAATAGTCCTCGAGTTAGCGCCAAATATATGGGCAGTGTAGAGGGCACCATAGTCCATCATGTGACATGGGCTACGAGATAATCTCTGGTAACGCAAACATTCTCGATTGAAAATAATCGATCCTCATTCTTATGTTGCAATGTTGACATCGAAATTTTATCTACTTTAATACTTTCCTCTTTTCTGTTAAAATTATTACTGTGTTTTTAAATCTCAGTAGCCTCTCGTACACATAAGCGTATGACAGTATGATGTTTTCGATATGATACTAGTCTCAGTGAATTTTATTTCATGATCACACTCTTGGTAAAGATGTCCCGTTACGGCCGATTTGCTCGTATATCCCACGCGGCAGTTTCTCTTTTGTTCAACCAGGCGGATGTTACATTTCTTTTTCGTGGTATGAGTGTAGACCACTTGACAACTACAACCAATTTTAAACACACCCGGCGTAGCCAGAGGCTGTCGTAAATATTTTGAAGATCTTAAACATTCTTTTACCTTCCTGGAGGATATGGAGGTAGTTTCCACACAATACTTGCTCACCACTTTCCAATACGATCTGTCATCGTATTGAACGGAACTTTCTCTTTGGGCGGACGTTGTTTCTTGTCGATCCTGGTGCTCACCATAGGGAAAAGCGTTCCATCTATATCGTTGTTAAAATAACCTTTCTCCTTGAATGTCGACCGTAGATGTTCAAGCCCATCTTCTAAATAAGTCGGTTCACAAGTTCAGTGCGCCCTGTCTACCATGGTTTTAATCCCACCTCTTTTTTATAGGATTGTGGTTAGAATCTTTATCCAGGTTAGGGCCATTATGCTTAGCTTCTCTCCTCATCCTATGGCCCAACGTCCAGTCTCATCGCTTAATGACAGACACATCCAAGAAATTCAGTTGCCCATTATTCTCCGTATCCACAGTAAACGGTATTTTCGAACTGATACTGTTGAAACGTATTAGGAAGGCATTCCGCAGTAGGAGAGAAAAATGTTAGGACAAAGTTTCTTGCATCGATCACGGTCAATTAGCTCGAAAGTTTTAAGTGATGTCAGTATCGGCCGTAAAAGCTCACATTATTTCATAATTAATGAATAATTGTAAGTTATTAATGTAAACAAACATAAGGCTCTGGTTCAGGAGGTCAACTGCATGTAGTCTACTACGTGAATGAAAGCAGCGTCGTAGAAAACAAATTCGTTGCTTCCGTAAGTACATTCTGAAACAGACCTCCTAAGTCTACATTTTTAAAGAAGCGTCGCTGAATATGAGACTTTGAGGGGATTCTGATGACAGTATTCGTCTTTCGAGGATTAACTCTGGTAAGCGAAGTATACGATACAGCACGTGTTGCACAATAGGACTCCAAATTATCAGAACACCACCGACACAAAAGTCGCATTTGAGTTTCAGTGCGTGGACGAAATGTGAACTTTGCCGATGACATTGTAATCCTACGAGCGAAGCCAAAAGACTTGGAATATCAGTTTAACGGAATAAATAGCGTCTTAAAACGTGGTAATAGCTGGACTATCAACAATGGACAAACAAGGTTAAAACAAGGATAATGGAATGAAACCGAATCTAATCAGGCGATGACGAAGAAATTAGAAAAGAAATACTAGAAGTAGTAGGCTAAATGTGTTTTGCTGCTTGGACAGTAAAGTAAGTGACGATGGTCAAAGTAGAGAGGATATAAAATGTAAACTGGCAAGAGCAATAAAAGTGTTTTTGAAAGAGAAATTGTAGAGATGCAAATTTCCTTTAAAACTGTATAAGCTAGAGAAGGGCAGAAAGACGGATGGTATATTACTATCGTCACAAAACACCCTTAATGTATTCTGGCGTGACACTATAAATGTGTAATAAAAGAGGCTGAGGTGTGTACTGAAGTGTAAATCTTATGTCTTTCACACAAATTTCTTGAATTTAAGGTTTTCGGTGCAGCGTTTGCGTTACTAAACTCTCACCAGAAACCGGGGAATCTGAAATAAAAGTCCTTTCATGCAGAATAGGATAACTGATTCCACAGATTAGTTTAGATGAGTACGGGAATGTTCCTTCAACAATACCATGCCACATTATTCCCTCGTAGAAATCTTAGTGAACATGTGCATTGCGTCTAGCGACCTCGTGTTCAAGTGTTATTTTTCCTCCTTTTACTGTTTGAGAACGAATTCTGGTGAGTATATGACTACAGAAGCAAGAACATATACTTTTGGGTTTTATTTCGCCTAAATTACTAGAAATTGACAGACATAATAAATATAGTAATCATCCGAAGTGCTAATTAGTATCGATTTCACAACTGATTTTGACCACCAATGAACCACTAGCACTTTTAAATCAGAAATCCTCAAGGTTGTTAAGTAGGAGTTACGTTTGGAGATCGCACTTTCTAAACACCTGTTTAGCACACAGCGCTGTTTGGTTAATAATTTTAATAATTTACAAGATGGAAATGTGTGCTTTCCACATGTGCTACATCTTAGCTGTTCACTTACACACTTATTCTTTCTCGTTTATCACTGCTGATGATTAAACGAAAATAATCGCAAGTTTTAGTACACTGTTCCCATAGAACAGGTCCACTCCCCATTTCTCGTACTACGTTCACGTCGTTGTAACTGTCTCAGTCAGACCCAGTGTCGTTTGCATATGTGACTGCTTGAATTTCCTACAGCGATTACCTGCCGTATTGAGAAGTGATGTGGCAGATAGTTCAACATTGAAGAAATATATAACGACAAATTCAGACCAAATTAAACACACATGATACAGTATACCTTGAGCAAACAGTCGCAGCAGTACTAAGCGTGCCCCTCCCCCCCCCCCCCCTCTCGCCCCAAGGCGACAAGGCAGGCGGATCGGATATATTCTCACAAGCAAACAATCGTAAAGGTTAATTTCTCATGGTTGGGATTCACAGTCATACATTGTTTCTTAAAAGGCATCATAGTCGCCGTTGACTGTATGAAATATTTGTTATTACGATTGCAATTTCGGCCTTAGGGCCATTTTCAAGTAACACTGCAAAAGGTACATTCTGTCAGAATATAAGACTATGTGACATGAGTGCATGTCCTCATCAAAATGCAGCCTTTTGATTGCGAGAGTCCCACAAAAGGCTGCATTTTGACGACGGCATGCGCTCATGTCAGATAGTCTTATATTCTGACAGAATGTAACTGTTGCAGTGTTACTTGAAAATGGCCCTAAGGCCGAATTTGCAATCGTAATAACAAATATTTCATACAATCAACGGCGCCTATGATGCCTTTTAAGATATCGTAAAGGTGCCGAATGCCATTCTCGACAGCTTGTCGGAAGCAACTTGCACTGGTCCTCACAGGCTCTCGAGAACGAGTACATTCCCGCTTCACCACGTACCATACATGATCATTTGGCAGTTTATTTATTTATTTATTTACACGAAGAAGAACACGTTGCGTCACAGCATCCGTATGTGGACGGGCGTTGTCCCGCTGTAAAGCACATCACCTTCCTGTCGAAGAAACAGCAGCAGCACGAGGATGACAATATGTGCAATGTAGCGGACACTGGTTACTTTACCTTGCAGCCACACCAAATGTGACCGCGAGCTATATATGATGGCCCCCACACCAACAAGACTTGGGTGGGACTTGTTTGGGACTTGCGTGTCGCTGACGAATACAATCCAAAATACGCCGCTCACCAAGTTCGTGCTGTACAATGTACACCTATCACAGATCTTACTCTCATCACGGAAGACAACAGAGTTCCAATCCACTCTTTAGTCGACTCTTTCACGACGCCAAAGTACTCGTGCTTGGCGGTGACGTGGTGTCATTGGCAGCCTGGCCACAGACGTACGCTATCTTACTCTTACTGCAAGCAGACGGTTCTCTGAGGTCCTTGGTGGTGTAGCATGTGCACACGTTTCTTCTCTGGATGATGTTCGATCGGCCGCTGCTGTTCTCACAACACGTCGACAAAGTGCGTCTGTACTACCTGGACGTCCAGATCGTGGTCCACGCGTGTGAGAAGTTCAGCAGGCCATTGCTGAAAGCAACGACTCACGACCACCACGTTGTACTCACCATATGCCGCAACACGTGGACACGTCCATTTAGTATCACACAGGCCCGTAATCCGACCCTGTTCAAATGGCTCACGTTCTTCAACAGCAGTAGGTAGTTACAGGCGGAAAATGGTTGTACCCTAGAATGAATGTTGCACACGCTGTTCATCTCTAAACTCATTTCCCGCCTATAAAGTCGTCAAAAAATAGGCCACAAAGACAACTTGAAAGCGGCACCTGATCACCGTTGACGGTGACAAATGAATCACTAACACGACAGCCTCTCAGTATGCACGTATTACACCTTCGTGACACAGAACAGAATCCTTGGGGTGCTGATTTTTTTATTTTTTTATTTTCCGGCAGAGTTCTACCTGAGGATGTAGTCCTTCTGCCGGCTCTGTTAAAGCGATTCTTAGTCTGCACGAAATATGATAAACGGCTAAGGTTTTACTACAATAAATGGGCAATATTCCATTGCTAGAAATCGAAATATTCGATCTATATAATTTACATGAAATACTTCGAGGTATGTAGGACAATAGTAGTGCAGTCAGGAACATACAAAGATTACGAAAAACAAGCGTCTGTATTCCGCCATATTCCGATAAAAGGAATGGCGCATCACGAAGGAAGATACTTCCTAACACCTAACGTATTGCTACCTGTAAATTAAAAGCACCAAGCGTATACCAGCAAAGAAATTAAACGGCATCGACTTACAGTATTGAGGCGAGGAGGCGAAGTAATTACACTATTGTTTACAATGTGAAAAGCGAGAGTTTGATCTTCAAGGGGCTTAGTTCAAGAGAGATTTGCTTTCCTTTTCTCTCCCATCTCCAGTGTCAATGCACCATTATTTTGTTTGTATGAAAAAGCTCTTTGTCTGGAATTCTTCGATCTGGTGACGATTATTCTTAAACAAAGAAAAAATAAATAAAATAGAAAGCACTTGTTTTAGTCTGTCAGACAGCACGTATGTCATAACAGAGTAACATATTTACACAAACATGTATTGGATTTGCCTGACGGTTTAGGTTAATATCAGCGCTTAAAATGACAGAATTCGTTCTAAGTATTTCTCCATCAAGCAGCACACGAAAGAGGAAATAGATCAAGTCGCATCACATCATGAAAGCAGAAAGTAACAGCTGTATAAGTATATACATTGTGAAGTATGTACAAGTGCCTTGTACGGAAACACTATGACAATTACGCAGTAAAAGGTAAATTTCCTGCTCCAGTTTTCGAAATGTTTTCCTACACTCATGGTCGAAGAAAACATGTACCTTCAGAACACGCAGGTGTACCTACTAGAACAGAAGAAATAAGATATTAGCACATTTTACCGAGTAAACAGCACGCACGAAGTGCAGGAAGATCTTATATAGTTCATGTAACTATTCCGGAGAGTCCAAGAAATGTGATATTAAGGTATAGGAAGTGATGAAATAACAGTAGGGATCAAATTAAAACAAAAGACGTCCAAAATATGCTTCAACTTGAAAATAAAAATTTTTATTGTATGAAAATTATTGCACCGTACGTTGGATCAACATGGCAGTAACAAAAGTATATCTGTGGCGCAAATGGCTCTGAGCACTATGGGACTTAACTTCTGAGGTCATCAGTCCCCCAGAACTTAGAACTACTTAAACCTACCTAACCTAAGGACATCACACACATCCATGCCCGAGGCAGGATTCGAACCTGCGACCGTAGCGGTCGCGCGGTTCCAGACTGTAGCGCCTAGAACCGCTCGGTCACTCTGGCCGGCGTATATCTGTGTATTTGTCTGGATGACTTACAGTGAGTTGCAGGTTTCCATAATTGTTAAGCACATACGCAGCAAGATGATACTCGTTTGACAATATTATCATCTCTTCCAAGGACATGAATCAAAAATCGCAAGTAGTACTTCTCATTTGAAAATCTTTTTCCAACTGTGTATTCTCAAAATGCTGCGGATCGGTTATTATTTCCCCATCATATGTACCAAGTAATGTACGATGTTTGGTAGGTTTATACACTATTTAACTGCTATGTGTGGCTGCAATTTTCTTTTCTGCTCTAAAAATAAACGGGACAGATACATGTGCGATGAGGGCCGTCGTTCGTTTTTGACTTCGTGAAAACTGACAAAAGTATACAGTTGCTTTCAATAGAGTTTTGGCAACGTAGACCACACATTTAGATGATCAACTCTTCGTGAGCAAATAGGGAGAAGTGTGAGAAGCCACGATAAAAACCAAAGCAAACTGCCTTCAAGTGTGGCTAAGTAAAAGACACGATTGATACTAACTTCATAAGCAACAGTCGTTTTACAAATAAGTGCTTAAGCTTTGTCATGATGATGACGATGTTAAACGAAGAAATGTTTTCATTGAGCATGCCAAATTTCTCTGACACGATGACCACAGATCTCTGAAAAACGGTGTGTTTCACTGTATCAGAACTTACTTTTCGAATTATTCTTCAGCAGTATTCTCCTAGGGCGAGAGGAGTGGGGGAGAGAAAGCCTCCCTTGCAGAGCCTTTGCCTCCTAACATAGGAGACAAGATCCAAAGAACAGTGGCGCGCTTCGTTACGGGTTCGTTTAGTAAGCTGTAGAACATTGTGAAGATGCTCATCCAACTCCAGTAGAAGACTTAACAAGAGAGGCGTTGTGCATCACGGAGGGGTTTACTTTACAAAAACTAAAAAAGTCAGACCAGACGTTTCAAGAAGAACCAGACAACACATTATTGCCTAGAATTCCGTAAGTGTCACTTATCATCTGTTGCACCTCTGGCAATTTTCTTCTTCTTTTTTGACTTTTCCATGTAGAGGTAGTCGTTTTCTCTTTCCAGTAGTCTCGGTTACTCCTGTCGAAATCCGTTAAGCCCTTCTCATCCATTGCTCGTTCAATATACAATTCCTATAACAAAAAATTGCCTCTCCGTTTTGTTCTTCTTGGAACCCACATTAACAGCCTCTTGGAGCACATGTCATTGCACATTCTTTTAATATGCCCAGTCCACTGAAGACTTTTATTCTCCACATAAACTGTGTCACTTCCATCTTTTTCCATATTTCTGGTGTTTCGATCTTATGTTTGTTAATATGAAATACGTCAGGTTGGACCATGATTCGGGGTCCACATTAAACTGTAGGTCCCCTGTAGCTGGCTGACTAAGTCCTAAAGGTCGTAGGAAGGCAAGTCCAATAGGGCCATGCCTACTGAAGCACTGAATTATTCAAGTCAGTCTTCGGCTTATTGGAAGTTTTACCTTTTTACCTTCCAGAAAGCTTATCATCATCCTTCCCAAGCGCCACTCACGAACGTAAGAACTGAGGTGGTAAATGAGAATGGTAGCAGAAACACCCTCCGCCACATCCTGTGAGATGGTTTGTGGATTGTTAGAGTATTTAGTGAAATGGAGTTCGTGTATCTGCGTTCATATATTTTTTTGATTTTAAAGCAGCATATGACGCCATAAAAAGAAATAAGCTTATTGCAGCCATGAATGGGCATACCACAACATTTAATACACCTTTTAAATTTGTCCATGGGAAAAGTATGTAAAGTACGGATACAAGGAAATTTAACACCAAGTTTTGAAACTAACTGGGGACTGAGGCAAGAGGATGCGCTCTCATATATGCTTTTTAACATAGCACTAGAGAAGCTAATAAGGACAGCTCAGATCAACACAACAGGCATAATACACATTATAATGCCCACCGTCTCGCCTATCCAGATAACGTGGATATTATTGAAAGAACCTAAGTAGCTGCTAAAGAAACATAGAGGACACTGGTCGCAGCAGCAACACAAATGGGTCTGGACGTGAACATCAATAAAAGCAAATTCATACGAGTAACACGACCAGAACAAAATTGACCAGGCACTGAATCTGTTAGACAAATTCACTATTTGGCAACGCTTGTATCATCACAGAACGGTATTAGTACGGAAATAACGCGGCGTATCCACCTAGCTAATAAACGCTATTATGGGCAGGCCCCACCACGTAAGTTCAGAAATGTATCCTCAAGCACAAAGTGTCAGTTATATAAAACTTTAATACGTCCAGTATTAATACGACGGCTATTCGGGAAGTAAGGAACGATAGGTCGCGAAATGGAAAACACAGTGAAAATCAAAACTGTTTTATTTGCAACAGTTAGCTACACCTTCCAGCTACTTCTCTACACTGCCGTCGCTCAGACATGGACATCTGTCGTAGCGTTGTACCAATTTTTCAATTCCCTCGTTACAGAAGGCAGCCGCCAGTGCTTTTCGACAGTTTTCTACTCTGGACTGCAGCTCGTTGTCTGTGTCAAAATATTGTCATGCCAGCGGTTCATTTGAGCAGAGATGACCCTGAGAGGTAGCCAATTATGGGTTGTATTGTGGGTGATCAAACACTTCCCATCGAAAACCTGCAGGAGCATCTTCATTGCCCCTGCAGAGTGCGGCCGAAAATCGTCGTGTAGAACGAACCGCATGATTGTTATGTTATGTGTATTGCATAGCTTCAGGCGAAATCTTTCGCCAGGCCCTCATACTTGACGGGAGACGCTAATTTCTAGCCATCTTTACTGAAAAGAGCGACATGATGCGATCGGTGGGCGTACTAGACACAGTGCCCAACACATCTGTGCAAAGCTTCATCAAATTTTCGCAGTATCTTCCACTTCGCGACCGATCGTTCCTTACTTTCCGAATAACCCTCGAATATAGCTCACAAACCTGGGTCCTGACGCAACAGTGAAGAACTAATAGAATGTTTTGAACGAAAGATGCTACGCAAGATCTATGGAGAGACAAATGAATATGAAGAATGTCGCAGATGATATAATTTTGAACTTCACAGATCTTGAGATCTTAAAGTTCATGAAAATAAAACACCTGAAGTCGGTCGGACACGCTTTTCGCTTGAACATGAAAACCCAACAAAAATAACACTGCTGCAAAACCCAGTGGGACGTAGAAGCAGAGGAAGACCAAGACCGATGTTTGAATGACATACAAGAAGATTTAAAAATTATTGGTATCAGTGGTTGGAGACGAAACACTGTGCACAGGGACGAATGGAGTAATGATCTAGAGCAGGCCAAGACACATCGAGGGCTACAGAGCCAGGAAGAAGAAGAAGAAAACGAAGAAGTGTGTGCATTCCATCTCAGGCGTGAGTGTGACATGTCATTGTGGACGTCATATATATCCACCAAAATTTAAAAAAAAGAAGAAAAATACCATAATCTTCGCTGGCTTCGAACTTCAAGTGGAATGTTGAATACATACTCGTATGTACATAAAAATATCAGTTTTCATAAGTAAATACAATATTGGTAGTGAGTGTATCTAAAGTCTGCAGCGGAAAGAAAAGTTATAGGTACTATATGGGTGATTTAGCTAAATGGCCATGAAATTTGGATATTTGTGGTAAGGTCTTATGGGACCAAACTGCTGAGGTCATCGGTCCCTAAGCCTCCACACTACTTAATCTAACTTAAACTAACTTACGCTATGGACAACACACACGCCCATGCCCGAGGGAGGGCTCGAACCTCCGACGGGGAGAGCCGCACGGACTGTGACAAGGCGCCTTAGACCCCGCGACTAATGGCCATCAACTGCATGAATAGATTCCCAAGACGATAAGGGGCAAAAACAAGGTCGTATATCTACATTTGACAGGAAATGCGGTTTGAAGAAGGTACACCAATGTGAAGGTGGAGGCAAATGTTTTTTGTCAGGGACCCTGGTAACAGCACCAGGCAGGTGGCGCGCCATCATGACGTAAGCGAGGCGGCCGTGTGGAATTTTCTGCACGACAGTCACTATCCGTATCACTTACAATGTGTGCAGGAAGATTTGTCTCCATGGCGACGGTTTTTTCCGCTGTTTGGTAGCGAAATTCACCATGATGCTGTGATTTCTGTCTTACATACTATTCACAAATGAGGCTACCGTTTTGGGTGGTGGTTTCGTCAACGTTATCAACACCTACCTGTGGGTTAAGTAAAATACCCTGGTATGAAGGTACCGAACCATCTGCGCCGGTTCAGCCTCAGTGTGTGAACGGTGATATTCAACCGCCAAGTGTGGAATTAAGACAGTATTTCAGACAGGGCACTCCCACTTACCTAATGTGTTCTCATGTATGCTGTCAATTATTGAAACCTACAGTGTCAAAGATCGTTTATCCTCACCCTGAAGTCGGTGTAGCTCCCTCGGAACGCATTTCTGGCCACATGTCCAAGTGAGCTTTTTTTGTCCTTATACTTTCAGTGATACTTCCCCGCAGTTTGTACCCGTTTAGAAAACCACCCAGTATAGACCAGCAACCACAAGCGATATTGAAAAGAAAAAAGGAAAAAGAATCCATCAACAGCATATTCCTTTATCATTCTTAAGACATACTCGTCATACGAGACATAAAAACCGTTTTTATTTAAAAGACAGTAATTATGTGGTAATTTGATAAAACAAAACCATATACGTTTCAAGTTTTATTGAAAATAATGAAAACCTTCAGTTTTTAGAAGACAGTGCAATTTTATTTGTGTGTTCCTTGAGAAATTATTCAACCAATACTTTTTATTCCACGCCCACAAGATTTTCTACATTGTTGATGATCTACGACAGTCAAATATTAGGTCGACAACTTTGTTTCAGTTGTTTTTTTCTCGACGTTCGAGGCTTTAATGTGAAAAACTTACAAAAAGTTACTTACAAAAAAAATTACGATTCAAATTCTTGATCGTCTATTTTTTTAGAGATCATAGTTGTATGGAGACAAACAGCGATTAATTTACTTATAATCAATTATTCAAAATGGCAGCTACAATCGCGGCAAAATAAATAATGCGATTGTGACTGTCATTTTGAATAATTGATTCTTGATCGTCGCTGCTGCTATTTTATCCTATCTTTCAAGGAGCGTACGTTGGAAGAAATGGACGTCTTTTGACAAGATCCGGGAATCGAAGCAGTTTTGCACTTTTCCATATGACTAGAAGTACTGACTAGCCATACCGTGTGCCATTAATGGAAAAAAGTGGCATCTAGAAGGAGCAATGTCTGGAAAATACGACCGGTGGGGTAGGACTTCCCATTTCAACGTTTCCAAACATGTTCTGATGGGTTTTGCGACATACGGTCTAGCATAGTCATGCTGTAAAATCATCTTTTCGTATCTGTCGCTGTACTGTGGCCGTTTGTCTTCCAGTACTCGGCTCAAACACATCACTTGCCCCTGTGGGTGTGTCCATCGGTTTCACTACCTTCGAAACCTACTCTCTTCCACCGTCACGCCGGTCTTCGACGTCAAAATCACCGTTCTCGAAGAGTTCAGATCATTTTCGGTAAGTTCTTTCACTGACAGGTGCCTCACCACGGGTCTTACCCAGCATTTTTGAGCCTCAGCAGCAGATTTCTTCATTTTAAAATTTTCTTCAAATGAGGACAACTGCACTCGTAAGTTGACATATTCAGTAGAGCATAACTTAATGATGCAATTACAGTTCTACTAATATTTTGATGGCATTATCTTTACAAATCGCTAAGCTTATTGTACGACACTTACGACCTACCACCCGCATCACCACTGTCCCATACTCGATCTGTATTACTAATCCACGTATGGAATGACAGAGACTAAGGGCAGCTTGTAGTCAAGTTTTATGGCTTGTACGGTGACTTGGCGGTCAGCTGAGTGCGTTACGTACTAGAAATCGAAATTCCATGGTGGTCAGTCGTCACTCGACCATAGGATTTCATCAGGTATTTATCAGTTTTGTTTGTACTCGCTAAAAACTCCAGTTTACACTATGATTCTGAGTACACGATAAACCGTTGATCTCCATCAAACAGGCAGTACAAGTCAGCTCACTAACCAGTGGAAGGCCAATGGAAGCATGTCTTCTAAAACTACTGCTGTGTTAACTGCTTCACGTCTGATGAGATGGAAATGTTTTCTTCATTTCGTTAATTAATAATAAAAAAAATATAGCACAGTGGCATTGCTTCGTACAGTTTGGACAGTTAAACTGAAGACCTTCATTGCCCACATGATGGAAACGTTTTCACAAGTTTGACTTTCATTTTTATGCAAGACAGCTCTTGGTGGTAACTTTTCGAGTACGGAAATTACGTGGTAAACCAAAACTGGTATACTTTACTTTCAAATTTCCAACAATTCGAAGCGTCCTTTTTTTTCTGGTTGGAGTAGGTGCGGAGTTCTGTGCAGCAGACGCCTAACTCGCAGCCATTTCAAATATACATAGACGCTCCACACGCCGAGCTCTTTTCGGGTGGACGGCTAAAGTCAATACATAAACGCTTTCGAGTCGCGTCGCCTGCCTTTAAAAATACATGTCTTACGGCCGCGCCGCGACGACAGCGCCAAGCGCGGCCGCACCGCGAACAACGCAACGGCTCCCGGCCCTCGAGTGGCTGGCGGTGCGATGCGCCGCTCGTTTCGAAACGATCACGTCGCCACAGCTGCTTATAATTCGAGGTACTTCTGCTACGGTTCTTACGGAAACACCAAGGCATGGATGACCTACGATTTCTCGTTAAGAAGTGTCCCATTTGCCGAGTAATGAGTGATTTTTCGCATCGGCGGGAGGCACCAAATTTAAGTACAGGGTGACTAAAAAGTTAGTATAAATTTGAAAACATAATAAACCACGGAATAATGTAGATAGAGAGGTAAAAATTGACACACATTCTTGGAATGACATGGGGTTTCATTAGAACAAAAAAAAAAGAAAGAAACAAAGTTCACAAAATGTCCGACAGATGGCGCTGGACAGCAAAACGTCAGTGACTTGCGCATGACAATCGTGTATAAAAGGAGCTGTAATGAGAGAGAGAATCAGATGCGCCAGCAGTCGCAGCATTTTGACGTTACCTGAAAAGGCGCTTTTAGTGAAGCTGTATTATCAGAATGGGGAATGTGCTAGTCCTATCGCCAGAGGAAGGGGATTCGAACGGGTAAAGGTCCGTTGACAAATGCAGCTGTGGCGGGAATGATTTAGAAGATCGAAGCCACGGGTTGTTTAGACGATGGACCCCGTAGTGGCCGACCTAGCACAAGGCGTAATGCTGCTGAGACAGTTCAGGAAGAAATGGAGACTGTAGCGGGTTCGTATTTGCACGAGGAACTCAGCGCTCGTACAGTCGCACGTCGCACCGGCATTCCATACACTACTGTTTGGTTGGCGCTTAGGCGTACCCTCCGATGCTATCCGTACAAAATCCATCGGCATCATGAACTGTTACCTGGCGATTTGGTGAAGCGGAGGGAATTTGCGGTGTGGGCGTTTCAGAAGATGGCGGAAGATGACGATTGGTTGAGTAACGTGTTGTGGACCGACGAAGCTCATTTCACGCTCCGAGGGTCTGTAAACGCCCACAACTACAGAATTTGGGCTACCGAAAATCCTCGAACTGTCGTGGAAACTCCATTGCACGCCGAGAAAGTCACGGTATGGGTTGGATTTACCACGTCTACCGTTATCGGGCCTTTTTTCTTCGAGGAAATGCGTGATTCTGGTTTTGTAATTGCTGCTGTGACGGGTGAGAGGTACGCCGATATGTCACAGAATCGCATCGTCTCCAGCCTGGCTGATAAACACCAGCTAGAACGTACGATGTTTATGCAAGATGGCGCTCTACTCCATATTGCTAGACGCGTGAAAGATCTCTTGCGCGCGTCGTTTGGTGATGGTCGTGTGCTCAGCCGCCACTTTCGTCATGCTTGGCCTACCAGGTCCCCAGACCTCAGTCCGTTCGATTATTGGCTTTGGGGTTACCTGAAGTCGCAAGTGTATCGTGATCGACCGACATCTCTAGGGATGCTGAAAGACACCATCCGACGCCAATGCCTCACCATAACTCCGGCCATGCTTTACAGTGCTGTTCACAACATTATTCCTTGACTACAGCTATTGTTGGGGGAAGGATGGTGGACATATTGAGCATTTCCTGTAAAGAACATCATCTTTGCTTTGTCTTACTTTGTTATGCTAATTATTGCTATTCTGATCAGATGAAGCGCCATCTGTCGGACTTTTTTTGAACTTTTGTATATTTTTGGTTCTAATAAGACCCCGTGTCATTCCAAGCATGTGTGACAATTCGTACCTCCCTATTTACATTATTCCGTGATTTATTCAGTTTTCAAAATTTATACTGACTTTTTGATCACCCGGTATTGAAAGCACTAACGAATACAACTATATGCTGAGGTGACAAAAGTCAAGCGATACCTGCTGATATCGTGTCGGACCTTCTTTTGCCCGAGGTAGTGCAACAACTCGACGTGGTAAGTCGTTGGAACTCCCCTGCAGAAATATGAACCTTACTGCCTCTCTAGTGGTCCATAGTTGCGAAAGTATTACCGGTGTAGGATTTTTGTGAACGAACTGACCTCTTGATTGCGTCCCGTATATGTAAGGGATTCACGTCGGTCGGTCTGGGTGGCTAAATAATTCGCTCGAATTGCCTAGAATGCTCTTCAAACAAATCGCGAACAATTGTGGCCCTATCGCGCATTGTCATCCCTCATTGTTTGGGAATATTAAGTCCATGAATGGCTGGAAATGGCCTCCAAGAAACCTAACATCCACAGGCGGCAGTGTATTCCATGTAAACACTGCCCAAAACATTTAGAGTCACCACCAGCTTCCACAGTGCCTTGTTGGGTCCATACCCTCGTGGACTCTGCGCCACACTCGATCTCTTACCAACTGAAAGCGGGCCTCATCTGACCAGACCACAGTTTCCGGTCCTCTCGGCTCCTATTGACATGCAGACGAGCCCTGGGGAGGCGTTACGGACGATGTCGTGGTCTTAGCAAAAGATGATGATGATGATGATGATGATGTTTGGTTTGTGGGGCGCTCGACTGCGCGGTTATCAGCGCCCATATAATTTTCCAAACCTTTGCTCAGTCCAACCTCGCCATGATGAGGACAACACAAACACTCAGTCGTCTCGAGGCAGGTGAAAATCGCTCACCCCGCCGGGAATGGAACTCGGGACCCCGTGCTCGGGAAGAGGTGTTAGCAAAGGCACTAGCGTCGGTCGTCTGCTGCCATAGGTCGTTAAGGGGCTCCGGAAAGGCTCAAAATCATGAAAAGTTCAATTTTTACTTTTTTGCGTTTTCTGAATCTGCAGACTATTACCTTTTAATAGATATATAATTTATTCAATTCCGAAGACTACAACTATTTTTAAATTTTTTTTGAAATGTGTTCTACATGGGCGTGACCCACTGTGGCGCTGTTAAACTGCTGTCAAATGGTGTTATTATTAACGTCCGTGTTCATCAGGTACATTTTAGTGATGTGAGATAAAGTATGTGTTGTGGCTAACCTGTGATGGTTCAATATATATCGCTGGTGTGATTGTCGATTGTTTCATGTTTATTTACTGTGTCGTTATCTCGAAAATATTCGTAATTAATTCTGTTTCTTGAGTCTCTGTTTTGTTGAAGTATAATAATGAGTAAAAGTAAAGTTACTAGAAATCCTCTGAAGGCTTTTAAAAAAAGGAGAAATGTTGGAAAGCCAAAGGTATGTGTTATTACTGTAAACAAAAAAGACGATGAAAATCCCCAACATAGCTTGTGTCCCAAAGAAGAAGACAGTTGGTGTAAATATAACAAAGGATTGCTAACTGGTGAAGTGTACACTCATAAGCATAGTCTGCCTCATGCAATAATGGAGGTGATAAAACCTATTTTCAGAGACTTAGCAGCACCTGAACTGTTGAAAAAGTGTATTCACGGAAAAACTCAAAACCCCAATGAAAGTGTAAATAGTGTTATATGGTCGAGAATCCCCAAGACTGTAATTGTTGGAATAGAAACACTTCACTTTGGTGTGTATGATGCTGTTGCGACTTTCAATGATGGCAACATTGTAAGGTGCAAGGTATTTAGAAATATGGGAATGAAGATAGGTTCTAACGTGGTACGAGCGATGCTTGCTTTAGACAAGGAACGCCTTCGGGCTGCAGACAGGGCTGTAAAGAGTCTAGAAATACAAGCAAGAGTAAACAGGAGGAGGAACAAGAGGAAGCTGGAGGAGGAGTTTGCAGAGGATGAAGATAATCCATCCTATGAACCTGGAATGCACTAAAAAGTTAATCCAATCTTTGTCGCTCGATTCCCAAAACTTTTATTTTCTCATACTAATTACATGTTTTCTAAGGATCTTCCAAACATATTTGTTTCAAACTTTCAGTAAATGTTACACAGTACCTTCTGCATAATTTAACACAGCCTTTTTCCAAAAAACTGTATATTTTTGAATATATAAATAAAAAATTGCAAAAAAATTTTGTGAATTTTCATTACAATTGAAAAAAAGCATCTTTAATAACTGAACTAAAATTTTGTAAAATCCCTGTGTTAAGTTGTAGCCCATATTCCAATAAATAATCTGTAAAAAGTTCAACTTCCTACCTCAAATACTTTGTGAGGAAAGATGTAATTTATAAGCGTTATTTTAACATTGCAAGTATAGGGCGTTCCGGAGCCCCTTAACGCCAAATTTCGCAGCACTGGCCTAACGGATGCGTTCGTCGTACGTCCCCCATTGATTTCTGCTGTTATTTCACGCAGTGGTACTTGTCTGTTAGCACCGACGAGTCTACGCAAACGCTGCTGCTCTCAATCCTTAAGTGAAGACCGTTGTCCACTGCGTTGCTGGTAGTGAGGGGTAATACGTCAAATTTGGTGTTCTCGGCACACTCTTTTCACTTTGAATCTCGGAGTACTGAAGTCCCTAACGCTTTCCGGAATGTCACTTGCCAAGCATCTAGGTCCAACTACAATTTCTCGTTC
This sequence comes from Schistocerca nitens, assembly GCF_023898315.1. Classification (NCBI taxonomy): domain Eukaryota; kingdom Metazoa; phylum Arthropoda; class Insecta; order Orthoptera; family Acrididae; genus Schistocerca; species Schistocerca nitens. Next base: position 82,005,418 of record NC_064615.1, read on the forward strand.
AAGTCTGTTGATTCAAGTCGAGCTGCCGTAATCACGCTTTAAACCTTTTCACATGAATCATCTAAATACAAATGACAACTCCACCAATGCACTACCCTTTAGTACCACGTGTACACGATACTATGGTCATCTGCATATGAGCGTATCGCTATCCCATGATTTTCGTCGCCTCAGCGTAATTAAGTTACCAAATTTGAAAGATGTTGTAAACCAGCCAACATCGTGACCATCAACAATACTTAGGTCTGTAAAATCGTAATAACCAAATGCTCTCCCAATCCGTCAGTTTTTAGCACCCACTGTTAACACTGCTCCAGTTACTGAGTATAAATATTCTTCAAATCAGCAAGCGTCTTAACAGCACGAAGAGACATCACTTTTAAGTACTGTTGACCTATCCTATCTGCTAACATGTTAGGCCACCCGGAGTGGCCGAGCGGTTCTATTCGCTACAGTCTGGAACCACGCGACTGCTACGGTCGCAGGTTCGAATCCTGCCTCGGGCATGGATGTGTGTGATGGCCTTAGCTTAGTTAGGTTTAAGTAGTTCTAAGTTATAGGCGACTGATGACCCCAGAAGTTAAGTCCCATAGTGCTCAGAGCCATTTGAACTTTTTTTTTTTTTTTTTTTTTTTCTGACATGCTGGCGCTGTTGTCCTGAACAGGGTCGGATTGGCGTACGGCTGATTGTTACCGATTGTTGACTTTATTACTACTTTATATGAAGCAACAATGATGGGTTTATACAAGTACCGTTTAGTCATAGGACTTCCTAATTCCTAGTAAAATTGGGGAAAAATATATTAATATCGGCAGCCTAACAGTTATCACTAGTATTCTTTTGAACTACACATTGTTGTAACCGTAAACAACGTGTTTCTTTCTTTAAAATTTACCGTTAATTTACGTAGCTTCTAATGCATGAAATTCGAATGGAATGTGTTGGATCAACTACTTTCATATATAAACCCGATATCAATCCATTCTTATACATAAATCACAAGAGCAATAATTTTTAAATCTAGGTTTCAACTCTTCGCACAATTCATTTTTATCTGTAAAGCCGGTAGCTGGCTTTACATAAAGGGCATTTTTGACAGCATGAAAAGACATGACTCGTATAGTTTCATACAGCAGGAAGTAAAGCATTAAATATAAATGTAGTATACCGACGAGAAGCAGTTGGGTCTTCACGAACTGAAAAGAGTTCATATGGTTAATTTGTTGGAATAATTTGCAGGTTCCCTGTAACAAAAATTACCAGCTTATTTTCGTTCCGCAATGTATTATGCGGTAATATAACACAGTAACTCTTTCCTTCAATAATTTTTTGATTTATCAGTGCAGAGAAATACTAGAACGCAGTTTTTTCCCTATATTCTATTCCAGTTTGTGAACAACTGTGATATTCTTAAGTAAGGACAGAAATTGTATTACAGACAACTGAAAAAGAGTATGATGCAGGTTAAAGCTCTTTCACATTGATAATTTTTGCTACCACTCATGTTTCATACCTGAACTGTATGACGTTATTAAGTACGTACCTATAAATGAAGACAGTGTAGTTAAAAAATTATGTGTAACTGCAGTACACATTCAACCATACAGTTAACTTGAAAATGGTCCAGTAAATTAGGGACTAAATTATTGATAGCGAACTCTAAATAGGCCCTGAACACTTAAAAATAAACACCACGTCGTTTAATCAAACGTTTCTTACGTTAAATGAACTTACCGCAAATATTACGGAGTCTAACATCTCACTTCCTCCTGATTAGGAACTCTGCTTAATGTAACATCATTGGCGCAACGAAGATCATGCGCCGTCCTTAAAACTGCGATACGGTTCCCTTATTGAGAATAATTCTGTGACATTTCACTACCGGTGCACGTTTCGCAAGACTTCATCAACTGCACCGACTTTGTTCCTATAACGAATAGCAAGCATTTTTATGAAAGAATCAAAAAGAAAACAAGAAACCAAAAGATAAATATTTTTGTCTCAGCACGTGGAGCTGATAACATTTTATATGCTTTGTAAAATTACTACCAGTACAGTAACGTCAAAGGAAGTTGGATGAATAATCTGATTAAAGGTGAATCATTGTATTCTGAATCATATCTACGGACATCTAAGAAAATTTCTGCCCTCATCTAGAATTTTATATTCACTGTACATGAAGGACTGAATAAAGTAGATTTCACATAAAGTAGCGATTCTAAGCGAACTAAGTGGTACTTGCTACCGCTGCTAAGTACAATTCACTGGCGACGTGGATACTCTTCCTTTTTTGTACATATTTACGTTAGTGTGATCTCGAAACTATATTCTGATTTGTGTCTATGAAAAAAGTACCCTACAGCTTTAGACGATGGTTCAACGTACCACATATTTTAAAGCTTTTACGAACTCCCCGATTTTGCTGCACTCCATTAAAAAAAAAAAAAAAAAAAGGAGCACAGCTACAGGGTCGACATGAGATATTTTACCACATTTGTGGAATATACTTTCACCAGTTTTTAATTTTCGTGGTGACATCTAATAATTAAATATTGTGACGTATGGATATATGTGAATGAATCATGTGAACAATGAAAAAAACCGCAACGATAATGTATGATCTCACGGAGATCTGAGGAAAATAGGATGGAATGTAAAACTGTAACCAACAATACTCCACTCAACTAGCAGTTAGATTATGAGCTGAGCATCGTCACAGGGGAATGCGTAAGACTTCCAATAAGCTAGGTAAACATAATTGCTTTAATCTAAAAAAAAAATAGACAAAGAAAATGGAAGCGGACATACTGAGCGGAAGGGATGGTAACTAATAAAGCAGCTGCTCATAAACGGACGAAGAGCTATGGAGACAACTTAGACTTAGCTTTTTCGGTACGGAACTTTCAGTAATGTGCATTTTTTTCATGCAGCGTCATTCGGCGTCGGAGTGGCATTGGTTCATAGTTACTGATTTTGCTGGGCGATCTATCCGGCGGCTTACTTTATTTGTACATGCGTTTTTTATTGCGTCCAGTATGCAAGAAAATTTACGCAAATATATCTATTGATGTATTCATATAATGTTTTCCAACACAGGTAATCAGATAATAAATTTCCTAAAACTACTTTACACCAGGACGTTGGTATTAGCAATTTGTAGCCTATTAGACTTTCTGTAATTATTGTGAATTATTTTACACGAATGCCGCATTAATTTTGCTTGTACGGATGTGGATCATTCTTTTGCTGCTCCTTCCCAAGCTGAGTTTTTATGATCTCACAATAGCAATAAAAATAATGAAACACATTTATTGGTGCGACATATGTCGACAACTTACATCTTCTACTTAGTGAAGTCTTAAATAAAATAAAATAGATTTTTTATCCTAAATTCAAAAAGGTAAAGGTAGATCCGTCTTCAGAAAAAGAAAAACAATGGTCCTCCAAGACAAGCAACAGTCTCTACACAAGTGTTTGCTTAAGTTTCCTTTCCGTTACACATCGATAATGGAAGCCATACGGCACTGTTTCGTTGTGATGAGGCACTGCAACCAGTGTACACGTTCTTCAAGGATCAACTTTAAGTACAATTCTCTTTGTAAAGGCTGCGCCAACGAGAACCTAGTAATGCCCACGTAAATGAAAACAAAATGAATATGAAGGTTGTTGTGGTCTTATCACTACAGCATCGGGAAATAGTAATTACTGTGCACACAAAGTATAAGGTTTTCTTTACACTGAAGGCGAGACACAGAGCTCAGATGCAACCAAAAGAGATAACACGTTTCGACCGAAACAGTTCTTTAAGGTAATTACTGATCTTCAAGATTTAGTCAGCACACACGAAAATAATTAAAAAACAAATGGTCTGACTGTGGCAAGAAAAGCCACATGAAGACCACACCTTGGCATGTGCCGTGCTTATGCTACCTAACACATTCCATTAAAAGACTGATTCGAGCACTGTGATACAAGCGAAGTACCATATACACTGATATTGATCATTCCTAGAACATCGGAAGATAAAATATTGTTACGACAGATTACTGTTTATGGGCTAAGAAGACCAGATATTTAAATGAGAACCACTTATTAATATCGTGGCCTCTGGGATGGAACGATAAAATATTTACCCATCGCTTTCATGTGGTAACAGAGAAAATCTTAAATCTGTACCAACAGTTGACAGGAAATGAAGGTGTTCTGTAAGGTGCACTGTCAGGTGATCACAACAATGTAAATAAATGATGCACATCGTCCGAAATACCCCTCGCATCATTTGTTCGACTGCATACTCGAGCACACCAGAAAACTTCTATAAGTGAGAATTTTTGTCATTGTTGGATTTATTGACCTGGACGTCCACAGGACTTACCGGAACGTTGCACTGTAACACAAATTCTACTACACAACGAAAAAATCCAAATGATTAACATTTTTCTTAGTGGCAGTACAGACTGCCAAAAAAGTCGATATAAATTATCATCATCACCATAAATAACTCGAACCAGAACTTCTATAGCTAGTAGAAAGCGTATTCACTCACAGCATCTATATAACGTCTGTTTATGTTGCTTGGCTTTAGAAGTTGTTCATTGTTTCAGGTTTAAGCTAAAATGTTGAACATCCACATAAAATGGAGACCGAAAACACGCAAAAAAATAACGAAATCAGTTGTTGTAATAAACATTACTGCAGTAGGACATTATAAGAACTTCATCTTCTATTAGGTTTCGGCATTGAGCATCATACGTTCCTGAACGCAAAGATTATCATTTAAATCTGGGATGCGCACATACTTTCAAAACATTTCCAGTTCATATACCCAGCTTAGAGGAATCACATTTTCGTTGCGAAAAGTCGAATTAAGTTTGCACGAACATATGTTGCTTCATACAACACGAAATAATATTCATAAACAATTCATTCATACGCAACTAATCACACCGTGCACAAAGTTTCAAAGTTCCCACTATTCGATAGCGTCTAGATACACGAAAACATCTTTAGAACAAGTCTATTGAATTGGAACACTTCATCTAGCAATTCCTCATTCATTCATGTGCTTAATTAATGAAGGATATAAGCGACGTCACGTAGCACTAAGACTCATTCAGCCAGATGCACGCAATGCGGTGCTTAGTTACGTCTCCAAATCATTGGTAAAATATTTGAGACGATATTTGCAACAATCCCACGAATAATTCCTTCTCCTATCGGATCCGTGATACTGTCTCAACTAAGTAAATACGTAAATAAAAATAGAATGGAAATGTGCAGCTCTTTTGCAGTTGACAAAGAAATCCGAGGCTCCCTGAATGTCACCAGTGGTTGTCACGTACTTATGACGAAAAATACTGATTAGTCATAAAATCGGTGCAAGCTGTTTGGAAAAGGTTACTTTTTTTCTGCAGTATGCTAAGGCTGCATATGTTTCTCGATCCATGTGTTTTCTGTGTGAATTGTTAAAACTAAAAAGCAGTTTCAACGTGACATTCAAAGTCTTAGTTCTAGATTACTCCTCAGAAATGTGTTAATGCCAACGACTGTTATAGCTATTCATATTTCACAAAACGTCTTGTATCTTACGTTAGACTGCTAAAGACATTGGGAGGGGGGCGGGGGGTGACGTCAGCTAGATAGCTAGACGAGGATGAGGAAACAGATCTACACTGGACTGGTGGTGTGACCTAATGCAGCTCTAGACTGCAGGGAGTCTGCGGAACCACATAAAATCTAACTGAGTTAGTTTGACTGTTATTTGGGAACCACTTCACCCACACAATATCAAATGAAGTACGAAACATTACCTAACTCTGAAGTCATACCTAGCTGATCGAGATAGCGCACTCGCAAGACCGAAATTCTTTAGAATTTACGAATAATAGCTTAATATCAGTCATATGCCCTTACATACGTATCTTGATCTCTTAGAATTTCTAAGCCAAAATAAGCGACGAATCTCAGTATAATCACTGCAGAAATCAAATTAGCTTACTCTTGTTGAGCTGGAAGGGAAGATCCGTAGTGATTACTTAGGAGAAGAAGAATTTCTTGCCGGCCGCGGTGGTCTCGCGGTTCTAGGCGCGCAGTCCGGAACCGTGGGACTGCTACGGTCGCAGGTTCGAATCCTGCCTCGGGCATGGATGTGTGTGATGTCCTTAGGTTAGTTAGGTTTAAGTAGTTCTAAGTTCTAGGGGACTGATAACCACAGCAGTTGAGTCCCATAGTGCTCAGAGCCATTTGAACCATTTTTGAAGAATTTCTTATCCGAGATCGCTGTAAAAACTTTATTTTTATAAAACTGAGTTGCAATCTTCAGATCTCCCTAAAGGTTATTAAAAACATCTTGTGCCAGATACACACCAATTCCATCTCAATTCACCACCACATCAGTCTTGTGGCGCCCTGTTAGGCATGTACGTTATGTTAAAGATGTTTAGACGAATTGTGATGTACATAGAAATTTAATTTTAATGTGCCAATGCACAGACCGTTTCATGTTTTTTGTACTTGGAAATTCGATGGAAATTTTTGTATGTAACTTTCACAAGATGTTTATAATAACCCATGGAGATCTGAAGGTGGTAACTTAGTTTTATCGAAACCAGTTACCTACAATAAAGTTTTTATAACGATTTCGGCTAAGTAGTTCTTATTCTCCTAAGAAATCAAATTATTCGCCAATCTTTCTTGATAGGCTAATTCCATACTGAAGAAGGAAAACGCAAAATTATTAACATTATGTTTCTACTTAGCAATACGGGGAACCGTTCTTCTGCTTACAAAAATATCCCCTAGTGAACAGAGTCTTGTAACCAAAGATGATAATATTTATAAAGCATGAAAATAAACACTGCACTGAGAGGAATGTGCTGACCATATACAAAGTCTAATGAAAATAACCTGACACTAAGACAGCTAAGAAATCAAAGCTCTGAAGTTAGAGACTAAGGTTCGAATACAGTGAGCAAAGTCAAACGAATGTACGAAAGGACTTCAAAAAATAAATTGCACTTTATTATAGTCAGCAAAGTATATTTTAATGAACGCTGCATTACACTTCAAAGTGAGACAGACACATCAAGTTATTTTTCAACATAGTCACCGGGTGTCTGTGAACAACAGTCACAATGTTTTATCAATTTTTAAATTCCACGATGTTAGAAATCCGCATCTTGGTCACGGGGCCATTCAGGAGCCGCTGTGTGAACGTCTACATTGCTGGAAAATCTCTTCCGCCTAGATCAGGGCTCCCCAAACTTTTCCTAGGACAGAATACTTTGAGAGTCCTCGTACTGTACTTTCACTGAACACTTTATCTGCTTTGAAGGTTAATAAAATATCTGAAAATTGAAAAAACTAATTTTATTCAGTGATTACTTCAACTTCATTGTGATTATTACCTCAGATTGTCAGCTGTATTAGAGGCGATCTCAGAATCTAAACACTGTTATTCTTCTTATTAGAGAAGTTTCTTCGCCCAGATAGCATAAAATAGACACAAATCATAGAGACGACAGTCCATAGTCTCGTCTCTCGCCATACAGTGTGCGAACAGCACACCATAGTTACAAATAAAATTCATAAGACGTCCTATGTATTTTATCTGTAGTTATTGTGTGCTGTTCGTACAGCTATTCTCTTACTGTATGACAAGAGACGGTACTATGGAATGTCATCCAATTAATGTGAACAGTCGGCGAAACAGATTGATCCTGAAAAAATTGTTCCGTACAAATGATCTAAAGATGGTGATTTGATTTCGCTAAAGCTATTAATCGTTGTTTAATTTTTCATAACTAAGATTGCCGAAATTGCAATAGTGGAAATAAAAAGTTTAACAGTCACTGGCGTAAACATGATGTCTTTGAAAAAATTTTACATGACTGTGAATCCTAGTTATAAAAAGTTAATTAATAGCTTGCCTAGCAAGGCATACGAGATTTTGCTGATTTACCAACGAACGAAGATAAAGCTACTAAAGACAACAGAATGTACGTCTATAAACATTTTGTGTTCCAGCTGCACGTGGTAAGGGTGTAAGACCGAAATTGCAACATGGAAATAAAAACTTTAACAGTCAGTGGCGTCAATACGATGTCTTTCAAGAAATTAGTAATCGTTGTGTATTTTTATGTGATCTTGGAGAACAGAATTCTTTATTAAAAAGAATAATAGTGTTTCAAATCATGAATAATGACGTAGAAATCATGAAAAAAATTTTAAAAAATAATTACTATCAACAAAATGTCGACAAGATCGCCATATTCTTAATAGTTTTTTGCGAAGAACTGATTCACTTCCCGCGCAATACTAGTGTTGCGCGGAACACAGTTTGGGAAACCCTGCCCTAGAAGCCGGCCGAGGTGGCCGTGCGGTTCTAGGCGCTACAGTCTGGAACCGCGCGACCGCTACGGTCGCAGGTTCGAATCCTGCCTCGGGCACGGATGTGTGTGATGTCCTTAGGTTAGTTAGGTTTAAGTAGTTCTAAGTTCTAGGGGACTGATGACCTTAGAAGTTAAGTCGCTTAGTGCTCAGAGCCATTTGAACCATTTTGAACCTGCCCTAGATGCAATTTCAGCTTTACGAAAAGATGGATACTGCCTGTACTGTATAGCAGATCAGCATGACCCACGCCTCTGTAGCCTTAGTGAAACAGGTGGCACCGGTTTACCACGGCTAGACGCGACATTGCATGCACCGACAGAATTTCATGGCGAATCTGTCTCCAATTTACACGTTTCGCTGCAAGAGCTTTACTGTCCCGAATACCTCAATTTTGGAGAACGTTTCAAGCTACCATGCCTTTTCAATAGCGCACTATGATGTACCGTTATCTGTACCGCAGCAGCCGGCCGCAGTGGCCGAGCAGTTCTATGCGCTTCAGTCCGGAACCACGCGACTGCTACGGACGCAGGTTCGAATCATGCCTCGGGTATGTGTGTTATGTCCTTAGGTTAGTTAGGTTTAAGTAGTTCTGAGTTCTAGGGGACTGATGACCTCAGATGTTAAGTCCCATAGTGCTTAGAGCCATTTCAACCATTTTTTGTACTGCTACAGAACTATATCTGTAAGAAACTCTGAACATGTACTCTTTTGTGACAATACACTAATCTTGTTGCACATTTATGTATACTGAGAATATTGCAGATCCTATTAGACTTCCTTGGGGCTGACCCGATATTACTTTCTATTGTGTGGAACAATCGCCCTCCAGCATAACGTGCCGGCAGTGCCTCCTATTGGGTGAATGGGAAATGCTTGTATAGCCCACAGAATATTGAATGCAAGCATGCAAACATGCATTGTGCTGTACCAGTGCCGGATATCAGTTTGTGGGGTGGACTTTCAAGCCTGTTGCACTTGGTCCGTCAATATAGGGACGGTTAATGCTGTTTGTGGATGACGCTGGAGTTGACGTCCAATGATGTCCCGCATACACTCGATTGGAGATAGAGCAGGCGAAGGCAAAATGTCGACACTGTGCAGAACATGTTAGTTTACAACAGCGGTCTGTGGGCGGTCGTTATCCTGTTAGAAAACACTCCCTGGAAAGCTGTTCATGAATGGTAGCACAATGCATGGAACGACCAGCTGACATACAAATTTGCAGTCAGGATGCTTGGGATAAGCACGGGAGTGCTCCTGCTGCCGTGGGAAATCGAACCTCAGACAATAACTCCAGGCTTAGGTCCAGTGTGTCTAGCACGCAGACATGGCCATCACTGGCCCCGAAGCAAAACCAGCTTTTATCAGAAAACACAACAGACTTCCAACCTGCGCTCCAACGACCTCTCGCTTGAAACCACCGAAGTCGCAAATGTTGGTGGTTTGGGATCATTGGAATGTACGCTATAGAGCATCTGGCTGCGAGCTGTACTTGAAGTGAGCGATTTATAACGGTTCATCGTGTCACTGTGGTGCTAACTGCTGCTGAAGTACTGCAGCAGATGCGGTACGCGACAGGGCCAAACGCCGAAGACAATGGTCTCTCCTCTCGGCGGTGCTGTGTAGCCGTTCGGAGCGCAATCTTCTTGGGGCCGTACGTTCTTGTGACCACCACTGCCAGCAGTCATGTAAAGTGGCCACATTCGTTCCCATTCTTCCTGCAATGTTGCAGAAGAAACTTGCAGCTTTTCGTAGCACTAATGCACGACCTCTTTCAAACTCAGTGGGATGTTGACAATAGCATTTTTGAAGCGTTAAAGGCATTATTGACTTACGTCAACTCACCACGTGCAATCTTTCCAATGTAACTAACGCTCGTGACCGTTACAGTGTGTATTTAGATAAAGCTTGATTTCCATCCTCATAGTGCCGCTACTAGCGCTGCTCTTACGCGATTGGCGCCATATATTAACAGAAACCATCTTTCAGATTGTAATGTAACGGACTACTGAAACTATCGATACCATCGGCTGGTGAGCTATGCCGTGCCGTGAATCGACATGAAAGAACAATTATATTAATATAAAATTACACTGAAATTTAACATAAACAGAAATATTATCATTTTATTATAAAAACGAATAATCTGCAGCACAATCATATTATGTATTGCTGCAGAACTATTTGAGAACTCTATTCAATTTTCGTACTGTTTTCATAAGTGTATATTTATTTATTTATGCATTTATTTTACCTGGCAAGATTAGGGCCTTCAGGCCCTCTCTTACACCTAACCAGGCATACTCAGATTGAACGAATTTCAGTTTGTACAGAACATTAAGGACATATAACGTGTTATACAGTATTAATGTTAAAGAAGAAAAAATAGAGATTATAACAGTAGTACAATGATAATTATAACAATAAAAAAATAATTATAACAATCAAGAATAATAATAATAATAATAATAATAGTAATGACTATGTATATGAAAGTAAACATATTTTTCTTTTATGAATGTCAGTCCTATTGCTAGTTGGGAATTTTCTCGTTATGTGAGTTATTCTCATCGAGCAGAGACATAAGACGGTAGAATGGGGTGTAAGAGATATAGAAGAGGTATCTAGGTTAGAGAAAGAGAAATAGAATGGTAAAATTCGAAGCTATGATGGAGAGGAGAAAGAAAGAGATGAGAGGGGCAGAACAATGGTGGCTATACCGTCCCTAATATGTAAGTTTTGAGTTCCCTCTTGAATGTTGAGTGGTTCTGGATAAGACGCAGATCACAGGGGAGCGCGTTCCATAGTCGTATGGCTGAGATGGAGAATGACGCAGAGAAACATTTTGTGTTATGTAAAGGTACAGCCAAGATGCTAGACGTATCCGATCTGGTATTGCGGTTGTGGAATGATGATAGGTGTTTAATGTGAGAAGATACGTATTGGGGGCACCAGTGGCTAAGAAATCGATGAAGTAAGCACATCGTGTGATGTATAAAATATCTATGCTGAATTCATGATGGCAAACCTGTGTACTTTGTAAGGTCTTTCATTGTTAACGCAGAAACAGTTTTGCCGGGCGAGGCTAAGGGACAGTCGCGTTTTGGTGAATCTAAGAGACAGTGAGTCTTGAGAAGCCGTGAGAAACGGGCGGTTTTGAGACAACGACTTAAGTTGGAAAAGCTCATGTTGGTGAAATACTGAATATTATGAAGATGATATTACGAAAATATATAATATGGAAAGTTTTAAACAGTATCAGTTCTTACAAAGCATATTACAAACCCAAGGACCCATTGTATTAACAATTACAGCAAATCCAGAAATTACCCCTAGACAACGAGCAAGCAACAACGAGTATTCAAGGTTAGGTAATTAAATTATTTCGTGTTCGTACTGTGAAGTTACCTTCTCTTGTCAAATATTTAAGTCTCTTATGCTCTGTTAACCCTAGGACGCCAAAGGGTGGGGGGTTCGTTGAACCCACAGTTTTTTTTATGTCCCCTGCTTTCTCTTATGCTCTGTTAACCCTAGGACGCCAAAGGGTGGGGGGGGGGGGGGGTGGGGGGTTCGTTGAACCCACAGTTTTTTTTATGTCCCCTGCTTTTGCCCAAGTAACTTTCATACTGCATATTCCCTTTGAGTTATTGTTTGTTGGCTATTTTATGAGACGTTAGTGTCAATATATTTTATAGAAAATTCCTGCTTTGAAAGAAAAAATAAATAAACTTATTATGGGTCCAACAACCCCCCCCCCCCCCTTAGGCTTCCATGCTATAGAAAATTTCCCTTAGTAGGATTTCGTATTTCTCATCTCTACAACAATGCAAGTTAGTTTCTTGTTGGTTGGTATTCTTGGTATTCACAACAATCGGTTTACTTTCAGAGAAAGTGATTGTTGATGTCAGTCAGCAGTTATTTTTCTTGTAAACTTGCAGTGAGCTAGTGCAGTTCCCAACACGTAGGCCTCCAGTAACTTTGGTGTCCTACACAGCAAAATCGAAACCAAGTAAAAACTTACTGATGTTGTCAACAATGCACCAAGATAAAGGCACTGTTGGAGGAGAGAAGAATATAACCGAGATAAATGCATGTTATAATTCCACTAAAGGTGGAATTGATACCATTGATCAAATGGCGCGTATGTACACCTGCAAGAGGGGAACAAAGAGATGGTCTCTATCTGTATTTTACTCTCTCATCGACATTTGTGCTGTCAGTGCAACCACCATATTCATCCAGCAACATCCAAGATGGAATGAAAAGAAACACAACAAACCGAAACGTTATCTTCTGCAAGCTGGAATGCAACTAGTGAAATTGCAGGTAGAAGAAAGAAGTGCCAATGCAAGAGGGTTATCTAACCAAATTGTTCAATCAATGGAGACTATTCTACAAAAGAAAATCAAAGAAGTGACAACAGAAGCACGTTAGCCTCCTGCAGGGAAAGGTCGGTGCCATATTTGTGTAGGAAAAGCTAAAACAAAGAAGCAGAAATACAACAATCTAAGTAAATCAAAACAGTATTGTGGACAGTGTCATAAACATGTGTGTAACACACATTGAGAAAAAGTTGTGAAGTGTGTCTCTTGCCCTGAAGTTGAGGACTCATAGTAGTCTATTGTATATGAACACATATGTATTTTGTATTGTAATATGTCAATTTTTTATTCACTCAATCCGATATTTATAACAATTAACAACATTCATAAACGGGTGCCTTAGTTAAAATACATAAACCATTTTGAAAGTTGTAATTTTTCGTCAGTAAACTTTTTTAATACCTGTGGGCTCGCCAAAGCCCCCCTTAGGCATCGAAGTTAGAAAAAAAGGCTTGGGCGTCCTAGGGTTACAGAGTGAACAGACTGATGGGGACTTGTGGTCCACTATTGAAACCAGGAAGACCACACAGTTTTTTAAACACGTGTCATAATTTGATACAAAATAATTGATGATATTTCATATTTGTTCCCCGGACGAGAGAGGGAACAGTACAAGATGTAGAAACATCCCTGCCAACTTTCGTTTACATTCCGCGACTTCTTCTTGGTGTCGCGGTTCTTTCCGTCATTTTATGTACGGCGTCCGCTACCACGTCTATAATGGTATTAGAACCCGACGACAGTTACCTGCAGACGAGTGGCAGCACACTTCCTCTTCGCCTGTTCGGTCGCATCCTTCCGGAGACACGAGACGAGACGCCTCCATCAGCCGTTTTCTCCCGCAAGGTCGCCGCGTGGTGGGAGGGGGCGGCCGCCTTTTGTACCGAGTCTTAATGCCAGAGACACCTGAGCCTCTGCCGCTAATACTTGGTACCTAGCGGGGACCGGAATTAACTGCTGACGGCTTTTTATGAGGCTTACGGCTCAATTAGATTTTCGAGAATTGAGGAGCCGGCACAGATGCGAGGGAAACGCGAGCCGCGAAGGACTGTGCTAAGCAGCGGAACGCAGCGTCTTGTGTGGTGGGGGGAGGGTGGAGGCGGAGGGAGAGGAAAGCGCCAGCTAGGCCGGGAGCACACTTCCCTTCTCAACCGGCGACCTACTTCCCAGCTGACCTGCCTTTTCCTGCCAGATCGGTCGGAGCATCTGTCTCAGACACTACTCCTTACACGAATTAATAATAATGAAACTAGAGGGGGAGTTGTTAACGTACAATGTCCCTCGTCTTTTTATACGTTCCTTTTATTTAACAGAACCCGCGGAATATTGTCACTCCATCACATTAGGTGCATAATTTACTAACGGAAATAAAAATAAAATTAATTGAATGTTCCATAAGATGATGTACCGGGTGATCAAAAAGTCAGTATAAATTTGAAAACTTAATAAACCACGGAATAATGTAGATAGAGAGGTAAAAATTGACACACATGCTTGAAATGACATGGAGTTTTATTAGAACAAAAAAAAGTTCACAAAATGTCCGACAGATGGCGCTGGACAGCAAAACTGCTACCGTGACGGGTGAGAGGTACGCCGATATGTTACAGAATCGCATCATCCCCAGCGTGGCTTATAAACACATGCTGGAAGTACGATGTTTATGCAGGATGGCACTCCACCCCATATTGCTAGGCGCGTGAAAGATCTCTTGCGCGCGTCGTTTGGTGATGATCGTGTGCTCAGCCGCCACTTTCGTCATGCTTGTCCTCCCAGGTCCCCAGACCTCAGTCAGTGCAATTATTGGCTTTGGGGTTACCTGAAGTCGCAAGTGTATCGTGATCGACCGACATCTCTAGGGATGCTGAAAGACACCATCCGATGCCAATGCCTCACCATAACTCCGGACATGGTTTAGAGTGCTGTTCACAACATTATTCCTCGACTACAGATATTGTTGAGGAACGATGGTGGACATATTGAGCATTTCCTGTAAAGAACATCATCTTTGCTTTGTCTTACTTTGTTATGCTGATTATCGCTATTCTGATCAGATGAAGCGCCATCTGTCGGACATCTTTTGAACTTTTGTATTTTTTTAGTTCTAATAAAACCTTATGTCATTCCAAGCATGTGTGTCAATTTGTGCCTCTCTATCTATATTATTCCGTGATTTATTCAGTTTTCAAATTTATACTGACGTTTTGATCAGCCGGTAGATTGCTGATAACAGGTACAGCCTGTAATTATGAGTGGTTCTTTGTCCAATAATGATGCAGGAAATTTCCAAAAAACCCACATGAAGATACCTGCACCAGGTCCTCATTACCGAAAATGTTAATGACGTAGCAAAATTCTCATTACAGTCATTGAGGGCCTTTCATGGGGGCCAAATGGATATGGTTTTAAATAAGAACTAATTTCCGGAATCTTACCATATCTTCTCGTTACAGGCTACCTAAATAGCTAGTTTAATCCATAAAGTCAGCATTACGCTTTCTTCAGTTCCGTTTTCTTACCTCTCATCTGCTGTCCATTTTAGCCGCTGCAGTTTTGGTTCTGTTTTGTCATGTCTTTTCATCTCTTAATTTTGTTTCTATATTTTGTTTTGTCTTTAATATCTTCCTTATTTGCACCAATTTGTTCTAGGTCTTCACGCACTCTCAGAGCCATTTGGAGTTGCCTTTTAATTTTTCAAAGTGTCGGTCTACTAGGACTCATTCTTTCCGTTCAACATCGGTCTTCCTTTTCTAATTTCGTCTGTAACGTTTTCTACATTGTAGTAGACTTTCGTATTACCTCTTTTCTCCTGTTGTTCTATTCCGTAATATCTTCTCCACAATCTACCTTTCGTTTTTCGTGAGACATCCATTTTCCATAATTAATCCTAAAATCAATGTGTCTCTGCATATGTGCATTCTGACCAGACCACTATCTCGTAATGATGATTTTTTTCATCAACGAAGAATAACTTTTTGTTATCATTTTTGTTAAATTAAATGTTGCGTATGTCTTGCTTTCATGAGCTCCTTTTTTCCTCTCCATTACTTGAGTGACTTCTCGTAGATACTTTAATGTCTTTTCTCCCAATATATCCATACTTCGTGCTTAATTTTGCTGGCACAGTCTTGTTGTTTGTCGTAATCTTTTTCCCGAAGGGGATTTGTAATCCTTATTTTCCTGCTACTTGTTTAAGTACGTCTATTTGTTTTTGTGCTATCATTTCATACTGCATGAAGAAATTCGCTCTCGTCTTTTTAGTCTTCTTGATGACGAAAAGGTGGAGAATTATTGTCACTGCAGTGACTTTTATTACATTCGTAACCAACTAAGTTATGTACCCAACATTTTCCACAATAAGGAATAAATGAAACGTACGGTTATAGTATGAAGAGTTCATATCGTATAGTGGTGACGCTTCTACTATACATGATTCGTAGTCTCGTCTATTAGTGCCACTGTGATTAGTATTTAACAGTAGTTAACACATTAGTTAATTGATTCCATATAGAATTATTGCCAGTCATAGAAATTAGCATCCGTGCTGATACAAGCTACAAACACACAGATCCTTTTTATTCATTTTATTACTGTAGGCTACTGCTGTATTTTCAGCACCTCTAACCACTTGAAAAAGTTGAAATTGCAATAGTGGATATTGTAATAAATAGTACAATCGATGGTTAATATGATGTCGTTTAATAATAGTCCATTTGCTGTCACAGTTTGTTAATTTCCTTTCTGCAAAGTACACTCTGGCTTTCAGCGCGCTAAATCCACTTGAACTTTTCACTGGGTCAGTATAGAAACAGCAGACCTGTTAACTTGATTAGAGAGAATTCTGGTTTTTACTTGTAAATCTGCTTCAGTTTTGCAGCTGGCAGTTATCGAAACATCATTTGAGGGATAAGAGCGTCGAATGAAATATTGTGGGAAAAACACTTGAAAAATTCATAGAATTGTTTCGAAATTAATATTTAGAATACTATTCATGATAAAACAATAGCTCATTTGCTTAATTAACAGCCTGTTGGAAAAGCAAATTTACTGTATCGAAAAAGCAACATAGAATGGTTGGAGCTGTTTGCTTATACTAAACACTTCTGTGGGTTCATACACCCCCATGGAAGCGAAATACTTCCTTTATATTACTCAAATACGCTAAAAAAGTTTTATAATATTCAGAGGGTGTTTCTTTCTCTTTTCAGACAACTGTTCTGGTTTTTAGCTAACAGCTAATGATTTTTATACAGCACAACGAGCAATATATTTGACGTCAGTTAAGAGCCAGTAGCAGTTTCGTAAAATGAAATATGTACAAGATTCATGGCTAGAATTGCCAACAAACAATAACAAAACTTTGCCGAAACATGTTCGCGTAAAACAATGTGATAGAATACTTTTTTTGACCGATAATATTTATTTATTTTGCGACCTAGGGTTCGGATTATTAACGCATTGTCTATCGTTGTTGGCAAATTAACGCTATACAATGAGTTAATAAAGCGAACCTAGGTCGTGAAATTAGTAAATATTATTTTAACAGTGGCAGAAAATGTTTTTTCTCCATTAATCACGTTTCACCACCTACACAAAGAAAAGTTAACAAAAATTAACGAAGTATTTTTGTGAAGGCGAATGCAAAATTAATACATCGTTTTCTGCGGACAAAGACAAATCAAGAAAAGGTTTGACAAAAATAGAAGAGAAAACGTTGCTTGGTTCCGTAGCACTGTAGTACCACCACATCATTGTTTGTCTGTCACAGCAGCACACAACAATTAATGACAACTACATCAACGTTTGGTTTTATTTTCTTCTCGAAAGAACAAACGGCATGAAGACAAAGACTGTGAAAGGAAGTAAATGTATCAACTCGTTTTTTTCTGCTACGTTTCTCAATACATTTAGTCTTATCTGTAGTCCCAAGTTGTCTCCGACAATGCTATGCCTGTTTTAGTGTTCATTTTAGTTGGAATATGAACTGTAAACAGCCGGCCGAAGTGGCCGTGCGGTTAAAGGCGCTGCAGTCTGGAACCGCAAGACCGCTACGGTCGCAGGTTCGAATCCTGCCTCGGGCATGGATGTTTGTGATGTCCTTAGGTTAGTTAGGTTTAACTAGTTCTAAGTTCTAGGGGACTAATGACCTCAGCAGTTGAGTCCCATAGTGCTCAGAGCCACTTGAACCATTTTTTTTTTTTTTTTTTGAACTGTAAACAACGAAAATTCTTGCATCAACAGCCAACAAACCACTTGCAGATCTATTAAATGCAACTATGAGCGATAATGGTAACATGGCTACCGTTGTTAAACGTGTTCTCCTACTACCTCCTCCCCCCACCCCCTTACCCATGGTCGCCAGTGTTTGTGAAAAGGTAAAATACTGTGACAGTGCACAGAGCAGCCGTTCTCTTGTAAATCCTTCATGAGTTTTAGTCAAATACACGTTGTAGGAAATATAGAAATTGTTGAAGAGTGGAAAGAAGGTAACTTTAAATTTGACATCGTTCAACTTAACGGCCCGAGTACTCGCTCGTTTGGACAAATTAGCAGAGCGAATCGGCCGATATCTCCCTGAAGAAACCATCCCTGTATTCACTTCGAGCGATTATGGGAAGCCACAGAAACAATCAGTAAAGGTGTTGAACTTCGCACATCCTTTATATGTGTACAGCGCTTAACCACTGGGCCATCTGGCGCATTGCTAAGTAATGGGCCAAACTGAGTGAACGCTAGCACATGTATTGGGGAGAAGCTAGGTTCATTCGCCTATATCCTGAATCAAGTTTAGCTTCATTTCTCAAAGTTCGCTTCAGTTGGTTTTCAGGAACTACTCACCCATCAACACAATAGCCAATTTTTCCACAATATGCTAGTGCTCCGATTCCGGTCACTTCGCAGACGAAAGGAAGTAAGGGAAATTTATCGAAAAAGTGTACAGTTTCAACAGATGAACAGTTAAATCACTACAGAAATTTGAAACAATGTGCTTTTGGATTCAAGAAAAGTAAATTAAAGTGTTATTGGTAAACCAGTGGTAAGATGAAAGTGAAAAGTTTCCATCGAGCAAGAAGAAGATGGACACTGTGAAGGACATTAATCCATTATGATATGGTCTTTAATGAGGTTATTCTACTCCAGGCAGTATTAAGTGTCCTATTTAATTCATAAGTGGTCTGTACAGCGAGAAATTAACATTTTCGAAAATTTTTCACGCAGAGCTTATAGTTTCCTGACTTTTCAGTGAACCTTCCGCTACTGGAGAACTGTGGCTCTTTTTGATTACACTACAACGTTTATGCTTATCTAAAAATGGAATTTAAAGAGATTTGTTCAAAATTGCTTTCTGGTCTCGTTCTCGAACTCTTACTTCGTGACTCGTACTCACTTTGTGTGTCCTCATTAAACATGTCTCGCAAATACATTGTTTTCTGGGCAGTGAATAATTTCTGTTCGTTTCGCGAAAGCTCAGTTGCCATACGTCCAGAGGTTTCCTTTGAAATACACATACCTTAAAAATTTTATTTCGTGTTCTTTGTTCTTCGATTTCGCTGCCAGGTAATTTAATTCTAAATTATTTTATCTACCAATAAGCTACAATTGTTTTCCAACTGCAGTCTCTGTAGACGTCTTTCAGCATTACTAAAGTGCTTGGTCACAAAAGAATGGTACCTTTTAGGATACGTGAGCTATCCTATAATTTTATTTATAATACTCTTATGATCTTCGAACTGTAAATAGAGCTTTCTGGCAATTTCAGTTGTGTGTTCAGATGGTGATGCAGAGAGGTTCGGTGTGTTACAGTTACTAAATCATAATGGGAAAACGAGACTCTTGTAGACTGTAGTTCATAGTTAGGAATAGTTGCATGCATCCCAAGGGTCAGTCATAACAGAGTGTGAGGTACAGAGATTGAGCAAAACTATGGAACCACCAAAAACACAACACACTGTCGGGCCTAATATGGTACAGGAAAACCGTTCGGATTCAAAATAACTTCCTGTCGTCTCGAAACGGATAAATATCTCGTACGTTTTTATAGGGAATCTTACATCATTCTTTCTGCAAAATAGTGGCAAGCTGGAGTAGCGATGCTGGAGATGGATTACGATTACGCACCCTACTCTCCAGACTAGACCACAGACACGTAGTAACACTGAGATCTGGTGACTCTGGCGACAGTGGGAGATGCGACAGATCATGCTCAGAAAACCAGTCCTACACGACGCAAGCCGTGTGAACAGCGGTCCTGTCGTATTGGAAAACAGCATCCCCATTCGTGAACAAATGTTGCACCATGAGATGGACCCGATCGGCCAAAATGGTCACATAGTCACTGACAGTAATGCGAGCTTGCACAGTGACCGTGCTGCCTGTGGAATACCACGATATATCTGCCCAAATCATTGCCGAACCCCAGTCACGTTTCCCTCTTGAGAAGTAAACTCGATCATAAGTTAGAAACAGTATGAAGCAAGGCTCATTCGACCATTCCTACATTCTAACATCGCTCCTTAGTCCATGTTTTATGAATTCAGCGCCAAGTTTTGCTGTTATCGGCATCTGCGTCACTGATTAGTGGTTTTGGAATTCCAGGTTGTCCTGCAGTTCCCTGCTTATGGAACTCCCTTCGAGTTGTTTTGGCGCTGACAGGTATCACGAGGGTGACATTCTGTTCTACAGCGACTTCTGCAGCAGTCGTCCTCTTATTTTTTTGTCGCCATCTACTTCGATTACCGTACGTCAAAAATGGTTCAAATGGCTCTGAGCACTATGGGACTTAACATCTGTGGTCATCAGTCCCCTAGAACTTAGAACTACTTAAACCCAACTAACCTAAGGACAGCACAAACATCCATGCGCGAGGCAGGATTCGAACCTGCGACCGTAGCAGTCGCGCGGTTCCGGACTGAGCGCCTAGAACCGCTAGACCACCGCGACCGGCTACCGTACGTCGCGCTCAGTCAATTTACACTGTCGTCCGCATTGTGACTCAACGGATGACTTTTTTTTTTTTTTCGTTTTCCCTGTACGCGATACGAATCTTCTATACTGTGCCTCTTGTGACACCAACCTCGGCTGCCTTGGTTATGGAAGCAACATCCATACGAGCATCAACAGTTTACCCATGTCCGAATTCTCTTGTCTCCAACACAATGCACTCACTACTACACAGAACACTTTTCTGACCACGAGTGACTCTTGCAACGTGTTGAGGAAATTACTCAGGTACTGTCCTCAGACAGATACAACATCGTAACCTGCTGGCTGGGATAGCCCGTGCATTTCTGTTCAAGCACACAATTCTCACGGTCTTTCATATTTTTGTCCAACACCTGTAGCTGGGTATTATATGAGTGTTTGTGTTTTGAAACTGTGGTATACTACTGCATCGATAAAATATCATAAAGAATCTGTGTAACGAATTTACTTCTGATGGTAGTATTATATATTTTAATAATTTACGCGTAATTTTCAGACAAAATTGGAACACTGAATACGAATAAATAAAAAAAAATTGCACTAGGAACCAAACTGAAAAATAATAAGTACCGATAACGTTTATAGATGGAATCCTCTGGTCACACAAAAATCGTTGTGCTCGATTCAACTTGTCCCAAACATGTGAATAGTTTAAATAAATGTTTCTTGGACTGCTCACTACTTTTTGTGAAACCTCAAACAGTCGACGACAACCGGAGTGATTTTTATGGGCTGATAGTTGTACTTGATAGAGTGCTGGCCTTTTTATTAAACATTCTCTCGTCTCGGTAACACCATGAAAAAGTCAAGAAACTGTCCTCTGCCAAGAGAGATTATGTCAACGTTAGTGAAGAAGTGCAATTCGTTCCGTGAAATCAGTTGTCAAGTGATTGGCTTAGCGTATTTCTTTGCGGAGAGATTTCCACACTGTTCTACAACTTTTCTTCCCTTCGATTTGAGTTCTTCGTATCTTTCAACCCACATCAACATTCGATTGCGGATAACCTCACTGACATATTTATCACACAAGTAGGAGAGTCATAAAGAAAATCACAAAATGAGATTACCCGTTAGTTGAAACACTCAATTTGTATACTTGAAGAGTGACATTAAAATCCCTAGATGTCGGTGAAGGTTGGGAAGGTTTGTTATTAGATCCGATTGCTTCCCTAGAACATATGAATTAAGGTTTCGTCTGTAAAGGCATAGTTTCAACAATAAAAGAAATTATTTAGCCATCCTTACCTTCTCACAAGGTTCACTAGAGTACAAAACATATTGCAATCTTCATAATAGATTTATCGCTGGTTTCAGTAGTTTTAAAGCCTGAAAAGCCAGTTTTTTAAATTTAATTTTTTAAGGCAGTGATTAGGATGATTACCTGTCGAGTATATTTCATAAAACTTATTAACTTGTTGTTGGATTCCATCACATCAGAGGATAACAATCAATCAAAATCGTATCAGTTCACACTCATTGTATAACATATTGTGCTCGGATAAATAGATGTGTTATGTATGAAATGTAACAAGACATCGTAAATCTAATTTTAAAAACATGTCACAGAAAAAAGGCCAAGTGGCGGCCAAAGGAATTTGCTGGATGAAAGAAACAAACGGTGAAAAAATTGTAACATTGCGAGTCTTGTCGTTAATAGTGCACTTGATGCGAGCAGCTATTCAGTGATTTTGACAAACTGAAGAAATTCAGACAAGCTATACCGAGCTTACGTGGCTGTATTTTTGCTCCGGAGCTTTAACTTGTTTGATCAAAGAAACTCCTCATACGGTAAAATAACACCAAAGACACAGTTATCAATTAAAACTGCATATTGCTATATAAATTCTACTTAACATGATACAAAAATATGGAACAGACGTTATCATTTTTCGTTGTTGGCGCGAACATAAATATTAGAGCACCAGCACCAAAACCACTGTCGTTCTGTCTTTACAAAGGAAATATTCATCTTCTAAACAGAAGGGAAATAATATTGAATGAAACAACGCCCTGTATAAAATTTTTACAGCTGCAGTCTGCATCTTCAGAATGCGTGTAAATTTTCAAATTAAATTAAAATTTTAGAAAATACTACCTTCATTGTTTGGAAATAAAGGCGAAATACGCGATGGAAAAGCTATCACTATTACCATGTCACGAGCTTGAGAAGTGAGTGGAGAAAAGATTGTGATTGGTAGACCTCATTATTAATGCCCCAATTTGAGAAACGATTACACTAATTTCGTACTGAAATTGTCATTTATGGTAATAAGTACATAAGTATTTCAAAAGTTCGGGTTTAAATTACAGTATGTATAGGAAAGTATAAAATATCTCAGTGAAATCAATGTGTTAATTCATTTATCTCGCAGTATAAAAAAGGAGAAAAAAAAGCATTCTTAATGTCTCGTTTCAGTTGTCGCCCATTAGATATTACGTTTCAGATGAAGTTGATTTTTCTACATTATCTGGAGCAACCGTTTGTCTTAAATTCAGTTAAACCTCTGTCAAACAAGCAGCAAACGTTAGTAATTTAAACCCAGAAAAACGTAACAAGGAATTACGTTTCCTCTTCTGCAATCACTCAAAGTTAAGCAATAAAATTCTCTGCCACATAGTATATCATTATCTGACTTCAATACGGTGCAGGAAAAGTAATTTTTTTACAAATATTACGAGCACGTGCTAAAAAGCAATGGACGGAAATTTTTTAAGCGAAAACCCTTAAAGCTTTTTAAATCAAACGAAAACGTGTTAACATTCTGCATCTTTATTCTTCATGAATACATATTTATTTCTCAACGTTGTCAGCCTGGTGATGGACACAGTTCTGCCAACGAGAAACCAGTTTATTGATACCGTCACTGTAGCACGTTTGGTTTTGTTGACGGTGTCACAACCTCACCTTTGCTTGCACAGCTTCATAGCTATCAAAGTAAGGTCCTTGAAGGTGTACTTTAATTTTGTAAACAGATTAAAATCGATGGGCCAAGTTGGGACTGTGTTGAAG
The DNA here is from genome assembly GCF_023898315.1 of Schistocerca nitens. Lineage (NCBI taxonomy): Eukaryota > Metazoa > Arthropoda > Insecta > Orthoptera > Acrididae > Schistocerca > Schistocerca nitens. The sequence continues at coordinate 82,029,185 of NC_064615.1, forward strand.
ATGATCAGTGTCAATGAACAAGGCGTCGGATTGTTGCCGACGTCGTAGCTCTAGTCTGGGGTCTGGCGTTGTCATGATGAAGCAGGGGTATGTCATGCGTGGGCGAACTCTTCCAATACGGAATTCGATTACAGTACACTGTTAAGTTACACACCACCACGTTATCGAGTCCTCAAGCACTACAGGGCCGTAAATATGTAGACGTGAAGAATAAAGACGTAGAACGTTAATTGCGTTTGTTTTATTTAAAAATCTATAAGAGTTTTCAGAGAAAAAAATTCAGAGACATTACTTTTCAGCGAGCCTTCGTAGTTATACCCCTTGAAATGACCTTGTTATACATTAATCACGATAATTTATTATTTAGTTATTACTGTCATTTTACACAAGTATAGTATTTTTCGTTTCACTGAATCTTTATTTCATTACGGAAAAATATTAATGGTGTCTGATCAACCCCCATTACATTCCACTGATCATGCTGATATGCCTTCTAATAGAGGTAAGTGTTTCTTTTTTTCTTTTAGTTTCATGAACTTAGTTTCTCTGCGGTGTACTGAACAGTTACTTACATTCTCATAAGCAATGTATTTGTTACAAAGTAACCGTGAGCGAACATCTCAAAAGTTTATAATCACCTGTTGCATTTCAGGCTGTAAACAACCTAGCAGTTCGGAACGTTTGTGAAATATTAGCGATACAAAAAATCTTAAACCCAAACACTTAGATAATATTGAAGCAAATTATTCATTCCTGTTAGTCATGAAATTATTCATCAAAAATCAAAACTATTTTTTTTAATTTTTTGTAAAAAATCATTAGAGTTGTATATAAGGAATTAAAAAGTTTCACAGTATGTGTTCTCATTACTCTTTTCTAGAACGTCTGGCGCTACCGGATTTTCTGCCAACTCGATTATAATACAATGCAGTGTTTCGAATATTTTAATCTAGCGTTACACTAAACATAAATTGCATTTAGGCTGTTTATAACCTGTTTATACAGATATATTTCGCTGATAGGTAATGTAGTTTGCATATACATTACCCTTCTTTGGCAGATAGTAAACTCATTTAGCGTCGATTGCGTTTTGCCAATGCTAAATAAATAAGACTAGTATTCACTCGTGGCCCGATCGAAAATTACTTCTTTGATGCGCGCTTTCAGAATTCGTGGTATGCGAGTGTATCCCGAAAAGTTAATGTCACTTTTCACCAAAGTAAGTACGTGAAGTAAATTTTCATTTGTAGAGACGACACTTACTTAACTGCACAGGTACGTCTTGCTTCACAGACTGCCCATTTCATTCATGGGAACATTAAACGAGGAATTAGTTCAAAGGAATTCAGACAATTCAGTTACCTAGAGTGGGACTAAGATTTCTGTCTGTAGTTTGTCGAATTATGTGCTCTGTAATTTATCCTCTTTCTCACAAATGTTAGACTGTACTCTATATTCATGCGGGTAAGAAGTCACAGCTGAATTATTCAAACTAGACAACAAAAATATTGTTCTCATGAACGGAATCGGTACTGTTATAATAATTGTGTGGACGACAATATTTTAAACAAAAGCCATAAGAATTTCCTGTATTATATTCTCATTCTGAAGAACTATTAATTTCAGGAGCTATATACACATTTGGAAAGTAAGTTGAATTTGTGTAATTCTTTCAACAATCGACTCTCGTCAGTCGTTCATGAGCCGCTGCGTAGCAGCAAACCTAACCCCTTAGCAAATTAATGGAAAAGGAAATAGGAGGAAAAAAGCACATGAAGTTTGCAGCTGAAAGCAGTATAGAAATTACTTACTCACTGTATATCTCAGACACTATTCAATCTACAGTCTACCTGGAGATAATTATTTTGAATTACAGTATCCTACTTTCATGTGATATGGAGAAGGTTTTCCAAACCCGGAAAGTAATGTGAAATACATACAGTGGAAATAATATGAAATGTTGTACAGTCACTATAACGTTCGATCTAGCGTTACGTAACATTCAATGGAAAGCCAACGGAGGACCATATAACAAGACATCTACAAAACGATGCAATTTGTAAACCGAAACATTCTGAAGATTTTAGTGAAGCGGATTTTCAGAACGCCGTATTTATTATATTTATACGTTGTTGTGTGTTTTCTAATAACTTTCCCCCTTAGTTTGGCCTGTAGTACTGCTTTAGTTTCACCTTAAAGACTATAACGTCGAAATGTCATACTATGCTGAAGAATCTAGTCTGCGACAGTGCATATTTAATTACCTGATAAGTAACAATGGGTAAAATATTAATCGTAATAATTGTTTACTTTTGTAGGTAGTTGTATGCAGTGTAATCAGTGAAAAGCATTCACCAGAGGACTAGATGGATGATTATAATTTGTGACTATGTCACCGTGACAACAAATGCCAAAAAAAGATTTTTTATACTTTTTCGATTTCACACATTTATTCTTCTTCCCAGACTCCTTCTACGGTGAATCCGCTGGTAATGTACCTCACAGAGCGTCAAAAACTACTCTGTGGAAATAAATTATACAATGATTTTAATTTACATTTTCAATAGAAGAAGAGGTAAAAATATAAGGGCAATGGAAATTTCTAATCATCCGTTACAAGATTCCGAGCTACTAGGACAGCGAATGCAGAAAACATAATTACTTCACACAAGAGAGCACAATTTCTGAGTTACAATTTCTGAGTTACAATTTCTGAGTCACTTTTGGTCAGCCTGTCTTGACAGAATAGTTCCGTCAGCAATATGCAAGTCGATAAATAATACGAGCTAGTATGACAGATACGGAGAATACAATTCTTAAATGAGTATTGCAAAAAAATGCAGGAAGACGGCAGTAAAATAAAATTTTGTAATACAATGTGAAGGGATACAGAGCTAATACATAATGCTAAGCTATCGCTGTGAAACATTTCTAGTTTATCTACATTTAAACATTTAAAGTTTTGGAGCATAAGGCGCCTAATATCGGTACCAGGAGCTTGATGAATCTTATATCAAAAACGACTTTCGAATTCAAGTGGAAGACTGTCAGTATTGAGTGAAACAGCTGCAGTATGATACAAGGAAGGTATAAATAAAATGTGGTCGAGTGTTCGAGTCCTTTAACAAAAGAAAAAGTTCCATACTTACACCATTTATAGCAATTTACTGCTTGAGCAGCATTATCTGGAGTATTACGCACTGCATGATACGAAACAATTTTGTTCAAGTACCTGACTCAGAACACAGCAAGGAGATGAAAGTTAGAAATATCTTTGGGAAACTAGTACATTGTTGTGGAAAAGACAGTATGAGATACTGTCTGTTCCTGGAAAAATCCTTGATTTTCTGGTTTTTCAAACAAACAAAAAGGTCCGTGAAGGTTACTTTCATGTACTTGCTGATGACGGTTTCGATTTTAACACAGAAACATTTTACTATGTGTTCATTATAAACATACTGGGTCAAGAATTAAGCGTAACATTTGCATTCAGAGTCTGATATTCCGTATTTAGAAAGGAAGATCCAAATAAAATTGTTAAATTATCAGAAGATTTCACACTATATGAAAGGAAACAAGACTTAAGCACAACCCAAACAGATGTCTGTGAAATATTTGGGGTTAATCTAAATTTTAAGCCAGAAATTTTTGTCAAATAAAAATTATCATAAGACGATCACACCATATGAAAGGAAACAAGACTTAAGCACAACCCAAACAGATGTCTGTGAAATATTTGGGGTTAATCGAAATTTTAAGCCAGAAATTATTGTCAAACAAAAATTATTTTAAGAGGAAATATATTGCAACCATAAAATTCTGAAACTAAATTCCTCAAATAAAAATTTAATTTCATTTTCGTGTTAGTTACAAAACGCAAGTGATATGATGTTCTCGACGTTGGAATGAATATATATTGTGACAGAATTATTTATGTTTTCAATGTTGTCATCCAATAGGATGTTTTGTTACCGCACCTGACCACTATGACAGGGAAACTCGGCATCAGTTCTTAGCTTCTAAGATACCCAGTGTGATCAAGAAAAACCCAGAACATATGTCAGCTGCCATTGAAATTACTTCCTAAACAATGGTATATCAACTCAGACATAAGCACAATCAGCACTATATAGAAGTTTTCTCCTCAACCATTGCAACTGGTTCTTGTAGGAGAAATTTTTGTCAAATACAGCAGTTATTCTTTCTTTTCGTAGGGAAACTATGAAATTTAGGGAATAATTCAAAACGTTACTGAACCCTCGCCAGAATTATACAGTGAAAGGGGGTGCTCTGGAGAGAATATCACTAACTTGTTTTCAGTAAATACAATTCGTGAAAAACTTTCCTTGAAGCCGCTGAAAAGGGCAACGAATGTACCTTAAGACTAATTTGTAGATATACTTCTGATAATCAGCACTGCTTATTCCAATGTTATTCGATTCAGTTTAGCTAATTTCTTTTAGATGAATGTGATAACAACAATACAAAGGTAACGTATCATGGGAAAGTGAATTCCACAACGAGAGATCACTGAGAAGATAGTCTAAAATTAGTTAAACGATCCTTGTGCTCCTATTGACCGTTATCGTAATATTCGCAGCCCGTGTCAATACGTGAAAAATATTCTTACGATTGATGCCATGTATCTGTCTACATTATGTGTTTTACATCGTGGATGTCTCTGGTACTGAGGAGTCGAGAGGGCAGAAACTACAGACAACACAACTCTCGTCAGCAACAAATAGCAATGAAGAACAACATGTAACAAATAACTATATTTTTGAATACGCCACAATCTTTGGATGGTTAATAAGCCATTAAGAAAAAATTATTGAAAGTAATGTATGGAATACAACATTGTATGGATGTAACACATGGATCATCTGAAATTCGGAGAAAGCACCTGTATTATGGTACTACCGAACAAATTAAAAAATTAAATGGTTGTTTAAAGTATGAAATAAATAAGTAAAAAGAATATGCGAGGAAAGAAGTTTTCGGAAGAATTTAACAGAAGAAGGGATAAATTTGAGGGACAACGGCTACTGCGTTCAGAATAATTACTTTGGCTCTGGAAGCAATGTCAGAAAGGAAAATTGCTAAGGCAGAGGAAGATTAGAATATGTAAAACATTTTACAGCGGCAGTAGGGTGTAATAGTAACGTAGAAATCCATGATTAGCACAAGAAATATAAGAAAACTATGAATGACAGCATTAAACATTAAAAGAATTTTCTTTTAAATTGGAAACATTTCACTTGAGGTAGTAAATACCAAAAATTATACAATAATTACAGATTTCATTGGCATTTATTAAAACGATAATGCTGTTACTTTTACTGGTGTTGGATATGGAGAAGTATTTAAAACGAGAAAGAATTTAAAATATCAGTTGATGAGGATGAGTACAACTAGCAGTTATTACCACATCCAAGACCGCACAGCAAATTTAGTGGCCAAATAAAATATATTTTATGAATTTTTTAACTCAAATTAATGACGATGAACACGTATTTGGAAGGATTGGCGTTCAAATACACGCCTGGTCATTTATATTTAGATTTCTCGTTTCTCCACCGTTGGCCAAAAGAGCTAATGCTCTGTCTCTAATCATACTGACGTCGATGAAATGTTCCAGTCAAGCCTATGTTCCGCCAATTACAAATCTACGCATGCACAGAGATCAAATTTCGAGTGTCTAACAGGTTCGTAATTACGCAGGAAATACATAACTCATAGAGCGCTTGAAATTTCTATATCACGGAATATCATCTTACATTTAAATTAAATTCCTACTCTCACGTAATTTAAACAAAGAAAAATGAAACACGGCATTCTCTTATAGTTTTTTAGAACGAAGAACTTATTTAGCCGATCCTAGTTTCAGAAACATTCCAGTCTTCAGACAATGACTCATATTTTTCATGCAAATTATAAGGGGTAGTCAGATAGTTTCCGTTCGAAGGCAACTCTTAACCCCTTGCCTACATGTCGGTGCTTACATACCCGCACTGGAGTCACGCTGGGTTGCGTATATATTGCAGCGCTTCCTTAAACGGAAAAATTTGATCGGCCCTAATATATAGATCTTCATGCAGATAATGTCATTTTTGTAATGTTACTAAAAAGTATACTGTATTGTTCTGCAAAACATGTGCTTTCTCTTCGCGAGAAACAGTTTGTCACTTCGAGGAGCTTAGTAAAAATAAACTCTGTGATTATGCGAAACATTTTCTCTAATTTCGCTGACACCTTCGCCGTGCCTCCGTTATTATTTCCAACTAAATATGGCATAACCGCGCCACCTTTAGATGGATACATAAGCAGTTTATAATTAATTTTAGATGGGGGTGTACATTCAGTTCAGTGGTATTGACTTATATAACTATCTGAGGATGGCAACGTGCTGCCGAAACGTTCCGCAACCATCTTTGTTACTATTAAAAAAAGTACTGATGCCTGGATTTAGTGAAATACATAATTTGCCTCTCGAGTGGCCTAAGATCGAAATTAGTTAATACTAAATAAATTGTCCACTCGATCAATTTATGAGTGATTTAGAATTTTTTTACGTCATCATTTCAATTCAGTTGTAGAAAAAATGAGTCACAGCGTTGTGTAGTATAAGGCACTGGCTAAATTTATCCATATTAAAATGGCGTTGAGTGAGGTTGCAGTAGCCATGTAAAGTTTAGAAAGCTTCATGCATCATCTTTTTCAGTGACTGTTTTATTTCCAATAACTGGCATGACACATTTCGACATCCCACTCTGCCTTCTTTAAGGTTCCATATTTTACTACAAAAATATTACGTGTAGTGCGCACTTCTTTAAAATATGGCGTTTTTACCGGGTATGATACTTAGCTTGGCTGCAGTTTCTCTCGTGGTATGTCAACCTAAGAACCTACAGGACTGTGTGTGTTAAACTGTAGTACGTCATACCATATTGTTTTCTGATCAGCGGCGATATTTGGCCGACTGGCGTAAATCGCTTGTCCAGAAGGAAACATACTTTTGGAAGAGATTTGCCTTGAGCAAACACAATTTTCCTCTTTTTCCACCCACACAGGTTGCGGAGAAGTTTTACCGTCATCAGTCAGATATTACGCTACAGTTTGAGGTCTGCAACTTTTGTGCAAGAGGCGATTAAAAGTTTCCAGTTGCAGGCGTTGATGCAGCGTATATGCAACACAGCGAGTCATCTACGCGGATGTATAAACACCGACATGTAAGCAACTGGTTGGTGTGGCCACAGAATGGAAATTTTTTGCCAGTCCTTTATTTTTTCGCGCTGTCATTGCAACACGTATGGGTGAAAAAATAAGAAAATATGTTTTCTTAGGGCAGCATCGTTTCATAAATAAATGCATTCGAAGGCACACTCGAATATGAAAGTGGGCTTTGATCTCAGAATGAAGAATTCATCATATCAGCAAAGAATGTGTATTGTAGAAGACAACAGATTGACGAATAAAAATCGCAAACCAAGAAGAAGTTTCAGAGAGGTAAACGAAAGTTGATAGGCGTGTTTCCATACCTGTAGGCGATGTCTATTCAAATTTCACTCCAGTGTGTTAATACTGCGGTAACTAGTACCACTATGCGAATGCAAATCTGGTTTTCTTTAAATACACACTGTAACAGTCGTGAGTGTCATTTGTCTTTGAAATTGGGCGTGGTGGGTTGATGTTAGTCAAAGAATGCCTTTAAGGGGACAAAGACGCCATTGTCAGCAGCTCATGAGACTGAACTAGGTCGTGTAATAGGGCTACAAAAAGCTGGATGTTCCTTATGCGAAACTGCAGAAAGACTTGGCATGAATGTAGACATTGTACATGACTGCTTGCGGCGGTGGTCACGAGAGTGTACGGTCGCAAGAAGAGCGTCCTCGGGACGGCCATGCGGCGCTACCGAGAGGGAAGACCATCGTATTCGGCGTATGGCTCTGGCGCATCGTACTGCATCCGCAGCAGCAGTTACCACCACAGTGAACTGTTGTCGGTTTCTTTAAAAACAGCTCCGAAACAGGCGCCCTGTAACTTGCATTCCACTGACCCATAAACCAGCGCCATTTGCGTCTTCAGTGGCATCAAGCGAGAGCACATTGCAGGGCAGGGTGGATGTCTGTTGCGTTTTCTGTTGAGAGCTGGTTGTGCCTCGGTTCCGGTGATGGAGGTGATTAGGAGGAGGCGAGCAGAGGGCAGGCAAGAAACTTGTCGGCGTGCTAGACATACTGCACCTACAACTGGAATTACGGTCTGGGGTGCGATTTCGTATGACAGCAAGAATACTCTTGCGGTTATCCCACGAACCCCCACTGCAAATATTACTTATGTCTGATACTTCGACCTGTTCTGCTGCCATTCACGAACAGCATTCTAGTGGATGTCTTCCAACAGGATAACGCTCGTCCACATACCGCTGTTGCAGTCCAGCAGAGTGTCGACATGGTGCTTGCCCTATTGGATCACCAGATCCATCTTCAGTCGAGCACATATGGGACATCATAGGACGAACACTCCGGCGTCATCCACAATCAGCATTAGCTGTCCTTGTATTGACCCTCTAAGCGCAATATACATGGACCTCCATCCTGCAAACGTATATCCGAGGCCTGTACACTACAATGCATGAACATTTTCATGCTTGTATTCACCATTCTGGTGGGTACACCGGTTATTAATGTACCAGCATTTCACACTTGCAATGGTTTATCTCGATATTTCATTAAACTGTTATCTCAGAATGTTAATCGTGTACACGCACGCATGCTCATAAATTAAAGATAATGCTGATACAATGTGAAACAACGCTCTGGTGAGCGGTTTGCGGGTTTAAATCACCTTGGGGTACGACCATGCGGTGCATTTGACCTGCGGTCGTCGCACGGTGGCGCTGGCAGCAGTCCACATACTCAGAGGTTTGTTGGTGCATGTCAGAGTACGGTGCAGCGAGTATGTGTGCAGACGTTTCCAGACGTGCTAACGGTGACTGTGTGTTGAAAGTGCCTCAAAGAACACATATTGATGACGTTATGAGGCGTAGAATACTAGGGCGACTGGAGGCTGGTCAAACACAGCAAGTCGTAGCAGGGGCCCTCCGAGTGCCACAGAGTGTGATCTCAAGATTATGGCAACGATTCCAGGAGACAGGAAACGTGTCCAGGCGCTACAATACGGGACGCCCACAGTGTACAACGCCACAAGAAGACCAATATCTCACCATCAGTGCCCGCAGACGGGCACGGAGTACTGCTGGTAGCCTTGCTCTGGACCTTACCGCAGCCACTGGAACTGTTGCCTCCGTACAAACAGTCTACAGACGACTGAACAGACATGTTTTACTCGACCAGCGACCTGCAAGGTGCATTCCACTGACGCCTGGTCACAGGAGAGCCTGTAAAGCCTGGGGTCAAGAACACAGTACTTGGTCATTGGAACAGTGGTCCCAGGTTATGTTCACAGACGAGTCCAGGTATAGTCTGAACAGTGATTCTCGCCGGGTTTTGATCTGGCGTGAACCAGGAACCTGATACCAATGCCTTAATGTCCTTGAAAGGGGCCTGTATGGAGGTCGTGGTTTGATGGTGTGGGGTGGGATTATGACTGGTGCAAGTACACCCCTGCATGTCTTTGACAGAGGAACTGTAACAGGTCAGGTGTTTCCAGACTTCATTTTGCACCAGTATGTCCGCCTTTTCAGGGGTGCAGTGGGTCCCACCTTCCTCCTGATGGATGATAAAGCACGGCCCCACCTTGCTACCATCGTGGAGGAGTACCTTGAAATAGAAGATATCAGGCGAATGGAGTGGCCTGCCTGTTCTCCAGACCTAAGCCCCATCGAGCACGTCTGGGATGCTCTCGGTCGACGTATCGCTGCACGTCTTCATACCCCAATGACACTTCAGGAGCTCCGACAGGCACAGGTGCAAGAATGGGAGGCTATACACCAGCAGCTGCTCGACCACCTGATCCAGAGTAATACAATCCGCTGTGCGGCCTGTGTACGTGTCCATGGTAATCATATCCCATATTGATGCCGGGGTACATACGCAGGAAACACTGGCGTTTTGTAGTACATGTGTTTCGGGACGGTTTTCTCAACTTATCACCAATACCGTCTGTGTTCCCTTATTAGCGCCAGTTTTGTGCAGTGCCACGTTGTGTGGCACCACATTCTGCAATTCTCCTTAATTTATGAGCATGAGTGTATGTTACCTAGACTAATGTTTTCCCGAATTTGATTACTCTACATTAATTATTTCTTGGTGCTGTGATTTTTTCCGGGAGTGTGTAATACCAACATAAGTACACCTAAGGAACCAGCGCCGTCGTCGAGCCCAGAAGCGTCGAGGCAAACTGTTCTTGGAAATAAATCAGTGACCGCAGCGGAGACCGCGTACCGCTTTAAGGCCGTTCGCCGCTCTTCAGACAAGGGTCTTGTGCTTTTTCTCAGTAGTCAACATGAGTTGTAACGCAACCGACCGGTACAGAGCGGCCGGCGCCTCTTGGCTCCGGCGCCCTCGGCTTCCACGACGCTCGGCGTCCTTGAGGCGGCGCAGCCTTCCGTCTCCCCCGCGGCCCGCGACCCTCAAGGTCGTCCGCGGGGTGGCGACCGAACCGGTTGTGCCGGTTTCCGCGCTCCCTCCCCGCCCAATCCGCGACGCCGTCTTCAAGGAATTTTGCTCGTCTGACGGCCACGAAGGCGGAAATAAATCCCTCCTCATCTCCCCATTGAAACGATCTGTGTACATCCAGTAAATCTCTTCATCGTTTTACAGGGTGTAGAGAACTGGAATAATCTGCACCCACCCAGTAAATGTCTTTATTATTTCATCGGGAATAGATAACCGATCTTTCACATGTCGGCATAAGCCAAAATAAACTGATGTTTCACATCGCGGAGTAAGCCAAAATAGTCTCCTTTACAATAATCCACTACCATGAGATGTCTGAACATCTGTGAAGGAATGGCAAGAACCGAAACCAAGGAAGGTAGTGATGTTGGACCCTGGAATCTGAAGTAACGTAGACGTTCTAACTCATCCCAAATGTATTACTTTACTCAGGGCTGGACATTCTACACTCCTGGAAATGGAAAAAAGAACACATTGACACCGGTGTGTCAGACCCAAAATACTTGCTCCGGACACTGCGAGAGGGCTGTACAAGCAATGATCACACGCACGGCACAGCGGACACACCAGGAACCGCGGTGTTGGCCGTCGAATGGCGCTAGCTGCGCAGCATTTGTGCACCGCCGCCGTCAGTGTCAGCCAGTTTGCCGTGGCATACGGAGCTCCATCGCAGTCTTTAACACTGGTTGCATGCCGCGACAGCGTGGACGTGAACCGTATGTGCAGTTGACGGACTTTGAGCGAGGGCGTATAGTGGGCATGCGGGAGGCCGGGTGGACGTACCGCCGAATTGCTCAACACGTGGGGCGTGAGGTCTCCACAGTACATCGATGTTGTCGCCGGTGGTCGGCGGAAGGTGCACGTGCCCGTCGACCGGGGACCGGACCGCAGCGACGCACGGATGCACGCCAAGACCGTAGGATCCTACGCAGTGCCGTAGGGGACCGCACCGCCACTTCCCAGCAAATTAGGGACACTGTTGCTCCTGGGGTATCGGCGAGGACCATTCGCAATCGTCTCCATGAAGCTGGGCTACGGTCCCGCACACCGTTAGGCCGTCTTCCGCTCACGCCCCAACATCGTGCAGCCCACCTCCAGTGGTGTCGCGACAGGCGTGAATGGAGGGACGAATGGAGACGTGTCGTCTTCAGCGATGAGAGTCGCTTCTGCCTTGGTGCCAATGATGGTCGTATGCGTGTTTGGCGCCGTGCAGGTGAGCGCCACAATCAGGACTGCATACGACCGAGGCACACAGGGCCAACACCCGGCATCATGGTGTGGGGAGCGATCTCCTACACTGGCCGTACACCACTGGTGATCGTCGAGGGGACACTGAATAGTGCACGGTACATCCAAACCGTCATCGAACCCATCGTTCTTCCATTCCTAGACCGGCAAGGGAACTTGCTGTTCCAACAGGACAATGCACGTCCGCATGTATCCCGTGCCACCCAACGTGCTCTAGAAGGTGTAAGTCAACTACCCTGGCCAGCAAGATCTCCGGATCCGTCCCCATTGAGCATGTTTGGGACTGGATGAAGCGTCGTCTCACGCTGTCTGCACGTCCAGCACGAACGCTGGTCCAACTGAGGCGCCAGGTGGAAATGGCATGGCAAGCCGTTCCACAGGACTACATCCAGCATCTGTACGATCGTCTCCATGGGAGAATAGCAGCCTGCATTGCTGCGAAAGGTGGATATACACTGTACTGGTGCCGACATTGTGCATGCTCTGTTGCCTATGTCTATGTGCCTGTGGTTCTGTCAGTGTGATCATGTGATGTATCTGACCCCAGGAATGTGTCAATAAAGTTTCCCCTTCCTGGGACAATGAATTCACGGTGTTCTAATTTAATTTTCCAGGAGTGTATTTCAGGGGTGTTGCCGTCCACAAACCATTGCCTCAGATAAGCTTTTATGTGACAGGGTGCATTACCTTACTGATACAGTCATCATCTCCGAATTGTTCCTCCACCGTGCGCAGCACTCATTGCTGTAAAATGTGTCTACATTCTGTGATCAAAAGTATCCGGACACCCCCAAAAATATACGTTTTTCATACTAGGTGCATTGTGCTGCCACCTACTGCTAGGTACTCCATATTAGCGACCTCAGTAATCATTAGACATCGTGAGAGAGCAGAACGGAGCGCTCCGCGGAACTCACGGACTTCGAACGTGGTCAGGTGATTGGGTGTCATATGTGTCATACGTCTGTACGCGAGATTTCCACACTCCTAAACATCCCTAGGTCCACTGTTTTCGATCTGATAGTGAAGTGGAAACATGAACGGACACGTACAACACAAAAGCTTACTGGCCGACCTCATCTGTTGACTGACAGAGACCGCCTACATTTGAAGAGGGACGTAATGTGTAGCAGGCAGACATCTATCCAGACTATCACAGATGAATTCCAAACTGCATCAGGATCTAGTGCAAGTGCTATGATAGTTAGGCGAGAGGTGAGAAAACTTGGATTTCATGGTGGAGCGGCTGTTCATAAGCCACACATCACGCCGGTAAATGCCAAACGACGTCTCGCTTGGTGTAAGGAGCGTAAACATTGGACGAACGATTGAACAGTGGAAAAAAGTTATGTGGAGTGACGAACACAATGTGGTGATCCGATAGCAGGGAGTGGGTATGGCGAATGCCCGGTGAATGTCATCTGCCAGCGTGTGTAGTGCCAACAGTAAAATTCGGAGACGGTGGTGTTATCGTGTCGTCGTGTTTTTCATGGAGGGGGCTTCTATCCCTTGTTGTTTTGCGTGGCATGAGGACAGCACACGTCTATGTTGATTTTTTAAGCATCTTCTTCCGTCCCACTGTTGAAGAGCTATTTGGCGATGGCGTTTGCATCTTTCAACACGGTCGAGTACCTGTTTATAACGCACGGCCTGTGGCGGAGTGGTTACACGGCAGTAACATCTGGCCTGCACAGTGTCCTGACCTGAACCCTATAGAAAACCTTTGGTGTGCTTTCTGATCGCCGACTTCGAGCCAGGCCTCACCGACCGACAACGATACCTCTCCTCAGTGCAGCACTCCCTGAAGAATAGGCTGCCATTCCCCCAAGAAACCTTCCAGCACCTGATTGAAAGTATACGTGTGTGAGTGGAAGATGTCATCAAGGCTAAGAGTGGGCCAACACCATATTGAATTCCAGCATTACCGATGGAGGACGCCACGAACTTTTTCAGCCTGGTGTCCGGATACTTTTGATCAAATAATGTATGTCCTTCCGCATTCAGTAGTTTCTTAAGGAGCTGCAGTCATGGACTGTGCGGCAGATCCCGGCGGAGGTTCGAGTCCTCCCTCAGGCATGGGTGTGTGTGTTTGTCCTTAGGATAATTTAGGTTTAGTAGTGTGTAAGCTTAGGGACTGATGACCTTAGCAGTTAAGTCCAATAAGATTTCACACACATTTGAATATTTTTTTTTTTAGTTTCTTAAGGGCATTAAGGGAACCACACCCTGACCACGAAAATCACCGTCATACCACAACACCACATCTCTTGGCACTATACATGATGGCAGGTAATTTTCTCCAGGCATTCACCAAACCCAAACTGTTGCGTCAGCTTGCCACAGGATATAGCGCCATTTCTCACTCCAAATGGATCGTTTCCAGTCATCCACTGTCCAGTGGCGTTGCTCTTTCCACCACTTCAAGCATCGGTTGCACAAACTTCAGGAATATGTTTCTTATAAGTAGTTCCTCGACCACTGTATCCCATTCTTTTTAACTCCCTACGCAGTCATTGTGCTAGCTGGATTGCTGGTAGTTCTGTACTCGCTGGTGATTTCTTCTGCTGATTTTATGACAGCTTTGAAAGAGAAAAGTCTTCGTGCAATCTTCTAATCTGAAACAGAATGTTTACTGAATACAGTAGTAGTCATCGCGGAAACTACTGTTACCTGCTTGGACGCCAGAATGTGGTCACTTTCGTAACCAAAAATTTCAGTTTGTTCGCACGGGAAACAAACTAAGAAACGATACAGGATATTACATCGCTTGTTCATAAATCGATAAACGTGTCAGAAATGTATACGTAAGGTATCCATATAACTACTGGTGTATTACAGCCTAAACAGCAGCAAATACATCTTCAGAGCAAGGTAAAATCGAAGAAAGAGGGAAAGGAAGTTCTGTATTCCATTTGGACGTAAACAGTTAAAATGTGCAGTTCTACTACACGATACATAAAATAAAACTACAAATCTAGTACCATGTACACATACATAACTATATGAATAGTATTTATAATCCTTACAGTAGAACTTAAACGGCAAGGTGCATAACTATGACTGAGAGTTCAGTGTACAATATAATGATCTGGCTGCCCCCTAAATATCATCGTCCCTACGTTGCTAACAGCAGCTAATGTGATGGGCGCGCCTGATCATTGTACCCATATGATGCTATTACAAATATAAAACTCAGCTTATAACTGAAAACAGATTATACTGAAACGCTTCACAGATATTTATAATTCGTGACGTCACTCTGCCAGACGCTCCATAAAGAAGATAAAATTACGTAAAACTACGTAACAAGCGATCACACAAATGGTGAACCATAATTCCAATGACAAACTTTCAGAGGTGGTAGTCTGAACCAAAACAAGAAACAATACACAGCAAACATGGCCTCTAAAATGCATATCGTGATAGCTGTGGGCACTTGATCAGTGGATGTGATTCACAATAGTTCTTATGAAATGCGCGTTAAAGCCCATGTTTCCTGGACATGTTTTGTCTTGCTTTGGACAATACTACCATCTTACAGTAGCAAGATAAAATGTCCTCTTAGCTCTTAAGCTATGCATTTTAGAGTCGATGTTTACTAGACTTCCTTTCTTGTTTTGGTATATGTAAAGTAAGAAAGTGTGTCACATGTAGTTTGGTTCACAAATATGACAAAAGCAATTAGTCACAGCAAACAAATGGCATGATGTACAAATGTAAATGATGATAAAATATGCAGTGAAACGATGACCAGTTTTCAATGTAGCATCATGAGCCTAAGTTCGTCTAGCATGCGCTACCAGCGGCTAAAAATGTGCTACCGGTGCCTAATACGATGCCAGATGATACATGGAGTGAAAATTAATGATAATCGAACACATCAATATATCTACACATAAAAAAGTGAACAGAAGTAGTTTGCTACAGCAAAAATGTGCCAACGTGTAAAACATTCCACGACGATACAGTATACTACGAAACGGTGGTTTGTTTACATGGACACCTAGTTTGGTTACGGTAAGAGGTTGCAAATGGATTTAGGTTGCAGCAGATAAGCAGAGATGAAGAGGCTTGCACAGGATGGACAAGCATGGAGAGCTGCATCAAACCAGTCTTCGGACTGAAGACCACAATAACAAATTACAAGTTCTACATCACAAGATTTATTGCGAACATGATACATGGAACATGCAAGAAACTGAAGTAAAGTAATCATAACATCAACATTTCAAAGAAATGACGGCAAGAAGTTCTGTGCTTCCTACTTTTGTTGTTAAGGATAGAATCAGAGTTCTGAAATTTACCACTTAATATAACGTTTGTATCTGGAGTGTGCGGAGGAGGGTGTATGCCAGTTTCGCAACCGACCGTTTTCGTCCATGAATTATACTTTACGAGTCTGCCGACAAATATGGGTCTGGCATCTGCGTTTTCCACGGTTAAATTTGTGTTGTGATTCCGTGATTCGATCTTAAATCACTCCAGAGAGAAACAACAGAAACGTGCTATAAGTTAGTTCCAGTACACGAAATTCGAACAATGTGCTTAAGTGTATGGGTATCTAATACTGGCGAATCTTCCTTGAAAAGAAAAAAAATAGTGAATTAGTTGAAAGGTACTTAGTATCATTGGATTGTAAAGGAATTAGTAAATATCAAACATACAGTGGAATCACTTATCTTGAAACGTTCGGTTGTCGTAGGTGTGTAGAGATGAACACACCAACGTGTGACGGAGAACGTTAGACATCAGCGTGAAAACACTATGGAAATAACTTTTGTATTATACTTTTTCGTAGAGTAATCAAATCTATCGTATTACTCCTACGTTCCTTGCATTCTATTACGCATTAACGAGCCGTAGCTACTCAGTAGCTTTTAGCATTTATGTTTTTATTACACTGCACCACATTAGTAATGAGCTGGTTGTCTGTAGGATTTTTTAGAAGAGGCATCCTCGTTATACCTCTTATATTTTACTGTTTCTTCCGTCGCTTCTTGATGAAACAAATTCAGAGTTATAAATGAAAAGCACAATACTGTGGCTATTCTTAAGTATTCATTTATTTCGTTAATGGGTTTTCGGCTTATATGGCTCTCGTCAGACGATGACTACAGTCAAAGTCCGATGACGAAGCTAAAAAAACTTTTAATACTATAGAACAGCCACAGTAACGCGCTTTTCACATGTAAAATAATGTTTACAAAATGAGTAGATTCGATAATGGTGAAGATGTCCAGTACAGTAAAACATGTACATGTCAATAGGAGGTAAGGACCGAACAAAACAAAACCGCTTCTGAGGTAATCGAAGTCCCTGTAGCCCTGGGGTGTACTGGTGGTGGATAGTTGCTTGTTGTCGTTTTGATTTGACATCTGAACCTCTAATAATGTTTTACTGAAATTTATACTACATTAAAACGACTCAGTATAATTAGTTGTAGAACAAAATGCATGTCTATGTTTGAAGATAGAACACTTTTGGTTACTGTGATCAACACAGTTACAGTATTTTTTTAAAGGAAATACAGAGCCGTGAAGTGCTGAAATACTACTAGCAGAAAACACATATTTACTAAGAAATGTAATGCTGCAAGAAAGATTATCGGTTTGGGTAACAGATGGAAAGATATAGGACTACGAAGGTCTAAACGAGGATACTTCAGAAATAGAGGAATTGCTGTGACCAGCAGGGTGGTTTGGCGCTACTTATCGTTTAGCTGCAACTTACATAATCTTTATAACTTTTAGTATTTTGTGTAGATGAATTTCGGATGGTACAACGTCTTTTGAAAATAGTACGTGGACATATAACAGTCAAGGCAACATAGCAATACAGAAGGTAGCCTGAAGTATCTTGTGGTTGTTGTGGTCTTCAATAAGAAGACTGATTTGACGCAGCCTTTTCATCTCTGCGAAACTACTGGAACCTACACCTTGCACTACAATTTTTCGTCCTCCGCCATACCAACCCACTCACCCATCTACACACATGCAAACTCTCACACACAAGCACTTCCCTCCATCACGAAACTGACGATACCACACAATGTGCCTTATCAACAGGTACCTTCTGTAAGTCAGATTGTGCTACAGATACTTTTTCTGTTTTTCTTTTTTTTTAATTAGATTGAATACCATTTCATTATTTAATCAATCTATTCATATAATTTTCAGTCTCGATCTGTAGCACCACCTTTCAAATGCATCTGCTCTCTTTCTTTGTGAAATGTTTATCGACCACTTTTCATTTCGGTACGAGACTAGACTCCAGGAAACACCTTTACACAAGACTTCCTAACAATTAAAGTTATGTTCAACGTGAAGAGATTTCGCTTTTTTAGAAACTTTTCTTGCTATTGCCAGTCTACTCTCTACTTTGCCCATCGTAAGCTACTTTGTTGCCCAAATAGCAACAGTCACCGACTTCTTTCAATGTCTCATTTCCCGATCTAATTCTATCAGCATCATCTGGTTTGATTCGAGTACATTCCTTTTTCTTTGTTTTACTTGTATAATATATTATCATATCTATTAAACAGGCCACCTGTTTGTGAATTGCATGATCAAAATTACAGAAAAAACAGTAACAAACCTCTAGATGAATTACTGTGCCCGTCATATTGTGCTGTTCTCCTCGTTTATTATTCTTCTGTACTTGGCAGATTGTATGGTCATTTCGATTAGCTCATTTTCCTATTGGTACAACTAAAAATATTCTAGTAATGTACATCTTGCCTGTGTAAAATTCTGGAATAACCGGAATACAGTGTGTCTTAGAAAATGGAAGACGAGCTAATTCCAGAACACGTACATGCGGTTTCTCGTAAGTGAATATAAACAGCTTAAAATTCTTATACTTCCGTTAAGTACTCCATCTCATAACTTAGTAACTCATCTGTTCTCCGAGAACGCAGTCCCTGTGCATTAGCGGTTTATTCTTTTGCTTGATTATTCGTGACAGCTTAAAACTGTAATTCTCATCAAGACACCACATCTTTCTGCTGACTCTCACTTCGTAAAAGTATCCAAAATTTTCAGCTTCTGCTACTTGTATTTAAAAAATCCACATATTCTTTCTCACGTATCAGAAAGATGCGCATATACGTGTGAAATATGCTGGAGGTTTCTTCAACAATGGCGCTTCAGCATATATCAATTTCATACATTACCGGCAGCACTGTGAGAGTAGCGGCTGTTATTTAAATTGAAAAGGAAAGATTAATTCTGCGCCACCATCCACCAGGTGTCTGGACGGTTAAACTATAACCATCAGATGGGAGGGGCGTTTTACATTGCTGTTTTTTTATTGGCAAGCGTCGGCGATTTCTTGCAGCAGCATTTGTGTTCGCCGTGAGGCTAGATAACGACTTGCAGCGCAAGAAGAGCAACAAGTTTTCTGAATTCTAAAGCCGAAAGTCATTCATGTTTCTCACCCTACATAAATCACTCGACTGTTGAAAACATTCGAAAGCTGCCTGCAAGCGTAGTTCTCTCTGAACCTAAAAGCGTGTACATTATTTAGTGTGATTACCTACTACAGAGCAGAAGAGAATAGTTTTGAACTTAAAACCTTCTCTTTTTTTACTTTTGCACATCGTTATAATTTGTATCAGATTGCGTCACAGCAATATTTTTATCCTGAAGCAAGGAACCTTTAAGGAAAGCGAGAGGATCTCAGTCGGAATGGTGAAACGTGGCCTGTGACAAAATTTCTTATAATCTTACTAAGAAAAGTCTGTGTCGGAATATGAGTACGATCGGACGGTAGCAACTAACAAAATAGAAAATTAGAGCAAGTAGCACGAAAT
Organism: Schistocerca nitens; assembly: GCF_023898315.1. Taxonomy (NCBI): domain Eukaryota; kingdom Metazoa; phylum Arthropoda; class Insecta; order Orthoptera; family Acrididae; genus Schistocerca; species Schistocerca nitens. The sequence continues at coordinate 82,048,880 of NC_064615.1, forward strand.
ACTAAGATTGTAGACATGAAAATAACTCTCTTGAACTTATCTCTGTTTTTTCCGACAGTATACTCGGATAACTGACTATATTAGTACTTTATATTGCTGTGGAATATGTATCAAAATGGCAGTATAGATTCACATCTTCTGTGTTCTCTGTTGTATCTTCCAGATGTTATGGAGCAGAAACTCATTTATGTTAAGTTCTTAACCACGGGAAATGAGCAGAATTTAACGCTACAAAGTATGAGGGAGGAATGGAGGGCTTTTTTTTATTTATACGTTATAGGCCTCAGTCGTTAAATATGTGATATAAAATACGCAGATCAATTGACACATCGTCCCATAAAGTAATTTTCTATGGAATAATGCAAGATGCTATCGCTTATAGACAGAGAAACGACACAAATGATTTTACCCAGTAAAATCACACTATCAAGAGAAAGCGCTGCAGTTTGAAATGGATTATTCATTTCAAAATAGTCTATGCGTCAGTACCCAATTCCGGATAAAAATGTCAAAGTTCGTGTGAAAGTTTATAGGTGGCTAATACATATTGCAAACAGTTTTCTATCTGCGTCCCTGAATCGTGATAGGGGAGTCATTTTTCTTGTATACTTCAGCCTTCACATTTCTCCGAGAAAATTAAGAAGGTATGTGGCTGATGCTCCAGCGAACTGGTATATATTTCTTCACTTTTTTGAAGACTTTTGGGAATACCGCTACAAAGATAATTTTTGTTGTAGTTTGGGTTTTTTTACAATAAAATGCAATAAAACTTCAAATAAAAAGCCACTTGAAACACGAACCAAAAGTTTTATTCAGCATGCACCCAATTCATCTACAAACAGTTCCGAAAATATTTGATGGCCTTAGTTCCACAGCCTGAAACTAATAGTTAAAGTTTCTTTCCGAATGTACTTTCGAAGAAGTCCACAGAATAACAACTACCTCATCTAAAGGGCTGAGAACTCATGTGGTACAAGTGCCTGCTGCAGTAAACTGCTTAAATGCCTGTCAGAGTTAAATGGCTAGTTATAAATTATTTGAATTACTGTCCAAACATCAGACATTTTGTTCTGATTATCTGTTAGTCCGTGTGTAGCTGTAGATATAGTTCGATATTGTTGGGCCTCTGCATTATTTTTTACAGTATATTAAAAATGTCTATACTTCTTGCATCTTAAAACTTTTAAGAGTAAAACAGATACAAGGGCAAAAACATTATTTTACTGTGCTTTTGTTCCTAAAGATTTTTTTAGTAAACACAGATGATTTTCATAGTACAATATATGGTCATAATAAAAGAGGAACATGTGCGTAATTAATGAAAAATTAATATAATAATCTGAAAAAATAGATAAATACCAAATAAAATAAAAATACATAAATGAAAATATATTGCTGTGACTCCAACACATATGAGAGAGTATTCATTGTCATTTCCTGTAATTGGCTTGCAGTCAGTGAGATAATGTCTTCCCTGAGGCAACATGTTGTACCACTGTGTTCTACATTTTTATGCCTTGATTGTCTCCTTATTTGATCTCGTACCCTTCTTTCTCAACTCCCTCTTCTTACACTACTGTAATTGCAATCTGGGAATGGGATATATTGTTACAGAAATGTGGTAAATTGGAGGGATGTGGTTCTTTATTTCCTAGTGATTTTTCCAATTCTCAAAATTTATTTCGTAATCATCTTGATCCAAACGCCGCAGAACAGGTATTGACGGGCGACCAGTATTGCACCTCCTAAAACCGAGTCAATAAACTCAAAATCGCTTTTCAGTGAATACTTGAACTGCATTGTTAGAGAATTTTCTTTGCTTATTCTGACCCAAATAATAGTTGTCCGCTCCATGTTATCGGCGATAGCGGCTCAGCTTTTCTCACCTGATGATGATGGCCAGTTGGCCAGGTGGAAAATATTGTGTGCAGATGACAGTCTGGTCCGGCTGAAGAACCGACAAGAATTTAAATATTTCTCCATTCTTTTGTTTCTGTGAGCGTCTTTAGCCAGTTTGCCCTTTGCTACGGCTTCCATGGCTTTAAATTAAAGAAAGTTTTCTGTTTTCATTTGCACTAAGGAAAACTGTAGGCTGACCTTCTTCACTGTTTTCATTCCGTCATAGGAAACAAATACATATTTTACGCGCTTTTAGCATTATCAGAATACATGTAGGCGTGCCAAGGTTCAAGAAACTTGTGATCTATTCTGTCAATATGCTGACTGTGCGCAATATATATTTAACCATGCATTAAATAGAGCTATAAGTAATCTTAAAAACATATACATTCGTCTGTTGCACTACTTTCAAAAACATTTTCACTAACGATAGCAGCAGTTCACCTTTCGTCGGTCATTTCACTTGTACTGGTTGTATTCTAAATGTAGTCCCGGCATTGGCTTAGAGCATATACTTATGCTTACTTATATTCTATATATGTCACAGAGTGCAGAACTATGCAGGAAATCTCTTGTACTTCCATTACTCTGAAGTGATCCAAACTTTAACTTAATACATGTGAGCTTAGGCTATTTTCTTGCGAAGTTTCACTTGTACCATTTGTAATATCAGCCCCTCAACTGTTTACACAGCATTTTAAATATTTTATACATTTCTGTCTGTTGTTCACGAGCGAAATGTTTAACAGCATAACGACCTCAGTTCTTTCTCCAGTCCTTTCGCTAAAATAATTTATACGAAAAGAGTATTAGACTATTTAAGCTATTAAAATAGCAAAGCTCTTTTTCTATATTTATTATTCGAACGACTTCTCTGAAATTTTCATTCAACAAAGTCACATATGAGCGACATCACAGCATTCGGAAGTGAATGTCTGGGACCTATGCCTCTTTTATGCACACTTAACGGAGCACAGTAAAGCAAATTGGTGGGTTTGTAATTAAATAGTTGTGCAGCCGGTTGTCTCCTGTCCATGTAAATTATTCCAACCTGCATACAAACAAGCGTTAGCTCTAGGTAAACTGGAACGTCCCGTTTAAAAGCATAGAAACCGACGACAGTATATCAGGACCAGTGTGTGTGATGCGCAAAGGAATTCTAGGCAAAACGACACTTGGCAGAGAAAGAGTAAACAGAACTAAATAGTAAATTACGTATAGACACATTGGGTATGAAACCATCCGATGATATATAACAAATATAACGCCAACCTAGTTAGCAAATAAAGGCAGCGACAGTGCGCATGCATTTCAAAATACTATTTTGTCTTAGAAATACCTCCAGTTGAGATATAACTTTTACGCAGCTTAGATTAAAGATACTAATTTACTGTAATGTAAATATCAAAACTTTTTTTCTGATCCCTCCTTATTCAGTTTCTAGTCAACATTGCTCAAAATTGTTTCTAAATGCCACTGGCTGGTCACATCTGTTGGCACAAGATCTTAAGTCCTAAATATATAGACAATATTCTTTGTGAGACAGACTCAGCAATAAGAAAATGGACGTATTCGAAAGACATTCTAAGAAAATTAATTTGTTCTTGGCAAATTTTGAAACTGAAAATTTAGAGACAAATGTATTCGAGGGTCTCCAAACCAATAATGTAAGGAATATTTATTATAGTAATATCTCCACTCTAATTGATTTCCCTTTTTAAAAACAGTATCTCGTCCACAAATAAACGTTCTTTTGTAGTGATTTGTCATTTTTAATGTTTCACGTCATGTTTCTCCTGGTAGAATAACCTGAGCTGCGTGTTGCAAGACGTGCAGTATAAGGCACTGATTGTTAGTAAAAGATCAAGAGTATTTTTGTAAATGTAGGAATACACGTTATTCATTCAATATTCAGTTCACGTTTTTGCGATTTTACGAGATCCTTTTGTGGAATGAAGGAACAACCCAAGTATCCACTAACCCTGAAGATAAAAATACTGTTTCGAATTTAACAATACTCATTTTTTCAAACGATATTTCTTTACAAAATGTGCGCAGGTGTTTTATGAATGTCTGAAGAGAGCTGAGAACTACTTTTTTTTCTTTTTTTTAATTCAAAGCTTTGCTCTCAAACAAACGAATCTCTGGTGTCGTAGGATGGGGAGAAATTTCATAAACAGTAAAAGCGATCGAGCGATGACATTCTGGCTTAAAAGGGACGGAGGGCGGCGTGAGCACGTGGCTCGTGTGACGTCACAGCATGGCCGTTGTTTTGGCTCGGTGGAGGGGGTAGCTATTAGTTCCGGCCACAGCCGCCCACGGGCGCGTGGCGCCCCAGGCAGTGCATGCGAGACTGCTGGAGAGAGTGGATGTTCTGTGAATGGCGGTTCAATGATCTTGGGGGAGAACGTAAACATTCTTACGCAAAACAGCAGCAGACGTAGAGTATCACTAGCTAAGTGTAACTTATCAGTCGTTCAATACTAGGAGCATCATTTTTACTATCGGAGGATGAACCATAACATTAAATCGCGGACGATGAATTAGTTGCTGTATCGTTTTCGGTACTTAACCATTATAAAACAAGTGTGAGCCCGTATGTTAATACGGTATCTATGATATGGAAACTATATTTTTCTAAAAGTACATCAAGTTTTCTTCCGTTTGTACAGTGACTGAGAGGTTCACTAAAGTATTCTACTGCAGTCTTTTGTTAGCTGGCACAGTTGAAATCTATCGTTTTTTGTTTAAATGCTACAATGTAATGCTCTCACGCGAATGAGACAAGGAAATACTGAGCCAGATTTTTGATGATTAGAGTAAATTTGTTTCCAAGATGTCTGCATGGGTGTTACAAATGTGTCGTCATGATTTTTTACCAAGCATTTGTGTTCGTTAAGTAAATTTATGTGCAGGGTGCAGAATGAGGGTCAGTGATAGACGAGAGCGTGAAACAGGAATTATTTACAAAATATAGGTGGTTACTCATTTTTTATTTCGACAGCTCTGCGAGATCGAGATCTGTCGTGGAAATATTACTAGCATTTTGGAAGACATTTACTGCGATAAGTCTTTGTTTTTCAAATAAATACCAAAACCCTACCTCCTAACAAAATAAAGGTTTTTTAATATCTAATGAAATTATGTTTCAGCTCGTTGTATACTTGTCATGACGGTTTATCGTCTTATTATCCCTCATTTCTCATGTCTCCAGTACAACTATAGTAAAATAGCACGGGCGAACACACACACACACACACACACACACACACAGAGAGAGAGAGAGAGAGAGAGGGGGGGGGGAAGAGACGGAGAGAGAGAATTTCTTTATTTTAAAAACATAGGTATGGAACGATGAATGATATTCCATAATGCGTTAGTGATCCCTCATCTGCAGAAAATATTTTAACATAATTAACTGCAGGGCCACTTTGACGATTAGGAAATAGAGTAGTATTCTAATCATATTTCAAAACGGCAAATAAAAAGTTATTAAAGTGAACAGTTAAACACACCTCTGATTTGTGCACAAATGTGACCTCTGGTGGGCGTGTACCTCACAACGAGCTTGGTGTTCTTATGTTTCTGTTGGAATGAAGAAGAGAAATTTCTGCGTTACAGATTACTGATCCCGTATGATAGTTACATGCAACGATCAGTAATAACGGCCTTTTATTTGTATGATCTACGAATATAACAGTCTCATTAAATATAGGCAGTACTCAAAGTAATTTATGTTGGCTGGATCAGTTTCTTGCCTGTCCTTTGAGAAGTTTTATTTGTTCGGTATTCCACTGAAATTTAAAATCAGGTTGAACATTCTCAACTCTCTCGACAAATTTACTTGACCTAGAGGCTCAAATACATACAGTCTGACAGATTTTGTTAAATAATTACTTAACAGCGAAACAAAGAGGTGGGCGTAAATTTTCTTCGACCCCATGTGACTTTTGTCTCATTACCATTATGTTCGGCCGCCCTTAACTGGCGCATTCAGCGTCACTATGTACTTCACTCGTAAAACTCAGAGAGCGCAATGTCCTAGAACAATCAACTAATATAGTGCTTCTTCTTGAAAAGATAAAATGATTCGAACTCTCACAGTGGCCCGCAAATAATCGTTCTTTCCAACCATCATTCGCGAGTGGAACAGGAACGGGGGACGGGAGAGACAAGTGACAGTGGTACACGAAGGTATTCTCCGCGAAGCACCACAATGTAGCCTAAGGGGCATAGGTGTAACTAGAAAAAATCAGAGTTCGATGGTCTTTCTGAATGTAATTATTGTTCGGGGCTTTCAATTGAAGATAACGAGTTATCCGAATATGATGAAGATATTATAAATTTTGCACCCTGTCAGAACATCTCCACTTTGCCCTCCCGCTCTCTTCTACAGTCACCACACGTGTGCATCTACTACAGGTCAACGTTGTTGTAAAACATTTTATTATCATTTTCAGCCATAATGTAATTTACAAGGGTAAGATCGAATTTGAGGAATTATTTCACCGCAGACTATTAGTATGTTAACATTAATACTTACTACGAAAGCATTAGCAGACTTTAAATTACACTTGCGTCACTGGTATCTCGCGACATGAACTATAACGTCCTCCGTCTAAGCCGCTGCCTACCACCAACAACCAAAACATGAGAAACACTTCGATTAATTTTAACCACTAGAGCTTTCTAGAAAAGCATAATTATTGGAAGCTTCTCGCCTATCTAACTGTTCGATGTTCAGTGACATGTTGGAAAAAGTAGACAGTGCGATTTACGGAAGTTAAATTTCGAGTATTATTATTAACATCGTACCAGAGTCGTGACTGTATTTTGTAAGCAACTTCGATTATGCAATTTCATCAGACATTGAATAACAAAGCAATAAAAATAAAACTACATTGCTGATAAAATATTTTTTTAGTGAAGAAAGTAAAACGCAGGGATCAAACAATAACATTCATTTGTCTTTAAATTTGCTAAGAAACTGTTAACACGTCTTAATATTGAGGGCAGTTTCTATGTCTGAGTTAACCTTTGGACACGTTAGTCAACCACATATTTGAATGGTTGAACTTAAACAATTTCTTAACTTTACATCAAATTATTATATTAAAATGTAGCAGTATTTCCAGATTGCATAATTTCACCTCCTGCGCAACGTTATCAATCTCTCTTTGCTACATAAAATATTACCACAGTCCCTATTCACAAATTTCCTGAGGTCAGTAATTAAATACGTGTCGCTAGAGATGACGGAATGCAGTTTGAAAGGAAGCAGTATTTCTAGCACATGAGAAACAACAGTGTTGTGCTTTCTAGAAAAGTGACGAAATATGTTGCTTCTTGTCAGCATCAGAAGCTCAAATGAGTTGCTGATTGCTTATAACCGTTACGTGCAATAAGGAATAAAAATGATTCTAATTCATGTACTCAACGAAAATTTAGATATACTCATTCTGCGGAAATTGTAATTGTAACCATAGCTAAGAAAAGGGACCGCTGTCTCGCACAAATCTATACACTACAAATGTCCTATGTCTTCCCTGCTGTTTTAAGAGTTTATGACATTCTACACTGACGCATCCAAAGATTACGTAATGTTCAAATAAAAATAGCAAAAATCATGCATAGTATATAACAGTCATATCACCCACGTAACCATTCTCATTACACTTTGCTCAAATAAGATAATAATCTCACAATTAGTTTCGTCTTTTGGATAAGGAAGACTCGTGCGGTAGCGCCAGAATGCAAAGTAGTTTGGTATAAATGCATATATAAAGCGTATTCCTTACAAGGCTTTTGTTAATTGCAGTAGGCATAAGCTGTGCGTTCCTATAATAGTAAGTACCAATTTCACGCAACAATCAGTATAAGTAATCACTATATATAACAGATCGCTTACGGTTGTTCTAGCTACCTATACTGTTTACAGATTTCGTATACATTCAGTATTATGACAGTTACAAAGGACAGCAATCATATTTCAAGCGGTATACTATTTCGAAGTTCTTTCGTTACCACATTTACACCAACGCAGTAACGCTACAACTCATCAGGCAGCAAGTAAAAGCCTTGCACAGGAAAACAGTATACAACTGCATAAAGCATACTGACATTTTGTAATAAACTGCGATGCCTGCTTCAAACCTGAAAGGAAAACCCATTACTTAAACACATGGCTTAAGCACTAAAAAAAAAAAAACATCGGAGAACTCAATATACGTTGCAGGTATATCCTGTTGCTCTGCAGATATCTCTTTATTTTAAATTATTTATTTCTGTTCAACAGTGTATGATGGTGGTACTTTTTTGTAGGTAGAGGACAAACTTAATAGCAGTGTTGGAAGATACTAGCCCATCTGTGTTACGTCAGTGAGCCGGCTATGTACTTTGCTATATACTTTGCTAATTTAACCTGTGGTGAGAAAACGCTGGCATCTTAAAAGGACTTTGTTGTTGTTGTGGTCTTCAGTCCAAAGACTGGTTTGATGCATCTCTCAATGCTACTCTATACGGTGCAAGCCACTTCATCTCCCTGTAACTACTATAACCCACATCCTTCTGAATCTGCTTACTGTATTCATCCTTAGGTCTCCCTTTACGCTTTTTAGCCCCCCCGCCCCCGCCCCCTCACCACAACTCTTCCCTCCAGTACTAAATTGGTGAACCCTTGATGCCTCAGAATGCGTCCTATCAATCGATTCCTTCTTCTAGTCACGTTGTGCCATAAATTTCTCTTCTCCACAATTCTGTTCAGTACCTCCTCATTAGTTGATCTACCAATTTAATCTTTAACGTTTCTCCTTAGCACCACATCTCAAAAGCGTCTGTTCTCTTCTTGTCTAAATTAGAGAGATCCGAGAACGCACGGAGACTTTCCGGCAATCGTTCGTCCCGCGAACTGTACGCAACTGGAACAGGAGAGGGAGGTAATGACAGTGGCACGTAAAGTGCCCTCCGCCACACACTGTTGGGTGGCTTGCGGAGTATAAATGTAGATGTAGTTGTAAACTGTTTATCGTCCATGCTTCACCTCCATACATGGCTACACTCCATACAAATACTTTCAGAAAAGTCTTGCTAACACTTAACTATATACTCGATGTTAACAAATTTCTCTTCTTCAGAAACACTTTTATTGCCATTGCCAGTCTACATTTTATATCCTATCTACTTCGACCATCATCAGTTACTTTGCTGCCTAAGTAGCAAAACTCATCTGCTACTTTAAGTGTCTCCTTTCCTAATCTAATTCCCACCATATCACTTGATTTAATTCGACTACATCTCATTATCCTTGTTTAGCTTTTGTTGATGTTAATCTGATATCCTCCGTACAAGACACTATCCATTCCATTCAACTGCTCTTCCAAGTCCTTTGTTGTCTTTGACAAAATTAAAATGTCGTCGCAAAACCTGAAAGTTTTTATTTCTTCTTCTAGGACTTGAAATCTCAGTCAAATTTTTCTTTTGTTTCATTTACTCCTTGCTCAGTATACAGACTGAATAACATCGGAGGTATGCTGTAACACTGTCTCATTCCCTTCTCAATCACTGCTTCCCTTTCGTGCCCCTCGACTCTTATAACTGCCATATGGTTCTGTACAAATTGTAAATAGCTTTCGGCTCCCTGTATTTTACCCGTGCCACCTTCAGAATCTGAAGGAGAGTATTCCAGTTAACACTGTCAAAAGCTTCGTCCAACTCTACAAATGTTACAAACGTAGGTTTGCCTTTCCTTAACCTATCTTCTATGAGAAGTCATAAAGTCAGAATTGCCGCACTTGTTTCTGCATTTTTCCGGAATCCAAAGTGACCTTCCCCGATGTCGGATTCTACCAGTTTCTCCATTCTTCTGTAAATAATTCGTGTTAGTATATTTGCAACCGTTACTTGTTAAACTGATAGTTCGGTAATATTCACGCCTATCAGCACATGATTTCTATGGAATTGGAGTTATTATATTCTTCTTGAAGTGTGAGGGTATTTCGCCTATCTCACACAGTTTGCTCACCAGATAGAAGAGTTTTTTCATGGCTGGCTCTCCCAAGACTACAACTAGTTCTAATGGGACATTGTCCACTCCCAGGATCTTGTTTCGGCCTAGGTCTTTCAGTGTACTTTCAGATTCTCCACGCAGTATCATATCTCCGATCTTGTCTTCATCTACGCCGTCGTCCATTTCCATCAAATTGCCGTCAAGTACATCTTTCGTGTATAGACGATCTATGTACTCTTTCCACCTTCCTGTTTTCCCTTCTTTTCTTAGGACTGTTTTTCAATCGGAGCTCTTGATATTGATACATGTGGTTCTCTTTTCTCCCAACGTTTCATTAATTTTCCTGTACGCGGCATGTCCTATATCCCTAGTGATATACGCTTCTAAATCCTTACATTTGTGTTCTAGTCATTCCTGCTTAGCCAGTTTGCACTTCCCGCCGAGCTCATTTTTTAGACGTTTGTATTCCCTTTCGCCTGCTTCAGTTACTGCATTTTTACATTTTCTTCATTCATCAATTAAATTCAGTATCTCTTGTGTTATCCAAGGAGTGCTACTAGCCGTTGTCTTTTTACCGACTTGTTCTTCTGCTGCCTTCACTATTTCATCTCTCAAAGCTACCCATTCCTCTTCTACTGTATTCTTTACCGTGTCAATCGTTCCCTAATGCTACCTCTGAAACTCTCTTCAGCCCCTGGTTCTTTCAGTTTATCCGGGTCCCATCTCCTTAAATTCCAACCTTTTTGCAGTTTCTACAGTTCATAACCATTAAACTGTGGTAAGAGTCCACATCTGCCCCAGGACATGTCTTAAAATTTAAAACCTGGTTTATAAAGGACTTTAGGTTTTGCAGTAACAGTTTCAGTTAGAAGGATACGTACTATTATTATATCGGACTGTGTCATTGTTCTGTATTTATGGTCGAATAATTCATTTTTTGCAATGAAGCATTCCGTGCCACATGACTAATTCTAATACGCCGTTGAAAATTGCAACCCGAAGTAATGCGACTTATAACTTTTGACTCAGAATAAGAGAACGGCGACACAAATGTCTCGTATTTAAGCGCAGCTAATACCTTAAGAATGACGCGTCTATCTACCAACGGAGGTTGCTTCGTCCTGTCCGGTAAACGCATTGCAAAAATCATAATTAAAATTACCAAAGTTTTGAGGTAACACAAGGTTGCTATCGCTATGTTTACAAATTGTGGAACAGTTTCTTCAATGTGGAAAGACTTATTTCTTCCAAAGTCGTCTTTTCAGCAGGATACAGTCTATCCGTGGAAAATCATAATACGATTATGTGTGCCATTGTTTTCACATTTTTGGAAAATCTTAAAATCTAGACTGAAAACCTGATAACTCCGCTATCACATCATCAGTTGCAACCGGATCTTCTCGAAATAGTTGCATTAAACTAACAACAATGTTAGGGCCGATACGAGATAGCAAGCGTGGTGATCTTATTGATCTGGAGGCGTAACATAGCAGTGAAGAGAACGGCTTCTATGCAATTTTCTTCTTCTTTTACCCGGCCTTACCTCATATCCTCAGGGGTCAGCACGTTAATCTGGATTTGATTCCTCCCCGCGAAGGAATTTGTGTACGCAATCTGTCTGCGTCTAGTGATATCCCAAGCGAATGGTGTCTCGGACGTCATATCGAATCGTCTTATTAGCTATTTTTTTTATAGTTTACCTAAGTAATCTGAGGCGATTTCCTTTAACATGGACTTTCCGCATATTTCTTGAACTAAAATAATGCTTGGTTTCTAACGTCAGTGTCCACGAGTCGTTAAAATGGAACCTTTCAGCTTTCCTCCACTTTAATCTTCGCACAAATCACTTGAAATTCGGTCAAAGAGCAGGAGCTCATTCGCCTACACGCCGTGAATGGCATTTGGCAAAACGAATAAATCCTTTTAAATTAATTTATTTTTCTGCTGTTATTGATTTATAAAAATCGCCCAGAGCGCAGAAAAAAGTCTGTTTAGATAAAATACAGCTCGCGGATCTCGAACAAGCAATTCTGCAATTTTTGTGTGATTTCTCTTTAGCTGCTAGCATATGTCACAAGCAATAAAGAATAAATAAAAATAAATTTACTGTTCATTTACAGGAGGAAGGGAATGGATAGTTCTTTCATTAACTGCTGTAACAACGATCGTGTACATTAAGGTTTCTCAGTCCTAAATATCGACCTGAATACTGCGACAGTTTTCGTCTTGTTGCATCTTTGCTTTAAGTATTTTCGGTGTAGACTTCTTGCAGTTTTCCGGAAACAGAAATTACAAATTGGGACGCTATCCAATGTTGAAGAGTTCATTTTATCGACAACGATCCTGTATCATTCAGCAGTAAACTCATAGTCTCTCTACCACAACCCCTTTTAACGTTTCCTGTCTTTCGTGACTAAAATCTCTCATCATTAAGCAGATTCCACTACGGTAATGACCTGTGTTTTGGCAAATAAACATATGTAAACGGATGTTCTAGGATGGACACACATTTAAATCAGTCAATATTATTTTCACTACACCACATTTAATCGCTTACACGTCACGTTGCCGATAATAGCAACTGCAATGAAGAAAAATTTACCCAAAATTTGTTCGCAAATATTCTATTTTACCGATCCTTGGTAGACCTGACATTCTTAGGGAGTAAAGCTAGATACTGAAACTAGTGCATAACTTGTAGTAAATATCTGAACCGCCCGTTACCACTAAAGCGCAATGGCTGTTCAAAGTAAGGTACATGAAAAATTACTCAATGAACAAGCTTTGATACTTGGAACATAATTGCCAGTTCATAACACTTTCAATTAACTTCATCTCTACAGAAATACCTATAATGGTAACTATCACATCTGCAGGCTGTACACGATGAAGCATTGACATTTAAAAAATCTGAAAGCATTTCACCGTTTTGATGACACGTGAAAAGCTAAAACTTTCTACGAACTGGGGCTGTAATCCAGATACCTGCCTTCCGCACATGCTGCTCTTTCGTTTTGGCTGCCTGAGAATACGTTACGAGTCTAGGCAAAGCAAATTACATTGACAAACTTCTTTCCACACCATCCAAACAGCAGTGAACTTGTTCTTCGACGGTCGGGTACTATCTTTCTTGGTACAATGAAGTGTAAAAATTATTTAACACAGCCTCAGTTAATATCAACATCGCACCGTGAAAAATGCAGCGAAGAGTGTCAGAAAAATCACACTGACACACAGAATAACGGCCAGTACAGCGAACCACACACAGGCAAATATCGCGTAAGTAATAGAGTCTTGAATTCACAAAGCCGTAGACGCTAATCCATCATGCTTAGCTCAAAGACGAGAGCAACAGTGGTATTCTATGTTTCGAATATACCTGTGACTGACATGGATGGAACATTCCAACCACAGTGCAAGAACAAGATAGGAAATAGCAGGTGCGTATCAGAAATTGCGAGACATAGTTGGCTTACTAGTTAATGTGCATTTATATTGACTGATGCTCCTAACATTTTCATCTCAAATGACTTTTGAACATTAAAATATTTTTAATCACATTTCATCTCGAGGGATAATAACCAGGGGCTCATCGAACAAAGACCAATGCATTTACACAACTTTATTATTCACAGCGCCTAAGGCACTAACTTAGTTTTTTTTTTTATAATGGAATCATGGTCTTTTCTGTAGAATAGTAAATCTGTCTGTCCCCTCTCACGAAGGAAATATTTATCCATAAGATCCACTTTTGCAGTTTCGCCGGTTCAAGGGGAGCAACAATTTTGTACTTCAGCACAAGTCATAACTTTAAAAATATTTGACGTGTATGTATGTCGTCATCCCATCCATAGGCCAAATATTTAACCTGTTCGCATATTTTTCATCAACAACAACGTTAAATGTTCAGCCTATGTGCATGGTGATGACATTATACATGTCAGATATACTATTTTGTACATAGGGCAGCGACAGCTGCAACAAGTTCATTGTTAACGTCTAAGAATCTTCAAACCGTTTTTTACTAAAAAAAGGGTCTTGTGAATTGAAGGGCATCACTGCGAATGAAAACTTTCCAAGCTTCTTTAGCTTTTTGTAATCCTTTATTGAGAACACTGCCGGTTTCGCACCGTTACAGGTGCATCCTCAGGAGCTGCAATGATTAGCCCTCGATCACTCGGGAAGCTACGATGTCCAATAGTTCAGTTGTAACTCGGAAATGTTAATCCACTGTACACTGTTATCAATAGTAAAATTGGCGCTAAGCACCAGTAGGTGAACGTCAGATTGGACACGTGGGGTGATAAGACCATTGAGCTAATGTGGGAACGGCGACTGTTTGTTATGCCTATTCTGCTGACAAGTAATATTGGTGGTGTTGTTCTACAAGCTCATATTGACAGTGGTCCATCATGCCAATTTTGCTACTGACATCAACCTGTAATGGATTTACGCTTTCGATTTACAATTGAACTACGGGACATCGTAGCTTCCCTACTATTATGAGGGCTAAGTTTTGCTTCACCGGAGGACGCACCGGTAACGGTGCGAACCCGAGAGTGTTTGCTGAAAGGACTAAAAAACAGCTAAATCGGCTTGAAGAGTCTTCATTCACTGTAAATCCCATAAGTTCGTAAGATCTTTTTAAGTAAAAAACGAGTTGAAGATCGTTAAATATTAACATGTCAGATATTTTTAAATTTGAATCTCTGCTAAAGCACAAATTTCTTTCTGTACTCCACTTGAAAATGGCGACATTGTAACAGTGGATTCTGAGAATAAATATTGTGTGATAGTGAAAATGATGTTTTTCAAACAGTTGTGTAAGATGCAGCCACAAGAAAGATATATAATACAAATTCAGATATCTAACTTTGACGAGAAATAAAGCATTACATGAATGTCGAATATGGGGATTATTGTGCAATTGTGGCAGGAGCCGCAATGGAACGACTCCCAAATGTTTATGTTCTGTGAAGAGTGACATGAAAATCAGGTATCACTTGCGTCGGTTAACCTAGTTTCTGTGTAGAGAGGTGTAACCTTCCGGGCGAAGATTATTTGTGTTCTTTTCATCAGCCCCTCTTCGTCTTGGTGAAAGTAAGCTACAAATATCTAAACACATCAAAAGTTATTTGAAGTAAATGAGGAAATGTTTTGAAACTATGAAACAGTGCATTTATAACGGCTAGGCACTAGCCGAAATCTAGATTTGCTTTAATAAAACCTGAAACAAAAGGACGATTGATGCTGTGCTCCATCATTTTGAAAATCATATCACAGTCGGTGAGTGCATTCACATTCCTGATGGAAGATAACTTGATGAAGTAAAAAAAAATTAGGTACATCGTATCAAACTAATATTAGAGGCTGTATGATAATTAATAGCGGAAATTGTCAGGTGTGAAGGTATACGACATGAGAAGGAAAAACGATCCAATGAACGTGAACGAGCGTTTGCGAGATAACTGCAAATGTGTGGATACGACCAACCACTGACTTCAGCACGAAATATTGTTTTCATTAGTAAATATGTACTTGCCGATCCAGTTGCTAAGTGGTCTTTATTTGTGGCCACGACCTGTTCTGGGCTCCGCATGCGAACTGTATTCAAGTGGATCTGAAAACTGGGCTCGAATTTCAGCCATGGTTCACATTAAACTACATTGCTTTAGTACGTTCCATGTTACAATCCACTGTGAACTACTATCCGCTATAGAAAGTGTTCCACGTGTCGACGTCGCAATTGGATACAATATTACACTCATTTCTATACAATTCCCTGCCCCAATTACCCAATTTTAGCAACGGAATGCTCTGCACTCCACTTCCGAGGTTACTCGTGACATAAAGCTCGGGAAAACGGAGATTAAGTGATATTGAGAAACAAGGTGCAATCCCTATCCACTGTGGGCCATAACAGTGCGTTAGATATATTATATAAGGAGAAAGATCTGCCTATGCCTCGTCATGTATGTACCACATTGCCCAACCATGGAACATGGGTGAAATTTGAGACCCATTAGATGGGTATTAAATATAAAACTTCACATTTCAAACACATTTGTACAAACTCGGACTATACCTTGTACTGAAGTCAATGGCAGCTCGTAACCACACATTCGAAGTGACATTTGTGCCGAGATGGAATGTGTTGACAGAGACACCTAAAGTAATGTTTTGTTTCGACAATCGTTGGTTTCGACAACTCACAACGGAAGGTCACATTATATCCTAAAGTAGGGCTCCTATGAATATCGACAACCAGCTTGAAACTCGTATAAGCAAAATAATTTATCATACAAAAGTGAATGGTCACAGTTTTTAAAACCTCTGAACCTATAGTAAAACTAATTTCTTGTAATACGTACTGTAGACTACAGTTCGCTGTGCTACACTGCTAGACAGGAAACAAATTCTTCTTTTAGTGTACATGTATGGTACTTGCAAAGAGCCGCTTTTCCTTGCAGAAATTTCCCTCCGCAAAAGTGTCAGTCCGCAGAAGTGTTGCAGCCACATTTGTAAGTCGGTTGCAATGCGCAGTGTCTCGGAGACAGTAGTTGCTTTATTGACGTGTGCGAAAGCTAAAGAGTGTCACACGTCACTTTGGTTTCCTGAGGAATTACGCGTGCTTCCTGCATCTGTCGTACAAGCAGCTTCATTACGCCTGAGACGCTAGCAGAGGCCAGTTACGCAATTTCCGAAAACTTTGAATATATGATATAAACAATGTTTAGCATAAATTGTTGAATCATTTAATTTTTACAAGCATAGAATCCTACGATTATTACATTGATAAATGCAGCACGATTTAGCTTTATGGTGGTTTAACTACGATGGCTATTCGGAAAGTAACGCCCGATCAGCAGCGAAGTGGAAACAACTGCGAAAATCAAAACTGTTTTATTTGCAAGAGTATCCTACAACTTCTGACTACTCCTTTACATAATCGCCGCTTCATATCTTTGTGACAACTTTCCAATACCTTCGTCATAGAAGGCAGCCGACAATTCTCTACGTTTGTCTATAGCTCCTTGTCTGTGCCAAAATGTTGTCTTCATAACCAGAGGTTCCTGTGAAGAGAGATGAAACTCAGGGGGAGCAAATTAGTGGCTGTACTGTGCACGACCAAACACTTTCCATCGAAGACATTGCACGGGTTTCATCATAGCCTCTGCAAAGTGAGGCCAAGAATTTTCATGAAGAAGGAAATGCATGACAGTTATGTTTTGTGGGCTGCTTGACATCAGGCGAAATCTCTCAACAGGTATACTTGCGGTTGACACTTTATCTAGGCACCTTTACGGCCACTGTGCGCTGAGGACAGAAAAGAGCGACGTGACGCTTCAAGGAAATGGTTCAAATGGCTCCAAACACTATGGGACTTAACATCTGAGTTCATGAGTCCCCTAGACTTAGAACTACTTAAACCTAACTAACCTAAGGACATTACACACATCTATGCCCAGAGGCAGGATTCGAACCTGCGACCACAGCAGCAGCGCGGTTGCGGACTGAAGCGCCTAGAACCGCTTGGCCACAACGGTGAGCCCGACGTGACGCGATCGATGGGCTAACTAGAGACTCTGTCCAACACACCTGTGCAGAGTTTGATCGGTTTTTCTCTGTACTTTCCGAATAGCCCTCGTGCATTTGAGAAAAGAACTAATGTCAAATATATCGGGTGATCAAAAAGTCAGTATAAATTTGAAAACTGAATAAATCACGGAATAATGTAGATAGAGAGGTACAAATTGACACACATGCTTGGAATGACTTGGGGTTTTATTAGAGCCAAAAAAATACAAAAGTTCAAAAAATGATGACAGATGGCGCTTGATCTGATCAGAATAGAAATAATTAGCATAACAAAGTAAGACAAAGCAAAGATGATATTCTTTACAGGAAATGCTCAAAATGTCCACCATCATTCCTCAACAATAGCTGCAGTCGAGGAATAATGTTATGAACAGCACTGTAAAGCATGTCCGGAGTTATGGTGAGGCATTGGCGTCGGATGTTGTCTTTCAGCATCCCTAGAGATGTCGGTCGATCACGATACACTTGCGACTTCAGGTAACCCCAAAGCCAATAATCGCGCGGACTGAGGTCTGGGTACCTGGTAGGCCAAGCATGACGAAAGTGGCGGCTGAGCACACGATCATCACCAAACGACGCACGCAAGAGATATTTCACGCGTCTAGCAATATGGGGAAGTTCTAATAAAAACCCCATGTCATTCCAAGCATGTGTGTCAATTTTTACCTCTCTATCTACATTATTCCGTGGTTTAATAAGTTTTCAAATTTATACTGACTTTTCGAGCAGCCGGTATAACAGTATGAAATATGTGACAGCAGAAAGTAGCACGACTTCATTTGGCTTGCCACTGCTTAGGAAAATTTTACAGAACACGTTCCAGTAATTAAGGCAGAAGGTTGTAGCTTAAAGAACGCATAATGAATATGGTAAACTATCTAACATTAAAATCTGGTGGTGATGGGCCTCTACAACCTTAGCCTACGGAATCTAAATTACTAGGTCCGACTTCTACAGTCGATGAACTGCAGCTAGGAGCCCGTATACCACCAGTGATGCACAGTATCTAACCGGCTAAATTGTTTCGTAACGTATTAATATCCGCGGAGAGTATATGGGACATGCAGACGTGGTGTGGTGGCGAAGTATGCCCTCTGATAGCATTCTAATAGACGTAAACATGTTCAATAGTGTTGTTTTGCGCCACATATGCACAGAAGTAAACATAATCGCCGCTTCATATCTTTGCGACAACTTTCCAATACCCTCGTCAGAGAAGGCAGCCGCCTGTGATAGCCGACAATTCTCTACGTTGGTCTATAGCTCGTTGTCTGCACCAAAATGTCGTCTTCATAACCAGAGGTTCCTGTGACGAGAGATGAAACTCAGGGGGAGCAAATTACTGGCTGTACTGGGCACGGCCAAACACTTTCCATCGAAGACGTTGCAGAAGTTTCTTCATAGTCTCTGCAGAGTGCGGCCGAGAAATTTCATGAAGAAGGAAACGCATGACAGTTATGTTTTGTGGGCTGCGTGACGTCAGGCGAAATCTCTCAACAGGTAGTCATACTTGCGGGAGACAATTTATCTAGGCATCTTTAAGGCCACTGTGTGCTCAGAATAGAAAAGAGCGACGTGACGCAATCGACAGGCTTACTAGAGACTCTGTCCAACACAGCTGCGCAAAGCTTCATCGGTTTTTCGCTGTAGTTTCCGACTAGCCCTCATACATTTGAGAAAAGAACTAATGTCAAATATACAGGGTGTTACGAAAAGGTACGGCCAAACTTTCAGGAAACGTTCCTCACACACAAAGAAAGAAAATATGATATGTGGACATGTGTCCAGAAACGCTAACTTTCCATGTTAGAGCTCATTTTATTACTTCTCTTCAAATCACATTAATCATAGAATGGAAACACACAGCAACAGAACGTACCAGCGTGACTTCAAACACTTTGTTACAGGAAATGTTCAAAATGTCCTCCGTTACCGAGGATACATGCATCCACCCTCCGTCGCATGGAATCCCTGATGCGCTGATGCAGCCATAGAGAATGGCGTATTGTATCACAGCCGTCCACAATACGAGCACGAAGAGTCTCTACATTTGGTATCGGGGTTGCATAGACAAGAGCTTTCAAATGCCCCCATAAATGAAAGTCAAGAGGGTTGAGGTCAGGAGAGCGTGGAGGCCATGGAATTGGTCCGCCTCTACCAATCCACCGGTCACCGAATCTGTTGTTGAGAAGCGTACGAACACTTCGACTGAAATGGGCAGGAGCTCCATCGTGCATGAACCACATGTTGTGTCGCACTTGTAAAGGCACATGTTCTAGCAGCACAAGTAGAGTATCCCGTATGAAATCATGATAATGTGCTCCATTGAGCGTAGGTGGAAGAACAAACTAAAATGAGCTCTAACATGGAAATTAAGCGTTTCCGGACACATGTCCACATAGCATCTTTTCTTTATTTGTGTGTGAGGAGTGTTTCCTGAAAGTTTGGCCGTACCTTTTTGTAACACCCCGTATAACAGTATGAAAGATGTGACGACAGGAAGTAGCACGACTTCATTTGGCTTGCCAATGCTTAGGAAAATTTTACAAAACACGTTTCAGTAATTAAGGCAAAAAGCTGTAGCTTAAAGAACGCATAACGAATATGAAAAACTAACTCGCATTAAAGTCTGGTCGTGATGGGCCTCTACAACCTTAGTCTACGGACTCTAAAACAATGGCTCTGAGCACTATGGGACTTAACATCTTAGGTCATCAGTCCCTAGACTTAGAACTACTTAAACCTAACTAACCTAAGGACAACACACACATCCATGCCCGAAGCAGGATTCGAACCTGCAACCGTAGCGGTAGCGTGGTTCCAGACTGAAGCGCCTAGAACCGCTCGGCCACTTCGGTCGGCTACGGACTGTAGGTCCGACTTCTACAGGCGATGAACTGCAGATTGGGGCCCGTCTACCACCAGTGACGCTGAATATCGAACTGGCTAAATTGGTTCGTAACGTATCCGCGGATGTGTATATGGGACACGCGGACGTGGTGTGGTGGCGAAAGGTGCTATCTGTAGCATGCTAATACACGTAAACATGTACAATAGTGTTGTTTTGCGCCACATATGAACAGAAGTAAGAGTTATCTCTATCCACATGCACCAGAGATGTATTGCAATGGAAAATGAAGCTGGAAGCTTAAGATAGTTCCTTGAAAATGACGTGAGGTTGAAACTGGCCGATCGCATAGTTAATAAGAAGAATACAGCCTACTTGGAGCGTGCTTTCATTTCCAAAATAAGACGCAGACCTTGAAATGGATGCCGCGGTAGTAAGCAGACTCGAACACGTCGCGAGAGCGTACGGATGGCAGGCAGACAGGCGGTCCCCCTACCTGCTGGAGCCGCAGCGTCCTTTCCTCGCGGCCGTGCCTAGGTGTCCCACCTAGGTTGTCCTCCTGTCCCGGACGGGCCGCAGACGGCGACTGCCTGCCCCCCGGCACGCTACGGGACGGCCCGGCCCGTACGCCACGGCGGGCCGCTTTTTACGCGACCCGCATTCTGGTCCCGATCCCAGTCCCCACCGGCCGCTTTTGTTTCGCGGGCCATAACGAGGCGCGCCCGGCCCGGAACGGAATGCAAATCAGGCCCACAAAGGCGGGCCTCCACTTCCTCATCGCCAGGTACCGCGGCTCGCCTCGCCTAGGCTGGCCGGGCCAACGGCAGCTTCGCCTAACGTCCCGCGCGGTTCCCAGGCGTCCCGCCGCAGGACGGGCCGGTCCTCCACGAGCTGCCCCGCCACCTCTGACCCCGAAGACCTGACCGTCGATGCCGGCCCGCTTGACCGGCACTCGTGACAACGTTCGCTCGCGTATCGTGTCATTTCTGGAAACCCAGAATCTCTCTGTAGGAATCGACATGGATTCCGGAAACAGCGGTCGAATGAGACCCAACTCGCTTTATTTGTTCATGAGACCCAGAAAATATTACTTACAGGCTCCCAGGTAGATGCCATTTTCCTTGACTTCTGGAAGGCGTTCGATACAGTTCCGCACTGTCGTGTGAAGAACACAGTAAGAGCCTGCGGAATATCAGACCAGCTGTGTGGCTGGATTGAAGAGTTTTTAGCAAACAGAACACAGCATGTTGTTCTCAATGGAGAGACGCCTACAGTCGTTAAAGTAACCTCTGGCGTGCCACAGGGGAGTGTTATGGGACCATTGGTTTTTACAATATATAAAAATGACCTAGCAAAAAAAAAAAAGTTCAGATGTGTGTGAAATCTTATGTCATTTAACTGCTAAGGTCATCAGTCCCTAAGCTTACACACTACTTAACCTAAATTATCCTAAGGACAAACACACACACCCATGCCCGAGGGAGGACTCGAACCTCCGCTGGGACCAGCCGCACAGTCCATGACTGCAGCGCCTTAGACCGCTCGACTAATCCCCCACGGCAATGACCTAGTAGATAGTGTCGGAAGTTCCATGCGGCTTTTCGCGGATGATCCTGTAGCATACAGAGAAGTTGCAGCATTAGAAAATTACAGCGAAATGCAGAAAGATCTGCAGCGGATAGGCACTTGGTGCAGGGAGTGGCAACTGACCCTTAACATAGCAAATGTAATGTATTGCGAATACATAGAAAGAAGGATCCTTTATTGTATGATTATATTATAGCGGAACAAACATTGGTAGCAGTTACTTCTGTAAAATATCTGGTAGTATGCGTACGGAACGATTTGAAGTGGAATAACCATATAAAATTAATTGTTCATAAGGCGGGTGCCAGGTTGAGATTCATTGGGAGAGTCCTTAGAAAGTGTAGTCCATCAACAAAGGAGGTGGCTTACAAAACACTCGTTTGGCCTATACTTGAGTATTGCTCATCAGTGTGCGATCCGTACCAGGTCGGGTTGACAGAGGAGTTAGAAAAGATCCAAAGAAGGGGGGCGCGTTTCGTCACAGGGTTATTTGGTAAGCGTGATAGCGTTACGGAGATGTTTAGCAAACTCAAGTGGCAGACACTGCAAGAGAGGCGCTCTGCATCGCGGTGTAGCTTGCTGTCCAGGTTTCGAGAGGGTGCGCTTCCGGATGACGTATTGAATATATTGATTCCCCCTACTTATACCTCCCGAGGAGATCACGAATGTAAACATTAGAGAAAGTCGAGCACGCACGAAGGCTTTCCAGCAGTCGTTCTTCCCGCGAACCATACGCGACTGGAACAGGAAAGGGAGGTAATGACAGTGGCACGTAAACTAACCTCCGTCACACACCGTTGGGTGGCTTGCGGAGTATAAATGTAGATGTAGATGTAGACGAGAACAGTGGCCGAAGTGTTCGGTTAACTCGCGTTTGTATGGGTCTAACGTAGCAACGATCCCTTCCACTACAGCAAAAATAAAGAAGTTGCTGAAAATCACATTTAAAACAATTTAATGCAATCTACACTACTGGCCATTAAAACAGCTACACCACGAAGATGACGTGCTACAGACACGAAATTTAACCCACAGGAAGAAGATGCTGTGATATGCAAATGATTTTCAGAGCATTCACACAAGGTTGGCGCGGGCAGCGACACCTACAACGTGCTGACCTGAGGAAAGTTTCTAACCTATTTCTCATACAAAAGCAGCAGTTGACCGGTGTTGCCTGGTGTAACGTTGTTGTGATGCTTCGTGTAAGGAGAAGAAATGCGTACCATCACGTTTCCGACTTTGATAAAGGTCGGATTGTAGACTATCACAATTGCGGTTTATCGTATCGCGACATTGCTGCTCGCGTTGGTCGAGATCCAACGACTGTTAGCAGAATATGGAATCGGTGGCTTCAGGAGGGTAATACGGAACGCCGTGCTGGATCCCAACGGCCTCGTCTCACTAGCGGTCGAGATGACAGGCATCTTATCCGCATGGCTGTAACGGATCGTGCAGCCACGCCTCGATCCCTGTGTCAACAGATGGGGACGTTTGCAAGACAACAACCATCTGCACGAACAGTTCGACGACGTTTGCAGAGTAGCATGGACTATCAGCTCGGAGACCATGGCTGCGGTTACCCTTGACGCTGCACCCCAGACAGGAGCGCCTGCGATGGTGTACTCAACGACGAACCTCGGTGCACGAATGGCAAAACGTCATTTTTTCGGATGAATCCAGGTTACAGCATCATGATGGTCGCATCCGTGTTTGGCGACATCGTGGTGAACGAACATTGGAAGCGTGTATTCGTCATCGCCATACTGGCGTATCACCCGGCGAGATGGTATGGGGTGGCATTGGTTACACGTCTCGGTCACCTCTTGTTCGCATTGACGGCACTTTCAACAGTGGACGTTACATTTCAGATGTGTTACGACCCGTGGCTCCACCCTTCATTCGATCCCTGCGAAACGCGATAATGCACGACCGCATGTTGCAGGTCCTGTACGGGCCTTTCTGGATACAGAAAATGTTCGACTGCTGGCCTGCGCAGCACATTCTCCAGATCTGTCCCCAATTGAAAACGTCTGGCCAATGGTTGCCGAGCAACTGGCTCGTCACAATACGCCAGAACCTACTCTTGATAAACCGTGGTGTCGTGTTGAAGCTGCATGGGCAGCTGTACATGTACCGCCATCCTAGCTTTGTTTGACTCAATGCCCAGGCGTATCAAGGCCGTTATTACGGCCAGAGGTGGTTATTCTGGGTACTAATTTCTCAGGATCTATGCACCCAAATTGCGTGAAAATGTAATCGTATGTCAATTCTAGTATAATATATTTGTCCAGTGAATACCAATTTATCATCTGCATTTCTTCTTGGTGTAGCAATTGTAATGGCCAGTAGTGTACTTATTGAAAGAGGCTACTCCAGGACAAAACTTTGGTGTAATTGTCAATGTCAATAAAATCTGCTAACAGCCGTGTAACTTAAGATATTTTATTTTATTGAGAAGGATAAGAGTTTTAGCATTTCATTATGCCATCTTCAGGTCCCATACGTATCTATCCAAATAAACTAATATGTCGTATAGAGCCATAAAACTCTGGATATCGTGAATTCCATCGTTACACTATCGTCTCACGTCTTCGAATGAAGCAATAGTGTAACGATTGAATTCACGATATCCAGAGTTTTATGGCTCTATACGACATGTTAGTTTATTTGGATACATTCGTATAGGCTTCACAATAAAATAAAATAATATCTTAAGTCAAATGTTGATGGTGTTAGGTCAGCAACCAGCCACAAATTTACTTTCAGTTCCTTTATTCAAAGGTTACCGTTACCGGTTTCGAATCATTGTGATTCATCCTCAGACGGTTTACACGCTTTCTTTATGAGATGTGGTGTGTTTTTTAAAATATAAATAATACATAATTATAAACACGCCTGCGTAGATAATTCAGAATGAGCACTGCTATTGAAGGGCAAGAGTCCGAATCGGTACACGGGCTTAATCTCTCAGCCGGTTAGCAACGGCCATCACCAGAGAAACTAAAGACGCCATTGGTTTACTAGAAAATATCTTCCTGCAACCGTCAAGTCTGTCTCCCCCCTCCCCCCTCCCCCCTCCCCCTCCCCCCTCCCCCCTCCTCCCCCCCAACCATGTGTGTATGTGATGGCCTAACTGTATCATATTTCCCATTAATCTTCAATAAATCGCTCGAAACGCGCTATTGCAATATTATCTGACATCACAGAGACTGATTCGGACAATGTCTCAAGTGTTGTTTCTTAAATTATATTTTCTCTAAAACTCCGCCAGTAACCTCTCCTTCGCAATAAGTTTTTCGTTTTACTAGAAGTAGCTGAAATTTGTAAAACAAGTTTCCAAAAAATACCTATGTATTTTAATGTTAAACAAATATCCCTTGGTAAACCAGAGGCAGTTTCCTATATTTTCCGTGAGACCAAATTACTCCTTAGATGCGCAGTCGAAAGAGCTGATCTTTGTTGGAAATATCAGCTTTTACCGAGAACTACACATGTTAACTCAGTCGGCCGAGCTGACGTATAGACGACTTTGTATATGACCGTCCTGATCAATTACAAAGGACGTATTTTGCTATCTAAGAAGACGTTGATACTGGTTTAACCAAATGGTGACTACGGTTCTTTGAACTGTAAGTTAGATCGTTGTAAAGAACGGAGACATCAACTAACTCTTCATCATTTGTGGCAGTAAGAAGAGATAATTTATCGTAATTTCGTCACTTCTTATTTGGCATAGATTTTTTAGAAGAGGATGTTCTGTAGAAACAAAAACTAATCGTCTTTTGCCTTTCTCTCCATGTTTGACCATGAGATGGGGTCTTCCCGAACAAGGAACTGATCTCGTTTCTAAGACATCGCTGCAGGCGCCAACGGCTCTGCGACACCTGGGCAAACTGTTTCTTACGTCTTAATGTCTTGATTTACTTTTTAAAAGTTGATCATTGAATTCGTAGATGTTCTGTAGATCGTCTGTTTTTGGTTTCACAAACCAAAAAACCAAAACGTGTTGCTGGAAAGAAGGCTTTACTCCAACTTGGGATAACTTCACAAAAAATCTCGTTAACAGTTTACATCTGTACTGCTAAAGACACTGCATGATTTTAGGCAGAAGTACCGCAGATATCCGTATCACCATCTCCTGATTCCAAATTCCATTAATCGTGGATGATGGATGGACGGACGATTGGCGTGTTCAGAGCCGTCCTCTAGCACTATCACTTCGCAAAATGTCTTCAGGAGTAAGTAATATAATTTTTTTTCCTCTTTTTGGAACGTACTAACTCGAAAAATCGTAAATGCACTGACTGAAGAAGAAAGGCATCACAAAAAATAATTAAAACAAATTTCAGAAGTATCTCGACGAGGCCAAGCTTTCCGGGCAGCTCCATAGAGTGTCCTGTGGAGATACAGCGATCAGTTATCGCTGACTTACTGGGCTGCGAAAGGCTTATGCGGTGATAATATTCAGTGCATTTTTCACCTACTGTGCGTGTGATCTGACCAACATAGGCTCCTTGTATTGACAAGGTATTCTGTAGATTCTGCCCTTCCTCAGTCTCAGGTCGTCCTTTACCGAACCGAGAAGAGCTCAAGTTTTTGTAGATGGCCGAGAGATTAGCATAATGTTACCTTAGGCTTCTGCATAATTTCAACAAAATATTGCCCAGGAATTGAACAGCTTCTTCTGCTCTTTTGAGTGGTCACGTTTCTTCCTCCTCAAAGCTATGCTGATCTGATGTGAAAAATAGCCATTATGTTCCAGCTCCTTTGCAAAGCTGCCTCTACAAAACCCGACATTAACACGTGTACCAACTTTTCGTAGGACGCCCATAGTTTCTGAAGGGGTGTGACGGCTAGACGCCTGCAAATACAGGTTCGTATGTGTGGGATTACGGTAAACGGAACACCTTAATGACGCATCAATTTTCCGTATGACCAGAAACGGCAGACAGTTGATCTTCTCCACATCCGTCGCCAACAAAATATTCTCGTGGAATGAATAGATATGCTGAAACATTCGTGACAGTTCTTCTTCACAATGGGGCCACGCACATATCGTCAGAAGACTTTCACCTTAAGTTCTGTCGAATCCGAATCAAGTGCCCTTTCGATAAAAAGATGGGAGAGAGCACTGCTTGTGGCAGTACCGTCAATTTGCTTAACATATTCGTTGTTGAATAAAAAGTAGTTTGAGGAATGGGCATGATGACATACCTCTGTTTCCGGGTACATCCAGCATTGCCGATCACGGTCGTTTTGTAGGGAGCACATTGTGTTCATGTGGGAGTGATCTAGATGCTTGTAAAACAATAAACTGGTAGCCAAGATCGCAGGAATTCTTTTTATTCCATGATTACCAGTTTCGGCGAAACTAAAGCCGCCATCTTCGGATCTTAGGACACATACAGGTTACAACATCAATGCAAACAACATCAAGGCAAACAATGTCCTAAGATCAGATGATGGCGGCTTTAGTTTCGCCGAAACCGGTAATCATGGAATAAACAGAATTCCTGCGATCTTGTTTACCAGTTTGTTTTACCATCATTTTGGTGGTCAAGGTGGCATGTTGAGGTGTGACCTGATATTGCAAGTGCGTGTATTTCTTTATTTTTAGCTGATAAAGTTACCTGATAAATTTTTCTTAACGTGTTTATGTGTTTAACGACATGAATATGATGTATACACTGGAGCACCAAAGAAACTGGTATGGGCACGTGTATTCAAATACAGAGATATGTAAACAGGCAGAACACGGCGCTGCGGTCGGCAACGCATATGTAAGACAACAAGTGTCTGGCGCAGTTGTTAGTTCGGTTATCGCTGCTATAATGGAACGTTATCAAGATTTAAGTGAGTCTGAACGTGCTGTTACAGTCGGCGGACGAGCGATGGGACACATCATCTCCGAGGTAGCGATGGAATGGGGGTTTTCTTTTCCCGTACGACAATTTCCTAAGTGGACCGTGAGTATCAGGAATCCAGTAAAACACCAAATCTCCGACATCACTACCGCCGCGAAAAATCCTGTAAGAACGGGACCAACGACGGCTTAAGAGAATAGTTCAATGTGACAGAAGTGTAACCCTTCCGCAGACTGCTGCAGATTACAATGCTGGGCCATCAATAAGTGTCAGAGTGCGAACCATTCAACGAAACATCATCGATTCGGGCTTTCGGAGCCGAAGACCGACTTGTTTACCCTTGATGACTTCACGACACAACGCTTTACGCCTCGCCTGGGCCCGTCAACACCGATATTGGACTATTCATGACTGGAAACATGTTGCCTGGTCGGACGAGTCTCTGTTCATATTGTATCGAGCGGATGGAGACAACCTCATGAATCCATGGACCTTGCTTGTCAGCAGGGCACTGTTCAAGCTGGTGCAGGCTCTGTAATGGCGTGGGGCGTGTGCAGTTAGAGTAATACTGGACCCCTGATAAGTCTAGATGCGACTCTGACAGGTGACACGTACGTAAATATCCTGTCTGATCACCTCCATCCATTCATGTCCATTGTGCATTTCGACGGACTTGGGCAGTTCCAGCAGGACAGTGCGACACCCCACTCGTCTATAATTGCAACTGAGTGGCTTCAGGAGCACTCTTCTAACACTTCCGCTGGCCATCAAACTCTCCAGACATAAACATTATTGAATGGATCTGGGATGCCTTGGAAGATGCTGTTGATAAGAGGTCTCCACCGTTTCATTCTCTTACGGATTTATACTCAGCCCTGCAGGGTTCATGGCGTCAATTCCCTCCAACACTACTTAAGACATTAGTAGAGTCCGTGACACGCGTGGTGCGGACTTCTGCGTGCTCGCGGGGGCCCTAGACGATATAAGGCAGGTTGTAAGTAGGCTGTTTAGGTTTTTATATTGGTACCGCCATGTAGCGCTCTATATGAAAATCACTGGCTGTGCTGTGTGCAGTCTATGGCTGGGTGGCATTGTTGTAATATTCGTCATTGTAGTGTTGGGCTGTTGGCTGTTGACAGCGCATAGCGTTGCGCAGTTGAAGGTGAGCCGCCAGCAGTGGTGGATGTGGGGAGAGAGATGGCGGAGTTTTGAAATTTTTTAAGACTGGATGTCATGAACTGCTACATATATTATGACTATTAAGGTAAATACATTGTTTGTTCTCTATTAAAATCTTTCATTTGCTAACTATCCCTATCAGTAGTTACTGCCTTCCGTAGTTTGAATCTTTTATTTAGCTGGCAGTAGTGGCGCACGCTTTATTGCAGTAGTTCCAGTAACGAAGATTTTTGTGAGGTGAGTGATTTGTGAAAGGTATAGGTTAATGTTAGTCAGAGCCATTCTTTTGTAGGGATTATTGAAAGTCAGATTGCGTTGCGCTAAAAAATATTGTGTGTCAGTTTAAGCACAGTCATGTATAATTGTTCAAAGGGGACGTATCAAGGTGTACCAGTTTCTTTGGCTCTCCAGTGTATAAACTGCATATCACGCATCCTTCCCTATAGCTTACCCCTATTTTTGTCACAATTTCGATTTCGCGCTATTTTACATTTTTGAACGCTTTCTCAGGTCGACAAATTCTATGAATATATCTCTCGATTTTTTTTTATTTCGTTCTTGTTTCCATTATTGTCCGCTGCCTCTCTCGTGCCTTTACGTTTCCTGAAGCCAAACTGGTCGCCATGTATGATATGCTCAATCGTCTTTTGCATTCTTCTGTACGTATATTAGTCTTGTTATGAACTTGCAGCTGTTGAGCTGATTGTGGAAAAATTCCAGCACTCGCCAGCTCTTGCAATTTTCGGAATGATCCTTTTTTCGGTAGTCTGCTCCTATATCGCCTGTGTCGTAGATTGAACACACTAACCTGAATAAGTTACTGTTAAGTGTTATTTTGACACTCTACTCCTTTCCCATGTACATCTTTCTAGGGATGCATTCAGCCCTGACAACACTTTTATGGATGACAAGGTGCGACTGCATCGAAAGCTCAAATGGGGGAGTTCTTGAAATGAGCGGATGCGCGGCGAACTGGCTGGCCTGCCCGTTTCCCTAACTTGAGTCTCATTGAGCAAGTGTAGGATTCGCTGGGGAGACGTACCGTAGCACGTCTACAAGCACCAACGGCCATCCACTAGCTGTCAGTCGAACTGGTGGAGGAACGTAACGCCGTGCAGCAAGAACTCATCACTATCGTTGTGCGCAGGATGCGGCCACGTTCCGGGGCAGACACTGCCGTCCGTCGTAATGTACACCATATCAAGTAGCAGGCTCCGCCGTTTGTAACGTCCAGAGGGCCATAATAAATCGAGGTGACTTCAGTGCTATTACTGGCATTTCTGTTCGTCTCACAGCGCATTTCTTTCAGTTACCTTCTGCACATTACTGTAGCCAATGTGTGTTTTTATCGAGCTACGTTACTTCGCAGTGACACGTCATGATAAAGTTACTTTCGTCGTTATGTACTGCACATCAGTGTATTACTGCGAGCAACCTGTACTGTGCTCTCCTATCCCTCGTGCCAATGAACTGGAAAGCTGGACGCGCACGTCCTGTGGACATACTGTATCGTGATCTCAACTTGAAAATTTCGACTAACGTTAGACCAATCCGATAACCGTCATTTGTCACGTGTAGGAATGGGTTTCTTCTGAACGGAAAACACTGCTCGCGTAAGGGTGACATTTTAGTCAACATGTCTGACAGGCATGAGAATACTCAAGTATCAGTTTGGCAGGGTGTAACACCGAAAATGCAGGATGCATGGCACCTGCTACCGATATGTAACTTTTTTGAATTGTATGTAAATATTTGTAATTTAAATGGTTTCTTTTAGTAATAAAGGACATTGCTTCACTGTATATGTACATCTAGGTAGAAGTCTGTTGACTTTTCATTGTGTTTATCTGTGTTTTACTGTGAAACTTATAAGCCCTGGGAAAAAGCTGAAGGAATTGTTATTTGCATCGACTAGCAACGATAATAGCAGTGCTTGTGCGTTGTAAAATCTTTGGGTAGGGGGTTGTCGCGCAGAGCGCGCGGAGAGAGCGGGAGACGGGTTCCAGCGCTTGTAGTGTGCGGAAGTGTGGTGTTAACGCCCTCTCAGTAGAGAGTACCATTTTCGGCGGCATCATGTACGCGCGCCGGCCAGATGTCTATAGCAGGAGTACGGACAGTTGACGGGCCGAAGAGGCTGTATTAATTACGATTGCCCGTTCCTATAATTAGCCGTAGCTCCACAATATGCTACCGTCTTCAACGACAGCAGCAGTTCCAGCAACACAGTTTCGTCGTCGGCTCCGAGTTTCGTCGCACCCACAGCACTGAAGTAAGACTGTTCATTGGTAGAAAGTATGAACGGCTAACCCAGCAGCACAACTGAATGTGATTTGATTGATAAAATGTATTTAAATAATGATCAGTTGAATTCAGGGCGATTGTGTCCTCATTGTCACCAGACATTGTTACCAAGCAGGGTCCTTGCTCCTTTTTTCCCTATATGCTAACCGAGTGTCATAAGAAACCAATTGAATAGTTACAGCCAGTTTATTGATGAATAATTTCACTTTTAAGAATTTTAGTCTCAGTCTACTTTCAATTAACTGTTGTACAACAGAGGCCTCAGTATGTGACTAAAGTAAAGCAATCTCATTTTATAATTTTGAGAATCAGCCACTGGGAAAATCGAAATCTAAAGAAATGCACAAATTAAGAGTGCAGAAGTTTTATTTATTTTACATATAGCTTGGAGCACATGGCTGTTTGGTTTGGTACGTATTCTAATTTCGCTAAATTTTATTTCCACTTTTCAGCAATAAAAGGTACATTTGCGGTGAAATATCTTTTATTTTACATAAATAGAAAAAGCATAAAAATTATAAATCTTATTAAAACACAAATACCAAATCATGAAAGTTTGGAAAAGATTTATCCTGTCCTAGTCAATGTACACAACACACAAGTCAGTCTGAGAAAGACAAGGATACCATGACTTCCATGTTACTGGGAGTCCTGTCAGACATTATATTGCAATATCTAGAAAATGATCTCTCACTATCAACATTACTGACTGGGATCCACAAAGCCTTCACTGCAGCTTCCACAGAAAGTCCATACTCTGCTTTCAGGGAAAGAAGAATACCAATCACATCAACATCTTTACCTTCTCCTCTAGTAGTTGTGCGCCTCCTCCTTGTTCTTATTATGGGAAGAACTGTTATTAATGTGTTTCAGGCACGTGTCCTTCCTCTTCCACTCAATTTGCACACTGCAGTATTTGCACGTAAGTATCTTCCTACATTCGTCGAAAACATAAAATCCTTCTGACGAAAATTCCTTTTCTCGGAATCTGTCACTACCATATTAATCATCTGTAGCACGAAAACTAAACACAAAATACCACACTCAATGTACCGGCGATCCACAACGATTTCCAACACGCAATACTGAATACACAGTCTGAACATTGTAGAAAGTCTTTGGAATACTCGATATATTATATACAGGGTGAGTCACCTAACGTTACCGCTGGATATATTTCGTAAACCACATCAAATACTGACGAACCGATTCCACAGACCGAACGTGAGAGAGGGGCTAGTGTAATTGTTTAATACAAACCATACAAAAATGCACGGAAGTATGTTTTTTAACATAAACCTACGATTTTTTAAATGGAGCCCCTTTAGTTTTGTTAGCACATCTGAACATATAAACAAATACGTAATCAGTGCCGTTTGTTGCATTGTAAAATGTTAATTACATCCGGAGATACTGTAACCTAAAGTTGACGCTTGAGTACCACTCCTCCGCTGTTCGATCGTGTGTATCGGAGAGCACCGAATTACGTAGGGATCCAAAGGTAATGGTGATGGACCTTAGGTACAGAAGAGACTGGAACAGCACATTACGTCCACATGCTAACACCTTTTTATTGGTCTTTTTCTCTGACGCACGTGTACTTTACCATGAGGGGTGAGGTACACGTACACACGTGGTTTCCGTTTTCAATTACGGACTGGAATAGAGTGTGTCCCGACATGTCAGGCCCATAGACGTTCAATGTGGTGGCCATCATTTGCTGTACACAATTGCAATCTCTGGCTTAATGAATGTCGTACACGCCGCAGTACATCTGGTGTAATGTCGCCGCAGGCTGCCACAATACGTTGTTTCATATCCTCTAGGGTTGTAGGCACATCACGGTACACATTCTCCTTTAACGTACCCCACAGAAAGAAGTCCAGAGGTGTAAGATCAGGAAAACGGGCTGGCCAATTTATGCGTCCTCCACGTCGTATGAAACGCCCGTCGAACATCCTGTCAAGGGCCAGCCTAGTGTTAATTGCGGAATGTGCAGGTGCACCATCATGCTGATACCACATACGTCGACGCGTTTCCAGTGGGACATTTTCGAGTAACGTTGGCAGATCATTCTGTAGAAACGCGATATTTGTTGCAGTGCTCTCCGATACACACGATCGAACAGCGGAGGAGTGGTACTCAAGCGTCAACTTTAGGTTACAATATCTCTGGATGTAATTAACATTTTACAATGCAACAAACGACACTGATTACGTATTTGTTTATATGTTCAGATGTGCCAACAAAACTAACGGGGTTCCATTTAAAAAAAAAGTAGGTTTGTGTTAAAAAACATACTTCCGTGCATTTTTATATGGTTTGTATTAAACAATTACACTAGCCCCTCTACTCACGTTCGGTCTGTGGAATCGGTTCGTCAGTATTTGATGTGGTTTACGAAATATATCCAGCGGTAACGTTAGGTGACTCACCCTGTATATCGAAATAGTGTACAATCGATATCCGGATTGTATTACCATAACTCCAATCGAATTTCCGCAGTTAAGTTCAAATGACGAGATTTTGCAAAGTTTCGTTAGTTATTTCGCGATTTGGCTTAAAAGTAAATAGTTTCGCGGTTTCAGCAAAATGTGTAAAACTTCGTGAAAATTTCGCGATTTCGCGCTTTGCGAAAAACAGGCGCCTCTACCGATTAGTAAGAGGGAGGTAACAAGGGCTCGGTAAAGGTGTTGGTGGTGTGAGGGGTCTGTACGTCCGCGTAGCTAGGCGAGCACGGGGCGTGCCGGTGGCGGGAGACGGCAGAGCTGCCGCGAACTGAGGCGACGCGACGCGAGGTGTTTTTTGTGGAGGCGGCGGTTTCCGCCTGGTGTGCACGTGTGGCGGCACAAAGGTGCGCGCTCCACAATGCGGCCAGAGGCGCGGCCCTCATCACGCAGGCCGCGGCCCGCCGACTAATTCCCACAAGCTGCGCTTCTGGTCGTTTCATTCCCCACCGCGCGGCGTTCGGAAGTCCGACCACCTTGACCCACTTATACGCTGCTGCGAAGACCGTCACCCCGTGAACGGCGGAAAGCAGGCGAGACGACCTCACGTCGCCGGTAGAATCACAAAACCACGTAAAACGTGGAAAATAATACGATGGGCCCTTCCAAAGAAAAGACGAATGGAAAAACTGGTAGAAGCCGACCTCGGGGAAGATCAGTTTGCATTCCATAGAAATGGCAGGAACAAGTGAGGCAATACTGACCCTACGACTTACCTTACAAGGGAACCTCCCCATCGCACCCCCCTCAGATTTAGTTATAAGTTGGCACAGTGGAAAGGCCTTGAAAAACTGAACACAGATCAATCGAGAAAACAGGATGAAGTTGTGTGGAACTACGAAAAAATAAGCAAAATATACTAACTGAGTAGTCGATGCGCAAGATACGTAATATCAAGAATGATGTGAGCTCAGTAGCGCCATGGTTCCGTGGTTAGCGTGAGCAGTTGCGGAACGAGAGGTCTGTGGATCAAGACTTCCCTCGACTGGAAATTTTAATTTTTTATTTTCAGTTTATGTGACAAACTCTTATGTTTTCATCACTTTTTATCCCGCGTCCGGCCATCCTGATTTAGGTTTTCCGTGATTTCCCTAAATCACTCCAGGCAAATGCCGGGATGGTTCTTCTGAAAGGGCACGGCCGACTTCCTTCCCCATCCTTCCCTAATCCGATGAGAACGATGACCTCGCTGTCTGGTCTCCTTCCCCAAACAACCCAACCCAACCCAAGCACACACACACACACTCATCACTTTTTTGGGAGTGATTATAACATCCACAAGAAAACCTAAATCGGGCAAGGTAGAAGAATCTTTTTATCCATTCGCCAAGTGTACAAGTTAGGTAGGTCTAAAACATATTCCTATCATGTGACGCACATGCCGCCACCAGTGTCATATAGAATATATCAGACGTGTTTCCCTTTGGAAGAATCGGTTGATTTATGACCTTGCGATCAAATGTTTTCGGTTCCCATTGGAGAGGCACGTCCTTTCGTCTACTAATCGCGCGGTTTTGCGGTGCGGTCGCAAAACACAGACACTAAACTTATTACAGTGAACAGAGACGTCATTGAACGAACGGACAGATCATAACTTTGCGAAATAAAGAATCTAAACTTTTCTCTCCAGGGATGACTTGAACCAAGGACCTCATGTTCCGCAGCTGCTCACGCTAACCACGGGACCACGGCGCTCCTAGGCTGATGTTGTCCTTGATATTGCCTATCTTGCACATGGACTACACAGTTTGTGTATTTTGCTTTTTTTTCATAGTTCCACACAACTTCTTCCTGTTTTCTCGATTGATCTGTATTCAGTTTTTCAAGGCCTATGCACTGTGCTAACTTATAACTAAATCTGAGGGGGTGCGATGGGGAGGTTCCCTTGTTAGAAGAAAGATCAAGGAAAGGCAAACCTACGTTTCTAGCATTTGTAGGCTTAGAGAAAGCTTTTGACAATTTTGACTGGAATACTCTCTTTCAAATTCTGAAGGTGGCAGGGGTAAAATATAGGGAGCGAAAGGCTATTTACAATTTGTACAGAAACCAGATGACAGTTATAAGAGTCGAGGGGCATGAAAGGGAAGCAGTGGTTGAGAAGGGAGTGAGACAGAATTGTAGCCTCTCCCCGATGTTATTCAATCTGTATATTGAGCAAGCAGTAAAGGAAACAAAAGAAAAATTCGGAGTAGGTATTAAAATCCATGGAGAAGAAATAAAAACTTTAAGGTTCATCGATGACATTGCAATACCGACAGCAAAGGACCTGGAAGAGCAGCTGAACGGAATTGACAGTGTCTTGAAAGGAGGGTATAAGATGAACATCAACAAAAGCAAAACGAGGATAATGGAATGTAGTCGAATTAAGTCGGGTGATGCTGAGGGAATTAGATTAGGAAATGAGACACTTACAGTAGTAAAGGAGTTTTGCTATTTGGGGAGCAAAATAACTGATGATGGTCGAAGTAGAGAGGATATAAAATGTAGACTGGCAATGACAAGGAAAGCGTTTCTGAAGAAGAGAAATTTTTTAACATCGAGTACAGATTTAAGTGTCAGGAAGTCGTTTCTGAAAGTATTTGTATGGAGTGTAGCCATGTATGGAAGTGAAACGTGGCCGATAAATAGTTTACACAAGAAGAGAATAGGAGCTTTCGAAATGTGGTGCTACAGAAGAATGCTGAAGATTGGATGGGTAGATCACATAACTAAGGAGGAGGTATTGAATAGAATTGGGGAGAAGAGGAGCTTGTGGCACAACTTGACTAGAAGAAGGGATCGGTTGGTAGGACATGTTCTGAGGCATCAAGGGATCACCAATTTAGTACTGAAGGGCAGCGTGGAGGGTAAAAATCATAGAGGGAGACCAAGAGATGAATACACTAAGCAGATTCAGAAGGATGTAGGCTGCAGTAGGTACTGGTAGATGAAAAAGCTTGCACAGGATAGAGTAGCATGGAGAGCTGCATCAAACCACTATCAGGACTGAAGACCACAACAAGAACAACTCCAAAAGAAATGCACACTATTTTTTTTAATCCGTCTCTTATTCGTCATGTCTGAAAGTTTTTCAGTGTGTAGATACATCCTTTAGGAACAATATTTTCATTTCTCCACATAATTTCCATCCCTCTCAACTGCCTTACGCCACCTTGAAACCAGCGCCTGTATACCCGCACGGTAAAATTCTAGACCAACCTGTTGGAGCCCCTGTTTGGCAGCATGCACAACGGAGTCATCATCTTGAATCCCGGACATTTGCCACGCCGGACATTTGCCACACATGCCCCTTCGCCAGGTAGCCTGAGTAGCGATCCCTCAGGTAAGGGACGCCCTTCCTCGTACTTCTTCTGTCCGCTTTCAGACCGCCGTCTCCACATCTGACTCGATACAACCAGTACGTAAGGGACCTTCTTCTTCGACATCTTGGCGAAACACAGAGCTTCTTTTCCGAAATCGAAATATTTATAACTTTTGGGAAACGAAAGCAATACCGACGGTCATGTCAGCATTTAGTTAGTCCATCGGCAGGGGAGCAACAAAAAAGGAACGTTGTAAAGAGAATGCGAATGTACGCTAATCATTTCGTTTTGATCACTGAATTTGTGTCTACTTTAATTATTACAAGTGCATGCCCAAAAGTCAATAACGAAAGAAGAAGTGGGAATGTCACTGTTTGAAAAGAAGAACGTCTTACTCCATGTTAATTTACTCTCTAAAACCCGATATCCCTTGCGGCGAAACATTAGTTAATAAAGTGTAGCGGTACAATGTTCAAAACATGACTAAAAATAGGTTCACTAAATAGAGATAAGAACATCTATAATTGACATGTCATCTAAAGTCGACGTACAATTTTAAAATGTTAGAAATAGGGAAATGAAGTAATACGGAATGCTATGCTTGTAACGTACGTTGTTATTCTACATTGTTTATCTCTGGTATTTACAGAGTCACAGAGAAACCATCCTAGGTTTTGGAGGGAAGAGCCGTTAATTGTAATGATCTGCACTACAACAGAAACAAGAAGCACAACTTAAGGAAAGACAATGTAATAAGTGCCTGTGACTTAGTATAGTCAGAGGTTATATTCGACAACCGGAATAAATTACTAAGTGGCTCCTTTTACCGACCCCTGGTGTCAGATGAAACAGTTACTGAACAGTTCAAACAACACTTGAGTCTCATCACAAATACAATTATAGCCTAGTTGGCAGTGATTTCAATCTACATTCCGTATGTTGACAAAAATACATTTTCACACCCTATCGTAGATAGAAAACAACTTCCGTAGTTGTTCTAAATGCTTTTTTTAAAATTATTTTGAGCAATTAGTTCACGAGGCCATTCAAATTGTATATCGTCACGAAAACACACTTGACCTCTTAGTCACAAATAATCCTGAGCGTAACGACGGATACAGGGATTAGTGAACACACAGTCGAGCGAGGCTTAATTCCGTAACAAAGACATTCACTAAAACTAAACGCGAAATATACCTATTTATAAAAGCAGCTAAAAATTCGCTTGACGTCTTTCTAAGAGACAGTCTGCAATACCTCCAAACTATGTAAGTGAAGACCATATGTGGCTTCAGCTCAAAGAAATAGTATCAACAGCACTCGAGAGATTCATACCAAATAAATTAATAAGAGACGGAACTGATCCCCCATGGTACACAAAACACGACAGAAAGCTGCTGCAGGAACACCGAAAAAGGCAGGTATAATTTGGCGCACACAAAAACTCCAAGACTGTCGAAGTTTTACTGAGGATCGAAATTTGATGTGGATTTCAGTGCGAGAAGCATTTAATAGTTTCCACAACGAAAGTCTCTCTAGAAATGTGGCAAAAAATTCAAAGAGATTCTGGTGCTATGTTAAGTAAACCAGCGGAAAGGCTTAGTAAGAACCTTTACTGTGCGACAGCGATGAGGAGGAGGAGGGGGAGACAAGGGACCCAACCTTTCGGAGCAGGTAAAATCGTGGCAAATGTCCGCACACCCATCATCTTCAAACCTTGTTACACGAAGAGACTCTTTCAGTATCCCAAAGAGATGATAGTCACATGGAGCCAGGTCAGGACTGTAAGGCGGGTGTTTCAGTGTTGTCCATCCGAGTTTTGTGATCGCTTCCATGGTATTTTGACTGACATGTGGCCGTGCATTGTCGTGCAACAGCAAAACATCCTGCTTTTGCCGATGTTGTCAAAAATGGTTCAAATGGCTCTGAGCACTATGGGACTCAACATCTTAGGTCATAAGTCCCCTAGAACTTAGAACTACTTAAACCTAACTAACCTAAGGACATCACACACACCCATGCCCGAGGCAGGATTCGAACCTGCGACCGTAGCAGTCCCGCGGTTCCGGACTGCAGCGCCAGAACCGCTAGACCACTGCGGCCGGCCCGATGTTGTCGAACACGACTCAGTCGAGCTTCAAGTTTTTTCGGAATCAAAAAACACCATAGCCATAACTTTTCTAGCAGAAGGTGTGGTTTTGAATTTTATTTATTATTTTTTTTCTTGGGAAAATTTGCATGATGCCACTCCATTGATTGCCTCTTTGTCTCTGGTGAAAAATGATGGAGCCATGTTTCATCACCTGTCACAATTCTTCCAAGAAATTCATCTTCACCGTTCTCGTACTGTTCCAAAAGTTCGCTGCTTACCGTTTTTCTTGTTTCTTTGTGAGCCACTGTCAACATCCTGGGAACCCACCCGGCATCAACCTTTTTAACGCCAACACTTTCAGTATTCTGCAAACACTTCCTTCCCCTATCCCAACGTAGCGCAACAATTCGTTGACTGTGACGCGTCTGTCAGCAGTCACCAATTCGTTAACTCTCTGCACATTGTCTGGAGTATGTGCAGTACGAGGCCTGCCGCTGTGAGGACAATCCTCAATATTGCCGTGACCGCTATCATCACGTAACCTGCTTGCCCACCGACTAACTGTACTGCGATCGACAGCAGCATCCCCACACACCTTTTTCAACCTCTTGTGGATGTTTCCCACTGTCTCGTTTTCACAGCACAGGAATTCTATGACAGCACGTTGCTTCTGACGAACGTCAAGTGTAGCAGCCACCTTGAAGACATGTTGTGACGGCGCCACTCACGGGAACAGGTTGAACTAAGTTTGAAAAAAAGCGGGAAGGATGCATCTACACACTGTAAAACTTTCACACATGCAGAATGAAAACTGTTTTTTACAAACATAGTGTGCATTTCTTTTGGAGTGACCCTCGTACTAATTATGTGTTGAGTTAGTATGACGAGCCAAATCTGTTGAATTGAAACTCACATCGGGAAAGCAGCCTTTCTCACGGACTACTACGCAATGTGACCTTCTCGTACCAACTTTAAACTTTCCAGTGATTCCCTCTCATTCTTATTGCACGTCTGATTCTACAGGCCACATGACATCTTCTTATGCTGTGCGTTGGTGACAGGTACTTGTGTACCAGTGTTACTTCCCGTCCGTCGTGAACCTGCGTCTGACCTGGAATCTAATTTTACCTTCATTGTCTTTCCGCGAGATACATATAAGAGGAAGTTAATATTGGTTGATTGTCTTAGCAACGTATACTCACTGAATTTTATTTGTAAAACATAGTCATGTACAAAATCTATGTTGCATCTCTGAGACGTATTCGAATTTACTAAACGGATCAGTGAGGAAACGTCCTGTTCTTCCTTAGATCTTCTCCACTTCCTCTGTCAGTCGTCCTGGAGGACTACGCTTTACGAGAGTTTCTAGTGTTTCACACCAACCCATCCCTTCCGCTAACAAATAGAAATTAATGGTGTGATACCATACTGTGGCCCTGGAACCATCTCACCCGATCCTATCTGCACCTGTGAATCAAGTAGATACATACATTAATCTAAGCTAATAACGGCGATCAAGGTGAACAAGAAAGGGGGTACCACAATCATAACAATGGGAAGACGGCAAATTCGACTCCTTGATTGTGGTATATTGTGCGTAGAAGATTTACACAGCAACAGAAAACAAATATTAGCTACTGTAATCGGGAAGAGAGAGTGCAGTAGCGTTCAGTATCAGGTTAACGTGTTACCAAAAAAAAAAAAAAAAAAAAAAAAGCCGCGCGGAATTAACATTAACCGAGCGGTCTGGGGCGCTGCAGTCATGGAGTGTGTGTGCGGCTGATCCCGGCGGAGGTTCGAGTCCGCCCTTTGGCTTGGGTGTGTGTGTTTGTCCTTAGGATAATTTAGGTTAAGTAGTGTATAAGCTTAGGGACTGATGACCTTAGCAGTTAAGTCCTATAAGATTTCACACACATTTGAACATTTTTTTGTTATAAAAAAAACGGCTCTGAGCACTATGGGACTTAACATCTAAGGTCATCAGTCTCCTAGAACTTAGAACTACTTAAACCTAACTAACCTAAGGGCATCACACACATCCATGCCCGAGGCAGGATTCAAACCTGCGACCGTAGCGGTCGCGCGGTTCCAGACTGAAGCGCCTAGAACCACTTGGCCACACCGGCAGGCCGTGTTATAAAACATTAATTAATATGACACTTACAAAACTTTGTTCAATGAAGACCCTATAGCGCTGAGACAAGCAAATGAGAGAAAGAGAGATGCTAGCAATGAGGAGCAACTGTGTAGCATGATGGTGTGGTTCCTAGCTGTAGGCCATAGCAATTCGCAGTTCTGTGCCAACGGCAACTGTCGGGTGTCTACGAGGTCCTTTCTGATGGACGCCGTGTGTTGTTTGCTTCAAGATATCTGTAAAATGAAGGCTGAGTGACCCTGATGGGTCCCATTTAAAAACTCGGTCCCAGCAAAATTCTAAACAGCTAATCCTACAAAAAGCTATCTCTGCCGCACCAGCGATTTCTGAGGTAGCTTTCCAGATCTGTTAAGCTGCCGTTACCCGCCAACTATATCCCTGGACTGTCTGCCTGCTGTGGCGGGCCGATTATATCCGGTCATGAATGCATGAAGGTGGAGGTCAATTGCAGCAGTGCCAGTTGTAGGAAAGCGCAGGCGTTATGCTTTACATTCCAAGGTTTACAAAGTACGATAGGCATTAAATAAATAAGGCAACAGCCCGCAGCTCGTGGTCGTGCGGTAGCGTTCTCGCTTCCCGCGCCCGGGGTTCCGGGTTCGATTCCCGGTGGGGTCAGGGATTTTCTCTGCCTCGTGATGGCTGGGTGTTGTGTGATGTCCTTAGGTTAGTTAGGTTTAAGTAGTTCTAAGTTCTAGGGGACTGATGACCATAGATGTTAAGTCCCATAGTGCTCAGAGCCAAATAAGGCAACACACTTTTTTATCGGTCAAATCCGGTTGAAAAAACTCGGAATTTGTTGTGAGATATCGTCGAATATTCTCACTTCAACCGCTATAGCTTCATGAAGTTCCGCTAGGTGGGGGCCATACACGTAACTTTCAAAATAGCGACTGCAATGGAGATGCATTCCAAGCAGAGTGTCGTCATTGAGTTTCCTTTGGTGGAAAGTCAGAACACGGCATATTTTCATATGTGATGGAGGAAAATCTACGAAGACCTGGCGCTCAACAAAAGCACGTTGAGCCGTTGAGCTAGGTGTCTGTCATGATCGCCACAATGTCGCGCGAAACCTGTCCTATTTCCTGTGTGCGGCCGGCGGTGCACAGCTGTGACTCCTGAGTGTTGGAATGTGCGAACATTCTCTCAAAAATGCAAACGCTCTTCTCCTTCCCCATGACAACGCAACGCTTGACACAAATCACCGCACCCCAGAAGATCTCTCAAAACTTGAGTGGACTGTTCTTTCTCATCCGCCTTACCGCCCGTACCTCGCACATTCCGACTTAGATCTGTTTGACCCAGTGAAGGATTGACTCCGCGGGAAGCAGCACGTGCGAGATGGGGAGATTTCCGTTGTGTCCGACTTGGACACTGAGGTAGCTAGTAATAAACTTATGTTCAGAAAAAAAAAAAAAACAGAACATCTTGAACATCTAGGGATAGGACGTTCTTATTTACAGAACAAAGAAGACGAAGTAAATATTCCTGAATTACAATCAAGAACAACTGCCAAGATCAGAAACATAGAAGTAGATATCCTCGGAGTAACGAAACAGTTTAAATCACTCAACAAAGGCAAGGCCTCCGGTCCGGATTGTATACTAGTCAGATTCCACTCAGAGTATGCTGATAAAATAGCTCCATATTTATCAATTATATACAACCACTCGCTCACAGAAAGATCCGTACACCAATATCCAAAGAGGGAAGTAGGAGTAATCCGCTGA
This sequence comes from Schistocerca nitens, assembly GCF_023898315.1. Taxonomy (NCBI): domain Eukaryota; kingdom Metazoa; phylum Arthropoda; class Insecta; order Orthoptera; family Acrididae; genus Schistocerca; species Schistocerca nitens. The sequence goes on from NC_064615.1 coordinate 82,091,945, forward strand.
ATTACAGGCCTAACGTCGATTTGCAGTATGGTTTTGGAACATATACTCTATTCGAACATTATGAAGTACCTCGAAGAAAACGATTTACTGACACATAGTCAGCATGGTTTCAGAAAATATCGGTCTTGTGAAACACAAGTAGCTCTTTATACTCATGAAGTAATAACTGCTATCGACAGGGGATGTCAAATTCATTCCATATTTTTAGATTTCCAGAAGGCTTTCGACACCGTTCCTCACAAGCTCCTTCTAACCAAACTGCGTCCCTACGGAGTATCACCTCAGTTGTGCGACTGGATTCGTGATTTCCTGTCAGAAAGGTCACAGTTCGCAGTAACAGACGGAAAGTCATCGAGTAAAACAGAACTAATATCCGGCGTTCCTCAAGGAAGTATTATAGGCCCTCTACTGTTCCTGATCTATATTAACGACATAGGAGACAATCTAAGTAGCCGTCTTAGATTGTTTGCAGATGAAGCTGTCATTTACCGTTTTATAAAGTCATCAGATGATCAAAACGACTTGCAAAATGAATTAGATATCTGTATGGTGCGAAAAGTGGCAATTAACCCTGAATAAAGAAAAGTCTAAAGTTATTCACATGAGTACTAAAAGAAATCACTAAATTTCGATTACGCGATAAGTCACTCAAATCTCAAGGCTGTAAATTCAACTAAATACTTAGGGATTACAATTGCAAATAACCTAAATTGGAATGATCACATAGATAATATTGTGGGTAGAGCAAACTACGACTGCGATTCATTGGCAGAACACTTAGAAGGTGCAACAGGTGTACTAAAGAGACTGCTTCTGCTTACAGAACGCTTGTCCGCCCTATCCTAGAGTGTCCGCCCTATCCTAGAGTGTTGCTGTGCGGTGTGGGATCCGCATTAGGTGGGACTGACGGACGACATCGAAAAAGTACAAAGAAGGGCACCTCGTTTTGTATTATCGCAAAATAGGGGAGATAGTGTCACAGACCTGATACTTGAATTGGAGTCGCAATCATTAAAACAAAGGCGTTTTTCGTTGCGACGAGATGTTCTCATGAAATTTCAATAACCAGTTTTGTCCTCCGATGGCGAAAACATTCTGTTGGCACCCACCTACACAGGGAGAAATGATCATCAAGATAAAATAAGAGAAAGCAATGATCGCACAGAAAAATTTAAGTACTCATTTATAACGCGTTCCTTTCGAGAGTGGAAGAGACAGCTTGGAGGTGGTTCATTGAACCCTCTGTCAGGCACTTTATTGTGAATAGCAGAGTAATCACGTGGATGTAGATGTAGATGTAGTACGTTGTGTAGAAATGATTAGCATTTGAACCATGTCATCAACGGTTTCAAGGGCTACATCGATATCGCGGTGAAACACCATCTACCGGTAAACAGTGCATGAGGCTCTCTTTGTCACTGTAAACCGAAGTAATGGATCACTGTGACTTGAGCGGCCGTGCGTGATGCCTGGCAGACTTATGCGTGAACCGTACTGTCAAATCAGTGAGTTCGATAGATGGCGCATTATTGGCATGAGAGAATGTGATGTGTCTATGCGGGAAACTGATGCTAGTGTGGAACAAAGTGTTTCGGCAGCGCAACTGATGTGTCCATAATGGTTCACGGAAGGCCGTTGAGCCCGACGAAATTGGTCAGGTCGCATCAATCACACCACCCCCAGAGAAGATCGACACCTAATCCGGATTGTACTGCAGGACAGATCTGCGTCCACCACGGCTCTGGCGCGAGAGTGGGACAGTCTAACAAATCGTTCACTATAAGGGGTCCACTGCCGTCTTTTACGGAATGGGTTACGTGTGCGTCGTCCACTTCTCCACTTATCTTTGAAGAATGTGCAGAAACATGCTAGACGCCAATGGTGTATGAAAGACGTCACTGGGGCGGGAATGGCATCAGTTAGTGCCTTCGGATGAATCCAGGTTCTGTATCTTTGAAAATGATGGCCACATTTTGGTCCGTCGCAGACAGGGGAAGCGGCATCACAGTCACTGCATTCGCACAAGACATACAGCGCCAACAGAAGGCCTTATGCTTCTATTGAGTATAACCACAAATCACAGTTCGTGCGTGTCCAGGCGACTATAGCCATTGTGAGCTATGTGAATGACATCCTGTGACCCCTTAGCTTTACTCTTTCTGCACAGGACTCCAGACGCCATTTTTGGCAAATCAATGCACGACCACATGTTGCTGCACGAACACGTTCCTTCTTGGTGTCACAAGATGTTAGCCTTTTTCCCTGGCCTGCCAGATCACCAGACTCGAAAATGTGTGAAGTGTAATGAAAAGATGGATGCAGGTATGTGACCCAGTGCCATCCACCACAAACGAACTTTGGAACCAGGTGAAGGCAGCGTGGATGGCTATCTCGCAGGATGCCGTACGTACCCTATACGTGTCAATGGCATAACGCAAGGAACAAGTTATCGGGGCCCATGACGGACCCTGTGCCTACTAGGCAACGGTGAAAGGTCTCTGTTGGATACCTTTCATGTTAATTTCTTAAATCTGTTGTCATTTACGGCATAAATTCCTCTTCTAAATTTACTGTGATGTTTCTGACTATCTGGGAGGAGACTGAGCAGTGGAACTTGTTACTTTTACACATAAACAAGAACGATCTGTCACACTACTACACTTTAAAACACAGCTTATATGTAATTCATGTCACACAGTCTCATACGGAACCTACATCCGCTTTCTTTTATATACTGTATATGATAAGATACTGTCATCCCCCTTCCCTTCTGTGTGAAAGAATGAATGAGCAAATGTATTTCTAGTTGCATGCTTGATGGTAGCAGACAAGCCTGTCTGCTAGAGAACAGTAGGACCAACGTCGGAACAGGTAGCTACGCTTTCCAAAAGCAGAGAGGTTTCTATGTTTAGTATGGTCCTGTCTGTCCCTTGTCATGTTGGTATAGGAAGTTGCCTCTCTGGTCACTTCCATTTGTATCGGTTAAGCACGCTCGGTAGGAGCGCAGGTCAGTCTGTCCGCGGCGAGCGTCTGAAGTGGTAAGATCTCCGGCTAAGCGCGAGTCTGCTAAGTCCGTAGGACAATGGATTTCTTAAGTTCAGCCTAACTGAAAATTTAATCACCTTTATTTCAGGTTTAGCTCTAAAATATCTAATGTTATCTTAAATTGCAACGCAGTGTAATTCGCGTATGAAGTTCAGAATATCTTCCGGTACTTGCTTTGTCATTACTTTGTGAGTAAAGTCGAACCACGTGCTTATACAATTGTGGATGACCCATCACGTTAATAGTAAGACGATAGTAACCAGTTCGAGGTTTTTCTTTTGTAAACTGTATTTCGATGTAATTTATTTTAATTATCAAAATTATGGTGGTGTTACACTCTTTGTGTAAACCAAGTTGACCACGTGAAGCATGTGGTGTAAGCATCAAAGTAGCCCTCAGGTATTCTTTTCGGGAAGATTTCACAGAGAGTTAGTATGAATTTAGTATACCAGTGTGTGGTAATTTCATGACGGACAGGATTGCGCTACAAACGTAACTTCTTTGGGTGAAAATTGAATGGGTTGGTTGTAGTTAATTTCCTCTTGCATATGTTTCAACGTTCTTCGTGTGTTATTTTATGAATGCAGTGTTGTATGTAGTCTCCCAATCTTGGCTCCCTATTTGATGTGTTCTGTAAGATTACAAACTCACATTTACACAATCCTAAATAAGGCACCAGTTTAGTTGTGAATCAAGATTGATATGCTGAAATTTTAACGGAAAAATGATCAATGTTAAAATAAATGTCCAAATATAAACTGATTTATTTCTTTTTATTTAAATTGTTTTTTTATATATATATATCACCGGTTATCGTAAGATGAGTACTAAAAGATTATAATTAATGTTAGTCTGGTTGGGAATTTGGTAAGCTAGACTGGATACACAGGTGAAACAGTTGCGCAGTAATGCAAGGTTAACTTCCCCACATAGCTCACAGCTTTTAACCCACTTTTATGGTCTTGAATATCAGCACTGCTTTCAGAACAAATTAATGCAACAACATTACAACGGGACACATGTTGAACCGAGGTGACTGAAACACTAATCATTTCTGCAGAACACACTAATATACATGTCCTATGAATAAGAACGTCCTGTCTCTAGTCGTTCAAGGTGTTCCACTTTTTCTGAACATGAGCGTAATTCAGTGAATTAGAACACTCTCAATAAGTAATACTTCATTAATTACAACCAAATCTATCTTTGGTCACCAAGCTCGGCTCAAGCTATGAAACTGCACACGTGGACTTGCGGTTCCGAGCACACTAAATGAGGCACGATTGCCGAGTAGCGAATTGGTATAAGTTCAGAATAGGTGTACTGTAGCTTTACCACAATCACCAGAAGACTCAAGTTCATGGCCACTTATTGACACAGGTCTGATAGCGTTGGCGCGTAGGCGCAGTTCACAGGAGAAGGAAGTCTCTCCGTTCCCCGGCGGTTCACACTGGCTGTGTCACTGCGAGTGGCCAGCGAAACGAGGTTACTCCGACAGGAGCTTCGTGGAAGACTTGAACAGAATTGCCCTCCTGGCTTCTGGCGACACTATTTCAAGTCAGAGGCCTGGCGGAGACACCTCGGCACTACGGGAGGTACGGCTTCTTCAAATGATTCAAATGGCTCTGAGCACTATGGGACCTAACATCTGAGGTCATCAGTCCCCTAGACATAGAACTACTTAAACCTAACTAACCTGAGGACATCACACACATCCATGCCCGAGGCAGGATTCGAACCTGCGACCGTAGCGGCCGCGCGGTTCCAGACTGAAGCGCCTAGAACCGCTCGGCCACAGCGGCCGGCCATGGCTTCTTCCTAGCACCTCATTTGCACCTCGTGATACCGCTTTGCTGTGCAGAATCTCTGTCGTGGTCAATACTTCTTGCGCCAATTTCGATACTGGAGGACACCACAGTTAACTGATGCAACAAGATGTTGACTCCGACGTCGGCCAGTAGACTGCAACTTTATTCCCATGAAGTAATGAGAGTTGTCGACAAGGGATCTCAGATCGATTCCATATTCCTGGATTGCCAGAAGGCTTTTGATACCGTTCCTCACAAGCGACTATTTATCAAATTGAGTGCATATGGAGTATCGCTTCAGTTGTGTGACTGGATTCGTGATTTCCTCTCAGAGAGGTCACAGTTCGTAGTGATGGACGGTAAATCATCGAGTACAACAGAACTGATATCTGGCGTTCCGCAAGGTACTGTCATAGGCCCTCTGCTGTTCCTGATTTACATAAATGATCTAGGTGATAATCTGAGCAGCCCCCTTAGATTGTTTGCAGATGACGCTATAATTTACCGTCTAGTAAAATCATCAGACGATCAGTTCCAATTACTTAATGATCTAGAGAGAATTTCTGTATGGTGCGTAAAGTGGCAATTGGCACCACACAAAGAAAAGTGCGTGGTCATCCACATGGGTACTAAAAGAAAACCGATAAATTTTGGGTATACGATAAATCGCATAAATCTAAGGGCTATCAATTCGACTAAATACTTAGGAATTACAAATACGACCACGTTACATTGGAAAGAGCACATAGATAATATTGTGGGTAAGGCGAAACAAAGACTGCGCTTTGTTGGCAGAACACTTAGAAAATGTGACAAACCGACTAAAGAGACAGCCTACATTATACTTGTCCATCCCCTGCTGGAATATTGCTGAGAGGTATGGGATCCTTACCAGGTAGGATTGACGGAGAACATCGAAAAAGTGCAAAGAAGGGCAGTTCGTTTCGTGTTATCGCGCAATAGGGCTGAGAGTGTCACTGATATGATAAGCGAGTTGGGATGGCAGTCACTGAAACAAAGGCGGTTTTCTTTGCGGCGAGATCTATTTACGAAATTCCAATCGCCAACTTTCTCTTCCGAATGAGAAAATATTTTGTTGACACCCACCTACGTAGGGAGAAATGATCATCATAATTAAATAAGAGAAATCAGAGCTAGAACGGATAGATTTAGGTATACCTTTTCACCACGCGCCACTCAAGAGTGGAATGGTAGAGAAGTGGTATGAAAATGGTTCGATGAACCCTCTGCCAGGTACTTAAGTGTGAATTGCAGAGTAACCATGTAGATGTAGATGTAGATGCCATGTTGGCATACAGGACCGCCAGTAAGCTTCCACAAGGCCTTCGCATTCAATGGAGATTATATTGAAAAATAGGATTTGGTAGCCGAATGTATGGCGAATGATATCTTGTATTGGAAAAAAACCAACCTGCTTTCAGAAAAAAATAATAAAAATGCGAGGCAGCGCGTCAAAACAGTTGACAAAACAGTATCCACACTTGCAGCCACCAAAAGCGTTTAGTCTACACACTGCAAGTTAAGGCAAAGTCCAAGCAAGCGAGCTGGGTTAGCGTATAAATACCTCGCCATTTTATACTAAATTGACCTTTTTTAGTATTGCAGCAATTATATAGCGCCACCGGACTGCGTTGCTTAGCCGTCGTTTGGAATGCTGTTCTTGAAACACACATCGACTATGCGTCAGGGCAGCCTGCCCTGAGATCACATGACCTCGAGCCAATGCCACAGTGACACAGCACGGGGTCCAGGAAGCTCCTCCCCCGCGACCGCTGCCTCGCGGTCTGTTGGTTGCTGCCATTACGTGACCGGCCTTCCACCTTGATGCACAGTGCAGGGTGGTCGAGCCCCGCTTCGTGGTCATAGCTAGCAGAGGCCGCCCAGGGCTGGAGCAGCTGAAGACGGAATCAGCCTCGTCATGGGCCACTGCTCACCCGATATTGCGCACTGTCAGCATTGCAGGGCGACAACAGGCAGGAGGTGTCTGAATGTCGCTGCTAAGCTGCCGTCTTTTGCACTGAGCTACGGTGGGGTGCCGTAATAAAGCATTTAGGATTATACGGTATGGCACCCACCCACCCATCTCTACCAGCCAAGTTACGCTGCGCTCCTAATGTCCTTCTTATAACGAACTTCTCTGATGGCCACCGCCAGCCTGGTGACCACCCAATTTACAGTCTGGAAGGTGTTGCCCTAAAATTAACCTGGCCCAAAATTTCATCTGTTCAGAAGGAATAATTGAGCCGTGGTAAAATTTACTGTTTTGAAGAGCGCGCCGCAGTGCGTAGCGTAAAGCAGTCGCCCTCCGTTTATGACGGTGGCGCCGCTGTGGCAATCACAGCTTTCGTGTCTCCCTCTGGTGGAAAAGGGGAAAGGTTGCCTGTTCACGTGCATTTCAGGGGCGCTATCAGCTCGCCAGTGGCATTCGAGGGTTGGATTCCCTCATTTCTTCATCAAAGACTTTCACTGCCTGGGCTACTCTCAGGGTGCATCTTCGACGTGGAAGATCCCCGCCATTTCCTTGCCGTGTCGTCTGCTCGCCGTCACTACTGCTCGCCGTCCGGTCCTCCTCGCCGCCGCCGCCGCCGCCTGCCGGTGCTCGCCGCCGCCGCCGTTTGGTCGCTGCCTGCCGTCGCCGCCGCCGCCGCCGCCGCCGCCTGGTCGCCGCCGCCGCCGCCGCCTGGTCGCCGCCTGCCGGTGCTCGCCGCCGCCGCCGTTCGGTCGCTGCCTGGTCGCCGCCTACGCCGCCATCTGCCGACGCGCCGCCCTTTTCGCGCGCCGCCACCATGTCCCAACCCACCACCACTATCATTTTCACCTCTCCCTCCGCTGCTCCAACCACCATCACATGGAGCTCATCCTCCACCCCACTTCCCGTCCTTCCTTCTCTCCCTGTCCACCCCACCCCTGCGCCACTTTCGGTTGTAACCACCCCCAACTCCTCCTCCCCTATCACTGTCGCCCCATCGACAGCTACTGATTTTCCGCCGCTCCCTGCACCGCCTCTGACGGGCTCCAAACCAGCACGGATTTCGGCTCGACGTTCCACAGTCTCTGTGACACCCACGCCCCCTCAGTATGCGTCATCCGCTGCTCAGGGTGGTCCTGCCCCCCGCCATCTCCCCCTGCAACCCGTCCCCCTACCTCCTCTACACCCGGTCGTGACCACGAAACCCTCAAAGCGCCCGAATGTTGACCCCTCCCCTGAAGTCTCCTCCAACAAAACCCCCACTCCTCGTGACCCACCCACCCCCATGGACGCGGCTCCGACCCCCGCCCCCGCCACGCCTGACACCCACACCTTTGTCCTCTCCAATCCTGACCCTCAATTCCTTGATGCCCGCTCCCTCACCCTCGCCATCCGGAAATACTACCCCAATGCCCCCATCTCCCTTCTAATTCCTCGCAAGGACTCGGTCCTCATTAAATCCCCCAATGCTTCCTTCCACACCGATCTCCTCTCCCGCATCCCCCGTATCCAATTTGGCCAACGTGCAACCCTCACCCCCTACCACACCCTGTCCTCTCCCCGTCAACCTCAACCTCCCCGACGTCCGCCGACTTTCACCGCTGTGATCACGAAGCTTAGTCCCGTGATCACAGAGGCTGAGGTGTTGGCGGAACTCAACTCCCGGCCCGACATTGAAATCCGCTCGGCCCATCACATCTTCAATGATGCTGGGCCGACTTTTCTCATGCGGATATTCACCGAATCCATCTCCTCCATTGACCGCCTCCTCACCGGGGGAGCCCTCATCTACAATCGCCGTCATAAGGTGGACCCCTCCCGTTCCCAAGTCCAATCCTACTGCTGCCAACGCTGTCTCACCTACAACGACCACGTTACCTCTGCCTGTAAGAACCTACCTACTTGTCCCCACTGCAAAGCTTCACACTTCCTCAAGAATTGCCCCAACCTCACCTCTCCACCCTCCTGCAACACTTACAATGAACCACATCCTACCTACTCCTCAAAGTGTAAAGCGAAACCTCCACCAGTCACCACTGAGCTCACCGTCCCTGTCCGTCCTGTTGATGACCCCATCCACCACAACAACTCGCTCTGCCCTCCCCCTACTGCTGAGGACATCATCCATTTCACCACCATTGTGCTCCAAAACATCCACCCCTTCCAGCGCTCGCACACTCTTTCCCAAATCGCCCTCGCTGCCCGTTCCATCTTCCATCTTACCACCTATGCCACATACTCCCACAACCAGGCCCACTTCACCTTCATCCCCCTCACCACCCTCGTCTAACTCTCCCCCTCCCATCGTACACGAACCCTACCGTCTCCTGTACCACAACATTCGCTGCCTGCCCACCCACAAACTCCTCTTCCTCCACACCTGCCGTCAGCACCGCGTGGATGCCTTCATCCTAAATGAAACCTTCCTTCAACCCCGTATCTCCGTCTCCACGGCTCCTTACACCCTACACCGCACCGATAACCCGTACCCTCTGGCGCGTGGCAGAGTTGCTATAGGCCACCTCAAGCACCTCCCTGTCCGGCCCCAACCTCTCCTTAACAATCCTGCCGAGCATCTCACCCTCAGCCTCTTCTTCCCCACCCTTACCATCACCTGTGCCACCATTTATGTCCGCCCTCGCACCCCCATCCCGTACGATTTCCTGGTCCACATTGACCGCACCTTCTCCACCTACGTGATTGCCGCCATCCTCAATATCCACAGCCGTGATCCTGCTGACCTCCAGCGGTGGCATCAGTTTCTCACCACTCTCCAGGGCGACCTGGTTCCCCTGCATCAGCACACCTGACCCGAATCCAACACCACTCCTGATGTGGTCCTTGCCTCCCCCAACCTCCTTGGGCAGATCACCACAGATGTCCTTGACCTCATTGGCTGTGACCATGCTCCTGTTCTCCTCACTATCTCTAATGTTCGCCATCCCCGCAACGCTCCTCGCCCTGACGTCCCTCCTAAACTTGTCCATGATTACTCCCGTGCCAACTGGGATGCCTAACGGGACTCCATTCACACCCAGGTTGACGGCCACAACCTTACCCTCCAATCTCCTGATGACATCTCTCGAGCTGCTGCCTTCCTGCACCAGACCTTGTCTGACGCCGTCGCCACCCATATCCCCACCAAAGCCATCCACCCTCACCGCCCCGCCCTGCCTCCACAGGCCGTCCTTCTTCTTTGAGAGTCCCGCCGCCTCTACCGCTCTTTTCTCCGCACTAGTGACCGGGATACACTTACCCGCCACCGGCAATTACAACGACACATCCGCAACCTGCTTACTGCGAAGAAACGCCGTGCCTGGCGCCAGACATGTACACTACTCAACACCACGCTCCCCATAAACTCTTCCAAGTATTGGTCTGCTTTCCACCGCCTTACTGGGAACCGCCCCACCCCCCAGTACCCTCTCCTCCTTAATGACCGTCCCTTTCCTAACAACCTTAGTAAGGCCAACCACTTTGCCTCCCACCTCTCTGATGTTTTTTCCATCCCAGATGATCCCCACTTTGATTATTCCCTCTTCCCTTATGTCATATACCGTACGAATACCTCTGTTCCTCCCCTTGCTCCTAGCTTCCTGTACTTGGGTTACACCCCACCATCTGAACTTAACACTCCCATCACTACCCAGGACATCAGCCTCACACTCCGCACTAAACGCAACACTGCTCCCGGCCACGACTGCGTTACCTACCGCCACCTCAAACACTGCCCTCCCTCGTTCCTTTCCATCCTTGCCACCCTCTACAATGTCATCCTTGCCACTGGCTTCTATCCCGACCTGTGGAAAACCTCCCGTATCCTGATGTTCTCCAAACCCAACAAGCCTCCATCTGATGCCTCTTTCTATCGTCCTATCTGTCTCACATCGATGTTCAGCAAGCTCTTGGAATCCATCCTTTCCCGGCACATCCATCACCACCTCCGCCAAAACCACCTCCTCCCAAACACCCAATGTGGCTTTCGACCTTCCTTCTCTGCTGATGACCAACTCCTCCGCCTCACTCATCTCCTCTCCCTCCAGCTCAACTCCCGTCACTCCGCCATTTTTGTCTCCCTTGACCTCGAAAAGGCCTACGACTGTGTCTGACATCCCGGTCTCACGTTTAAACTCCACACCTACGCCCTTCCTATCAACTACATCCGTCTGGTGGCCTCCTTCCTCTCCCACCGCCCCTCCTATGTTACCATCCATAATGCCAATTCCCACACCTTCTAGCCCTCTGCAGGTGTGCCCCAGGGCTCTGTCCTCTCCCCTCTCCTCTACCTCCTGTACACGGCAGATATGCACCAACCCCCCCCCCTCCAGTACACATCTTGCAATATGCTGATGATACCGCATTCCTCGCCCTCGCTCCTACCCTCCAACGGTCCCAACGCCTTCTCCAGAATCACCTTGACCCTTTTGCTGCATGGTGTAACCAGTGGCTCCTGAAACTCAACCCTTCCAAGACCCAGGCGATCATTGTAAGTCGTACCACTCGCTCCTTCCGGCTCCTGGATTTCTCCCTTACTGTCTGTGCCCGTCCTGTCCGCCTCACCCCCACCCTCACCTACCTTGGCCTCATCTCCGCTCCATCCAATCCAAAGCCCACAACCGCTTCTGACTCCTCAAACTCCTCTCCGGCCGGACATGGAGGTTGCACCCCTCTACCATCCTCCACACCTACAAATCCTTAATTCGTCCAATCCTCTGTTATGCCAGTCCTGCCTGGATATCTGCCCCCCCCCCCAAATTCTATTAGTCCCTCCAGATCCTTGAGCGTCATGCACTCCGCCTCGCCTTCCGTATATGCGTCCCGTCCCCCACGCGGATCCTCTATGATCCATCCCTCTTAGGGGGTGCATAGTTTATGTGTTTGTGTGAATTGTTAAAATTTTTAGTTTAAAGTAATCTGGTGTGTTGCAGATTTCCACCAATGTAGTCTTTCAGAGGTTGTTGTGAGCGGTCGTGACTACGGCCGTGTTAAAAGGGAGCGGCAAGGTTCTCAGCCCGAGAGTTCATACTGTCAAAAAAAATTTAGTTATTTCTGCCTCTGAATAAATTGTAAGTTGATATTTACAGGATTCTTTCTAATTATAATTTTAAATCTGTTTAAAAAAAGGGCTTTTAGGAATAAAATTTCCATTTATTGAAAAAAAATTTAATTTGTTTTCATCAGTTACCCACTGGCAACTACTTCCACGCTCACGTAGTGTGATTAAATGTGTTAATGTTCTTGATGAATCGCTAGTAAATAAAGTAAATTCTTAAGAAATGGTTTTGAAAGTAAATTCACGGTTCAATAATGTTAAGTAATTTTTGTATCCCTCTCGTATCCAGGACACACGGAAAATTGGGAGGCAAGTTTTTTTTTAGTTTATATTTCAACTGATAACTTAATTTCTTAGTAAAATAAATGTAGTATCACAAATTCTTCCTGTGAGCATTAGTCCCGTATTTGCCTCAGATGAGATAGACTTATGTGTTCCCTCCACTTTAAATTACTTGTACGTGTATTTAATGGATGTGACTGGCTCCAGTAAATGTAATCCTCCAATAAAGGGTCTGTCCACCCATTTGTGTACAGTACGTTAAATTTGTTTATTTTGAGAATCAGTTAAAAATCCTTGCATCAAACGTGAATCCTCTGCAGGTCTTCCTGCATTTCGCTACGATCTTCTAGCGATGCGACTTCTCTGTATACAACAGCGAACAGCCTCATAGAACTGTTATCCAGTGGTTCATTCACATGTGCACATACTGTTTTCTTTCCACATTCAGTAGAGGCTCTCTTGTAGAGCTAGTACCTCCAGAGGAACGACTATGGACAAAGAGTCTGTGGCTCCCCTTTGCTACTCATATTGCTACAACATGAACCCTTAAATGCTGTCAGATTCGAGTTGCCACACGGCGTTAAATTTGTACAGCTACATGTTTTCTCCGCAAGCCACCTCAAGATGTATTGTGGGGGCTAATTCTAGTACCACTATCAGTTGCCTTCTTTCCTACTGCTGGCACGAATGACGTGCAAGGAGATAGACTGTAGGAAAGTGTCCATGTGGATTGTAATTTCTCCGATTTTTCCGTCATGTTCATTTAACTAGACATAATTGGGAGGGAGGTGGGGGGGGGGGGCACTTCGCCACAATCTATGATTTTTAATTTTTAAGAAGTCATTGTTTACAGTTGCTTTTTCTATCATTAATGTATCTCATAATACGTTTCCTTAGTTATGTTATCGTAAAACTTGCAGTATTTGGGATTTTAGGCAAAAAGGTTCTGTTACAGTAAATTTCAGTGACAACTTGCCCAACTCGGTGTTGGTTGTACTGAGAATACAAAATTCAAACAGAGTTTTTAGTAAAGTACTGATTCATATTTAAGACCTATTTACACAATAAAGTAATAATTTGTGTAGTTTAGTCACTTTCGAGTGCAGTCACAATTTTCACAAAGTCATTTTGGCCTTGAACTACGTAACTCCTAAGTTCTATAAACTGGATTTATTTTTTGTTGCTTTACCGCTGGCAACAGTTCTGTCTGGTCTCTGTATTGAAGCTACATCAGTTTCGTCCCTTACAAGTTTCTGAGGTTTAAAATTACGTCTTCAGAGAACTGCTTCCATGTTTGTTCAGATGAACGGAGAAGATTGTGCTAAGCTGATCATCTCTGGTTTTCGTGATGAAAGAGTTGAGTGTCTTTCTAAAAATACTGCCGAACCAGTTATCTCCAGCCCATCCATTACCTTGCCTGGATTTAGGACGTTTAATAGATTTTCCCACACAAAAATTGTAATCCAGTTTTTATTTCTTTTGAAATTTAACCTCAGCAAACACTACTTGCATGAAGAATGTATTGCTTTCATTCTTTGTCGTCGTCATCAGAAAATTTCCTCTTTTTAAAAAGAAACCAACGGTGCTGGATGGGCTACCTTCTGTTCTCCGTTAATTTCATCTCGGGAAATATTCTTAAATATCTTGCTATACTCCTTCACGTACCATGGACTTTGCCGTTGGTGGGAAGACTTGCATGCTTCAGCAGCCTTTCCAGTAATTGCAGGGGCAAGAGTGTGAACTATTGACTGATCTGCTCTGCAACATCAACCAAAAGGGCCTTGCAGCTCTGGTATTGCGAACGGTTGAAAGCAAGGGGAAACTACAGCCGTAATTTTTCCCGAGGGTATGCAGCTGTACTGTATGGTCAAATGATGATGTAATCATCTTTGGTAAAATATTCTGGAGGTAAAACAGTCCACCATTCGGATCTCTGGCTGGAGACTACCCTGGAGGATGTCGTCTGAGGAGATACAAAATTGGCATTCTATGGATCTGAGCCTGGAATGTTGGATCCCTTAATCGGGCAGGTAGGTTAGAAAATTTAAAAAGGGAAAGGAATAGGCTGAAGTTAGATATAACAGTAATTAGTTGAGGACTAATAGGACTTTTGGTCAGATGAATACAGTTATAAATACAAGATCAATTGGGGGTAACGCAGGAGTAAATTTAATGATGAATTTAAAAAATAAGCACGTGGATAAGCCACTATGATCAGCATAGTAAAAGCGTTATTGTAGCCATGATAGGTACGAAGCCCACATCCACCACAGTAGTGTAAGTTTATTTGCCAACCAGCTTCGCAGATGATGAAGGGACTGAAGAAATGTGTGATGAGACAAAAGAAATTATTCAGATAGTCAAGGGAGACGGAAATTTAATAGTGGTGGTGGATTGGAAGTCGATGTTAGATGAATACGAACTTGAGGAAAAGCAATGAAAGAGGAAGCCACCTGGTAGACGTTTGCACGGAACACAATTTAATCATCACTGCCTCTTGGTTTAAAACTAATGAAAGAAGGTTGTACACATGGGAGAAACCTGGGGCCATCCGAAGATTTTAGATTGATTATGTAATGGTAAGGCAGAGATTTCCGAACAATATTTCAAATTATAAGATATTTCTATGGGCAGGTGTGGACTTCGAACACAATTTATTGGTTTTGAACTGTAGATTAAATATCTAAAACAATTGCAAAAAGATAGGAAACTAAGGAGATGGGACTTGGATACGTTAAAAGAAGCAGACGTTGTTAAGAGTTTCAGAGGGAGCATTAGGCAACGGTTGACTAGAACAGGGGAAAGGAATACTGTAGAAGGCGAATGGATAGCTTTGAGAAATGAAATGATAAAGGTAGCAGAGGATCGAGTAGGTACAAAGCTAAGGTCGAATAGAACTCGTGAAAGGAAAAAATATAAAAATGCATTAAATTAAACAGGAAAAAGGGAATACAAATATCTATAGATTGGCAGCCATTGCAAAATGGCTAAGCAGGAATGGCTAGTTCACAAATGAAAGGGTTTAGAACCATCTATCACGAGGAGAAAGATGGATATCGCGTACAGGAAACTCAAGGAGGTCTTTTTATAGAAAAGAGAAGCAGCTTTGTGAATATGAAGAGCTCAGACCTAAGCAAAGACGGGAAAGCTGAAAGGTGGAAGGAGTATATAGCGGGTCCATACAAGGGTGATGTACTTGAGGGCAATGTTGCGGAAATGGAAGAGAAAGTAGATGAAGGGAGATGTGATACTGCGAGTAGAATTTGATAAATCTCTGAAAGATCTGAGTCGAAAAAAGACCCCAGGAGCAGACAACATTCCGTTAGAACTACTGATAGCCTTTGGGGAGCCAAACACGACACAACTCTTCCATTTGGTGTGTGGGACAGACAATACTGACCCTGTGAAATCTCTTAGAAGACAGGTTAATAAACTGCAAACCTAAGTTTATAGCATCTACACAATTGGATAAGGCTTTTTACAATGTTCACTAGAATAATCTCTTAGAAATTCTGAAGGTAGTAGGGTAAAATACAAGGTGTGAAAGGCTATTTACAATTTGTACAAAAACCAGACGGCAGTGATAAAAGTCGAGGGGCATGGAAGGGAAGCAATGGTCAAGAAGGAAGTAAGACAGGGTTGCCACAGAGGCGGTCTTTAAATATAGTGTTGTGGTCTTCAATAGTAAAACTTTTTATTTGCCAAGATCAGAAAGATGGACACAGCCATCACTAGTTTCGACCAGTTAAATGGCCATACAAACTGAAAATGTTGCCCAAATCTTTGTGCAGTGACAATGGCAAGGAAAGATTTTCTGAAGAAGAGAAATTTTTTAACAGCGAATATAGACTTAAGAGTCAGGAAGTCTTTTGTGAAAGTATTTGTATGGAAATAAAACATGGACGATAAACAGTTTAGACAAGAAAAGAATAGAATATTTTGAAATGTGGTGGTGCAAAAGAATACTGAAGACTAGATGGCTAGATCACGTAACTACTGAGGAGGTACTGAATACAACTGGCTAGAAAAGAAATTTGTAGTACAAAGTGACTGAAAGAGGGATTGGTTGATAGGACACATGGTGTGACATTAAGGGATCACCAATTTAGTACTGGGGGGAAGTGTGTGTAAGCCGGCCGCGGTGGCCGAGCGGTTCTAGGCGCTTCAGTCCGGAACTGCGCGACTGCTACGGTCGCAGGTTCGAATCCTGCCTCGGGCATGGATGTGTGTGATGTCCTTAGGTTAGTTAGGTTTAAGTACTTCTAAGTTCTAGGGGACTGATGATCTCAGATGTTAAGTCCCATAGTGCTCAGAGCCATTTGAAACATTTTTTTAAATGTGTGTGTGTGGAGGGGGGGGGGGGGGGGGGGTTGGGGAATTATAGACGGAGACCAAGAGATGGATACACTAAACAGATTCAGTAGGATGTAGGTTGCAGTAGCTACTCGGAGATGAAGAAGCTTGCAGAGGCTAGAGTAGCATTTTTGAGCTGCATTGAACCAGTCTTCGCTGAAGAACAACAACAACAACATCTTGCTACAGTTCGATAACTGATTTGGTTAACAGCTTTACCAATTCATATGCCTTCTTTTTTTACATTCTTCACTGCTGTAAAGCTGATGTCTGGAGAAAGATTTGTTACTGGTAGGTTCGATCAGCACGCGAATATTATGGGTGTGCTTCCTGATCTCAAAGCGGAATCTACGGAGGGAAGAAGACGTTCTTTTCACGAAACACTGTTGAGGTAATTTAGAGAACCGATATTTCAAGCTGACTTCACAAGAATTCTGCTGTCGCCGAAGTACATTTGACGTAAAGACCACGAAGACATAAAGAGAAATTAGGGCTCGTACTGAGACACATTGACAGTCATTAATCTCTCACTCTATTTGCGAGTACAACAGGCGAAGGGAATGGCTACCATTGAGACAGTACTCTCCGCACAGTACTCTCCGCCCTGCATCGTACTGTGGTTCGGGAGTACATATATGGATCTAGATGTAGATGAAGACATAGGCACTCTATACGATCGCATGTCGCTTAGTAGTAAAGGATGATATACAACTTCGAACGCCTTACAGAAATCTAGGAAAACGTAATCTACTTTTTGACCCACATCTGTGGTTTGCACGATGTTCTGTATGAATAAATCAAGATGTGTTTGAAACCATCGACGACTCTTGCAGAGAACCATTGTTTCCTACAGTATTTATGTATTTACGCTCACAGCTACAGAGTTTATTTAGTTTCCGTTAATGCATCAGACACAAAGCTACTTTAGAAACGACGTTCTTTTCTATTTGGACTAATCTAAATCCTAGCAACTTCGTTCATAGACTTTGCAGAGTGCATACGCTGGCTATAGATTGAAGAGAAAAAAAATTCAAGAGGGAATGATCTTAATAAATACGTAGTAAGTTCTCGGGTATGCGTTCTGGATGTTCTGGAATAATTTAGCATAGGACAATGTTAAATTAGTTAGGATGTATCTAATAGACCGTATTAAAAACCGGGTGCTGTATTCACAAAAAGAAAGGAATGAGCACTAAAATTTAAAAATCTATAATCAAAAAACTACGAAGTTATATACTAGTACCGTTATGTCGATGACATAATATGCCTGGTTGATGAACCTCATACACACATAGAACAGTTACACAATGAAATAAATAACCCACACCCAAATATTAACTTCACTTTAGAAACAGAAACTGGCAACACACTACATTTTCTAGATCTCTCCATACATAAAACAAACAGCAGACACAACTTCACAATATTCAGGAAACCGACAACCACAAGCACCACCATTCACAACCTATCAAACCACCCATTGACAAATAAGCAAGGAAACTTCAGATTCATGCTGTATAGATTAAACAGAACACCCATGAACAAATAGAACTACACACAAGAACTAAACACAATAAAACAAATAGCAGTAGAAAATGGTTCTACTACCCATATGGTAGACAAGTTAAATAAAAAATATGCAAACAGAACAAAAATGAACATACCACACACACACACACAAATCCTCACCCAGCACAGAACAACACAAAACACAAACAATGACCACACACAAGACACAACAGAGCAACATCACACGCACAAAACGAAATGGCACATACTCACCTACAATAACAAGATTATCTACAGAATAGGCAACATATTAAAGAAATCGGGACTCCAAATAGGATTCAAGACGTAGAATAGAACACAGAAAAAGATCACAACACAAGAAACATCCATGGATAAATGTAACACATCAGGAGTATGTGAACTCACATGCAACATAGGACAAACATGCAGAAACTTCAAAACCAGATATTCAGAACATCTCAGAGCTTTAAAAAGCAACAGCTCCCATAGCACATTTTCTGACCACCTTATAGCCAACAACCACCACCCAACCACAATAGAAACAGACTTAAGAATACTAAAACCCAGCCACAGCCTATACAGCAAACTGACCATCGAGGAAAACTTCCATATACAGAAGGCAATAGCGGAAGGAAAACAGGTCTTAAACGAATACACTACACTCTGCAAGGGCACACTATTATTGAAGGAACTTTACAAATGAAAACAGCACAAACAGAGAAAGTCTACACACACACACACACACACACACACACACACATACGGAAAATAGATACACTAAAATCTGCAAAGACGCATCATTTACACACAAAAGGAATCCCATTTAAAAGACAACACACACAGCTAAGAAGCGCACAGAAAACACACACACACGCCCACACACACACACACACACACAAAGATAAAATGCAAACAAAATTCAAATTTGGCACCGAACTCTCAGGTGAACAAATGAACACTGACTGGGCTGGGACACACAACAATCCACAATTACACTGTATTTTTGTGAAGTCAAAAGTGTTTTACTACGTTATTTACGGAAAACACTTGTAATAGTTACGTGTGCATCGCAACATCTCAGCATGATGCGGAGAATGGAAATGCTTGCCACACGAAGACGTAAGTAAAAACGAATATAGGGGCGACAAACTAAATTACAGTGTAGAAGATAGGTTAACTCCCAGCAAAACACTTTCTCATCAGCATCGTTTGGTTGCAGATGACAAGCCACCTATAGTAATTAACACACAAGTGCTCCAGAAAATTCATGCACACCAAATGTAAAGGTATTTACAAAAAGAAACGATCTATTGTTTGAACTAAAGATGCACATAATTTTATAATCATTTAACAGAAATGTTCACATTACAGAATAAATAAAAACTAAAACCCACTGATGATGGCACAGTGGTGCCGAAACATGTTTGGGTACTGAGAAAAAACGGTGTCTTGCGTAACTGGCGGACCTCACATCCAACAACTATAATAATGTCTGTCTGTGAGTTCCTAGCGTAAACCGGAGACGTTATATCTGCGGACGAAGCTTGGAATTATGAATAGCTGCTACACGACAGCAGCAACTGTTTCAGGTTTGTTAGAGTCTAAAGATAAGGGAGCCTGTAACACGATCGTTTTTGTCGGGCATTTTAATACAGCCCAACAGGTCTTCCGCTTGTCACACAGTATTTTGTTGTATCGTAGTTGTCTCTTCACTTCTGGTCATCCGCTTCTCGTCTACCGCAGCCAGTATCAGTCGTTCCTTAATCAATCTTTTATTCGTCTCACTGAAGACCCCGACAACACATCTCTGGAACGTACTTACCAAACAGCGATAACTGACCAAGTATTTGTTTAAAAATAGAGTTGCATTAATTGCCTAGTTTGAGGTGGTTTCGGCGTTACTATCTGTTCTTCTTCTTCTTCGCGGATGGATCACTTAGGACCACGCGTAACCAACATTTGTTGGCCTTCCTTTTCGCCCAGTATTCCTTCATGAACAACGAATGGGCTAGCTTTCGTTGCGTAGACCACGTATGTCGGTTAGTTTTTCTCTCTTCTTCCTCAAAACCCCGTGTGTTTGTGATTTTTCTGATTTCATTTCTGTCATGTAGATTTGAAGACCCTAATTCCCTAGGGTCTTTTTCCGTCTGTTTGTACCAGTTCGGTCTTGTAGTTTTGTTCTTTAAAAATGTATGGATTTTGTACGTTAACCTGAGTCCATTCTTTCTAAGTGCCCCTTGAATTGGATTCTTCTCATGCGCATTGTGTCTGTTATTTTGGAGATATTTTTAGATATTTCTGCATTGGGTTTTGGATAATGTACCCCATCTTTAGTTCTTGGTCCTAGGATTTTCCTCATTATCTTACGTTCTTTCACTTCTAATTCCTCTTTTAGTGTTCTGTGTTGAAGGTTTAGTGTCTCAGATGCGTAGAGAGCTTCGGGTCTAATTACTGTTGTATAGTGTCGTATTTTGCAGTTCCACCATGGGTGTTTACGTGTTCTTGTTTGCGGTGCTACAGTTTCAGCTGCATTTAAAAGTCCTGCTTGCAGTTGTTGCCAATTTTGTGGTTTTATATTTTGCGTTTCTTTTGTAAATTGTTCATTGCCATTTATCTTTTGTACATCATATTTACGGTGTGGAGATTTTTTAGTGAATTTTCTTTTTTCTGGAATGACATCTAGGGATAATTTTGTTGAGTAATGGTCGGAATCTAGGTCTAGTGCATTAAGGACTTTAAGTTTCATGATTTCTACTGTATTTACGCGGGAGATCATTACATGATCCAACTGATATTCACCTAGTAATGGATTAGGTGAGATCCAAGTTTTCGTTTTCGAGGCTCTTTTCTTGAAAAATGTTGATTTGAAAAATAGGTCATGGTTTTTGCATATTTCAATGAGTCGCATGCCATTCCGGTTGGTCTGTGTATGCCCTGACCATTTACCTACCCAATATCGATATTTCTTTTCTTTACCGATTTGTGCATTGAAATCGCCCATAAGGATTTTGACATGGTTATTTGGGATTTTTTGGAGAATATTATCTAATTGGTTCCAGAATTCTTCTACTTCTTCTATTTTGTTTTTGTTAGTGATGTTAGTTGGTGCATGTCCGTTGATTAGGGTGTATATCTTCATACAAGTGAATTTTCTTTTTTCTGGAATGACATCTAGGGATAATTTTGTTGAGTAATGGTCGGAATCTAGGTCTAGTGCATTAAGGACTTTAAGTTTCATGATTTCTACTGTATTTACGCGGGAGATCATTACATGATCCAACTGATATTCACCTAGTAATGGATTAGGTGAGATCCAAGTTTTCGTTTTCGAGGCTCTTTTCTTGAAAAATGTTGATTTGAAAAATAGGTCATGGTTTTTGCATATTTCAATGAGTCGCATGCCATTCCGGTTGGTCTGTGTATGCCCTGACCATTTACCTACCCAATATCGATATTTCTTTTCTTTACCGATTTGTGCATTGAAATCGCCCATAAGGATTTTGACATGGTTATTTGGGATTTTTTGGAGAATATTATCTAATTGGTTCCAGAATTCTTCTACTTCTTCTATTTTGTTTTTGTTAGTGATGTTAGTTGGTGCATGTCCGTTGATTAGGGTGTATATCTTCATACAATGTAAACTTTCACGGCCGGTATTGTCTTCACTTAAAACTTCCGAGCTGATAGGCCGTGGTCGAAGTATAAAACTGTCTCCTAACGTTTCGTCTCCGACTGCGGGAGACATCCTCGGAGGTAAAGCGGCGAACTGCGAAGAGGACTCGAGGAGGCGTTGATTATATAGGCAGTACAGAGGGCGCCACTGTCGATCACGTGGCGTCGGCTATGAGATTGTCTCTGGTAATGCCAACATTCTCGATTGAAAGTAATCGATCGTCACGCTTGCGGTGCAACGCTGACATCCAAATTTTATCCAGTTTAACACCTTCGTCTTTCCTGTTAAAATTATTATGATGTTTATCAATCTCGATAGCCTCTCTATACAAGCGCGCATAATAATGCGAGGTTTTTGATATGACGCTTGTCTCGCTGAATTTTATTTCATGATCACCTTCCTGGTAAACATATTCCGCTACGGCCGATTTATCCGTGTGACCTAGGCGGCAATTCCTCTTATGGTCGACAAGACGGGTGTTCACACTTCTCTTTGTGGTACCGATGTAAACCTGTCCACAACTACAAGGAATTTTATATACCCCCGGTGTAGCCAAAGGGTGCCATGCATCTTTTGCCGACCTTAAAAATTCTTTTATTTTCCTAGTAGGTCTGAAAATAGTTTCCACCCCATACTTGCCTAAAACTTTCCCAATGCGATCTGTGACCTTGCTAATGAACGGAAGAAAAACTTTGCCCATGGACGACTGTTGTTCGTCGTTACTCCTGATTCTCTGCCTAGAGCGAAGTGCTCGATCTATATCCTTGCTAGAAAAGCCATTCTTCACGAAAGCTGACCGTAGATGTTCAATCTCATCTTTTAAATAAACAGGTTCACAAAGTTTGTGCGCCCTGTCTACCAAAGTTTTCATTACACCTCTTTTTTGTCTAGGGTGGTGGTTTGAATCTGTGTAGATAACGATCAGTATGTGTGGGCTTTCTATACACCTTATTGTCATCGTGGAGAGCCGACCCGAGTAAGATTTGAAAGTTGCGACTGAATCAAGTATTGATGTATCTACTATAAATCCAGTTCCAAATTGTGGACAATTTGCCATCGCTCGTTTTCCAGGTTTTCCTTTGTATATCCTGTATCCTTCCGAATCAAAAGGATTTTCATCTGTATATCGTGATTCCTGAAATGCTATGATTTTGATTTTACGTCCTCTCGATTTGTCCAGGATGTTTTTTAGTTTTCCCATTTTTAAGAGAGAATTTACATTAAATGTCATTAGCCAAATTCTAGATTTTGGTTTGATTTTGTTATTACGGGGTTTTGAGGTACTCCGATTTACCTCCATGCACACTTCTGTGGTCTCCCCAGAACCCGAATAGACCACTTGCGGTTTTTCAACCGTGGGATTTGACCCACTGGGGTAATTTGTCTCTGAAGGTGCTGTTTCCGTGTTGATTTAATTGGACTGGGTTTGTGACTGAAATTGAGATCTCAGTCTGGTTAAGCTCAGAGTTCCCTTGTGAGTTTTATAGATCAACCGCCACTAACATGTGGAACAGACGCTGTTGGGTTACCGCCACTAACCTGTGGAACCGCCGTGCCCTTTGTCCAAATAACCTTGGACGATAGCTTTTATAGTATCCCAAAAAGCAAGGTTGCCTCTTCCGCCAGTTCCGCCGTACCGATGATCTTCATCTCCGCCTTCACTGCCGTTGAGGTCTTCACCGTGTCCCTGGCAAGGGGCCCTCACGAGGTACTATCACCCGGGCCAGCTGAACCAAGATTTTTTTATGAGGTGTTACTCCTCCCCCTCCTCCTTTTTCAACCGGGCTTGGGACCGGCTATGGCTGATGTAATGATTGTGACTTACGAGTTGTGACCAATTGAAAAGCTAGTCATTTCCAGTTGTGTCGGTTGATGCACTTTTCCTGGTTTTGTCAAGAATTTCATCTCTCATCTACTGAAAATTCGTTGACACGGCGTACTTGGAGGTACTGAGAATGAACTCATTGAAGATGCAGTGACTGGAAGTGTTATCAATGAAAGTACGCTCAAAAACGCTGAAGTCAGTAGAATGAAAATGTCGTGACTAAGGAACAGGCGGAAACACTGACAATGGAAGGTTGAGTCGAGCCTAGCGGCGTGTCCAGATAGGCTTATTTTCTTTCAAATGGTTCAAATGGCTCTGAGCACTATGGGACTCAACTGCTGAGGTTATTAGTCCCCTAGAACTTAGAACTAGTTAAACCTAACTAACCTAAGGACATCACAAACATCCATGCCCGAGGCAGGATTCGAACCTGCGACCGTAGCGGTCTTGCGGTTCCAGACTGCAGCGCCTTTAACCGCACGGCCACTTCGGCCGGCTTATTTTCTTTCACTTCACGTTCGGAGTGAAGGAGACGGTCTCAAGGAGGACCTATTGACATTCGGAGCCTTAGATTACTTAATTTTTTCCGTTAGGACATCACCTTTAACGTTGACTGTCTTACGTCCATATGTATTTCCATGTCTGTTTCTCTTTGTTTCGTTTTGTATTCTGTTTATTTGCTCTCTTATCTGTCATACTTATATTGCAGATTTGTTGGCATATTAGTAATGCTTAATGCGACTGCTCGTGAAAAGCACAAAATCTGGATTCTAGTTTCTCTCTGGCGGAAATTTTCATTAGTCTCGACATATTCATTTCATGCATTTTACCTGAGAGCATACGTTACACGAGTTAATCTTTCAACATTTCCTACATTTTGCTAAGTTACAATGCCTCAAGCTATTTTTAATTTTCTTCAATGAATCAGCAGTCAGCGTCTCTAGTTCCAACACTGAGACCAAAATTTCCAGAAGCAAAACTGGAATAGAAATATAGAAAGAGTACACATAGACACTTCTATGCATCGACATGAGACTTTCTGTAGGTATACCCTATGGGAGAAGACTAAATGGCAGAGTACTATTGAAATGCCACTGCCTTTGCCTAAAACTGCTCTCACGACTATCTCCGGTATCAAACGCGAAATACGACGTTGCTGGTGTACGAGAAGTAAAATGGCGTAAGATTCGCGTTCCACATGGAACACCAGGATACCGCGACCACTCCCTGCTCGAACGCTTCGGCTGCGTACTAATCGAACAGTACTACAATCCAGTAGTAGAAATTCAATTCTTCTTCGACATATAAGTATCTCCTTGGATGAATGTTGATGAAAAGATTCCCGTTGTTATCAATAGTTACTGTCAGTGATCCCTCTGATTCTTTACAGGCTCGAACTCCCAAGTATAAAACAGCTTCAGACTTCTGATTACTTTACGAATGAGTAAATGTGTTAAACATTTGATGTTAGTCATTTAAGCGAGAAAAAGTTTGTGCTCTCATTATCAAATATTGGATGAGAATAGTATAGGTAATTTGCTCTCTGCTTCAAGGAAAAGCAAGTTTTTTATGCATAAGAATGTTCATGACGTCATATGTTTTGAATTACGTGTTGCACCATTATATAGTTTTGCAGTACATTCAGTGGTTAATGTGGATACTGTCTGCAAAATATGTTGCGGATAGAGTGAGTAGCAAAAAAGTAATTAATTAAAACGTTTTGTCTGCTGTCTGTTATCAGTTTTTCGGGACTGTCGCAGAGAAAGTTGCGTAAAAGTTTGAAATTATGTGTGAAGGTTGCTGGAAGTCGCTAAGACGTCACCATTCTCAGACACTGGACAAATGTAGCGTGGTTATTCTTGTGCGCCGTGAGTTACATTCAGTCAAGACTTTGACACAGTTTTTTAAGTGTAGAGCTTTCCTCGCTATGTTAAACCTTTAACATAGTATTGTACCTCTTAATGAGTAGATTATGACATAATTTTAGATACTTATTTATTGCCACTGGAAGCCATTAGATAGGTCACTTGCAACAGGGACTGGGTTAGCAATTTAGTGTTATACAAAAAATTTATTCCTAAAGAAATATTATTATGAAAAGATCAGTTGATACTCACCATATATCAGAGATGCTAAGCCGCGGATAGGCACAACAGAAAGACTGCCAGGAAGTGGGCTTTCGGCCGACAAGGCCTTCGTCGCAAATAGGCAACATACACACACACACACACACACTAGCGGAAACGCACCTCACACACACATATGACCTCAGTCTCTGACTGCTGAAGCAGCATTGTTATCATTAATTACTGTCAGAAATCTGATTCTTTACAGGCTCGAACTTCCAAGTATAAAACAGCTTCAAACTTCTGATTATTTTACGAATGAGTAAATGTGTTAAATATTTTACATTAGTCATGATGCATAGCAACTATCCTTCCCGTAATATTGTTACATTCCATCCTGGATTTTCCATTATTTCTAAAAAAAAACTGTGCTGGACACGCTTATGAGGTTTATTCCTAATCATAGCTTAACTCCTAAAGTTTTCCACAGATACGCATCCAGAAGTACTCCATTTTCATAAGTTTTGTTCAAAAATGTTCAAAAGGGTGTGAAATCTTATGGGACTTAGCTACTAAGGTCATCAGTCCCTAAGCTTACACACTACTTAACCTAAATTATCCTAAGGACAAACACACACACAGCCATGCCCGAGGGAGGACTCGAACCTCCGCCGGGACCAGCTGCACAGTCCATGACTGCAGCGCCCAGACCGCTCGGCTAAGCCCGCGCGGCCATAAGTTTTGCTACAACTTTTAAAAAATCTCTTGGACATGTCGATGTACGAGGAAATGTGGAATTTATTGTGTAACAGAGGTGCGTTCCATGCAGAGAGCTGTAACTGAGTTTCTTTTGGAGGAAAATCAGAGCATCGCAGATATTCATAGACGCTTGCAGAATGTCTACGGAGAGTTGACAGTGAACGAACTACGGTGAACCGCTGGACGAGGCTCCTGCCATCATTGGACTGTTCTTCCTCATCCATCTTACAGGACGGAGCTCGCACCTTCCATCTGTTCGGCCCGACGAAGGACGCATTCTGCTGTAAGATTATGGAGATGCTCTGACGTCGATTAGTAGAGTGGTACCACGCGGGCATACAGTCCTCACAGTAAGGTGGCGTAAGGCTGTCACATTGAACGGAGATTATGTTGAAAAATAGAGTTTTGTATCAAAAGACTGGGGAATAATATGTATTAGAATTCTGAATAAGACCGACCTGTTTTTAGAAAAAAATTGCACTACTTATTGGACGCCGCTCGTACATAGAAAAAGGTTAATGAGCTAAGCCATCTTTTTTCAACAAAACTTGTAGCATTACCCAGCGTAGCTCCTTAGTAATACATTTTTGTAATCAGATAATTTCTCCCCTCACCCCTCAATATGCTATCTATTTTCAGTTAGTTTTTATTGTAGGGAGAACGCTAATAAAAACGACTATCTGGAGTTACGCTCTATGTGACTGGGTAGCTCGGTGGTTAACTGTCAGGCCAGTGAAAAGTCCCTGTCCGTTCTAGAATTTTTTCTACTATCTGTAGCTTCTTTCATCTACAAAAATGATTTGTCAACGCCCAAATGCTAATATGCATTATGATTCAGAGTCTACACGTACATACACAGTCCGCGAGCCACTGTACAGCGCGTAGGGAAGATTACATTTTATCGTTATCGATTGTCTCTCCAACTCTGCTCGTGTATTGAGCGAAGGAAAAATTACTGTCTAAATGCCGCTGCACACGTCCTAATCTCTCTTACCTCATTCTCATAACACCTATTTGACATAAACGACTGCGACCCAGGTTACACTGGCTGGGAGAGACATTGAAAGGTCCATACTACCTCCAACAGCGCCATGGCTAAGGTAGCAAAGGGCGTCCAAACAAAGCTTCGGGTTGAGGGCAGCTTTACTTGCGCTATCATGAGGTGCATGACTGAGGGAACACATTATGCCGGTATCAATTTTCCTCCGTTAAACCGTGGATGGGATGCCAGAAGCCCGGCTACCAGAATGCCTTCATAAAATATCGAGAGCCATTACTTTTACTGTCACACTCGTTGAGGATTGTTAGATGATCATCAGTTTGTCTTTATTTTAAGGTAAAGGCACAAATTCAAATGGCCCTAAGCACTATGGGACTCAACATCTTAGCTCATCAGTCCCCTAGACTTAGCACTGCTTAAACCTAACTAACCTAAGGACGTCACACACATCCATGCCCAAGGCAGGATTCGAACCTGCGACCGTAGCTGCAGCGCGATTCCGGACTGAATCGCCTAGAACCGCTCGGCCACAGCGGCCGGCAGTAAAGGCACCAGAGGCAGTTTTTACGTTGCGGTTGATAACGGAAATAAGAGTGAAGAAAAATTAAGACAGGTTCATATGACATGTCGACCTGGAAAAAGCGTTCTCCTATGTAAAATGGTGCAAGATGTTCGAGTTTCTGAGAAAAATAGGTGTAAGCTATAAGGTGAGACGGCTGATATACGATGTACAGAAGAATCAAGAGACAATAAGAATGGAAGACCAACAACGAAGTGCTAAGAGTAAAAAGGGTGTAAGACAAGGATGTAGTGCATACTTTTCAATTTATAGATCGAAGAGGGAATGATGGAAATGAGAGAAAGGTTCAAGAAGGTTAAGGAACATCAATGATAAGATTAGCTGATGACACTGCTGTCCTTACTGTAAGTGAAAAAGAGGTACAGGATTATTGAATGGAATAAACAGTCTATTGAATACTCAATATGGATTGGGAGTAAATCGTAGAAAGTTGAAAGTAATGCGAAACACCAGAAATGAGAACAGCAAGAAACTTAACATCAGAATTGTGGATCACGAAGTAGACGAAGTTAAGGAATTCTGGTACCTAGGCATCGAAATAACCCATGATGGACGGAGCAAGGTGGACATAAAAAGCAAACTAGTTCTGGCAAAAGGGCATTCCTGGCAAAGACAAGTTTACTGTTATCAAACACAAGCCTCAATGTGAGAAAGAAATTTCTGAGAACGTACGTTTGAAGCACAGCATTGTACTGTAGTAAAACATGGAGTGTGGAAACCCTGAATTGAAAAGAATTGAAGTATTTGAGAGATGTGGTGCCACAGAAAAATGTTGAAAATTAGGTGGACTTGTAGGGTAAGGAAGGAAGAGAGTCTCCGCAAAATCACGAGGAAAGGAATGTACGGACAACACTGACGAAAAAAGGGACAGGGTGATAGGGTACCTATTAACACGTCGGGTTATAACATCTGGGGTACTAGAGAAAAGATGAAAAGATAGACACAGGAGAGGAATTAGTGGCGGGCCGGATCAACCCATTCAGAAGACTCATGTCCTTGAGAAGAAAACAATTTTTTTGTGAAATTCTCTTGTCTTACATCCTCAGATAATTACGAGTAAGCCTTTCTATGACGTGAAACGGCTGTCTTATATTGTCTCTGATTGGAGGCTGTTGAGCATTTCTGTGACACTCTCATACTAATTAATCAAAATCATGTAGAACTTGAGGCTGCCTGATGGACGAAGAAATATACTGATTCGGTTTCATCTCTGTGGCGAATGGGTTTACTTCCTTGCTTCTCAGTCCAGCATACGTCTTCCATACAGCTAAATAGTTTTCGTTTTAACGGAAGTGTCTCCGAATGAATAACGTAACAATACTGGTCCCTATTTGAGCGGAAAATAATAAATCCTCGCATCAAGCAGATATTTGTACGACTTCCTGAATTTCGAAATTTTCTTACATATACAGGGTGTTTCACATTTCATTCTACACACTTCCATAGCTTGTAGAGGGGACTGAATAGCTCAAGTCTTACATAGGGACTCACCTCCGATAAAGTCAGCCAATGACGATACAGAGCGTCAAAGTTACAGCCGCCGGCGCCTGTAAATGTATGTAGAGGGTTACAGTTATTGAACTATATGAAACAAAATCGTCATAACTTCTGAACGGTTTGCGTTTGGACGTTCAAACTGCACGTTGGCCGCGAGCCTTGATCAGAATTAGTACACGCGTGCATGGTTTGGTTTAGCGACGAAGCCCACTTTCATCTGGAAACGTTCGTCAATAACAAAAATTGGCGCAGTTGGGGGACTAAGAATCCGCATTTACGATCGAGAAGTCTCTTCACCTTCAACGGTTGACTGTGTGTGTGTGTGTGTGTGTGTGTATGTCAAATGGTTCAAATGGCTCTAAGCACTATGAGACAACATCTGAGGCCATCAGTCCCCTAGAACCTAGAACTACTTAAACCTAACTAAGCTAAGAAGAACAACATATCCATGCCCGAGGCAGGATTCGAACATGCGACCGTAGCAGCAGCGCGGTTCCGTACTGAAGTGCCGCTCGGTCACAGCGGCCGGCTGCACTGTCCAGTCACGGAATAATCGGTGCGATATACCTTGACGGCACGATGACTGCCGAACGGTACATGAAGGTTTTGGAAGATGATTTCAT
The DNA here is from genome assembly GCF_023898315.1 of Schistocerca nitens. Lineage (NCBI taxonomy): Eukaryota > Metazoa > Arthropoda > Insecta > Orthoptera > Acrididae > Schistocerca > Schistocerca nitens. The sequence goes on from NC_064615.1 coordinate 82,122,029, forward strand.
CTCCGTTATGTAAAGTTACCCTGATTTCGACAATATGTGGTTCATGCAAACGGAGTTCGACCCCATCGAACCGGGAGAGTATTTGATGTCCTGGAAGAGCACTTTGGTGACCGCATTCTGGCTCCGAAGTACCCAGAGGCCAGTGGCATGGGTGTCTGCCTCGACAGCTGAGTGGTCATCGCGACGGAATGCCATACTAAGGGGCCCAGGCTCGATTCCCGACTGGATCGGAGATTTTCTCCACTCAGGGACTGGGCGTTGTGTTGTTTTCATCATATCATCCCCATCGACACGCAACTCGCCGAAGTGGCGTCAACTCGAAAGACTTGCACCGGGCGACCGGTCTACCCGATTGGAGGCCCTAGCCACATGACATTTCATTTCATTTCACTGGCATGGGCCTCGATTGGGCGCCATATTCTCCGGATCTGAAACATGCGACTCCTTTTTGTGAGGCTATATTAAGGGGCTCCGGAAAGGCTCAAAATCATGAAAAGTTCAATTTTTACTTTTTTGCGTTTTCTGAATCTGCAGACTATTACCGTTTAATAGATATATAATTTATTCAATTCCGAAGACTACAACTATTTTTAAATTTTTTTTGAAATGTGTTCCACATGGGCGTGACCCACTGTGGCGCTGTTAAACTGCTGTCAAATGGTGTTATTATTAACGTCCGTGTTCATCAGGTACATTTTAGTGATGTGAGATAAAGTATGTGTTGTGGCTAACCTGTGATGGTTCAATATACACTCCTGGAAATGGAAAAAAGAACACATTGACACCGGTGTGTCAGACCCACCATACTTGCTCCGGACACTGCGAGAGGGCTGTACAAGCAATGATCACACGCACGGCACAGCGGACACACCAGGACCCGCGGTGTTGGCCGTCGAATGGCGCTAGCTGCGCAGCATTTGTGCACCGCCGCCGTCAGTGTCAGCCAGTTTGCCGTGGCATACGGAGCTCCATCGCAGTCTTTAACACTGGTAGCATGCCGCGACAGCGTGGACGTGAACCGTATGTGCAGTTGACGGACTTTGAGCGAGGGCGTATAGTGGGCATGCGGGAGGCCGGGTGGACGTACCGCCGAATTGCTCAACACGTGGGGCGTGAGGTCTCCACAGTACATCGATGTTGTCGCCAGTGGTCGGCGGAAGGTGCACGTGCCCGTCGACCTGGGACCGGACCGCAGCGACGCACGGATGCACGCCAAGACCGTAGGATCCTACGCAGTGCCGTAGGGGACCGCACCACCACTTCCCAGCAAATTAGGGACACTGTTGCTCCTGGGGTATCGGCGAGGACCATTCGCAACCGTCTCCATGAAGCTGGGCTACGGTCCCGCACACCGTTAGGCCGTCTTCCGCTCACGCCCCAACATCGTGCAGCCCGCCTCCAGTGGTGTCGCGACAGGCGTGAATGGAGGGACGAATGGAGACGTGTCGTCTTCAGCGACGAGAGTCGCTTCTGCCTTGGTGCCAATGATGGTCGTATGCGTGTTTGGCGCCGTGCAGGTGAGCGCCACAATCAGGACTGCATACGACCGAGGCACACAGGGCCAACACCCGGCATCATGGTGTGGGGAGCGATCTCCTACACTGGCCGTACACCACTGGTGATCGTCGAGGGGACACTGAATAGTGCACGGTACATCCAAACCGTCATCGAACCCATCGTTCTACCATTCCTAGACCGGCAAGGGAACTTGCTGTTCCAACAGGACAATGCACGTCCGCATGTATCCCGTGCCACCCAACGTGCTCTAGAAGGTGTAAGTCAACTACCCTGGCCAGCAAGATCTCCGGATCTGTCCCCCATTGAGCATGTTTGGGACTGGATGAAGCGTCGTCTCACGCGGTCTGCACGTCCAGCACGAACGCTGGTCCAACTGAGGCGCCAGGTGGAAATGGCATGGCAAGCCGTTCCACAGGACTACATCCAGCATCTCTACGATCGTCTCCATGGGAGAATAGCAGCCTGCATTGCTGCGAAAGGTGGATATACACTGTACTAGTGCCGACATTGTGCATGCTCTGTTGCCTGTGTCTATGTGCCTGTGGTTCTGTCAGTGTGATCATGTGATGTATCTGACCCCAGGAATGTGTCAATAAAGTTTCCCCTTCCTGGGACAATGAATTCACGGTGTTCTTATTTCAATTTCCAGGAGTGTATATCGCTGGTGTGATTGTCGATTGTTTCATGTTTATTTACTCTGTCGTTATCTCGAAAATATTCGTAATTAATTCTGTTTCTTGAGTCTCTGTTTTGTTGAAGTATAATAATGAGTAAAAGTAAAGTTATTAGAAATCCTCTGAAGGCTTTTAAGAAAAGGAGAAATGTTGGAAAGCCAAAGGTATGTGTTATTACTGTAAACAATAAAGACGTTGAAAATCCCCAACATAGCTTGTGTCCCAAAGAAGAAGACAGTTGGTGTAAATATAACAAAGGATTGCTAACTGGTGAAGTGTACACTCATAAGCATAGTCTGCCTCATGCAATAATGGAGGTGATAAAACCTATTTTCAGAGACTTAGCAGCACCTGAACTGTTGAAAAAGTGTATTCACGGAAAAACTCAAAACCCCAATGAAAGTGTAAATAGTGTTATATGGTCGAGAATCCCAAAGACTGTATTTGTTGGAATATAAACACTTCACTTTGGTGTGTATGATGCTGTTGCGACTTTCAGTGATGGCAACATTGTAAGGTGCAAGTTATTTAGAAATATGGGAATGAAGATAGGTTCTAACATGGTACGAGCGATGCTTGCTTTAGACAAGGAACGCTTTCGGGCTGCAGACAGGGCTGTAAAGAGTCTAGAAATACAAGCAAGAGTAAACAGGAGGAGGAACAAGAGGAAGCTGGAGGAGGAGTTTGCAGAGGATGAAGATAATCCATCCTATGGACCTGGAATGCACTAAAAAGTTAATCCAATCTTTGTCGCTCTATTCCCAAAACTTTTATTTTCTCATACTAATTACACGTTTTCTAAGGATCTTCCAAACATATTTGTTTCAAACTTTCAGTAAATGTTACACAGTACCTTCTGCATAATTTAACACAGCCTTTTTCTAAAAAAACTGTATATTTTTGAATATATAAATAAAAAATTGCAAAAAAATGTTGTGAATTTTCATTACAATTGAAAAAAAAATCATCTTTAATAACTGAACTAAAATTTTGTAAAATCCCTGTGTTAAGTTGTAGCCCATATTCCAATAAATAATCTGTAAAAAGTTCAACTTCCTACCTCAAATACTTTGTGAGGAAAGATGTAATTTATAAGCGTTATTTTAACATTGCAAGTATAGGGCGTTCCGGAGCCCCTTCAAGACAAGGTGTCCAGCAATAGCCTCAAAACCATTTCTGAGCTAAAAACAGCCACTCAAGAGGTCATCCACAGCATCAGCATCAGCGGGTCATGCAGAATTTTGCTGTTCGTCCACGCCACATCATCGCCAATGATTGCAGGCATACCGAACATGTCATAATCTACTGTATATCCGAATATCTGTAGTGACGATTACATGTTGAATAAAGTGTGTGCAAGCCATAGTTTGTAGCTAATTTACTTTATTTTCATATAGTTCAATAGCTATCACCCTGTATATACATGGAGATTCCATGATGATGTTACAGACTTTCTAGGATGGTGGAGAATGATAAATGTATCGATTTGAGGTAAGGGACCCTGTTAAAAACGAACGAGTCGGAAGTTATAAGCGAAAACCGTTCTGATACCACTGACAGTGGAATACATTTAGTGGCACTATTGTTGCTGAGATTGTAGGCCGGCCAGTGTGGCCGAGCGGTCCTGGGCGCTTCAGTCTGGAACCGTGCGATCGCTACGGTCGCAGGTTCGAATCCTGCCTCGGGCATGGCTGTGTGTGATGTTCTTAGGTTACTTAGGTTTAAGTAGTTCTAAGTTCTAGGGGACTGATGACCTCAGATGTTAAGTCCCATAGTGCTCAGAGCCATTTGAACCATTTGAGATTGTAGGGTAGATGGTGATGTGACCTAAAGAAAGGAAAAATGTCCAGTAAATATGGGCTCTAGCATGCATATCTGAGGAGCTAGGAGCACTTGTTCATCTTCACTATTGTGAAGTCCGCAGCTCGTGGTCTTGCGGTAGGTTTCTCGCTTCCCGCGCACGGGGTCCCGGGTTCGATTCCGGCGGGGCCAGTGATTTTCTCTGCCTCGTGATGACTGGGTGTTGTGTGTCTTTCATCATCATTTCATCCCCATCGACACGTAAGTCGCCGAAGTGGCGTCAACTTGAAAGACGGGAGGCCCTAGCCACACGGCATTTCAATTTCTACTATTGTGAAAAACTGTGAAAAACATCTCCTCTACATAGCTCTTAAGGTATGTATTTTAGAGCCGACTTTTACAATTTTTTTTCTTCGGTGGTCCATTCTACCAACTCCGAAAGTTGGCAACCCTACAAACTTGGCAACAACTGTACCAGTACATGTATTCCACTGTCAGAGGTATCAGAAATGTTTCCGCATATAACTTTCGATTCTTTCGTTTCCGACACAAGAGCCCTTAGCTCAGATTGATAAATTTATTCTTCTCCCTCATCCTAGAAAGTTTTTAAGGTCATCGCGGAATGTCCCTGTAATAAACACATTTATAGGCGCCTAAGCCTGTAACTTCGACGCTCTGCAGCGTCGTTGGATGACGTTCCTGGACATGGTTTCCATTGTAAAACGTGATCTACTGTGTCCCCTCTACAAACTATACAGATGTGTAACATCAATTGTGAAATACCGTGTAGAATTGCTTTCTCCACCAACAGCAGCATAGTGAAGTTCAATGGTACAAACAGCATGCATATCAGCGAGGGAGTGAAGTCGCAAGTTCTGTCGGTACTACTGGTTTACGGACACGATAGAAAAAAAAACCGGAGATGCAGTTTTGTTGGAGATATATTGGTGGCAGGTACTCGCACCCTGCTTCAGACTATTTTTGTGTCCAGATTGAGATTCCAGTCCAGTCGCACAGTGTCGTTTTAGCTGTGATCTAACACTGGTTTCTTGCGACTCTCCAAACAAGCCTTTTCTTTACAGACGTCTTCATCTCTGTGTAGCTTGTACAGTCTACATCCACCTAAATCTCCTTACTGTAGTCACGTTTGAATATCCCTCTACAATTTTTGGCCTCATACTACCCTCTGTCATCAAAATAATGATTCCTAGAACAACCAGGATCTGTGCTGTCAATCTATCCGTTCTTTTAGTAAAGCTGTACGTAAAGCTGTTTTCTGTCGCGTTTGATTCTGTACTCGGTATCCGAGTTATCCATCTAATTTTCACGTTTCTTCTGTAGCAACACATTCCAAATGCTTCTTTCTTTTCTTGTCTGAAACGCATATCGCCATCGTTTCACTTCCAGACAAATACCGTCAGCGACTACTTCCAAAAACTTAAATTTGTGTGGAGCGTTAGCAAATTTACGCTTTTCAGAAACGTTTCTATTGCTGTTGCCCTCCTCCACTTTATATCCTCCCTAAATCTGCCATAGTAAATTATTTTTATGTTTATTTTGATGGCCAAACAGCATAATTCGTCCACAACTTTCAATGCCTCATCTCCTATTTTAATTTCCATAGAGTCCCATAATTTAATTCCACTGTTGTTTGTCATCAGTCTGCCGGCCGGAGTGGCCGAGCGGTTCTAGGCGCTTCAGTCTGGAAATGCGCGACCGCTACGGTCGCAGGTTCGAATAATGCCTCGGGCATGGGTGTGTGTGGTGTCCTTAGGTTAGTTAGGTTTAAGTAGTTCTAAGTTCTATAGGACTGATGACCTCAGATGTTAAGTCCCATAGTGCTCAGAGCCATTTGAACCATTTTGTCATGTCTTCTGACTGGTCTGATGCGGCCCGCCACGAATTCCTCTCCTGTGCCAACCTCTTCATCTCAGAGTAGCACTTGCAACCTACGTCCTCAATTATTTGCTGGATGTATTCTAGTCTCTGTCTCACTCAATAGTTTTTGCTCCCTCTAGCACCATGGAAGTCATTCTCTCATGTCTTAACAAAATGTCCTGTCATCCTGTCCCTTCTCCTTATCAGTGTTTTCCACGTGTTCCTTTCCTCTCCGATTCTGCGGAGAACCTCCTCCTTACGTACCTTATCAGTCCACATAATTTTCAACATTTATCTGTAGCACCACATCTCATATGCTTCGATTCTCTTCTGTTCCGGTTTTCCCTCAGTCCATGTTTCGCTACCACACACTGCTGTACTCCAGACGTACATTCTCAGAAATTTCTTCCTCAAATTAATGCCGATATTTGATACTAGTAGACTTCTCTTGGCCAAGAATGCCCTTTTTGCCATTGCTAGTCTGCTCCGTTCGTCATTGGTTATTTTACTGCCTTGGTAGCAGAATTCCTTAACTTCATCTACTTCGTGACCATCAATCCTGATGTTTAGTTTCTCGCTGTTCTCATTTCTACTACTTCTCATTATCTTCGTCGTTCTTCGATTTACTCTCAATCCGTACTCTTTACTCAATAGACTGTTCATTCCGTTCAGCAGATCATGTAATTATTCTTCTTCACTTTCACCCAGGATAGCAATGTCATCAGCGAATCGTATCATTGACATCCGTTCACCATGAATTTTAATGCCACTCCTGAACCTTTCTTTTATTTCCATCATTGCTTCCTCGATGTACAGATTGAACAGTAGGGGCGAAAGGCTACATCCTTGTCTTACACCCTTTTTAATACGAGCACTTCGTTCTTGGTCGTCCACTCTTATTATTCCCTCTTGGCTGTTGTACATATTCATCTTGTGGTGTTGCAGTTCCTGTTATGTCCGTGCTTGCTACGAAATGGGAAGGGGAATTCCGCCTTATGCAAGACACTTTTTTTCTATTTTGTGTCACCCAGCTATTTTTTAACTGTAAAATTGTTGTCACATACTAACATTTAGCGAAACTTTTCGTACATAATATTTCAATTGAGAATGAATTACTATTGTAAAATATTATACATCGTTTTTTTTTTCATAGTTCACAGTTGAGATATTTATTAACGACCTGATGCACTATTCATTGTTTATAACATTATGTCAAAGTTCTGTTTACAGCCAGTTGGCAAAAAGAATGGAAACTAATGCATACATCCACTCTCTTTGCTTATTAGCTATAAACAGCACTTTGACATAATGTTATAAACAAAACTTAGTGCATCAGGTCGTTAATAAATACCTCAACTGTGAAATATAAAAAAATGATGTATAATATTTTACAACAATTATTTATTCACAATTGTAAATATTATGAACCAAAAGTTTCGCTAAATGTTAATTTGTGACAACAATTTTACAGTTAAAAAAAAAAAAGAAAAGAACCCACTGAAGACAGCACAAAATCTGCTGAAAAATGTCTGGGTGAAACCAGAAAAAAAGTGTCTTGCATAAGGCGGAATTCCTCTTTCCACGTTGTATATATTGTGTATGACCCGTCTCTCCCTATAGCTTACCCCTACTTTTTTCAGAATTTCAAACATCTTGCACCATTTTACATTGTCGAACGCTTTTTCCAGGTCGACAAATCCTATGAACGTGTCTAGATTTTTCTTTACCCTTCCTTCCATTATTAACCGCAACGTCAGAATTGCCTGTCTCGTGCCTTTATCTTTCCTAAGGCCAAACTGATCGTCATCTAGCAAATCCTCAATTTTCTTTTCCGTTCTTCTGTATATTGTTCTTGTAATCAACTTGGATGCATGAGCTGTTAAGCTGATTGTGCGATAATTCTCGCACTTTTCAGCCCTTGCCGTCTTCGGTGGTACGTCGCCAGACTCATACATTCTATACACCAACATGAATCGTCGTTTTGTTGCCACTTCATTCAATGATTATAGAAATTCTGATAGAATGTCATCTATCCCTTCTGCAACATTTGATCGTGAGTCCACCAAAGCTCTTTTAAATTCTCATTCTAACATTGGATCCCCTATCTCTTCTAAATCGACTCCTGTTTCTTCTATCACATCAGACAAAGCTTCCCCCTCATAGATTCTTTCAATGTATTTTTTCCATCTACCCGCTCTCTCCTCTGCATTTAATAGTGGAATTCCATTTGCACTCTTAATGTTATCACTTTTAGTGTCACCGAAGGTTGTTTTCACTTTCCTGTATGCTGAGTCTGTTCTTCAGACAGTCATTTGTTTTTGGATGTCTTCACATTTTTCCTGCTGCCATTTCATCTTAGCTTTACTGCACTTCCTATTTATTTCATTAACCAGCGACTTGTATTTCTGTATTCCTGAGTTTCACGGAATATTTTTGTACTTCATCCTCTCATCAATCAATTGAAATATTTATTCTGTTACCCATAGTTTCTTCACAGTTAACTTCTTTGTACCTATGTTTTTCTTTCCAGCTTCTGTGATGGCCCTGTTCAGAGATGTCCATTCCTCTTCAACTGTACTGCCTACTGAGCTATTCCTTATTGCTGTATCTATAGCCTTAGTGAACTTAAACTGTATATCGTCATTCCTTAGTATTTCCGTATCCCACTTCTTTGTGTATTGATTCTTCCTGACTAATGTCTTAAACTTCAGCCTACTCTTCATCACTACTATATTGTGATCTGAGTCTATATCTGCTCCGGGGTGCACCTTATAATTAAGGCTCGTACCCGTGGTCTAGGGGTAGCGTCTTTGATTCATAATCAAAACGTCTTCGGTCCCGGGCTCGAATCCCGCCGCTGCTTAAACTTTGATTAATAACCACCATTCGCGGCCGAAGACTTCCGGCGTAAGAAGTCAGCCTCATTCTGCCAACGGCCTTGTCAAAGAGGGCGGAGGAGTGGATAGAGGTTCAGGGCACTCTCTTGTCCTAGGGGTGGGAAACTGTCCCTAAAAGCGGAAGAATCAGCAATGATTAAAGTAATGAGGATGCAGAAGGCAATGGAAACCACTGCATTAAAGACACATAAAGAATATCCACCGGACACGTGACCTGAATTTGAAGAAGTGTTATGATGATCTCTCCATTGGCAAAACATTCCGGAATGGTCCCCATTCGGATCTCCGGGAGGGGACTGCCAAGGGGGCGGTTACCATGAGAAAAAGCATGAATAATCAACGAAAGGATAGCGTTCTACGAGTTGGGGCGTGGAATGTCAGAAGCTTGAAAGTGGTAGGGAAACAAGAAAATCTGAAAAGGGAAATGCAGAGGATCAGTTTAGATATAGTAGGGGTCAGTGACGTTAAGTGGAAAGAAGACAAGGATTTCTGGTCAGATGAGTATAGAGGAATATCTACTGCAGCAGAAAATGGTATAACGGGAGTAGGATTTGTTATGAATAGGAAGGTAGGGAAGAGGGTGTGTTACTGTGAACAGTTGAGTGACAGGGTTGTTCTTATCAGAATCGACAGCAAACCAATACCGACAACGATAGTTCAGGTATACATGCCGACGTTTCAAGCTGAAGATGAAGAGATAGAGAAAGTGTATGAGGATACTGAAAGGGTAATACAGTACGTAAAGGGGGATGAAAATCTAATAGTCATGGGAGACTGGAGTGCAGTTGCAGGGGAAGGAGTAGAAGAAAAGGTTGCAGGGGATTATGGGCTTGGGACAAGGAATGAGAGAGGAGAAAGGCTAACTGAGTTCGGTAACAAGTTATAGCTAGTAATAGCGAATACTCTGTTCAAGAATCACAGGAGGAGGAGGTATACTTGCGAAAGGCCTGGCGATACGTGAAGATCTCAGTTACTTCCACTACCCACCGTTATCCTTGTTTAATTTATGTTGATACTCGTCTTACAATCTCTTTCCGAGGCACTATCCATTCCATTTAACTTATCAGCCAAGTCCTTAGTTTCCCTTAGTGCTTGTTCAACATACAGATTTAATAATTTGGCGAGTAGCTATAATCCTGTTTCACTACCTTCAACAATCGCTTACCTTTCATGACTCTTAGCACAATCCAACAAGTTGAAGAAAACCTTTCAATGCATGTATTTCGTGAAAAGGTGTCCCAGGGAATATTGGTAGAAGCTTTTCTCAAATGAACAAATGCTGTGAACGTAGAGCCGTCTTTCCTCAACATATTAGCTATAGTGCCAGTAATTGATTTGCCCTGAGTTCGCTCTTTACGAGCCTATACATTTTTCTGTGAATAATTAATGTTAGTATTTTACAACATTTATTTACTTAACACTTATTTGGAATTGCGATTATTACTTTCTTTTTGAAGAATGAACGAATGAAATGCAAATCTATTTTCATGCAGTTGTAAAAAGAAGAGAGAAAAACCACCAGAGTATGGGATTAAAATTTACAATCGGATGTGGAGAAGATAGAGAAAAGAGAAGAGAAAGTAGAACACGGAAGATAAAATAAAAGATTAGAAAATAATGTTGTTTTTTTTGTACATTTCGGCACTCATAGTGAGAGCATCATATTGGAGTTTTGAGCTCAGATCCCGTACTTGCAGAAGAATAGTAATGAGTTCACAATGGTTCCGCCTTTTTGGAAGTACACAAGTCATTGTTTTGTTTTATTGCCCACACATGTTGCACCACGGTTGTCGATCCTTAGTGAGTTTTCTAGTCAGTTTCCTGAAGTACATATGCGGAGGTTATCTTTAGGTTAATATGCTACATTAGATTCTGCTGTCATTTAAACTGTATCTGCACATCACTTTTTATTTTACACTGTGTGTGTCCTGTGGCTGCCAATCGAAATCAGCCACAGGTCTATTATCGCGAAATAGGGGAGAGAGTGTCACTGAAATGGTACAGGATCTGGGATGGACATCATTAAACCGTAGGCGTTTTTCGCTGTGGCTGAATCTTCTGACGAAATTTCAATCACCAATTTTCGCCTCCTAATGCGAAAATATTTTGTTGGCGCCGACCTACATATGGAGAAACGTTCATCATAACAAAATAAGGGAACTACCTGGCAGCTTAAAACTGTGTGCAGGACCGAGACTCGAACTCGGGACCTTTGCCTAATCGCGGGCAACTGCTCTACCAAGCCGGCCGGTGTGGCGCTTCAGTCTGGAACTGCACGACCGCTATGGTCGCAGTTTCGAATCCTGCCTCGGGCATGGATGTGAGTGATGTCCTTAGGTTAGTTAGGTTTAAGTAGTTCTGAGTTCTAGGGGACTGATGACCTCAGATGTTAAGTCCCATAGTGCTCAGAGGCATTTTGCTCTACCAACTGAGCTACGCGAGCACGATTCACGCCCCGTCCACACAGCTTTTACATCTGAAAGTGCCTCGTCTCCCACTTTCCATACTTTACAGAAGCTCTCCTGCGAACCTAGCAGAAATAAGGGAAATCAAAGTTCACACGGAGAGATATAGGTGCTGGTTTTTTCCGCGCGCTGCACGAGACAGGAATAATAGAGAATTATTGTAAAGATGGTTCTACGAAACCCCTGCCAGGCACTTAAATATGATTTGCAGAGCATCCAAGTAGATGCAGAAAGAGGTGGGCCCATCCTTGATACATTATTACATCTACATCTACATCTGCATCTACATGATTATTCTGCAATTCACATTTAAGTGCTTGGCAGAGGGTTCATCAAACCACAATCATACTATCTCTCTACCACTCCACTCCCGAACAGCGCGCGGGAAAAACGAACACCTAAACCTTTCTGTTCGAGCTCTGATTTCTCTTATTTTATTTTGATGATCATTCCTACCTATGTAGGTTGGGCTCAAAAAAATATTTTCGCATTCGGAAGAGAAAGTTGGTGACTGAAATTTCGTAAATAGATCTCGCCGCGACGTAAAACGTCTTTGCTTTAATGACTTCCATCTCAACTCGCGTATCATATCTGCCACACTCTCTCCCCTATTACGTGATAATACAAAACGAGCTGCCCTTTTTTGCACCCTTTCGATGTTCCCCGCCATCCCACCTGGTAAGGACCCACACCACGCAGGGATATTCTAACAGAGGACGAACGAGTGTAGTGTAAGCCGTCTCTTTAGTGGACTTGTTGCATCTTCTAAGTGTCCTGCCAATGAAACGCAACCTTTGGCTCGCCTTCCCCACAATATTATCTATGTGGTCTTTCCAACTGAAGTTGTTCGTGATTTTAACACCCAGGTACTTAGTTGAATCCACAGCCTTGAGAATTGTACTATTTATCGAGTAATCGAATTCCAACGGATTTCTTTTGGAACTCATGTGGATCACCTCACACTTTTCGTTATTTAGCGTCAACTGCCACCTGCCACACCGTACAGCAATCTTTTCTAAATCGCTTTGGAACTGATACTGGTCTTCGGACGACCTTACTAGACGGTAAATTACAGCATCATCTGCGAACAACCTAAGAGAACTGCTCAGATTGTCACCCAGGTCATTCACATAGACCAGGAACAGCAGAGGTCCCAGGACGCTTCCCTGGGGAACACCTGATATCACTTCAGTTTTACTCGATGATTTGCCGTCAATTACTACGAACTGTGACCTTCCTGACAGGAAATTACGAATCCAGTCGCACGATAAGAGGACTATCTTTTCCAAACGTTATTGAGGCCTACATGGATTCGAACACGTAAACAGCCACAAGCAGCACACAACTGACATGCGGCCGGGCCGCACAGTGGGAGGGACAGTGGCGGTTAGCCGCGGCTGGAGCCTCCGGGCTGCGCTGCGCGGTGCGCTGCGGAGAGCAGGAAGCGGAGCGGAAGGCCCCGGAGTGGAGCCGTGTGGATCACCGCTTCGCCTCGCCCGCGGCCGCCGGTGTCCTCCTGTGAGCAAGGTGGCGCGACACGCCCTCTGAGGTCGTTCCGGGCGGCGTCATTAAGACGGCGAGAGCATAAAAATAATGACGCCGGCCCGGCCCGGGACACTTTTAATTCCGGGTGGCCCCGGCGGCGGCGGCGGCCCACCCCTGTCGCGTCCTGGCGCGGTCGCCATTATGCGCCGCCGGACGCCGCCGATGCCGCCGCCTCGTCACGGGGCTTGCATAATTAATACCGGGCCCGTCGCGCAAAAACAAAGCCCGCCTCTGCAGCGCCGCTGCTGCCGCTGCCACCTTCCAATCGCCCCGCTGCGTCTGCGTCCTGCGGCCCTGTGACGGAAAACGCACAGTGTTTGCTGTTTTTCCTGCGTAAGTACGTCTCAGCGTACAGCTAGCTCTATACGCGTCATAAAATTGTCTACTGCCTGCAGACATTTATTTACAAGCTCGGCTACTGAGGTGGGTTATCCCTACCTGCAACTATTTCCGTACTCGAATAGCAATGTGTGAAATGTCCGAAACTGTCCACATCCGAGGTGTGTGAGAAAATTAATGAGACTGATTTTTTATTAACCAAAGTTTTTATGAATGATATTTTCACTCTGCAGCGGAGAGTGCGCTGATATGAAACTTTGTGGAAGATTAAAACTGTGTGCCGGACCGAGACTCGAACTCAGGACCTTTGCCTTTCGCGAGCAAGTGCTCGTCCATTTTTTTTTAACTGTATCACAGGTATATTTCTTATGGAACTGAACTTAAAATTACATCATCTCCTAAATTCACAAACGCCAAGTCATTATGGAGTGTAAAAAAACTGGAAATAAACAGAAACCGATATGTTATTCACTCCATTTCATTTTAAATGCAGTAGATATTTTAACAGTTGGAGAAAAATCACTGCAGTACTTCATGATACAACATCCAATAACTTGTAGGTAACACTATCATCAAAAGAGTAAGTTAATTCATACACTTCGACATTACAAAAATTGAAGAATCATAATTATTGAAGAATGCCACTTGGTTTCTTAAATAAGTCACCACAAAGGCAGAAATATCCAATAGTTTCCATTTTTGCACCTTGTACAATAAATACTTCTCCAATGCACTTTGCACTTGCAAGCTGCTTCTCTCAGTGGCTAAAAGTTTTAATTACGTTCCAATAATTTAAACTGAAATAGCTTATGCCTCAGGGCATCACATAATAAACCTGCTCTGATTATTTTAAAACTACCGTGTTCACTTAAATCTACAACTGTAGAGCCAGTGCGGATTTCTTGTGCATTTTTGCCAGCATCAAAAACTGCATCTACATATTGCCACAAGTGAGAGAATTCTTGTACTTCAATTGCACTCTGTTCTCCACTGCTATTTGCACTAGTAAGAGCGATACGTTCTCCGAACTTTTTTAAAACTTCAACTATAAATCTGTCTTGTGCAATGCGTATACCGACGTTCGGGATTCCAGGATTAAATTTAGCATTTAAAGTTTTTGATCTTTTGAGGACGATTGTAAAAGGTCCTGGAAGAATACACTGTAAGAGGGCAGGAGGAAGAATGCTTGTGTCTGCCCACTTTTCCATTTTGCTGATAGAACTAACGCAGATCGCAATTGGTTTCGCTGCATCCCGACGTTTTGTTTTGTACCGTTTTTCAACAGCATCTTCACTCTGAACAGCACCTGCCAGACCGTAAACTGTGTCATTAGGTACCGCTATCACACAGTCTTGCATTAATAAACGGACTGCTTGCTCAGCATAGGCTTCCAATTTTTTACGGCTTATCGTCACTGTATTATAAAGCCCATTGTCCACAAAAGACTTACGAACTCTGCCAAGAGCTTTATAATCATGTTTAATGGATTGCAGAGCCATTTTCCGAAGTAACTCCACCGTTTCGTAATGGATTTTACTGTTACGGTGCCGGAGACAAATTGTCGTTCCAAACACATTGCTTTAGGCATGGACGTTTATCAATGTACACACATAATTCGTGTGTCTTCCACGTAAACACATCCACAAATGTGCAAATGTCACTATCACACGATCAACGTAACCAAACCGTATCACATGGTACCCTTCGTTCCACAAACAAACGCGATGCACACGCCATCTGAGCTACCCACGCACGACTCACGCCCTGTCCTCACAGCTTCACTTCTGCCAGTACCTCGTCTCCTACCTTCCAAACTTTACAGAAGCTTTCCTGCGAAGCTTGCAGAACTAGCACTCCTCAAGGAAATCTAGCACACAGTTTTAATCTGCCAGGAAGTTTCATATCAGCGCACACTCCGTTGCAGAGTGAAAATGTCATTCTGGAAACATCCCCCAGGCTGTGACTAACTTTCAGGAGTGCTAGTTCTGCAAGGTTCGCAGGAGAGCTTCTGTAAAGTTTGGAAGGTAGGAGACGAGGTACTGGCAGAAGTAAAGCTGTGAGGACGAGGCGTGAGTCGTGCGTGGGTAGTTCAGAAAGTAGAGCACTTGCCTGAGAAAGGCAAAGGTCCCGAGTTCAAGTCTCGGTCCGGCACACAGTTTTAATCTGCCAGGAAGTTTCAGAGTTTTTTGTTTTTCACATAACATCATTGTCAATTATATGAATGCGTGGTGCCTGTTTGTTCGAACATTTGTCCGAAACAACGCACAACGTGCATTCATATAATTGATTTGCATAGCTGAGCAATATTCCTCCAGTGTGGACGCACAAATCTCCGGTGGAAATCTCACACTAACGAACATGGAAGGAATGGACAGGGACTGTGGATACGTGGTGCTCGGTGGGAGTGTGGATCGGCCGTCAGGTGTACCGATGTAGTCCGCGCAGGCGCGCTGACACTGTGTCCCGGATAGTACAGTGGTTAAAGCACCTGCCTAGTAAGCAGAAGATTCCGGCTTCGAATCCTGGTCCGGTGCACATTTTCATTTGTCGCCGCAGAATCCGCGTAACTTCCCCATGTAGCTGGCAGCGGTCATCCCGTCCCTTTCCTTTCCTTTCTTCGCCTCTTCTCCTTCAATTTACAGATAACATTATTGTCCACTTCAAACAAGTTCCCTTCGGCACTTATATACAGGTAGTACTTGGTAGCAGTCCCAAACCCTTGCCGGCTTGTGTGGCCGAGCGGTTCTAGGCGCTTCAGCCTGGAACCGCGTGACCGCTACGGTTGCAGGTTCGAATCCTGCCTCGGGCATGGATCTGTGTGACGTCCTTAGGTTAGTTAAGTTTAAGTAGTTCTAAGTTCTAAGGGACTAATGACCTTGCAATCTACATCCTAAAATTATTTTTAGGATGTATTCCTACCTCGGTCTTCCCCTCCATCTTTTACCCTCCACAGCTCCCTCTAGTATGGGAAAGTTACTCCCTGCCTGATGTCTCAACACATGTAGACTAATATCATCCTGTCCCTCTGTAAGTAGGCTGTTTAGGTTTTTTTATTGGTAACGCCACCTCTGTATGAAAATCACTGGCTGTGCTGTGTGCAGTCTGTGGCTGCTTTGCATTGTTGTAATACTCGCCATTGTAGTGTTAGGCAGCTGGCTGCGAACAGCGCGTAGCGTTGCGCAGTTGGAGGAGAGCCGCCAGCAGTGGTGGATGTGGGGAGAGAGATGGCGGAGTTTTGAAATTTGTCATGAACTGCTATATATATATATATATATATATATATATATATATATATATATATATATATATGATGATATCAAGGTAAATACATTGTTTGTTCTCTATTAATATCTTTCATTTGCTAACTATCCCTATCAGTAGTTAGTGCATTCCATAGTTTGAATCTTTTATTTAGCTGGCAGTAGTGGCGCTTGCTCTATTGCAGTAGTGGGAGTAACCAAGATTTTTGTGAGGTAAGTGATTTGTGAAAAGTACAGGTTAATGTTAGTCAGGGCCATTCTCTTGTAGAGATTATTGAAAGTCAGATTGCGTTGCGCTAAAAATATTGTGCATCAGTTTAAGGACAGTCGTGCATAATTGTTCAACGGGGATGTTTCATATGTCGACCCTTAGCCGAGGATACCTCACTGGAATCTTCTGATTTTTTTCTTGTAGTTTGTGTAATTAGTGTAGCTTTTGTTTATTGCTAGCGCGTAATTGTAGAGAAAATCTCCTTTGTAGTTGCAGTATTTCATTGTTGTACAGTAAAACAGTTGTGGTATGCATGTAGATTTGCACCAAGTATTTCGCAGCTGCAATTAACTAGATATTATTTTCAATGCTATGTTATTGTGTTCCCCTATTTTTGCTCTTCAAATTGTGTTTTTCTGTGTTGTCGTGTGAAATACTGTGACAAGAATGGCGTGTGAAAAACGTAATACTAGGGTCCAAAGTAAACTGAGAAATGACAGTGAAAATGAAAGCAGTGTGTTAGCGCCACCGAGTAATGAATTAACTGATGTTCAAATTAGTAATTTGGTAATTGTGCATAGGGAAATGGAGCGTGCGGCAAACAATGGCGTGGACAGGGAAACAATTAGTGAAGAGGGAAGCATTATCGATCGATCGGTCGGCAACAGCTCGCCTCAGGAATCGGGAATGACAGAACACAATATTGCAAATACTGTAGACTTAGGTTTTGGGTCCTCACCGTTTTCTCAAATGAGTCAAGACACATTTTCTGCTTGTCAAAATGTGAATGTTGCCGGTGAAAATGCACTGCCAAAAAGCATAGAGAAACAGATTCCGGACACTAATACATTATTATTGCAATTAATGCAACAAATGGAACAAAATCAGAGACAAACACAGCAAAAGCTTGAAAAATTAGACACAATGGAACAAAATCAGAGACAAACACAGCAAAAGCTTGAAAAATTAGACACAATGGAACAAAATCAGAGACAAACACAGCAAAAGCTTCGAAAATTAGACACATTGGAACAAAAGCTTCAAAAGTTAGACTCGGTGGAAAATAAGCTTGAACAAACACGTGAAGATTTAACTACCGAGTTACATAACATTGAATCGAAATGTCAAAAAGTCTGTAATGATGTAAAAACACAAATTTGTGAGCATTTTCAACCTATTTTTTCGCGGCATGAAAATGCATTACAGAATCACGAAGCAGCCATAAAAGAACTGCAAATTATTGTTCATGAAAATCATGAGACCTTGCAAGCTAAAATTGACTCAGTTGCATCTACCGATTCGGTTACGCAACTTGCAAAAACCCAGGAAAACTTAAAGGACACAGTAGAAAGACACATGGAGGAAATTAGTACATTATCAGAGAAAGTAGTTCAACTTTCGGATCAGCTAAATAATTTATCTACGAAGGTAGATGATAATCTGAATGACACAAAACCGGTAGTCCTTAATGACACAGAAGAGTGCGAACAAATTAGGAAACTGAAACAAAATCTGAATCAAACTAATACGCAACACCAAGTAGAAATCCGCGAAGTACAAGATCAGCTGACACAAGTAATGCAAGAATTACGTATTTCAGAGGACACTCGCGCTCCAACACGGGATGAGGGACTTAGAAATACGGAAAAGCCGCAAAATAATAACACAGGGCATTTCGGAAGTTATGAAAGAAATTGGCAATGTGCACCGAATTTTGAGATGGAACGGCCGACACGACCTAACAATGACCGATATGCGACTCGCCGACATGATGATTTTGACTATAAGCTGTTCATTACTACACGTAAATTCAAAACATTTAAGAATTCTGGCAACGACATTCATCCACAAGCATGGCTCCATCAATTCTCTCATTGTTTTCCTCCCAACTGGTCATTAGAACACAGATTAGAATTTATGTGTGGCTACTTAGAGAATGAACCAGCTGTAAGAATGCGATCGGTCATTCACGATTGTCACAGTGAAGGAGAATTTTACCATGCCTTCCTCTCAGCATATTGGTCTCAAGCTACACAAGACCGAGTAAAACATAGCATCATGATGATGAAACACTTTGAACAATCTGAATTTTCCAGTCTTGTCAAATATTTTGAAGACATGTTGCATAAGAATCAGTATCTTTCAAACCCATACAGCCCCTCAGAACTCATCCGCATTTGCTTAATCAAATTACCTGAACATTTACGACATATTATTTTGGCAGGACGTTGCAAAGACGACATTGAAGCTTTTCAGGGACTGTTACAAGAACTGGAAATTGACACTGACAATCGCGGAACGCAGGAGCACAACAATTACAGATCACATCCGTCGCAATTCCGCGATGAAAGAAATAATAACTGGACACGACAAGGCTATTCTCACAACACATATCGTGACCAAAACAGACACCACCCGTATGAAAACCGTTGGCAGAGTAGTAATAATTACAGGGAGAGATCACCTCTCCGTGGTAGTGACTATCACAGAGACAATCAGAGAAACAGACAATTTGGGAACCAAAATAATTATTATCAAGGGAGACAGAATAACTTTAGACGCAACGGTCCAGCGCGCAGTTACGATTCAGGGAGAAATTCTCCACCACTTAACCGACAAGAAAGAAACTACAGGAACTACAGACATGACGACAGACGATGGGATCATAACGACAGACCTGAATTCCATCAGAACTGGCGGGATTTAAACAGGGCAGGGCCCTCTCGACAAGGTGAATTTGTAGAAGTTAGGTCTCCAAATCCCAATAACGACGCGCGCCAACAAAGAGACAATAGGCAATGACTCACACCGCTGGCAGCAACAAAACGCACTTGTGAAACTGATGACGCAGCTGCCGTAGCTAGTAATTACGTAAAAATGGAAGACATTAGGGACATCTTACTCCAGGAACACGACGTAAAACTTAACAACATTGCATATCCTGTGATTCACATTACTGTAAATGACGTAAAATTTACGGCAGTACTTGACTCTGGCAGTCCCATCTCAGTAATTAGTGAAACAGCTTTTATCAAATGCAACAAATCGAACGATTGCCCCACACTTCCGTTACGTAAGATTAAATTACAAGGTGCAATCTTTGGAAAAAGTGTAGATGTACGCCAACAAACCAATTTAGAATTCTTTTGCCAAGGCCACAGCTTTTCTATGAACTTTCTTATTGTTCCATTATTGTCGACGGAAATTATATTGGGAGTAGACTTTTTGAATGAATACAAAGCAATCTTAAACTTTCATGATGCTGAAATAAGTTTAGAGAAAGAAGGTAAGTCAATAGCTTTGAAATTTGAAGACTGGCTCTCAAACCATGACGAGGAAATTAATCGACTTTACCTTCTGTTAGACAGAAGTTCGGAATTTTCTACGGAACTTGACACTAACAATCACTCTGCAAGTACTGACAGGGATGATATCGACGACATATTTGATACTAATGAGTTAATTCAGAATAAAATTCAAACAATTGAGAACTGTAATGACACTGATAGGCAGGACCTTTTTGAGATTTTACTAGCACATTCCACAGTTTTTACTCCCAGAACAGGAACAATCAAGGGATTTCAATACCAATTTCGTGTTCGTGAGCATACGAAATTTTGTGTTAGACCATATGTAACTCCAGCACATTATAGGGACCGTGTTAGAACAGAAATACAATCTATGCTTGACGAGGGCATTATTGAGCCTGCAGTAAGCTCATACAACAATCCATTACATGTTGTTGAGAAGAAAAATGGATCGATCAGCCTTGTCTTAGATTCGAGACAAATCAATACTATCATTATTCCTGAAACAGACAGGCCGCAAACATTGGAAGAACTTCTTCAAAATTTTAATGGTGTAAAAGTGTTGTCTTCCATTGATCTCAGATCCAGCTTTTATCAGATCGAACATCATCCAGAATGTAGAAAATACACAGCTTTCCTTTGTTTCGGTGTTTGTTATCAGTTTCAGAAACTTCCCTTTGGTTTGAACATTTCTTCAGCAGCATTCATTCGCGGGCTAAATTCCATATTACCTGAGTTCTTAAAACGTCACATCACCTTATATGTGGACGATATTCTAATAGCAGAAGCTTCATGGGAACAACATAATCGCATCCTCAACAGTTTGTTACGTATTTTTGCAGAATCTGGAATTACAGTTAACTTGGAAAAGTCTGAATTCGGTAGGTCAAAGGTGAGGTTTTTGGGACATATTATTTCTTCTGAAGGCATTCAGCCGGATCCTGAAAAGTTAGAAGCAATCAGAGCCATTCCAGTTCCATCCACAAAAAGACGAGTCCGCAGTTTTCTGGGTCTCGTAAATTTTTACCGTCGTTTTCTGAATATGCAAATTCTTGTTACACCAAAACTTTGTTCTGTCACTGGAAAAAACACTATTTGGAACTGGGACGAACAAGCACAATTGGAATTCAATTCTTTGAAAGAATCGCTTCTTAACGCGCCAATACTAGCTCATCCAGATCTATCACAAGATTTCTGCCTTAGCACGGATTCTTCTAAAGTCGGACTTGGTGCCCATTTATTTCAAGAATCCATAGAAAATGACACTACTGTTCAGAAAACCATTGCTTTTGCTAGCCGAGTGCTAACAAAATCTGAAAAAAATTATTCCGTTACTGAATTAGAAGCTTTAGCTATCGTTTGGGCATTTAACAAATTCCGTTTCTTTCTTTCTGGTAAGCACGTAAAAGTATACAGTGATCATCGTGCATTACAATTTCTTATGTCTTCAAAATTAAATCATGACAGGTTAAAACGTTGGGCATTGTTTCTGCAAGAATTCCGCTTCACAATAGTCTACATTCCCGGCAAGGAGAACATTGTTGCGGACGCACTGTCACGCGCACCAGCTGGGCTTGAGAAAAGTAACATAGAAGGTAACCTCGAGAAAAATTTCAGTATTCTTTACATTCAGAAAGTCGCCTTTGAAAACTTCATCACCACATCTTTAAAGGACATTGCTCATGAACAAGATAAAGATCCGATTTGGAAAGACATCAAAAGCAAATGGCATGAAAAGACACACACACAGATTCGGCATTATTATCTGGTTAGAAACAACATACTGTTCAAACGCTGCACTGTTGATGACAAGCTATGGGTACTTTACATTCCTGACGATTTTGTTAATAAGCTCATTTGGTACATTCATTTCAGCTACGCACATTTTGGTCCACGAAAATGTTATCATATTCTTCGAACGACTTGTTATTTTAACAATATGGAAAAGAGAATTCGAAGAGTCTTGTCTATTTGTAAACTTTGTCAAAAGGCGAAACCATCTACTATCTCACATCGTGCTCCGTTGTTTCCTATCATTCCTTCTAAATTAAAAGAATTTGCTGCAGTTGATCTATTGGGACCCCTTGTCAGAACATCGGATGGATTTTCGTACGTTCTAGTCGCTGTTGAACTTACTTCCAAATTAGTTTCTTTCACTCCGTTACGTAAAGCCACTGGACGATCTGTATCCAACGCCTTTGTTAAAAATTTCTTACGTGAAGTTGGCCACGTTGCTAAAGTCATTTCAGATAACGGACCGCAATTCAGATCTGCTGTTTGGTAACGCATTCTTCGCAACCATAAAATCAAACCTGTTTTTATTTCATTGCACTCACCACGTTGTAACCCCTCCGAACGGATTATGAAAGAAATCAATAAGCTTTGCAGACTTTATTGTCACAGAAAGCATCAGCATTGGGACAGATATTTACACTTATTTCAAAATGTGCTGAATGAAATGCTTCATGATTCCACTGCTTTACCACCTACTCTTGTACTAAAGAATGAAGAACCACCGAACAGAATCAGAGAGCTTGTACCTTTCCCGAATACACGTAAACTTCGACACAAAGATATAATCGATTTGGCTCTTAAAAATATAAAATCTGCAGCAGACAAAATGAGAAAACTACACGGTAAAGCAAATGCAAAGAAATTGTATATTGGTCAGAAAGTTCTCATTAAAGCTCATTCATTGTCACATAAGAAGAAACACTTGAGTCACAAATTCTTTCTAGTTTACAATGGACCTTACAGAATCCAACGTATACCACATGATAATTGCGTTGAAGTTGAAACTCTGCGTACTAGGAAGAGTAAAGGTTTACACCACATTTCACACGTAAAATCGTTTATTGAGAGATAATGTGCTTTTTTAACTTGAGATTTAATGCAACATTTTGGTTCACTTGAAAATACATTCTGGATTTAAAGTACTTTCTGTGAGATACCAGATGACACAGTGGTTAGTTTATGTGACAGCTACACGAATTTTATCACGACGCTACTAATGAGTGACAGTTTACAATGTTGCTGTTGCAGTGTTTCTGTTTTATATCTGCACAGTTTTTCTGTATTGTTCTGGAAAGTAAAACACGTTTTAGTAGTAACTTTTGTGGTATAGCAACAATGAGACTGCCTTTTTCGTGGCACAACAATACGTTACTGTACAGTACTTTCTTCATCACGCCAATAAGCGTAATAACTACGATATCTATCCACAAAGCATTTCACTTTTGTTTATCATGAGGTAAGTACATTGACTTCTGCAGAACTTAGCTTTCGGAGGACTATAACTACGACACTTCCACAGAATTATCTTACAGCAAGACGCACATTTAGCGCTACAGGACAGGCATTTGAGACATTAATTTTGTACTTATGCCATTTATTTTTCAAGATTTTTGAATTACAAAGAAAGTTTTCCATGATACATTTCATTCCATTGCTGTAATCTGTAACACCTGAGGGTATAATTACATTAATCCTCAGGGGGGTACACGCTTACTTTGTGTACCATGTGTGTGGCAACCACAAGGAGCCCTAGCTAATATGGTATTTGCTTATACAACTTTACACATCGGTACCATATTTCTCTAACACAAAATTACACAGCTATCTGATCATTTAACTGAGAGATAAACATTTTTTTACTACATCAGTGACACATGTTTACGCAATTACACAGTTGGATAACTTCACACTTATGAAATTGTATTTTGTCTGTACTTTGTGAAATGCTCGTATTTTTTCGGAACCATTGTGATACTATGAGAGCTTTGAATGATATATTTGGTATGGGATCATGATTTTTAAAGTACGTTTGAGGTAGATGACACTATTGAAATGAGCAGAGAATTTTTTTTTTTGTTTTGAAATTATTGGAGGAAGCTACGACGATTTTGAGAATTGACTGAGATGTTATGATATTATTACGACGACGATGTCTACTATGCTGTTGAGATATGTTTATGATCAATAAGATGATGCTACCGTATATGAGGAATAAGAAGTATGTTGGAAACCAAGAATCGTACTTTAAGAGTTATGAAATGTGTGTAAATGTGTGACTGTATCACAATGCTGACGAATATTTTTTTTTGGACACTTATATTTATAGGATTTTGTTTCTACAGATTTGCAACGCTAATTCTTGACCTGTGAAATATTTTTATATGAGACTGTCGCTGTAGCGAAAACTGCTGTCGTAAATATTTCGTTAAGAAAGGTAAGTGACCGTGAAGTAATTCGTTGTGAGCGGCCAGGTGTGTCAGACGCCTGGAGAAAAAGCCATTATTGCGAGCCCTTTTTAGCGGCACAGGTAGAAAAAAAAAGGGCGCCCTTTATCCTCGCTATTGACGTTCCTTTGTAGAGAGCATCGCAAAAACGACACGGTCGAACTTGAAAACATATGTTGACACTGTGGAGCTCTTAATTTATGATATTTACAGAAATGCCTAATGAAATGACGAGAAATATTTTTACATCTGCACACCTGATTATGACAAGCGTCTTTCTACGAGAGTTGAGAGATTTTCTGTACTACCTTATGAAATGCCCTATGGCTAATGAATGATGTTTCATGCCTTCCTTTGTACATATTTACTCATTTTGTTTAATATCTAGTTTCTAGCTGCACTGCAGCATTGGTTAAAATATAATTTTATAGATGTACTAATATAAATATTTTCTGTCTACAGATCGAGTAAATAATAATTTTTTTAAAAAAAATGAGGGAGCACAAAAAGACATTAGCTTCACAGGAACTGCAATCATAGTTTTCTTTTCAAGTACTTGTTAATTTATTTTGTAGAATAAATTGTGATGCATCACTCTAGTGTTAAGATGTGACATAGGTATTAGACATGGCCAATTTTAGTGTAATACTTTTTCTGCTTGAACTTTGTCATGTTTAGGTATAAGTTATGCTGTTTGCCAGGCATAGTGCTACTGAATTTTAATTTGTGTTACTCTGCTAAGCCAGATTTATTTTTCTTGTTTGCTGCACATTGCCTTATATTAGTCGTAATATTGCAATTGCTTCGCTAATTTCTAAAATGCTACTTCCTTTGCAAATCTGCACTTTTTTGTCATTGCTGTTTGCGTTAATTGTTTTATGTGCTGCTGCATTACCTCGTCCCTTAGTTTAGCATCTGAGCTCAGTAGATTTAAGTTAGCTTAAGAGGGGGTAGACTATATAAGAAACTAGTTGTGATGAATGGAAAGAAATGCATTGAAGGTATATGAAAACGTTTTGGGCCAAAATGAGTATTGTACAATGATCCGTAATTATTTTGAAAGAAATATGAACAGAGTAGAGAAAGCAGGTATTGATAGGACTATTTGGAAATAATGAGGAACGAAGGGAGATCTCCGAGAAGTAAAGAAAGTTTTGTTTGCAAAATACTGCAGTAAAACAAACCCTGTCCTTTCCTTGTGTTATCCCACTATGTTTTTGAGTACCCTTGGGTATTTATGTTTTTCCTGTATTTATATGTTTATCTGATAAGACCTATGTTGTAGAATTTTTCTAATACTATGTTATTTACTTTGTAAAGATGTTTAGACATTATTTATTCTGGTTTGTTGCTCACATGTGAAGGTGATGTTTCAAAAGTTCTTCTGATCTTTATGTTTATTTCTATTCTTTTGTAAAGCCCCTATTACTACAAATGTTATCTGTATTGTTATGTTCTTTAATAATGTATTTTGTACCTTTGTAATTGTATTTTTATGTTATAATATTGTAATTGACACCAGTTCTTCAAATTAAGTATCATTTCATTGCACACGTGTCTGTTGGTCATAGTATATGGACAATATGTGAGAAGTAGGGACTGTTAGTGTTTGCACGTGTGTTAATAATTCAGCAAGGGACTGGATAACAGCATTGCTGGTTCTAAGGACAATTCCAAAAACTTTGTGAGTGCACAAGTGGTGGTTATGGACTTGCTATATTATCCGCAAGACTCTTCAATGGTGATTGTGCACCTGCACAGTCACAACAGATGGCTGCTGGCCATCTCTACAAGGACTACAGTGGGTCTACATCTTTGATGATCCATCAATACCATTATTTCTACAAGGACTGCAGTGGGTCTGCGCCTCTGGTGGCCCACCAATACCGTAATCTCTACCAGGACTGCTGTGGGTCTGCTCTGTGATGACCTACCAAACGATATTCTTCAAAACTTCGACTGACTCCGCTGTGGGTTTGCTCTGTTGTGGCCCATGACCTGTCTGCATGTCAAGAGTCAACACTGTCTTTCCGTTGGAAGGACAACACTACTTCTTCAAGACTGTATGGAAATCCACTACTTCTGTGTACATTTTCTTTTACTGCTCAGTCTTTGAGAAAAACCACTGCAATTCAACAATCTGGACTGTCTTTATGGACTGTGAGAAAATTTTAGCTTTTGACCAACATTGTATCAATAAGTGTGTGCATTTGATTTCTTTGTTATTGTAATTATGAAAAATTTCTTCAAATCTGTATTGGCCACTGTCCAACACAATTTGTAAAATTTTTTGTGGGGAGCATGGGGGCTATGTAAGTAGGCTGTTTAGGTTTTTTTATTGGTAACGCCACCTCTGTATGAAAATCACTGGCTGTGCTGTGTGCAGTCTGTGGCTGCTCTGCATTGTTGTAATACTCGCCATTGTAGTGTTAGGCAGCTGGCTGCGAACAGCGCGTAGCGTTGCGCAGTTGGAGGGGAGCCGCCAGCAGTGGTGGATGTGGGGAGAGAGATGGCGGAGTCATGAACTGCTATATATATATATATATATATATATATATATATATATATATATATATATATATATATATATATATGATATCAAGGTAAATACATTGTTTGTTCTCTATTAATATCTTTCATTTGCTAACTATCCCTATCAGTAGTTAGTGCCTTCCATAGTTTGAATCTTTTATTTAGCTGGCAATAGTGGCGCTTGCTCTATTGCAGTAGTGGGAGTAACCAAGATTTTTGTGAGGTAAGTGATTTGTGAAAAGTACAGGTTAATGTTAGTCAGGGCCATTCTCTTGTAGAGATTATTGAAAGTCAGATTGCGTTGCGCCAAAAATATTGTGCATCAGTTTAAGGACAGTCGTGCATAATTGTTCAACGGGGATGTTTCACCTCCTTCTTGCCACTGTTCCTTTCTTTGCCGATCCTGAGAAGAATCTCCTTATTGCTTACCTTATCAGTCAACTTAAATTTCAGCGTTTTTCTATAGCACCACATCTCAAGCGCTGCCATTCCCCTCTGTAACTGTTTTTCCACTGTCCTTGATACAGTACCATACAGTACTGTGCTCCAAACGTATATTCTCTGAAATCTCTTACTCAAATTAATGCCCAGCTTTCACACTAGTAGACTTCTTATGTTCCGCAATGGCCTCTTTGCTTTGCTAGTCTGCTTTTTATGTCATCCTTGATCCATCCATCATGGACTATTTTGCTTACTTGGTAACAGAATTGCCGGCCGCGGTGGTCTCGCGGTTCTAGGCGCGCAGTCCGGAACCGTGCGACTGCTACGGTCGCAGGTTCGAATCCTGCCTCGGGCATGGATGTGTGTGATGTCCTTAGGTTAGTTAGGTTTAATCAGTTCTAAGTTCTAGGGGACTTATGACCACAGCAGTTGAGTCCCATAGTGCTCAGAGCCATTTGAACAATTTGGTAACAGAATTCCTTAACTTGACCTCTTCGTGATCTCCAATTCTAATGTAAAATATCTCTGTATTCTCATTTCTGCTCCTTCCCGTTGCTTTCCTTTTTCTTCTAGTTACTCTCAATCCATATTCTGTACTCATTAGACTGTTCATTCCATTCAACATAACTTGTAATTATTCTTCACTTTCACTAAGGACAGCAATATCATCAGCGAATTTTGTCATGGAGATCCCTCAAGCCTAAATTTTCATCCCACTCTTGAACCTTTCTTTTATTTCGGTCATTACTTCTTCGGTGTACAGATTGAACAGTAGGAGCGGTTGACAACACCCCTATCTGACACCCTTTCTACTCGGTGCACTTCGCTCTTGGTCTTCCACCCTTATTATTCCTATGAGTCTTGTACATATTATATGAGGCGTATTCGGAAAGTAAGGTTCGATTAGGCGCGAATAGAAACCACTGTAAAAATCCGATGGAAATTTGCACAGATGTGTTGGGGAGTATCTTTAGGGTGGCTGTCGATCGCTTCCTTTCGCTCTTTTCAGTTCAGAGCGCATAGTGATCAGAGAAATACCTAAAACAACAGTGAATGTCCCCGAAGCATGTGAATCTGGTGAGAGATTTCGCCTGAAGCTATGCTTCCCACATAACATAAATGTCATCTGTTTCTTTCACCGAGATAATTTTCAACCGCATTCTGCAGGGGCAATGAAGACGCTCCTGCAGCGTTTTCGATGGGAAATGTTTGATCACCCACAATACAGCCCTTAATTGGCTCCCTCAGTTGTTCGTCTCCACGGACATGAACCGCTGGCTACGAAGACAACCTTTTGGCACAAAAAAATGAAAGGCAGTCCAACGTAGAGAACTGGCGAAAAGCACAGGCGGCTGCTTTTTGTGGCTGTGCTACAACGCTATGAGGAATGTATAAGTCTGAGCGGCGACTATTTACAGAGGTAGCTGGAAGATGTGGCTAACTGTTGCGAATAAAACGTTTTTGATTTTTCACTGTGGTTTTCATTTCGCGACCGATCGCACCTCACTTTCCTAACAGCCCTCGTATATTATCCGTCTTCTCCTGCAGCTTACTCCAATTTTTTTCACCATTTCAAACATCTGACACCTTTTACATTATCGAACACGTTTTCTAGGCCGATATATACAACGATTTTTTTTCAGTTTTTCTTCCATTAATAAGCCAAACTAAGGACTGTTTGTTTGGTTCCTGTACCTTTTCTAAAGCCGAACAGTAACAGCCGTAAAATACGTTACCTGTATAGAGGGGCCGATGTTACAGCAGCATTATTCTGTGTAGGTCGAGGAATCAGAAGAGCTGAACTAGCAATAATATTCTTATTTCACGGAGCGTGGCGACTCGGTGACGTGTGAAGGCAGCAGCTGCTAGGTAAGCTTAGCAATCCGTTACATGATTGTCCAAGGCATCGCAATAGGTAGGAGAAACAGAGCGGTTAAAACCTGTACTAGTATTTTATTTCTGAATATCCGCTGTATTCCGGTGTTTCTTTGGTCTGGCTAATAACAGTCATTTCTATTGTTTACTGATTACCGGGTACAAAACCGCTATGTCAAACTGCTATAGTAGTGGTACTAAAATGTGTGGTTTTCAAATAAAACTTTTAGAAACGAGTTTGGTAGGAAGCTCTGAGACTTCTGAAAGATTGGTATCGGTTTTGAACGATACTGTTTCTGATGAAAGGAGAGAGCTTACAGATCAGTATATTGTAGAATCGGTTTTTATAAACATTGGTTAGCGGGTTAATTCGTTATTGAAATTTTAACTATTGCCACGTAATTGCTTCTGGTAGGTATTATATTTTGCCTATTTTCATTTGAATAATTTGAACTGACGTTTCTGGTTTCGTCAGTAAAAAAGTCAATTGTTTTCAATTCCCATTAAAATGTAAAGATCTATATTTACAAAAAGACACACTTTTCATTCGGAATAATTAAATAAAGAGCACGCTAGAAATTTTACGCAAAAGCTTGTTATTCTTCTGTTAAAAGTTTAAAAACTGATTTATAGTCTACAATAAAATACCTTTATCTGCCTGTGGCCGCTGGAAACGCGCAACTTAATAGGTAAAATAAAGTTTTCCAACTTCAGTTTCACTGATTAGGACTGACTATTCGTAATGCCCAGAAAGTGATATGACACTCGATTACAACATGATTTTTGATCAGACGTTTATAGAATCAGTAGAGAACATTGGTGAATTTTTTTTGTAATATTCAACCCCCTCACTTGTCGCGAAAAGCAGCGAACAGTGGATGGACTAGGTTTCCTTTTATTTAAGTCTTTCATTTTATATTTTGATTCTGTTAATCTTGACACGTATTGTTCAAAACTCTGAAGGGGTCTTAGAATATTTCGACCTTTGTTCGATGTCTAAGTACATTACTGAAAATAATAGTAACAAAAACTGAATATCAGTTATTTGAGAAACAGATTATTTTGAGTGATTTTAGCAGTTTGATTCAACTAGAGAGGAAAAAACCCTTTGTAACCGAAAACCTGTTGTTTCAGCCACAACTGCTATCCATAGACTGAAACGTCCCCTTACAAAAATTATAAATGACTGTGCCTAAACTGACACACTATATTTTTAGCGCAACGCAATCTGACTTTCAATAATCCTTACAACAGAATAGCCCTGACTAACATTAACCCATATGTTTCACAAATCACTTAACTCACAAAAATCTTCGTTACTCGAACTACTGCAATACAGCGAGCGCCACTACTGCCAGCTAAATAAAAGATTCAATCTACTGAATGCACTATCTACTGATAGGCACAGTTAGCAAATGAAAGATTTTGATAGAGAACAAGCAATGTATTTACCTTAGTAGTGTTCAAAAGTCATAATATATATATCAGTCCATGATATCCAATGTTACAAATTTACTCCTTCTGATGGACACACGTAGAGATCGTCCACTCTCAAAATTCCGCCATCTCTCTCCCCACATCAACCACTGCTGGGGGCTCACCTCCACGTATAATTATTCAGGCATATCGAGGGTAGATTAAAGTCACCACCGACTATAATAATATGAGCGGGGTTCTTATTTGAAATGAGACTCTAGTTTTCTTTGAACTGTTCAGCAACTATATCCTCTGAGTCGGGGGGTCGGTAAAACGATCCAATTGATAGTTTAGTCCGATTGTCAGGTATGCCTCTACCCATACTATTTCACACGACCTATCTACTTCAATTTCGCTACAAGGCAAACTACTTCTGACAGCAATAAATCACCACCAACTGTATTTAATCTATCCTTTCTGAACACTGTTAGATCGTTCGAAAAAATTTCGGCTGAACTTATTTCCGGCTTTAGCCAGCTCTCTGTACCTACAACTATTTGAGCTTCAGTGCTTTCTATTAGGGCATGGAGCTCTGGTTCTTTCCCAACACAGCTACGACAATTTACAACTACAATACCAATCGTTTCCACAACTACCTTACCGTGTTTTACCTGCCCACTTTTAGACGGACGTCCCTTCTGTGGTTTCCTGAGACCGTCTGACCTAAAAAAGCGCCCAGTCGCCTCCACACAGCCCCCACTACCCGTGTAGCCGCCTCCTTTGTGTAGTCGACTCCTGACCTATTAAGCGGAACCCGGAAACCCACCACCCGATGGCGCAAATCAAGGAATCTCCATCATACAGTCACAGAACCGCCTGAGCCTCTGATTCTGACCCTCCACTCGGCTCTGCACCAAAGGACCAGTCTGTGCTATCGACGATGCTGCAGATGGTGACCTCCGCCTTAATCTCGGAAGCAAGACTGGCAGTCTTTACCATTTCCGCTAGCCGCCCAAAGCCAGACAGAATCTGCTCCGATCCAAAGCGACACAAGTCACTGGCACCGACCTGAGCCACCACCTGCTGTTGGCTGCACCCTGTACTCTTCATGGCATTCGGTAACACCATTTCCACATCCGGAATGACTCCCCCTGGAATGCACATGGAGTTCACACTTGCTTCCTTCCCCCCCTTGGCAGCCATGTTCCTAAGGGATCCCATTACACGCCTAATGTTGGAGCTCCCAACTACCAGCAAACCCACCTTCTGTGAATTCCCAGACCTTGTTGGCCGAGAAGCTTCCTCTGGAACAGAGTGGACGACTGCATCCGGCTCAGAGACATCGTCAGCCACTGATAACGCCTGAAACCTGTTCGTCAAACGAACCGGGGAAGCCCTACGATCGGCCCCTCGGAAAGTTTTTCGCTGCCTGCCAGAGTTTGGAATGATCTCCCACTCAACCATGGGTGAGGGGTCAACCTCAGTGCAGGCAGTAAGTACCAAGGGCGGCCACAGCAGTGGACCGAGCGGAGGACACGTGGGATGTGCTTGATGTCCCCGGCATCCCTGCATTCGATCCAACACAGTGACGCCCCTTGGCAGCAGCCTCAAGCTGTGTGACGGAAGCCAAAGCAGCCTGGAGCTGTGAGCGAAGGGTCGCCAACTCAGCTCGCATCTGTACACAACAATCACAGTTCCTAACCATTACTGCAGTTGCTCCTGTTTGAAGCTCGTAAAAATATGTTACAAGCAAACAGTGTACTCGCCGTATTAGTAGCAGGAACTAGCAGTGCTGCTCTCGCTGACGGTCTAACCGACACTGCAGTGGCTTGCAGACCAGCAGCTAGATGATGACGTAGATGAAGCTGACTGCCCCACATGCGACTGACGGCTGGCATGGAGTATGTGTCGGTGTCAGCAGCAGTCGAAGACATGGTGCTGCTAGGGACTGAGTTCTGAATATTTGTAGTGGGTTTGTCCAAGTTTGCTGTGACAGGGCTTCATTTTCTGTCATGTAAGAGACCAAGTATGCGTCACAGCACGCGGAAGTACAGCTCACCATTGTGCCAATCTGGTGTCTTGCACCATGCTGTTTCAGAAATATTCCGGGCCTTGCAGCAGGATTCCATAGGCAGCTTGCTTGTCCGCCTCGCCTCACTCTATGAAATCTGGGCGGAGGGCTATTATCACAACAAAGGAGAAACCATCCATAGGTACCCAAAGTGGAGTGACCCGATAAAACTAGTTGAAGTGAAAGCAAATGCAAGGGTGATGTTCACTGTGTCTTAAGGACATGAAATTCATCCGAGAAAGAAGTATCATCATTGTGTGTGACTTGCAGTCGTTTACCTATTGTATGTACAGCTCCATTTTTTGTTGTTGCTCGTTTGGTAAGGGATAGTTTACGTAAGCTGGATAGCTTTAGGAAACTCTCTATTGTGATTTATATCATTTCAAAGAATTTTAATCACAACAACCAGAACAGTAGAGAATTTAGCTCTGCCTGTAAAACAATGGTCGTGTGTTATACTTGGCTGTGAGACCCTGAGATCTAAGTTCACTTACCTAATCACAATGGGTTTTCTTCCTCTGCTCTGAATGGCCCCTTTCCTGAAGGTGTGTGAGACTTGGGTTTTTAAGTAAACCTACTGACTGCAAGTATTTCTACAACATTCTCTAACGCTATTGAACATTACAACTGTACAACCCAAGTCGCGCAGCCCTGAGAATAACGCCGCCCATCATAAATAATAATCAAATGCAGCTGCGATATCCAACTCTACTCGCACTACATACTCTCGTGAATTTTGTATGATGTTTATTGATTTGTTAATTGATTCCTCAGTGGACTTTCCGTAGCAGAACCCAACGGATTTTCTTTTACATTTCGTAGCTGGCGTACATCAATTATTCTTTTGCTTGACAGGTGTCCTAGTGCTTTACCTAAAGTGTTTAGTAAGTGTATGGATCGATGTGAGTTCGGATGCATTGGAAAATCGAGTTACCTTTCCTCAGTATAATAATTTCCGTCATTTACCACGAAGTTGGTACCCTGTAGTGCACTAAATACCTGTTGAAGAGTCAGGTTAACTATGGCGCCCCATGCTGTAATTGTTGAAACAACTCATCTCTTTATGGGCGCTGTAAACTCGACCCCTAATCCACAAACACTTACACAAACAGCTCACCTCTTACGTCATTCGGTAGAAAGGAGTTTTTTTATTCTTGTTGTCCAGTAACAGTTTCAATCTCCTTCTCGAAGTAAGGCGCTATACGCCTGTTACCGTCGTATGGTTTTTCCACAGGTTCACAAAGTCTTCTTGTGTCTTTTACCAAATCATCTGGAAACTGTACGTCCACTAACATTGTAACTGATTCCATTCAATCTAAAGTTTTCTCTCCATCTACTCTAATCTTGCTGCTCAAGAAAGTATGCCACTTACGTCATGAATTGAGGCTCAGTTCGATTCTGACGTAGTTCTTCCACAACTTATTCCTGTCACTCATTATTCTGTCCTTACACACCTGGTTTTTCATTATGTATACCCTGAGCCTCTCCTCCCGCTTCTGTGGCCATGTGCCTCAAGTGCCCTTGGCACATATTACGAAGCCGTCCTACGTCGTTCCTGAAATTCCCAAATTCACAGGCCCATGGCTCAAGTCTTTTGTCACGCCGTTCAATTCAGTTTGCAGTACATCATCTGTTGCTTTATCCAGTGCAGACACTCCTCTGTCTATATTCGCAGTGTAAACGGAAGTTTTCCTTCAATAAACATCAGTTTGCCTTACGAATTAGGCACACGTACTAGAAATGTTGTTGTTGTTGTTCTGGTCTTCAGTCCAGAGATTGGTTTGATGAAGCTCTCCATGCTACTCTATCCTGTGCAAGCTTCTTCATCTCCCAGTACCTACTGCAGCCAACATCCTTTTGAATCTGCTTAGTGTATTCATCTCTTGGTCTACCTTTACGATTTTTACCCTCCACGCTGCCCTCCAATACTAAATTGGTGATCCCTTGATGCCTCAGAACATGTCCTACCAACCGATCCCTTCTTCTAGTCAAGTTGTGCCACAAATTTCTCTCCTCTCCAATTCTCTTCAATACCTCCTCATTAGTTATGTGATCTACCCATCCAATCTTCAGCATTCTTCTGTAGCACCACATTTCGAAAGCTTCTATTCTCTTCGTGTCTAAACTAATTATCGTCCACGTTTCACTTCCATACATGGCTACACTCCATACAAATACTTTCAGAAACGACTTCCTGACACAAAATTTCTCTTCTTCAGAAACGCTTTCCTTGCCATTGCCAGTTTACATTTTATATCCTCTCTACTTCGACCATCATCACTTACTTTGCTCCCCAAATAGCAAAACTCCTTTACTACTTCAAGTGTCTCATTTACTAATCTAATTCCGGCAGCATCACCCGATTTAATTCGACTACGTTCCATTATCATCGTCTTGCTTTTGTTGATGTTCATCTTATATCCTCCTTTCAAGACACTATCCATTCCGTTCAACTGCTCTTCCAAGTCCCCTGCTGTCTCTGACAGAATTATAATGTCGTCGGCGAACCTCGAAGTTTTTATTTGTTCTCCATGTATTTTAATTCTTACTCCGAATTTTTCTTTTGTTTCCTTTACTGCTTGCTCAATATACTGATTGAATAACATCGGGGATAGGCTACAAACCTGTCTCACTCCCTTCCCCACCACTGCTTCCCTTTCATGCCCCTCGACTGTTATAACTGCCATCTGGTTTCTGACCAAATTGTAAATAGCCTTTCGCTCCCTGTATTTTACCCCTGCCACCTTCTTAATTTGAAAGAGAGTATTCCAGCCAACATTGTCAAAAGCTATCTCTAAGTCTACAAATGCTAGAAACCTAGGTTTGTCTTTTCTTAATCTATTTTCTGAGATAAGTCGTAGGGTCAGTATTGCCTCACGTGTTCCACCATTTCTACGGAATCCAAACTGATCATTCCCGAGGTCGGCTTCTACCAGTTTTTCCATTCGTCCGTAAGAATTGGTGTTAGTATTTTGCAGTCATGACTGATTAAACTGATAGTTCGGTAATTTTCACTACTGTCAACACCTGCATACTTTGGGATTGGAATTATTATACTTTTCTTGAAGTCTGATTGTATTTCGCCTGTCTCATACATCTTGTTCAAGAGATGCTAGAGTTTTGTTAGGCCTGGCTCACCCAAGGCTGTCAGTAGTTCTAATGGAATGCTCCGGGGGCCTTGTTTCGACTTAGGTCTTCCAGTGCTCTGTCAAACTCTTCACGCAGTATCATATCTCCTACTTCATCTTCATCTACATCCTCTTCCATTTCCATAATATTGTCCTCAAGTTCATAGCCCTTGTATAGACCCTCTATATACTCCATCCACCTTTCTGCTTTCCCTTCTTTGCTTAGTACTAGAAATGTTACTAACCAATGTTTCTTGTCTAGATTCTAAAATGATGGTCACATTACGATTTCTAGTGGTAGACTCGGCAGCGACACATCATTCTGTTGTATCTAAGAATACTTCCCTTGTAGCGAGTCTCACGTCAATCTTGGAACATGCTTCTACCCAATTTTGAAATGTGGGTGCATTGTGGGATCCTTTCACCACCAAATCAATTTATTCATTGCATGTTTTAATCCAGGCCTCTTGGATCTGTTAGCTCACTGTATCACTCCAGACTGTCAAATCATGGTTCCTGATACCTCAAAATACATCTGATATTTCTATGTGCTTCTATTACAGTACTAACTGGACTACCCGACTTCGCTCAGGGAGTTGATATGAGATTGTGTGGTAGTTGGAATGAAAAGATAAACTTTAAAATGTAGGAGGTAAAAAAAAATTGTTGAAAACAAATTCCGATTATTTATAATACTTATCAAAGTATAATACGTAAAAAATGATTGAAACCATATTCTAACTATTTACAATACTTATTTATGAACAACATTTTTCATTTTGTTACCCGCGATACGTAAGCACAAATATTTAGAATTTCCTACCCGAGAGCAAGCTAAGTAAAGCTCGCCGAGAGAGAAGCAGGATTCTTTGAGGTTGATTTTGAAGCATGTCTCTGTGCTTTGTTAATTGTAAAACTGTAGGCTAATTAGATTGGAAATTGCAGTCTTTTGAATTGGAATGGCAATTAAGTAGAGGTCAGTGGTATTCTGGGTATAAGTAGTGTGTATCATTTGCATCTTTCAGAGATAAGTTCGGTTTTTACGATTTTATTCGATAGCAATTTGATGATCATCATTGTTCAAATTCATAGTTTTGCTGAGTTGAGATTTCTGAGCAGTATGATCGGAGATCCAATTTTAACTCGAAGGTAGTTTGTAATGGCATTCCTGGAACTTGCAAAGAGTTTAGAAATTCAATAAGGACGTTCACACTTTCTTCAGCGTTTACCATTGTGTCGATCGGTTTGTATATTCTCTCTTCAAAGGGAATTTTCTTTTGAATATTAAAGTTGATCTCGTCGACAATATTATTTTTAGTTGCCAAAATTGCCCTTTCAAATAACCAGTCCGGATAGGTACAGTTGTGTGCAATGTTTGGATAAATTCGGTCGATGAGTTAGTTTTCAGCAGTGGCTGTGTTGCAGAAAGCACTGTTGAGTTTAAGGGGAGTTGGAATGCCGGAAAATGGAAAAAATTCACATTTTCAGTTTTTAACCTTATAACTTAATTTGAAATTTTCTGCTTAAAATGGTGCAAAATTTGTTAAGAAATTCCAATTGGAAGTATTTTTATTTAATTTTTCAAAATTACATGTGCGCCCAGCAAAGTTACCCATCTTGTGATTTGTACACATTTAAATCTTCGCATTTCCGAAAACATTACATATAGAAGGCTGTGGATTTCACTCTTCAGTTGTAGAATCTTTGATCCTTCCATAGGTACCATTGTTTTTACGACTAGCTGTGTTTATTGTTCAGTTTTTGATCTGTGAGTGTTTGTTTTGAGCCTCGAGTTTAGTTTGTCGCTCATTTGGAGTTTGTTATCTGTCTTGTTTTGACTTTCAGTGGTGAGTGCGTAGTTTCTACGATGCCTAGGAGTGCATCATTATTTAAAAAGCGAAAGTTTCGCGGTAATAGATTTACAAATAACGTTTGTTCAAGTGATTCTGCTTCAGCACCTGTTGATGCTGGTGAAAGTTCTGACGTTTGTACAGCTGAGATGTGTGAAGGAGACACGCCCACCAGTGCATCAAAAAAGAAGTTATCAAACTGTGCAAGTGAAATTACAGATGAAGCTTCTAATGAACAATATGTTTTAGTCGACTTTCCTGTTTTTACTGAGTTTATGAAGAAATGTTTGTGTTGTAATCTTTGTGGAGGTTCTTTTGATATGAACATAACAAAATCTATAGGACTTTCCTGCAAAATTGCTATAGTTTGTGCCAGTTGTGAAAATGAGACCTGTTTTTGGAGCTCTAAAACATGCAGTAGCAATTTGTTTGAGAGTAATATCAGGCTAATGTATGCAATGAGAGCAATTGGTAAAGGACATACTGCTGCTCAAACATTTTGTGCCATAATGAATCTTCCACCTCCACCTGCTAAAATTGACAATTACACTGAAGTGATAGGAGATGCTGTTCAGTCTGTAGCAGATTTATCAATGAAAGCTGCTGCCAGTGAAGCAAAATATATAAATGAAGGAAACCCAGATATCCCTGTTGCTTTTGATGGAACCTGGCAGAAAAGGGGTCACACATCCAAAAATGCTGTTGCTACTGTTACTAGTGTGGACAGCGGTAAAGTTTTGGACTATGAAGTGCTCACTAAACATTGTTACCATTGTGCATCTGGTAAGATAGAAGCAGCTCACATATGTAGCAAGAATTATGAAGGTACGAGTGGAGGCATGGAGGCTGCCGCTGCTGTGAAAATGTTTAGCAGATCAGAAAAAGAACGGGGAGTATTTTACACAAAATTCCTTGGAGATGGGGACTCCAAGGCATACAAAAGTGTTACAGAATCCATGCCATATGTCAATAAGACAATAACTAAACTAGAATGTGTCGGTCATGTTCAGAAACGAATGGGCACTCGTCTAAGGAAACTGAAACAGAATCTGAAGGACAAAATTTTGTCAGATGGTAAAACCATTAGAGGTCGCCTGTCAGATAAAATTATAAATGAATTACAACAATACTATGGTATGGCAATAAGAAATAATGCAAATAATTTGCAGGAAATGAGACAAGCTGTATGGGCCACATATTTACATCGATCATCAACTGATGATAATCCTCAACATTTTGCTTGTCCAGATGGTCCTCAGTCATGGTGCAATTATAGAAAATCTCAAGCTACTGGGGATCCTTATCACCATAAAAATTATATTCCATTGGCTGTTATGGAAGTAATTAAACCAATATATAGAGACTTGGGGCATCCTGATCTTCTGCGAAAATGTCTTCATGGTTGTACCCAGAATCAAAACGAGTCGTTCAACAACCTCATTTGGACTCGTGTACCTAAGAATGTATTTGTTGGGATAAAAACATTGAAATGGGGAGTCAGTGATGCTGTTATTTCATTCAATGATGGTCATATGGGTAGGCTAAAGGTCATGGCAAGGCTCGGCATTGCTCCTGGTATCAACACCATCAGAGGTCTTCAGCTTCTGGACAGCGTGCGAGTAAGGAAGGCTCAGTATGCAGCTGAATTTA
Organism: Schistocerca nitens; assembly: GCF_023898315.1. Classification (NCBI taxonomy): domain Eukaryota; kingdom Metazoa; phylum Arthropoda; class Insecta; order Orthoptera; family Acrididae; genus Schistocerca; species Schistocerca nitens. The sequence continues at coordinate 82,161,125 of NC_064615.1, forward strand.
ATACAAAAAAAGCAAGGGCAGCAAGGAGAAGAAAGCTTCTAGGTGAAGAAGAAGAACTAGAAGATGACCCTGATTACTCTGCTGGACACTTTTGATAATAGAATAAAAGGTATTTGTGAATTTTCATAATAAATTACTTTAATCGCATTTTCTGGCATTTGACATTTTTAGTGTTACATGTACCTTTATCTCATAAACCACTCAACCAACAACATTCAAATTTTCAGAAATGCTGCAAAACAGTTCAAAGAGGCCACTGAACTAGAATCATGACAAGAACTGGCTTATTCTCTGAACTAGGGAAGTTTATGTTATACTTTTTCCAATAAAAAATGGCTTAATGGTAAAAAATTCATAAATACTATACCAACAAAAAGAAAACATTGGTTCTAGTTCAGTGGGCTCACAATATATGCTGAAAACCTCTGCCAGAATTTCAAAGTTCTGAAGATAATAGTTCCAAAGAAAAAGGTACACAAAGTTAGCAAATTTAACATTGGCGAGATAGGGCATTCCAACTCCCCTTAATGAGGCCGGGCGTCTGGTCAATAGGATAAGTGCGTTCCCCTATTTGTAAAAGTTGTTGAGCAAAATGTGCTGCCGTTCCGTTCGATGGTTCAACCCTCATATTTTTTGTTAGTCGCAGTTTTTGTACGTGTGGCCAGAGATGTGCATAACACAGCCAACAGATTGTGTATGAATTGAATTGTTGATTACGCTGAAAACGAAGATCTCAAGACATGCAATAAGATCACAGTTACCGCCAGTATCAAAATAGATTTAGCGTACCGGACGCGTTCCCCTATTTCCTTTGAACAGTGTATTTACCGCACCCGGCACATCCCCCATTTAGTCATGTGTACGACCACATACACGCTGTACGCTTTTTTTTTAAATTTCGCTATTTTATATGCTTACTAGTGCTGCAATTTTAATGACTAATAGTTTACATATACTGGACATTTTATGGTCACAGTAAACGAAAGTAGCTGTCACGCAAAGATATTTAATTTTGTTGTGATCTTCAATGTGATGAGTGGTTTGATGAAGTTCCCATACTCCTGTATCGTGTAGAAGCCTCTTCTTCTCCGAATAACTACTGTAACCTATATCTTTCCGAATCTGCTTACTGTATTCATCTCCTGGTCTCTATTTTCGACATTTACCCCCCCCCCTCCCCCCAACATGCCTCAAATAGTCAAATGGTGATCCCTTGACGACTCAGAATTTGTCCTACCAACCGATCCCTTCTTTCAATCAAGTTGTGCCAAAAATTTCTTTTCTCCCCAATTCTACTCACTATCACGCTATTGGTTATGTGATCCACCCATCTAATATTCAGCATTCTTCTGTAGCACCACATTTCAAAAGCTTCTATTCGCTTCTTGTCGAAACTCCATGTTTCACTTTACTCCAGACAAATGCATTAAAAAAAGACTTCCTGAAACTTGAGTCTATATCCGATCTTAACAAATTTCTTTCCTTCAGAAACGTTTTTCTTGCCATTGCCAGTCTACCTTTTACATCCTCTCTACTTCGCCCATCATGAGTTATTTTACTGCCCAAATAGCTAAACACATCTACCACTCTCGTTTGCTAGTCTAATTCCCTCAGCACCATCTAATTCTACAACATTCCATTACTTTTTTTTTTTTTTTTGCTGTTCATCTTATATATTCCTTTCAAGACACTGTTCATTCCATTCGACTGCTCTTCCTTCTCCAAATTCTTCTTAGATTTCGTTTGCTGCTTGTTCACTGTACATATTGAACAATATCGGGGATAGCTTACAAACTTGTCTCACTCCCTTCTCAACGACAGCTTAGTTTCATGCCCCTCGACTCTTATAACTGCCGTTTGGCTTCTGTATAAGTTGTAAGTAGCCTTTCGCTGCCTGTATTTTACCTCCACTACATTCAGAATTTCAAAGAGAATATTCCAGTCAACATTATCAAAAGCTTTCTGTAAGTCTACAAATGGTATAAATGTAGGTTTTCCTTCCCTTAAACTACCTTGTAAGGTAAGTCGTTTTCCGAAAATTGAAAATTTGTGGTAAGATCTTATGAAACCAAAATGCTGAGGTCATCGGTCCTAAGCTTACAAGCTACTTGTTTGTTGTTGTGGTCTTCAGTCCAAAGACTGGTTTTATCCAGCTCTCCATGCTACTCTATCCTGTGCAAGGTTCTTCATCTCCCAGTACCTACTGCAACCTACATCCTTCTGAATCTGTTTAGTGTATTCATAAACTTGTACTACTGTGGTAAGCGTGGCCTTCGTATCTGTCTTTGCCACAATAATGCGTTCACTACGCTGTTTATAGTAGCTTACCCGCACTCCTATTTTTTTTATTCATTATTAAACCTACTCCTGCATTACCCCTATATGATTTTGTATTTATAACCCTGTATTCGCCTGACCAAAAGTCTTGCTCCTCCTGCCACCGAACTTCACTAATTCCTACTATATCTAACTTTAACCTATCCATTTCCCTTTTTAAATTTTATAACCTACCTGCTCGATTAAGGGATCTGACGTTCCACGCTCCGATCCGTAGAACGCCAGTTTTCTTTCTCCTGATAACGACGTCCTCCTGAGTAGTGCCCGCCCGGAGATACGAATGGGGGACTATTTTACCTCCGGAATATTTTACCCAAGAGGACGCCATCATCATTTAACCATACAGTAAAGCTGCATGCCCTCGGGAAAAATTAATGCTGTAGTTTCCCCTAGCTTTCAGCCGTTTTCAGTACCATCACAGCAAGGCCGTTTTGGTTAGTGTTGCAAGGCCAGATCAGTCAATCATCCAGACTGTTGCCCCTGCAACTACTGAAACGGCTGCTGCCCCTCTTCAGGAACCACATGTTTGTCTGGCCTCTCAATACATACCCCTCCGTTGTGGTTGCACATACGGTACGGCTATCTGTATCGCTGAGGCACGCAAGCCTCCTCATCAACGGCAAGGTCCATGGTTCATGGGGGGGGGAGGGGGGGGCAAGCTACTTAATCTAACTTAAACAAACTTACGCTAAAGACAACACACACACACATGGCCGAGGGAGGACTCGAACCTCCTACAGGGGGGGCCGCCCTACCCCACACGGCTCCGTATTCCCAGTATTGCCTCGAGTGTTCCCACATATCTCCAAAGTCGAAACCAGGCTTTCCCGAGGTCGATTTCTCCAGTTTTTGCATTCTTCAGTAAATAATTCGGGCCAGTATTTTGTAACCATGCAACGAACTGATAGTTCGGTAATTTTCACACCTGTCAGCACTTGCTTTCTTTGTAACTGGAATTATTACACTCTTCTTGAAATCAGAGAGTATTCCGCCTGTCTCATAGATTTTGCAAAATCTAGAGGTCAGTTCGTGCACAAAATCCTGCGCCGGCAACACTATCGCAGTTATGGACGTCTACAGAGGCTGGATCTTCCAAGGCTATCACAACTTCTGACTGGGCCTCTTTTTGACTTAGGTCTTTCAGTGTTCTGTCAAATTCTTCTCTTAGTATCATATCTCCCATCTTATCTTTATCTACGTCGTCTTCCACTTCTGTAACACTGCCTTCAGCTTAATCTCCATTTTACAGAACTCTATATTTCGTGCATCTTAGTGCCTTCAACTTAATCTGCTTTTTACGTATCTCTATATTTCGTACATCTTACATATCCGAAAGTATGTAATTTTCTTTGGAGCTTTTTTTCGTATAATTTTTCTCTGCATTTGGCAGTTATTGCAGGAAAGCTAATAACACCCTTGACTGGAGAAAATCTTCTTGTTCTTTGTGAGTTTGTACGTGCCGTGACCGAGTTTCCTTGTAGCGTTTGAACACATTTCAAGACTGTTGGTCTGGACGGCAGCGTCACGAAGAGTTTGGAGAAGCGGCGGTGACTGATGTCCTCTTCTCCCCTCTCACTCCTCAGCCGCTGGACCCTACGCAATCGGAGGAGCTGCAGCGTCGTTACGCAGGTAACAGGAAGGTGCGTAATTAGATTCGTTGTTTCTCGAGTTACTGGTCCCTTCCCTTCCACTTCTCTTTCTCATTTGTTGACCATTTCCCCTTACAATTAACCGAGGAAAAGATTCATTTATCTCATTTTCGTACCTTTTCCACCTACTCGCCTTTTCTCTTTTTTCTGAAGAGTGAAGATGTACTGTCTCCTATTTATTGTGGACAGTTTCTTAATTATTCAGTTTACGTACACTTCACACCCTTTCATATTTCATGTTCCTATTTGGTAGAAATATATCCGTGTCTTACTCAATTTGGGAAAGCAACCTAGTGTTATAGCTATTCAGATATCCCGCTCAGTTACTTTTCGAAATATCTGCCAAAGGTTCAGAGAATATCGTTCTTGTGCAACACAGCCATGAAGTAATGAGTGCTGTCGACAAGGGATCTCAGATCGATTCCATATTCTTATATTTCCAGAAGGCTTTTGATAGCTTTCCTCACAAGCGACTATTAATCAAATTGCATACATCTGGAGTATCGTCTCAGTTGTGTGACTGGACTCGTGATTTCCTCTCAGAGAGGTCAGAGTACGTAGTGACAGACGGTAAATCATCGAGTGGAACGGAAGTGATGTCTGGCGTTCCGCAAGGTAGTGTCATAGGTCCTCTGCTTATATAAATGATCTGGGTGACAATATGAGCAGCCCCCTTAGATTGTTTGCAGATGACGCTGTAATTTACCGTCTAGTAAAATCATCAGACGATCAATTCCAATTAGTAAATGATCTAGAGAGAATTTCTGTATGGTGCGAAAAGTGGCAAATGGCATTACACAAAGAAAAGTGCGAGGTCATCCACATTGGTACTAAAAGAAATCCGATAAATTTTGGGTATACGATAAATCGCACATATCTAAGGGCTGTCAATTCGACTAAATACCTAGGAATTACAATTACGAGCAACTCAAATTGGAAAGAGCACATAGATAATATTGTGGGGAAGGCGAAACAAAGACTGCGTTCTGTTGGCAGAACACTTAGAAGATGCGACAAACCCACTAAACAGACAGCCTACATTACACTTGTTCGTCCTCTGCTGGAATATTGTTGCGCGGTGTGGGATCCATACGAGGTAGGATTGGCGGAGGACATCGAGAAAGTGCAAAGAAGGCAGCTCGTTTCGTGTTATCGTGCAATGGGGGCGAGAGTGTCACTGATATGATACGCGAGTTGGGGTGACAGTCAATGAAATAAAGGCGGTTTTCTTTGCGGCGAGATCTATTTACGAAATTTCAATCACCAACTTTCTCTTCCGAATTCGAAAATATTTTGTTGACACCCACCTACGTAGAGAGAAATGATCACCATAATAAAATAAGAGAAATCATAGCTAGAACTGAAAGATTTATGTGTTCCTTTTTCCCACGCGCCATTTGAGATTGGAATGGTAGAGAAGTAGTATGAAAATGGTTCGATGGCCCTCTGCCAGGCACTTCAGCGTAAATTGCAGAGTAACCCTGTAGATGTAGATGTAGATGTAGAGTCAACATTTGAATTGTTCTTCAAATTGTCTCCTGAAATGACGTCCTCAAAAAAGTCTCCTTCATGCTGATACTCACAAGGGGAGGCCGCCAATTGTGAAATTCAGATTCGATTCATACTGCGCATAATAAAAGCTCATGGCCAGAGGTGTAATGTGGCAAAGCACCAAGATGCACTTCTCAGCCGTTGTTGAGAAAATCGACAGTTAAAAGAAACCGTTGCGGTGAAATACTCTCTACGATTAATAATTTTGCTCAACGTCGTGGCGCAGCGGTAAGCGCTCGGGTTTGTAATCCGAAGGTCGCTTGATCGAATCTCGCACCATGCAACTTTTTTTTTTTAGTATTTGTTTTCTGTAATTCAAATATATATATATATATATATATATATATATATATATATAATTCCCGGCAATCAGTTGAACAATTATGCATATAATAGGTTGTTGAAAGTCGTTTGTCGTGGAAAAACTGGCGACTTCGAACATCATTATGTTTTCCGCAAACAAAGTTGTATTTCACAAATGTTAGTAATTGTCTTCATAATGTTAACCACGTATAGTTAACGGAAGAGGTAGAAATGATATTCCGAAACGAATACGTATAGCGTAAGTCAAACGTTCGAATTAGAATAGAGACCCCACGCAAACAAATTCGCTGTGGCAGGTATGAAATATAAAGTCCGTTACTCGCTCGTTACACTTGAAGGACAGATGTTGAATGGGCCGAAACGAGCCGCCGCATAACAGCGTAGTTGCCTGCTAACTTCGAAAGAAGGTAGATGCGGTCCCTAGCGCAACATCGTCGAAAATCAGTGCGGACGGGAGAGCTTTGGTACACCCTGTTAAAAAAACGGAAAAATGGAGCCGGTACAATTGGAGAGCGATCCGCCTTCACCAACATGCATAAGCAATTCATTATATATATTTGAATTACAAAAAACTAATAAAAAAACATTGCATGGCGCGAGATTAGATCCGCCGACGTTCGGATTACGAACCCGAGCGCTTACCGCTGCGCCACGCCACTGCGGAAAATTATTAATCGTAGAGAGTATTTCACCGCAACGGTTTCTTTTAACTGCCGATTTTCTCGACAACGGCTGAGAAGTGCATCTTGGTGCTTTGCCACATTACACCTCTGGCCATGAGCTTTTATTATGCGCAGTACGAATCGAATCTGAATTTCACAATTGGCAGCCTCCCCTTGTCAGTAGCATGCTTTGTATTTGTGTTACCTCGCAGTTGTTTAAAATAAGCGACGAATCCATTAAAAATGAGAAAAGAAGTCAGTATCAGTGTTGGTCACAAAATGCAGCTTACCTTTTCTTGGAACAGGATACACACTGCAGCGACAGACCTCATGGAGCACCTGCTAATGCAGTGTCGGGCCTCCTCTTGCCCGACATAGTGCAGCAGTTCGGCGTGGCATGGACTCAGCAAGACGTTGGACGTCCCCTGCTGAAAGATGAAGCCATGCTGCCTCTGCAGACGTTCATAACTGCGAAAGTGTTGCCGGTGCAGGACTTCGTGCACGAACTGAGCTCTCGATTAAGTCCCATAAATGTTCGATGGGATTCATGTCGGGCGATCTGGGTACCATATCATGCGCGTGAATTGTCCAGAATGTTCTTCAAACCAACAGCGAACAATAGTGCCCGGTGAGGTGGTGCATTGTCATCCACAAGATTTCATTCGTTGTTTGGGAAGCTGATTAGAGAAAAGGGACAATGGTGTGGAACAACTTCCATCCCCTTAATTTTGATTTGAATAGTAATTAAGCTATGTAATGGTGATTCTATTCTTTTTTCATAATGATTATAAAATCTATACTGCTGCACATCTTGAGTATCTACTAGAGCAGGGCTTCACAACATACGTGCTCGCGGAGCAAGCTGTGAGCAGCAGGGCGCGAGCACGGAGCAGCGCGAGCACGCTACCCCCACTACCGGACCAGAGCGGAGAGTGGGGAGAGTCATGTGGGGCACACTACAGCTGCCGCCAGTCAATGTAAATCCGCGGCCACCTGCAGGGATATCACTCACGAATTATTACTGCGACAATTGAAACAAATAAAGGAGAATGTACACGTGCCACATAATTTTATTAGCTTAGTGTGTGCCTCTACATTCGTATTAATTTGTGAAGGGGCGCAGGGATTTTGTTAAAAGCAAAGCAATTTTGTAACTCATTCTCAGAGCTGCCTCAGTTGATTTTCCTTCGTCGTCCAGATCTTCTTCGGATAGCTTTCTTTTAAGTTTAATAACTTCCTGTGCACGATCTGGTCCATCACATTTTCCACTTCCGTAGTCTTTCGCGTGTTACGACATAAAATGTCGCCGCAAATTAAATTTCGTAAAAGAATTCAGCGTTTTGTGACATACTAAACATTTTGCAACACCATCTTTTTCTGTAAACAAATACAATTCCTCCCAACTGCGAAAGCATGGTTGGGGTTACACAACGGCGATGTGACATGATTCTTAACCAGCGAAGTGACTGTTAGAGCTGATCGTAGTACTTTAAACGTTACACAGTCAGCGCTATTTCAATAGGCAAGCTGCAGCCCTATTCAAAAGTGCACGCGCATTTCCCCTCCCTCCCCTCCCTCCCTACTCCGCGACCTTAATCTGCTCGCGAGCACGTGCCTGAGCAGACGCGAGTACTCGCGCTCAAAACCGGCCAGTTGTTAAGCCCTGTACTAGAGGTAATGCACATCTTGAGTTTTGATGTACATCTTTAGTTTTTGCTATTTTGCAAATGGAAGAGAAACCCAACTCTTTCAAGTTTGACCACTTTCAGACAGTTATGACTTAGAGTAATGTTTTGTAGTGTAATGTGTACTTGATTTCAAATTTTTACTACTCCACACCTTTCGTACTGTAGTCAATTTTAGTGCTAATTATTGTAATGTTATGAGAACTATCTAATGTATTTATTTATGTTGTAATGACTATCATTTGCCATTAGTGTTAAACATTTTCTTAGACTTAAGTTACGAGCATAAGTGTACTAAATTAGTGCATTTTGTCTCATTTTTTTCATGTATTGTGGCGGATGAGCACCACCTCCAAGGGAACTGATCGCAGTGCCTTTCCTAACTGATTGGTACTTGGACCTGTTGAAGACGTGGATAGCTTGGTGAGAAAGTGTGTAAAAGCTCTGAACAAGGAATGTGCTTGTGAAAAATACTGAACATTGAGCAAGTGAAACGCAATGCGCAGAAAAATGTAGTTTTTTGTCAACACATGAGGATTTTTTTTTTTAGCAGGACAGGACTTGTACAAAGTGGTATGTGTTTTAAAATGTAATACTTGTTTAATCCAAGAAGGACATCTCTTTCGGTGAAGATGCATACATTTTGTTAAAAGGATAACTCGTGGATATTTTGTGACCTGTATGTAATTATTTTGAATGGCTATTTTCGTATGGCCAGTTCACATATGTTAGAATTTGAAAAGCATATTTCCTGCAGTTTTTGGTAATATTTCGTATGTAATAAATTTCTGTGTGTGTGGATTTTAAACACAATTTCTGGTATCACTAGTGGTTATTGAATTGTCCAGTTAGCTATTAGCAATATCTACCTGGTCAGTCCAATGAGGGGGTGATGTGACGAAGCAAGCTGGGATAATTTTAATTCCCCTCTTGTTTTGCCATTTCCCTCCTTAAATTCGTTTTGTTACTTTTAACTAATTATCATTACACACATGAATATAATTTGTATTTCCATAAAAGAGAAAGATTGGCCCTCAGTTTTAAAGAATATAACACCAAATCTGATTTCGTGCTTAGTTTTATGTATGTAATTGATTCTCTAATTTATTTTGACTATTCCTAGTTAGTATCGTTTGTTATAGGGTGAAATCAGTGACTGTTTCGTAACTTAAATTCTATTGTTGACATATAAACAAATACAAATTCTGTAATAATTGTAAACATTTGGAAGATGAAGTACTAGTAATCTGATAGTATCTGTTTACCTCTATTCAAAAACAAGTTAGCAAAACCACCCCTTCATTAATTCTAAAGTAATTAACAGATTTATCAAAAGTATTGTTTACGTAACTATATTTGTTAATTTCACGATTTAAACAAACAATTCGGCCTAAACCTCGTAGTAGAAGAAACTGTTAAAAATACGGATTTTATCGATGTATTCAGTTAATTGAGTGAGTTAAGTTTTAATTGTAATTTCTGTAAATTTAACTTCGAACAATGTGTAGTTTCAGTACCGATTATTGTGATGATATATAAGGGCCCAATTTTTGGTAACGAGGCAGTCAGTCCACTGCCGAGTTTCAGACGAGAAACCTGTGCTGGTTAGAACAACAACAATGCTTCAATTTAACTGTGAAATAAGTGTTAAATAATTAGGCCGTGTGTAAAAACCATTTACAGTGACTGTTTCCATACGTACCTGTTTATTCTTCAAGAACTGTGAACTCTGTGGTTAGGTTTCACTGCACGTAGATTTTCAACAGTAAACTATTGTAGTAGTATATGGAGTTTCGCCTGCAAACTATTAATAAGGCTTACAAGTTAAACAATGGTGCACTGGCCATACACATATAACTGTGTATTATTGGGGAGTTATGAACAGTGAAATTAAAGTACTATGAAACACAACTGTGCACCTATCGCCAACATAATTTGCAGTAGTCAGTGTCGGAATCCACAGCCCATTTCTTCAGCCAGTGTAGCAACGCAGTACGTCGACACCGAGGACAAAAAACAACAAACGAAGAAAGTAAAAGCAGGTAGGAACCGCCACACATTCCGTGTAACAAATCCCACACTATTATGGATTCACCGTCCGCTCCCGGTAGCTGAGTGGTCAGCGCGACGGAATGTCAATCCGAAGGGCCCAGGTTCGATTTCCGACTGGGTCGGAGATTTTCTCCGCACAGGTACTGGGTGTTGTGTTGTCCTAATCATCATCATTTCATCCCCATCCACGCGCAAGTCGTCGAAGTGGCGTCAAATCGAAAGACTTGCACCAAGCGAATGGTCTACCCGACGGGACGCCCTAGTCACATGACTTTATTGTGGATCCACCAGAAGCTTGCCCAGCGGTTCGTTGACAACATGGGTCTATGGCGTCCTGAGATTTGTACCACACTCGAACCGTGCCATCAGCTCTTGCCAAGTGAAACTGCGACTGAGCCGATCAGGGCACGGATTTCCATTCGGCTACGGTTGAATCGATATGGTCAAGAGCGCAGGAGAGGCGCTACAGGCTACATCGTGCTGTTAGCAAAGACAGCTATAGCGGTCGGCTGCTGCCACAGCCCATTAACGCATGATTTCGCCGCAGTGTCCTAACGGATACGTTCCTAGTACGTCCCATGTTGATTTCTGCGGTTATTTCACGAGGTGTTGCCTGTCTGTTAGCGCCAACAGCTCTAAGCAAACGCCGCTGCTCTCGGTCGTTAAGTGAAGGCCGTCAGCCCCTGCGTTGTCCGTGGTGGGAGAATCTGGGAATATTGAATCCGCTAACGAATGTCCCATGCCTCTACCTCCAGCTACTATTGCGCATTCAAAGCCTGTTAATTCCCGTCATGCGTCCATAATCACGTCGGAAACTTGTTTTTTTTTTCTTTTTTTTTTATATGAGGTCCGCCAGTTACGCAAAACACCGTTTTTCTCAGTACCCAAATATGTTTAGGCACCATACAGCCATCATCAGTAGGTTTTCGTTTTTATTTATTCGGTAATGTGAACATTTTTGTTAAATGATTATAAAATTACGTGCATTTTTAGTTCAAACAACACATCGTTTCTTTTTGTAAATACCTTTACATTTGGTGTGCATGAATTTTCTGGATCACATTTGTGTTAATTACTACAGGTAGCTTATCATCTGCAACCAAACGATGTCGATGAGATGAGATGAGATTTCATACACACCAAATGTAAGGGTATTTACAAAAAGAAACGATCTGTTGTTTGAACTAAAAATTCACGTAATTTTATAATCATTTAACAAAAATGTTCACATTACAGAATAAATAAAAACGAAAACCCACTGATGATGGCACAGTGTTGCCGAAACATGTTTGAGTACTGAGAAGCCGGCCGCGGTGGTCTAGCGGTTCTGGCGCTGCAGTCCGGAACCGCGGGACTGCTACGGTCGCAGGTTCGAATCCTGCCTCGGGCATGGGTGTGTGTGATGTCCTTAGGTTAGTTAGGTTTAAGTAGTTCTAAATTCTAGGGGACTTATGACCTAAGATGTTGAGTCCCATAGTGCTCAGAGCCAGTACTGAGAAAAACGGTGTTTTGCATAACTTGCAGACCTCACATCCAAAACATTTTAACTGTAAACACGGCCAATACAAGGAGCTGCAAATCAAAAAGATGGATAACACGTCAGAAACCGTTTCACATTAATCAGCTGAGTACAAATAACAGCTCCGGCAATGCCCTGCCCTTTTATACCTTTTGTACGTGATCCTACCGTCATCTGTATATCTGGATATAGCTAACTCTTGATTGTAGTCACCTCAGTGTAAGCGTTGTTGGAAAGCAGGTGAAAATGTCGGCGAAAGCAAACGACTGCTTTTCTGTGCATGAAAAGAGAGGTGCAACTGAAAAATAAAAATTTATTGCAATGTGATCATCTGGAAACCACGGCATACAATTTGCGTAACAAAGGTAAGTCTATATGAAAAACAATTTCGTAATTGACACTTATTTAAGTAGCACGAATTTAAACTGAATGCTGGAAAGGGACGTGCTACACGGTTTTTATTAGTGTTCGTTGTTGAGGAGGACCTTGGAAGCTGATTACACTGTATCTGTCAGTGCTCAGAATGGAAAACGCCATGCCAAAGATTTGTGGTCGCCGTACGAGGCTTCGATTGAAAGCAGTCCAGTACAATGTACAGTAACCGGAACACGACACGATCGACCGAGGGCGTCGAATGGCGAGTTGCCGAAAAGCACGAAGGACAACAGCAGTGGTGGATGACAACAAGACAACACGATGGAATGACGAGTCCGGAGTGTAAACCAAAATGAGAACCTAGACGTAGCAATAAGTGAAGCCAAGTAACGAGAGCGCAGTCGAACACGACTGATGTGTGCAGTCCGGCTGGCTTTTCAGCGCGGCCGTGGGCGCCGATAGGTTGGCGAGTCTGGCGTGGCCCGCACCTGGCGCTATGCCGGAGACAAAAGTCCTGGCAGAAGGCTCATCAAACGACCTTTATAACATTTATCTAATATTCCGCCTTCGAACAGTGCGCGAACAATGGAGAATCTCTCCAGAATATGTGGAAATCACAGACTAATAGAAGGGTCGGGATGGAACGTTTGTTACCGACCGTTGTGCCCGAGCGGTTCTAGGCGCTTCAGTCCGGAACCGCGACACTGCTACGGTCACAGGTTCGAATCCTGCCTCGGGCATGGATGTGTGTGATGTCCTTAGGTTAGTTAGGTTTAAGTAGTTCTAAGTTCTAGGGGACTGATGACCTCAGATGTTAAGTCCCATAGTGCTCAGAGCCATTTGAACCATTTGGAACGTTTGTTAATATATCAGACAATAATTTCTATTGTGCAAGATGCAGTCATAAAGCCAAGAATTGTGGGGGGAGACAGGAGACGGAAATTAAAATGTTTCTAACAAGAACTTGGAAAATGTGAGGATCAAAAAAGTGAGAAAACTGATGATGTAAGGATTATAGGCCTACACATTATAAGGCAGCTAAGACCCCATACACATCCAGAATGGATGAATATACCGAGGTACGTTTTTTGCCAAGTTTTAGTGGATATTATATCCAATTTTCTGATGTTAGCAAGTAATTTTTTATCTGATATGAAGATGGTTGTGGTGTCACCGCCAGACATCTTCGGACATCTTCATATATATATATAAGGCTCAGCGGCCATTTGACCATCTTCTTCTGTACAGATGCACAAACAATGCTCGAACTCTTACGGGAATCGGCAGTAAAGCCGTGAGTAATGAGTGTAATGGCCGCCGGTACGTTAGCTCAGCGTGTTCGGTCAGACGGTTAACTGCCCTCTGTAATAATAACAAAAAAAAAAAAAAAAAAAAAAAACCTGAGTTAACCGATCAACGACGAACTTCAACGGGTGTCTTACGACGTCCGGCCCGATCAGATGCATCGAACGAAAGCGAACAAAATGAGATTTAAGAAAAAAAGATGTATAGAGCGTCTGCCATGTAAGCAGGAGATCCCGGGTTCGAGTCCCGGTCGGGGCACACATTTTCAACTGTCCCCGTTGACTCATTTCATTGTAATTTAATTTTTTATCGTTTATGGTTGCTGAATTACGAAACCGACTTGGTTTTTTTCTACTGGTAATTTATACTATTTTCTGCAGCATTTGGAGGAAGCTGCTAAGAGAACTTCAGCGATGTGACATGTATACGGCTTAGTCAAATACTATCAAGCTGGTAGCGCCGCAGACCACTGTCCCACAGTCAGGAAAAGAATTTCCACAAACATTTGCCCTATTATACCGAATGTAAGCAAACACGTAACTCAGGTATGGTTCTTGTGTATATCTGTGCCTTTGAAGCCCACAAGTTTGTGATCTGCTATTGTAGCAAACAGGTAACTTGGTCCTAAGCCTACTAAAATATTCGCAATGCATACAACAGTCGAAAAAGTGCATGTCTTTTACGACGAATGTCGACAAGCTATTACACCAGAGGTGAAGTTGTATGCTTGGGAGTATCCATCACTCACCATCTGTCTTTGCAAACAGTATAAAAGAATTTTTAGAAACCTGCAAGCGAGAAGAGTAAAATACGCCAGGAAAAAGAAGAGCAACTGACGAAAGAGATGAAAGTAACATTTTAGCAGCGGTAACACACAAGTCAGGTGTTACTAAGACACCTCTCAGCCAAAAGAGTGTTCTGCGAACACTACGTCCCGTCGCATTTCATCCTCTCCACGTTTCGCTGCATCTGCATTGTCATGACAGTGACTTCCAAAGTTGGTTACAGTTCTCTGAATGCTATCTATGCGAAGTTCAAAATAAAGCGTATCTATCCCAGATTTTGGTTAAGGAAGAAGCATCGTTCACAAACCATGGGCAAGTAAATTTTCTCGATATACGCTAATCGTCACTTGAAAATCTACGCTGACTGAAAGGAGTAGATAAAAACGACGCTCTTGGTCTGTCAACGTTTGGTGCTTGTCTTTCAAGACGCAGAGCATTGGTCCATGTTTCATTGATCGGAATCTATACACACTCAAGTACCTGGAGTTGCTAAGATGTTCTGCTTCCGCAGTTGTCGTACCAACGTGACGGATGTCCCACTCCGCACATGTAATGACAGACCCCCTTAAAAGAACATTTCGAGACCATTGTAACGGTCATTCAGGAAACGCAATACGGTCCGCACATTCACCAAAGTTAACAATTCCGTACTTTTATATGTGGTGAGAATTGAAAAGAAGTGGTCTATTAGGAAACACCGACGACTCCCGACGACATGAAAAGCCTTTTGACACGGGTCTGAGCTGTCGCTAACTCCAGATAAAATTCAGTTTGCAGTATTGTTTCCCCAGAACAACTTTATACCGTGTAGCCAAGCTCAAGGTGAACATTCTGAGCACTTGGTGTGACAGCCGTGATAATAAACACACGAATCGTATCTTGCTTACATCTTGTATCATAGGTCAGATGTTTAGGGAACCTCTTCTCCTGACGGCGGGATCGAAGTCTGTAGCGCCGTTACCTTGATGTTATTTGATTGAGTCCGACAAATGTTATACCGCTGTAGATCCATTGGAAGCTTCTTTAACATGTCACAGAAAAAAGTATGCAGTTCCATTACAAAAGACAAAGTTGCTGTCGTAATTCGGGGACTATAAACGCTAAAAATTACTTATAGATGTCAGGAAATTCGCCATATTGTTCAGTACTGTGGTGTCACCGCTAGACACCACACTTGCTAGGTGGTAGCTTTAAATCGGCCGCGGTCCATTAGTACATGTCGGACCCGCGTGTCGCCACTGTGTGATCGTAGACCGAGCGCCACCACACGGCAGGTCTAGAGAGACTGACTAGCACTCGCCCCAGTTGTACGGACGACATTGCTAGCGACTACACGTACGAAGCCTTTCTCTCATTTGCCGAGAGACAGAATAGCCTTCAGCTAAGTCCATGGCTACGACCTAGCAAGGCGCAGTTAACCATATCTGGAGAGAGTCTCACTTGTATATCAAGAGCGATGTACCGCAGAAGTGAATAAAAGTTAAGTATACGAGAAGCTCCGTTCTTTTCTTTATAGCATTCATAGAGTATCCTGTTTCAGACTTAACGCAAGACGGCGTGAGTTGACGCGTGCCCTTTCGGCTACTTCAGTGTGGCGTAGCTAGCTTGTTACGCCACAACAACTACAACTTGGCGAAAACCGCAAATAGGCATATTTATTCAGTCTGGGTATATTTCGGGAGGTCTGTCTTAGCTGCTTCAACCTCTATAGATGGTGAACTTGGGGCGGCAGTCTCGTTTGAGAAAACCCTGTTGCGAAGGCTGGCTGGCGACCAGTAGCGCAAGTAAAGGTTACCTGTCAGGCGGACCCGTTCCCTCAGGACTGCTCCTACGGGTTCCGGTTCGTCTTGTTGTGATACGGAGATGTTGAGGAACTGCTACCGTGAGTCTTCGGTAGGGTCTCGTTCGCTCGCCGCATACATCACGTGGAGCAGCTGGCGTGATAGCTCTCGCCGGGTGACTCGCTATAGCACCTACCGTTGCGCTCCGATTGGAGAAACTTGCTTCAGAATCTTCTTTTTTTCCTGTTTTTATCCCGTATCTTCACGAGGTGGGTAATCCTGGTAGCAGAGGGTGGCCGGATATCTTACCCGTCACCACGCTTTCACCCTCAAGAGGAAATTTGTGTACCCCAGCTGTCTGCGTATAGTGCTGACGCAAGAGAGGGTGTGAGAATGTTTCCAAAATATTTACGAATCGTGTAACTCAGACTGTAGATACCAGCCCTGTATTCACCTAACTGGATGTGGGAAACAGCCTAAAAACCTCATCCAGACGACCGGTACTCCAGCCCTCGTCGTTAATACGCCGCGCATGCCGGATTCGATCCTGCTCCGGCGCGTCTTCCCGAATCCCGTAAGCGGCGTGCTAATGCACGCAGCTACCGGTGAAGGTCGAACATGTTTCTCAGTCACCTCGCCTTTTCGACCGAACGAGACGGCAGATCGACAGCAACATCGGATATTCGGCTGGAGCGACCTTCGTATCTCAGTTCTGTGATTCCACCATTTCACGTGGATGCCATTATGTTTGCATTAACAATGCCATGGCCGATATTTTTTTGGAAATATATTGCATAAATGGACCATATTATTGCTGCACTCATCGAATTTAACGTTACACTTGCCTGCATCACAAATATTTTACTAAATTTCTGACGAATTTCGGTCACCGGTCATCTCCAAAAGAACATGATATACCCAGTTCAAAACAGGTAGGGGAACACTTGTATCAACTTTCGGTATGTTAAACCTAGTTTGATAAACATACAATGAAGACTTTCACGACCGGATGTTTCAGCTGCCGAGAATTCTCCGGGTTGTATGGCCGTGATCCATGGAACTCTTCTATCCCTGACGTTTCGTCCAAAGCTACGTTGGTCATCTTCAGAGGTGCTCCTGGTTGTGCTTAGTCTTGCCGACTGACTAGTCGGACGTCGAAGAACGGCCTAAATACTGTGGAAAGTGGGCGTGGTCTGGATTTCATGTGATAGCAGAGATAAACCTTGTCAAGAATAAAATATAACTATCGATCATAGTACGTCAAAGATCAAAACGTCTCATCGATTCTGTAGCGCCACTGTCCATATATAGCTGAGTTTCATAGCTTCTTCTTTTCTGTTTTGAAAAAGGCCGTACCTGTGGTCTTATTGCATGGCTTGATATCTTCACTTTAAATGTAGGCAACAATTAAAATCATGCGTTACAGCGTCAGAAGAAAGTGAGTACTGGTGTGCCAGTGTTTTCTAGTACGGTACACAGACAGCAGTTGTCATTTGAGGACGTTGCTTTCAACCAAGTTTTGTTAGGGTGGTGTGTTTTATCTAAAAAGGATGGACTTTCGGTCGGGTTGCTAGAGATGCCAACGCCTCTTTATGTGCCACGCATAGATTGTGGACACGCTACAGGGGGACATGTCAATAAACGACAAGCGTTGGACAAGGTCGCCGATGCTTTACAACCACATGTGAAGACCGATATCTGACCATCTCTGCGTTGCGGCGTCGTACGGATACCACGCGGATACCGCCTGAGCGTTGCAAGACGATATCATAAGGGCCACTGGAGCTTCTGTAGTGAACAGGTTACGAGAAATTACGAGCCAGACCTCCTGTTCCAGTACCACGCTGGAGACCACCTTGCAGCTGGCCTTCAGTTCTGCCGTTCCCATGTCAACTGGCTACTTCGTCACTGCCCAAACGTGTTACTCATAGACAAGTCCAGTTCGATGCAAGGCAATGGCCTTGTTCGTGTGCTGAGACCCGTGGTGAGTGGTACCTGCCAAATGTTTTTCTGGAAATCGACATATTTCCAAGGTACTGTGATGTTGTGGGGAGGCTCCCTTGTTGACAGCCACACGGATCTTGTCGTAGTCCATGGTCGTCTTACCGCCAGGCAGTACATCGAACGGATCCTGTTTGATCATGTGGTGGCTGCTGCATACGGTGGTGGCCCTGAATTCCTTCTTTTTCCAAGGCCCATGTGGCGGACGTCAGCAGCCATGTCTTGTGAACCATGGAGATTGACGTCATGGAATGGCCGACGGTGAGTCCAGACCTAAACCGCATCGTTCATAATTAGGACATGGTGGCAGACATGTTGGTGGTCGTCCTGTTCCACCACACCACAGACCCTCCATGAACTCTAATGGACTCTCATTGAAGAATGGGAACGGATACCACAGGTTCACCTCTGTAGGCCCAAAGGGCAGTGACAAACGCTCAGGGAGGGCATACACGTTATTACAGTTCCCACAGCTAATCAAAAACACCAGGATGACGGTTGAATGATTGTTTCCACTTAGTTTTCGACATCTCTCGCTCATTTCAACTCTTTTTGTGTAAAAGTTCGTGAATACAATAGTGTTTTCTTGTGTACTTAATTTGTCAAAGTTAAAGGCATAATGTGGTAACATACTCATACCTCATTTAAAGCGCAATGGAATATGGCAGACGCCCGAAGTCCTGTTCCCCTAATTCTTTTGAGCACTGTAGATTAACACAAAGTACCTCGTCAGTAGAGCCGAAACTAATCATACGAACTTTTTCTTCTGTTGTAAAGTTAGTCTTCCGTCTCTCATGATCTCATAGGCGACGGCATGTTGGATTCTAAACTTTATTCGTTTCCTGTCCTTTTAGTTACTTGTCTCCCTCAAACCCGATACTAACACTACACCTTTAGCCGAAATTTCCAGAGGTCGCGCAGAATTATTCCAGACTGTGGTGTTACTTCACTAATGTGTTGTTGTTGTGGTCTTCAGTCCAGAGACTGGTTTCATGCAGCTCTCCATGCTACCCTATCCTGTGCAAGCCTCTTCATCTCCGAATAACTAAGGCAACTTACACCTTTCTGAATCTGCTTAGTGTATTCATCTTTTGGTCTCCCTCTACGATTTTTACCCTCTTCGCTTCCCTCCAGTACTAAGTTGATGAATCCTTGATGCCTCAGAACGTGTCCTACCAACCGATCCCTTCTTTTAGTCAGGTTGTGCCAAAAATTCCTCTTCTCCCCAATTCTATTCAATACCTCCTCATCAGTTGGGTGGTTTACCCATCTAATCTTCACCATTTCGAAAGCTTCTATTCTCTTCTTGTCTAAACTAGTTATCGTCCATGATTCACTTCCATACAACGCTAAACTTCATACATATACCTTTAGAGAAGACTTATTGACAACTAAATCTCTACTATGTTAACAAATTTCTCTTCTTCAGAAACGCTTTCCTTGCCATTGCCAATCTACATTTTATATCCTCCCTACTTCTACAGTCATCAGTTATTTTGCTTCCCAAATAGCAAATCTCATTTACTGGTTTAAGCGCCTCTTTTTCTAATCTAATTCCCTCAGCATCGCCTGATTTAATTCGACTACAGTCCATTATCCTCGTTTTGCTCTTGTTGATGTTCATCTTACATCCTCCTTTCAAAACTGTCCATTCCGCTCAGCTGCTCTTCCAGGTCCTTTACTGTCTCTGACAGAATTACAATGTCGTCGACAAACCTCGAAGATTTTATTTCTTCTCCATGTGTTTTAATTCCTAGTCCAGATTTTTCTTTTGTTTCGTTCACTGCTTGCTCAATATACAGATTGAATAACACTGGAGATAGGCTAAAACCCTGTCTCACTCCATTCTCAACCACTGCTTCCCTTTCATGTCCCTCAACTCTTGTAACTGCCATCAGGTTTCTATACAAATTCTGAATAGGTTTTCCCTCCCTGTATTTGACCCCTGTAACTTTCAGAATATGAAAGAGAGTATTCCAGTCAACATTTTCAAAAGCTTTCTCTAAGTCTACACATGCTAGAAACACAGATTTGCCTTCCCTTAACCTATCTTCTAACCTATCTAGTCGTGAAGTCAGTATTTCCTCACGTGTTCCAATATTTCTATGGACTCCAAACTGTTCTTCCCCGAGGTCGTCATCTAACAGTTTTTCCATACGTCTGTAAAGAATTCGTGTTAGTAGTTTGCAGCCGTGACTTATTAAACTGACAGTTTGGTGATTTTCACACCTGTCAACACCTGCTTTCTTTGGGATTGGAATTACATTCTTCTTGAAGAATGAGTGTATTTCGCCACTGTCATACGTCTTGCTCACCAGATGGAACAGTTTTGTCATGGCTGGCTCTCCCAGGGTTATCAGTAGTTCTAATGGAATGTTTTCTACTCCCGCTGCCTTGTTTCGATTTAGGTCTTTCAGTGCCCTGTCAAATTCTTCACTTATGTGGCCACGTTTATCATTACACATCAGATGGAATTGTGCTTTTATTGTTGCCTGGTGCTGCAGACGTTCCGCTGCACTATAAGGAGAGACAGACAGCGCTTTCACAGGTCAGTCGGAAGGACACGACGACATCATAGTTTTGGTGAGGTGTGGCACAACAGGTTTTTCACTTTTAGATATACACAATGTTTTAAGGACACAACGAAATCGCTCGCCCGAATACGAGTACAGGCAATTGAGAAAGTTTTCATTGCGCACTTTAGGCAAATGGTAAACGTTGGTGACTTGGCATTATGTAGCGACCAAGGGTTGTCGTTGTTAGCATGCAGCGAAACTGTATAAACGACTTTAGCAGTCACTCAATAAACATAATTTGATGACAATGCATTATACAGGAAAGTGCACAAACGAGAACTGTCTGCACTTAAAATATAAAATGCCAAGCATGTAGTGCAACTGACACTACATTTCTGGCGAAGAAACATGTGTTAAGTACACCACTCTTAGTACGTTGTTACGAATGGAGGTCAACAACATGAAAACTGTAAGTATATCATATTGTCCCAACCACACGACAGATTTGGCTGTAACGGGCATGCACACATCGAAATGGGACCAAGAGGCAATGGATACGAACTTCCTAACCAGATATGCGTCACCGCTGTGCCATTACGCTGATAATATCATCAAAATACGCCATATGTGAGGAGGATGCCAGTAACGGGGTCCCCTCCAGGCCAGTAGCCTTATGTATAAAATATATATTTACTAAGTTGGTATCTGTTCTTTCGGACATGTCCGAAAGAACAGATACCATCTTAGTAAATATATAGTTAAGGCTCACCGGCCACTTGACCATTTTCTTCTTCTGTGCGAATGCACAAACAGTGCCCGAACTCTTACGGGAATCGGCAACGCGCCGCGAGTAATGAGTATAATGGGCGGGGGCACTACGAATGTAGTGCGGGACTATACGTTGAGAATGTGGGTTTCGCGGGAGGCGTGCCAGAGATAAATCCCTGCAGTCGCCCTATCCTCTGTGTCCTCGGTGGCTCAGATGGATAGAGCGTCTGCCAAGTAAGCAGGAGATCCCGGGTTTGAGTCCCGGTGAGGGCACACATTTTCATCTGTCCCCGTTGACGTATGTCAACGCGTGTAAGCAGCTAAGGGTGTTTATTTCATTGTAATTTTATGCATAAAATGGTAGTCTTTTATCTTATTGGTTGTGGGATACAATGCCAGGCTGCATGGATGCCACATCTCTGGTGCCTTATCGAGTAATTTGCTATCCAACTTGTTATCTTTATTGTTATAACTTATTACCGAGTTTATTTTCCTTATTGCTATAATTCATGATCTCATTAAGGTAGACTCTCATGTATTCTTTGTGAATGGTCTTCATTTAGGATCCTTATTGCTGATATTTATTATTCAGTTAGGCTATTTTATGGCATAAGCTGGTGTTCAGTATGACAGAACGTCAAAGCATCACCAAGATGTTATATACATGAATTGTTGTATGAGTTGTCCAATATCATTCCTATCACGTTACGATGGAGATAGTCCAGTGTAAAACGGTGGGAAACAAAGAAATTCAAGTAATTTAGATCTTTTGACAGTTAAATGAAGTACACCCTTGCTATGTAGCAATTACATTGTGGATGTGCGAAGACATTCTTTTAAACATGTTACATTGATAGTTCGTGGTTCATGGTTTACAGCAACCCTAGATTTTTTCATGAGGTCGCACTGCCGCCCCCCCCCCTCCTCCCGCCACACTGACGGCTATTCAGTTAGGCTATTTTATGGCATAAGATGGTGTTCAGTACGACAGAACGTCAAAGCATCACCAAGATGTTTTATACATGAATTGTTGTATGAGTTGTCCAATATCATTCCTATCACGTTACGATGGAAATAGTCCAGTGTAAAACGGTGGGAAATTAAAGAAATTCAAGTAAGTTAGATCTTTTGACAGTTAAATGAAGTACACCCTTGCTATGTAGCAATTACATTGTGGATGTGCGAAGACATTCTTTTAAACATGTTACACTGATAGTTCGTGGTTCATTGTTAACAGCAACCCTAGATTTTTACATGAGGTCGCACTGCCGCCCCCCCCCCTCCTCCCACCACACTGACGGCGCCTGCATCCACAACCGTGGCAGGGAGTCGGGCACCGACTCTTGCCCTCTGCAGCCAGTGGATGTGTATTTTGATGTAAGGAATCCAGACCGGCTTGGCAGGCCTGCCTTATCTACTGACCCTCACACCACACCGCACCCCACACCACAGCACAGGTTTTACTTTCAAGATCACGCACATCACAGACCAGGGCAGTCTACAGCTTTGGAGTACGACAGAGCTGTCTCTTGCCAAGAAAAATTCTTCTAAAAATTCATTTTTCTGATTTGTCATTAAGGCTTCATTCATGTGTATGGAATGCAGCAAACATGTAGGGCCTCCATTGGCTTGTCCACGGTATGGCACAGTTCGTAGTCTTGTGAATCACCTGTCTTGTTACAATGTGTGTGGACATAAAGATAATGGGTGCTATGTCTACACGTTTTTTTCTAAACACAGCGTGGTCTATAGTAGTTGCCGTGCAAGCTTACATTTTACAAGTAGGGATCATAAGGCATTAATCTCATGTCTACGGAGTTTAAATCTTGGAGACGACGGACGAACACTGGAGCCTGTAGACTCGTTGGTAACTGGAGACTGTACATTACTCGGCGCTCTGAAGAGAACTGCTCAGTGCTCCAGTATTTAACGAGACATCGACCAATTGCTGTCCACACACGTGACGTCCATGGGCCAACTGTGGCCCCAAGAGCACCTCAGTATAGTACTGCCAACCCATACAGCTGCTGCTCTACATGTGTTTCTAGTGCAGCTTATCGATTGTGGTGTGGTAGTCTCTGAAGTCGTGAGTAGCGTCATCACATTTAATACATGCAGTGTTCATTTTTCCCACATGCTGTTTGAGAGTGCAGTGGCTGATATGTCTTTGGGTAGCATACAAGTATACCTTCTGTCACTTGGGCAAACGAAAAGCGGAAAGTTAGAGAAAGATGGATAACACTTAACAAAAGTTACTTACTGTATAGTTGCTATCACCCAAAATTAGGTGTAACAAAAGGATGATGTATGCAACTTAGACCTAATTACCATCACAGTAATAGTAATAGTAGCTGTAATAATAATAATAATATAATAATAATAATAGTATTACACAATCATGTGAGGTTTACTATAGTATGCAGTTTTTAATAATTATAAACTAAACAAATATGCGGAGATAGTAGCATATGCATCGGGGTCCACTATCACTCATTCATGTGTCTCCCATACAGGAATCATTTAGTGTCAGGCGAAGAGCCCCTCGACAGTGCAATCATAACAAAAACGCATGTGTGGAGTTTCGTGTCACAGATCCGTGTTCTGGCCAAGGTAGCACATTTAGAAATGTGTACAGTAGAATGTCTTTTCATTACAAGAAACGAAATAAACCATTCGTATTTCAATGTTTTTTGAACACTGCTAACCTGCCTTTCTTTAAAAGAATGTGTGTGATGCTGATTTTTTTTAAAAAAAAAATCATCCCTCTGCCATTGCTGTGTAAAGTCCATATTTGAAAAACAAAAATGTGATTGGCGGTAGAAAAAGATATTTTATAAACAAACCCATTACTTATATTTCGTTCTGAAGGCAGAACTTCTGCTAACTGCTACCCACGTGCTTGTTCGATTCGCAAGAGGAAATAATGTTGGTAAATATCCATATTATCTCTAATTCCTCCATTTCCTCGTTCTGGTCATTTCGAAAGTAGTATGTGGGGGAAGTTAACATGCGCCCAACTCTTCTCTGCATGTACTCTCTCGGATTTTCTGGAGTAAGCCTCTCTATGATGACGCCTTTCTTATAGAGTCCACCACTGGCGTTTGTGCAGCACCTCAGTAATGAACTTAGAACACCTAAACGATTACCTGGGCGCCACAGGAAACTTTATTAGAGAGGTTGCATTGTCTTGTGTTGTGTAAGGCGGGTGACCTTGAACGAGGTTCCCGAAGCTGCCGCTAGAGGTGCAGGACCGCGCTATAGTTCTAACTAAGCGCGGTCCGCTAGAAAAGGGTCTTTCCGGTCGCCATGTTGGTTTTTCTGCGCGCTACTTCCTGCCGCACCCAGTCTTATCAGTGAATGTTTCCGCTACTGAGGCAGCTGCATGCTCATTCAACTCGAGGCAGCAGCACGATACACACCGCCATGCCGTACAGGAGGAGATCTTACAGGAGAAGAAGCAGGCTGCCAGTGTACAAGAGTGTTGACAGTTTTTCTATGACACCTGATGAAAGTGGACAGCAAGAGTTACTACAAGGACCAATTACCGTTGTTGGTTGCAAGATTCAATTTTCTTGTACAACTACAGAGGTTGTTAGCGGCAACTCATGGTTAACTGTTGCTATTGTACGAGGAGGAGACACAGCTCCAGCATATGGTGCATACTCAGGAAGTTATTACGTTCAAATCCAAGTTTAAAATCATACTATATTATTACACAGTTCAGAAAAGAATTTTGAGGAACTGGAGGTTAGTTACGTAAAGAAGATATTAGAAAGTAGGGAAGAAATTCGGAAAACAGTTCAGGTTGACGACATAGTAACTTCTCTTGTACATTTAGTTGCTAATGCAAACAGAGTTCCAGTAGTACTTTACTTGATAGTGTTCATGAATATCAAGATGTGGGGTCCTTAATTGAGTTGTGAGGACGGTGAAATTAATAGAAGAAAAAGGGATTTAGGTTAGGAATTAAATGAAAGGGTATCTAAGATTGAGAGTAAGTTAGGCAATGGTGTTGACGTAGCCCCTTCTTATAGTAGAGGTCAAATACGTGATGATGTGGATTCAGGTAATGAAGACGAGCTATATCCTGTACCTCAACAAGAATGGAGGAGAACTCATTGTAGTCGTGATCAGTTCAATCATGAGAATGTGAAACTTGAAGGCATCTTTGGTTTTGGCCTAAGTCATTTCTTGTCTGTGGCACTTGAGACTGTAGCGAAAGGAGAGAGTGGTCTTTATCAAAACTTAAAATTTTTTTAGAGAAATCTTTTAATGCCTAGCCTGCATTTACATAAAACAGTTAAAATAGGATGACTAGCATCTTCAGATAGATAAAGAAGCAAAAAAAACCATAAAATCGCCTTAGGAAAATCTTGTAACAATATACCAGATAAAATGTATGAAGAAGTACAAAACACGGAGTTATATCCTACTGCTCCGATACATGCCTGTTCTCTAAATTTTCTCAGTAGTATTCCTCCCAAGAAAGTTGTCTTTCCTCCACGGATTCCCATTTGGGTTCCGGAAGCATCTCTGCAACACTTATGTGTTATTCGAACCTACCGTTATCAAATCTAGCAGCCAACCTCTGAATTGTCACGATGTTTCCTTCAACCTGACCTGCTTAGAATCCCAAACACTCCAGCAGTACTCAATAACAGGTCGCACCATCTTCATATATGCTGTCTGCTTTGCACCTGAACCACACTTTCATACAGTTCTCCCAATAAACCGAAATTGACCATTTGCCTTCCCTACCACAGCCCTCACATGCTCCTTCTGTTTCATATCACTTTGAAATGTGACACTCAGATATTTAAACGACGTGACTATATCAAGCATGGCACTAGTAAAACTCTATCCGAACATTACTGGTTTCTTTTTCCAACTCATCCGCATTAATTTATGTTTTTCTACGTTTGGAGCTATCTGCTATTCATCACACCAACTAGAAATTTTGTCTAAGTCATCTTGTATCACGCCAAGTACAAATTTTGTCTTAGTCATCTTGCATCTTGTTACAGTCACTCAACATCGACACCTTACCGTACACCACAGCATCATCACCAAACAACAGCAGACTGCTCCTCACCCTGTTCGCCAAATAATGTATTTATAGGACCGCTTCCCTGGGACCCTCACACTGGACTCGCATTCGGGAGGACGACGGTTCAATCCCGTCTCCGGCCATCCTGATTTAGGTTTTCCGTGATTTCCCTAAATCGCTTCAGGCAAATGCCGGGATGGTTCCTCTGAAAGGGCACCGCCGATTTCCTTCCCCATCCTTCCCTCACCCGAGCTTGTGCTCCGTCTCTAATGACCTCGTTGTCGATGGGACGTTAAACACTAATCTCCTCCTCCTCCCTGGGACCCTCCTAACGGTGCCCTTTCCTCATGAACTCTCGCCGTCGAGGACAACACACTGGGTCCTTTAACTATCACACGCTCGTACCTCCATTATAATCCTGTAATGGGGCACCTAGTCAAATCTTTTCCGGAGATCTAGAAATATGGAGTCTGCCTAATTCCCTTCAGTCACAGTTCGCAGTATATCATGCGAGCACCCGGCAAGCTGAGTTTCGCACTGGCGATGCTTCCTAAAGCCACACTGATTCGTGGACGTAAACTTCACGGTCTCAAGAAAATTTATTATGTTCGGAATGACAATATGTTCGAGGATTCTGCAACAGATCGATGTTATATTCGAACACAGGATATGTTCTAGAACTCTGCAGCAAACCGATATTAAGGATACTGATCTGTAATTTTGCTGGTCGGTTCTTTTACTCATCTTATACACAGGAGTCACCCGCGCTTTTTTCCAGCGCTTCGGACATTGTGCTGGGCGAGAGATACGCGGTAAATGCAAGCTAAGTAGGGGGTCAATGTCGTAGAGCACTCTTTGTAAAACAGAACTGGGGTCCATCCGGACTTGTTTCTCTACAGAAGGGATGCTTATTACTATGTCGTCTATTCGGGAGTGTGTTCGACGGTCAGACGACGGGTATGTTTTTTACGATTATCCTGCGTGTTCGATTTCTTGAACGCGGAATTTAAAACTTCAGCTTTTGTTTTGCTGTCATCAGCAGACACACCAGACTGGTCAACAAGTGATTCGGCGGAAATCTTAGAACCGCTTAGCGGCTTTACATAGGACCAGATTTTTCTCGCGTTCTCTACCAAATATTTTGATAACGTATGACGGTGGTAGTTGTTATATGCCTCGCACAACGCTCTGTTCACAGACGTACGAATCTCTAATAACCTTTCTTTGTCTTCATTTACGCGTTTTCTTTTGAACCGAGCATGCAACAGCCTCTGCTTTCTTTCAGAATTTCGTTATTAAAACGTGGTGGATATTTTCCAGCCTTTATCCAGTTACTAGGCACAGAATTCTTCAGACCAAGATTTACAACCCATTTAAACTTTGCCCATAATTCGTCCACGTCCATCTTACTAGAACTAAGTGATTTCAGTTCACTGTCTAAGTGAGATGCTAACAACTGCTTACATGTTCTTTCTAGCAGAAACTCTCTCCTGAACTTCTCGACTGATTTATTAACTTTCGTAACCATAGATGCTATAACGACATCATGATCGCTAAATCCCAGTTTCTATGCTGACATTGTCGATAAAGTCCAGCCTATTTGTAGCTACAAGGTCTAAGATATTTCCATTGTGTGCAGGCTGCCTAACTAGCTGCTAAAGACAGGTTTTAAAAAATTGTGTTTGCAGTATTTGCAGCATGTCACATACTGTAGAAAACACAGTGGGACAGACAACCATTGTGGTAATATATAAGACCTTAACATCAAATAAGATTACACTTTTCCACTCTGTACCCACGCAGCTAACAAGTTAGTTGTGTGAAAACATCTGTGTGTGTGTGTGTGTGTGTGTGTGTGTGGGTGGGTGGGTGGGTGGGTGGGTGGGTGGGTGGGTGGGTGTGGGTGGGTGGGTGTTCCTTGTGAATAACACAGTATCAAAACAATCCAGCATCCCTGTCAAACAGTTTGCCATCTCAGTCATCCAGAACCATATAATCTGTTTAGCAAAAAACTTTTAAACTAATGTTAGGCACAACGCATGTATGATATGTAACTTAATTTGACACACACAGAAGTAAGGTTGAAATAGCTATGAAAATATTAGCCAAATCATATTTTTAACTTGTTATCTTTCATTAACTTCTCACAGTGAGGATGATAAAGACTCTTTTACGATACCTTTGCCATCTAGTGTCTGCTGATAAATTTATGTCATTTTATTAGGTTTTATGAATGTTTTATTTTTCATGTGCATTGTTGTTACTGTTTAATCACTTTGCGTGATGTGATAATATTACATCATCTTATTGGTAAATTATTCCACTCACAAGTTTAGGAACTTTTTAAACCACTGTGCTAGTGGGATAGTGCCTATTAAGTTATTTAATGCAGTAAAATTCGATTTACAATAACATTTATGCATAAATATATATAGAAAAAAACATTCTGGTTTAATTTTACTTTTAGTTAAAATCTGTATGCTGGATGTGGTGTGTCTCCTTGCTGTTAAGTTTAGCTATGAGCATGAATGATTTCTATTTCTATTTTCAAACCTTAAACTCAAATTTCGTTTACCGAAATATAGCTGAATTGTATCTAAAATGATTTTCTTTTAATGTTAGTTAAATTATTTTAAAGCATCTTATTTCTTAGTTGTCAAATTTAAGTCGCATCTTCTTATTGTAAGTAGGCTGTTTATGTTTTCTTATCGGCAACATTACGTAGCGCACTGTATGAAAATCACTGGCTGTGCTGTATGCAGTCGGTGGCTAGTTTGCATTGTTGTCTGCCATTGTAGTGTTGGGCAGCGGCAGCTGGATGTGAACAGCGCGTAGTGTTGCGCAGTTGGAGGTGAGCCGCCAGCAGTGGTGGATGTGGGGAGAGAGATGGCGGACTTTTGAAATTTGTCATGAACTGCTATATATATTATGACTATTGAGGTAAATACATTGTTTGTTCTCTATCAAAATCTTTCATTTGCTAACTATGCCTATCAGTAGTTAGTGCCTTCAGTACTTTGAATCTTTTATTTAGCTGGCAGTAGTGGCGCTCGCTGTATTGCAGTAGCTTGAGTAGCGAAGATTTTTGTGAGGTAAGTGATTTGTGAAAGGTATAGTTTAATGTTAGTCAGGGCCCATTCTTTTGTAGGGATTATTGAAAGTCAGATTGCGTTGCGCTAGCAAAATATTGTGTGTCAGTATAAGCACAGTCATTTGTAATTTTTCTAAGGGGACGTTTCATATGTCGACCCTTAGCCGAGGATACCTCACTGGAATCTTCTGATTTTTTCTTGTAGTTTGTGTAATTAGTGTAGCTTTTGTTTATTGCTAGCGCGTAATTATAGAGAGAATTTCCTTTGTAGTTGTATTTTTTCAATGTTGTACAGTAAAACAGTTGTGACATGCATGTAGATTTGCACCAAGTATTTAAGTAGACATTATTTCCATTTCTATGTTAATGTGTTATCTTATATGGCTCTTCAAATTGTGCTTTTCTGTGTTATCGTGTGAAATATTGTGACAATAGTGGCGTGTGAAAAACGTAACACTAGGCTCCAAAGTAAACTGAGAAATAATAGTGACGACGAGCGTAGCTTATCAGCGCCGCCGAGTAATGAATTTACTAATGTTCAATGTAGTAATTTGGTAACTGTGCATAGGGAAATGGAGCGGGCGTCAAATAATGGTGTAGACAGTGAAACAGGTAGTGAACAGGGAAGCATTATCGATCGATCGGTCGGCAACAGCTCGCCTCAGGAATCGGGAATGACAGAACACAATATTGCAAATACTGTAGACTCAGGTTTTGGGTTCTCACCGTTTTCTCAAATGAGTCAAGACACATTTTCCGCTTGTCAAAATGTGAATGTTGCCGGTGCAAATTCACTGCCGAAAAGCACTGAGGAACATGTTTCAGACACCAATGCATTGTTATTACAATTAATACAACAAATGGGACAAACACAGCAAAAGCTTCAAAAGCTAGACACGATGGAACAAAATCAGAGACAAACACAGCAACAGCTTCAAAACTTAGACACCACGCTTGAACAAACACGTGGAGATTTAACTACTGAGTTACATAACATCGAATCGAAATGTCAAAAAGTCTGTAATGACGTAAAAACACAAATTTGTGAGCATTTCCAACCTATTTTTTCGCGTCATGAAAATGCATTACAGAATCACGAAACAGCCATAAAAGAACTGCAAACTATTGTTCATGAAAATCACGACACCCTGTAAGCTAAAATTGACTCAGTTGCATCTACCGATTCGGTTACGCAACTTGCAAAAACTCAAGAAAACTTAAAGGACACAGTAGATACGATTTCAACACAAATTATTTCATTATCAGAGAAAGTAGCCGAACTTTCGGATCAGTTCACTAACTTATCTACAAAGGTAGATGATGATCTGAATGACACAAGACCTGTAGCCTTCACTGACACTGAAGAGTATGAACAAATTGGAAAATTCAAACAAAATCAAAATCAAATCAATACACAGTACAAAAGAGAAATCCGGGAAGTACAAGATCAGCTGACACAGGTAATACAAGAATTACGTATTTCAGAGGACACTCGCGCCCCAATACGGGAAGAGGGACATAAAAATACGGAACAGCCACAAAATAACAACACAGGGCATTTCGGAAGTTATGAAAGAAATTGGCAATGTGCACCGAATTTAGAGATTGAACCGCCGACACGGCGTAACAATGACCGACATGCGACTCGCCGACATGATGGTTTTGACTATAAGCTGTTCATTACTACACGTAAATTCAAAACGTTTAAGAATTCTGGCAACGACATTCATCCACAAGCGTGGCTCCATCAATTCTCTCATTGTTTTCCTCCCAACTGGTCATTAGAGCATAGATTAGAATTTATGTGTGGCTATTTAGAGAATGAACCAGCTGTAAGAATGCGATCGGTCATTCACGATTGTCACAGTGAAGGAGAATTTTACCATGCCTTCCTCTCAGCCTATTGGTCTTAAGCCACACAAGACCGAGTAAAACATAGCATCATAATGATGAAACATTTCGCACAATCTGAATTTTTCAGTCTTGTCAAATATTTTGAAGACATGTTGCATAAGAATCAGTATCTTTCAAACCCATACAGCCCCTCAGAACTCATCCGCATTTGCTTAATGAAACTGCCCGAACATTTACGACATATTATTTTAGCAGGACGTTGCAAAGACGACATTGAAGCTTTTCAGGGACTCTTACAAGAACTGGAAATTGACACTGACAATCGCGGAAATCGCGGAACGCGAAAACAGGAACACAACAATTACAGGTCACATCCGTCACAATTCCTTTGTAACGGAACATATTAAAGGCTTTACTTTAATGAAGTATGCGATCCCTTCCAAATTCAACCAGTTTAACGAGTATTTATGATTATAGAAAAGTTATTGTGTATGTTAACAATGATTGCACAACATGTCTCCATAAACAGTCAACCCATTAAATTATACTGAATAACTAACCCACACAAAAGTTTATATCACTTGATCACTGATACAGCAAATGTCATCATGAAAAACACTAAGTTTATCTTAAATAATTAATATGAAGTACGAAAAATAGTGGCCAACTTAGGTATTTTGGATCTCCTTAAATAAAGATCACCCAGTGAAACCTATTTGTTCACTAGGAGCGTTTTCACTCAGTATTCACGTAATCAATCCTATTTTAGACGAAAACCAATGTAATTCTTCATAATTCACGTTACTTACTTATTTATGCAAATTAGAGAAGTCAATTGACAAACTTCTAAAAAACGACCTTTTTGTAACAAAGAATTATTCTGTCAAGTCAACAAATCTGTCTGTCATTTTAATAACATGTTAAATTATGTCACTCGATGCAAATTAACAACTTTTCTGCACAAATTATGATAACAGATGTACATGTGACTTATAAACTATATCTCTTTTTAGTAGTTCTTTGACAATGTTATAAATACAAGCAGCAAGAAGGGTCGACAGACCAGTCGGAGGCAGTAGGGCAGTCGGAATGTCACTTTGGTGAAGTGTGTTTCTGTGTTATTGTTTGGCAAAACAAGGCAAAGAACATGTAAAGGAAGTACTACTTTCTGTTGTGTTATGGTCTTTGGTGGACAGTGCAATTAATATGGCCACTAAAGTAATAAATATTTGATGTTTACATACGTGTTGGTTTCGCTCGTTCTTTATCATCAAAAGCACATGAAAAACACGGGACCTCATGTTTTTTAACCCTAGACAACCAGATTTAGAGCCAGCATCAGCATCGAGACACAGCAGCGATCCAGCAAGCAGCAGCGATTACTACAATACAATACATTGTAACGGCGCCAACCTAACATCAAGTGCTAACAAGCTCCGTAAATTGGAGTGAAATAGTGCGTTTACAGCAATTAGCGATATCAACGACGACCAGGAGGACCATTTACAAAAGTGGGGGCTCGTCCGGGATCTTTAAGTGCATCGATGATAATAGTGCAGCGATAAATTTCGTAAGTGCTTGGCACTCCAAAAAAATTTTATTTGTGCAGTGTGGCAACAGTGAAAATATGTCAAAAATAAATAAATAAATAAAGTGTGTTTGTGCGACTACAAAAAACTATCATCACACCGCTCGGAAGATTAACGTCTGGATTATGTCAATGGATTTCATCAATCAAGACTTCAGCTTCAATAAAACCGAATATAAGTGAAGAAAGCCAACAAGAACACCGACCACGACATCATAGCATAGACATAAAGCAAGGTATTTTGTTGTTGTTGTCATTTAAAATAATTAATTGTTAACATGTCTCTACCTGAGAGGGATGAGATCGTAGGAAATGTAAAAATTGAACCATGGGGTGGTGAACAATTAAACTTAACAGAGTGGCTAGCAGAGTTTGCAACTCAAATAAGCTCGCAACTTAAACAATCAAGTGAAGAAAACACAGATAGACTGAATAAGTTAAGTTTGGATTTTAAACAATCAAGTGAACAAGTACGTTTGGATTTTAAACAATCAAATGAACAAGTAACTTTAAAACTTAAAGAAAACACAGACAGACTGGATAAGTTAAGTTTGGATTTTGATCTATTAAGTACTCATCTCAATGAGAAGTGTGAGGAATTTAAAACTACTCTCAGTAAGAACACTAGTGAACAGTTGATACACTTCAGAAAAGAATTTCAAGTTAAAGTTGAAAGTTTAAATGAAAACATACAAGCGAACACAGACAGCATTGCTGTCATCTACAACAGAGTAGATACTGAAGCTAAAAGATTAGATCAGAGAATAGACAAAACATCAGAAAACCTTAGACAGGAATACAACCTGTACACCACTAATGTAGATACAAAAGTAGAAAATATACACACTAAATATACACAATTGGAGGACGCATTGATGTCCAAACAAACGATTTACAATCAAAATACAATGAATGGGCACATCCAAGTGAAATGCTTTCCTGGTGAAAATCTGCACCCTATTGACTTTATTCACCAATGTAAGGATATGTTTGTTGTAGGAATGTCTGATAACATAAAAATTAAGTTAGTAAAACGGTTTCTAGAAGGGGAGGCCCTATCCTGGGCAAATGAGAATAATGATTCTTGGAATACGTTTGAAGAGTTTGAAGCTAAATTTATTTGTAAATTTTGGTCACAGTCCATACAAGCCAGATTAAAGTCAGAATTTCTAAATGGACCAGTGTATAGAGGGAAAGTAGGGGGAATGCAAAAATTTTGCAGAGATCAATTGAAAAAACTTGCTCACTTGAATAACTCTTTTGATATTATGACACAAATTGATATTTTAAAAAGAAGATTACCAGAGAGACTGCAGTGGGAATTGGTCCATGGACCAGACGATTCAATGGAAGAGTTCCTGAAATTTGTAGATAGATTAGATAGGGCCTTGGAGAGAGAAAATAACCAAAGTTTTGGCTCTGGCAACAACCAGTATGGGGGGTGGAACAGGAATGTAAATAGAGATTATTATTGGAGGAGAGACTTTGAAAATTCTGGAAATAATGCTCCAAATAGGGGAGATAAGAGATATGAAAATGATTTCAGAAACAATACGCAGGAGGGAGGATGGAGGAGAGATAACAGGAATGATAGAAATAGGTATTGGGGAAGAGAACAAGATAGAAGGGGGTTTGTTGAAACTAGTGAACAAAACGACAGCTACAAACGGACAGACCGAGGAAACCAGCCGGGAAACGGTGGACAGTCCCACTAGATGTCCGTAGTTTTGGGGCTAGACAATATTATGACAGGACAACACATAACCGAAACTGGAAAAGGAGAGGATACAATGTAAAGAGTAATTACCATGAAAATACTGAAGTTGTTAGAATGAATAAATTAGAATTTAATAAAAGGTTTTGGGATACTATGAGTAAAAGTGATACAGTTAATAAAAACTGTGTTCAAGCACAGGTAGTTAGTGAAAGTGCAGAAGTTGAAGGTATTGCAGAGTTCCATAGTTGGGCTGAAAAAGATACTGGTGTTAATAACAAGTCAGACACACCACAAGTAGAATCTATTTTGGGGGGGTTTATTTGATAAGAAGGGGGATGACGAAGTGTTTAATGGAGCCAAAGACTCAATTGCTGAGATTCAGATACATAGGGGGGAAACTGCAGATGGGGTTGTTGTTGAGGAGGAGGAAGAAGTAATAGAGGGACATTTAAATAATGATCCTAAATCAAGTGATGTTATTGATGAGAGTGTGGAGGAAGAAATAAAAGTATTTGTAGAATTGAAAAGTGATGTGGTAAAGGTAAGTGATGTGACAAACATGGGTAATAATGAGGTTAATTTAAGTGAAATGCAGACTAGGGAATGTGTATCTGAGGACAAGCTATTGCCTATTGGGAACTATGAAACGCTAATCCATGAGAATGGTAATAATAATAATATTAAAGAAAATATAAACGGATGGAATGTAAATGTGTGTTTTCAAGAAAAAGGGGAAAAGTTTTTAGAAGTTTTGTGGAACAACTATGGAAACTGTATAAACAAAGATGCCTTTTGGAAAGAATTAGCAAAGGTAAGTGCAACCTTGTATCCCATATGGTGGATAAAAATCCGTAGTGGACTTTATAAAAAAGGGGGTGAAAACAGTAGGTTGTTAAGTGACAACACAGTGTTAAGAGGAACAGATGAAAACAAAGGTTTATGTTTAAATGTCAATGCTTTGCAAACAGAGAGGGATGTGTCTAAGTGTAGGAAAGAGACATTAGACTTAGGGACCAAAGGAATTGAAAATGATCTATTGTTTGAAAATACTGAAGTAGACAAAGATGTTGAGCTAGGTTATCTATATGTTAAAGTAAACATTGACATTTGTCCATTTGAAATAAAAGAAAGCCCACATCCTAATGCGTATAGACTTTATCTTTCCCAGATCAAGAAGGTTATTTGGATTAACAAACATCACTGAATTGAAACCATATAAACATGATTAAGCACATTTCCCTGTTTGAATACAATTACTTCCCCAGTTTCCATAAAGCATGTTATCAGCAAAGTTTTTACTGGGTGTGTCAAATAGCAACTACCACTCATGCTACAGACCCTGGAAAAGTTCCAGATGTCTGAGAGAATGTTTTTATATTTGTATTGTCATTATTGAATATTAAATTTTGAGACATCTTCTTTACTTGCAATGGGCAAGAAGGTGACAAACATTTATTACTTTCTTTTTGTATTGTTGAATATGGGACATACTTGCACCAAATATAAAAGACAATAAAAAAATTGTTGTGCAAGACCCATCATTTTGTTACTATTCTTTTCTTAGGCATAAGATTAGTGTACAATTTTCTACAGCTAATCAGATGTTCACCAAGTTTGATGTTCGTGTTATGTTGTGACCAAATTAAGTGTGCAATTTTGGTATTAATATGTTCTTGTACTATCTTGACAATGTGTCTCAATGGGAGACAAGTTTTTTAAATATTTTCTTTTTTTTAAATGCATATTATATTCATACATGTGACTTCTCTAGTGTTTGTGTTTATATATCATGTCCATACTTATAATTATGTTCTTTGTTTTCATTTCCTTTATGTGGCTCAAAACGAGCAGACAGTTGCAAAATTTTGCTATGGACATCTGACCTGTCCATCTATGTAATATATTTATGTTCCTTCTATTATCTTGATTAATCTGTGACTCAATGAGAGCTGATGTTGAAAAAATTTACATATTTTTTATATCTTAAAATCACATGTGAGATATTTGTGTCTGTTTTTGATCATTTTCCATGTGGCTCACTGGGAGCAAAGATTAACATTTTTTTTTACTTTAATGTATTACTAAATATTTTTATTATGCTGTCATACTGATTGACAAAACACAAAGTGCATTTGAAACAACACAACTAAAATATTTTCAGGAAAAAGTCATTTTGAAACGGTGTAACGGTTGTTGTATACATACACATTATGCATAGTAATTGACACATTTGTCCTAGTCGGCTAATATCATTAACATTCTGTAAATGATATTACCCGAGGGGGGTATTGTAACGGAACATATTAAAGGCTTTACTTTAATGAAGTATGCGATCCCTTCCAAATTCAACCAGTTTAATGAGTATTTATGATTATAGAAAAGTTATTGTGTATGTTAACAATGATTGCACAACATGTCTCCATAAACAGTCAACCCATTAAATTATACTGAATAACTAACCCACACAAAAGTTTATATCACTTGATCACTGATACAGCAAATGTCATCATGAAAAACACTAAGTTTATCTTAAATAATTAATATGAAGTACGAAAAATAGTGGCCAACTTAGGTATTTTGGATCTCCTTAAACAAAAATCACCCAGTGAAACCTATTTGTTCACTAGGAGCGTTTTCACTCAGTATTCACGTAATCAATCCTATTTTAGACGAAAACCAATGTAATTCTTCATAATTCACGTTACTTACTTATTTATGCAAATTAGAGAAGTCAATTGACAAACTTCTAAAAAACGACCTTTTTGTAACAAAGAATTATTCTGTCAAGTCAACAAATCTGTCTGTCATTTTAATAACATGTTAAATTATGTCACTCGATGCAAATTAACAACTTTTCTGCACAAATTATGATAACAGATGTACATGTGACTTATAAACTATATCTCTTTTTAGTAGTTCTTTGACAATGTTATAAATACAAGCAGCAAGAAGGGTCGACAGACCAGTCGGAGGCAGTAGGGCAGTCGGAATGTCACTTTGGTGAAGTGTGTTTCTGTGTTATTGTTTGGCAAAACAAGGCAAAGAACATGTAAAGGAAGTACTACTTTCTGTTGTGTTATGGTCTTTGGTGGACAGTGCAATTAATATGGCCACTAAAGTAATAAATATTTGATGTTTACATACGTGTTGGTTTCGCTCGTTCTTTATCATCAAAAGCACATGAAAAACACGGGACCTCATGTTTTTTAACCCTAGACAACCAGATTTAGAGCCAGCATCAGCATCGAGACACAGCAGCGATCCAGCAAGCAGCAGCGATTACTACAATACAATACATTGTAATGGCGCCAACCTAACATCAAGTGCTAACAAGCTCCGTAAATTGGAGTGAAATAGTGCGTTTACAGCAATTAGCGATATCAACGACGACCAGGTGGACCATTACACCGCGACGAAAGAAATAAAAACTGGACACGACAAGGCTATTCTCACAACACAAATCGTGAACAAAACAGACACCACCCATATGACAACCACTGGCATTGTAACAATAGTTACAGAGACAGATCGCATTTCCGTAGTAATGAATATGACAGAGATTACCTTAGAAACAGACAATATGGGAACCAAAACAATTATTATCAAGGGAGACAGAATAACTTCAGATGCAACAGTTCAGCGCGCAGTTATGATTCAGGAAGAAATTCTCCACCACATGGCCGACAAGAAAGAAATAATGAAATCTACCGACATGACGACAGACGAGATAATCATAACGACAGACCTGTATTTCATCAGAACTGGCGGGATTCAAACAGAGCAGGGCACTTTCGACAACGTGAATTTGTAGAAGCTAGGTCTCCTAATCCCAATAACGACGCGCGCCAATAAAGGAACAGACAATGACTCGCACCGCAGGCAGCCACCTGCGCCGGCTGGCTCAGAGAAAAATAACACAGACGCTAACCTTGAGAAAAGATTTAGCATTCCTTACCGACGTGTAAAACAAGACAATTGCTTTTAAGTTGAAACTCTGCGTACTAGGAAGAGTAAAGGTTTACACCACATTTCACATGTAAAACCTTTTATTGAGAGATAATCTGCTTTTTAACTTTGTCTTTGCCATAAAACTTTTCACTTCACATTTCTAGTATGCTTTGTTAGACTTAAGAAACTGTTAACATGCAACAATGTTTGAAGTTAAATATCTTGTCTAGAACCTAAGGAACATTTTTAAACAGAAATTACGATTGCATTGTTATAGTGAACAGACGACACAGTGTTGTATTTGTACATTCTTGCTTGTTTGTTGCACGATTACGTAACAACTATCAGGCTCACATACTTAGAACATATACCGGCACTGCTAATGAGATTTTCATGCAACATTTTGGTTTACTTGAAAAGACATTCTTTATTTGAAGTACTTTCTGGGGGATTAAAGATGACTTAGCTCTTGGTTTCTTTGACAGCTACACAATTATATCACGACGCTACTAATGTATGACACAATTTACATTGTTGTTTTTGTGCTGTATCTGCTTTATATCTGCACATTTTTTCTGAATTCTTCTGGAAAGTAAAACATGTTTAATAGTGACCTTGTGGTATAGCTACAATAAGACAGCCTTTTTTTAATTAGCACAACAATACGTTACAGTGTAGTACTTTCTTGATCACGGTACTGTACGTAATAACTACGATATCTATACGCAAAGCATTTCACTTTTGTTTATCATGAGGTAAGTACATTGGCTTTTGCAGAACTTAGCTTTCGGAGGAAAATAACTACGACACTTCCACAGAGATTATCTTACAGCAAGACGAACATTTAGCGCTACAGTACACGTATTTGAGTGATTAATTTTGTACTTAAATCATTTATTTTTAAAGATATTTGAAGTACAATGCTACAAAGATTTTCTGTGATACATTTCATTCCATTGCTGTAATCTGTAACAGCTGAGGGCATAATTACATTTATCCTCAGGGGGTACACACCTACTTTGTGTACCATGTGTGTGGCAAACACAAGGAGCCCTAGCTAATATGGTATTTCCTTATACATTTTACATATTTCTCCAACACAGAATTACACAGCTATCTGATTATTTAACAGAGAAACAAAATTTTTTTTATGTCAGTGACACATGTTTACGCAATTACACAGTTGGATAACTTCACACTTATGAAACTGTATTTTGTCTGTACTTTGTAAACTGTTCATATTTTTTCGGAACCATTGTGATACTATGAGAGCTTTGAATGATGTATTTGGTATGGGATCATGATTTTTGAAGTGCGTTTGAGGCAGATGACACTTTTGACATGAGCAGTGAAATTTTTTAGGTTTTGAAATTATTGGAGGAAGCTACGACGATTTTGACAGTTGACTGAGGTGTTATGATGTTATTATTACGATGACTATGTGTATTACGCTGTTGCGGTATGTTTATGATCAGTAAGCCGATGCTATATGAGTTATTTGATTATGCTACATATCTGTAATGATGAAATATTGAAGAAGTGCCGACGAATAAGGTAAGGAATAATGAGTAGTGGTTAGGGACTCTGGTTTCTGAAAAAGGTTGTTGGAAACCAAGAATCGTAGTTTAAGAGTTATGAAATGTGTGTATATGCGTGAATGTATCACAATGCTGGCGAAAATTTTTTGGACGCTAATTATATTTATAGGATTTTGTTTCTACAGATGTGTAACCCAAATTCTTGACCTGTGAAATATTTTTATATGAGACTGTCACTGTGGCGGAAACTGCCGTCGTCAATATTTCAGCAAGAAAGGTAAGTGACCTTGGCGTAATGCGTTTTGGGCGCCCAGCTGAGAGGTAGATGTCTGACAAAAGAAAGCCATTAGGTGCAAAAAAAAAGGAGACCATTATCCTCGCTATTGACATTCCTTTGTAGAAAGCATCGTAAATACGACACCCTCAAACTTGAAAACATATGATTACACTGTGGAGCTCTTAATTTATGATATTTACTAAAATGCCTAATGAAATGATGAGAAACATTTTACATCCATTGTCTTTCTAGTTGAGAGATTGCTCATTTTGTTTAATACCTAGTTTCTAGCGGCACTGCAGCATTGGTTAAAATAAAATTTTATAGATGTACTAATACACTCCTGGAAATGGAAAAAAGAACACATTGACACCGGTGTGTCAGACCCACCATACTTGCTCCGGACACTGCGAGAGTGCTGTACAAGCAATGATCACAAGCACGGCACAGCGGACACACCAGGAACCGCGGTGTTGGCCGTCGAATGGCGCTAGCTGCGCAGCATTTGTGCACCGCCGCCGTCAGTGTCAGCCAGTTTGCCGTGGCATACGGAGCTCCATCGCAGTCTTTAACACTGGTAGCATGCCGCGACAGCGTGGACGTGAACCGTATGTGCAGTTGACGGACTTTGAGCGAGGGCGTATAGTGGGCATGCGGGAGGCCGGGTGGACGTACCGCCGAATTGCTCAACACGTGGGGCGTGAGGTCTCCACAGTACATCGATGTTGTCGCCAGTGGTTGGCGGAAGGTGCACGTGCCCGTCGACCTGGGACCGGACCGCAGCGACGCACGGATGCACGCCAAGACCGTAGGATCCTACGCAGTGCCGTAAGGGACCGCACCGCCACTTCCCAGCAAATTAGGGACACTGTTGCTCCTGGGGTATCGGCGAGGACCATTCGCAACCGTCTCCATGAAGCTGGGCTACGGTCCCGCACACCGTTAGGCCGTCTTCCGCTCACGCCCCAACATCGTGCAGCCCGCCTCCAGTGGTGTCGCGACAGGCGTGAATGGAGGGACGAATGGAGACGTGTCGTCTTCAGCGATGAGAGTCGCTTCTGCCTTGGTGCCAATGATGGTCGTATGCGTTTTTGGCGCCGTGCAGGTGAGCGCCACAATCAGGACTGCATACGACCGAGGCACACAGGGCCAACACCCGGCATCATGATGTGGGGAGCGATCTCCTACACTGGCCGTACACCACTGGTGATCGTCGAGGGGACACTGAATAGTGCACGGTACATCCAAACCGTCATCGAACCCATCGTTCTACCATTCCTAGACCGGCAAGGGAACTTGCAGTTCCAACAGGACAATGCACGTCCGCATGTATCCCGTGCCACCCAACGTGCTCTAGAAGGTGTAAGTCAACTACCCTGGCCAGCAAGATCTCCGGATCTGTCCCCCATTGAGCATGTTTGGGACTGGATGAAGCGTCGTCTCACGCGGTCTGCACGTCCAGCACGAACGCTGGTCCAACTGAGGCGCCAGGTGGAAATGGCATGGCAAGCCGTTCTACAGGACTACATCCAGCATCTCTACGATCGTCTCCATGGGAGAATAGCAGCCTGCATTGCTGCGAAAGGTGGATATACACTGTACTAGTGCCGACATTGTGCATGCTCTGTTGCCTGTGTCTATGTGCCTGTGGTTCTGTCAGTGTGATCATGTGATGTATCTGACCCCAGGAATGTGTCAATAAAGTTTCCACTTCCTGGGACAATGAATTCACGGTGTTCTTATTTCAATTTCCAGGAGTGTATAAATATTTTCTGTCTACAGATTGGGTAAATAATAATTTTTTCAAAAAAGTGAGGGAGCACAAAAAGATATTTACCTTCACAGGAACTGCATTCATAATTTTCTTTTCAAGTACTTGGTAACTTTTTTGGTAGAATAACTTCTTGTGGTGCACTACTTTAATTACTTAGACTTTAAGATGTGATTAACATTTCCCTTATCTGCATTGTTATCTTTAGTGTACTATTTTTTCTGCTTGAGCTATGTCATGTTTAGGTATAAGTTATTTCATTTTCTGCTGCTGTTTGCCAGGCATAGTGCTACTGAATTTTAATTTGTGTTACTCTGTTAAGCCAGTTTTACTACGAATTTATTTTTCTTGTTTGCTGCGCATTGCCTTATATTAGTTGTAATATTGCATTTGCTTTGCTAATTTATGCTGCTTGCTTTACCATTTGTATTTTTTATCATTGCTGTTTGTGTTAATTGTTTTGTGCTGCTGCATTGCCTTGTTCCTTAGTTTAGTATCTGAGCTCAGTAGATTTAAGTTAGCTTAAGAGGGGGTAGACTATATAAGACAATGAGTTGCGATGAATTGGAAGAAATGCATTGAGAAGCTATAAGAAAATGGTTTGGCCAAAAAAGTATTTTGAAAGAGGATATGAACCAAAAAAGTAGGGTTTAGGGACAACAGGTTTAGGTAGGATTTTCTTGAAAATAAATGATGAAGTAAGACAATGGAAAATAAATAATGAGGTAAGAAATATGAATAGAATACAGAAAGCAGGTATAGATAGGACTTTTTGGGAATAATGATGAATGAAGGGAGATCTCCAAGAAGTAAAGAAAGTTTTGTTTGCGAAATACTGCAGTAAAACAAACCCTGTCCTTTCCTTTTCTATTATTATGCTATGTGTTTGTGTACTCTTCTATATTTCTGTTTTTCCTGTCTTTATGTGTTTAGCTAATAAGAGTTATGTTGTAGAATTTTTCTAATAATATGTTATTTTCTTTGTAAAGATGTTTAGACATTATTTATTCTGTTTTGTTTTAATGCTCATGTGTGAAGTTGATGTTTCGAAAGTTATTCTGATCTTTTATGTATGTACTTATGTCATAATTCTTGTAGCACTGACGTATATGTTATTTCGATTCTTTTGTAAAGCCTGTACTACAAATGTTCTCTGTATTGTTATGTTCTTTAATGATGTATTTTGTACCTTTGTAATTGTATTC
The DNA here is from genome assembly GCF_023898315.1 of Schistocerca nitens. Lineage (NCBI taxonomy): Eukaryota > Metazoa > Arthropoda > Insecta > Orthoptera > Acrididae > Schistocerca > Schistocerca nitens. The sequence continues at coordinate 82,204,471 of NC_064615.1, forward strand.
TTATGTTATAAAATTGTAATTGACACCAGGCCATCAAATTAAGTAACTTGTAAGTTCCATTTCACTGCACACGTTTCTATTGGTCATAGTATATGGACAATATGTGAGAAGTAGGGACTGTTAGTGTTTGCACGTGTGTTAATAATTCAGCAAGGGACTGGATAACAGCATTGATGGTTCTAAGGACAATTAAAAAACTTTGTGAGTGCACAAGTGGTGGTTTATGGACTTGCTATATTGTCCGCAAGACTCTTCGATGGTGATTGTGCACCTGCACATTTGCAACAGATGGCTGCTGGCCGTCTCTACAAGGACTACCGTGGGTCTGCACCTTTGATGACCCACCAATACCATTATTTCTACAAGGACTACAGTGGGTCTGCGTCTTTGCTGACTCACCAGTACCATTATTTCTACAAGGACTGCAGTGGGTCTGCGCCTCTGGTGGCCCACCAATACCGCAATCTCTACCAGGACTACAGTGGGTCTGCTCTGTGATGACCTACCTACCAATACTCTTCAAAATTTTGACTGACTCTGCTGTGGGTTTGCTCTGTTGTGGACCAATACCTGTCTGCATGTCAAGAGTCAGCACTGTCTTTCCGTTGGAAGGACAACACTACTTCTACAAGACTGCATTGAAATCCACTACTTCTGTGTGCAATTTCTTTTACTAATGGGACTTTGTGAAAAAAACTGTAATTACTATTATGATGAACGATCAGGACTGTCTTTATGGACTGTGAGAAAATTTTAGCTTTTGACCAACATTGTATCAATAAGTGTGTGCCTTTGATTTCTTTGTTATTGTAATTATGAAAAACTTTATCAAATCTGTATTGGCCAGTGCCCAAAACACTAAGGGGACGTTTCATTATTATTTTTTTCTTCGTGTCAAACGTAGTCATTGTTAAATTCATTAAATTTCCAGATAAAATATGCTCATATCTTAGCTTCTGCAATACGAGAACAGATGGTAATCAGTTACCATATTAGAATCGAGATATTTGAATTTGGCAACTCGTGCCATAGTGGTATGGAATGTCAGGTCAAAATGCTCTGTTATCAGGTTACTCTCACTTACTTAATTTAATAAACAGTTTTATTAAGTGTTTCTTACGAAATATCTTTATTTTTGAGATTTATTAGGATGTTACGTAGCACTTTCTAATATCCTCTAGTGCTCTCCTCCAGAGCACATTCCAATCCTGTTGAAATTACCAAGAAGTTGCCTGTTCATTTCATTTTACTCACTATATTTTTTACTCTTCATAAATCGTGACGTCATCTTTGCTTCGTTTTTTGTGTTTCTGTTATGCTCAGCAATGACTGATCAAGATAAGCTCTTTGAGGAATCTCTTTGTGTGCCCACGCAGGCATTTTCACATCTTTGGGAGGTTGGTTTGTCTATTAGCCACTACAAAGCTTTACAGTTTGGAAGCCAGGAGGTGTTCCTCGTCTGAATCTACATCCGCCATCCTGTGTTCTGATTCAGAAAATTCTGGTGGTACTTTTCCTCGAATTCAGTTCTGTTTGAGTCAGAAGGAGGTTTGGCTCTGTCTGATAGGTGCAGGATGTATCAGTGTCTACACTGATGAAGAAATTGGGTGAGATCATTCCAATTACTTGCCATGGTGAATATTAAGCGACTGGCTGGGTTATATTGGGAGTGTATCATAAATTTCTGCACTGTTTAATTTACGATTACTCCATGCCCACGCATGCAGCAATATCCTTCCACACGGCAGAACAGAACCTCACTGGGTGTTCATTTTTTATTAAATGATAGTTGATTGTATGAACAAATTTTACCTCTTCAATCGATCATGCTGTAGATTAAATGTTATCATCTTCTCAAGAATTATTAAAGAGATGTTGCTTTGCTTAAAATTGTGTATTGAGGACATATTATTGCGAATATCCCTTGTGGGATTCACTTATGTACTTTTTGCTCTGAGTACTGATGTAGGCTTCTAAATCAATTACATTCTTTGGCTAACAATACATCTACATATAGAAGAGATTATTTTCTGAAATATTTCCGTCCAAACCATTTCATCACTTTGTTGTTTGTACTTTTCACAGTGCACATTGCTGCAGCACCGTATTACTATAACTTGTTGATCGAAACCATGACACATAAATGTTCTCCCACATCAGAGGAAACTCACTGAATTAATTGTGCAATTGCAAAACATCATGAATGAGTGTGCTCTCTTTGCATGAAATTACGTTTCAGATGTAGGAAGGTAAGTAGATGGGTTTTTTTCTGGATGAGCTCTACTTTCTGAACATACTGCATAGTGATCTTGCACTTTGATAAAAGGTATTCATAACTTGTGTGTTGATCTTAATGATTCGGTTTGCAGGGTTTGGGACATGATGCTTATGGTGATACGTAAATCTGGCCACTGGAAGGTCAGGTGAAGTACAGTTCCCCAATACGAATGCGTCTACAGTGGTGGCGATGACTGGAGTCGAACAGTGGACCATCAGTAAAACATCCCTGGTTAAGAAAGCCTTTTATTCGTAACATTAAAAAGACGGAATCATATCTCGAGAGTAGGTCGATGGACTCTGTGACGTAGTTGACTACAGTTGCTGGAGTGTTCCAGCGTTTGTCGTTGTCCACCAGGAACGTGGTACATGCTGGTGGTGTCGTGTGCTATTGTCAACACAGCTATAGAGCGCTGACACATAATGGCACGTCATTGGCGACAGGTGACAGAAGGCAACCCTGACTGCTTGGCCACTTACATATTGGCAGCATTCATCATATTGGATTAGGCTTGGCTAAACCGCAGCTTCTGGCATGACTGAAGGCTCCAAGTGATGGCAATAATACTGGCGAAGAGACGGCGTAGCTGACAGGTAGCTGACCCGGACTTGAACCTCCAGCTCACCAGGGATGTGGTCGTCAGCAGGAAGAACTCACCCAGCAGGACCCAGTAGTACGACGTCACCAAGTTGACTGCAAACATTCTTAACTCCAGTGGAGGCCTGCAGCTGTTCACAGTGTAGTCTGTCGGCAGCTGCTGTCTGCAACATCTTGGATTGTGAGATGTCTCCTTCTCGCGGTTTTTGGCTGGTGTAGGCTGTGTCACTGAGCACAGTGCCCACACATGGATACTACTGAGCACAATGAGTGGTACATGTGTGAGCTCGGCGGGCTAGTGTTTCCCTAATGGCAGTTCTCCCAATCCAGAAACCGCAGCACGGTTGAGCGGCTGGGCGTCACTGTACAGTAGAAACGAATCCATTTGGCCCAGTTTTCCTTTATAGCCAGCTCCTTCAGACGATCTCTGGAGGTGCAAGATGTCGCAGCTTCGGTTATCAGAGGCGCTGGCTGGTGAATTCTGTAGCGTCGGCCTACTGAACGAATGTTGTTGCGTCCTGAATATAGTCTGTCTCTTGCTCCATATCACCTGGTTAGGCTGAAGGGCACATCTTCCCTTGTCACATTATTCCACACAGATTTCAGCAGTTCATCACCCCTTGCAAAGCCGTGGTCCATGAAGCTATTCCTTCATGCCTGAGGAGACATCCTCATCTACACTGGTGGAAGCCATAAATCGAAAGGAAGAACATTGTTTTTTTTTTTCAGTTTGCTGATGGATCATTTCTCATTTAATGTTTGAACAGAAGCTAAGCAAAATCCATTTCCGTTGCGTGTCTGTTTTCATTCTATTAAGTATGTGGGGTCAGATTGCGTTTTCAAATTAGTTTCTGGGGTATAAAGATTTTTACTTACTGCATAGCTGACATGTTCAATGTTTTACTTTCATCCTTCATAGGAGTATAGCCGATTTTTGGCAAAAGATTGCGTACCATTAAATGTGAACGTGAAACGGAAACCAAATACTATGGATCTTCTCAAACAATTAAGCAACATTTACTCTTCGTGTAATTTCTGAATTTGGTGATGAAATCATTAGAAACTTAGCCAACTCTTTACTCTTCTAATCACTGATGTGATATGGAATAATTTTCCGGGCTGATTCCGCACTTAGACACAAAATATTCATTGTACAGAAACGTGAAGAGAGCATTAAAGCCAGTGGTTCTTCTTTAGATGCACGTAGTAACTTATTTCTTAAAAAAAAAAGTAAGTACAATATTTGCCCCACAATATACTCTCTCATGAGATTTGTTGTAGAGAATCAGACACAATTTGAAAATGATAGTAGGTTTCATAAGCATAGCACCAGGAATAAGAATTGCCTCCACCATCCACAATTTAACCTTAGTACTGCACAGAGAGCACCAATGTATGGAGCCATAAAAATATATCGAGACCTTTCCTGTGATTTAAGAGTGACTGCAGATAATGGAACTTTTAAAAATTTACTGAAATCCTTTATCCTTGATAATTCCTTCTACATCATAGATTAATTTTTGACTGGATAGTATGTATGTGGTAGGCGTCCATTTATCAAATTTTGTCGTAAGATTTTTAAAAAAATCTAGTTGCGTCATTAGCCAACATGTAGCCACGTTCTAACAAAGAAAATATAACTTATTTGTATATTTATTGACACGTGTGACGTTATGGCGAGTTCTCTGGAATATGATCCACTGAATATCCAAAAAAATAAATAACTTTATTGTTGCTGCACATCGTGTACACGATGCCCCTGGCTAAGGCTATGTTGGCTTTCATTTGCGATCCCCAGAAGGTGTACTATGAGCTTTGTAAAGGCAACAGGCAATAATATCAGCCTCTGGTGATCTTTATTCAGTACCAAACCTTTTCACGCATAGGTTGTATTCCTTGTTAGCGCCTGAGCAGCGCGACTTCATTTTCATTTAAACTGGTATTTCCGTATGTCCGCATCGTGCAACATCGCTTCTTTGAAAATGTTGATGCCATCGTTAAGACTTGGAGTTCTGTTCATCCGGTCGCAAGTCGTATATAGGCACCTGAATTCGTTATTTTACAATACAATCGTCCATTTTTATTTCTGATAGGCACTTACGTACGCCCAAGAACAGTATTCACGACGAAGAGTAAGGCTCTCTACAAAAACTCTGAAGTTAATTTAAAATTTTCCAATTCAGTATTCGCTATTTATGGCTGTACGAAAATAAATAGTCTACTCCGTGCAGTAGGTAAACAGTCTGTACGGATCTTCCGCGTGATCACTAGAAACTCTGCATTAGTAATAGCTTTCCTGCGCAGACATTACGTAATGCGAGTACTACGTGTGTTTTAAAGACATTCCATCTTACGGTTACAAGACGTACTTAGACGCTGCAGACGTTTTGCTACTTATCTGCAGATGGGTGACTGGCGGCATCGCACGCAACCACAGAGCATGCGCCAGCTGACTCTGGTGGCCGTCAGAAAACCAGAAGGAAGTGTAATAAATCAAAGGTTTGCGAGCCGTTCCCGGAATTGAAATCTGGTGGGACTCGGGACACGGGGCGGCGATTGAATCCAGAAGAGATCCATCATGTGCAGGGGGCAGGCTCTGTGAGGTATCGACATTTCTCGGCAACGTACCGTTCCCCAGTCCTCAGGAAGTTTGTCCTTAAATAAGAAAGCCCGGTTACTCCGTGCCAACAGCAAAAAATTTTATTTTACGGGGTACACTTTATTTTTTATACATATAATGGCGCGTGTACATGGCTATCAGTACTGGTACGGTGAAATGCAGCACTGCGTCACTGGATGCTTGTGTCTCTCGCTGAAAATGTGTAAAAAATATTTTATCTAGTAGAATGCATCCAGCTAAACAATAGTTTGTTTCAGGTGAGCATGTCGAGGTTTCGATTTTTCTGTATTTCCAGTTGAAGTGTATGAAATGCAACACCCGTAACTGTTCTAATATCTGAGGAGTATAGGTTTCAAACTTCGACAACATTATTTCACGTACATTGCCTACAAAAATAGTGAAGAACCCAGAATGGGAGTGTCAACGAAATGGAATGTCACCTGTTGAGAGACTACGAGGGGCGTTTGAGAAGTCCGTGCAAAAATAAAAACTACTTAAGTGTTTGGGGTAAACCTTTTTTATTTTTCGACATAGTCTCCTTTCAGACTTATACACTTCGTCCAACGCTATTCTAATTTGTTGATCTCTTCCGAATAATAGGAATTGTCCAAGTCTGCAAAGTAGCTATTAGTAGCAGCAATCACCTCCTCGTTCAAATAAAATCTTTGTCCCGCCAGCCATTTCTTCTAGTTGGGGAAGAAATAGTAGTCCGAGGGAACCAAGTCTGGAGAATAGGGGGGATGTGAAACGAGTTGGAATCCTATTTCCATTAGTTTTGCGGCCACAACTGCTGAGGTGTGTGCTGGTGCATTGTCGTGATGGAAAAGGACTTTTTTGCGGTCCAATCGCCGGCACTTTTCTTCCAGCTCGGTTTTCATACGGTCCAATAACGATGAATAATATGCACATGCAATAGTTTTACCGTTTTCCAGATAGTCGACGAGAATTATCCCTTGCGATTCCCAAAAGACAGTTGCCATAACGTTTCCGGCCGAAGGAATGGTCTTCGCCTTTTTTGGTGCAGATTCTCTGTTGGTAACCCATTGTTTAGATTGTTGTTTGGTCTCAGGAGTATAGTAATGTATCCATATTTCATCCACAGTGACGAAACGACGCTTGAAGTCCTGCGGATTCTTCCTGAAGAGCTGCAAACTATCCTTACAACACTTCACACGATTCCGTTTTTGGTCAAGCGTGAGCAATCTCGGAACCCATCCTGCGGATAGCTTTCTCACGTCCAAATGTTTATGCAAAATATTATGCACACGTTCATTCGAGATGTCCACAGCACTAGCAATCTCGTGCACTTTAACTCTTCTGTCATACATCACCATATCATGGATTTTATCAATGATTTCTGGAGTCATAACCTCCACAGGACGTCCAGAACGGTCAGCATCACTTGTGCCCATATGGCCACTCCGAAAATTTTGAAACCACTTGTAAACTGTTCTAATCGAAAGTGCAGAGTCACCGTAATGTTTATCAAGCTTCTCTTTAGTCTCCTGAGGCGTTTTGCCTTTCATAAAGTAATGTTTAATCACCACACGAAATTCGTCTTCGTCCATTTTTTGACAATCACTGGACTTCCTTGATTCACACGAATGCCAAACAGAAAGAAGTAGATCATATGGCTGAAACTTGGTGTGCGTTCTTTACAAAGATCCTACTAACTAAACATGGCCTCGATACGCATCGGTGGTGCCATCTGTCGGACTTTGCACGGACTTTTCAAACGCCCCTCGTACGTGAAGTTATTTCAGCGATTATAGAATCGAGTCAAATTTACAAGGAGCTTGGCACTATAGTCCTATTACCAGTGTGAAGTTCCACTTCCTCTGGTCTGGATGCATAAACTGATTCATATGAAAGGGTGTCACGATGCCGTGTCCTCTCCTGAGTCAAGATGGGCCGCATTTGTTGTAATTCGTCCTTGATACTGATACTGCGATGCAGTTGACTATCGAACTAGTCCCACACAAGATTTTACCAGGGGCATATCCGGGAATCCTGCTGGCCACAAGAGAACCTCAACATAACCCAGAGAGTTTATAGAGCGCCGTACAAAGTGTGGAGAAGCATTGTCTTGTTGAAATGTAACACATGTGAACGTACCGTTTTGTCGTTATATTTCCTTCAGTCTGCAATGCTTCTGTATTTACGTGACCATTACGGCACTCCAACCCCAGTTCTCGATACCAGTAATATCGTACTACTTTTCTGCGAAGTAACAAACATATTTTTGTGGCAATATTCAAATGGTTCAAATGGCTCTGAGCACTATGGGACTTAACTTCTCAGGTCATCAGTCCCCTAGAACTTAGAACTACTTAAACCTAACAAACCTGAGGACATCACACATATCCATGCCCGAGACAGGATTCGAACCTGCGACCGTAGCGGTCGCGCGTTTCCAGACTGAAGCGCCTAGAACCGCTCGGCCACGCTGGCCGGCCGGCAATATTCACATTTAGTTTTATTAATGTATAGGTACTCCAATGTATCGATATATTACAGTGATATGGTTCTTCTGTGTATTCATTTCTGTGAGACTGTCATAATCTTTGACTTGCTTGTAACCGTTTTGGCTCGAATGCGCACAGAGCAGTCTTTGTTTCACTTTGCAGAAGTTCGCTTTGTAAAAGAACAGTCAAGTCTTGTGTTTGGTTAAAGTGGAAATTAAATATATGAAGATTGATACAAAATTGTTTTCTTGATGATGTGACAATTAAGAAGAAGTATATGTTAATTTACAAGAAGTTTAATAAAAATGTGGATCGTGAACACCAAGTGAAAAATTATTTCTACCATACCATTGTTCTGATTTGGGATTGTTTGACCGTTAAGAATTTCCTGAGAAACGCATTTGTTAGGTCTTCAAATATTGCTAAAATACAGATCTGGACCTTCTAGCAGTCAAAGTGGAATCACCCTAGAATCAACAAGATGAGCCATAATAACTTCGACGAAATCTGCGTGGCAATACATTCAAGATAAGTGCCAGAATTAATGACTTTTTTACAGTGACTCCATTATTTCTATTCTGACGGTACCATCCACAGTTAATAACTTTGTTGTTGCCCGATAAAGCGAACATATGCTGCGTGAGCAACATTATTAATCTGATTTCTAACCTACTTTGCAAGTGGTGGTATTGTTAGAAGTCTCTACCATCCGTGACCTGAATTAATACCCGCTGACTCCTCACACCATGACTGCAGGAGTAACATCGCTTCTCCCCTACAAAACACTGGAAGTATGGGATCACTCCCCAGGCAGCTTCCATACTTGCTGACGATGAACATACAGAGTAGTGCAGAGGTGCGTTTCATTTCTGGACACAAAACGATGCTATTCATCATACGTTCAGTCTACCAGTCATGGCATAAAACGCAGTCGTTTTTGTTGTGGCGTTAATGGCACTCTACACATGGGGCGAAATCCCCTAGCGTGGCTGCTGTTGGTTTTCGCCCAACGCAGAATGTTGGAGGGAGACCATTATTTGTTCTCGGACGGAAGTGATAGATCTGAAGGAGCTACGATGTGCCTGAACAACGTGGGGGGTGGTGATCCTCGCTTGTGGTGGTCACAAGTCGTCGATCGGAACGTTGACGACAAGTGTGCCTGTGTTCGTGTTTCTGTGCAGTCAAACATAGGGTCACTGTCACCTCAGAATGCGCCACAAATCTGGATATTAACGATACAACCAGTTAGCCAAATGGAGATCCCCAATGAGACCCATTTCAGGTCAGGTGCTAATAGAGCTGTACCAAGATGCTACTCCAGGCGTGTGTATGAATGTGCGCAACGGAAAAACTGAATGTGAAAATAAAGATTTTGGGCCTGTCTGACTATCCCCTGAAGCAGCTCTTAGGACCTCCTAATGGCAATATCTCCTTATTCTTGCTCTTTAACATATAAATTACAACATAAACATAAATGAATGATTAAGGGAACTAGTAACTACAGGATGGTCCATTGATTGTGACTGGGCCAAATATCTCACGAAAGAAGTGTCAAACGAAAAAACTATAAAGAACGAAACTTGATTAGCTTGAAGGGGGAAACCAGACGGCGCTATGGTTGGCCCGCTATATGGCGCTGGCATAGCTCAAACGGATATCTAATACGTTTTTTTAAATAGGAACCCTCATTTTTTATTACATATTCGTGTAGTACGTAAAGAAATATGAATGTTTTAGTTGGACCACTTTTTTCGCTTTGTGATAGATGGCACTGTAATAGTCACAAAGGTATACGTAAGTACGTGGTATGACGCAACACGCCGCCAGTCGGACGGTATTTGCTTCGTCATACATTACCCGTGTTAAAATGGACCGTTTACCAATTGCGGAAAAGGTCGATATCGTGTTGATGTATGGCTATTGTGATCAAAATGCCCAATGGGCGTGTGTTACGTATGCTGCTCGGTATCCTGGACGACATCATCCAAATGTCCGGACTGTTCGCCGGATAGTTAAGTTATTTAAGGAAACAGGAAGTGTTCAGCCACATGTGAAACGTCAACGACGACCTGCAATAAATGATGTTGCCCAAGTAGGTGTTTTAGCTGATGTCGCGGCTAATCCGCACATCAGTAGCAGGCAAATTGCAATAGAAACGGGAATCTAAGAAACGTCGGTGTTGAGAATGTCTATAACAACATCGATCGCACCCGTACCATATTTCTATGCACCAGGAATTGCATTGCGACGACTTTGAACGTCGTGTACAGTTCTGCCACTGGGCACAAGAGAAATTACGGAACGACGACAGATTTTTTGCACGCGTTCTATTTAGCGACGAAGCGTCATTCACCAACAGCGGTAACGTAAACCGGCATAATATGCACTATTGGGCAACGGATAATGCACGATGGCTGCGACAAGTGGAACATCAGCGACCTCGGCGGCTTAATGTGTGGGGCGACATTATGGGAGGAAGGATAATTGGCCGCCATTTTATAGATGGAAATCTAAATCGTGCAATGTATGCTGATTTCCTAGGTAATGTTCCACCGATGTTACTACAACATGTTTCACTGCATAACAGAATGGCGATGTGCTTCCAACGTGATGGATGTACGGCACATAGCTCGCGTGCGGTTGAAGCGGTACTGAATAGCATATTTCAAGACAGGTGGATTGGTCGTCGAAGCACCATACCACGGCCCGCACGCTCACCGGATCTGACGTCCCCGGATTTATTTCTGTGAGGAAAGTTGAAGGATATTTGCCATCGTGATCCACCGACAACGCCTGACAACATACGTCAGCGCATTGTCAATTCATGTGCGAACATTACGGAAGGTGAACTACTCGCTGTTGAGAGGAATGTCGTTACACGTATTGCCAAATACATTGAGGTTGACGGACATCATTTTGGGAATTTATTGCATTAATGTGGTATTTACAGGTAATCACGCTGTAACAGCATGCGTTCTCAGAAATGATAAGTTCACAAAGGTACATGTATCACATTGGAACAACCGAAATAAAATGTTGAAACGTACCTACTTTCTGTATTTCAATTTTAAAAACCTACCTCTTACCAACTGTTCATCTAAAATCGTGAGTCATATGTTTGTGACTATTACAGTGCCATCTATCACAAAGCGAAAAAAGTGGTCCAACTAAAACATTCATATTTCTTTTCGTACTACACGAATATGTAATAATAAAGGGGGTTCCTATTTTAAAAAACGCAGTTGATATCCTTTTGACGTATGGCAGCGCCATCTAGCGGGCCAACCATAGCGCCATCTGGTTTCCCCCTTCAAGCTAGACAAGTTTCGTTCTCTGTAGTTTTTTCGTTTGACGCTTATTTCGTGAGATATTTGGCCCGGTCACGATCAATGGACCACCCTGTATAAAATGATAAACGCTGTTTCTGCTTTACGTTTATTGTAGATTAAAACCCCTTTATATATTACGAATGTTTATATATCAATGACCAATGGACATAAAGAGACAAAAATGAATTTCCTAACTAATATCAGTGATATTGCCCAAATGTGCCTCTTTCTATGGTTACGCGATCTAACATAAATAACGCGATATGACTGACATCATTTACGTACCAGACTCTAGAAGACACTACTTCCAAAGATGATCTGCAGTGGTGTGCAAACTCTGTGGAAATAAAATATACGTGGTCACAGCTTTTTAGCCTTATAGCCCTAATAAGCCGAAGCAGTTAGCAATATCACCGTATGTACTGTGTCCAGTGCGTCGGAGTGATGGTTCTCGTACTCGTCTGCGACTATTGAAGAACTCCAGCCACAAAATAAACTCTTTCAAGCAATAGGACGGCAGAAGGCGGTCCTCTGAGTAGTATCCTCTAACACTGTCCTCTCCTCTCTGTGTACTACAGACCAGAAACGCGAACTCCCAGCAGGACGGAGTTCAAATATCGTCTCAACATAAGTATAGGCAGAAGAAGTGCTCTCAATCACTGACCGCTGCGTACTCAACGACCCGGAGGCGAAATGAATAATTGTTTAAGTTCGCAACAGTAGAGTGCTTAACCGTTCTAACTATAAAATCTCCTGAGCTAGGAAAGGTTTTTTACCTCAGTGGCAGAAGTGTTTCCGGAAGTTTACATCAGTTACACAAGAAAGTGCTGCGATCATATCTGTATGAATACAGACTGACATTGGATGTTCTTGGCTAGCATATAAGAATTTACTGATTTCGCTTCTTGTGTTAAAAACTTAATATTACTTTGCTGCTTTCGACGGGTTTTACTTATATTCTCTGCTAGGAAAAACGAATTCATTAAGTTTGCTTGGTGAGTTGAGTGCCAACACATTACATTCTGATTTCGATTTGTTTACGAATAAAAATGCCAAGTAAACCGTCGAGTCTTTCTGAATACAACACAACGGTTGAAAGACTGGGCTATGGAGTCTCAAGAATCCAAAAAAGATCGTGAGGTGAGACTTGCTGTCGCTAAGGAACGTTAGGCTTTAAATGGTTCAAATGCCTCTGATCACTTTGGGATTTAACATCCGAGGTCATCAGTCCCCTAGAACTTAGAACTAATTTAAGGACATCACACGCATCCTCGCCCAAGGGATTAGGCTTGAATTCGCTCTTTGGAAACTCCTTCCGAAAGTGAGGCGCGACGCCACTGTGATCGAGAGCATTATGCTTTGTATCGCTCCTCACAACCCTTAACTCACACAGGCTTAAAATACCCTCTCTCCAATGTAACATTGTAAGAGTCGAAATTAGTGGCGCAGGCGAGCTATTCTTACACCTTGAATTCCACTTATTCCTAACAATTTATCATTTCGTTTTAAACGTATATACCAGTAAACTTACGTTGTGCCATGACCATAAACAAAGCACAAGGACAGATGCTGCGTGTTTCATGCGTGAAGGTTAGCTTCAGTTGCCTTTCACGTGGTTAGCTGTACGTGACTCTCTCTCATATTAGTGAAGCAAACAAGTTCTTCATTCATGTCCCAAGTCACACTACTTAAAACGTTGTATACAAAGAAGCTTTACAAGTCAAAAAACTAGAAAGCCTCAGGCACTGCTGTAAATAAACCAGAATGAAAAGTGCTATCATAGCACAAAAAAGTCGAATATCTCCTGGGCAGAGCTATGGTTGTCAAAGCGGGGAAGTAACTTTTCGAATGCTCTGGCAACTTCAAAGACATTTAAATGAAAACATGTGTACATCTTCGCTCTTTTTTACTTTTTACTATTAGTACCCATGTTATGTAATATAACGCATGACGCCAAGTAAAGTAACATGATGCTCGATGTCATGTCGTGTAAGATGACACATGCATCATGTAGTCCAACGAGACATATGTTATAACGATCAATATGGCACATTCACTCCCAGAAGTTTGATTCTCCTGGGAAGACTTTTTATCTACTACATCCATATTCTTCAGCCACATGATATTATATATTGTTTACTATCTCTGGCGAATCTTCTGGATTGTGGGCACAGGATCAAAGATTTTACCGTATGAATTGCAGTCTCGGGTTTAAACCTTTGTTTCTCGACAATGGGTGGAATAATTATATAAAAAATTTAATTCTGACTTTATCCATTTTCTTCTTTTCTTGCAAAGTTCTTAAAGAATTCGTAAAATTTTATGATATAGAAGAGGCGAGTTTCAAAAACCTCCCAGAAAAACATGCTCATGTAAAATCTATTGTAGAAATAAGAAAGAGTTTTTCAAACGGTTAAAGCTTATCTCATAACAAGGTCCCACACACCAGTGGACTGCCGGCCGGTGTGGCCGAGTGGTTCTAGGCGCTTCAGTCTGGAACCGCGCGACCGCTAGGGTCGCAGGTTCGAATCCTGCCTCGGGCATGGACGTGTGTGATGTCCTTAGGTTAGATAGGTTTACGTAGTTGTAAGTTCTAGGGGACTGATGACCTCAGATGTTAAGTCCCATAGTGTTCAAAGCCATTTGAACCATTTTTCAACACCAGTGAACAAAATTTAAACCATCAGTCCCCTTCCAATCGGGACTTAGCCTAAAGATGATTGTTTTTGCTGGTGAATTTCGAACGGTGAACATACAGTGGTGCCAGTAGCTGAGCATTAATTTCATTCCAATAAAAATCTTTTGCAGAAGGAATTAATCCGTTCAAACAGTCAGCGTGGGTGCCATCTCCAGTTCGTCGATCCACCCTTGTTACATAAACTGCAACACAAGTGCAGTAACACAGATGTTTGGATGGCCACACAGATGGCCGCTGGTCCGGAGTAAACTAAAGAGGTTTTATATAATAAGATGGTATCTGTTCTTTCGGATATCTCCGAAAGAACAGATACCATCTTAGTATATATATAGTTAGGCTCACCGGCCACTTGACCATCTCCTTCTTCTTTGCGGATGCACAAAAAGTACCCGAACTGTAACGGGAATCGGCAACGCGCCGCGAGTAATGAGTATAATTGGAGGAGGCACTACGAATGTAGTGCGGGACAATACGTTGAGAATGTGGGTTTCGCGAGAGGCGTACCAGAGATAAATCCCTGCAGTCGCGCTATCCTCTGTGCCCTCGGTGGCTCAGATGGATCGTCGGCTTTCAGCCGTGATACCGTGCGGACGGGCTCGGCGCGCCGGGCAGTGCTCCGCAGGTGTTGTTTACCCGCTAGCGCGCGGTCGCGTCGTTGTATTGCCGTATAGTACCTGTACCGACCCGACATGGCGTTCTCATATCGAAAAGCTACAATCAAACTAACGTTCAACGCATCGTACACGAGACCGAAGGCCCATGACATTGAACGGTTTCCACGAGACATCATGCACATAGAACCACAAGAACTGATAGGAATTCATCTGTCAATTGTAACCAGCACAGTGTACGTCAGACTGATTGACGAAGCGGCCTGCGACAGATTACTCCATCGATCTGCAAACGGCTTTCGCTTCTGTCACGCAGACGGTAACGTGAGCGTGGTAGGAGTTGACCATGCTGGTCTGGGGGTGCGTACCGTGCGCATCTTTGAACTACCGTTCGAAGTTCCTACCAACCTAGTCGTTGATGCGCTGCGGCCATACGGCACGGTTCTGAGCCACACAGAGGAGAAATGGAACACATTCGAAACGTACCCTGTCCTTAACGGGGTACGACAAGTGCGCATAGAACTTAAGAAGCACGTTCCGTCATATGTTTTCGTTGGTGGCTGCCGCGCAATTGTTATATATGATGGACAACCGAGGACCTGCTCGGGCTGCGGCCAGGAGGGCCATGTTAGAACTGAGTGTCTGCAGCGCCGCCTCGTTCAGGTGCCCCGCAATGAACTTCCCCAACGATCCACTATGACCTCTCTCCCGCTAACATATGGGGAGGCGGCACGACATGATGTGATGGATGATCAAAACCTGCTACCTCCTCAAGCCGCTGCCAGCTCCGTTGGAGAGTCAGCGCCGTCGACGACACCGAAACCCAACGGTGCAGAGGTTCCTACAGCCTCTGTCCACCGCAGCGTCGTGGGCACCCAGCTATCGTCACTGTCGGGATCGGACACAGGGGTTCCTAGCGACCGACACTATGTCGAGCCCCGCCCTCCAGTGGATCTCGCATCTCGGACCCGAAAGCAAAAATCACCCAAGCGACACAAGAAGAGGCGATTGTCAGCTGAAGAACAGGACAGGGATGTGAAGCCGGCGGAAGACATCGACTTCGTTGACTCGTCCACAATTGCAACGGACTCCAGTGGCATCATTCACCAGAAGGTGCCTGAAGACAAGGAACACTCTCCTAAATCTGGTGGCCCAGAAAACGAGGCGCATTGCGTCGACTCCCAAAATGTGGGCTCCTGTGAAAGCGACCAGCCCCCAATGACGTCACAATCGTCTCTTGGTGATTGGGCAGACGATATGGAGGCAGATGATGCACAGAAAACATCGATATCTCCACCAGAGCCCATAGCTGACATTGAGCCCGGAGTGCTCTGCCAGTCAGGGACTCATACGGCACAGTAATACTCAGCATGCAGATGGATGGCTGTGTGGTGTGTGAGATCATTGTGGGCTTGCACCGGCACACTGTTTCCGCCACTTGATATGTCTCAGTCATACCGTGTGGGAACAGTCAATGTAAATGGTGTCCACTCCACTGTCAAGACCCGCATGTTACACGACATGATCAGAGCGGCAGACTTGGACGTTGCCCTTCTCCAGGAGGTCCGTCCCGAGCTGTGTTTAGACCTATATGGCTACTCCACGTACAGCCTAGCCATAGGTGATGGCGCAGGAGGAACGGCCATCCTTCTCCGAGATGGCATAGACGCGACGGACGTGACGTACTTGCCGAACGGGCGAGGCATCGCACTTACACTTGACGCAGTCCGCCTCATTAACGTCTACGCTCCCTCCGGTAATTCGCACTGATGTGACAGGCATGTCTTCCATTCGGAGGAGGTAGCCCCACTTTTGCAATGCAATTTGGACCATTACATAGTGGGCGGCGATTTTAACAGTGTTCGGCGGCCCGAGGACCAGATACCGCATTACGTCCCATGCCCGGCTCTACAAGCATTGATACGTGACCTCGCGCTCCACGACACATGGCTCTTACATCATGGGACCCAGAGTGGATATACGCACTTTACCAGCCATTCTGCCAGTCGTCTGGACCGGATATACGTCTCGCGTGCCCTCCTCACAGCAACCCGTGATGCAGAACTCCGGCCGACGGCCTTCACGGACCATCTCGCGTACATCTGCACTGTCGCCTTGCTCCGACAACTCACAAGACGCAGCAGGAGCCCGTTGACGCTGAACGTCTCCCTCCTTCGCGAGGAAGCATGTCGGCGAGCAGTCACTGACACGTGGCGTCGATGTATCAGGCGCCTTCCCATGTATGCTTCCACGTTGCTGTGGTGGCCGGGATGTGTCAAACCTGCACTCCGAAAGACCTTGAAGGCCTACGGGCGTGACAGATCGAACTGGCAAAGGGCAACATCGGAATTTTACTATACAGCGTTACGTGAGCTGGCGACGCAACCGCCGTCTCCCGAACGTCAGATGTCCGTACAACGCATCAAAGCTCGTCTACTTCGCATCAGGACAGAGCAGCTAGAAGGTGTCCGCATCCGTGCGTGAGTGCAAGACTGTATCCCTAACGAAACAGCGTCAGTGTATCACATTGTGCGCGAGAGGCGCCACCGCAAACGTCAGCTCATTACGGCAGTAAACGCGGAGGAGGGCGGCCGCGCAGTGACACAAACGGACATCGCGCACACGTTTGCCAGACACTATGGGACCTTGTACATGGAAGATCCGCGAAATGTACGTGATTATGACGAGCTGTTGCACGATTTTCCCGCCCCTCGGGACGTGACACCCGATGATAGTCTGCTGTTGCCCATTACACCTGAATAGCTGACATCGGCCTTGGCACGTGGAGCACCGAACAAGTCGCCTGGACCGGACGGTTTACCCCTGGAATTCTACCGCACTTTTTACCACCTTATGGGTGACAAGTGGCTCCAAATGTTTCAACACCTGATCCGCCCTGATTTCACTGTCCCCACAGAATTCACAGAAGGCATCTTGATCCCAGTTCCGAAACCGAATGGTGGTTGTAGGTGGCAGGATTTTCGCCCACTCACACTCCTCAACAACGACTACAAGATCTTCGCCCGTATCCTCCGCGCGCGTCTCTACACCGCTATCGGGAACGCCATCCACACCGATCAGACATGTTTATGTGGTGTCAGCAACATTCATACGGTGTTAGGAGCATACCGCGACGTAATTGCTTTGACGGCGGCCTGCAAAATACGAGGCGCCCTTGTCGCCGTGGATTTTGACCACGCATTCGACCGCGTCGACCACAGCTTCTTACGCGCAGTTTTGCAACACATGGGCCTCTCTCCGGAGTCTGCACAGGTGGTCCTTCGATTGGTCCACGGAGCGCGCTCCCGCATGATGGTCAACGGTTATCAGTCTGGTCACATTGTTGTTGGACGGTCAGTGCGACAAGGGTGCCCCCTGTCGGGTATATTATTTGCTGCAGCGCTTGAACCAGCTTTACATGGTCTACGGCAGCGATTAACTGGTATCTCCTTGCGGGACGTGACCTTTCGTTGTGGTGCATTCGCCGATGACGTGGTGTTCCTGGCCAGGTCAGAGGATGAAATGCATATGGCGCTACAGTGGCTACGCCAGTACGGAGCAGTAGCTGGGAGCGTCATCAACATGAAGAAGACAAAATACATGGATGTCGGAGGGGGGCTTTCCCACACAGCGGCGGTGCCCTTTGACAAGGTGCCCGTACTCAAGGTTTAGGAGTGCAATTCTATAGCAATGTCCGCCGCACGGCGGCGGCTACGTACCGTCGGCTCCTATACCAGACACGTGCTCTGCTGCAGGACAACAAACCGCGTCGCTTGGATATGCTCCTCAGAACACGTTATGTGAACACCTATCTTGTCTCAAAACTGAACTATTTTGCGCATATCCTTCCCTTGACGGCTACGATGGCCGACAGATTTCAAGCAGCATATGGACATTTCGTAAGCACCGGTCTGGTTTTTAAAGTCCGATACGCCACCCTGACACTGCCGCAGCGGGCGGGCGGTATCGGTTTAATTCATGTATATAACCGTGCGCGATCGCTTTATCTCAACACTATGCGTCGCACATGGACCTCTGCCCACGCCACTCTGACGGGCACCCTGATAGCGGAAGTGGCACCACACTCTCTGCATTCCCCGGTTCCTGTGGGACACATTTCATCGGCAATCACCCGCATCAGAGAGTTCTTGATTGACTTCAGCTACTTACGGTCAGACCTTCCGACGACAAGGAAGCCCAGCACAAAAGACTTTTATCGCCTCTATCAACAGCAGCAACCTGTAAATACGGTCACCCACAGACACCCTGAAGTTGCCTGGAACACGGTGTGGCGAGCGGTACACACGCCTTTTCTACCTACGACGGTGCGTTCATTGTGGTACGTGGTTGTGAATGGCACGTTCGCTACTCGTCAGAGCCTACATTCCATACATCTGACGGACGACCCCTTGTGTCCGACATGTTCAGTCGCTGACTCGGACGCACACCGTCTGACATGTGCCGCGACCAGCGAGTGCTGGCTACTGACGCAGCGCATGCTAGCGTTACTCTTGCGGCGATTGCCGGAGTCTATCTCCCATGATGACGTATTGCGCCCCGACGGCGTATACTTTCCATCAACCAGAACGAACGCCGTTAACTGGCTAAAAGGCATGGCCGTTTACTACATATTTTGCGATGCTCCCAAAGGCACACTCGACTTTTGGTCCCTACTGATGACGACACATGCAGCTTTCAGCCGCCACCCGAAGTACAGAACTCGTTTCGCGAATTATTTAGGTTCATTATTTGCGGATCCTCCTGCTCACTGGGGCGTTCTGGGTATGAGACGCTGAAAATGAAGAAGAATCCTGGAGCATATTGATCCTCTACGGACGGAATAGGGGGGAACCCCTCCCAACAGACGAGAAGACGACTCGGACGCTCGGCTACGGCAGTTGTAGGATCTTTCTTTGTAATGAAACAAAAATAAATCTATAATACAAAAAAATGTTATAAAAAGTAAAGAAATAAATAAATAAAACAACATCGACAAACCCACTACATCCTCTTCCTGATCCTTCGATCCTCGATCTCGAACATGTTGCTTGGGCGTGGCGGCGGGATGGCCAGGCTTCGGGTGGCGACCCCTGCCCTACCCGTCGTCCTGCTGCTGCAGCGGTTCATTAGATTAAAAAAAAAAAAAAGATGGACAGAGCGTCTGCCATGTAAGCAGGAGATCCTGGGTTCGAGACCCGGTCGGGGCACACATTTTCATCTGTCCTCGTTGACGTATGTCAACGCCTGTAAGCAGCTAAGGGTTGTCATTTCATTGAGTTTTTACCTCATTCTTCTAGCATAAACAGGAACCTAGCACCAGGTAAATACCAGGATGTTTGCTCTGAAAGGACACGGCCGGTTTCCTTTCACATCCTTGACACATTCCTAGCTTGTTCTCCGTCTCTAATGACCTCGATGTCGACAGGACGGCAAACCCAATCTTCCTTTCCTCCATCCTTATGAATTGCCTTTATATGAGGCAAAGTACTGACTGGTTGACTACGAATGAACCTGTGAGGTGTTGCTGCAGACTCACGACACGAAGTATGCAACCCACAGGAGGTCGTTCCTGGAAGGCACAGGAGCAAAAGATAATCTACTCGGCGTCGAGCAGCCGTGAAAGCGAGCGGAGCACTCCGGCCGTAATTTTGGGCACTCGCTCCGCGCAGAGTGGTACGGAGTAATTACAGCGAGGAGGAAGCCGCCTATCGATGTGTCGAGGCGTGAGCGTCGTGGGCCGGGCATCAGCGGGCGCGGACCGGTGCCGCCGCCGCCGCCGCCGCCTGTTGGCCAGGGGTCAATATTTAGTCATCGCGAGGAGCGCGCGGCGCTGTTTGCCGCCGCGTCGCAGCCCACGTGTACCAGCCGGGGCCGGCCCGCTCTGTCAACGGCGCGCGGCGTCGCCCGCCGGCTCTTCCACTTCTCTGCGCCGCAGGTGCGCTCAGCTTCGCGACCCCAAAACTCGCCACCGCGCGCCTGCATGCTTGCAGCAGCAGCAGCAGCAGGGAAACGTGGTGGGCGAGGGACGTAGAGAGGGGCAGGGGCTCGTCAGGAGAGAGCGTGCTGACACTCTCCTTATCGCGCCTCTAATCTGTAGTTTCTAAATCTGCTCTCATGCAGCACATTTTGGATTAAAGTGGACAGCTCTTTGCTGAAATGCCGTAAATCACCTCTCACAAATCCTAACACTTTTCTGTTAGCAAGGCTACGACGTTACGGGGGCTGATAAGAAATGAACGCTACCCCTCAGAAGCGGCCTGGGAATGAACAGGAAGGACAGGATAATAGGACATGTTTTAACACACGAGGGAGTAACTTCAAGAGAGAGGTAGAGGGCAAAATCGAGGGTGCTGATTGAGATTTAGGGGTTTGTAAGGACGGCTTCTCTTAAACTCCAACATTCTAAATACACTACTGGGCATTAAAATTGCTACACCAAGGAGAAATCCAGATGATAAACTGCTATTCATTGGACAAATATATTATACTAGAACTGACATGTGATTGCATTTTCAGGCAATTTGGGTGCATAGATCCTGAGAAATCAGTACCCAGAACAACCACCTCT
Source organism: Schistocerca nitens (assembly GCF_023898315.1). Lineage (NCBI taxonomy): Eukaryota > Metazoa > Arthropoda > Insecta > Orthoptera > Acrididae > Schistocerca > Schistocerca nitens. The sequence goes on from NC_064615.1 coordinate 82,225,637, forward strand.
AGCCCTAATAACGGCCTTGATACGACTGGGCATTGAGTCAAACAGATCTTGTATGGCGTCTACAGGTACAACTGCCCATGTAGCTTCAACACGATACCACAGTTCATCAAGAGTAGTAACTGGCGTATGTGACGAGCCAGGTGCTCGGCCACCATTGACCAGACGTTTTCAGTTGGTGAGAGATCTGGAGAATGTGCAGGTCAGGCCAGCAGTCGAACATTTTCTGTATCCAGAAAATCCCGTAGAGGACCAACAACATGTGGTCGTGCATTATCCTGCTCAAATGTAAGGTTTCACAGAGATCGATTGAAGGGTAGAGCCACGGGTCGTAACACATCTGAAATGTAACGTCCACTGTTCAAAGTGCCGTCAATGCTAACAAGAGGTGACCGACACGTGTAACCAGTGGCACCCCATACCATCACGCCGGGTGATACGCCAGTATGGCGATGACGAATACACCCTTCCAATGTGTGTTCACCGCGATGTCGCCAAACACGGATGCGACCATCATGATGCTGCAAACAGAACCTGGATTCATCCGAAAAAAAATGACGCATGGCCATTCGTGCACCCAGGTTCGTCGTTGAGTACACCATCGCAGGCGCTCCTGTCTGTGATGCAGCATCAAGGGTAACCGCAGACATGGTCTCCCAGCTGATAGTCCATGCTGCTGCAAACGTCGTCGAACTGTTCGTGCAGATGGTTGTTGTCTTGCAAACGTCCCCATCTGTTGACTCTGGGATCGAGACGTGGCTGCACGAGCCACGCGGATAAGATGCCTCTCATCTCGGCTGCTAGTGATACGAGGTCGTTGGGATCCAGCACGGCGTTCCGTATTACCCTCCTGAACTCAACGATTCTATATTCTGCTAACAGTCATTGGATCTCGACTAATGCGAGCAGCAATGTAGTGATACGATAAACCGCAATCGCTATAGGCTACAATCCGACCTTTATCAAAGTCGGAAACGTGATGGTACGCATTTCTTCTCCAGACACGAGGCATCACAACAACGTTTCACCAGGCAACGCCAGTCAACTGCTGTTTGTGTATGAGAAATCGGTTGGAAACATTCCTCATGTCAGCACGTTGTACGTGTCGCCACCGGCGCCAACCTTGTGTGAATGCTCTGAAAAGCTAATCATTTGCATATCACAGCATCTTCTTCCTGTCGGTTAAATTTCGCGTCTGTAGCGCGTCATCTTCGTGGTGTAGCAATTTTGATGGCCAGTAGTGTACATTGCTATGCAAAACGTAACGTTCGTCCTTACATGTAAATCAATGCCCACTAACAGCTAAATGTCGTGTTAATGTATATGATCCAACTTTTGATCACCAGTGTTAATGTATATCCTCAGGGACGGGGGGGGGGGGAGAAGCTTGTTACATATGCCTCGTGACGACAGCGTGCAGGAGGTTGATTTGAGAATGGGCATTCAGCGCTCCCGTTAAATGACAAAACAGGAAATTAGGTACAATAAAGAGGATATATTTCAATGTACGGTGTACAAGGGACGCGCCTAGGGTCGGAAGTTATCAGTTTTAGGCCAGTCCAAGAATTTGTACATGGTGGTAGCCAGTCAAGGAATATCTTACGGAATTGTTGTCATCACCATCACCTGACAAGCCACAGCCCCTTTCAACTCGCCCTCTCTAACCAGTCACAGCGTCATAATAAAATGAGGCAGCCAATCAGAATGTAGCTGCGAATTATGCAAGTTTCTCGCGCCAAGTTCAAAGGTATCATTTATTTCCATAACCTTCACTTGAGCAGGCGTCAAAGTCTAAGATATATGAGTAAAATAGCATCATGTTCAAACATATGTACCTCTGAATTGTGCGCACACACACACACTCACAGACACACACACACACACACACACACACACACATATATATATATATGCTTTAAAAATATGTAACCTCCGTATGAACTGTGTAAAATATCGTCATATTAAAAAAATGTTGTCAACTGTGTTTTCATTCCCTACTACAAACCATTGTTTATGGACTGTATTAACAGTCACGTCTATACATCACATTAGGAAGTATATAGCATTTATTCTGGAATATGAAAACACGTGTAAATACTGTTGTGTAAAGCTTAAAAGGGTGAAATAACATCAATTAGTTTTGCTCTATGCTCTTGTTGTTTGTTGCCACTAACAGCTGATACACTTGTAGACATCCATACTTCGATAATTGCACTACAACTGGTTTAGTATGCACCTGAGCCTCTAATTATTCCTTAGATCTATGATGCTTGCCAAATGTCTCAATGTTCTATCAGTCTGTGAGTTGTCTGCAAAAACACCCCAGCAACGCGTAAAAGTTCAATGTTCACATCAAGTGTCAAAATGTTTTTTTCTTCATATACACAAATATCCATCAAGTTGTTGCCTGAAACATTATTGAGAACAGAAAGTAACTATCCCAACGTTATTTCCATGTCTAAATAGTTACAAATAACAGTTAAATACACGGCTGAAACTTTAAGTTTGCATATAACTGCTGAAGATACATTCTAGATAAGCACGCAAACACACCAAAAATAAACGCTGTGAATTACTCGAAGACTGTAATTAATTAAGTATGCTCTTGGTGTAAGCCACAACACATTCTCAAATTAAATATTTTCACATCTTAATTGTTCTGTAACACCATTTTAGCGGGGCAAAGAGAATGGAGCATGCATAATCTACGTTACTAACAACCTTAAATTGCTTTTGAATTAGGCATAGTAGAGGTTAAATACAAATCGGACTGCTGCAATATTTACCAATATGAACTGTGCGCTAAAGGCTCTCTAACACATTTACAGACATTATTTCCTATAATAAAGAATTAAACAACAACAACATCAAATAAAAATATGCAGACAATACACATTGACTCACACAACATAACCAAAAGACAAATGAAGACGATTTTAGAAAGGAAGGGAGGGAGAAGTTGTGTTATTACGACATATCATTTAAACCGCAACTCAATTTTAGAAATGAAGGGAGAAGGTGTTTCTATGACGATGCACCACTTGAACTCCAACCCACAAGCAGGGTGTCTGCTTTTCTTACACACAATACAAGCAAACACTATGACAAAGACGAAACATTGCCCAGGAAGATGGTGCAACACGACGTAGTTGATATCTCGAAAGTAAAGTCTCCCCTAAAATTATTGACGCTTTGTGGAGTGCAAAAAGCATGTGTAAGTTGTCATTGTAATATGTAAATATAGTTACAGATCTCAAAGAAATCAACCTTTGCGCCAAAATAAAGTTGCACTATATGCAAGATACCGAAAACAAACACAATTCACCAAGATGTTAAATATTTCTATATTTGTGTTACTCATAAAAATATACACAGCATGTTAATTAACACTGCTGAATTAAATTACAGGTTAGCAGAGGAGCATAGCTTGATCTTTGTACCATATATTGAATTCATCCCAGAACATACATGGACACTGCTGCTGACCTAACTCATAGCCTAAAGCGCACTTCTCGATGAGAACTATAAAACTAAATTATGTTATTCCAATTTCTAATTCATCTGTCACTACTCATTCAGTGCTAGTAATTTTACGGGCATTTCACATGTTGAACTTACTATGAAAAAAAGAGCAGGCAAAGGCTGGCTACAAAATTATCACTGAATGGAGTTTTCAGTCGGGCGGTTTTCGTGCACACTGTTAAGGATGCTCGTGTTTTGACTGGATACGTTTTGGAAAACGACCTATTGCACCCACTTTCCAGATATTAGATACGTGGAAACATTCTCGAAGCATTTTCGAGAAAAAAAGTTGAGCTGTAGATAAACAGGTCCGACTATATAAAACTTTTTAAAAATTCAAAATGTTTGGTCTGGGATCGATTTTAATTAACTGTAAATTAAGATTCGGCATGTAAAGGTCAAAGAAAACATGCATCAGGTCACTGAGTCTTTATATGTCGAATTTGTTCCAGATACTTCAACAGAACAACATCTGAGAACTTTCGGAATTAACTGAAGTGTATTTTCTTGAAGCATGGTTTCGAGCTCGGGGGGGGGGGGGGGGCGGAGCTATGGGCTATCCATTATGCATGGCAAGTGGTAAACTTTTTATTACTTGAAAATGTGTATATTCTGTGATAATTTCAACTGTCACAATAACCATATAATTCCATTTGTGATATCTGTATTTTTCATATTTTCTGGGCGAGTTAATACAGTTTTGGCGACAAGTTGACGTGTAGTTGGCCCAAGTTGATATAGTTTTGGGACAAGTTTAACTTTTCTGTGTTGCTGTCGTATTTTTGCAGACGATTCAAACATTGAATTATCATTGTGGCAATTGACAAACAGCAGAGATTTTGAAAATAATTAAGTTGAGACTCTGTTTTATTTTAAACTAAGTGTGGTACATTAATAGATCTTTGGACATTCATAAGTGGTGTTATCTGTTGGCTATGACAAGCAAGAGGAGCGTAAAGCACATTTGAATTTATTTTACATTTTGTAATTTTACAGAACAGCATTTAAAGTAAAACTCATCTACGTATTTCTAATTCCTTAATCACATTGCGTAAGAGAAATTTGGTGTTTATTTATTGAGAATATATTTCATACTCATGCTCATATTCCATAATGAATGCCGTACAGCTTTCAATAAATTCATAGATACGACTGGTGAGAGAGACCAGAAATAAATTTTTGTCGTCATCGCTGAAAACATAATTGGAATTTTTTTAACATGACAGCTTTTTAACGTAGTTCATGTGGAGGTCGCATAATTTTTTAAATTTGGAAATGTGTGGTAAGGTCTTATGGTTCCAAACTGCTGAGGTCATCGGACCCTAAGCTTACCATGCCCGAAGGAGGACTCGAGCCTCCTACGGGGGGGGGGGGGGGGGGGGGGCAGCCGCGTGGACCGTGGCAAGGTGCCTCAGAGCGCGGGGCTACCCCGCGCGGATAATTTTTTTTGAAAGAGTGTGTTTGTGTGTGTGTGTGGGTGGGTGGGTGGGTTGGTGGGTGGGTGTGTGTTTGTTGTGTGTGCGCACGTAATTAAGAGACAATTATATTCGAAAATCTCACCACTTTACGTAAGTATCTTTGATACAAGCGTCTATAAACAACTTTGAACATAACACTGTTTTAAGCAAGTGACACGTATCTTTGAACGTGATGCCAGAAATTTGTATGAATTCACACCTGGATTGTGATTGGCTGCCGCATCTTAATACCAATCTGTGATTGGATGGAGACGAGAGGGAGTGAGGTAGTGGGAGGGGGATGGGAAAATGGGTGAGACTTTTCACTTGATGATGATGATGATGATGATGATGATGTGAGTGGCTTCGTTACAAATGAAAACAAACTGGATGAGAATACGCAATGTAAACAAATTGGATCAAAGAGTAGAGTGATACACTACTGAGATCCTATCATTCTTTCACGTAGCACATGTACACATCCAAATTTACTTGCGTTTGTGTTGAAATTTCAATTTTCAGTGTAATGTACACGTTTATATTAGTCAAAACCTCTTCAAAACAATCAAATATCTGTGAAGGTATGATTTTACCCTGTTTTCAACGGGCTATTTGGTAAAGCCTTTGAAACCCTTCACAGATTTTTTTCCTTTCTAAGTATCGGCCAGTGTTCAGGTAGCTGTAACAACAGAACAAATGTTTAGCGATGCCATCAAGCCAATCCACCGTTTTCAGCAAAAACTACAACTTTTACATTTACAATGAACCTGCAAGGCACTAGCGCGTAATCTTATCCCAAAACCATTGTTTTCTACAAAATCGATACATATTTTCTGCACACCCTGTAGATTAGTATAGATGTGCAATAGTAAACATGTGAAATGAGACTGAGTGGAAAGTACAAATGCACCTTCCAATAGAAAAATATTACGATGTTTTGGGGTTTCACCGTCATGAAAGAAAGTTTTCGAACTGGTTCCAATTTTTATTTCGAGTACGACTCAGGGTGGAGCAAACTTCAAATGTTATTCCACCTGAACAGAGGCTGAATTTTTCAAAATTTTGAAGGTGAAGCAGGAGCCTTAAATTTGCTTTTTAGCTTTCGATATATTCATGTAAGTGGTAACTGTTCTCATGATCAATTCTTCACTCAGTAGCTTCATTACCGCACAATAGAGGTGGCATTTAACTATGAGAAACGTGACTGTTAACGTCTAATTTTGCGGCAGTATTCAGCACTGCGTTCTTTTTTACTTTTGTTGTAAAGTTCATTGGAAGATACAGTCTCACACCATTCTGTGCCTTACATGTCATTTTAGCATCATCCTCTTATGATGCCATGAGACATTCCTCGAAGCTGTTTAGAAATTTCTGCTGGAACAATAATTGTTTTTGAAGCGTGCATTCGTATTTCGCGAACATTTTTTTGCAATTTTGCTTTATTATCCGAGGGTGTTGCTGTACTGAGAAGTATTATCGTGAACTGCTACTGGCGTTGCCATCGTACAGCGCACTACAGTGTTGTAAGATACATTTTTAATCGCTAATAGCTGTGTTTAAGCTAAACGAGCCTACTGGTGTTTTTTTTTTCGGTCGGAAGTGAATGGAACAAACGAAACACTGCTCTGTTGATCAAGCATGGAACAATCACTACAAGATTACTGCTGTAGGAATATAGCGAGTGTTATGAGCACTAGCAAATACAAACTTTTCGCCATCAAGGAAAAATTAGCTCATCTCGGAATAAATGAATGAGTACATTGTTCTAGGCCGGTCTGAAGCGAACGCTTCAATTATTGATAAAGTAGAATTCAAGTGTAGACGAAAGAAGCGTCTTTAATTCGATCACTTAATTAGGCGTAATGCCACCCGGCTTCATTAGAAGGCGCAAGCGAATCGAGGAACTGCAGTAAGTCGGACAAAAGAGGTATGATCGTCTACCGAACGTGGTCTCTATGGCTGTTGCGGAAGACCACAATGACCTCGCTTCTCTCATACGCCAGGTTGCAAGAGAAGAGATACAATATTTAATGGCAGCCAGAAGTCGTACCGAGAACACAAGATACTGCAGTTGTGAACGTTGTCCCGATATGTCAGGAATCAATAGAGAACATTGAAGAAGATGCATAGGCCTCTCAATCATTGGCACCAAGCTCCCCGTTCCCGTGTTCGATTCCCGGCAGGGTCAGGGATTTTCTCTGCCTCGTGATGGCTGGGTGTTGTGTGCTGTCCTTAGGTTTGTTAGGTTTAAGTAGTTCTAAGTTCTAGGGGACTGATGACCATAGATGTTAAGTCCCATAGTGCTCAGAGCCATTTGAACCAAGCTCCACCACCCGTCGAAAGCATCGTGAAGATTTGATTCGGATATGACCTACAATTAACTCAATTCTTTCCTCATGTGACTAATGTTGTTTTCCACTATTTATGTCAAACTTATGCCTTAGTATTATAGCCCGCATTGATTGTAAGTATTTTATAAGAACTGCGTCCTAATGTGAATATAATATAAAATATGTAGAATGCCTGGTTAGATGTAAGACACAGTCTGATGGCCTTAATCTTCTCAGAATTACAGCAATATTAAATAGCTATTGGTATAAACAAGATGTTAATATCATACTCTTAGGAACATTGAAAATAGGTCAGCAAGAAGGGAGCATCGGATCGAAATGAAATTTATTGGCCACAGTTATACAGATGAGAGGTTCACATGATCCCAAAATCAGGACAAGTAAAAAAAATACGCCGAATTCAAGTAAAAAATACGTAGCAACATGAGTAACGCGTTGGACCACCTTCTGCTGCAGTACATGCTGCAAAACCATCCGCCATCGACTTGATTAAACATATGATGTGGTTCTGCGGCAGCCTGGCTCGTAAATCTACAACAGGCACCTCCAGTTCACGTACAGAGTGACACGGCGGGACCTCGCGTTCCAGCTGCTCCCACACATGTCGTACAGGCGACATGTCCGGGGAACCATGGTAGAGATGGAACATGACTCAGGAAGTCTTGAACAGCTCGAGCCGTATGCGGACGAATATTATCTTGCTGGAAAAGTGCCCGTGGTAGACTAAGTAAGAAAGGTCCCACACGAGGTCGAAGAATGGCATCACCATGACGCTGGCCAGTTAAGGTTAGAGGTGACCGGCTGTCAGAGGATGTGGCCCTCCCCGAACATTACGCTAGTTGTGAGGGTGGCGTGGCTCGCAACGACGTGGGTGGATCTGTAGCGTTCAGCAGGCTGCCTCCGTACGTGTATGCTGCCACCATCCATCCCCAAAATGAAACGGTTTCATCACTAAACACGACATTTTGTCAGTCTGCGGAAGTCCACGTTCATCTGGCTTGGCACAACTGTAGATGGAATCGCCGATGTCTCGGTGTTAACGCAAGACACGACAAGGGCGCCTGGATTGCAAATTCGCATTCGCAAGGCGTCTGGAATGGTTTGTGGAACAACTGGCAACTGAACAGCTGCTTGCATCGCGCAGCGAGTGACTGCCGTATCCCATACCTTTCGTCGCACGATCCTGTGGTCCTCGCGCCTCGTCGTCTTGCTGATCGCTCCAGACCCGATACGTCGCTCGTGGACGCCGTCTGGTATCCACTGCTCGCAACACGGTATGATGGAACACTCCAACGACCGACCTGGAGAACCACACGGAGTGCCGACCAGCTTGCGGTCATTAGGCCCCTCTCAAACTGACTTAACAGCAATAAATGTCGTCCAACAAGGCTACCTGGCACGCTGCGCCTACTTAAGTCCTCCTCGAGTCAGGATGTGATCGTCGAGTGTATGACTCTGTAACACTATTGAGCCGTGCATCGACTCGTGCTACACCTTGTGTTTAAATTGCACTGGTTTTCCTTTTCTTCCCCTGACATGTTTGTTTGATATGTTGTCTGTCATAAAGGGGCTGCTTGGTTGTCTTTTCCCTCTGTTATCGATATGTGCGTTCTTGTTTCCGGGAAACTGCTATGGACGAAGTGAGATCTTCGACCGGTGGTAACTTCATGTGGTGGCGCGGAAGTAGGGGCGTTGCGCGCAGAGAGAGTCTGGCGGACACGGGAGGGCAGTGTGGCTCTCCAGCGGGAAGCAGGCGTGGTCGGTTGTACCGAGTCGCCACGTGATGTATGTCGGTTGTGTCTAACGAGCGGATGGAGTTGACGGAAGAGCTCCCCACGAGTTGGTTGTATACAGAATCGCCCCACGAGTAGTTCATTTCACCGTGGTGGGACGTTAACAAGCTTCTTTAAGACCTCAGTTTCAACACTGGAGTTTAAAAAGGAGACACCTAAAATGAAGGACCGTTCACGACCCGTCAACGTTGCAGAGACGACGTGAACTCCGATGACAGAGCGTGTTGTCACGTGACCGTGGCGTGTCGGGTACACTGGCGACGCGTGCGCAGTCGGATGTGTGGATCCTGCCCATCGGAGGTCGTGTACTGCCTGTTCGAACATAATTGCAAGTTAATCATTAAGTAATAAGTTTGCGTAAACCGTGTCTCTTCTGCCTTGTGGCCTCCGGCGACCAGGTTTCCTGTCCCCCGACACCGGTGTAATTGAAGACCGTGTTCTTTCTCCTCCTCTCATTACTGCCCGATGGGAGGTGTAGTTTTAGCCGTTTAATTGTTTCGCTATTCTGTCGTGTGTTATGAGTACATTCATGCTTCTTGTTGGTTGATCATGTGGTCGCTCATTCAGGACTGTGGCGTGTAATGTTTCCTTGCACGAGGTTAGCTCTAATTCTGTCAGCAAGTTAAGCCATCTTATTACAAGTTTTCGCTGGCTAAAAGTCGGTGCAGTGACCAGCCTGAGAGTGGCAATTGTGTTTACGGGTGTATTTAAATTGGTCAGTATTCTGCCTAGCCTGAGCATCCCTGAGTGGGTGATTTGTGGCCGCCTTACAAGAGTCCGTCATATCTGTTATGTTCTAATGATATTCCAGGACACTTTTGTTTAAAAACCTTTTTTAAATTTCTCCATTCCTTTATTGTCATTAATCGTGTGTTTGCTGAGACCTTTGATTTTTTTAAATGGCGGTGTTGGTAGCTTCACTACCTCACCGTACTTTATTAACAAATTCTGTATTTACTTTAGTAGCCTGTTTACTAATGTTCTTTAAATTTTTTAAACTGTTGTATTGCTATAAATTACTTTATTGGCGTTAGCGGCATGTTTAAAAGGCTGTTTATTGGGGGTACTGCTAGTTTTTGTAAGATATGAATAAAACATTTGGGTGTGAAAATCTCAACTCGATAGTAAACGACTAGAAATTTTGCCCCCTTTCCCAACTTGTGGTGTGGCTTGGAGTAACCGTAACCACTGTGTGTGTCAACTATAGCTTAGACACTACATACCTTTTCCTGATTCATTTTGCTTTCTGTTCCGTTCAACATTCCATCGTTAAGCTTCTGTAATTATTCTATGATTCATTCGGTACTGTATAAAAATGTGTTCTCTTTGCTTTGTAGAAACTTCGATGTCCTGGTTTAATCATATGTAATGTATTGTCTTTATTATTTAAATTCTTTGCCTCACTTGGAGGGAGACAAAACTTATTATATATAACTGAAAATTTGTTCAAATAATTTTATGTAGAATTGTCAATATGTGTAACTGATCTATTTTATTTAATATGTTTGGTTGCTGTTATGTAATTGCTGATCCTCACTTTATATGTATAGATGTTGTGGTTCCCCTCTGGAACGGAATCATGCAGCGTGCTCAAAATGTGGTTGGCTTGGATAGAAAGGTGGAACAAAGAGTCAGTCGGAGACGAGCTACTGAACCGCTAACAGGTCATGTAATGGCTGTGATTTTTGCTGGTGCCGAGAGGGGCTTTTAATGCCGTTTCAATACGTGTTAAAGCCTCGGATGAATGGAGTAATATGCTGGCAATACTGTGAAATTAATATCTATCTTCGCCACCAAGAAATGACAGAGTCCAGCTTGTCTGTCTGCACCTCCATCCAACAACATGCACTCGCCACCACATTGGGCAATCAGTGAAAAGGGACCAGGAAATAGTAGAATTGTACAGCGAAGGATCAGCTCATTGGATATTTCAGTGTGCCCAAATATAACATAATTTATACCAACTCTTGTACCTGTCCTGATTTTTTATCCTCAGTCACTTATCCAATCAGGGTCCTTCCCGTGTTAAAGTGCTTACCGAGTATCCTAATTGAAGGAATTTCAAATACCAGTGTGTTACATTAAAAGGCCTGTTTAAAACATTAAAATTTTTGGTTAAAATTAATGTGGATAAAGTATGTGCCATGGTAACTGTTTGTTAAAGTTAAATGTACAATCAAAGTTGTTGCTTTGAAAATCTATGGGTTTTCAAAGAATTATCGAGAATAAAGAAGCAGATAAATTCAATTAGGTCTTAAAACAATTTGCTGTTATTTCAAAGCTAATAGAATACTTACTCATACTGAGGCTACAAAATTTTGTTCAGTAAATGAATAATGTAGCTTGTTGTCCACTGTACCAGGAGAGTCAATGCTTGATGTTTTATGTTGTGTTTTACTGCAGTAACAGGTCAAATTACTGAAGAAAGTTTCATGGTTATGTTTGCTAAAATAAGGATCCCATGTGTATAGGAAAGCGCATATCATTGTTTATGGTGATCACTAGTAGGAAACATTTGATAGCTAGACCATTTGTTATGATTACAGTAACTGCTTCAGTCATAGATCAGTGAGAAAGTGTTTGTCAGTGCATTTCATTTAAATTTTATTCTATGTAGAAAGGTATTAGCTGAGAGAGACTTAACCTATGTCCAATTCTATGGTGAATATTGATAGTAATATTGTTGAGACCATCTTGACTAAGCTCTGAAGACAATAATGTGTGTCAGTATCTATTGTACTTAGGCAAATAGTTTGTTCTGCTCTGAATATCAGCTCCCACCTTAACGTTAACATATGCTTGCGCTAGAGTTCATTGCACTCTTGTGTGGCAAAGTATAGGTTGTGTTTGTCTATTAAAGTTACTCATATCAATTTTCTTGAATGGGAATGTTACTCATTCTTATGCCTAATTAGGCTGGCGACCGTTTGATTTATTATTTGTACAGTGTGGATAGGCAAATTTTATTTGTTACCGTTTAAACATATACGTAATTCTGACTTACCCTTCCGATAAGCCACTTCCGTTAGGTCAACATAACAAAATTCCAGAGGGTAACACTGCTCTTTTTCTTTATACTGTAATTGCCTCAATAAAAGTAGTTTCACTATACGAACTGCCTCCAGCTTTGAGGTTATATTACAGCAGTGGCAGCAGTGGGAGCGTTATAACTCGTCCACTATGCGCCGTTGAAACAGGGTCCCCTGCCCGATTGCTGTGCCACTACATGGCGTCTGGGCATGCGCATAGGCGCCACACTTGCATAATTCGGATATTCTCTGTACTCATTTTCAAAGTTTCGTGTCTGTGCCTTACTTCCCTCTGGGTGCGGTATTTTTAATGTTTCTGGGAGCAGTCTCCCGGCGCTTTATTTCCTTTCCATGATTTGTATCACCACCCAACATAGTATTTCTACGACAGGCAGTGTCACCTTCCCCATAAACGAAACTTTCTGTTTTATTGTTTAACTTCTCAAATACCTGACGATAAAAATGAACGTGTCTTCATGGGAAACGTAAGTCTTAATTTTCTCAAATGTTGCCTATTGTTCTTAGTTACACATGATGGGTATTGCTCTAGTTCATCATCTTTTGGCTGAAAATCCTGCAGCAAACTTTTTCCTTTTTTTTTTTTTTTTAAAGTGTGGTTGCACGTGTGGCGTATCTGATTTCTCCATTGTTCATAATCTGTGTTTAATAAACAGTAATCTACAATTTCTGTAATATACGAGCAATTGTAAGCGAAATAGGGAGGATATGGATGTGATAGCACATTGTTCGTTTGATTCTGTAAGCAGCGCGGGGTACCTGGCTGAACTCTACCGCTTCATCTCGGTATGGTCCCCCCAAATGAATCTTTCATAAATGACACGGCCAGAAGAATGATGATAAATCAGAGGCGGTACTAAACAAACGGCAGTGGGTCTGAGAAGAAGCGTTTACTACTTGAAACATGCCGCCGTCCAGCCGGACGTGACGTTCCGCTACTTACTTGCATTGTCCCCCGACGCCAATAAATACCCGACGCTGGCAGTGAAACTGCCTCACAGCTTCCTGTCGGCGCGTAGCGTGTGCTGCATAAGCAGCAGGGGCAACGCCCTCCGATTCGGTGGGGCGCGTGGAGGCATCTTGCGCGCGGAGCGTCGCCGCCCTTGACAACTGAAAAGAACAGGCTTTGCCGCGCGACTCGCGAGCACTTGTCTTCTGAGGACACTCGTCCGCTGGAGAGCGTGCGAGGGTGCACCGGTCACAGCACGCGCTCTGCTCGAGCGTGCAGCTCGCTCCTCGAAACCATTTCATTTTACCGTCGAGAAAAGGTTTAGTTCCTTTGATCTTCTGTCCAGACATGGCGCAAAAGCCGAAACATAAAAATGTAGCGTGAATACGTGATTTAGACGCTTACAAGTATTGTAGACGTCTAGCAGGAATAGGGAAACACACTTTCCTTTCTCGTGGTCTTTCAAACTATGGTTTAGTGTACCATTAACCAATTTTCTCTAGAGTAAATTATAAAATCCCCCGGATCTTTTACGTATAAACTCTCGGAGCCTTTTAAATAAAACGAACGCTCTTTACATTCTACACCTTTATTCTCTATGTCTTCATATTTACACTACTGGCCATTAAAATTGCTACACCACGAAGATGACGCGCTACAGATCCGAAATTTAACCGACACGAAGAAGATGCTGTGATATGCAAATGATTAGCTTTTCAGAGCATTCACACATGGTTGGCGCCGGTGGCGATACCTATAACGTGCTGACATGAGGAAAGTTTCCAAAGGATTTCTCATACACAAACAGCAGTTGACCGGCGTTGCCTGGTGTACGTTGTTGTGATGCCTCGCGTAAGGAGGAGGAATGCGTACTATCACGTTTCCGACTTTGATAAAGGTCGGGTTGTAGCCTATCGCGATTGCTGTTTATCGTATCACGACATTGCTGCTCGCGTTGGTCGAGATCCAGTGACTGTTAGCAGATTATGGAATCGGTGGGTTCAGGAGGGTAATACGGAACGCCGTGCTGGATCCCAACGGCCTCGTATCACTAGCAGTTGAGATGACGGGCATCTTATCCGCATGGCTGTAACGGATCGTGCAACCACGTCTCGATCGCTGAGTCAACAGATAGGGAAGTTTGCAAGACAACAACCATCTGAACGAACAGTTCGTCGTCGTTTGCAGCAGCATGAACTATCAGCTCGGAGACCACGGCTGCGGTTACCCTTGACGCTGTCTCACAGACAGGAGCGCCTGCGATGGTGTACTCAACGACGAATCTGGGTGTACGAATGGCAAAACGTCATTTTTACGATGAATCCAGGTTCTGTTTACAGCATCATGATGGTCGCATCCGTGTTTGGCGACATTACGGTGAACGCACATTGGAAGCGTGTATTCGTCATCGCCATACTGGCGTATCACCCGGCGTGATGGTATGGGGTGCCATTAGTTACACGTCTCAGTCACCTCTTGTTCGCATTGACGGCACTTTGAACAGTGGACGTTACATTTCAGATGTGTTACGACCCGTGGCTCTGCTCTTCATTCGATCCCTGCGAAACCATACATTTCAGCAGGATAATGCACGACCGCATGTTGCAGGTCCCGTACGGGCCTTTCTGTATACAGAAAATGTTCTACTGCTGCCCTGGCCAGGACATTCTCCAGATCTCTCACCAATTTAAAACGTCTTGTCCATGGTGGCCGAGCAACTGGCGAGTCACTACTCTTGATGAACTGTGGTATCGTGTTGAAGCTGCATGGGCAGCTGTACCTGTACACGCCATCCAAGCTCTGTTTGACTCAATGCCCAGGCGTATCAAGGCCGTTATTTCGGCCTGAGGTGGTTGTTCTGAGTACTGATTTCTCATGATCTATGCACCCAAACTGCGTGAAAATGTAATCACATGTCAGTTCTAGTGTAATATATTTGTCCAATGAATACCCGTTTTTCATCTGCATTTGTTATTGGTGTGGCAATTTTAATGGCCAGTAGTGTATTTCTGAGCGTAGCCACCCTGGAGATGAACACATTTCCAGTTTCTTGATACCATCACATGACTGACTTTGTTGGCGGAGCTACAACCTTGTCTCTGGTTGCACCGCTTTACCATTATTTAACTGTTGAACATGAAAATCGGATGGTGCCAAGTCGTGGCTGTATGGGGGATGATGGGAGACATTGAATTCAAGGCGCAGGTCTGTTGCAGACGTCGCAATGCTCGTGTGTGGAATGGCATTGTCGTGCTGAAGCAGAAGGCGCTCCGTCCGTGGACGACTTCTTTGAATTGGAAACTCGGTTACAGCACGCTGTTTTCTCAAGCACCGACATAGTGACGTTACACACAGCCATATTACATGCTACAAATCGGTGCCCTCTAGCAGTAGAGGGCTGCAAGTACGTGGACATGAAGAATGAAGATGTAGAATGTTAATAACGTTTGTTTTATTTAATAATCTTTAAGAGCTTTCACACAAAAATTTCGGCGTCATTACTTCTCAGCATGCCCTCATACATTAAAAAAATCAATTTGTATATAAAAGCTTTGCAACAGTTACTGAAAAGCAACGTGCTTCCGTAACGGCGAAAAATATTTATACTCCGCAGCTGCAGGTCGAAATTCTTTATTCAAGTAATGGAAACGACTTTCTGACAAGTAACTACATGCAATACGAGGATAGAAACTTCTAGCGGGGTAAAGATTTTTTAATTGAAGCTGCGTTGACATCTCTCCATTATAAGCGTTTAGCTTGATACTTGACTGGGTAAGAGTGTATGAATCTGAAGGTTCGGTGTTCAATTTTCAGTCACCGCTTGCCTGTCCCTTATCGATTCTTCCAGCTCTGGCGTTCACGTATATACACAAAAAATGCTAAGTTGCGGTTCGGAGTCCTTGTGTCCCGAGTCCTTGTGACTCTTTAGCGGTGCACTTGTAACTGTGCTGGTGTGTGAGAAACAGCGTGCTGTAATCGAATTTCGAATTCGAAGAGTTCGTCTACACATGGACCACCCTCTCCTTCAGCACGACAATGCTGGACAACGCACGAGTGCTGCGACATCTGCAGCAATCCGACGCCTTGGATTCACTTTCACTGAGCATCCTCCATACAGTAGTGTTGCTACCTGTTGTTGAGTAAAACTTGTGGGAATTTGTAAATAAGCCGCCACGGAGTGTTGCATACCACGGAATGTTGCGGCCGGCCGGTGTGGCCGTGCGGTTAAAGGCGCTTCAGTCTGGAACCGCGTGACCGCTACGGTCGCAGGTTCGAATCCTGCCTCGGGCATGGATGTGTGTGATGTCCTTAGGTTAGTTAGGTTTAATTAGTTCTAAGTTCTAGGCGACTGATGACCTTAGAAGTTAAGTCGCATAGTGCTCAGAGCCATTTTTGAACGGAATGTTGCATACCTATCACTGGCACTAAGCAAAGTGTGAAGACATTTAGATTATAGCAACTTGTATTCAGAACTATTGCGAAAAGGGCAAGGGATGCTCAGTAAAACCTGTAACAAGCAGCAGTAATAGCCAGAGCGGGCGGGGCAGTGTCACCACTCCAGAGACAGAACCATGTTGAGAGCTACGTGATTGGGTGCCATGCAGTAGCTCAACAAATGCGCCACAGAGCCATATAAATAACAGTCCATTTTGACACAGATTAATTCAGAGTCCAGCAGTATAACTATGATGTCTGCGTTGCGCCAGACGACGGGATGACTGGGCACCACCATCTGCAGTCATGGGTTCGAGACTGGCCACCTCCTGCACGTAGACTTACCCCACCTTGCGGGGCTTGGTGCCACAGTGCCACCGACCTGCCATCGTGTCTGCTGTCGGCACGGCAGAATCCTGCCATGGGACAGATGGGTCACGTCCAATGGTCGCCACCCTTCCCTCGTTATCACAGAGACAGGAGCTGGGCCTGAGTTGCCTGAGCGTGGGCTTTCTACAGCGAGACACAGTCACAGCACAAGAAGAAGAGCGCCGCTAACGTTTGGGCCTTGGCCGAATGACAAGCCAGTACATTACTGCCAGTTTAACATCAGCATCACATAATGCTGATGCGCGTGCCTCTTCGCCAGGGCGAAAGGCAGCCGTCCGCTGGGCAAAGTCGGGCATGTTGACAACAACGATATGTGCAACAGAAATATAATAAAATATTCATCTCGATCACCAGTCTGTCACTGGACCACGCCAGCATGTCAACAGCCAGTGCGCCGGAACAGATGGTGGGAGGACAGCTGGCGGTTTTACTGCAAGTGTCATGCCAAGTCAGAGGTTTTGCCAAGGGTTGAGTTCTGCTTGTAAGTTGCATTTTGGAGTAGGTGTAAATATCAGTTTTCATCTGGTTGATATGGGCAATGTGAGCGTCACAAGGAAGAGGTGTGGCTCATTGTGTAGTAGTATACAGAGTCAGGAAGTTATGCAAATATTTTAATATGTTATTCTACAAGTAAAACTTAAGAAAAAAGTTCATATAAACATAGGTCGACATATGTTTGGTTACGGAGTTACGGCTAATAAAAGATTTTGCCGGAAATTTAGCAACTTCGTTAATATTAAGCCATCGCAAAACTGTAGGAGATTAAAGTAAAGCACGATTTCTATTTCTTTTGTTGTTATACAGGGGAATCAAAACAAATATTTTTCCCTAATGTAATTTTTTCGTATAAGGAGTAGTTAAACCGGTAGAGGAAGAATTCTCTGGCGACACAATTAATTAAACCAACAAACACTTTTCCATTTTTTATGACCAAGAGACAACACATTAACACAACCCAATTTCAATTACAGTAGATTTTCAAATGTGCCACCATTGACACGTAAACAAAGGTTACACCGTCGGATCATGTTCTGACACGGGCAAAAACCCCAAGAGTATCCTGAATTGTTCCTGCTGCTGCTACTATCCGCGCAACCAGATCCTCTTCTGATGCAACATGAGTAGCGTAAACAAGGTTGCACATCTCTCCCCACATAAAAAAGTCCATAGGGGACATATCTGGGGATCGAGCAGGTCATGGTACAGAACCACCTCTGCCAATCCACGTTTCGGTCCAGGAATCGACGCACATGACGACTGAAAAGTGCCGGCTCCCCGTCCTGTTGGAACCACATGCGTTGTCTCGTAGGGAGCGGGTAGTTGATAAACCCGCTGTCCTGCTCGTCCGTTGTGGTGCGCTACGTAGTACGCACCAACCATATCAATGTACTTACTCCAGGTGTATCGCTCCATTAGTAAACAGAGACAAGGCACTACTACACTGGTGGACAGAAGTTGCCTACAACTGAAGAGCGTAATACGCCATCTAACAACTGAAGATCGTAATACGGCCTCTAACAACTGAAGAGCTTAATACGGCCTCCACCGGTTTAAATAATCCTCATAGGACATAAGGACTTCAGGGAAAAATATTTGTTTAGATGTCCCCTACAGCCTCCCAAAGTTTGTCGGTTTAAATACTTTTCACCCTGTAGGTGAATCTAATAAAACATGTCGCACACGTGTATCTGCAGTAGTTCTCCAGAACACCCAGAGAAGCGAAGAAGTAATTTTTTCAAAATTTGTAATTTATTAACTACTTACCCAATTTGTTTTTTCAATAGAAGTCGTAGAGAATTTAATTTTGGAAAAATGATGGTAATAACGTTAACTGAAACTGTATGAATGTGCCAAATACTCTGCTTTTATTAATATCATAAGACATGTGAAGGAAGTTGTAAGTGTACATACAGTTTCACAGTACATTCACAATAAATATTCAAAAATGTCTCCACCGAGTTCACTGCATTTAACTGCACGTGTATGAACAGATTTTGTTGCTCGTTTCAGTTCCACAAGGTTGTACTTAATTTCGTCTACTGCATTCATAATGCGTGTAAGTAACGCCTCACGTGTATTGTCATTGTCCTCATAAACTACACTCCTGGAAATGGAAAAAACAACACATTGACACCGGTGTGTCAGACCCACCATACTTGCTCCGGACACTGCGAGAGGGCTGTACAAGCAATGATCACACGCACGGCACAGCGGACACACCAGGAACCGCGGTGTTGGCCGTCGAATGGCGCTAGCTGCGCAGCATTTGTGCACCGCCGCCGTCAGTGTCAGCCAGTTTGCCGTGGCATACGGAGCTCCATCGCAGTCTTTAACACTGGTAGCATGCCGCGACAGCGTGGACGTGAACCGTATGTGCAGTTGACGGACTTTGAGCGAGGGCGTATAGTGGGCATGCGGGAGGCCGGGTGGACGTACCGCCGAATTGCTCAACACGTGGGGCGTGAGGTCTCCACAGTACATCGATGTTGTCGCCAGTGGTCGGCGGAAGGTGCACGTGCCCGTCGACCTGGGACCGGACCGCAGCGACGCACGGATGCACGCCAAGACCGTAGGATCCTACGCAGTGCCGTAGGGGACCGCACCGCCACTTCCAAGCAAATTAGGGGCACTGTTGCTCCTGGGGTATCGGCGAGGACCATTCGCAACCGTCTCCATGAAGCTGAGCTACGGTCCCGCACACCGTTAGGCCGTCTTCCGCTCATGCCCCAACATCGTGCAGCCCGCCTCCAGTGGTGTCGCGACAGGCGTGAATGGAGGGACGAATGGAGACGTGTCGTCTTCAGCGATGAGAGTCGCTTCTGCCTTGGTGCCAATGATGGTCGTATGCGTGTTTGGCGCCGTGCAGGTGAGCGCCACAATCAGGACTGCATACGACCGAGGCACACAGGGCCAACACCCGGCATCATGGTGTGGGGAGCGATCTCCTACACTGGCCGTACACCACTGGTGATCGTCGAGGGGACACTGAATAGTGCACGGTACATCCAAACCGTCATCGAACCCATCGTTCTACCATTCCTAGACCGGCAAGGGAACTTGCTGTTCCAACAGGACAATGCACGTCCGCATGTATCCCGTGCCACCCAACGTGCTATAGAAGGTGTAAGTCAACTACCCTGGCCAGCAAGATCTCCGGATCTGTCCCCCATTGAGCATGTTTGGGACTGGATGAAGCGTCGTCTCACGCGGTCTGCACGTCCAGCACGAACGCTGGTCCAACTGAGGCGCCAGGTGGAAATGGCATGGCAAGCCGTTCCACAGGACTACATCCAGCATCTCTACGATCGTCTCCATGGGAGAATAGCAGCCTGCATTGCTGCGAAAGGTGGATATACACTGTACTAGTGCCGACATTGTGCATGCTCTGTTGCCTGTGTCTATGTGCCTGTGGTTCTGTCAGTGTGATCATGTGATGTATCTGACCCCAGGAATGTGTCAATAAAGTTTCCCCTTCCTGGGACAATGAATTCACGGTGTTCTTATTTCAATTTCCAGGAGTGTATGTCTTTCATCCATGCTCATACACAAAAATCCATGGGTATTAACTCGGGCGATATGGGTGGCCACAGACGCGTAGCACCACGACCAGTCCATTTCTGGGGACAATGTTCATTTACATGTGCAGTAACGTCGTTGGTGAAATATGGAAGTGCGCCGTCACGTTGAAAATACATTTGCAATCGTGTAGCAAGCGGAACATTTTCGAGAAAGCGGGGCATTTTTTCTTAAAGGAATTTTAAGTACGTCTCGCCAGTTAGACATCCTGAGAAAATGAGTGGTCTAATAAAGTGTATGTTGCTTATACCACATCACACATTTATGCTAAATCGATGCTGGAAATTACTTTGCACTGTTGCATGTGCGCTTGCTTCAGACCCAACGTGCTCGTTATGTAAGTTGTTTATGCCGTATCGAGTAAATTGTGGCTCATTTGTAAATAAAATGTATTTGTGGCACTGTCGATTACTATTTAACCAGTTCCACAACTCCTACCGAAGGTCAGGATCTCCCGGATGTAAATGGTGCACTTTTTGTTCATGTTAATGATACTTCAGTGTACGCCATACATTAGATTGTGAAATGCCTAATCGTTGAGAGATATGTCGTGTACTGGTACCCGGTCATCCTTGAACAGGATCCATAATATCCTCATCATCGTCTTCACTTATCGAGCGCTCGTACTGTAGGTGAACGCTAGGTACAGAACCTGTCTCCCGTAACATTCGAAATACTCCACTAATGGTTCGTGCATTCGGAATCCTCCGAGTTGGATAACATACGCGATATTTGTCATGTGCAGACGTAGCATTACCATCACATTTGCTGTAAATAAACACCGTATCGGCATATTCCTGTGTCGTTAATTTAAAATGCATAATCTACAAACTACAGCAGTTGCTATGTGGTTTCACTTAGTTGCGCTATTGATATTATGTTCTTTCACTGACCAATACAGAATACTCATCGTGTGAAAGTTAGGAAACGACTGAAACAGCTCACTAAAAGATGTCAACAACGACGTAAACGTTTCTACATTACTGCCGGCCGAAGTGGCCGTGCGGTTAAAGGCGCTGCAGTCTGGAACCGCAAGACCGCTACGGTCGCAGGTTCGAATCCTGCCTCGGGCATGGATGTTTGTGATGTCCTTAGGTTAGTTAGGTTTAACTAGTTCTAAGTTCTAGGGGACTAATGACCTCAGCAGTTGAGTCCCATAGTGCTCAGAGCCATTTGAACCATTTTTTTTCCTACATTACTGGAAAGTAAACAAGTTTACTTTATAATAATCTTTGCGTCTCTGAATTTTCTGGAGAACTACTGCAGGTACATGTCTGGGACATATTTTATTAGATTCACCAGACCAATAACAACAAAATAAAAGGAAATCGTGCTTCACTTTAACCTCCCAAAGTTTTGCGATGGCTTCATGTTAGCGAAGTTGCTAAATTTCAGGCAAAATCTTTTATTAACCGTAACTCCGTAAGTAAACATTTGCGGATCTATGTTTGTATGAAGTTTTTCCTTTAGTTTTACTTGTTGAATAACTTATTAAAATATTTGCATATCTTCGTGAATCTCCCTGTATAAGCTGTTCTGCATGAGTAACGATTCAGGACGAGATGCTGTTTTAGTCGTTGTTTCGGTGTGTAGTGGTAATTATAAGCAGCCACTCACGCAGTAGTAGTAAGAAGTAATACACTGACGGAAAAAAACCGCAATACCAAAAAATAATTAATGTAGAATAACGATATTTCGACTGGTATACTAATAACCGGTGTAACCACCAGAATCTCGAACATGCATGCATCGTGTTGTACAGGTGCCGGATGTTAGTCTGTGGGATGAAGTTCCATGCCTGTTGCACGTAGTCGGTCAACACAAGGACGGTTAATACTGGTTGCGGATGATGCTGTACTTTGGTCCCATGATGTCCCATAAGTGCTCGATCTTAGACAGATCTGGAAGAAGGCCCAGGTCATAGTAATCTATAAAAAGGGTGGAACATCGGATGCACGTAATTACCGGCCAATCTCACTGACATCGATTTGTTGTAGAATCATGGAACACATCTTTAATGACCTTTCTAGACTATGAGAAGCTCATCTGCAGAAACCAACACGGTTTTAGGAAACAGCGGTTATGCGAGACACAGCTGGCCCTCTTTATGCATTTTATACAACAGGCTCTAGATACCGGCTCCCAGGTTGATGCCATATTTCTCGACTTTCGAAAGGCGTTCGACTCAGTTCCGCACTGTCACCTGCTCCAAATTTCTCGCTTACAGTCTATCCGATGACGTATGTGGTTGGATAGAAAGTTTTCTAACACCCAGGAAGCAGTATGTCGTCCTGAACGGGGTGACTTCAGCAGAAACAAGCGTAACCTCAGGTGTGCCCCAGGGCAGCGTAATAGGTCCTCTGGTTTTTGCGATTTACATAAACGATCTGGTTGATGGTACTGACAGCGGCCTTAGACTGTTTACCGATGCTGGTGTAGTCTACAGGAAAGTAGTATGACACGAAAGTTGTGAACGAATCAATGAGGATTTGCAGAAACTAAATGCGTGATGTAATGACTGGCAGTAATCTCTCCATATTATTAAGTGTAACCTACTGTTATAACAAGGCGAAAATCCCCATTACTGTGCGAGTACAAAATAAATGCCCAGTCCTTGGAGGCGGTAACATCCGTCAAGTATCTGGGTGTGACTATTCGAAATGGTCTCAAATGGAATGATCAGATTACACAAGTAAAGGGTAAGGCGAACTCTAGATTGCGGTTTATTGGTAGAATCCTGAAGCGATGCAGTCCTTCAACAAAGGAAATAGCTTACAATACGTTAGTTCGTCCAGTCTTGGAGTATTGTTCGTCTGTGTTGGACCCGTACCAGTTGGGTCTGATTCAAGAGATTGAGAAGGTCCAAAGAAGAGCGGCAAGATTCGTGACTGGTACATTTAGCCATCGTGAGAGCGTTACAAATCTCATAGAAAGTTTAAAGTGGGACACTTTGAAACGTCCCCTTTCAACAATTTATACAAGACTAGGCTTAAACTGACACACAAAATTTTTTTAGCGCAACGCAGTCTCACTTTCAATAATCCCTACAAAAGAATGGCCCTGACTAACATTAACCTATACCTTTCACAAATCACTTACCTCACAAAAATCTTCGTTACTCGAACTACTGCAATACAGCGAGCGCCACTACTGCCAGCTAAATAAAAGATTCAAACTACGGAAGGCACTAACTACTGATAGGCATAGTTAGCAAATGAAAGATTTTGATAGAGAACAAACAATGTATTTACCTTAATAGTGTTGAAAAATCATAATATACATAGCAGTTCATGATATCCAGTATTACAAATTTCAAAACTCCGCCATCTCTCTCCCCACATTCACCACTGCTGGCGGCTCACCTCCAACTGCGCAACACTACGCGCTGTTAACAGCCAGCTGCCGCTGCCCAACACGACAATGGCAGACAACAATGCTAACTAGCCACAGACTGCACTCAGCACAGCCAGTGATTTTCATACAGAGCGCTACGTAACGTTGCCAATAAGAAAACATAAACAGCCTACTTACATAGCCCCCATGCTCCCCACAAAAAATTTTACAAATTGTTTTGGGCAGTGGCCAATACAGATTTGAAAAAATTTTTCATAATTACAATAACAAAGAAATCAAATGCACACACTTATTGATACAATGTTGGTCAAAAGCTAAAATTTTCTCACAGTCCATAAAGACAATCCTGATCATTCATCACAGTATTAATTACAATTTTATGCACAAAGTCTGAGCAGTAAAAGAAAATGCACACGGAAATAGTGGATTTCCATGCAGTCTTGAAGAAGTAGTGTTGTCCTTCCAACAGAAAGATAGTGGTGACTCTTGACATGCAGACAGGTAATGGTCCACAACAGAGCAAACCCACTGCAGAGTCAGTCGAAGTTTTGAAGAATATTGGTAGGCAGGTCATCACAGAGCAGACCACTGTAGTCCCGGTAGAGAGTATGGTATTGGTGGGCCACCAGAGGTGCAGACCCACTGCAGTCCTTGTAGAAATAATGGTATTGGTGGGTCATCAAAGATGCAGATCCACTGTAGTCCTTGTAGAGATGGCCAGCAGCCATCTGTTGTGACTGTGCAGGTGCACAATCACCATTGAAGAGTCTTGCGGATAATATAGCAAGTCCATAAACAACCACTTGTCCACTCACAAAATATTTGTTTGAAATGTCCTTAGAACCAGCAATGCTGTTATCCAGTCCCTTGCTGTATTATTAACACACGTGCAAACACTATCAGTCCCTACTTCTCACATATTGTCCATATACTATGACCAACAGAAACGTGTGCAGTGAAATGTAACTTACAAGTTAATAATACGATGAACTGGTATCATTTACAATTTTATAACGTAAGAATACAATAACAACGGTACAAAATACATCATTAAAGAACATAACAATACAGAGAACATTTGTAGTACAGCCTTTACAAAAGAATAGAAATAAACATATACATCAGTGTTATAGGAATTATGACATAAGTAAATACATAAAAGATCAGAATAACTTTCGAAACATCAACTTCACATATGAGCTTTAAAACAAAACAGAACAAGTAATGTTTAAACATCTTTACAAAGAAAATAACATAGTATTTGAAAAATTCAACAACATAAATCTTATTAGCTAAACACATAAAGAGAGGAAAAAGACAAATACACAAGGATACATAAACACATAGCGGAATAATACGAAAGGAAAGACAGGGTTCGTTTTCAGGGTAACATTTGCTACTGCAGTCCAACCCAAAACTTCATTCCATAGATCTTTCGTCTTATTTCAACATTT
Organism: Schistocerca nitens; assembly: GCF_023898315.1. Taxonomy (NCBI): domain Eukaryota; kingdom Metazoa; phylum Arthropoda; class Insecta; order Orthoptera; family Acrididae; genus Schistocerca; species Schistocerca nitens. The sequence goes on from NC_064615.1 coordinate 82,250,962, forward strand.
GGTTCCACCAAAAAAATCCTATCCAAGCATGCTTTCTGTATTTATATGTTCACATATTTCTTACCTCATTATATATTTTCCATTATCTTACCTCATCATTTATTTCCAAGAAAATCCTACCTAAACCTTTTGTCTCTAAACCCTACTTTTTTGTTCATATCCTCTTTTAAATACTTTCTTGGCCAACCATTTTCTTATAGCTTCTCAAAGCATTTCTTTCCATTCATCACAACTCGTTCTCTTATATAGCCTACCCCATTTTAAGCTAACTTAAATCTACTGAGCTCAGATGCTAAACTAAGGGACGAGGCAATGTAGCAGCACAAAACAATTAACACAAACAGCAATGATAAAAAATACAAAAGGCAAAGCAAGCAGCATAAATTAGCAAAGCAAATGCAATATTACAACTAATATAAGGCAATGCGCAGCAAACAAGAAAAATAAATTCGTAGTAAAACTGGATTAGCAGAGTAACAAAAAGTCAAATTCAGTAACACTATGCCTGGCAAACAGCAGCAGCAAATGAAATAACTTATATCTAAACATGACATAGCTCAAGCAGAAAAAATATTACACTAAAGACAACAATGCAGACAAGGGAAATGTATATTCACATCTTAATGTCTATGTAATTAAAGTGGTGCACCACAAGAAGTTATTCTACCAAAAAAATTACCAAGTAGTTGAAAAGAAAATTCCGTATGCAATTCCTGTGAAGGGAAATGTCTTTTTATGCTCCTTCGTTTTTTTTTTAATAAATCGTAAAATCATTTTCTGGATCTGTAGACATAAAATATTTATATTAGTACATGTATTAAATTTTATTTTAACCAATGCTGCGGCAACTAGAAAGTTGATATAAAACAAAATGAGCGAACTCTCAACTAGAAAGACAATAGATGTAAAATGTTTCTCATCATTTCATTAGGCATTTTAGTAAATATCATAAATTAGGAGCTCCACAGTATAATCATATGTTTTCAAGTTTGAGTGTGTCGTATTTGCGATGCTTTCTACAAAGGAATGCCAATAGCGAGGATAATGGCCCCTTTTTTTCTCCACTAATGGCTTTCTGTTGTCAGACGCCTACCTCTCAGCTGGGCGCCCAAAACGCATTACGTCAAGGTCACTTACCTTTCTTACGGAAATATTTACCACAGCAGTTTCTGATACAGTGGCAGTCCCATGTAAAAAATTTCACAGGTTGAGAATTTGCGTTACAAATGTGTAGAAACAAAATCCTATTGATATAACAGTGTCCAAAAATTTTCGTCGGCATTGTAATACATTCACGCGTTTACATACATTTCATAACTCTTAAAGTACGATTCTTGGTTTCCAACAACCTTTTTCACAAACCAGAGTCCCTAACCACTATTCATTATTCCTTACCTTATTCGTCGACACTTCTTCAATATTTCATCATAACAGATAAGTAGCATACTCAAATAACTCATATAGCCTCAGCTTATTGATCATAAACATACCGCAACAGCATAATACACGTAGTCATCGTAATAATAACATCATAACACCTCAGTCAACTCTCAAAATCGTCGTAGCTTACTCCAATAATTTCAAAACCTAAAAAAAATTCTCTGCTCATGTCAAAAGTGTCATCTGCCTCAAACGTACTTTAAAAATCGTGATCCATACCAAATATATCATTCAAAGCTCTGATAGCATCAATATGGTTCCAAAAAAATATGAACAGTTCACAAAGTACAGACAAAATACAATTTCATAAGTATGAAACTATCCAACTGTGTAATTGCGTAAACATGTGTCACTGATGTAGTAAAAAAAATGTTTATCTCTCAGTTAAATTATCAGATAGCTGTGTAATTTGTGTGTTAGAGAAATATGGTACCGATGTGTAAAGATGTGTAAGCAAATACCATATTAGCTAGGGCCCCTTGTGCTTTCCAAACACATTGTACACAAAGTAAACGTGTACCCCCCTGAGGATTAATGTAATTATACCCTCAGGTGTTACAGATTACAGCAATGGAATGAAATGTATCACAGAAAACTTTCTTTGTAATTAAAAAATCTTAAAAAATAAATGTTTTAAGTACAAAATTAATCACTAAAATGCGTGTCCTGTAGCGCTAAATGTGCGTCTTGCTGTAAGATAATTCTGTGGAAGTGTCGTAGTTATCGTCCTCTGTACGCAAAGTTCTGTTGAAGTAATGTACTTACCTCATCATAAATGAAAGTGAAATTCTTTGCGTATAGATATCGTGGTTATTACATACCTTACCATGATCAAGAAAGTACTATAATGTAACGTATTCTTGTGCTACAGAAAAGGCTGTCTCATTGTAGCTATACCACAAAAGTTACTACTAAAACATGTTTTACTTTCCAGAATAATATGGAAAAACTGTGCGGATATAAAACAGAAACACTGAAAAAGCAACATTGTAAATTGTCACTCATTAGTAGCGTCGTGATAAAATCGTGTAGCTGTCAAAGAAATCAAATACTAAGTCATCTTTAATCTCACGGAAAGTACTTCAAATCCAGAATGTATGTTCAAGTAAACCAAAAAGTTGCATTAAAATCTCATTAGCAGTACTGGTAAATGTTCTAAGTATGTGAGCCTTATAGTCATTACGTAATCGTGCAACTAACAAGCAAGAATGTGCAAATAACAACACTGTGTCGTCTGTTCACTATAACAATGCAATTGTAATGTACTAGTAGCGTGAAGTGAAAAATTTTATGGCAAAGACTAAGTTAAAAAGCATATTATCTCTCAATAAACGGATGTACACGTGAAATGTGGTGCAATCCTCTACTCTTCATAGTACTCAGAGTTTCAACTTGAACGCAGTTATCATGCCGTATATGTTGGTAAAGATTACTGGAATTTTTCTCAAGGTTAGCGTCTATAATATTTTTCTCTGAGCCAGCCGGCGCACGCGGCTGCCTGCGGTGCGAGTCATTGTCTGTTTCTTTGTTGGCGCGCGTCGTTATTGGGATTAGGAGACCTAACTTCTACAAATTCACCTTGTCGAGAGTGCCCTGCTCTGTTTGAATCCCGCCAGTTTTGATGGAATTCAGGTCTGTCGTTACGATCATATCGTCTGTTGTCATGTCGGTAGATTCCATAGTTTCTTTTTTGTCGGTCACGTGGTGGAGAACTTCTCCCTGAATCGTAACTGCGCATTGGTCCGTTGCGTCTAAAGTTATTCTGTCTCCCTTGATAATAATTGTTTTTGTTCCCATATTGTCTGTTTCTATGGTAATCTCTGTCATATTCACTACTATGGAAATGCGATCTTTCTCTGTAACTATTATTACTCTGCCAGTGGTTATCATATGGGTGGTGTCTGTTTTGGTCACGATTTACGTTGTAAGAATAGCCTTGTCGTGTCCAGTTATTATTTCTGTCATCGCGGAATTGTGACAGATGTGACCTGTAATTGTTGTGCTCCTGTTTTCGCGTTCCGCGATTGTCAGTGTCAAATGGTTCAAATGGCTCTGAGCACTATGGGACTCAACTGCTGAGGTTATTAGTCCCCTAGAACTTAGAACTAGTTAAACCTAACTAACCTAAGGACATCACAAACATCCATGCCCGAGGCAGGATTCGAACCTGCGACCGTAGCGGTCTTGCGGTTCCAGACTGCAGCGCCTTTAACCGCACGGCTACTTCGGCCGGCGTCAGTGTCAATTTCCAGTTCTTGTAACAGTCCCTGAAAAGCTTCAATGTCGTCTTTGCAACGTCCTGCCAAAATAATATGTCGTAAAAGTTCAGGCAGTTTGATTAAGCAAATGCGGATGAGTTCTGAGGGACTGTATGGGTTTGAAAGATACTGATTCTTATGCAACATGTCTTCAAAATATTTCATAAGGCTGGAAAATTCAGATTGTTCAAAGTGTTTCATCATCATGATGCTATGTTTTACTTGGTCTTGTGTAGCTTGAGACCAGTATGCTGAGAGGAAGGCATGATAAAATTCTCCTTCACTGTGACAATCGTGAATGACCGATCGCATTCTTACAGCTGGTTCATTCTCTAAGTAGCCACACATAAATTCTAATCTGTGCTCTAATGACCAGTTGGGAGGAAAACAATGAGAGAATTGATGAAGCCACGCTTGTGGACGAATATCGTTGCCAGAATTCTTAAATGTTTTGAATTTACGTGTAGTAATGAACAGCTTATAGTCAAAATCATCATGTCGGCGAGTCGCATGTCGGTCATTGTTACGTCGTTTCGGCTGTTCCATCTCAAAATTCGGTGTGCCTTGCCAATTTCTTTCATACTTTCCGAAGTGTCTTGTGTTATTATTTTGTGGATGTTCCGTATTTCTAAGTCCCTCTTCCCGTATTGGAGCGCGAGTGTCCTCTGAAATACGTAATTCTTGCATTACTTGTGTCAGCTGATCTTGTACTTCCCGGATTTCTCTTTGGTGTTGCGTATTAATTTGATTCTGATTTTGTTTGAATTTCCTAATTTGTTCGCACTCTCCTATGTCATTAAAGACTACCGGTTTTGTGTCATTCAGATTATCATCTACCTTCGTAGATAAATTATTCAGCTGATCCGAAAGTTCAACTACTTTCTCCGATAGTGTACTTATTTCCTCAGTGTGTTTTTCTGAACCAAGTTTCAGAGTTTCCATTTGTGTTGAAATCGTATCTACTGTGTCCTTTAAGTTTTCCTGAGTTTTTGCAAGTTGCGTAACCGAATCGGTAGATGCAACTGAGTCAATTTTAGCTTGCAAGGTCTCATGATTTTCATGAACAATAATTTGCAGTTTTTTTATGGCCGCCTCGTGATTCTGTAATGCATTTTCATGCCGCGAAAAAATAGGTTGAAAATGCTCACAAATTTGTGTTTTTACGTCATTAACAGGCTTTTGGACATTCGATTCAATGTTATGTAACTCAGTAGTTAAATCTTCACGTGTTTGTTTAAGCGTGGTGTGAAGATTTTGTTATATTGCGTCTAACTGTTGCTGTGTTTGTCTCTGATTTTGTTCCATTGTGTCTAACTTTTGAAGCTTTTGCTGTGTTTGTCTCTGATTTTGTTCCATTGTGTCTAACTTTTGAAGCTTTTGCTGTGTTTGTCTCTGATTTTGTTCCATTTGTTGCATTAATTGCAACATTCACGTTTTGACAAGCAGAAAATGTGTCTTGACTCATTTGAGAAAACGGTGAGGACCCAAAACCTGAGTCTACAGTATTTGCAATATTGTGATCTGTCATTTCGGATTCCTGAGGCGAGCTGTTGCCGACCGATTTTCGATAATGCTTCCCTGTTCACTAATTGTTTCACTGCCTACACCATTATTTGCAGCCCGCTCCATTTCCCTATGCACAATTACCAAATTACTACTTTGAACATTAGTTCATTCATTACTCTGCGGCGCTAACACACTGGTTTCGTCTTCACTGTCATTTCTCAGTTTACTTTGAAGCCTAGTATTACGTTTTGCACACGCCATTATTGTCACAATATTTCACACGACAACACAGAAAAGCACAATTTGAAGAGCAAAATAACAAAACACATTAATATAGCATTGAAAATAATATCTAGTTAATTGCAAGCGCAGCTGCGAAATACTTGGTGCAAATCTACATGCATGCCAAAACTGTGTACGACAGTGAAAAACTACAACTACAAAGGAAATTCTCTCTATAATTACGCGCTAGCAATAAACAAAAGCTACACTAATTACACAAACTACAAGAACAAATCAGAAGATTCCTGTGAGGTATCCTGGCTAAGGGTCGACTTATGAAACGTCTCCTTTCAACAATTTATACAAGACTGTGCTTAAACTGACACACAATATATTTTTAGCACAACTCAATCTGACTTTCAATAATCCCTACAAAAGAATGGCCCTGACTAACATTAACCTATACCTTTCACAAATCACTTACCTCACAAAAATCTTCGTTATTCGAACTACTGCAATACAGCGAGCGCCACTACTGCCAGCTAAATAAAAGATAAAAACTACGGAAGGCACTAACTACTGATAGGCATAGTTAGCAAATGAAAGATTTTGATAGAGAACAAACAATGTATTTACCTTAATAGTGTTGAAAAATCATAATATACATAGCAGTTCAAGATATCCAGTATTACAAATTTCAAAACTCCGCCATGTCTCTCCCCACATCCACCACTGCTGGCGGCCCACCTCAAACTGCGCAACGCTACACGCTGTTAACAGCCAGCTGCCGCTGCCCAACAATACAATGGCAGACAACAATGCAAACTAGCCACAGACTGCACACAGCACAGCCAGTGATTTTCATAAAGAGCGCTACGTAACGTTGCCAATAAGAAAACATAAACAGCTTACTTACAACTTGCAGATAGACGGCACGCTAAACGGAAGGGGCTGCTCACTAAATTCCGAAATCCGATCTTCGCCGAGGATGTAGAGCATATATTATTACCACCAACTTTCAAATCGCGCAATGATCACCATTCAAAGATAAGGGAAATAAGAGCTCATACTGAGGCGTTCAGACAGTCGTTTCTCCCTCGCGCGATCCACGAGTGGAACAGAGTGGGGGAAATATGACTTTGGCGCGAATTGTGCCCTCCGCCACACACCGCTTGGTGGCTAGCGGAGTATATATGTAGATGTAGATGGAGATCGAGCAGGCTAAACCAACATGTCGATGACTCTGTACAGCCTGTTGGGTTACAAAAGCGGTATGTAGGCGAGCGTTATCCATTTGGACTCCCCTCCCCCTCCCCCCCCCCCCCCCCCACCACGGAATGCTACTCACGAATGGCAGAACAACAGGTCGAATCACTAGACTGACGTACAAATTTATAGTCAGGGTGCGTGTAATTGAAACCTCTCCTATTGTCGCACGAAATACACTCCTGGAAACGGAAAAAAGAACACATTGACACCGGTGTGTCAGACCCACCATACTTGCTCCGGACACTGCGAGAGGGCTGTACAAGCAATGATCACACGCACGGCACAGCGGACACACCAGGAACCGCGGTGTTGGCCGTCGAATGGCGCTAGCTGCGCAGCATTTGTGCACCGCCGCCGTCAGTGTCAGCCAGTTTGCCGTGGCATACGGAGCTCCATCGCAGTCTTTAACACTGGTAGCATGCCGCGACAGCGTGGACGTGAACCGTATGTGCAGTTGACGGACTTTGAGCGAGAGCGTATAGTGGGCATGCGGGAGGCCGGGTGGACGTACCGCCGAATTGCTCAACACGTGGGGCGTGAGGTCTCCACAGTACATCGATGTTGTCGCCAGTGGTCGGCGGAAGGTGCACGTGCCCGTCGACCTGGGACCGGACCGCAGCGACGCACGGATGCACGCCAAGACCGTAGGATCCTACGCAGTGCCGTAGGGGACCGCACCGCCACTTCCCAGCAAATTAGGGACACTGTTGCTCCTGGGGTATCGGCGAGGACCATTCGCAACCGTCTCCATGAAGCTGGGCTACGGTCCCGCACACCGTTAGGCCGTCTTCCGCTCACGCCCCAACATCGTGCAGCCCGCCTCCAGTGGTGTCGCGACAGGCGTGAATGGAGGGACGAATGGAGACGTGTCGTCTTCAGCGATGAGAGTCGCTTCTGCCTTGGTGCCAATGATGGTCGTATGCGTGTTTGGCGCCGTGCAGGTGAGCGCCACAATCAGGACTGCATACGACCGAGGCACACAGGGCCAACACCCGGCATCATGGTGTGGGGAGCGATCTCCTACACTGGCCGTACACCACTGGTGATCGTCGAGGGGACACTGAATAGTGCACGGTACATCCAAACCGTCATCGAACCCATCGTTCTACCATTCCTAGACCGGCAAGGGAACTTGCTGTTCCAACAGGACAATGCACGTCCGCATGTATCCCGTGCCACCCAACGTGCTCTAGAAGGTGTAAGTCAACTACCCTGGCCAGCAAGATCTCCGGATCTGTCCCCCATTGAGCATGTTTGGGACTGGATGAAGCGTCGTCTCACGCGGTCTGCACGTCCAGCACGAACGCTGGTCCAACTGAGGCGCCAAGTGGAAATGGCATGGCAAGCCGTTCCACAGGACTACATCCAGCATCTCTACGATCGTCTCCATGGGCGAATAGCAGCCTGCATTGCTGCGAAAGGTGGATATACACTGTACTAGTGCCGACATTGTGCATGCTCTGTTGCCTGTGTCTATGTGCCTGTGGTTCTGTCAGTGTGATCATGTGATGTATCTGACCCCAGGAATGTGTCAATAAAGTTTCCCCTTCCTGGGACAATGAATTCACGGTGTTCTTATTTCAATTTCCAGGAGTGTAGCACCCCCAGCCCTTAATTCGAGTGCAGATCTAGTGTGACTAGCACGCAGACAGGTTGGTTGCAGGCGCTCAACTGGGCTCCTTCTAACGAACACACGGCCATCATTGGCACCGGGACAGAACCAGCTTTCATCAGAAAATACATCAAAAGGGTGTGTGTGTATGTGTGTGAATTTCTATGGGGCCAAACGGCTGACGTCATTGGTCCATAGACTTACACACTACTTAAACTAGGCCGGCCGAGGTGGCCGAGCGGTTCTAGGCGCTACAGTCTGGAACCGCGCGACCGCTACGGTCGCAGGCTCGAATCCTGCCTCGGGCATGGATGTGTGTGATGTCCTTAGGTTGGTTAGGTTTAAGTAGTTCTAAGTTCTAGGGGACTGATGACTCAGCAGTTAAGTCCCATAGTGCTCAGAGCCATTTCAACCATTTTTGATCTTTCTACTCGCCATTGCAGCCGCAGCCCAAGCAATTCATTTCTCGCGCACAATTTAGATAGTTTGGTGCGCCTGAAAGCAGATATATTGCACAGCAGGTTACCATAATAACTCTTAGTTTTTCGTAGGTGTCCTTATGCTAGAAAACTAATAAGTATACCAGCCCAAGAGATTGTGGAGCATGCGGCGTGGCGGGGTTTTGAAATTCCGTGTGCTGTACAGGCAGCAAAATTAGAAACTCACCTACCTCAGAATGGCGTCTGCTCGATGTTCCTTCACTCGGCAACGTAGATACTTACAAGATGATGTAAAAGCAGCGTTGATAAAGAACACCATCTGATATCTACAATTGCTGATGTCGCGCAACTCTAGTAATGAAATAAAGTTCTGTAGAAAAACTGTCAATAAAAAAATTTATTGGGCAGTAAGATAATGGATTGGCTTCTGGAAAATAATGTCTGAAATTTCCATACAAAAATGTTTATTTGTTCTTATAACCAAAGAAACTGTACTATTCAGTTCACATTTAAACTATTGGTTATTTTCTTTAAGTTCACAGCTCATACACTCATTTCTCACGCACAGCAGCCAGAAATCTGTTCACATCCGGCCAGAGTTAAACAACGCTTCCACAGTCATTAATTCCACCACTAACTTGAGTTATTACATTCGGTCCTTCTGGTGGATTTCAAAAAAGAAATTGTTCCCGAAAAATGCTCAGTTGGTGAATACTGAAACATGCCACGTGGATACTAAAAAGGCCAAATTTTCACACGCGAATATCATTCCAACAATACAGTTCTAAAACTTTCAAACTTCACAAAACTGTCCGTAACTACATCAGCGTTAGTCACGATACGTATCAAACGCGAGGAACTCAATATTCCTTCATCTTACACATTATTTTGACTCTCACTGGTAACACGACTATCCGCGTTCAAAGCTAGCGAGAGACTTCCTTCTTGCGGCCTCACTCCCAGTGTAACTATCAGGTAACGAGCGGGAACCGTCTCACTTCTGATTGGCTGACCACACTCGCTGCCAATAAGAATGCTCGCTCATGGTCATACTCGCGCCAAAACTGGCCTGCAGCAATCCTTACATACACACGCATCTACGTCATTCTGATACACGAAAATTAAAGGAATGTCTAATAAACGAAAACGAAAAGGCAATAAATCTGGAAATATCCTTCAGTTACAGATAATACTCCAGCTGACTTTCTAGCTGCTCTGTCACAATGGTAGTCACATCTAGACGTACGTCATCAGCATAGTGGGTAAACTCCCTATGACCATTTCCCACGACAGGTTTGCGTAACTCTTGCAGGTTTCTTAAGACGGTACATAATGCAACATTAAAATTTGACGAACATCCCACGTACATACTCTCATTCACTCACATATAGTCCCACAACAATTTTAGACACCAATAATAATTATGTCTGATTTTTAAATTACAGAAACGAAAAAGAATTAAAGTTTTAATATGAAAATCTCAATTAATTAATTCTTCACCCTGTGAGTTCTGCTTATGTTTTTAGATAATACCAAAGGATAAACTATTATATTTCCTAACTGAATTTAATTTCCTAAGTGTTGGTTTTTGACTTTTTTAGCAATTTTTTTATCTCTGAAACTATGATAGTTATGAAGCTGAAATTTGGATACAAATGTCAAAAGGTAGTGTACCGCTTTTGAAAATGATTGAATAATATTTAATATCATTTATTTAGGTTCTTATAGGTGGTGAATGTACGCGTCCAGTAAGAGACATTGGATAGCTTTCCCACCGCAGGTAGTGACAGGTGCACTTGTGTCCCCGGGTTACGCCGGCAGATGTCAGCCCCCGAAGTTACACGCAGCTAGCTATCCTAAACAAATGTTTCCTCGGAACAAATTTGCGACGCTAAAAGCACCACATATAAACTTAAAAATTAGGGACAGTCCTATTGAGACACAAGGAAATTCTTATACTAGAGCTGGTAATTAAATTATAAACAGCACTGACTGTGATGTTACGGTGTCACACCGAGGGCTGGTCTTTGAACTTCCACCGGAGCATTTCCACCGGAGCCAGCAGCTGAGAAGAGGACGCTGCCGGAAAACAGCAGTTGTCCGCCAGCGGCGAAAGAGGGTGCCGTGGTAGATGACGTGAGGCAGTTCGGCACTCGGCGAGCAGGACCTGACTGGGATTCTGGTCGTCGTCCAAGAAGGAATAAACAGTCCCTACACACTGACGTGAGGCGAACGGAGGACTCCTGTGGACATTAGCGGTGAGGGTCCGGGTCGTGAACGTATGATGGCAAATCGTCGGTACGGAGGATAGGACGGAATGGCGTTGGAGTTAGCTGGAGCCGGCCGGAGTGGCCGTGCGGTTCTAGGCGCTACAGTCTGGAGCCGAGCGACCGCTGCGGTCGCAGGTTCGAATCCTGCCTCGGGCATGAATGTGTGTGATGTCCTTAGGTTAGTTAGGTTTAATTAGTTCTAAGTTCTAGGCCACTGATGACCTCAGAAGTTAAGTCGCATAGTGCTCAGAGCCATTTGAACCAAGTTAGCTGGACTGAAAAGTATCATTTGCTGTAAACAGTGTTCTGCTCGCTTGGACTGGAACATTGCGTCTGCTGTAAGCACTCTGTTATGGGTACTAAATTTCTAACTCCGTCTGAACATCTTGTCATCAGCGCTGAGGATTTTGTGAACTCGGTGTACATTAACGAACTGGTCTTCTGCGGTAGTTCAAGTCTTCGGAACTTGTAGAGCTTTCTTGTCGCTGGTATCGCTCGCTACCTATGTCTCTATGTGCGTGGAAAAAGGAACCTTGCCTTGCACTGAAGATGAAAGTGAAAAAAAAATGGTTCAAATGGCTCTGAGCACTATGCGACGTAACTTCTGAGGTCATCAGTTGCCTAGAACTTAGAACTAATTAAACCTAACTAACCTAAGGACATTACACACATCCATGCCCGAGGCAGGATTCGAACCTGCGACCGGAGCGGTCGCTCGGTTCCAGACTGTAGCGCCTACAACCGCGCGGCCACTCCGGCCGGCGATGAAAGTGAAGCCTTTATGTGTTACCTGGTTAGGTTGTTATTCTAATTGAGCTATCTTTTTAAGTTATATAGCTGTTGTGGTCTTTTCATGTGTCATATACTGACTTCTTATAGCTGTTCATCCATTGGCGTATGGTACATAAGATGTTGTATATGTCTTTATGTCCTTGGTGGTTGGCTGAAGTTAAACACGTTAATCTGAGTTACTACTATTGTAGAATTTCCCCAGTGGAGAGATATGATCAAGAAGATGGTGATTTTGCATGCTTCTAGCATATATTACTGTGTAATTATAAACATCGGCTCAGGTGGCTGTGTTGGCGACGTATGAAATTCTGACCAAATCAAAATCGTCGGCTTGTTAGTTATAAAACTTTTCCCTGCTGGTTTTGGTAACTGTGCAAGAGCTGAAAATCTGAACTGCCGAATGTTTATTTGTAATGACCTTTTTGTTTTGGCATTAGTAGACACTTGTGTCAGGTTTCGGAAAAATATGTGAAGTTGAGTTGTCAAGATACGTAGAAATTGTTCGAAGGAATGCTCTTGGGTATCAAATAATACGGTACAAGCGTTGAAATGTGATTGTGTGACATGTATTGTAATATTTTTGCAATGGATGCCTGATATTGCTAAATTCTAGAACCTGTTGGTTTCTAAGAAGGAAAAAAGTGACTAATATTCATTGGTGTTCTGTACATTCATCGATAATATGTATTTCGTTTCTTGTTTTTAAATTATTATAACTATTTCAAATTTGATTCTATTAGTAGCGTATTCTCACGCCTTCCTGGAAGGCCAGGTTGTCAAAAGAAAATAAATGAAAGTTGTTTGAGCGTGTATTCTCCTTTCAAGCGAGCACCTTTTACACTCACTGCAATCCTGTTGTTGCTACACTGGCCACCGATACAAAAAGGCGAGGCAGGCTGCACTTCATCATAGCTTACAACATCATCAGTTTGCTGCTCACACTTAAAATAGCAAAACCATAAGTACACTTCCAGGCATTTCTCATCAGACAGTGCGTAAAGCATATAATATCTACTTCCACAGCCACTACTCCTAACGAGAAAGCCCATCTCTTTTACTGCACATGTGGCGCCAGAAAAATAATTCTCAACATAAATTCCGAATACATTGATTTGCTCGATCAGAACGACTACCCAGTTTCTGTAATCACGTTCCCACACAAGGGTGAGAACGTCACTATGGAACAGCACAGAGACGGAGAATGAACAACCCACAACTTGCTACAGACGCATGCAATACAAACATAGCAACTGCGATACCGTACGACAATTCTCGAACCGCTGACGTGAATCACAGTCTGTGGGAACATTTCACACCAACTCAGACAACAGTCACATTGTTACACGCCCGTAGATGATGAACATGACCCACAACACCAAGTACGTAGTTAGTTTGTGGCGACTGCTGTCTTAGTGTTTCCACAAAATTCCAGTCCAGGTCGCTGCACACGCAGTAGCACCTCACTTCACTACGAAATTGTTTTGCTTAGCCAATAGTGAACACTCGCCATAACAGCGAAACATAGGCTAGCGTTAACACCGACGATGGAGCGAACGAACTCCAGCCGCACGCTGCTTACAATGCCGCTCACTAGAGCGTGCCTGCACAACACGATCACAAAATACGGCAACGACGTTAGCTAACACACTTAATACAAAACATAAGGTAAAACGCTATCAAACATAACATAAAGGAATGGGGTCCATTCAGCAACCGCGTATGTGCGTTTTGGATGAACGAACCTGTGCGCAACTGTAACAAAATCCTTTCGAACTGGTAACTCATGGGAGTCATGAGGGATTCTCAGCTCCAGAAGGCGCTAATCAATGATGTGGCCACTGATACCAACCGTAAACTGCTTGCCTTACTACGCCCGAGGCGCACTACGCTACTTTGGCAATCAAACTAGAAGATCTAACGGGCAGCAAGTCACAGAGCCGACTCACTACTCACCTCTGTTGTCCACTGCTTGTCCGCCAGAGAAAGCGCTCAGGCTACAGCTTAACAGCTACCTGCGTATTTGCGCCCCTCTCCCCTCCTTCCCCACCCCACAACACACGTACACGCCAGTCCCAGGAAGCAGGCACACAAATTCAAAGAGCCGGAACGATGGACATCTCTCACAGGCCTTTCGAACTGACTTAGGCAGCCAATTACAGTGGGAGTTATAGCTTAACGCGAATTCCAAACGATGGTCTAACTCGGCATTTTGGACATGACCTATTAATTACTAATCTTCCTATATCCATATTTAAACTGGATGATGGTGGGACATCAGCTGGTATATTTTTATTAGAAATGGAGCTCCTCCAGCTGTACTTAAGATTTCATATTTATTTAGCTACTAATTTCATCAGGCCCGTACACTTTGATGATATCAATTGTGTGTGGCTGAATAGTAGAAGTCCGTGGTGAGACCAATACGTGCTCCACATGGATGGCAGCCAGTAACTAGTTATTTCGCTACTAATTTCGACGTTCCGTCAACGCCATCTTCAGGCCCGTACACTTTGATGATATCAATTGCGTGTGGCTGGCTACTACGCTACTTTGGCAATCAAACTAGAAGATCTAAAGGCGCTGCAGTCTGGAACTGCAGGACCGCTATGGTCGCAGGTTCGAATCCTGCCTCGGGCATGGATGTTTGTGATGTCCTTAGGTTAGTTAGGTTTAACTAGTTCTAAGTTCTAGGGGACTAATGACCTCAGCAGTTGAGTCCCATAGTGCTCAGAGCCATTTGAACCATTTTTTGAAGATCTAACGGGCAGCAAGTCACAGAGCTGACTCACTATTCACCTTTGTTGTCCACTGCTTGTCCGCCAGAGAAAGCGCTCAGGCTACAGCTTAACAGCTACCTGCGTATTTGCGCCCCTCTCCCCTCCTTCCCCACCCCACAACACACGTACACGCCAGTCCCAGGAAGCAGGCACACAAATTCAAAGAGCCGGAACGATGGACATCTATCACAGGCCTTTTGAACTGACTTACCCAGCCAATTACAGCGGGAGCTATAGTTTAACGCGAATTCCAAACGATGGTCTAACTCGGCATTTTGGACATGACCTATTAATTACTAATCTTCCTATATCCATATTTAAACTGTATGATGGTGGGACATTAGCTGGTATAATTTTTATTAGAAATGGAGCTCCTCCAGCTGTACTTAAGATTTCATATTTATTTGGCTATTAATTTCGACGTTGCGTCAACGCCATCATCAGGCCCGTACACTTTGATGATATCAATTGCGTGTGGCTGAATACTAGAAGTCCGTGGTGAGACCAATACATGCTCCACGTGGATGACGGGCAGTAACTAGTTACTAGAAGTCTGTCGTGAGACCAATACGTGCTCCACATGGATAGTGGGCAGTAACTAGTTACTGCCCATCATCCACGTGGCGCATGTATTGGTCTCACCACGGACTTCTAGTATTCAGCCACACACAATTGATATCATCAAAGTGTACGGGCCTGAAGATGGCGTTAACGCTGCGAGGTGCCGGGGCTTGCAATGTATTTAACACTAAATTCTAGAATCTACATATGTAAATGATGCTCTAAGCCCCCCCTATTCTAACTCCGACTTTTGCTGTTGCACAAGGATTAAAAAATATACGCGAACTGACTGTAATCAACCCTGCAAGTGGAGTAGAAAAGAGTTTGGCACCTGCAATAATTTAATTTGATAAATAAGTTAAATAAAGGAAGGTTTCATTAACATAGTGAGAAATGATGGGTTGCTCTACCGATTAACAGAATGAAAGTTCTGTCCACAATAACAATATGATTTATTAAGACTAAACACAAAATAATAAAAAAAACCATGAAATATTTATAATACATCAAATTGGCTCAAATTGGAGACTCATACAAACACTGTAAAGGTGAAGTTGTCCCTAAACTAGATCGTGAGGTTTAAGACGAAGTGGTATGTGGAGCCAATTCCTTGCCACTCAAATCTCAAGAGAGACACACAGCTAACCCAACAGTAATTGCTGCTACTCAAGACAGAACAAAGTTAGAAAAAGACGAACAGGCGCGCTCTGCTGAGCTCTGATTGACTAGGAAAATCCCTATCTGCCGGTGCTGCGGACATACATTACCAAACTGTCTTCTTGACTGCCAGAACACGATCTGGCGTATCGGCGGCGATGGCTGGTTGCTTCGACGTCCTCGACCGAAAGGCGAGAGCCGACTACCCCTGAGCACCCGTACAGGCCGAACACAGAACATTCCCGTCCCCACGACAGTGGCCGTGTTTAAACGTTCCAATCAGCAACTCGAAAACCGACGGAAAATTCCACTCCATTGCCGGAGCACTACCATTCCACCAGTGGAGATTCTTGGCGCCAATTTCTGCGCTGATTTTGCTACGTCACGGAGCTATGCCCTGAGCAAGCCAATCACAGTTACTATTTTGCAGAAAGCGCGGGAATTTTCCCGCCACAACTGCCTGGGTACATAAGTCATTCCCACGCCTCGCTGGTAGCCCGCCAGAAAGTGTTTTCGCTAAGATTCTGCGAAGTAACAGAACCTCTAGCCCAGCCGCTACTTCAAACCCCTCCGGGCGTGTCTTTTGACAATGTCGGCGTCTGCAAAGCATTCACTCGACTTCCTCGCACCCGTCGGCTTAACCCTCTCCAGTTCAACAGAGCCCGCCTGTCACCGGACCACCCAGGTGACGAGAGACGCTGCGTGGAAAGTCCGCGTGTGAAGGAATAGCAACTTTCCACCGCATGCAATTAGAGAGGAGAATCGTAAGATAGAAATATGAGAGGGGGCTCATGCCACCTCTCAACGCAACATCGAAATTATTAGCCAAATAACTAGTTACTGCCCGCCATCCATGTGGAGCACGTATTGGTCTCATCACAGACTTCTAGTATTCAGCCACACACAATTGATATCATCAAAGTGTATAGGCCTGATGATGGCGTTGACGCAACGTCGAAACTAGTACCGAAATAAATATGAAATCTTAAGTACAGCTGGAGGAGTTTCATTTTTAATAAAAAAATATTAACTACAAGTCTAAGACTGTGCCACTGGGCCACCAGACTGGAAAAACATCCCGACCAAAGTGTTGTTGATCATCGACCGGTCTGTCCTACCATATCATACTAAACACATCCGCTGTATCTTTCAGTTGACTCCAAGCAGACTGAAGAGAAAGAAAACTCATATCTAAATATGTTGATAACATAATAAAACACCATAAAATTAATGGTAACACACCAACAAAGTATGTATATGGGGTCTGTTTAAATGTGCGTTTTAAAAGTACTTACAGGTAGTGCATTCGAGAGCAGTAACGACAGTGAAATTTTTAACAGAAGTTAGTTGCATCAATTACAAGGAATATCAATTTACATCCATCACAACCAGTTTTAATGACAGACTGAGTATATACAGTTGAACTTCAAAAGGTAGGTTAATTTCTGTCACTATGTCTACCAGTACTTCAGTAGTTAAAGAGTCAGCATGTTTGACTACTGTATGGAGGATCCATGCCCAATTCCTAATGATAGTGATTTTTCCTGGTGGTGGGATGGAGTTTACTCAGACTCGTGAAGCCGACTGAGGAGCGGTTTGAGTGACAAGTAGCGGCTTCAAGGTCTGGGAAACTGACAACGGACGGGGGAGAGGTGTGTTGCCCCCTCCATACCGCGACTGAATGACTCCATATGGCAGAGGATGACACGGCAGTCGGCCTGTAGTGAATGGCCTGTCAGGAGCAATAAGCGGAACTGGAAAAGTGTACGAGCACAGTATTTTTAAGAAGAAAGGAATGAAGAAAAATGAGTCCATTTTACATGCAAGCATCCAAAAGTTTTCAGGATCATTTTTTATTTGATACGTTATCTTGCCCTTCTTTCGGAGCATACGTTTGTATTATGGCTGGGTCATTTACTGGTGTCCGCTAGTCGGATTCGGCATTCGCCAAGAGGGTGCTGCATGTGGCGGCAACAGTTCTATAAAGACCACAGTGCCATTCATAAGATAGCCCTAACCGATGTCTATAGCAAAAAGTTCACAGTCGAAGTTGCTGCTACAGTGTTGCCAGGAACAGAAGTCTTATTTGCGCCAAAAAGTGTCATCATCTGGTCTTTTATCGCTCACACGATGCTCCAAATTGTCATTAAGTGTATATCATTGTCAAATTAACAAAATATACTTTCCTGATGTTCTGCATATAATTTGCAATAACTTATTATTATACAATCGCGAAACGAGGCATTTCGAGACAGCTCAATTTATGTAACTGAGACCAGTGTACGAAATAACGTCAAGGAGCGTATTAACGAAAATGTGAGAACCGACGTGACGTCATGTAACACTAATCAAGCCAGGTGCGTGGGAGAGGTAATCAACAGGTGAAACGTCCCCTTAGAATAACTAGTGAATTACTGTGCTGGTAAACCCCTTACGTTATTTGATTTTCAAACAGCTGAGCAAAACTGAACGTACTCAGACATTTCCCTCTTTACTCATTCTGATCAACACTAAACTGACACACAATATTTTTAGCGCAACGCAGTCTGACTTGCAAAAATCCCTACAAAAGAATGGCCCTGACTGACATTAACCTATACCTTTCACAAATCATTTACCACACAAAAATCTTCGTTACTCGAACTACTGCAATACAGTGAGCACCACTACTGCCAGCTAAATAAAAGATTCTAACTACTGAAGGCACTAACTACTGATAGGCATAGTTAGCAAATGAAATATTTTGATAAAAAACGAACAATGTATTTACCTTAATAGTGTTCAAAAGTCATAATATATATATCAGTTCATGACATCCAGTCTTACAAATTTACTGTAATGGACACACGTCCAGATCATCCGCTCTCAGAACTCCACCATTTCTCTCCCCACATCAACCACTGCTGGCGGCTCACCTCCAACTGCGCAACGCTACACGCTGTTAACAGCCAACTGCCCAACACTACAATGGCGAATATTACAACAATGCTAACCAGCCACAGACTGCACACAGCACAGCCAGTGATTTTCATACAGAGCGCTACGTAACGTTGCCAATAAGAAAACATAAACAGCCCACTTACATAGCCCCCATGCTCCCCACAAAAAATTTTACAAATTGTTTTGGGCACTGGCCAATACATATTTGTTAAAATTTTTTCACGATTACAAGAACAAAGAAATCAAATGCACACACTTATTGATACAATGTTGGTCAAAAGCTAAAATTTTCTCACAGTCCATACAGACAGTCCTGATCATTCATCACAGTAAAATTGCAGTGTTTTGCTCGAAGTCTGAGCAGTAAAAGAAAATGCACACGGAAGTAGTAGATTTCCGTGCAGTCTTGAAGAAGTAGTGTTGTCCTTCCACCTGAAAGACAGTGCTGACTCTTAACATGCAGACAGGTAATGGGTCACAACAGAACAACCCACAGCAGAGTCAGTCGAAGCTTTGAAGCATATTGGTAGGTAGGTCATCACAGAGCAGACCCACTATAGTCCTGGTAGAGATTATGGTATTGGTGGGCCACCAAAGATGCAGACCCACTGTAGTCCTTGTAGAGAAGGCCAGCAGCCATCTGTTGCGACTGTGCAGGTGCACAATCACCATCGAAGAGTCTTGCGGACAATATAGCAAGTCCATAAACCACCACTTGTGCACTCACAAAGTTTTTGGAATTTTCCTTAGAACCAGCAATGCTGTTAACCAGTCCCTTGCTGAATTATCAACATACTTGCAAACACCAACTGTCCCAACTTCTCATCTATTGTGCATATACTATGACCAACAGAAACGTGTGCTGTGAACTGTAACTTAATTTGAAGAACTGGTGTCTATACAATTATAAATTTACAACATAAGAATAGAGTTACAAAGGTACAGAAAACATTATTAAAAAACATAAAAATTCTGATAACATTTGTAGTAATACAGGCTTTACAAAAAATTGAAATAACATCTTCATCAGTGTTACAGGAATTATGATATAAGTAAATACATAAAATGTCAGAATAACTTTCGAAACATCAACTTCACACGTGAGCATAAAAACGAAACAGAATAAATAATGTCGAAACATATATACAGAGTAAATAACACACTATAAATGCAAATTATATTTAAGGATAACAGTATTCCTCAACATAGTGAATGTAGCTGAGCATTAGAAAAATTACACAACATAAGTCTTATCAGATAAACACATAAAGACAGGAAGAACACAAATACACAAGGTACACAAACACATAGCGAAATAATACAAAAGAAAAGGACAGGGTTTGTTTTACTGCAGTATTTTTTAAACAAAACTTTCTTTACTTCTAGGAGATCTCCCTCCATTCATCATTATTCCCAAAAAGTCCTATCTATACCTGTTGCCCTAAACCCTACTTTTTTATTCATATCCTATTTCTAAATAATTTTTTTTCATTGCACAATACTCATTTTTGCCCAAATATTTTTCATATAACTTCTCAATGCATTCTTTCCCTATTCTCCATAGTTAGTTTCTTATATAGTCTACCCCCTCTTAAGCTAACTTAAATCGACTGAGCTCAGATATATATACTAAGGGACGAAGCAATGCAACAGCACAAAACAATTAACACAAACAGGAATGACAAAAAATGCAAATTGGCAAAGCAAGCAGCAGTATATCTAAATTAGCAAAGCAAATGCAACATTATCACTAATATGAGCCAATGTGCAGCAACAACAAAAATAGATCAGTAGTAAAACTGGCTTAACAGAGTAATACAAAGTGAAATTCAGTAGCACTATGCCTGGCAAACAGCAGCAGCAAATTCAATAACTTATATCTAAACATGACAAACCCACAAGCAGAAAAAATAGTACACTAAAGACAACAATGCAGATAAGGGAAATGTCTATTCACATCTTAATGTCTGTGTCATTAAAGTGGTGCACCACAACTGTTTCTACAAAAGGAATTACCAAGTAATTGAAAAGAAAATTATGTATGCAGCTACTGTTATTAGTCCCTTCTTATTGGTCTTTCCTTTCCAAGTGCTCCTTTTTTGAAGAATGTGGATCATAAAATTATTATTTAACAGATCTTAATAGTGTTCAAAAGTCATAATATACACTCCTGGAAATGGAAAAAAGAACACATTGACACCGGTGTGTCAGACCCACCATACTTGCTCCGGACACTGCGAGAGGGCTGTACAAGCAATGATCACACGCACGGCACAGCGGACACACCAGGAACCGCGGTGTTGGCCGTCGAATGGTCTTTCCTTTCCAAGTGCTCCTTTTTTGAAGAATGTGGATCATAAAATTATTATTTAACAGATCTTAATAGTGTTCAAAAGTCATAATATACACTCCTGGAAATGGAAAAAAGAACACATTGACACCGGTGTGTCAGACCCACCATACTTGCTCCGGACACTGCGAGAGGGCTGTACAAGCAATGATCACACGCACGGCACAGCGGACACACCAGGAACCGCGGTGTTGGCCGTCGAATGGCGCTAGCTGCGCAGCATTTGTGCACCGCCGCCGTCAGTGTCAGCCAGTTTGCCGTAGCATACGGAGCTCCATCGCAGTCTTTAACACTGGTAGCATGCCGCGACAGCGTGGACGTGAACCGTATGTGCAGTTGACGGACTTTGAGCGACGGCGTATAGTGGCCATGCGGGAGGCCGGGTGGACGTACCACCGAATTGCTCAACACGTGGGGCGTGAGGTCTCCACAGTACATCGATGTTGTCGCCAGTGGTCGGCGGAAGGTGCACGTGCCCGTCGACCTTGGACCGGACCGCAGCGACGCACGGATGCACGCCAAGACCGTAGGATCCTACGCAGTGCCGTAGGGGACCGCACCGCCACTTCCCAGCAAATTAGGGACACTGTTGCTCCTGGGGTATCGGCGAGGACCATTCGCAACCGTCTCCATGAAGCTGGGCTACGGTCCCGCACACCGTTAGGCCGTCTTCCGCTCACGCCCCAACATCGTGCAGCCCGCCTCCAGTGGTGTCGCGACAGGCGTGAATGGAGGGACGAATGGAGACGTGTCGTCTTCAGCGATGAGAGTCGCTTCTGCCTTGGTGCCAATAATGTTCGTATGCGTGTTTGGCGCCGTGCAGGTGAGCGCCACAATCAGGACTGCATACGACCGAGGCACACAGGGCCAACACCCGGCATCATGGTGTGGGGAGCGATCTCCTACACTGGCCGTACACCACTGGTGATCGTCGAGGGGACACTGAATAGTGCACGGTACATCCAAACCGTCATCGAACCCATCGTTCTACCATTCCTAGACCGGCAAGGGAACTTGCTGTTCCAACAGGACAATGCACGTCCGCATGTATCCCGTGCCACCCAACGTGCTCTAGAAGGTGTAAGTCAACTACCCTGACCAGCAAGATCTCCGGATCTGTCCCCCATTGAGCATGTTTGGGACTGGATGAAGCGTCGTCTCACGCGGTCTGCACGTCCAGCACGAACGCTGGTCCAACTGAGGCGCCAGGTGGAAATGGCATGGCAAGCCGTTCCACAGGACTACATCCAGCATCTCTACGATCGTCTCCATGGGAGAATAGCAGCCTGCATTGCTGCGAAAGGTGGATATACACTGTACTAGTGCCGACATTGTGCATGCTCCTGTACTAGTGCCGACATTGTGCATGCTCTGTTGCCTGTGTCTATGTGCCTGTGATTCTGTCAGTGTGATCATGTGATGTATCTGACCCCAGGAATGTGTCAATAAAGTTTCCCCTTCCTGGGACAATGAATTCACGGTGTTCTTATTTCAATTTCCAGGAGTGTATATATCAGTTCATGACATCCAGTCTTACAAATTTACTGTCTCTGATGGACACACGTACAGATCATCTGCTCTCAAAACTCCGCCATTTCTCTCCCCACATCCACCACTGCTGGCGGCTCACCCCCAACTGCGCAACGCTACGCGCTGTTCCCATCGAACTCCCCAACACTACAATGGCGAATATTAACAACAATGCTAACCAGCCACAGACTGCACACAGCACAGCCAGTGATTTTCATACAGAGCGCTACGTGGCGTTACTAATATAAAAACCTAAACAGCCTACTTACACAGGTAGCAGTCACAGAGGGCAATAATGTCCACAGAGGATGTACCAATATAAGGTCCAGTTCTACGTAACACATAATAGCTCAGGCTGTGACGAAGGGGCAGAAAGGGAGAGATGAGCTATTGAGAACCGTAACGCTCACTCCCCCACAGACGTCAACCAGTAGTTTCGTCCTGGCAGACAGAATCGGTGCATTAGTGGAGAGTGCTTCGAATCCTGTTGTATCTGACTGATAGTCGTTTCCTCTGCACACTAGGAAGGCCGCGCGGGCAACTGCCCTGCCTGGAGGACTTAAGTAAACGTCACTTTCCTTGTATATCCTGGGCTGTTTACCACGTCGCCTCCAGAGCATCTGGGGGTGCCAGCCTCGCCGACGGCTGTGTACCTGTCGCTGCAGAGAGCGCTGACGTAGGGCACTATTTTGTTACACCAGGTGGCTTGCCCTCGCAGCGCCATGAGGATATCAATCCGCTCCCGACTGTTAAGACACCGCCGGACCGTGCGAAGTCAGCTACGCCCTACGACTCAAGACAGCGATACCAGTGGTTCCGTCTGGGCGCAGCAGCAGTTCAGTCACAGCGCTGCAAGTTGGCAGTACCAAGAGCTACGTCTCAGCACTCTACGCCAGTAGAACCGACCCAGTTCGTAGTGGCCTTAACCAGCAGCAAGTGAGCCATCTTGTCCGTCCTGATGCCACCACTTATTACTTCTCTAGGGTTCGTCATGTAGGAACATCACATACTAAATCACAGAGAGATATTCCCGTTGTATGTAGTTGTGTGGATATGGCTCCAAGGACATCAAAACTGAGTTTCGTTTTGTTAATAAAGTTATTCTTTTAAAAGTGTCCTCTGCCACTCCTCAGAACGAGGATACGTCAGATCCTGTGCATCTGTCTGGGATGTTAGACTTACCGTTGCTGCACACAAAACAACCTGCAGTGGACGGTAGTTCTGTACCTAATATTTGCAGCATTTCAGTCCTGATGTCAGCTATGGGCAACATTATGTAGGTCGAGTAGGACCTGTTGTGTGACCTCCATGTACACCTTCCTTAAAGCCTTTTTTTTTTCTTTTTTCTTTCAGGTGCAGGCCAAGAGATTGTTGTACATTACTGCAGGTGTACTGTAGCTGAACTGATTGGTGCTTCAGTTTCGAGCTTCAAGATGTAAAAAGTCATACTCCCATGTTCAACAGAGTTGAACAGTTGAGGTGCGAAGATGTCAAGCATGTTGTGATGGCTCCCTTTTCCAATAAGTTTGAATAATTAGAGGAGTCTCCCAAGAGTCTTGACGTAACTTATGGAATAAAAAATTTTAATGTAAAAGCTTTTAATGCCTAGATTCCAATTTTCATACAAAATTTAAAGCATGATGACTAGTTTCGGTTGCTTTCTACAATAATCTTCATATAGTTTGGACAGTAAAAAAGAGTTGAATATGCATTGAAGTACATCATCATTAGCTACCGTCATGCAATGACAAGCATTCGTATTATGGCCCAACAAGACTATGTCTGTGCGCAGTTAAAAGTCTCATCGTGAGCGAGGTAAGTTGTAAGCCATAATTCCGCAACATGAAAGTAACAAAGAAGGAAAAAGGCCAGATGCTTTGGTAAAAATTGCATCAAATGCCCATTATCTACTGCACAGTCTCCTGGTACACCAAAGATTCTGAGATTATCATGTCTTTGATGCTGTTCAATCTCACCCATTCCGTCAAACATATGTTTTTCAAGGATGAGTACTGACGCGTTAGCTTCATCAAGGGATTGTGTAGGGCACTAAGCGTGTTGTTGTTGAATGCAGTGGTGCTCTGGGTTTTCTCGAGAACTGCGGTGGAGACAGAGTCGGTAATGCTTGCACGACTAGGTCTGACGCATCGGCGCACTGTAGCGTGGCCGTCACCTGTGTGGAGTGGGGACGAGTTCGCCTATGGGTTGCTGGCCAGGGCGGCAGCATCTACCAGGGCCAGGTGAGCCTAGACCACCTACAATAAGTCAGACCTTGAGGCAGATATCGATATATCGATAGTTGACAATATGGCGGCAATCGTGGGGGGAAACAAACCAGCGTGCTTGTGTTTCCGTAACGTGTGTGTGTGTAACATTGTACACGTGACGTTCAAGAGATTACTAGCAAACGCATTTATTATTACCTATTATTTATGCTATATGGTGTGAATGTCGGCACAAGTGCTACGCTAGTATTTATTTTCTAGATTCTCTAGTAAGTTCGCCATAATTTAAAGTGTAAACTGTTCTTGCGATGGGTCGTAGCTGTTATATGCCAGGATGTAAATGCAATTATGGCAAAACATACGATACCCCAACATTTAAGTTTCCCAAATAAACAGCATTGTGGAGCAAATGGATTAAACTAATTCATATAGAGGATTTTGAAGTGAACGATAAAACTGAGGTATGCATTAAGCATTTTGAAACTAAGTTTTTGGTTAGAGAAGACATTTTTCCTGTGGGAAATAGTGAAGCCATACGTGTGCCACGAAAAATACCAAAACCAACAAATGATGCAATTCCAACTATCTTGCCTAATCGACCTTCTTATCACACAGTAACAGTTCCTAAGGAGAGGAAGAATCCTGAAGAACGTGTTCAACAGCAACTGGAATATGATGAATGTAGTTTCAGTAATTGGTTCGAAAATGACAATACACCTGACTTTCAGCATTTTAAAAGCGAAGTGCAGGAAAGGTATGTTTATCCATTTACACTTTTAGTAAAGGATGACTACATGTCTTTTATTAAATTAAGGGATGATTCAGTCAGTGATGTGCCATTAGCTTCATTCTGCTTCAAGATATCAAGTTCCTTTAAAGTAAAAGTGTTTCACAAAAATGTGTGTTTGTCTACAGAAACCTGGAAATGTATATTACAGTCTGGGGAGCAAGAGATCTTGAAATGTGACAAATGGACGAAATTTGACAATCTGGTGAGTCACCTAAATGGTTTCACAGATAGCTCTATTGGTACTATTGACAAGATTAAAATTTTAGTCAATGTTCTCAAACATGCACTGAAACCTGGTAGTGATTTTGATGATGATATAGCCCCTAAAACAGAATTTGTATTGGAGCAATTACAACTTGCAATGACAAAGCAAAGTAGATACTCTCCTGAGATTTTGATATGGGTAGCAACCATTTTCTTTTCATTTCCTGGTGCCTACCATCACTTGAGAAAAACTAATGTGTTAACATTACCTCATCCTGTCTATTTAAGGCAGTTTCTATGCAAAATGAGTCCAAATAAACCTTGCATTGGTCAATCACAGATAGATTTTTGAGGGAAAAAAGTAAATTTCTTCAGGAAAATGATTAGGTAATTTCAGTGTTGCTAGATGAAGTTTACGTTAACTGAAAATTCTCTTATAAGGCAGGAAAGACACTTGGTGTTGCTAAGAATACTTCAGATACTACAACAGCAAGTTCATTGCAGGTTTTCATGGTTTTCATAGAATCATCTTTACATTCTGATTATAAAGAAGTAGTAACTCTCTTTCTATAAAAATTGTTAATTCTGATATGCTACTGAAAATGACAATTGAAGTATTAATGCCTGAGCTTGGATATAATGTAATGTGTCTAGTAACAGATGACCATAGCACTAATAGTTTTATCCATCAGCTTATGTGTGGGGACACTTTACAGCCATGTATTACAAATCCAATTGCTCCATCAAAATTTCTCTTTCTCCTGTTTGACAGTGTGCACTTGCTTAAGTGTTTCAGAAATAACTGGTTGAATGGAAAAATGAGTCATTCATAACGCCAAATATTGAGGATACATTTGATTTCATTAATGCCTTTCTACACATCTGAATATAATGTCAGTGAACAAAAATTTTCCGATTTGAGGAACCTGTTTCGTTTTGAGAAAAATAAACTGTTGAAACTGGCCCCAAAGTTAGTGAGAAATGCGGTATATCCAGCTTCTATTCAGAGACAGGATGTTACCCTTGCTGTCAGTGTTTTTGATTCTAAAAATCTGGCAGCATTAGAAATTTTGAAAAGTCAGGGGATTGAGATTTCTGACGGCACTATTTAGTTTTTAAAATTAATCAGTAAATGGTGGACAGTTTCTAATGTGCAGCATCCCATGAAAGGCAAAAATATATCAGATGATGGTACTAGCCCAATCACTGGAACCACTGACTCCAAACTTCTGTTTCTTGAAAATTTGAAAACATATGTTGATATCTGGAATGCATTGCCTACTCATAGGACACTAACCAATGAAACATATACTGCTTTCTCTCAGTGCTGGCCCCGATGGCCGAGCAGTTCTAGGCACTTCAGTCCACAACTGCGCGACTGGTATGGTCGCAGGTTCGAATCCTGCCTTGGGGATGGATGTGTGTGATGTTCTTAGGTAAGTTAGGTTTAAGTAGTTCTAAGTTTTAGGGGACTGATGACCTCAGATGTTAAGTCCCATAGTGCTCAGAGCCACTTCAACCATTTGAATTTTTTTGAGCTTTCTTTCATACACTTGCAAAAACAGTCCAGTTATGCTGATATATTTTTAACCATACAACTGGTTCTACATTCTTACAGCAAAATTACACACTGATGCTTTAGAAGCAAGATTTGGAGCTTATAGAAGGCTAAGTGGCTGCACATGTAATGTTTCAGTCGAGCAGAACTTGGAATCTGAGAAGAACCTCAAAGTGATAAGTCTACTAAAGCTCAGACCTACTAAACATGGTGAATTTACTTTAAATTTGAGTTTTATTTCCAAATTTTACTTCATCATAGTAGTTATTACATAATTTGTGACTTGACTACAACTTTTTATTTAAGTTTGAATATAGAAAAATACATAACAATACACTTCTTACGCAATTTAGAATCTACTTTCCATTTATGAAGTTTGTAAATAATTTCGTATTAGGGTACCGCTGAAATACTTGGCCTAAGACTGCCGCCGTCTTGGTTTCTGTGTTGCGGTCTGATTTACTGTAGGTGGTCTTGGCTGAGCCCTCGCGCTGCTGACGTCACCAGTGTTGAGAACGCTGGACAACTCGTCATCGTCTTACCATTGTTTTAAAGGTACATAGCCACAAGGTAAAATAAGGAAGCGTAGCACAGTTCAGAAATATTTAATACGTGATTTGCAGAGCTTCACCACAACGACACTGCTAAAGAACACCTTCAAACTTTGACTGGAACTGTATGGACTGATGTTTACTTGCAAGTAGCCATCTTGGAGTGATATGACTAATGCCTGTGATGATGTAATAATAATAATAAATGTGATGTGCACGATGTGTAATACATTCCATAGCAAGTGTCCTTGATAGTAGCTTACAGCCAAAATTAGCTAACAGCACAATTTTAATAAAGCATAATAAAGCCTTCAACGAACACTTTTATGAAACACTTAGAGGCTGTGGATCACCACAGAAGCAAAATCTGAATAATAACAACTACTTTAGATGTGTGGCGCTGAGCAGACGACATTTTCCTTGCAGGCAAAGTGCCATCAATTCAGCCACATTTACCAGACATGGAAATAATGCTGTTCAGTCAAACTTACAGTTGATACACCAGTGGCTGTAAGCGTATCAGTGAGTGTGGCATCGAATCAGGAGTTCTACCTGCTGATAGTATTTGAAAATCGTCGATTTAGTGATATCAAAGTAATATTAATTTAATTTGATCCATATTTTGCAGTTTAAAACGTGACAGTATTCAAAACAATGGAGGTATGAATTAAACAACGCCTTCAGTCACAACTATTTCGTGTTTTATTAACTACACTATGCATTTCGGACACTGTGGGTCCATCGTCAGGTTAATTTGTCTTAATACATGTTTTACTACTTCTCCTGAATGAGGTGAAATGCATATTCCTGTCACGAAAAGCTTTAATGTTAGGTTATGAATTTCGTAAGCTCAACGCGGAAAGTATGTGCAAAATAGTGGAAAATGAACAGTATAAACTTACCATATAACCCAAGGAAATCATTTTTAACGTTTCAGTACCGACAAACATTCTTTTCTCCGTCGTTTTAGTACATGTCACTTCATTCAGGATGTACATTTGCACACACATGTTTATAAACACTTCCCAGATGTTTTTGTACATGGTGTTCTCAAAGATGAATTTATTCGTAGTGCTAAAGATGTAACTATTAAACAATTGACATATGCAAAAAATAACTTAAGAATAGCTTTTTAAAATTACTGAAATAACTATGGCTTGCGAAATCTGTTTGTTCATTTAACATAGATTCTGTTTTATTTTGTGGGGATATCTCCAGTTGTTCTAACAGACTTGGGGTCTTACCATTGGGTTCGTTATGTGGTATTACCAAATTGTTTTCTAGACTGTTGAAGAAATGTTTCGTTTCAAACATATGTTGTGCAATGACTGATTTTTCGAAATTCTTGAGCCTGAAAGCATTTACATGTTCTTGAAGTTTCTGCCTATTTTCCATACATAGTAGGCAGGACAACTGGGGCATGGTACTTTGTACAATCCGCTGTTCTTGTATGTTTGTGTATTTGATTTTAAATTATGGATGAGTAGGTTTCCTAACTTATTATTGGTTGAGAATGCAACCATTACATTTGTTTTTCTGAAAAGGTTGGCGATTTTTTGTGATATGGGGCCCGGGTATGGGATACTGGCGAATATTTTCTCTTCTTTCATAGTGTGTCCATTCGTTGTTTTGCATTTGTGTATTTGTCTGCTTAAATTGTCAATTGTTTTGACTGTGTAGCTATTTCTTATGGAAATGCTCTTTACTGTATCTATCTCATTCTTAACGGTGTTTCTTCTAAATCAAGGGAGCGTACTCTGTGTAGAATGGACCTAAATGCAGCATGTTTCTGTGTGGTGGGACGGCATGGTGAGTTGTCCAGTGTTATGTCTGTGTATATTCGTTTTCTGTGTATGCTGAACTTGTGTTTTTGTTGGTGGCTTGTGATTTTAAGACAGAGGAAGTTTATGCTTTTGTTGTCCTCATGTTCTAATGTGATTTTTATGTTTTTGTGCAAAGAATTCAATACTGCTAGTAATTCTTTGAGCTCATCTTTTGTTCCATCAAATATCAGCAAGGTGTCATCAACATATCTCCAGTGATATACTATTTTACTTTTAAGTCTATTGTCTCCATTAAAGAAATTACTTTCCAGATGATTGATAAATATGTCTGCCAGAAAACTTGAAATGCTACTGCCCATAGCAAGACCCTTATCCTGTTGGTAAACTTTCCCATTAAATGTAAAGTAATTGTGAGACAATATTCGCTATAATATGTCGTTGACTTCTGATGTTTCTGCAATTGACAATTTTTTATGTTTTATTAAGTTTTCAAAGATTATGTGTATTGTTTCTTCACTTGGTACATTTGTAAATAGGATAAAACTGTGTGCCCGACTGAGACTCGAACTCGGGACCTTTGCCTTTCGCGGGCAAGTGCTCTACCATCTCAGCTACCGAAGCACGACTCACGCCCGGTCTCACAGTTTTACTTCTGCCAGTATCTCGTCTCCTACCTTCCAAACTTTACACAAGCTCTCCTGCGAACCTTTGGAAGGTAGGAGGCGAGATACTGGCAGAAGTAAAGCTGTGAGACCGGGCGTGATACGTGCTTCGGTGGCTCAGATGGTAGAGCACTTGCCCGCGAAAGGCAAAGGTCCCGAGTTCGAGTCTCGGTCGGGCACACAGTTTTAATCTGCCGGGAAGTTTCATATCAGCGCACACTCCGCTGCAGAGTGAAAATCTCATTCTGGAAACATCCCCCAGGCTGTGGGTAAGCCATGTCTTCGCAGTATCCTTTCTTTCAGGAGTGCTAGTTCTGCAAGGTTCATAGGAGAGCTTCTGTGAAGTTTGGAATGTAGGAGACGAGATACTGGCAGAAGTAAAGCTGTGAGACTGGGCGTGAGTCGTGCTTCGGTAGCTCAGATGGTAGAGCACTTGCCCGCGAAAGGCAAAGGTCCCGAGTTCGAGTCTCGGTCGGGCGCACAGTTTTAATCTGCCAGGAAGTTTCACATCAGCGCACACTCCGCTGCAGAGTGAAAATCTCATTCTATAAATAGGTTAGTTACATCAAAAGAGGCAAACCTGGCACCTACAGGAATATTTATGTCCTTAATTTTAGCTGCTACATCATTTGTGTCCTGAACTGAGTATGATTTATCAAATGTATAGTGCTTTTTCAGAATTTCATTCAGTAATTGGGAGACTTTAGAGGCAGGTGTGTTTTTAGAATTAACAATATGTCGTAATGGAACATGTGGTTTATGGGTCTTAGGTTGAGCTCTTAGTCGTGGGGCTGTGGGGTTCATTAAAAGGCATGTTTTTGCTTGTTTTTCTGTGAAGACAAAGTTTTACCATGCAAAACGCTGGGATGATAATGGAGTGGTGTATAAAGATATGATGTCATCGCTCCGAACTCCTAACACAGGGACAGCATAGGTAACATCAAAAATCATGAGAATGTGTCCTGGTTTCAATAAATTTATGAAAATTTGTCTATTCAGAACTCTGAAAACACAAACGTCCTGCCCTCAAACAGCTGAAGAAGAGACGTGGACAATATGAGTTAATGAACGCTTCAGAAAATGTTTAACTACTATTGAATTGGGTTACCATTAAATAAACAGTTTTTTCATATTTTCTGTCACCTCGCTTTTAGGCTTCAGGTGAGCATTTAACATACAATCTCTGTGCTCCTAATGAAGAACGGAAGAAATAATTCTGGCGTTTTCGGTTAAACGACGATGAAAATGACAGCACTCGACTGCTGCATGTACCCAGCCGCCTTTGCGATCCTCACAGTATATGGTAACATACGAATCATCCAGAACATGGAATGACGTACTCCTGTAATCTGGAAACTGAATTAATTTTCTGGCATCCATGTCTACTGCACCAGCGGGCTCAACCAGACACGGTGCAGCTGTGTCTGCAGCAGTTCAGTGACGCAGTGCACTCGAATCTGTTGTACTGTGGCAGTGCATTTCGTGATTTTCCACACGTGTAAACGTGTTTGTGAAAAAATGTATGACATCGTTGTTTTACCACAATGGCTTTCTGTGCTGTTGTGGGAATGCATGACAGCTCTTGCTCACACCAGAATCGACGACACATGTTTGTAAAAAGGATGATGCAGTGATTTCCCTGGAATTACACTGCCAAAAGCAGCAGCTTGCCTGATGATTTCTGCAGAAATAATTTTTCTCAGCACACGCGTACGTCAACTAAATATGTGTGCCTCTTGGTTGTCACCTTTACATAGTATAAGGGCTGAACAGCTCATACCCATTACAGTCATATCAGCATCATGAAACGATCGATACACGCTGAGGTGATGCAGAAAGTAAGTGCTCCCATTTCAAGGAGAGGTCTGATGATGATGGGAGTCCACTATCACTCATTCTTGATGATGCATTATATGTGGAGTTAATGCAAGATGAGGATATTGTGTGTAAGCAGCAGTTGTTCTATGTGAGCATCTATATTTTTCTTCAATTCTTATTGACTGCTATGTTGTTTTTAGGAGTTGTGACAATTTTTTGATAAATTCCATGCATGTAAGTAAGGTACCACATATAACTGATCCTGGTATGCATCATATCTTTGCACATGTGTGAACATCTGCTTTTTTCCAGTTCCTAATGAACCCCCATCAGTATTCACAGAATCAGAAGGATAGCGCAGGTATTTATATGTTAGCCACACCGTCACAGATATCTAACAATGTTGATGGTAATATGTAGTACATGTGTGTGTGCTCGTTTCATATATACATGCCAGGTGCTGTTGTTGTTACTTGATGTATACTTAACAAGCAACCTTGTTTGCTCTAGTGAGCCAGACACAGCAGCGCAGTAGATGGATGCCCCCTAGCCAAATTTCTACTGACGGCGATGATAATGTACAGTTTTACAGCTGCTTAACAAATCTGAATTACCATTCTATCAACTTTATCCATGACATCCCCCCAATGAAAGCCTCAGATGAGAAGATTGCTGGAGGCTGTGTGCAGTTGCAAGAGGGCGAATTTTTAGTAAGTATATGTCTATATACCTGTGTGTGTGTACTTGTATGCATGTGTGTAAAGTTTCAGCTGACACTTACGCACTGAAGCCCCAAAGAAACTGGTATAGGCGATTGTTTTCAAATACCGAGATATGTAAGGAGGCAGAATACAACGCTACAGTCGGCAGTGCCTATATAAGACAAGTGTCTGGCACAGTTGTCAGATCTGTTACCGCTGCTGCAATGGAAGGTTATGAAGATTTAAGCGAGTTTCTTTGACTTTTGTGCGTGTGTTACAGAATTACTTGCTGGCATAGAATTGCCACCTGCGTGAGATGTTTCTCGAGGATTGAATGTGTCAACTTCACATCTATGGGTGGAACTTTCACCAGCAATAACAAAACAATCACTGCTGGAACCATCATTGATCCAACACATCTGCATCGTCATTGCCTCATCTGGGCCCAGGGCTTCTGCTATCGTCCCTGGCCTATCAATAGCAACCTAACAACCCAATTCGTTAATGAAAATCTGTAAATTCAGGCAGCTGCATTAAACTACTCTGCAGTTGCTGCTATTTTCAGGGACAACACTAATGCATGTTACTGGGATTTCTTAGTGCTTGCTGAGCAGTGATGGAAAGGAAGCTCGCTGAAAACATCAATGGCTAGCTATATCCCTCCATCAGATGCAAAGCAGTTTTATTCTGTGAGCTGATGCACCTCTCCAAAGAAGGCAGTAATAATGCTGCATAGAAAAGCATCGTGAAAATTTGGGGAAGGACGGCGTAATATCACAGGGTGAGACAATTGTAGAGTGGTATGGAACTTTTACTGACAGTGTCATCCTGTGTCGTTTTACCAACTGAAAGGAAGAAGGTCCGGTATGGTGCTCAGCTGTGTACTCTACCTTGACGTGTACTTACTTTTTGATCCAGTTAAGAGGGGGCCCAGTTTCATGCCTCTTCCAGAAAATGTTGCTAATGTTCAGAATTCCGAAAAGACAGATGAATATTGTTTCACATGGTCTCTTCTGGCTTAGAAATTATTCAGATCTCACATGTCACACAGCGCCAAACTTCTGTGGGCATTGTGACACCAAAGGCATCTCATTCGCTGTCAAGATCCCAGATTTGCCAAAATTTGAGAAGCAGAACCCTAATTATTCATTTCCTTTTTATGGTCTAGATTTAGATGAGAAAAGAAAGCAAACCAGAAGATGTGAAGCATCAAGTGGTTAGACCTCTCTGCTTTTCCCAGGTAATCA
Source organism: Schistocerca nitens (assembly GCF_023898315.1). Taxonomy (NCBI): domain Eukaryota; kingdom Metazoa; phylum Arthropoda; class Insecta; order Orthoptera; family Acrididae; genus Schistocerca; species Schistocerca nitens. The sequence goes on from NC_064615.1 coordinate 82,285,126, forward strand.
GTAAGCATCACTAACACGAAGATTTGCTACTATTCTCTAAACGTGAGAAGCACCCGACATGTAGATCAAGAAGATGTCCTACCTAATTTTTGAGCTATTCTTGGCAGCCAAGAAAATATGGAAAGCGTGATTGTTTACTGTGCTCACCCCATATGCAGGCCAGAGGCCCATGACAGCAGACGAAGGAGACTTCACATCAGGTCTGAACACTGTGGAGTGACGCATATGTTGAGAGACACTTCTACAGAGCCTGGGGTCTTGCTGAAGTAAGTGGCATCATACACTTGGTTGTCCGAAACTTAGGCTAAGCTGGAAAATGACAGTTTAATTGTGAACTGGCGAAGCCTGTGGCTGTGAAAGCAAAAAACAAAAAAATATACCTGATGTCTTGGGCTCCGCTAAAAAGTCAACATACTCCATATACTCACAAGTGTCCCATCACACAACTGTCAGAAACTCCGAGACTCGTTTCTTTCGCATCGCCCTCTGATCTGCACTTCTGTGTCTGGGTACCAGCCTGTGTGGCCTCTCCAGCCATTTGTCACGTTCATATCCCTTTCATTCTTTGTGCTTTTATCAATTAATACGGTGTCAAAATGTATTGTTAGTATCGGCAGTCTATAACAACCCAAGAAATACGGCGTTTTCCATGACAATCACACAGTAACTAAGTGAAATAGATACTATATCTCAGTCGTCCTTCCTGGGTGAGAATCTGAGCAGTATTCTCCTGTCCAGTTGTATCATTCCAACATCCTAAACTTGCCGTGTTGACACTTCTCTTCCTTAGTCTGTCTTGCCATACTGGAAAATGGAGAGGAGTCTCTAAATAAATTCATGAAGAACTATATTTTGCCCATTCCAGTGGTTCAGCCCTTATGTTTTGAACTGCAGTGGTTCACAAAGATAGTGAAACACCCTGAAGACACTGTCGAATCTCAATGTAACATCGTACGTGTATCCATGATCAGCGGGTATGTAAATGACTAGAGTTGCAATTCTCTGTGACAGGTGGGACTGCCGCCACACTGCAATACTAATTTCAATTTTAATAATCAACAGCCTCAGTCGCACCGTTTACCTAGAATTTACCTAGATTTCAGTCGGGATAACCCAACCTTCTTCAGAATAACAGTATCTGCCGTTTGTCCATAGTGGACATCGTCAAGCTAAAAATAAAAACTAAACTAGACTCCTGCAGAACAGGCCATGAGAGCCCAATGGTACTGACCGGCCGCCGTGTCATCCTCAGTTCATAGGCGTCACTGGATGCGGATATGGATGGGCATGCGCTCAGCACACCGCTCCCCCGGTTGTACGAGGTGTGGCTAGAAAAAAACCGGACTAGTACTGGTGAAACAATAAAACGAATGCAATAAGGCTGAAAGCCGCGTGGCCTGTCACGTGACTCTCGCTCCGCCTACTGCTCGAGTTTCATCTGCCTCCTGCACTCAGTCTGCCCGTGGCGTCTGTTTTAAGTAGTTGACGTTTTGTCTGTGCGTCGGAAAATCTTGAGTGTACAGAAAGAACAGCGTGTTAACATCAAATTTTGTTTCAAACTAGGAAAATCTGCAAGTGAAACGTTTGTAATGTTACAACAAGTGTACGGCGATGATTGTTTATCGCGAACACAAGTGTCTGAGTAGTTTAAACGATTTAAAGATGGCCGCGAATACACCAGTGATGACACTCGCACTGGCAGACCATTGTCAGCAAAAACTGATGCAAACATTGAAAAAATCGGTAAACTTGTTCGACAAGATCGCCGTTTAACAATCAGAGCAGTGTCTGAGTTAACAGGAGTTGACAAGGAAAGTGTTAGGCAGATTCTTCATGAAAGTTTCAACATGAACAAAGTGTGTTCAAGAATGGTTCCAAAGTGTCTCACAATTGAACAGAAGGAACGCCGAAGAATGATTTGTTCTGACATCCTGGAAAACATTGAAAGTGATCCCACCTTCTTACAAAATGTTATTACTTGCGATGAATCGTGGTTTTTTACTTACGATCCCGAAACTAAACGCCAATCGATGCATTGGAAAACTCCTGGTTCTTCACGACAAAAAAAAGCACGAATGTTAAAATCGAAATTCAAGGCAATGATGATTGTTTTTTTTTTTTTTTGACATCAAAGGGATTGTGCACATTGATTGGGTACCAGAGGGACAAACAGTGAATCAGCATTACTACATTAGCGTCCTGGCTACCCTACGTGAGCGAGTACGGAGAAAACGGAACGATTTGTGGAGAAAAAAGTCATGGATCCTTCACCAAGACGATGCCCCAGCTCACAGTGCGTTGTCAGTGAAGACGTTTTTGGCAAAACACAACATTCCCATCTTAGATCATCCACCCTACTCACCTGATTTGGCCCCCTGTGACTTTTTTCTTTTCCCTAAAGTCAAGTCAGCTTTGAAAGGAACTAGATTTGAGACTGTTGAAGCAGTAAAAGAAAAAGCGACGGAAGAAATGTATGGACTTACCGAAAATGATCTGCAGCATTGCTATGAACAGTGGAAAATTCGTTTGGAGCGGTGTAGAGACCGAGGAGGAGAGTACATTGAAGGAGATAACATGAAATTGTAAATAATTGTAAATAAATGTTTTATCCAGCATCAGTCCGGTTTTTTTCTAGCCGCACCTCGTATGTGAGTTTCCGAGACCGCAGCCGCTACTTCTCAGACACGTAGCTCCTCAGTTTGCCTCACAAGGGCTGGGTGCACCCCGCTTGCCAACAGCGCTCGGCAGACCGGATGGTCACCCATCCAAGAGCTAGCCCAGCCAGACAGTGCTTAACTTCGGTGATTTGACGTGAACCGGTGTTACCACTACGGGAAGGCCGTTGGCCAAGCTAAAACTGCAAATCCATAAATTATCGTCAGATTATGAAACTTACCTGGAACTGCCTCACCCCACTTCGCGATCGTGATGCGGCAGCCACAAGTGCCGTACTAGAGTTCCAGTACAGCACTCGTGGCTGCCGCATCACGGTCGCGAAGTGGGGCCGAGGCAGTTTCACGTAAGTTATAAATGTTGACATTCTTGCATCGGCAGCGGTTGACGTGTTGCTGTTCTGCTGCTCCGGGGCAGGAGCGCGTTTTCCTTCTGATTCGGCGGCTTTTCCGTCATCGTACGAGGCCGAAGTGTTGGCAGGTCACACGCAGTTCTGCGGATCTTCAGTTCCAGCCTCAAGCTGAGCAGTTTTCTGTAATTTTTTTTTTTTTTTTTTTTTTTTTTTTTTTTTTTTTTTTTTTTTTTTTTTGATACCGTGCCACGGCTGTGGTGTCCCCGGATTAGGAAGTAACTGACTCACTATATCTGTGGGCGTGAGCGTGTGATGAAAGTTTTTGGCCAAATGGAGCACTGAGTTTCTTGTTGTCTTTAAAAAAAATTTGTTGTTTAACTGTCATTATCATTTTAATTGTGTTTTATGTGCCCGGTAGTATAAGTACAGGGTTATTACAAATGATTGAAGCGATTTCACAGCTCTACAATAACTTTATTATTTGAGATATTTTCACAATGCTTTGCACACACATACAAAAACTGAAAAAGTTTTTTTAGGCATTCACAAATGTTCGATATGTGCCCCTTAGTGATTCAGCAGACATCAAGCCGATAATCAAGTTCCTCCCACACTCGGCGCAGCATGTCCCCATCAATGAGTTCAAAAGCATCGTTGATGCGAGCTCGCAGTTCTGGCACGTTTCTTGGTAGAGGAGGTTTAAACACTGAACCTTTCACATAACCCCACAGAAAGAAATCGCATAGGGTTAAGTCGGGAGAGCGTGGAGGCCATGACATGAATTGCTGATCATGATCTCCACCACGACCGATCCATCGGTTCTCCAATCTCCTGTTTAAGAAATGCCGAACATCATGATGGAAGTGTGGTGGAGCACCATCCTGTTGAAAGATGAAGTCGGCGCTGTCGGTCTCCAGTTGTGGCATGAGCCAATTTTCCAGCATGTCCAGATACACGTGTCCTGTAACGTTTTTTTCGCAGAAGAAAAAGGTGCCGTAAACTTTAAACCGTGAGATTGCACAAATCACGTTAACTTTTGGTGAATTGCGAATTTGCTGCACGAATGCGTGAGGATTCTCTACCACCCAGATTTGCACAGTGTGTCTGTTCACTTCACCATTAAGAAAAAATGTTGCTTCATCACTGAAAACAAGTTTTGCACTGAACGCATCCTCTTCCATGATCTGTTGCAACCGCGCCGAAAATTCAAAGCGTTTGACTTTGTCATCGGGTGTCAGGGCTTGTAGCAAATGTAAACAGTAAGGTTTCTGCTTTAGCCTTTTCCGTAAGATTTTCCAAACCGTCGGCTGTGGTACGTTTAGCTCCCTGCTTGTTTTATTCGTCGACTTCCGCGGACTACGCGTGAAACTTGCCCGCACGCGTTTCTTCGCTCACTGCAGGCCGACCCGTTGATTTCCCCTTACAGAGGCATCCAGAAGCTTTAAACTGCGCATACCATCGCCAAATGGAGTTAGCAGTTGGTGGATCTTTGTTGAACTTCGTCCTGAAGTGTCGTTGCACTGTTATGACTGACTGATGTGAGTGCATTTCAAGCACGACATACGCTTTCTCGGCTCCTGACGCCATTTTGTCTCACTGCGCTCTCGAGCGCTCTGGCGGCAGAAACCTGAAGTGCGGCTTCAGCCGAACAAAACTTTATGAGTTTTTCTACGTATCTGTAGTGTGTCGTGACCATGTGTCAATGAATGGAGCTACAGTGAATTTATGAAATCGCTTCAATCATTTGTAATAGCCCTGTATTTCCTGTGGAACAGGCTTGTGGCCAATCAGTGAAGCACTACTGTTGCTTCCGTTTCACATGTGTGTAGCCCTTGCGCAGCTTCGCCGTATCTCGTTTATATGAGAGCGGAAAAACCAGTGGTGGTGTGTGCGCTTCAGTGTTCTTTTTTATGTAATGCTTGCTGAACTTATATTCAAGTCCTGTTGTGATCTAGTTGCGGGGACAGAGTGTCACCGCAGGCTATTCAATTAATTAGCCGTTAATCGTCAGGCCACCACTTCCTTGCACGTTTGAGTACTATTTGTCATTCTATGTATAATGCAAATGTCATTACACATTGTACATTTAATTTAAAAATCTTAACTCTTTGTATGTACTTCCAAGAATCTTGGTAACTGTCAGCTGACTTGTGACTGAATTATTATTACATAAAAATATTTGTTTGGGAATGAGTCACCCTTCCCTATCCTTGTTCACCGTCTCACTTGGTTTAGAATACCGTAAGGTTCAAATAGTTCAAATGGCTCTGAGCACTATGGGACTTAACATCTATGGTCATCAGTCCGCTAGAACTTAGAACTACTTAAACCTAACTAACCTAAGGACATCACACAACACTCAGCCATCACGAGGCAGAGAAAATCCCTGACCCCGCCGGGAATCGAACCCGGGAACCCGGGCGTGGGAAGCGAGAACGCTACCGCACGACCACGAGATGCGGGCAATACCGTAAGGTGGTGCATCATTTTGTTGAAAAACGACTGTGACTTGGCAGCCAACCAGTTGTGGTAACGCATAGAATTCCAGCATATCAGAGGAATTGTTACAATTAACTCTTTTTGTGATAAAAAAATGGTCCCACAACGCAATCATCGAGCAAAAACGCTTTCCGGCTGTCCCCTACCGTCACAGTTTGGGGATTGATTGTGTCCCAGACACGAACATTCTGTTTACCTTACCAAGCACGTGTAATGTTGCACTGTCAGAAAATGCTAAGTTGCTTAGAAAAATTCCATCCTCCTACAAGCAGTGGGGAACGACCACAGCGAATTGCATAGCTTGTGGATTGTCATCCGGATTCAGTGCGTACAACAGTTGCTGTCAGCATGAATACTTCTGTAAACGTTTCCGAAAAATTCGGTGCGTGGTCGCCCTAAGTATTTGCAAGCCCTGCGACGCCCTCCGAACAGACGGCTGTGGTGAGCGTTGAAAAGGCAACCGGGCCCGTTCTGTGTCGGCTTCATTTGTTCCAGGTCGTCCAGTACGACGCTCCACATCAACGCTTCCTGTTTGCATACAATTCCTGCACCTCCGGCGTGTCGGCGTCTGCAAGGGTGGTTGCTTCCCATACCGTGTTTAGAAGTTTCTTTGAACCTGCGTGTCCCATCTGGATTGAATCAACCATTCCACACTCCGAGTCTTTTCTTAAACGGTTGTCATTATGCTTCATTGACGACAACCTGGAATACACACAAACAAATCATTGAGATTTTTTCTATCGTATAAGCCAAACATGGTGCGAATATCTTAATTAGTTTGAGCATTATGACACACTGAAGTTGTAGAGCAACTCTTGAGACGACCTGTACGTATGTGGAGTGGGGGTGAGGGAACATGTAAACACTTTAGAAGTAAGTACGTTAGTGCACTTGAGAATAGCAGCCGCAATTAAATTTGTGTGACTCGTGTGACGACTGCGGTTCTACCCTGTCACCAAGTATCGCCAAAATACCCGAAAAATACCGTGTTAACTAATGCAGTCCAAATCAAGCCGTATCTAAATAGACGTTTCTCCAAATTTTACTTCCCAACACAATATCTGACCGTGCATTTATCGCAGTTTAGCATAGAATACCCATATTAAATAAGATTTGAGGACCTTGACAAAAAATTTGTTTCTAACATCAATAAACAAAAGAATACCAAAGTTGAGTGATGAACCCACAATTTTACACGACTCTCATTCAAAGTAATCACAACCCGTTTGGTTTGACAGCTACCCACCTTTGAATTACCCACTATATAATGTTAGCTCAAATGGCTCTGAGCACTATGGGACTTAACATCTTAGGTCATCAGTCCCCTAGAACTTAGAACTACTTAAACCTAAGGACATCACACACATCCATGCCCGAGGCAGGATTCGAACCTGCGACCGTAGCAGTCCCACGGCTCCGGACTGCAGCGCCTACAACCGCAAGACCACCGCCGCCGGCTATAATGTTAGCACAAATAGCAAGCGAGCTTCACTGTCATTAGCCGACGTTTAAGAAATTAATGGCGGGCGCCCTTGTCCAAGTAGCAAAGCATTACAATACTTCTGGTAAATGCTACGGCACACGAATTTAGACACATACCCTCCAAAAGTTATAAAAAAATACACATGCAGCGGCACCGGATATAAAATGTAAAAAAAATGTAAATAATTAAAAGGGAAATGGCTACTGCTAATGAAAGTCAACAATGTCTCATTAGAACACACCACTTCGTGGGGAACACTTTTATTCTAAAGAAGACAAATGTTACGTGTATGTCAGCCAAAAGGAAATTAAAATTGTTTGCAATAATTTTGAGTCTTTGAGAGGAGAGCGCTGCTTTTAAATCTTATCTTGTGTGTTGTGAGGATGGTCGCGATATCGACGGCAGCTGGCTGGTCCTGGTGAAACGCTGAGATCCGCTCCCACGGTCGTGTGATTGCAACTGATGATTTTTCCTCGTAATCGGGCGGGCGGTGGTATTCATTAAGCTGCAAATCTGATTACAGTGGCGTTTTGCAGGCCACAAGTTGGTCGATGTAATTGTTGTTGCAGATGTCCGTATGCGCACAGTATTAATGTTTCTGGCACACACAATTTAAGTTTACTTATGCCACCCACAGTTTATAAAACTTCCCCACGGTGAATTCTATAGAAAGTCAATTCGTATTATGACTGCCGCGATCGCGAAAAACCGTCCTGGGTGGGAATGTACTCACACACAATGGACAGTTCGCATAAGTTCGTAACGACTGTTACTGATTATAGGCGTCCGACAGTTCATCGAAACGCGAATAAATATGTAAGTTCACAGTACTTGAGTGTACGAAAACACAGTCAAAATACAAGTGCAGTTCAATTCACAGACACAGAGCTACAATACCGCCCATTCTCGGTTGCATTGTCATAGTTACTTCGTCTCACGGCACAGTCTCAGTATTTACTTCGCCCAGTTTCTACACTCACTATTATCATATCACGTACTGGTATAAAACAGTCATTCAAAACGTACATCGCTTGCCACTAAACTCAATCTTCACCAGTTCGTAAAAGTCACAACTCCGACACTAAAACATGTGTCCGCCTCTCTAGCTACCCAACAACACAAACCCCCTTTGCTGGATGGACTATCGATATTGCTCTCTCTCTTTCTCAATACTCTCGCCCACAGTTTATACAACATCAAAGTAAATTACATATATCTTCACACAACTATTTTCTACCAAACTTGTTACAGTAAACGATAAACACAAAAAATTAAAGCTTTCCACAATCGATAAACTCTAAACATATTTACAGGGTGTTTCAAAAATGACAAACTTTCGAAATTACAGTAGTTACAATTTTCAACAACAGATGGCGCTGCGGTCTGGGAAACTCTATAGTACGATATTTTCCACATATCCACCATGCGTAGCAATAATATGGCGTAGTCTCTGAATGAAATTACCCGAAACCTTTGACAACGTGTCTGGCGGAATGGCTTCACATGCAGATGAGATGTACTGCTTCAGCTGTTCAATTGTTTCTGGCATCTGGCGGTACACCTGGTCTTTCAAGTGTCCCCACAGAAAGAAGTCACAGGGGTTCATGTCTGGCGAATAGGGAGGCCAATCCACGCCGCCTCCTGTATGTTTCGGATAGCCCAAAGCAATCACACGATCATCGAAATATTCATTCAGGAAATTAAAGACGTCGGCCGTGCGATGTGGCCGGGCACCATCTTGCATGAACCACGAGGTGTTTGCATTGTCGTCTAAGGCAGTTTGTACCGCCACAAATTCACGAAGAATGTCCAGATAGCGTGATGCAGTAATCGTTTCGGATCTGAAAAATGGGCCAATGATTCCTTTGGAAGAAATGGCGGCCCAGACCAGTACTTTTTGAGGATGCAGGGACGATGGGACTGCAACATGGGGCTTTTCGGTTCCCCATATGCGCCAGTTGTGTTTATTGACGAAGCCGTCCAGGTAAAAATAAGCTTCGTCAGTGAACCAAATGCTGCCCACATGCATATCGCCGTCATCAATCCTGTGCACTATATCGTTAGCGAATGTCTCTCGTGCAGTAATGGTAGCGGCGCTGAGGGGTTGCCGCGTTTGAATTTTGTATGGATAGAGGTGTAAACTCTGGCGCATGAGACGATACGTGGACGTTGGCGTCATTTGGACCGCAGCTGCAACACGGCGAACGGAAACCCGAGGCCGCTGTTGGATCACCTGCTGCACTAGCTGCGCGTTGCCCTCTGTGGTTGCCGTACGCGGTCGCCCTACCTTTCCAGCACGTTCATCCGTCACGTTCCCAGTCTGTTGAAATTTTGCAAACAGATCCTTTATTGTATCGCTTTTCGGTCCTTTGGTTACATTAAACCTCCGTTGAAAACTTCGTCTTGTTGCAACAACACTGTGTTCTAGGCGGTGGAATTCCAACACCAGAAAAATCCTCTGTTCTAAGGAATAAACCATGTTGTCTACAGCACACGTGCACGTTGTGAACAGCACACGCTTACAGCAGAAAGACGACGTACAGAATGGCGCAGCCACAGACTGCGTTGTCTTCTATATCTTCCACATCACTTGCAGCGCCATCTGTTGTTGAAAATTGTAACTAATGTAATTTCGAAAGTTTGTCCGCCTGAAAATGTACTGTTGTCCCAAGCATATTGCAACAAACGGTGTATTTCTATCGCTGCTCGTTTAGTTTTTATTGCCGTTTCAAATATACCGGTCATTTTTGAAACACCCTGTATCTACTTACAGAAAAGAAATAATTTCCAGTTACATATTACATCTAGAAAACAACTTTTATCTCTATGTTGCAGGACAAAAGAAAAAAAATGCGCTACAACATCAAAGATATATGAACAGACGGAAAAAAAAACAAGATAATATATATATATATATATATATATATATATATATATATATATATATATATATATATATATATATATATCAATCGCAAAATAACGATGTCTTCACACTTGGTAATTTACTTTTATAAGAAACAGTTTTATTAACAGATTGAGTATATACATTCGGACATCAACTCAAATGTATTCGGTTTTATTTTTGTCACTATTGTCACTATATCTTCCATGACATAAACTTTACGAAAAATAGGATTTAAGAAATATGAAGTAGCATTAAAATGTTACTGTGATAGATGAAACTGTCCAGAATTTGTCAGGATCGTTTTATTCAGGTACATTCCTTAGTTTTGGAGTATACGTTTAGACTACGACTGGTGCGTTTGCTGGTGTCCGCTAGTGTACCCCTCATCTTGTGAGTTAACGAGCATTTCAGTCATATTTAAGTATATGGCCGAAAGAGTCAGCCTTTAGGATTTTGAAACAAACCCTGTTGTCCAGGACTGCGTGACACAAGGAGTGCAGTTTCGCCACGAGATGGGGGAACACACAGGCGTCTATTGTACTGAATGAGGCCTAAGCACTGTAGTGTGCAAGTGAGACAGATGAGAATCTACGTCATATGGAAACCTTGTAGAAGCTGTTTGTGGCCAGGGAGACGTAGCAATGTTACATATGGGTTGTCCTAAGATCGTCATAAAGGGAAACATTTATGAAACTATTTAATTCTGTAGTAATTCAGGGAATGAAGCCACAATAATTTCAGTCTACCATCTTTCTTAAAATTTCATGGTGATCCCCATAAAACTTGAATATTGATCATACCTATAATAGTTTAGGATTTACTGTTAAAGTGAAATGAACAAGTTTTGTAACAAAGACCTGAATGCTAAAATCTGAACGCTTTGTTCGATCCTAACTACCGACATTTCACATAGAAGCGCATCATTAAAATGACAAATGTTGTAAATATCCACTCTGTGACTTCAAATAAAGTAAAGGTATAGTAAATTTAAGTTAGCAGTATTTTCAGTTTAGCATCAGATCATCATTCCTCCTCACAAAACACATTGAACGATAACAGCATGACACCTTATTGATTCATTAGGTAACAGAATATTTGTTGTAAAGTTTAGTGCATAATAGTTACTTTTGTTCTTTGTTTATTTATCAGGTAGCACATTGGTGCAAAGCTATTGGCCATGACATTCAAAGTTATGAAGGAAATTGTAGACTATTGGTTGTATGTAAGAGAACATTTATCATGTAATGGATATTATTTTTACCTTGTTTAGAAAGTGAAAGTGATCAAGCTTTGATTATTTAAATATGTTAAAATGTAAAATAATGTAGAATAATCTGTAACTAATCAGATGGACGGCTACAAGAAAGGGAACTGCCCTAGTCAGTTGAGCGAGGATGTTCGGTGCGTGGGAAACGCTATCGCGGACGGGCAGAGGGACAGTGCCGGTGGAGACGCAAAAGCGGACTGTCGGTGTTTAGGCAGCTAGGAAGTGAAACGATTTAGAAAATTTCGGGTTGTGTGGTATCGCGGGACTTTGAGCGGTGAGCAGCCGCGTGCCTGAAGTGAACGCTAACTTTTCGCGTAGTGAATGAGGTGGGGTATTGGACCTATAATTCGCGATGAGTTTGTGAATGATCGAACGGTGTCAAATGGATATACTCTGGAGTGTAATAGTAATTCTAAATACGGCCGCTTTCGCTGTTAGTTTGCTTTCTGAATAAATATTATTCTAACCAAATCGCAACTGTGTGGTCTACATCATTTATGGTGTCGTTAATTTAGCTCCACATATTGTTGTTACTGTTGTTATATCTTTCATTAACTTTGAATGTTTCATACAATGTCGCTAACTTGCCATCAGCCAGACAATTTAACCAAAGGGTCACAAGTGTCTAATTGAGGGCGTTTAATGCGTAATGCGACACGTGCGGTTCAAGCCCCAGACGAGTTTGAGCCAAGACATTTCGACGAAGAGGAACCGAATGTGAGCCCGAACATCTTTGAGATGTTGGCTCGCACAGTTGTCAAACGGAATCTGCGATGGCTGACGCCAGCGAGCGTGTGACGTCAACAGTTGCAGAAAGGTCACTGTGCCGTTTATAACACAGCTCAACCACTAGCAGACGCCTTTAAGAAATCATCCCCAGAACATGATCCCTCCCTCACTCCATCTCCAACAGACATCTCATTGAATATATGCATGTTTTGTTAAGCACTGACCGGAAATCAAGTTGAAGAAAGTCATGTTGATTCGGTACTTGTACCTCCAACTCCAGCCACACAAATAAATGCAGTGACTGGTGGTTTGCTTTACAAACTGAAAACATGTAAGCTGTTACTCTCATTACCGTTGAAGGCCATTTTACTTTTTGGGTCCGATACGTTGGGTCTTGGGTTTCTTTGCACATCAGAGTAAATTTGTTAGCCATTTATCCCTCACGATCTGTAACTGCTTTACAGCACGAAGATGGTGGAGTAGTATACGAGGTGCGGCTAGAAAAAAAACCGGACTAGTACTGGTGAAACAATAAAACGAATGCAATAAGGCTGAAAGTCGCGTGGCCTGTCACGTGACTGTCGCTCCGCCTACTGCTCGAGTTTCATCTGCCTCCTGCACTCAGTCTGCCCGTGGCGTCTGTTTTAAGTAGTTGACGTTTTGTCTGTGCGTCGGAAAATGTTGCGTGTACAGAAAGAACAGCGTGTTAACATCAAATTTTGTTTCAAACTAGGAAAATCTGCAAGTGAAACGTTTGTAATGTTACGACAAGTGTACGGCGATGATTGTTTATCGCGAACACAAGTGTTTGAGTGGTTTAAACGATTTAAAGATGGCCGCGAAGACACCAGTGATGACACTCGCACTGGCAGACCATTGTCAGCAAAAACTGATGCAAACATTGAAAAAATCGGTAAACTTGTTCGACAAGATCGCCGTTTAACAATCAGAGCAGTGTCTGAGTTAACAGGAAATGGTTCAAATGGCTCTGAACACTATGGGACTCAACATCTGTGGTCATAAGTCCCCTAGAACTTAGAACTACTTAAACCTAACTAACCTAAGGACATCACACACATCCATGCCCGAGGCAGGATTCGAACCTGCGACCGTAGCAGTCGCGCGGTTCCTGACTGAGCGCCTAGAACCGCTAGACCACCGCGGCCGGCAGTTAACAGGAGTTGACAAGGAAAGTGTCGAACAAGTTTACCGATTTTTTCAATGTTTGCATCAGTTTTTGCTGACAATGGTCTGCCAGTGCGAGTGTCATCACTGGTGTCTTCGCGGCCATCTTTAAATCGTTTAAACCACTCAAACACTTGTGTTCGCGATAAACAATCATCGCCGTACACTTGTTGTAACATTACAAACGTTTCACTTGCAGATTTTCCTAGTTTCAAACAAAATTTGATGTTAACACGCTGTTCTTTCTGTACACTCAAGATTTTCCGACGCACAGACAAAACGTCAACTACTTAAAACAGACGCCACGGGCAGACTGAGTGCAGGAGGCAGATGAAACTCGAGCAGTAGGCGGAGCGAGAGTCACGTGACAGGCCACGCGACTTTCAGCTTTATTGCATTCGTTTTATTGTTTCACCAGTACTAGTCGGGTTTTTTCCTGCCACACCTCGTAAATACGTTTTTGGTGTTTCGTAAGCGTTTCACTCAACAATATCCTCGTTCACAGTTCTCCAGAGTATGTACATGCAAACACCGTCTTACATTACCATATTTTTCGACAAAACGACAGTGGGGCTGATCACGGATAACACACTAGACCACTGCTGTACTGTAAGCCGACGAAACTAGCTTCCAACCGTGTCTGTCGTTTTGAATAAAATGATCAAAGTGTGAGTGATTGTTGACATGACTAGTACACTTAATCAAAAAGGGTTGGACTTTTCCAGCACATAGTGGAGCATGAAGAGGTATATCTTTGTGATCAACTGCCAACACAAAATCACTTATCGCTTCAAAACTCTCTATTCCGATGCCGATACGCTTGAGGTGGCCTCGTGTTCTATGAACGCTAGACAATATGTCGACTATTTGATTCAAACATTTCGCCACCTCTTCTCATATAGTAAGATTTTGCAGTGCAAGCACAGCAGAGAAAACTTGACAGCTGGTGGCTTTCGTGAAAACGGACATTACATTACTCAGTGTGTACAGTCGTATTTTTTTATTCTGTCATTTACGTTACCTGTGCTCAAAATAATCAAGAACGTCAAGCGCAGTGAACCGTTCCACCCGACTGCTAAATGACGCTGGACGGTTCTATTTATAATGAGGATAAACGAGCTGTTTCGGAGAATAATAGAGCGATGTTGTTAACGTCCAGCTCTTGCAGAATCGTAGAGCAATTTCTAATCTCAGACACTAAGATGTTTCTCGAGGAAAGGAAATATCAGGAAACACCATTCCTTTCAAACACAGTTTCCGTTTTGGATAAAATCGTTCTGAGTGTTAAACCGCACCATTGTAAACCGCTAAAAGATTTGCAGTCTACCACGTCTGAATACTACAGGGGAGGATTCTTGTATTGTGCAACAAACGTTTTAGTATTTTATGATGACGCGGCCCAAGTCACAAAATAATATTATTCAAATTAGCACTGACCGGAAAACCCTTCCAGCTTGTAACAGCTTGCTTTACTTACACACGGTATCATGAAGAAAGAAGATTCAAATGATCAGGTAGCTTCTTTCTCGTAGATTTCTAAAAGGAATTACTGACCGTTCCATACTCCCGACTACTAACGAATATACAATCTCACTGATATTTACTACATAATCGGCAGAATGTTACGATGCGTGACAAAAATGTCAACACCCGAAGGCATGATCATATGTCAATGTAACTTTATACACATACGCACCACTGGTGGATACCTGAAAGATTAGAGTTACAATTCTCTGTCAATGCTTCTCTAATGCACTGCTCTCTTACACCATGGGTACGCGATACTACTGCCATCTGCATATGTGCATATCGCTACCCCATAACTTGTCACTTCAGTTTTTGACGACAGTACATTAATAAACTAAATAAATACCTCAGAATACTATCTGTGATTTAAAAGTGATACCACAAATATTTCCTGGCACATGACTGCATCTCATTAGCACTGGTCAACATTCCCGTGAGGCTCCTACTAGTAACTGACTGGATAGCCAATAGAAGTCTTTATATTGTCAGGTGTGTTAGTGCAAGCCATTACATTTCGGTTTGTACACATAATTAAAAATCAAGTTAACCTAAAATAACAAAATGGTTCAAATGGCTCTGAGCACTATGGGACTTCTGAGGTCATCAGTCCCCTAGAACTTAGAACTACTTAAACCTAACTAACCTAAGGACATCACACACATCCATGCCCGAGGCAGGATTCGAGCCTGCGACCGTAGCGGTCGCGCGGTTCCAGACTGTAGCGCCTAGAACCGCTCAGCCACTCCGGCCGGTCCTAAAATAACACGTAAGAATGTTCTGTAATAACGTACAGCCATTAAGAACTGTTTTACAGTGATTAAAAAGTGTTAAAGTCTTTATTGTCGCGATATGTAGAGTCGTCCCAGCTAAAGGTGAATAATCAGTTGAAGTACCTTCAGAGTTAAAATAGGTCAGTAGTTCTTGTGGCGTCGACTTGGCGTTGTCGAAGAAGAAGACGTCAGCGACGTACATAGTTAACGTTGTTCGCATCAGCTGTTTGCAACGGCAGTTAAATATATGTTCGGTGGGCTGCACTGTGTTGCCGAGCGTCGGCGTCTTCAAACAAGCCTTTTGACAATGTGGACAAGCCAGCGACATGGTGCAGCCATCAGCCAAGAAGTATTCACGGTATAATTTTCAACTTTTATATGTGTATGGTGTCTTGTTCTTTCGGACATGTCCCGAGTTCGAGTCTCGGTCCGGCACACAGTTTTAATCTGCTGGGAAGTTTCATATCAGCGCACACTCCGCTGCAGAGTGAAAATCTCATTCTGGAAATGTTTAATTACTTTATCAATCTAACTTACTTATGCGGATATTTGTATAGTTTATCTTTGTTTCTACAGGGCTACCAGCCTTTTACCCGCCGCTTCGCCTGCGTGCGCTTAAAGCACATATACTACTCGCACCTCCTCGTCGCCCTTTCTGTACATCTCCTTTTCCTTGTCTATTGTAACGTTGTTACTTTAATTTGCTATGAAAGCGGTGCTGATAGACAATAAAAGCGGGTTAAAAGCTGTGAGCTGTCTGGAGAAGTTAACCTTGCATTACTACGCAACTGTTTCACCAGGTATCCAGTCTAGCTTACCAAATTCCACACCAGACTAACATTAATTATAATCTTTTAATAGTCATACGACAACCGGTGATATATATATATATATATATATATATATATATATATATATATATATATATATATATATAAAAGAAAATTTAAATTACAAGAAATAAATCAGTTTATATTTCGAAATTTATTTTAACATTGATCATTGAAATTTCAGCATATTAAACGTGAGTCATAACTAAGCTGGTGCCTTATTTAGGACTGTGAAAATGCGAGTTTGTAATCTTACGGAACACATCAAATGTGGAGCCAAGATTGGGAGACTGCATACAACACTGCATTCATAAAATAACACACGAAGAACGTTGAAACATATGCAAGAGGAAATTAACCACAACCAACCGATTCAATTTTCACCCAAAGAAGTTACGTTCTTAGCACAATCCTGTCCGTCATGTAATTACCACATAATGGTATACTAACTTCATACTAACTCTCTGTGAAATCTTCCCGAAAAGAATATCTGAGGGCTACTTTGATGATTATACCACATGCTTCACGTGGTCAACTTGGTTTACACAAAGAGTGTAACTCAAAATGGTTCAAATGGCTCTGAGCACTATGGGACTGTGGTCATAAGTCCCCTAGAACTTAGAACTACTTAAACCTAACTAACCTAAGGACAGCACACAACACCCAGCCATCACGAGGCAGAGAAAATCCCTGACCCCGCCGGGAATCGAACCCGGGAACCCGGGCGTGGGAAGCGAGAACGCTACCGCACGACCACGAGATGCGGGCAAAGAGTGTAACTCCACAATAATTTTGATAATTAAAATAAATTAGATCGAAAAGCAATTTACAAAAGAAAAACCTCGAACTGGTTACTAACGTCTTACTATTAACCTGATGGGTCAAACAATTGTATAAGCACGTGGTACTGGTCTCGCAAAGTACACCCCACGTGGGTTGAACATAAAGAAAAGTTGCTATATTGGAAAATATTGTCAAGACGAGACGTTATAATCTCACGAACATTCGCATTTGAGATTGATGATCTTAGTTACAGTTACTGATCAACACGTGGTTCCACTTTACTCACAAAGTAGTGACAAAGCAACTACCGGAAGATATTCTGAACTTCACACGCGAATTACACTGCGTTGCAATTTAAGATAACATTA
The DNA here is from genome assembly GCF_023898315.1 of Schistocerca nitens. NCBI lineage: Eukaryota > Metazoa > Arthropoda > Insecta > Orthoptera > Acrididae > Schistocerca > Schistocerca nitens. The sequence continues at coordinate 82,302,500 of NC_064615.1, forward strand.
GATATTTTAGAGCTAAACCTGAAATAAAGGTGATTAAATTTTCAGTTAGGCTGAACTTAAGAAATCCATTGTCTTACGGACTTAGCAGACACGAGCTTAGCCGGAGATCTTACAACTTCAGACGCTCGCCACGGACCGACTGACCTGCGCTCCTACCGAGTGTGCTTCCCAGATACAAACGGAAGTGACCAGAGAGACAGCTTCCTATGCCAACATGACAAGGGACAGACAGAAACATGCTAAGAATGGAAACCTCTCTGCTTTTAGAAAGCGTAGCTACCTGTTCCGACGTTGGTCCTACTGTTCTCTAGCAGACAGGCTTGTCTGCTACCCTCAAGCATGCAACTAGAAACGCATTTGCTCATTCATCCTCTCACACAGAAGGGAAGGCGGATGACAGTATCTTATCATATACCCTATATAAAAGAAAGCGGATGTAGGTTCCGTGTGAGACTGTGTGACATGAATTACATATAAACTGTGTTTTAAAGTGTAGTAGTGTGGCAGATCGTTCTTGTTTATGTGTAAAAGTAACACGTTTCACTGCTCAGTCTCCTCCCAGATAGAAATACCACAGTAAATTTAGAAGAGGAATTTATGCCGTAAATGACAACAGACTTAAGAAATTAACATGAAAGGAATCCAACAGAGACCTTTCACTATTTCCATCTCCTTCTTCCTCCATACCTCTGTGCATCTCCTCTGCCTATGTCTTTCCATCTTCTTGTCACTATCCCACTGTCAATCTCGTCCTCTCCTTTTCTCTGTTCACCTCCTCCTCTCTCTATCCATCTCATCCTCCCCTCTCTCTGTTCATCTCCTACTCCCTCTTTCTGTCCATATCCTGCTGCCCCCATTCTCTCTGTCCATCCCTTCCTCCAAACTTTCTCTGTCTATATCCTCCTCTATCAACTCTCTGTCCTCCTCCACCCCTCTCTGTACATTTCTTCCTCCCCCCCCCCCCCACTCACTGCCCATCCCCTTGTCTCTCTGTCCACCTTTTCCTCTCTGTCCATCTCACCCCCTCCCCCCCACTTCTCTCTGTTCATCCCCCTCCCCCTTTGTCCAGCTCCCCTTCCTCCGCGTCCACCTCAGCCTCTCTGACCAGCCCTTCTTGCCCCTCTCTCTGTCTATTCCCTCCTGCTGCCTTTTCCATCTCCTCCTCCTGCTACCTCTCCGTATCCTCCTGCCTCCTCTCAGTGTCAATCCTGTTTTCCTCTCTGTCTGCTCAGCTGCACCCATCCGCTCGTGTGTGCAGTCCTATATGGTTTATAATGACTAGTCAGTTGAACTGAGCTGGCCACTAAGAACTTAATGTGAGCATTTGACTAAAATGAACTTTAAGTAGCAAAAAACAGTACAGGACGATAACTTTCATTGCAGATGAAAGTAAAATCGGACGTGCCCCAGCAAGTGTAACAGCCCCACTAACATTCTGAGTACACATGACAACAACAAATCTGGCAGCATCAGCAGCTTCACCAGATTGTACACAAGCATCGATGGGCTATAGTAAGGAATTTCAGAGCGATTTGTATAGAATTTTCACTTAGTCTAATGAATTTTGGATTTGCTCTAAATGTGGTTAAATACTAGAAAGTGACAATAAAGAAAAAATTACGAGATCATGCAATAAACTTGTAAGTTTTCTTGGGGACAAGAAAGAAATGATGTGAAATGGGACGAATACGTAAAATCAAGAGTAGAAAAGGCGAATGGAAGACAGACACGTGGTCTGAGACGCGCCTTCATTTCATTTTCCTTCCTGGGTTTCGTCTTTTCTAAACCGACTAACCCGACGGCACTTTTCGGTCATGTTTCTAAGTCATTCATCATTGGTAGTTACATTTTTACGCTTCCATGCACACTACACTGACTTATACTATATTTTTACCTTGTTTCAGTAAATGAATATGGAAATGTAATTTCCAGAAAACGGTCGTGTTTATAATAAAACAAAGTCACAAATAAACGGATATTTTCAATCTCACTATGCAGCCAGCTGCAGATATTCTGTAAACAAACTTATGACGACAGATTTGTTGGAGTGGGATTCTTGGGAAGTGAAGTAGATATGTAAAGGAAATTGCAAGCAAAAATGGTAGCGTGTGTATTTTTTATGACGTAAGCATGACAGCGGACATAAAACGTATTCAGAGATGCACTGCAAGGATCTGAACTGCTGGGTTCAGCCCGTACGTAAGCGTAACAAACGTACTCAAATCGGTGTAATTGGAAGAAGGGTGACGTTGTTCCCGCGAAGCGCTGTTGGTCAAATTTAGAAGACTGCGCTACCTTCGTGTTATAGCTCACCTTTCGCAGAGATCGTGAGAATGAGAGTAGAGAGAGGAAACAATGGCACCGTGAGAAGATATTCTTAACCAGTCCCGCAGTACGCATCGGAGAATTGGAATAAAGTGTAGTAAATCTGTTGTGTATGTAAATCAAGTGTGGTGTTGGTTTCTCTAGTTTAAGTGAGATATTTTGTGAAAAACATTCCGGAAAGCATTTTCTACTTCACGACAAACGTTTGCTGCGTAGGTAAAGGGTCCGCTGCACTTCTGTCAAATCTCCCATAGGGCAATACATGAATACCGGCCGGCGAGTTACTTCTCGAAGTCAGTGTTCCAACCCTTACAGTCTCGATGTGTAAGAGATGTTGAACTTTAACCTCCGCTCCAAGGAATTTGTTAGGATAAGTAGGGAAGTCGTAATATTGTCCAGTTTAACAATACGATTTTTGCGATTTAAATCTTCTAGTTCCAAACATAAGTTCCTTTTCTTACGTCTGTCTATCGTTGTAGTGCTTTATAGAACAGTTGTAATTATCTTTCATCTCTGATACCAATCAGCCGTAAACACAACTCTTGTGCTGATATGATTATTTCCTTCAGGTAAAAAAATTAAAGTTTTCTAATGTGATTGTTCTGAATTCTTATAATAGCTTTCTGTTACGGGACTGAGATAAAACCGACTTTGCGTCAGGGCGTCCTCTAGGGTAAACTATTCCGGAGGTAAAATAGTCCCCCATTCGGATCTCCGGGCGGGGACTACTCAAGAGGTCGTCGTTATCAGGAGAAATAAAACTGGCGTTCTACGGATCGGAGCGTGGAATGTCAGATCCCTTAATCGGGCAGGTAGGTTAGAAAATTTAAAAAGGGAAATGGATAGGTTAAAGTTAGACAGAGTGGGAATTAGTGAAGTCGGTGGCAGGAGGAACAAGACTTTTGGTCAGTTGAATTCAGGGTTAGAAATACAAAATCAAATAGGGGTAATGCAGGAGTAGGTTTAATAATGAATAAAAAAATAGGAGTACTGGTAACCTACTACAAACAGCGTAGTGAACGCATTATTGTGGCCAAGATAGACACGAAGCCCACGCCTACTACAGTAGTACAAGTTTATATGCCAACTAGCTCTGCAGATGATGAAGTGTATGAAATGTATGATGAGATAAAAGAAATTATTCAGGTAGTGAAGGGAGACATAAATTTAATAGTCATGGGTGACTGGAATTCGAGAGTAGGAAAAGGGAGAAAAGGAAACATAGTAGGTGAATATGGGTTGGGGCTAGGAAATGAAAGCGGAAGCCGCCTGGTAGAATTTTGTGCAGAGCATAACTTAATCATAGCTAACACTTGGTTCAAGAATCATGAAAGTAGGTTGTATACATGGAAGAACCCTGGAGATACTAAAAGTTATCAGATGGTAAGACATAGATTTAGGAACCAGGTTTTAAATTGTAAGACTTGTCGAGGGGCAGATGTGGACTCTGACCACAATCTATTGGTTATGAACTGTAGATTAAAACTGAAGAAACTGCAAAAAGGTGGGAATTTAAGGAGATGGAACCTAAATAAACTGAAAGAACCAGAGGTTGTACACGGTTTCAGGGAGAGCATAAGGGAACGATTGACAGTAATGGGGGAAAGAAACAGAGTAGAAGAATAATGGATAGCTGTGAGGGATGAAATAGTAAAGGCAGCAGAGGATCAAATAGGTACAAAGACGAGGGCTAGTAGAAATCCTTGGGTAACAGAAGAAATATTGAATTTAATTGATGAAAGGAGAAAATATAAAAATGCAGTAAATGAAGCAGACAAAAAGGAATACAATACAAACGTCTCAAAAATGAGATCGACAGGAAGTGCAAAATGGCTAAGCAGGGATGGCTAGAGGACAAATGTCAGGGTGTAGAGGCTTATCTCACTGGGGGTAAGATAGATACTGCCTACAGGAAAATTAAAGAGACCTTTGGAGAAAAGACAACCACTTGTATGAATATCAAGAGCTCAGATGGAAACCCAGTTCTAGCAAAGAAGGGAAAGCAGGAAGGTGGAAAGAGTACATAGAGGGTCTATACAAGGGCAATGTACTTGAGGACCATATTATGGAAATGGAAGAGGATGTAGATGAAGATGAAATGGGAGATATGATACTACGTGAAGAGTTTGACAGAGCACTGAAAGACCTGAGTCGAAATAAGGCCCCCGGAGTAGACAACATTCCATTAGAACTACTGACAGCTTTGGGAGAGCCAGTCCTGACAAAACTGTACCATCTGGTGAGCAAGATGTATGAGACAGGCGAAATACCCTCAGACTTCAAGAAGAATATAATCCCAATCCCATAGAAAGCATGTGGTGAGAGATGTGAAAATTACCGAACTATCAGTTTAATAAGCCACGGCTGCAAAATACTAACACGACTTCGTTACAGACGAATGGAAAAACTGGTGGAAGCCGACCTCGGGGAAGATTAGTTTGGATTCCGTAGAAATGTTGGAACACGTGAGGCAATGCTGACCCTACGACTTATCTTAGAAGAAAGATTAAGGAAAGGCAAACCTACGTTTCTAGCATTTGAAGACTCAGAGAAAGCTTTTGACAATGTTGATTGGAATACTGTCTTTCAAATTCTGAAGGTTGCAGGGGTAAAATACAGGGAGCGAAAGGCTATTTACAATTTGTACAGAAAGCAGATGGCAATTATAAGAGTCGTGGGGTATGAAAGGGAAGCAGTGGTTGGGAAGGGAGTGAGACAAGGTTGTAGCCTATTCCCGATGTTATTCAATCTGTATATTGAGCAAGCAATAAAGGAAACAAAATAAAAGTTCGGAGTAGGCATTAAAATCGATGGAGAAGAAATAAAAACTTTGAGGTTCGCTGATGACATTGTAATTCTGTCAGAGACAGCAAGGGACTTGGAAGAGCAGTTGAACGGAATGGACAGTGTCTTGAAAGGAGGGTATAAGATGAAAATCAGCAAAAGCAAAACGAGGATAATGGAATGTAGTCAAATTAAATCGGGTGATGCTGAGGGAATTAGATTAGGAAATCAGACACTTAAAGTAGTAAAGCAGTTTTGCTATTTGGGGAGCAAAATAACTGATGATGGTCGAAGTAGAGAGGATATAAAATGTACACTGGCAATGGCAAGGAAAGCGTTTCTGAAGAAGAAAAATTTGCTAACATCGAGTATAGATTTTAATGTCAGGAAGTCGTTTCTGAAAGTATTTGTATGGTGTGTAGCCATGCATGGAAGTGAAACGTGGACGATAAATAGTTTAGACAAGAAGAGAATAGAAGCTTTCGAAATGTGGTGCTACAGAAGAATGCTGAAGATTAGATGGGAAGATCATATAACTAAGAGGAGGTATTGAGTAGAATTGGGGGGAAGAGGAGCTTGTGGCACAACTTGACTAGAAAAAGGGATCGTTTGGTAGGACATGTTCTGAGACATCAAGGGATCCTGTTTAGTATTGGAGGGCAGCGTGGAGGGTAATAATCGTAGAGGGAGACCAAGAGATGAATAAACTAAGCAGATTCAGATGGATGTAGCCTGCAGTAAGCACTGGGAGATGAAGAAGCTCGCACAGGATAGAGTAGCATGGAGGGCTGCATCAAACAAGTCTCAGGACTGAAGACCACAACAACTAACAACATGAATACTGGATGTTGGTAATGAACTACAACTGTTACCTCATTCGCTTTGACACCCTATCCACTTTTACACTTGTAAAGAATCATAATTTATTTGTTCTTGAAGTATTCGCACAGATGAACGTTATGATTTATCTTTCCTTAGTTTATTGGTTATATTCATTTTATCAGGCTCGTTGACTGTTAGTGACAATGATTCGCAATCATGGAACTTGTTACTGCATTCGTGCCTGAAAGATCGTTGGATTAATAAGTAAGTAAATCAGATCTATCCGTCTTGATTGTAAGAAATCTGTTTTAAAACCACCGATTGTGGATTTTATTTCGAAGGATATTATGTCAGTTTCTGCAAATAAATAAATATTCCTGGAAAAGAGTAGGTTTGCAATAGTACAAATACGTAAGTTACACAATCAACATCTACATCAGCATGTACTGTACATCTACACGATTACTCTGCAATTCACAATCGAGTGCCTAGCAGATGGTTCATCTAACCGCCTTCAAGTGATTACTCTACAGTTCCACTCTCGAACAGCGTGAGTGAAAAATAAACTCGTATATCTTCCCTTACGAGCTCTGATTTTTCTTATTTTATTATGATTGTCTTTTCTGCCACTGTAGGTGGGCGCCGCCAAAACATATTCGCATTCGCAGACTAAAGTTCGTGATTGAAATTTCATGCGGAGATCCTTCCGCAGCGGTAAACGCCTTTCATTTAATGATTACCACCACACCTAGAGTATCATGTCCGTGGCACACTCTCCCCTATTTCTTGATAATACAAAACGAGCTGCCCTTCTTTGAAATCCTTCGATGCCCTTAGTCAATCATGTCTGAAGCGGGTCGCACACAGCGCAGCAACACTCCACAAGAGAACGAACAAACGTAGTGTAAGCGGTCTCTTTAGTAAAAAAAATTGTCTTTGTTAAGTGTTATGCCAATAAATCGCAGTCTATGAATAACTTCCTCCACAACATTATCCATGTCATCGTCCCAATTAAAGCTGTACGTAATTGTGATCCCTAAATACTTTGGTGAATTCGCAGCCATTGGATTTCTGTGGTTTACCATGTAACCGAAATTTAGCGGATTCACTTTCGTACCCATGTGGATCACTTCACACTTTTCATTATTCAGAGCCAATAGCCGCTTTTCACACCATACAGATATCTTGTCTAAATCATTTTGCAACTGGTTTTGGTCATCTGAAGACTTTATATCTGTAAACAATCTAAGAGGGCTGCTCAGATTGTCTCTGTTTCTGTAGATCAGGAACAGCAGACGGCTCTTCGTTAGGGGAAACCAATTATTACTTCTGTTTTACTCGAAGACTTTCCGTCAGTTATTACGCACTGTAACCTTTTTGATAAGGAATGGCGAATCCAGTCACACAGCTGAGAAGATACTCCGAAGGCACGCAATTTGATTAGAAGTAGCTTGTGAGAAACGGCGTCAAACGCCTTCCGCAAAACGTAAGAATATTGAATCAGTTTGAGATCCGCCGTCGACAGCACTCCTTACTACGTGAGAGCAAAAACTATTCGCGTTTCACAAGCACGGTATTTTCTACATCCGTGTTAGCTATTCGACAATAAATCGTTTCCTTCGAGTTATTTCATAATGTTTGAACACAAAAAGCGAAATGATTTAAACTGCTCCCTAGGTTTCAAGTTCTCGAATTTATGGCTCGAGCTTTTCATTTGCGCTGCGAGATTGTTGGAAAATAAATGTGCGGAACAATGCCCATCTCACTGTACAACTGGTTCGATAAGATTCGTTGCACGTGTAAATCCTTTTGTTGTGCCTGGTGCTTACTGAGTAAATGCTGAATTTCCTTGTAATTTAGTGAATATTATTAATCACGAATTCCAAAATAGGTTCAGCCATGTAAGTATTAGAGTTCCGAGACTTTTATCCCAAACGAAGTTAAGGAACTGACACAGCATGTAAAGTTATTCTTAAACATAACAGTCTGAATATAAAAAATTAATAAACTTTCACTTTACGTTGTTTGTGACCGTGCGTGTTATTACAGTTATGGCTGCCGACAAACAGAAATATTCCATACTGCACTCTGTGTGTGTGTGTGTGTGTGTGTGTGTGTGTGTGTGAGGCTCGTGAGATACATTCCGTAAACAGAGGGCGAACAACTCCAATCAAAATAAGTCGGGTGTGTTCACACATCGTAGAGGAACAGGAGAATGGATAAAATCAGCCCAACAACTCACTGTGCTCAGTGCCTTTACGTCCGATGTTCGGTTAGACTAACAACCCTACCACAACAAAGGTCAAAAATTAATTATGATTGTAGTGTTGCTCACGCTGCTAAATATTGCATTTTCGGGCAACAACAACGTTATATTATGTGACAGGTGTCATTAGAGCACATTTAATAAAGTCATTTCTTGAAATAATGAATAAACTAGGCACTCATATTTTCGTGTTTCCCACGCTGGTCTCGTTGTGAACTCATGGCTCAATCGTCGAAAATCTAGGTAGTGATGATTCCAAGCTCGGATGCAAAGAGGAATAGGGGTCATTCTGCGATATTAAAAAGTTTTATAGATGTGTTTCATAAACCATTCTTGAAGATTAAACTTTTGCAAGTTAGGACAATGGCGATGTAAAAAAGTATTCAGCACTCCGAATTTAAGTTACACTTCTTTTTTATTACTTTTGTTGCAATATCACGTAACTCGTTCCAAAACATCACTTCACAATATAAAACATACTTGAAAATATCTTCCTCACTGTTAAAGTTCTCATTTCATAAACATGACGACCAGAGCTTGACTCTCTAATAACCGCTTACGCGCCCAATAATCAGAGTTACAAGTACGTCAAAGATCATAATGACAAAACAAAGAATACACATAAGAATAATATAATTTGCAATATATACATATCGATGTATCGAAGTACCTCTACATTAATGAAATCAAATCTGAATGTTGTCACAGAAATATGTTAACTATTTTACAGAAACACAGTAGAATATTGCTGGTATCGAGAGGTTGAGGTGAGGTGCCGTAATGGTTGCGTAATTCAAGTACCATTACAACTAAGAAAAAAATTTGAATCCAAATTATTGATTTAATTTATTTATTTATTTATGCATTTATTGTACCTGGCACGTTCAGGGACTTCGAGAACTCTCTTACATTACAAAATGCAGATTACGTGAGCTCTACTTAGTAATGGTGATAATAACAACATTAATAATAATAACTACATACAGAAATTGAGAGATTTCTGACAGAGACAGGAGATCCGGTTGTTACGAATGGGAACCACCGAAATTATACCCTGAAAGAGCAAGAAGTAAAGACAGCTGCAGAAAGTTATTCAATGCGTGATGGTGCCATGGTGTTTGGGAGGTGTTGTCGTTGAATGACTGTAGTAGGATAGCAAGATGACTTAGATAAAATTTCTAGTTGGTTGTGATGAGTGGCAGCTTCCTTTGAATCTACAAAAATGTAAGTTAATCCATAGAAAAAACAGTTCCGTAATTTTCGAATAAGGAATTAGTAGTATATTGCATGACACAATTGGATCGATAAAATAAGGAGTAACATTGCAAAGCGACGTGAGATGGACTGAGCACATATCTCAAACACATCCATTCTCGTTTCCACACTGTTCATGATTCACCACCACACAGTTCTGTGCTCCACACGCACATACTCACAAGTATCACACTTGGCCAGGAACGCCACTTTGCCTGTAGGCCTACCACTCTCCTTTATATGTTCTTCTTGCTTAGTCCGTATTGGGTATTTTGCTTCTAAGACAGTAAAACTTCTTACTTGGTGACCACCAATGTTGATGTTAAATTTCTCTCTATTCTCATTTCCGCTACGTCCCACCGCTTTTGTCCTTTCCCAGTTTACTCGCAACGCATATTCTGTACTCATTTTACTCTTCATTCCGTTCAACGGATCTTGTAATTCCACTTCACTTTCACTCAGGATAGTAATGTTATCAGCGAATCTTATCACTGATATTATTTCACCTTGAATTTTAACCCATTCCTCTGAACCTTCCTTTTATTTCCGTCATGGCTTTATCGATGGACGGAATGAGGAGTAGGGGCGAAAGATTGCATCCCTATCTCACAAAGTTTTTAATCCGAGTACTTCATTCTTGGTAGCCGAGTCTTATTGTTTCCTCTTGGTTCTTGTACATATAGAACACAAGTGCAAACAAATCTTGGGTACTGCTCGATTATTTGCGATCCCCACCAGATTTGATTAAAGGAAGACATCGAAGTTATTCAGAGGCGGGCTGCTAAATTTGTTACCGGTAGGTTCCATCAACACGTAAGTTTACGGAAATGCTTAGCGAACTCAAATGGGAATCCTTGGTGGGAAAACGACGTTCTCTTGCGGAACACCAGCGAGAACCGGTATTTAATGCTAACTGCAGAACGATTCTGTTGCCACCAACGTGCATTTCATTTCAGGACTACAAAGATAAGAGAAATTAGGAATCGTACGGAGGCATACAGACAGTCATTTTTCCCTCGCTGTGTTTGTGAGTGGAACAGGAAAGGAAATGATTAGTGTGGTACGAAGTGCCCTCCGCCACGCACCATACGGTATCTTGGTGAGTATATATGTAGATGTAGATGTAGCAAGTGGGGGGATGAAAAGCAGACGATATAACATATTACGTAAGGATATAAATCCTCACAGAAAGTTGGGAGAACAGTGTGCGTTAGTGAAAAACTTCTGTCCACATTACAGTTTCAGTTCAGTCACTGTCACAGAAAACCAAAAACCCAACATTTAGTGGGACCGCAGCGAAATAAAAGATATAAAAATCGGCAGTAACGGATCTGCACATAACGGTGATCGGCAAAGCTAAACAAGCCACCTTCTTCACTAGACATAGCTGTACCCAATACCCCTAATTTTCGAGTCAGTTGCACTGAGATAATGGCCAGGTATGCTTCAGATGAGATGAAAACTGTGTGGAACACGAATCTGCACGCATCATCCCTGCCGTAATATCGGATATCGTCCTTGCTCCTAAACGTTCTGTGAAGAGGCTACAGGACATATGAGTGCATCCTTCACTCGAGAATCGTACAAGGCAGTTGTGCTTAACACCCGCAGAACAGTTCGTCAGGAACTTGGAGTACGTAAGTCACTTAGTGATAACTTGTTATTTAATCTGTTACCATTACATCAACACCATGTAAATTTGAGTGAGCGTTAAATGATAATAGTAATACTTACAGTAATGTATGTATCTTATTTAAGTGGCGACCTTCTTATTATAATTGTGTGTAGTGGATTCTTCACCATGTTCTCGTCGAATGTGGGTAATGACATTGATATGTCATTGGCAGCAGTGCTGAGAGAATGAAATCAGGTGATGAATTCGACTGGTCCAGATAACGAGATATAATAGGGTAAAAGTAGAACATAAGAAGAAAACAGAAATAGGTAAGGCTGAAAAAAGAGGTCACTGAGTGTTCTAGGGACGTATGGTTGAAATACAGTAGGAAATGGATAGGAAGGAAATTTGGAAGGACGAAATACTACGCTTTTGAAGCCCTCTGAAACAATACCACAGCACCCACAGCACTCAAATAGATAATCAGATCGCCGGCCGCTGTGACCGAGCGGTTCTAGGCGCTTCAGTCCGGAACCGAGATGCTGCTACGGTCGCAGGTTCGAATCCTGCCTCGGGCATGGTTGTGTGCGATGTCCTTAGGTTACTTAGGTCTAGGGGACTGATGACCTCAGATGTTAAGTCTCATAGTGCTTACAAGGGAACCTCCCCATCGCAACCCGGTCAGATTTAGTTATAAGTTGGCAAAGTGGATAGGCCTTAAAAAACTGAACACAGATCAATCGAGAAAACAGGAAGAAGTTGTGTGGAACTATGAAAAAAAAAGCAAAATATACAAACTGAGTACTCTATGAGGAAGATAGGCAACATCAAGGAGAATCCGACCACACGAGCGCCGTGGTCCCATGGTTAGCGTGAACAGCTGCAGAACGAGAGGTCCTTGGTTCAAGTCTTCCCTCGAGTGAAAAGTTTAATTTTTTATTTTGAGACAATTATTATCTGTCCGTCCGTCCGTCCGTCCGATGCGAGGTAACTGCGCCGTAGTATCGGGCAAGGTAGAAGAATCTTTTTACCCATTCGCCAAGTGTACAAGTTAGGTGGGTCGACAACATATTCCTGTCATGTGACGCATATGCCGTCACCAGTGTCGTATAGATTATATCAGACGTGTTTTCCTGTGGAGGAATCGGTTGACCTATGACCTTGCGATCAAATGTTTTCGGTTCCCATTGGAGAGGCACGTCCTTTCGTCTACTAATTTCACGGTTTTGCGGTGCGGTCGCAAAACACAGACACTAAACTTATTACAGTGAACAGAGACGTCAATGAACGAACGGACAGATCATGACTTAAAAAAATATATATATGTAAGTAAACTTTCCACTTGAGGGAAGACTTGAACGAAGGACCTCTCATTCCGCAGCTGCTCGCGCTAACCACGGGACCACGGCGCTCCTGAGCGCACATCATACTTGTCGTTGCCTATCTTGGGCATGGACTACTCAGTTTGTATATTTTGCTTATTTTTTTTCATAGTTTTTCATAGTTTTCTCGATTGATCTGTGTTCAGTTTTTCAAGGACTATCCACTGTGCCAACTTATAACTAAATCTGAGGGGGGAGCGATGGGGAGGTTCCCTTGTTAGAGCCATTTGAACCATTTGCAGATAATCAGATCTTTCCTTTCGCGGTTGAGTGTAGATATCTATGTTCTGGTGAGCTTTGACTTTTCAGAAACTCTCCCTGAGCCGTTTTATTCGATCACGAGGTACACTCACAGTTCCAGCACCGTTGCAGTGATGTTATGTGACACGTCCCAGAAATAAAAGATTGTTATGGGTCACCAGTATGAAGAAATGACACAAGAACTTTTGTTTCCGGTCGAGAGGAATGCTTTCCCGAAGATCTGAAGGATTTCGCAACTCTTCTGCAGTTCGGATTTCATTAAACAGAAAATAATTTTGCTCGTCGTAATCTGAGTTTCGCTGCGTGGCTCAAGTGGTAACTCTTGTAATACGTTCCATTGCAATTTAACTTCACCGAAAGGCAGAAGGGAAGTGAATGAAAGGAAATTAATCCGTACAGCAGTGGACAGTGTTATTCCACCAAAAAAAAGGCAAACAATATGCCGAATGCGGGAGCCTCACGGGATGTATTTTATTTCAAAGCCGACGTCAAATAAAATTCGATATTGAACTGCCAATAATAAAAAAATTTAATTAAAGATGAAATACACAGACACTAAGTCCTCTGAATACTAATCCCTTACAAAGGCGAAAGGCAGAGGTTTTACATTAGCGTTAAGACACACGGGAATGTTAGAAGACGACAGCCAGTCATAGGGGGACTTGGCGTCACAACTCTACAAAATAAAAAATACATTCTTCAAAATCAGCTGAACCCATAAATAAAACATTATTGTCCCCGCAGTATACCCCTCCGCTCTCGTCCCTCCCTCGCTGAACTCCCCCCCCCCTCCCCATCCGCCCCTCCCCCCACCCGCCACCATCAGTGGGGGTCTCCCGCGCCCCAGCGAATGCTCTCCGCAGACACACGTCGTTCTACAACACAACGCTGAAATTTTTATAATGTCCATTTCTCATTACATATCGGTTGTAGATGGTAATTAGCCCCGGCTCCGCCCCTCGACCAATGAGAGATGGGGACACGAGCGCTGCTTCTGCAATTAGTACGCGTGGTAACCGCCTGGCAGCGCCCTTGTCGGGTGCGCGGGCTCCAACAGCAAATGGTTTCCGGAGCTGCCACTGGAAGCGCTACTGTACTGTAGAGTGGATCTGTGCGACGTATTTTTTGAAGCGAACTTCAGAAATGTGTTTCCGAAGTATTGCGTTAGAAGGGCATACTAATTTTGCGTACTTCACATGACCGTCAACTGGCCAAATAGACCTGTAAAACAGATAACTTTCGTTTCTGGCGATGATCACGCATTAAACTGTTCGAAGTAGCTGAACAGTTTCCTACATACCGCTATTTTTATCCCATTTTGTTGAAGAATCGTTATGTGGATCAGTTTTAAAATGCTGGTGCTCGTTCGTCTACCTATGGGAGCTGATATAGCATTAATGACAAAATCTTAGAATATGCACACTGATCCACTGGCTATTCCTACTGTCTTTTGTTTCTGTGATTCTAAGAAAAAATATCTAAGAAAATATTTATTACTTATTGTAGTTTTCAGTGTTTTCTTTATGTTTCCAAATGTTTTTGCGTACCAAATGCTGTATCAAACAGTTCGTGCTTAAATATGAGCAGTGTTGTGTAAGTCGGTTTCCTTGTGCACTGAAATATACAATACTTCCACCACTGCTTTCTTTTCTGCTTTCGTAAGGTGCTGAAAAACAACTGGGTAAGATAAAAAAGATACGATTATGTTCGATGTAAGGCGGGATTATAACAACAGTTTATGAATACTGTCTTTGGGGTCTTCTTTTGACCACCATAATAAAGTGAAACATGTATAGGCATGGTTTTGATGTCATTTTATTATATTGCAACCAGTTCCGGTGACTCTTTACATTATCTTCAGATCTTAAAATGACGCTGAGGAGGGTGAGCTCCAATCGTATACACGATCCCATCGGTGGGCAACATCTATGAACTGGCTTCCGTAGAATACTGTCAAACGGATGTGTCTGCATCAATCAGTTACCAACTTAACTGAAGTAACTTACATATTGTGCAAACTAAGAAATCCATTCGTCATGAGGTGTAATGGAAACAATAATACCCTTTTGCCTTCTTCTGTGGCTTGCATAGTCGCTAAGCGGTATTAGCCCTATACGTCGTAATTAGTTCAGTGGGCAAAGCGAGAACCTCGCATTGTATGCACAATGCGGCAAAAGAAAATTCGATTTCAGAACGCTATTTTGCAGACATGTAAGTGTATTATGGTGCAGCTAGAAACCTGATATTAGTAAGAGCTCTTGAGAAATCAGAAAACTAAATGCTCTATTTCTGTCTGTTATGTATAAAGCGCTAACTTGTAAACGGTGCTAGATGTACATGACATCCAAAAAGTCTTCTGTAAGGCGAGTTTCTGGATAGGAAACTATTCCTTAAAATGCTGTGGTTGACAATCCAAAATTCATACTGATGATTTCTTGGCGTAAACCTGATCGTCTGCTGACAATCTCTTCTTCTGGAGTCCATCTGCTTTGGCCCCATCTGCTTAGCGAACTTTCAGAAGGAGATGTTCATATTAACGCCCGCTATAAATAACAGCTCTGTTATTTTCCTTGCAAGTAAAAATGATGACACTGTATTCGTGGAGATTACAGAAATTTGTTTGTGCACTCTAAGTCAGTGGTAACCTTTCACCCTACGGTTCTACATCGCTACAAATTTTTACAACTAAAGACTCTTCTTGGCCTCCGTACCGTTCTGCGTAGGGCATTTAAAAACCGAAAAGGGCTTGAAATCGCCGATAACCAACAAAACCTAAGGTTTCAGTGTTCTCGCGGTCTGTCTTTCGGGGAAAGTTAGAAGGCAGCTACTGCAGCTCTAAATGCAGAAAAATGTAGGTTAATGTAGAGGAGTAGGAATAACATACCCACAATGTTTAAATACAATATTAGTAGCGTACTGCTCGACACAGTTACATCGATTAAATATCTAGGCATAACGTTTCAATTACATTCAGAGACTCTATTACACTGTATTAATAACATAATTACTAATTACATTATATTTAATTAATATGTAATATGAAATGGAATGAGCGTGTAGTAGAGAAGTTGAATGGTCGAGTTCGGTTTATTGGGAGAATTTTAACAAAGTGTGATTCATCTGTAAAGGAGACCGCATATAGGACACTAGCGCGAACCATCGTTAAGTACTGTTCGAGTATTTGGGACCCGCACCAGGTCGGATTAAAGGAAGACATTGAAGCATTTCGAAGGCGGGCTGCTTAGATTTGTTACCGGTAGGTTCCAACAACACGCATGTCTTAAGGAACCCATATGGGAAACCCTGGAGAGAGGGTATCGTTCTTTTCGAGGAGCGCTATTAAGAAAATTTAGAGAACCGGCATTTGAGGCTGACAGCAGAGCGATTCTGCCGCCAACGTACACGTCACATAAGGAACGTGAAAAAAAGACTGGAGAGATTAAGGCTGGTACCGAGACTTATAGACATTTGTTTTTCCCTCTCTCTGTTTGCGAGTGGATCAGAAAAGGTGGTGTTGGTGGTAGTTAGTGTTTAACGTCCCGTCGACAACGAGGTCATTAGAGACGGAGCGCAAGCTCGGGTTAGGGAAGGATTGGGAATGAAATCGGCCGTGCCCTTTCAAAGGAACCATCCCGGCATTTGCCTGAAACGATTTAGGGAAATCACGGAAAACCTAAATCAGGATGGCCGGAGAGGGGATTGAACCGTCGTCCTCCCGAATGCGAGTCCAGTGTGCTAACCACTGCGCCACCTCGCTCGGTTATCAGAAAAGGAAATCGCTGTTAGTGGTACAGGCTACACTCCGCTACGCACCAGGTGGTAGCTTGCGGAGTATGTATGTAGATGCAGATGTAAAGAGATGCTTAGTAAATCTGTGACCACTCCCTCCCTTCAGCGTCGGTTTTCAGCTGTGGAGTGTCTCTAGCTACCTGGATGTCGACGGGACGTAATCAAAATATAAACTAAGACCCTTACAAATACAATACAAAGACATTTCCCTTATACACAAAAGTTTTCAGGATTCAGTGACGAAAAGAAAATCTTCATAATATGTTATTAAAGAATATTTCGTCCGTGTATTTAACGTATTGTGAAATGAAGCAATAGGTGAACACGTAAAAGAAAAAAAGGGCTTACTATAAAGGCCACCTGTAGTTAGCCCGACAGTGTAAACCTTTAGAACTACAGTTTCAAGGTGCTAAACTCCCTATAGGCTAATTGTTTGGTTTTTTAAGCATTTTTTCTAGCGCACGCACACACACACACACACACACACACACACACACACACACTGATATCACTTCATTTAACACTCGGTTAAATACATGACTGATTCGTGTCCTTTCTCATCCATAGATTCATAGATTCCGAAGATTTTGCAATCAGGAATTCCGTATTTGTCATTGACTCACAAAAAATTTCATGTGTTACGGGATTTTTGTAGATATTTCATATGGCCCCAATTAATATTCTGATAATTTTAAAGACAGACAGAATCCTATCCAGCTGTATACTAACGGATATCATATCCTATAATTTGTAACAGGAGGAGGATAATGACTTAAAATGATCTCCTAGTGCCGATTGCTTAGAACATCTTAAATACAGCAATTAACTTGAAAACCCTTTGTTAGATGAATTCGTTCTATAGTTTAAAAGAACGTTGAGTGTCATACGATAACTGTATTGTGCTTTGTTGATATCGTACAACTATCTTAATTTTAAGTGTTGAGCACGCCCAGTTTCGTCCGTCAGTGCAGTTGTTACTAACAGTCTACGCTAAATTTTCCCTTGATGAGCAGGCGTACTGTTTGTGGATTTACACCTACGCTTTGTCTTCTAGACTACACAGAGGAAATTTTGACTTTTTCTGGGTGAGCACCACGGTCTCCATAAATTTCAGCAACGCAATTTCTATTAGGCTCTTATTTAAATGAGTACGTTATGAAGCACTATTTGGTAGTTACGACCGTGTAGTGATTAGATAAACAAACGGATGTGGACACTTACAAGGAATTCATTCTAAACCGACAGCCTGGTGGAAATGATGTCGTACTTTAAGTCGACATCCTGTTTTTTTTCTTTTCTTTTTTTCATTTTTCTTCGTCCGAACGTTCGAAGACCACGGTGAGGTCATCGTTAGGTACAGCTTTAGTGTGAATGAAAGAAGTACTAGCGGTTTCACTGTTTCATTACCTGCCCAAAATGAGTTGGCTGGACTGTTAAAGGAACGCTTCTTTTACATTCCTGTGAAAGAAGATAACTTCGAGTTGCAGCCAAACAAAATTTCCTGGAATTTTACTCGGAACTAAAAGCTTCAGTTTCTTAGAAGGATAATATTTCCCAAGGCCAAAATTTAATCGTAACTGCCCATCTGCGAAGGCTTGTGTTTAGAGCTACACTTATTCCCTATAAATAACTTAAAGGACTGTGGAGGAAGGTACTTTTTATTGCACCACACGCAAAGATTTAGCCCCGTACTAGTCACAAATGCAGATGACAATAATGACTGTAATTACTACCTAGATGTGTCAGAGCAGCTGTTATTAGTCTCGTATTCGCAATTGCTACGGAAACAGGAGAAAGACGATGCATATTATTGTGTAACACATTGAAAATTGGTTGTTGAAAATTACTAACTGAATTTCCGCGGGATGAGAGCTGTCATTCGATCTTGCAAGTTCAGATTATTCAGCGTGTTTTCATTTCCTTAGAGCTGGAACCTGTAAGTAGTATGAACGTCTAACACTATGATTTTACTTCATTTCTTCCTTACGACCTCTACTTTGTCACGTTGTCTACGTAAAATATGCGAGTTGTAATAACTTTCGTTTCCGTCCCGGATGACGTGCTGCCCATCAAACAGTGTTCTGTTCAATGGTGGGTCTAACTACATATCCAATACGAATTAATTTCCTTTAGTGGGAGCCAGTGCAACGCGGAATGAAAACTTTCCCGTGTTGTTGTTGTGGTCTTCAGTCCTGAGACTGGTTTGATGCAGCTCTCCATGCTACTCTATCCTGTGCAAGCTTCTTCATCTCCCAGTACCTACTGCAACCTACATCCTTCTGAATCTGTTTAGTGTATTCATCTCTTGGTCTCCCTCTACGATTTTTACCCTCCACGCTGCCCTCCAATGCTAAATTTGTGATCCCTTGATGCCTCAAAACATGTCCTACCAACCGATCCCTTCTTCTAGTCAAGTTGTGCCACAAACTTCTCTTCTCCCCAATCCTATTCAGTACCTCCTCATTAGTTACGTGATCTACCCACCTTATCTTCAGCATTCTTCTGTAGCACCACATTTCGAAAGCTTCTATTCTCTTCTTGTCCAAACTAGTTATCGTCCATGTTTCACTTCCATACATGGCTACACTCCATACAAATACTTTCAGAAACGACTTCCTGACACTTAAATCTATACTTGATGTTAACAAATTTCTCTTCTTGAGAAACGCTTTCCTTGCCATTGCCAGTCTACATTTTATATCCTCTCTACTTCGACAATCATCGGTTATTTTACTCCCTAAATAGCAAAACTCCTTTACTACTTTAAGTGTCTCATTTCCTAACCTAATTCCCTCAGCATCACCCGACTTAATTTGACTACATTCCATTATCCCCGTCTTGCTTTTGTTGATGTTCATCTTATATCCTCCTTTCAAGACACTGTCCATTCCGTTCAACTGCTCTTCCAAGTCCTTTGCTGTCTCTGACAGAATTACAATGTCATCGGCGAACCTCAAAGTTTTTACTTCTTCTCCATGGATTTTAATACCTACTCCGAATTTTTCTTTTGTTTCCTTTACTGCTTGCTCAATATACAGATTGAATAACATCGGGGAGAGGCTACAACCCTGTCTCACACCTTTCCCAACCACTGCTTCCCTTTCATGCCCCTCGACTCTTATAACTGCCATCTGGTTTCTGTACAAATTGTAAATAGCCTTTCGCTCCCTGTATTTTACCCCTGCCACCTTCAGAATTTGAAAGAGAGTATTCCAGTTAACATTGTCAAAAGCTTTCTCTAAGTCAACAAATGCTAGAAACGTAGGTTTGCCTTTTCTTAATCTAGCTTCTAAGATAAGTCGTAAGGTCAGTATTGCCTCACGTGTTCCAACATTTCTACGGAATCCAAACTGATCTTCCCCGAGGTCGGCTTCTACCAGTTTTTCCATTCGTCTGTAAAGAATTCGCGTTAGTATTTTGCAGCTGTGACTTATTAAACTGATAGTCCGGTAATTTTCACATCTGTCAACACCTGCTTTTTTTGGGATTGGAATTATTATATTCTTCTTGAAGTCTGAGGGTATTTCGCCTGTCTCATACATCGTGCTCACCAGATGGTAAAGTTTTGTTATGACTGGCTCTCCCGAGGCCATCAGTAGTTCTAATGGAATGTTGTCTACTCCCGGGGCCTTGTTTCGACTCAGGTCTTTCAGTGCTCTGTCAAACTCCTCACGCAGTATGTTATCTCCCATTTCGTCTTCATCTACATCCTCTTCCATTTCCATAATATTGTCCTCAAGTACATCGCCCTTGTATAAACCCTCTATATACTCCTTCCATCTTTCTGCCTTCCCTTCTTTGCTTAGAACTGGGTTGCCATCTGAGCTCTTGATATTCATACAAGTGGTTCTCTTCTCTCCAAAGGTCTCTTTAATTTTCCTGTAGGCAGTATCTATCTTACCCCTAGTGAGACAAGTCTCTACATCCTTACATTTGTCCTCTAGCCATCCCTGCTTAGCCATTTTGCACTTCCTGTCGATCTCATTTTTGAGACGCTTGTATTCCTTTTTGCCTGCTTCATTTACTGCATTTTTATATTTTCTCCTTTCATCAATTAAATTCAATATTTCTTCTGTTACCCAAGGATTTCTATCAGCCCTCGTCTTTTTACCTACTTGATCGTCTGCTGCCTTCACTACTTCATCCCTCAGAGCTACCCATTCTTCCTCTACTGCATTTCTTTCCCCCATTCCTGTCAATTGTTCCCTTATGCTCTCCCTCAAACTCTCTACAACCTCTGGTTCTTTCAGTTTATCCAGGTCCCATCTCCTTAAATTACCACCTTTATGCAGTTTCTTCAGTTTCAATCTGCAGTTCATAACCAATAGATTGTGGTCAGAATCCACATCTGCCCCAGGAAATGTCTTACAATTTAAAACCTGGTTCCTAAATCTCTGTCTTACCATTATATAATCTATCTGATACCTTTTAGTATCTCCAGGATTCTTCCAGGTATACAACCTTCTTTTATGATTCTTGAACCAAGTGTTAGCTATGATTAAGTTGTGCTCTGTGCAAAATTCTACAAGGCGGCTTCCTCTTTCATTCCTTCCCCCCAATCCATATTCACCTACTATGTTTCCTTCTCTCCCTTTTCCTACTGACGAATTCCAGTCACCCATGACTATTAAATTTTCGTCTCCCTTCACTACCTGAATAATTTCTTTTATCTCGTCATACATTTCATCAATTTCTTCATCATCTGCAGAGCTAGTTGGCATATAAACTTGAACTACTGTAGTAGGCATGGGCTTTGTGTCTATCTTGGCCACAATAATGCGTTCACTATGCTGTTTGTAGTAGCTAACCCGCACTCCTATTTTTTTATTCATTATTAAACCTACTCCTGCATTACCCCCATTTGATTTTGTATTTATAAACCTGTAATCACCTGACCAAAAGTCTTGTTCCTCCTGCCACCGAACTTCACTAATTCCCACTATATCTAATTTTAACCTATCCATTTCCCTTTTTAAATTTTCTAACCTACCTGCCCGATTAAGGGATCTGACATTCCACGCTCCGATCCGTAGAACGCCATTTTTCTTTCTCCTGATAATGACGTCCTCCTGAGTAGTCCCCGCCCGGAGATCCGAATGGGGGACTATTTTACCTCCGGAATATTTTACCCAAGAGGACGCCATCATCATTTAATCATACAGTAGAGCTGCATGTCCTCGGGAAAAATTACGGCTGTAGTTTCCCCTTGCTTTCAACCGTTCGCAGTACCAGCACAGCAAGGCCGTTTTGGTTAATGTTACAAGGCCAGATCAGTCAATCATCCAGACTGTTGCCCTTGCAACTACTGAAAAGGCTGCTGCCCCTCTTCAGGAACCACATGTTTGTCTGGCCTCTCAACAGATACCCCTCCGTTGTGGTTGCACCTACGGTACGGCCATCTGTATCGCTGAGGCACGCAAGCCTCCCCACCAACGGCAAGGTCCATGGTTCATGGGGGTGAGGGTCAAGAAACGATCAAACCATCTGTTTACCTTGATTTACGGCTGTATGAATATTTTACGTCAAGAGTCGGGGGCAGCCCACAAATCGCTCGACATATACCGAAATGTGCCAACCGTCCATCAGCTAGTCATAATTCTAGGTTTATTAGAAGGAACTCGGCAGCATACGTCAGCGAGAGAGCTAAATCAATGTAAGCAGAGCAGGATTCGAACAGCAAACGGTTCAACGAGCTGCGCGTTTTGGTCCGCGTCAGCCGATGGAGACGAATAGTTCTGTCATTTGCTAATCAGGCTCAATGCTCTCGGCGATTGCCTACGCCTCTGGAACTTGTACTGACGTCAAGGTAGTGCGACAGCACTGCACTTGGACAGTTGGGAGTCTAAAGCCTCACCAGTTTGAGACAGCATAGAAATTCACTGCACTGCGGAACCTCTATCAGTTATCTCACTGTAGGGTTTCAGGATTCTTTCTTCTAATACCACATACCTTTCTTTCTTTCTTTCTTTTAGTTTCAGTTGGTCTCAGTTACGTTCCGTCCTCATCAGCACTCGACAGTCTGTTGTGTAATGTTGATATGGGTGTTACTGCATCGTGAAACCTCCGTATAAATTGTCTGTTTCCAGTCATCTTCTCTCTCACTTTTATTCGTTCTATTCTTAACAGACAAATCACGCGTGTTTAACGAATATACCCCAGAATGGCGAAATCAGAGGTGAAAAAGGTTTAATAAGCAGGAATAGTAAGAAGATTAGGGGGTTAACATACCGTCAAAGAGGTGATCATTACAGATGGAGTAAGTTTTCAGGTTGGGGAAGAACGGGTGAAGAAATTTGCCATGTTCTCTCAAAGGTACTATACCGGCATTTGTTTTAAGCCACGTAAGAAAGCCGTGAAAAACATAAATCTGATGGCCAGGTGGGGAGTGGATTTGAACCGCCGTCCCCTTGCATAAGAGTCCAGTGTCTTACCGCCGATTGGATAAGAGTACAACAGGTGTCAGCCATGATGAGCTGAAAGGAAGCACTACAAAAATTGCTGTCAAGAAAAGAACAACACATCCAACGGGATTCTGCCTACGTCACTGCCGTAGACTTAATAAGAATCTCTTTTAGCTGCTCGTTTTCGAAATGAAATTCATTGGAGAGCAATCATAACGAGCAAAAGAAAGGTCTCGACGCCAAAGCGTCTAGCATTGCCAAAATCCACGCAGTTGCTTATTTATTAGTTGAAATTTCTACTTTCTCTATTACAAAATTTGAGTACAACAATCTTGGAAACAAAACAACAGCATTCTCATTCCGCGCAAAATCATTTAGCCACATTAGACACGGGAAAACAGTAGTCGGTCAAAATCTTAGAAGAAAAAGCAAAGGGATTTTTGGTGCAAAAATTTCATCCTAGAGGACGAAATCTACTTCTGTTGAGGGGTATACGCGCAGATATTTTAAATGCTGACTGAGGGCAGTGTACTGAACAACATTACGTTTACTTCATTTGCAGACTAGGAGTAGTATGTTTTTTTTTTTTTTTTAGGTTGGTTAGTACGACCAAGCACGTGTGGCGAGAGTGAGCACAATAATGGTTATTTTCCCCTGGGCAGCAGACCATATACTGAAGTGTGGCCTCATGGATGCAAAACGGGTAGTCTATACTGAGAAGTGTAGTCCACTTAGTAGTGTAGTTACGACCGTGCAGAAGATATTAGGTAGTAAATTATGTGAGTTGTTTACGCAAAGATTGTTAGACACGGAAAAAGTAAGTAACGCACTGAAATGGGTACATATTAAGGTATAAATGATCACAATATTTGTACCTGTTCCCCCAAACACAATACATGGAAACAAACAAGTGCCAAATCAGGCGATTTTAGTGATCTGATTAATACCAGACCATTACAATACCGACGTCAAAATAGAATGACGTAGGTATCGTAAAGGGTAATACGGAAGCGTCCGATCCCGCCCGTCTGCTTTGACCCATGACATCACAAATATGGCGGAAACAAAAACAAACACACACACTTTCCACAAGAAGCCTAATGACACTAACGGGACAAGCGTGGGAAATGGGGTGTTTTGGGTGGGGGGGGGGGGGGGGGGCAAACTAAATATAAATAAATTTAGACGCCTTGCGTAGCTACAACGTGTAAGTGAAGACAGCCATGCATGAATACCCACCCACTTCCCCAGGGGTCGTAACCCCTGCAACCCATAGAAGATAAAGATGCTTCAGTAGCTGTTTAGTGTTTTTTGTCTTTTTAAAAAAAAAAATCTCACGGGATAGAAGGAACAGTTCAGAAAGATAAATATAATAAACTAAAACAGAAATTGGAGGCAACAGATAATTAAAATAAGTAATAAGTGTTTTTAAATTAAAAAAAAATCTCACGAGATAGAACGAGCAGATCAGAAAAGAAAATAAAATAAGATAAAACAGAACTGGAGACAGCCACACTGAAACCAAACTCCGCGCCGTCATGACGTCACACACGACAACACCCTTACGTCACGGGTTAAAGCCGACGCGTGGGATCGGACGTTTCTGTCGACCCTCGTAAAGATTAATTTGGAAGAAGAAATCCTACATCCAAAACACTAACGTAACAAAACGAAAAATTATACAGAAAATTCTGACAGCAAAATCCTTATGTGATCAGTTGTATTTCACTGTCAAGTACAAGATCAGTCTTCAGAAAAGTGTTAAAAAATCAGAAATTAAACACGGCAATCTGACCAGTAAAAGAAGCGCATAAACATACCAAAGCAGTTTGGTCCGAAACCTGGGTAAACCACATGGCAGGACAATGAAAGGAACACGGCACAAAGAAATACCTGCTTCGTGACAGCCTGCTTGCTGGTAAAGCGTGAATGCTAAGATTATGTGCTGTTTTTTCCGCGTGCGTGAAGGACGGAGATGACTGAAACAAAATACTGCACATGCAGGTTAGAGGGAGACCATACGCGGTGTGCGGATGGGAATTTGTGTCTCCTATTGCTGTTACCATGGGAACTTGATGAGTGTCCGCAACAGTATTCTCGCTAGGCCAGGGTGACGTGACGTATGTTGCGGCTGAGAATCTTCAGGGAACGGCGGATGAACGGACCATGTGATACGATACAGTTTTAGTTACGCCTTACATTTGTTAAGAATTACTTCCTTTCCTTAGTAACACTGTGCTTATCCATAGATGTAAGGTTCTAGTTTCTTTACGGGATGTGGGGAGGGGGGCCGGGGGGGGGGAGGGGGGGGATACTGTGTGTGTGTGTGTGTGTGTGTGTGTGTGTGTGTGTGTTTGTATTATTAGTTCGGCAAACCATAAAGTGTTATCAAGTGGGTGGTGTCTTAACCATGTGTCATTCCCCAAATCAACGCAGTTCAGAAACTCGTCTTCTTATTTCTCAAAATAGGAACTGTAACACATTTAGCTCCATTTAGAATGGACGCGGCCACCTTGAGCTCACTTCTCGGTCACAACAGCGTCGAAATTTAAGTTTGGTGAATTGCGTCATGTAACGCACTCCACTTAACCAAATCTGCTGTGGAAAAATATATTTCATCTAATTTTCTAAGAAATTTATTTTGACTTTTCGATTAATCCTTGCATTTACATAAAAGAATCTATAGGAAACTCAGCCTAAATGGGTGCATAAAAAGACTAGCTGAAAATATTTTCTAGGAGTAAAGTTACGAATAACGCGGAATTAAGAAAGAGAAGTTTCGTTGGTACAGGGCAAGATCTTTGTCCTTCCACGACATTTAGCTATATTACATCGATTATTGTTATTGCCCGAGGATCAATTTAAGTGGTTGACGGAGATGCTATTGTAAAACTGTTACTCTCATGTCGGGCTTTTCTGTTTCCTTCGTATTTCACGTTCGGCGTCAAACGACTTGCTGACATACGGATGGCGAGTTCAGAACTTTTGATCGAATCAGCAGAGGCTGTCTTTGCATTTACGGCTGTCAGTTCTGAGAAAGTATCGGAAACGTGTTAGCACTGCAGTTTATAAGCTGCTCTTCTCAGTTTTAACACACGATCTTGTAAACATGTTATAAATTATTCGCAATTTCGGATAGTGGCCTGTTCAAATTATTTATAAATTCTCCATTCGTAATAGCTAAACATAGTACAAATTAAAGTCGCCCGTTTTTCTGTGTGCATGTGACGCTTAAACTCAGTAACTACTGCAGTGATTTCGATACAGTTTTGCGCCTGCAGACAGACTAATTCAATGGTAAGGTTTGTGTATATAATTTAGTAACTACGTCAGAAAAGTCGACCGCCATTATATACTTAGTGCAGCCCGTGGGACACTGGCGCGGGTCGCTAGTGATATGTAATTACGTGATTAAGTTCCCACGGTCTTAACGCAACAGTTTAATACTGTAATATTTAGCAAATTCTCAGAGGTTCCTCAGTGGTGAGATACGCCATATTGACAATTATGCCTACAATACCGCGTTTGTAAGTCTCCCCACAAGTATTTTCAGCTTCTGTGTCCGCTCATGCTTTGTTTCTTATTGTTAACATAGCAGCTCACAAACACGGCATTGTCCGCGTATTCATTTTGCCACTGTTCTATTAGAAAAATCCTTTGGAATTATGAAACAGTCGTACAAGAAATATGCATATTGTAGAAACGTATAAGTACAGCATCCAAATTAAGAAACAAAGCATTTCTGCACGCTGGGCGCAGCTGCTTCGTCGTCTACAACGCGATTTTGTAAACGTCTCCATGGCAACGCGTCTATAGAGGGCTATTGTTTTTTTTGGGCATCGTAGTTGACAGCTATCAAAAGCGCCGCCAGGTGTGAGGGATTTCCTTAAGCCGACTGGACTGTAGGACTGTCTTAGTAGTAAACGTTAAATGTATTAAAACTTCATTCACGATGCGGCAGTTTTTTCACGTATTTCATTATTTATGACGTCATATCCCCTGAACTGTGATAGGTAAGTGGTTCTTACCCCGATAGCGATTGTTGGCTGACAGTTAGGGATATGAATATTGAGGGCCAAGCGTGGTTGAAATCGGTGCAGTGGTTTAGGAGGAAACGTGGAACGCACATACACGTGAGCGCGCGCGCACGCACACACACACACACACACACACACACACACACACACACACACACACAAATGGGGTGTTGTTTTAATTTAGCTTGAAACAAAAGAAGTAAATTTTACAAACAAGGCAGACGAAGATACTACCCACCAAGAGTGCCGAAAACAGTCTCACAATCTCTTGGAAGTACAAAATTTTGAAAAACACAGCCCTCAGTCGCGAGCACAATTAATTTGTGACCTAGGTTTCGGTGTCAAAATTAAAACTAAATGTTACAGCATAACGTACCAACAACTACGAAAGCTGCGGTCATACCTGACAGCGTCAGATGGTCAGAATTAAAATAAAATGCAACAGAGGTGCAAGCCACTACGGGCTGCCATGTGTCCTCTGCTACAGTCAACACAAAACTGAAACATCATGTGACTTGTGCGCCACGGCAACTTCAAGACGATCTGGTGGCTAATTGGTAAAACAAGCTATTTTGTAAACATCTCTCGTAACTGCAGAGAGGGAAATAAACAAACACCGGAAAGGTGTACATGAAGTAATTACAATAGCGGGATACTGCATGATATAAAATACAACTAATGAATGACTGGCTGTAGTACAAAAATTCCAGAATAAATGCATAAAGAAGACATAAACGAAATAATCCATTAAATGACATTACTGCTTGCTATGATCGATACGTTGTAAAAACCAAAAAGTTTTTTATAATTTACGTATATGAGCCGTAAAAAGTAGAAAGAAAAGGTATTTCTGAATCTGCAAGAAGTAGTTGGCACACCAAAGTGTTAGATCTCGGCAAGCAGCGCCTTTATACCATTAAAATAACTTCTCCTGCGCAACTGCACCCGCTCGTTGAGAAAAAGTCCGTCATTCGAAAGTAAATGCTTGAAAATTTCCATCTCCTCCAAAATATCAAGTTTACGCCTTTTTCTTTTTTTTTCAATGTGCAAAATTTCCAACTTCTCAACCCCTTTAGGAGACTGCCCTGTGATTAACAGGTGATCTGCAAAAGAAAAATTAGGGGTTCACGAACCGTTTTTCCTCAGAAGATGTTCTTTACAGCGAATTGAAAAGACACGTCCTGTTTGACCAATATAATAGGCACCGCAAGTGTCACATGAAATCTTGTAGACATCAGAATTCTGCACAGGGCTAGTAGTTGACTTTAAATTATGGATGATATTTTTTCTCAAGTTTTTATTTGTAGAAAAGGCAATATTACTGTGGTGTCACCGCCAGACACCACACTTGCTAGGTGGTAGCCTTTAAATCGGCCGCGGTCCGCTAGTATACGTCGGACCCGCGTGTCGCTACTATCAGTGATTGCAGACCGAGCGCCGCCACACGGCAGGTCTAGAGAGACGTCCTAGCACTCGCCCCAGTTGTACAGCCTACTTTGCTAGCAATGGTTCACTGACAAATTACGCTCTCATTAGCCGAGACGATAGTTAGCATAGCCTTCAGCTACGTCATTTCCTACGACCTAGCAAGGCGCCATTATCAATTGCTATTTATCTTGTGATGCATGTACCGTCAGACTGATGTTCACCAATTATGGATTAAAGTTAAGTATTCCAGCAGCTACGTACTTTTCTGGATAGTATAATTACTTTACCTGTTCCAGACCTCATGCCAGCCTGCGTGAGCTTAAACGCTTGCCTTTCGGTCTCCCGTCCATTGTGGATTGGCTGTCTTGCAAGTCCACAACAATTACATTTGTATTTAATCCGAAGCAACCTTTGAATCTGGTATGACACTGGACCTAAAAATGGAATTGAGAAGAGTTTTTTCTCCGATTCTTCTCGGACGCTGATGAAAGAACCAAGTGTAGTACCCTTCTTGCCAATCTTCTTTCTGAGGATATTATCTACCAACCGAGCTTCGTAACCATTATTCACCGCCACAGTTTTAATAAGATTAATCTCATTATTAAAGTTTTCTTTCGAGAGGGGAATGGAAAGTGCTCTGTGAATAGCCGAGAAAGGAGGAAGTAGGTTAATGCAAACTAACTTCACACACATACTAGAGACCACTGGAAGAGAGATAACTTGATAGATCTTGAGACTGTTAAAACGTATTAATCCCGTAAAAAACGCTACTTTATAAATCCTTTGAAAATAAAACAGTAGCAGAAGTACCGTACACAACTAATGAGCTGGGGAACTGAGCGGGGATCTCACAGTGCTTTCATCGAAGAGATTACGTCTGTGCCACCCTGTAAGCTGTGTATCGTGCATCAGACTTGCAGTGTGAATCACAGTAGCAAGCGAGCCTGTTGTGTAGTGATATGTATGTGTTGTTGTGTACGTGTTGTTGTGGATGAGTACGGAATCTCCTGCTTTCAAAACGCAGCTACACGGCCGTCATCTCAAAGCCCTCGTGAGACAAATGGGTCTCCACCAGCAGCGCCTTACCACGTGACCTCGGAAGGTACTGCAGAATGCACAGTACAGGGGCGCAAGGCGATCACCACGAACTGTGCGTTCCTGCCTCCCTTGTCTACCCTAGGATAGTTCTAGTAAGCCAGCAGTACTCGAACTACTTACCTCTGAGTCTAGACAGGCGTCTTTCTGCCTGATCTGGCGACATAGGTTGCTGACGTAATTGTAACTGTTAAAACTCAGCTTAATTATGCAGAAGCTTTTCTCTGTATTCTCTGAACTCACAGTGTTTCGTACATCAATTCAAAAATGTATAACAGGACAACGCACGAACTGTGGCTCATATTGCACAAAGACAAGGCATCGCAACATAGTCGTGTCGATTACGTTGTTGGCTACTGAAATCAACGGCAGTCTTTTATCTTCTTGCATATGATCACGGAAGCGTTGTAAAAGGAAACAGAAGAGACTGGAAAATAACCACTAAAAACTAAAATACAATAGAAAGCAGTAGCAGGCCGATGACTGAATAAAACACCATTTTTAATCGATATAATCAAAACATTTTTAAATAAATTACTCCACGTCTTGTTGTAGTCCAGGATACACACAATACCCATGTAATTAATAATCACCGTTGGTTTTTATTACTTATTTAACTCTGGAACTTAACGGATTTTTTTTTTTTTTTTCATTTTGTGACACTCGCAATAAGTTTTTCACGTCCCACCATTCCTAGTTTTGTCTGAAGATAATCAAACCGAGGTACACCTGTTGTGAAATTTAATCTCTCGGCTGAAGCGTGCAGTACTGTTGGTTACGAGTAAAGTTTCTAGTATGTTTTTAGGACATAGTGGATCAGTACGGAGAGCTGAATTCGGCATGGAATGAAATTAAATGTTTAGTCGTAATTGGTAGCAGAATGGGCTTCCTAACCTCTTTCAGACACCGCCGTGCTTTAAGTACGCTTTCAATGAGTACGAAAAGTGGCTCCGGAAGTTATTGAGGGTGTCTGCGATGAAGAGCGCTCACGAATCGTCCCGGGAGGTCCTCCATCGCTCCTAACGACGATGCGGATATCGACTCCTCTATGTTTCAAGCGTACCTCGTCACCGAAGCTGCACTGCTATCCTCGTGTTTTGTCTTGATGTTCGTTATAGTTGCGATGCACCAAATGATGCAGGTGGTTGAAAGCTGAGCGGCGCTCCTCTGCACTGTGCCAGCAATCCGTACTCAGTTTAACGGCGGCGCGTGATTCCTGCTGCAATCCGACACTGCAGAGGAAATCCTACAAACAGCCAGGATCAAAATCTCTACGCACGCGGCGCCACTATCAGCTTTGAACACGCACAGGCCTGATCGACATCGTCGTACAGTATAATAGGTATGCCTTTTAACCACGCGAGTTCTTGAAGTTGTTGTTAATGTTGCATTCAGTCCGAAAACTGATTTTATCCAGGTAGACACACTAACATATCTATTGCAAGTCTCTTCATGTCAGCATAACTACAGTAGCGTTCATGTGTTTGAACCTGCTTACTGTGGTCAAGATTTTTTGCCCCCCACCCCCCTCTTCCACGCATCCATCCCTCGCCAAATTTATGCCTTGATACCTCAGAACGTATCCTATCACCGATACCTTCTTTTCGTCAGATTCTGATATTAATTTCTTTTCTCCTCAAGTCGACATCTTCCTTAGTTATCCATTCTACCTATCTAACCACCAACGTTGTTCTGTAGCCCAGCATTTGAAAAGCCTGACATAAATTTCTTTTCTCCTCAGTTCCGACTACTTCATTTATCTGATCTACACATGTAATCTCCAGCATTCTTCTGTAGCATAATATTTAAAAAGCTTCTATTCTCACCTTGTCTGGACTGTTTCTAATCTACGATTCACTTCTGTTTAATGCAACACTCTTCAGAAAAAACTGATTAACACTTACATTTATAACTGCTGGTAATAATTTTATCTTTTTCACAAACGCAAACGATCATCATCATCGTTCTTACCTGAATAGCAAAACTCATTTACTACTGCACTGTCTCATTTTGTAATCTATCTGCACCAGCCATCACCTAATTTGATTCGACTACCTTTTATCACCCTTGTTTTACTTTTGTTAATATTCATCTTATAATCTCATTTCAGAACTTTACCCATTACTTGGCAACTAGTATTGCAAATCCCTTGTCATCTCTGACAGAATTCCACATGAAAACCTCAAACTTCTTTTTTAAAACCTGAACCTTTATTTCCTTTCCAAATTTGTCTCTGGTTTTGCTTATCGCTTAAGCGAAGTTCAGGCTGGATGACATCGGGGATAGGCTACAACAATGAGTTACTATTTCCCTTTCATTCTTATCGACTCTTTTGAACACAGTCTGGTGCCTGTACAAGTTGTAGATAATCTTCCTGCTCCCCGTATTTTATCAGAATTTCTAAGAATGTATTCCAATCAACATTTTCAAAAAAAATTCTCTAA
Source organism: Schistocerca nitens (assembly GCF_023898315.1). NCBI lineage: Eukaryota > Metazoa > Arthropoda > Insecta > Orthoptera > Acrididae > Schistocerca > Schistocerca nitens. Next base: position 82,334,403 of record NC_064615.1, read on the forward strand.
ATATACAAAACCTATAAACATAGATATGGCTGTCTTCATTCTATCTGGTAAGATAGATTCCTACATTTCTCCAGAATCCGAAATATTATTGACTTTATATTTTAGACGTTTATAAATATTAATCTGGGAAACTGCCGATATCGTTTCGTCCCACCTGTCTTTCTTCAGCACAGTTGAAGCTCTGTCTTTAACGATCTCGATGCACACAGCGTTATACTCTAAACCTCTTCTCGTATTGATAAATGTCCATTGGGCCTCTACATGAACTTTACAAGTACGCATGTCGCTGCTTGTATCATGACGTAAAATATTCTACTGCTCCTTTCTGGGAAATACGTTAACCTATGCCCATATTCAGTTCAGAGTTCGTCAAACTAAGACCATTTAAAGATCAGTTGTATAGCAGTTTCTTAAAATTTCTCTTGAGACTAAAGTTTTGTCACGAATTACAACCAAAACCATACTGTTTAAACAGGTCAAAAATATATAAATTAAACAGAAACCGAGCTATAATTACGGAAAATGTACTGTACAGCACGCCTGAAGAAGTCTGAGACGCACAATCTCTTATTACTACCTAACAAATTTTTGCGGTATTAGAACCGGAACTGAATAGTAGCAGTTTGTCTAAGGCTTGCTGTGAATTAGGTCGTTTCTTTTTGTTACTCAACAGCATTCGAATTTCGTACTGAATGTTACAAGGGCGTCTGTAGCGATGAAACTCCGTAAATGGACGATTACGATTAGGGTGGGTCGCTTCATTTCATTTTGCACGGACTGCTTAAAATGTGTCTGTTCCAGCGTAGAATACCGTTAAGTGATCGCAAAATTTCGCAAAAAACAAATAGAGAGTTTATTTATGATTGCCAGCAAGAGTTTATTAACTTGTATCATGTTACCGTTAATGAATTTTATACATCTCTTTTGTGGATCAAATAAATTTGTAACGATACCACTGTGCTCAAGTAATTAATGATATATACGTCATGAAACGCGTATTTCGTTCATGCGTGAAAGCACACTTCTCAAAACCATTCGTAATGTGTAAATTCATCTTAAAATATTTAAATTATAACAACGGCAGGTTATTACAGTTTGTAGTCAAATCATTTTAGTAAATGTTAAACCGCTCGAGAGGAGCTGATTCCTACCTCGTGGCATTTCATCGTTGAAGATTAAAACTGCCTCTGACAATTATTTGTAATCTAGAACGACGCTAAACAGAGCATCCGAAGAGGTGGAGCAGTATTTGGAACAGCAGAGTTCGTATTTGGGAGTACTGTGACTGATATCGGCAACTTATCATTTTCATTTAGATTTCACATAGCTGCGCGAAACAAATGAGAGTTTTTTTATAACGTGGTGTGACCAGACCGAATCAGTCCCACATGCTAATCTCTTATAAGCCCGACATAGACGGGTCGTTAATTACCGTTTAACGTCGGCTATAGTCGTACGATGTGGTCTTAACGTGGTACGGAGTCGTCCGTGCGAGCGAGCTCCACTGTATAGGGAAATACTGTAATGGCAAGTGAACAGCCGCGCTACGTGACACGAGGTCAGATGTGAAGAAATAAAGTACATATTTCACAACCTTCTTTTGGATTCAGATTTTGAACCAGCACGGGCTAAGATCTGTGCACTTGCGTATTTCTGTTGATTCCAATCTTTTAACTTATAAATCATTTTATAATATTACGTTTCACATGAAATACAGGAATAATTTTAAGCGACTAAGACGAATACATATTATTACACCTTCACTCGGAAAAGGAATATATAGCTATGTTCAACAACAAAAAATGTTTATCCATGTTGTGTTAGTCAGTATTTCCTCTCCCTTATTGTTTGTATTCAACTTTATCTCGCCTCTCTCAGTTACATTCATTCTGCTGTTAGAATAGATAGAAAAACTTGAAATTCACCCATCATTTCAGAAAATTTCTCTTGCAATTATGGATCTGTGTATTCCCTTCCTGAGACCCACGATTAGGATTTATTTTGCGTCCTTCTCCGAATTTGTTGGGATATTTAAATGAAAAGAACTAATTTACTTAATAGCCTGCCCTGCCCTCGCGAGCTAGGACTGAAAGATCTAAAAAAACGGGAACCAATTTTCTAAACTACAAGCTTGTCTGGTAATTGCTGAAAACGGATTTGATATACATATGAAACAACATTTTGTACTGAAATACAAATTACACTAAGTCACTGTCTAATAAGTCATTATATTATCGTATTGTGCACACAAATACATATGTACACGTGCGCTGGACAATCATATTATGCTCTGTGTGACACTGCCGGAGCAAAAAAAAAAAAAAAAAAAAAAAAAAAATCCTCCGATCAAGATTTAGGAACACTTAACTCAGGCTTAGTAATTGGGAACTTCTCAACACTACTCCCAGCTCATAGGGCATCCTCCGAAAATGAACGGGCTGTAAAACAGAACTGAATAGCAAATGAAATGAAAATAATAACAAAAAACCAAGGTGACAGTGGTCCTCCGAATACACTGCTATGGATGCATCGACTTTACTCCAGTACACACACTAACACTTGCATACAGTACCTTTCTTATTCTATGTCTGAGACATTTTGTTTCAGAAGCAAGTTAAAAATAATAGAAAGTTTACACAATAATTAGTCTCAACCGGCTGCTGGTTGCATAAGTTGCGCAATGGTAAAAAGACGCACACAGGATGGAGTAGTACGGAGAGCAGCATCAAACCAGACTTCGGACTGAAGACCACGACAACAACGACAACAACTTTCAAACCAGTCACACTTATAAGTTGATGGTGTCGGGACAGTAACCAGCCACAAATTTACTTTCAGTTCCTTTATTCAAAGGGTACCGTTACCGGTTTCGAATCGTTGCGATTAATCTTCAGACGGTTTACACGCTTTCCTTATAATATGTGTTGTGTTTTTTTACAGATTAATTGTCGTGAGATCTCAAGACAATTAATCTGTAAAAAAACACACCACATGTTACAAGGAAAGCGTGTAAACCGTTTGAAGATTAATCGCAACGATTCGAAACCGGTAACGGTACCCTTTGAATAAAGGAACTGAAAGTAAATTTGTGGCTGGTTGCTGTCCCAACGCTATCAACATTTCTCTTCAAATAACAGCCAGGGTCTCCAACCATGTCACTATGTGACAAAAGTACACTTGTATGTTATTGTATCCAAGTGGAATCTTGTGAGCTCCGCGACCGTTAAAGATAACTAATGATAGTTGGTTAATGATGCAGCCGGCCACAAATACTTTTTAAGCTTTTTATTTTATTGCCATATCTGGTTTCGGGATACCATGCCCATCTTCAGATGGGTAATATTTCCGTTACGCAGACGTTTTTACCAACAAGATGTCGTCTACTCCTCAATATATTCCCGTAGATGGATAATTTGATATGTTGTCATACACGTGGTCTTCTAGATCGATGCATATGTTGTTGAATTCCAAACACCACATATTTATTTATTTATTTATTGTTCCGTGGGACCAAATTAAGGAGAAGTCACCATGGTTATGGAACGAGTCAATAAATGAAATTATAACACGATAGTTATAGATATAGGTAAATTTTTGGGCTCACTTCATAATGTTTTTAAAATGATTTTTGAGCATCACATCATGCTATACACTTGATAATTTTGTGTACAATGCAATGCAGTGATAATCTTTGCATTGAATTGTAATAAAAAAGATAGAGTGTATAGCACGTGTGTGATGGTCAACACAGAATGTAAGAATATTATGAAGAGTGCCACAGTAATTTATTTACATTGTATGTGCTGTGTGGAATTCAACAGCATATACATCGAGCTAGAAAACCACAATGACCATACAAAACAAGTCGCCCATCTACTGGAATTTTTTGTGGAGCAGATGACATGTTGTTGGCCGAAGCATCCGTGTAACGAAAAATATTAGTCATCTGAGGATGTGCACGATAGCCCGAAACCGGTTATGCCATAAAAATAAATAATTTAAAAAGTATTTGCAGCTGGTAGCGTCATTCACCAGCACTCGCGTCTCTCTGAAACGCCGATACACGATGCCGGCAGTTACCACCACGCAAGGAACGCGACGATGGGCTGTGTCTCTTTAAGGCGCTGCCAGTGCGGCAGTCGTGTGCGTTGCCGACGACGAGGCTGCTCGCTTCAACACCCCCTCCTCCTCCACCTTCCCCTCGTCTTCCCCACCACCTCGGCCGTCACTTGTGACTGCCGAGTGACTAGGTGCACTTCTTGCGACGCCCTAACTGCGGCGATCGCTGCGGAGTTTATCCGCGACTCGCGAGGCTGTCGCGCGGGAATATTAGATAAAGCGTAAGAACAGCGCAGTGTTGTTCCGCCGTAAATACATCCTTTAGCGGAGCAGCGGGCCGCAGCAGTGGAGTGACACTCGGCGATCTCCCGCGGCCCGCGGGGATTACGGCCGACTCCCCGCGACCTTCATTAGAACCATCCGGCAGCTGCGGCGGGGCCCCTCGGTTTTAAACGATGACGCAAACAGAATAGGCGAGCCCTCCAGCGGGCGCTCGCGACCCGGGGTCTCTGCTTCGATCCCGCTCGGGAGCGCCCTGGAGGACTCCCCATTGTGGCGCGGCCGTTTCCGCGGCCCCCGCAAGAGGTGCTCTCGCTTCTCGGATGCCTTTTCTGCCCGCTACGAAACAGTTCCAGACCGCGGCAATCTTAACGAGATGCGTAATTCCTTTGTGCCGCTAAACTTCGCAATTACAGTTCTCACCGAAGCGGCGACAACATTTCATAGCCTGCTCGTAAGGACAATGTAACTAAGTCCTGGAAACCGTCTATTTAAAAGTTTTCTTCCATTCAAATGCTATCAGACGCCATTAATTTGCGAATACTGTCACTAAACGTCTAGAGCGCGTTGCTACGGAGCAGACACAACATGCGAGCCGGGAGATTGATCCCACGTTTTTTACCAGCTATCACTTGTAACATATGCGCTCCGAAGATAAGGTTTCGCTCACCCCACCTTATTCATAACGACATTGAACCCCTACGAAAAACTACACTATTGGCCATTAAAATTGCTACACCACGAAGATGACGTGCTACAGACGCGAGATTTAACCTACAGGAAGATATGCAAATGATTAGCTTTTCAGAGCATTCACACAAGGTTGGCGACGGTGGCGACACCTACAACGCGCTGACGTGAGGAAAGTTTCCAACCGATTTCTCATACACAAACAACAGTTGATCGGCGTTGCCTGGTGAAACTTTGTTGTGATGCTTCGTGTAAGGAGGAGAAATGCGTACCATCACGTTTCCGAATTTGATAAAGGTCGCTTTGTAGCTTATCGCGATTGCGGTTTATCGCATCGCGACATTGTTGGTCGCGTTGGTCGAGATCCAATGACTGTTAGCAGAATATGGAATCGGTTGATTCAAGAGTGTAATACGGAACGCCGTGCTGGATCCCAACGGCCTCGTATCACTAGCAGTCGAGATTACAGGCATCTTATCCGCATGGCTGTAACGGATCGTGCAGCCACGTCTCGATCCCCGAGTCAATAGATGAGGGCGTTTGCAAGATAACAACCATCTGCACGAACAGTTCGACGAAGTTTGCAGCAGCATGGACTATCAGCTCGGAGACCATGGCTGCGGTTACCTTTGACGCTGCATCACAGAGAGGAGCGCTTGCGATGATGTACTCAACGACGAACCTAGGTGCACGAATGGCCAAATGTCATTTTTTCCGATGAATCCAGGTTCTGCTTACAGCATGATGATGGTCGCATCCGTGTTTGGCGACATCGCGGTGAACGCACATTGGAAACGTGTATTCGTGATCGCCATACTGGCGTATCACCCGGCGTGATTGTATGGCGTGCCATTGGTTACACGCCTCGGTCACCTCTTCTTCGCATTGACGACAGTTTGAACAGTGGACGTTACATTTCAGATGTGTTACGACCCGTGGCTCTACCCTTCATTCGATCCCTCCGAAACCCTACATTTCAGCAGGATAATGCACGACCGCATGTTGCAGGGCTGTACGGGACTTTCTGGATACAGAGAATGTTCGACTGCTGCCCTGGCCAGCACATTCTCCAGATCTCTGACCAATTGAAAACGTCTGGTCAATGGTGGCCGTGCAACTGACTCGTCACAATACGCCAGTCTCTATTCTTGATGAAATGTGGTATCGTGTTGATGCTGTATGGGCAGCTGTACCTGTACACGCCATCCAAGCTCTGTTTAACTCAATACCCAGGCGTATAAAGGTCGTTATTACGGCCAGTGGTGGTTGTTCTGGGTACTGATTTCTCAGGATCTATGCACCCAAATTGAGTGAAAATGTAATCACATGTCAGTTCTAGTATAATATATTTGTCCAATGAATACCCGTTTATCTTCTGCATTTCTTCTTGGTGTAGCAATTTTAATGGCCGGTAGTGTAGTTGCTGAAAAAGTCGGCCAATTTCCGCAGAAAAATTGCGGAATTTGTTGTGGGACATCGTGAAATATTCCCGGTTCCGCCGCTATAGCTTCATGAAGTTTCTATAGGTGTCACCGCTGTATGTTGCCTTCCAAATGGTGTCTGTAACGGAGGTGTGTTCAAACAGAGAGCTGCCATTGAGTTTCTTTTGCCGGAAAACCAGAAGAGCAACACAGGTATTCACAGGCGCTTGGAGAATGTCTACGGAGAGGTAGCAGTGAACAAAAGCACGGTGAGTCGTTGGGCGAGACGTATGTCATCTTTGCAACAAGGTAGTGTAACCTGTCCGATCTCCGCGTGCCGGCTCGCCGCGCACTGTTACTCCTGCTGACACTCTCATACGACCGACGGATCAAAATCACCTCTCTACTCAACTGAACATCTCTTTTGGTAGTGCTGACACACGTGTCCACCAGTTGCGATATTCAATGGTGTGTACTCGCTGGGCTGCTCACCACCTAACAGAAGACCGATAACAGTAATCGGGGAGCATCCGTGCGGAATTGTTTTCGCGTTACGAGGCTGATTCTGACAATTTTTTGACGAAAATCGTCTCAGGCGATGAAACTTGAATTCGTCACTTCGCACCGGAAACAAAACGGCAATCCATCGAATGGTGCCACGCCACCTCTCCTCTACATCTACATCTACATTTATACTCCGCAAGCCACCCAACGGTGTGTGGCGGAGGGCACTTTACGTGCCACTGTCATTACCTCCCTTTCCTGTTCCAGTCGCCTATGGTTCGCGGGAAGAACGACTGTCTGAAAGCCTCCGTGCGCGCTCGAATCTCTTTAATTTTACATTCGTGATCTCCTCGGGAGGTATAAGTAGGGGGAAGCAATATATTCGATACCTCATCCAGAAACGCACCCTCTCGAAACCTGGCGAGCAAGCTACACCGCGATGCAGAGCGCCTCTCTTGCAGAGTCTGCCACATGAGTTTATTAAACATCTCCGTAACGCTATCACGGTTACCAAATAACCCTGTGACGAAACGCTCCGCTCTTCTTTGGATCTTCTCTACCTCCTCCGTCAATGCCACCTGGTACGGATCCCACACTGATGAGCAATACTCAAGTATAGGTCGAACGAGTGTTTTGTAAGCCACCTCCTTTGTTGATGGACTACATTTTCTAAGCACTCTCCCAATGAATCTCAACCTGGTACCCGCCCTACCAACAATTAATTTTATATGATCATTCCACTTCAAATCGTTCCGCACGCATACTCCCAGATATTTTACAGAAGTAGTACCAGTGTTTGTTCCGCTATCATATAATCATACAATAAAGGATCCTTCTTTCTATGTATTTGCAATACATTACATTTGTCTATGTTAAGGGACAGTTGCCACTCCCTGCACCAAGTGCCTATCCGCTGCAGATCTTCCTGCATTTCGCTACAATTTTCTAATGCTGCAGCTTCTCTGTATACTACAGCATCATCCGCGAAAAGCCGCGTGGAACTTCCGACACTATCTACTAGGTCATTTATATATATTGTGAAAAGCAATGGTCCCATAACACTCCCCTGTGGCACGCCAGAGGTTACTTTAACGTCTGTAGACGTCTCTCCATTGATAACAACATGCTGTGTTCTGTTTGCTAAAAACTCTTCAATCCAGCCACACAGCTGGTCAGATATTCCGTAGGCTCTTACTTTGTTTATCAGGCGACAGTGCGGAACTGTATCGAACGCCTTCCGGAAGTCAAGAAAAATAGCATCTACCTCGGAGCCTGTATCTAATATTTTCTGGGTCTCATGAACAAATAAAGCGACTTGGGTCTCACACGATCGCTGTTTCCGGAATCCATGTTGATTCCTACGTAGTAGATTCTGGGTTTCCAAAAACGACATGATACTCGAGCAAAAAACATGTTCTAAAATTCTACAACAGATCGACGTCAGAGATATAGGTCTATAGTTTTGCGCATCTGCTCGACGACCCTTCTTGAAGACTGGGACTACCTGTGCTCTTTTCCAATCATTTGGAACCCTTCGTTCCTCTAGAGACTTGCGGTACACGGCTGTTAGAAGGGGGGCAAGTTCTTTCGCGTAGAATCGAATTGGTATCCCGTCAGGTCCAGTGGACTTTCCTCTGTTGAGTGCCGCAGTGTAAGGTCAAAGCTGGACCCTCAGACGGCAAAGGCATGGCAGCGGAACCACGCTGCTGCTGCGGTCGTAGGTTCGAATCCTGCCTCGGGCATGGATGTGTGTGATGTCCTTAGGTTAGTTAGGTTTAAGTAGGTCTAAGTCTAGGGGACTGATGACCTCAGATGTTAAGTCCCATAGTGCTCAGAGCCATTTGCATGGCCGCAGCCGTCTGGGACTCTGAGGAGGATTATTCTGTTCGATGTCCGCCCTTATGGTGCACCGGTCAATTCTGAAATGTATTTTGCTACCCTCAGGAAACTGAAGAAGCGACTTCAGCGTGTTGGTCACCACAAAAATACAAACGAACCTCTCCTTCTCCATGAAAAGGCAAGGCCTGGCACAGGTTTGCGTACTCGACACGATCTCACAATACTTCTTTCGATTGTTCTTCCTCTTCCACCTTACACCCCAAATCTCGCACCTTCCTACCTCCATCTGTTTCGCCCAACGAAAGATTGTCGTGTCCTGACATAAGTGCGAGAGGGAGAAAAGGGGTTACTTGCCAGTCTGCACTCCCAAGCGGTACAGAGCAGAAGGCAGAAGGACAATTCATAGTGAACGCATTTGATTGTTTTCTTCTATCCGAGCCAGCACTGGTACAGGCATTTGCTAGAAATGCATGTGGTGAGACTTGGTGGGGAATTCGTTGTGGAGACTCTTGGACAAACAGGGTTTTGAAATAGTTGTTCATTTCAGGCAGGTCTAACTAATGCACTGGAGGCTAGTTCTAGGGTTAGAAAAAGCATGAATAACACTGTTACAACAGAAATCAGTGCAGAAGTCTCAGGAGTGGATCCTAACCACAGCAACAAACGGTAGCAGCATCTTAAGGCAATAACTCAGTTGCAAACCAAAACATACTGAATGTAATGCTGTTCACTGAGGCACTCCGCGTGAGAGAGCAGACTTACGCGGAGCTGGACAGAGGCTGGAGTCGACGGCCGCGGATTCGGCGCTCAGATCGTCTGAGAACTCCGTCAAAATGCGGAATCTAGGGTTTTTAAAGAGTCACGTGGGGGCACTGATTTTTCCACTTAATGCCACCCAGCCAATCCTGCAGGTCTCTTGCAGGCGCCTGCCAATCACGGTTTACTTAGGGCCTCTCTACTGCTCCTAAGGCGGGGATGTTAATGCAGTTGCACTGACTAAGTCCGTATTTGGTATCAACATTGTTTAGCTGAAAGCTAAACGTAACTGCTCTGCCAAATAAGACTTGCAACATTACTGTTAAACGTCATTTAGCCCCGCCCCTCGGGCTCCCCGGAGTAGGGACTGCTAGGTCAACACTTTTTGGCGTTTTCGCTCTCTTTCTAACCCTTGTGAGCCTACTGACGTTGTTTTTCTCAGGGCTGGTATCAAGCTGGCTTTATACGCTAGTACGTGCTTGTTGGTTACAAAGTTCTACGGTGGCAACCTACCACAGCTTCTAGACGACATATGAAGTTACATGTTAATTCCTTGAAGAGTAACTAACACCCTGGGACCGCGTCTGGGGGCGTCTGCATTTTCGCAATACTCGCCCCTCACGGTTTACTTCATGTAACAATATCTCTCCTAGTTTCGTCTGCCCTCAGCATCGTCTCTGCCTCCGCGCCTCGGAGCGCCTGTCCTCCTTTCTCACGGCCTCAAGATAACACTACAGTAGCAAGAAATAATCAATACATTACAAGATGCACTCCGCGGGAAGTTATTGACGCACCAAGTCGTTGGCTCCAGCGTTAACCAGTAGAGTGGTACTATGAGGGGATACAGGCCCTCCCAGTAAAATGGCGCAAGGCCGCAGCGTTGATCGGGGATTATGTTGAACAAGTGGGCTTCGAAGTCAAAAGAGTGCGGAATTACAGGTTGTACTGCAATCCTGCTTACAAGTAGCCTGCTTTCAGGAAAAACACGTGTTATATTACTTATTGCCGGCCTCAGTGGCCGAGCGGTTCTAGGCGCTACAGTCTGGAACCGGGCGACCGCTACGGTAGCAGGTTCGAATGCTGCCTCGGGCATGGATGTATGTGATGTCCTTAGGTTAGTTAGGTTTAAGTAGTTCTGAGTTCTAGGGGACTGATGACCTCAGAAGTTTATAAGCAACTAGTTAGTGTTGTTCAGAGATGAATGACAGTGATCAAAATGCCATAATCATCTTGTGTGTTGATGGACCAACTACTTATGTGCTCTGCAAGCCATCACGGTGTTTAGTGAAAAAGGTACAGTGAGGGAGGGGGGGGGGGGGGGAATTCATTCGCGAGCGGGGCAGGTGAAGAACAACTGTCGGTAAAAAAAGAAAAAAAAGACCGTTCTGGTCCATTTCACGAAATGTTCATGGGAAGACGGAAAACGTTGCTTAGTCTCTGAAAAATCATGAACAGTTTTTTTCAGAGAGCACCACCAGTCACGATTCTTTGTTGAAGTGGTTAAATTATACAATAGTGCAACATATGCACCACCGAATGCATTGACGGTAGGCTGCTTCAGAGTACATGGCAGAGGGTATACTGTATCAGCATTGTCGACTTTCTTTCCTATCTCATTCGTGTGCTGATCGAAGGGAAAACGACTGATCTTTGCCTTTGCAAGTGCCGTGATCTTTTTCGCATACACTGTGTACGATGTTGGCAGCACGGAGATCACAAAGTTTTCTGCGAGTACAGGTTCTCTATATTGACGCAACAGTGTTTCGCGGGAACTACGTCCAAATATTCCAATTTCTGTTCCACTTTCGTACCTGCTATCGACCTGTTATCGTCCTCGTAGCACATATATGAAAATAAAAATCTGCGTATGACAAATCTCTGAGTTCGTTTGACGTCTGTTGCAACGTTTACTTGATAGTGACTCCAGACGTATGCGATTTGCTCTCCAGATGTATTACACTTTCCCTGAATGCTTTCAACAAATCCGCCTTCTTTAATAATGAGTTTATGTAATTGTCCCATATCCTAACCTTCTTATTATTAGCCCTGAATTCTAATAACATTTGACGAGCTTTAGATGTTCACCACTAATTTCGTAATCACTTAATATCTGTAAATCCCGTTGTTTACATGCTGTATCTTAGATTTATCCATACTTGATGAGAGATGCCATTCATTACACCAAGTGAAAATTTGCTTTGGGCACTGTACCGTTTTTAGCGAGATTAGCACTATAGTGCTGGAGGAAAAACATGCTTAATAATGTATGTAAGAAATGGGTCGCTTACACTGCTTCGCAAAGAAGTGGCATGGAACCGTCCCATCACCTTGTCTTCCGTTAACTCGAAAAACAGCGCTTGCCTTACGTCATTGCATAATTGTTTATTGTGACGTTTAAATTTGCTTCAGCAACTGAACATTTCATGAAGACGCAAAAATAAAGAAAGGAATATAACGTAATATAATAACATCGCAGCCATATGCAAAACATGGAAACGTCAGAGGATGACACATTTCAGAAAACAACTGTCAGATTTAACTCCTTTTCTGTGCGTTGGATGAGCTCCTCACGCTAATTGCTCGGTCGAATGCATCCCATTTCGCACTAGACAACTGTTTCTTCATATAAACCACATGTGTAGTTATAGGCTTCTATATAAATAATCAGAATTTCTAAAATCACTGGGGGAAGTGGCAACAAAACGATTGTTCACGTTGGTGTATAGAATGTACGGGTCAGGCGATGTGCCATCTGACTTTCGGAAAAACTTCATCTACACAATTCTGAAGATTGCAACAGGAGAAACGTGCGAAAACTATTGCTCTATCAGCTTCACAGCACATGCATCCGAGAGATGGCGATCAGTTTGGCTTGTAAAGGGAATTCTGCCATTGCGGTTGATAACGAAATCAAGACTGAAAAAGTATCAAGACACGTTCCTGAGATTTGTCGACCTGTAAAAAGCGTACAACAATGTAAAATGGCGGAAGACGATCGAAATTTTTAGGAAAATTGGGGTAAGCTATACGGAAAGATGAGTAACATACAATATGCACAAGAGTCAAGAGGGAAAAATAAGAGTGGAACATTATGAAGTGCTCGAATTAAAAAGGATGTAAGATAGAGAGGTAGTGTTACCCCCTACCATTCAGTTCATGCACTGAAGAAGCAATGAAGGAAATAAAAGTTCACAAATGGAATTAAATTTCAAGATGAAAGGGTATTAGTGATAACAATCTGCTGATTACATTGTTACTCAGTGCAAGTGAGGAAGAATTACAGGACGTGCTGAATGAAATGAACTGTCTAATGAGTACAGAATACGTATTAAGAGTAAATCGAAGAAAGACGAAAATAATGAGAAGCAGCAGAAAAGAGAATAGCGAGAAATTAACATCAGGATTGATGATCATGAAGTAGATGAAGTTAAGGAATTCTGCTACCTAGGCAGCAAAATAACCAACAATGCACGGAATAAGGAGGACATGAAAAGCATACTAGTATCAGCAAAAGGGCATTTCTGGCCATGAGACGTCTATTAGCATCGTAGACTTGACCTTAATTTGAAGAAAAAATTTGTGAGACTGTACATTTGAGGCACAGCACTGCATGGCAGTGAAACATGGACTGCGGGAAAACCGGAACAGAAGAGAATAGAAGCGTTGGAAATCTAGTGCTACAGAATAATGTTGCAGATCAGGTTGACTGGTTAACTAAGGAACGAGGAAGTTCTCGGAGAATCGGCGAGGAAGGAATGTACAGAAAACACTGACAAGAACAAGGAACGGGATGGTAGGACATTTGTTAAGACATCACGGAGTAACTGCTGTCGTACTACATGGAGCTGTAGAGGGCAAAAACCGTAGAGTAAAAATAAATAAATTAATTAAAAGTAATAAATAATCCAGATGATAGAAAACATTCACACTAGATTCGTGAAACGGAAGCCATATTCGGCAAAAAGTCACGACTCCGATGCTGTCCTCGAGGGGCACTTTTCACGTATGCCAGAAGAGTCTCCTGCTTTTGGTGGAATGGTCTGGCAGAGGTAATTTTTCCTCCATTGCTCACGAACGTCAATATGAAATGCAAGATTTTAATAAACGGTCTTTGAAACTGAACAGGGAAATTAATCGTACAGGACTAAAGTACTGTTTAATCAACGCATTGATTGAAAATATTATGAACTAACAAAGAAATTGTGCAACAAGTAGGTGAGTATTGTTTTTATTTAAAACAGTTGCAGACAGTAAGTGGATGGACAGCAAAAGAAATAAACTGAAGAGTAAGTAGGGTTTGGAGTGCTTTTGGTAAATTAAATAAAGGTTTAAAAACTAAGCTGCCGACCTGTTTGGGAAGGAAACCTTACAATCAATGTGAATTTCAATTTTTACTTGTGGCAGTGAAATACGATCTTTTAATGTTAAAACCATTCAAAACTGAGGGTTGCTAAAAGAGCCTGGAAAATGAAGACATGAATAAGGGAACAGACTGAAGAGGAAGACGTAATAATTGCTATATCTGTCACTATTTCATGACGTTTGTCTACAGTCTGGATTGTCTCCTGCTGTAAAGGAAATATTTGGCACCAGTTATTACCTTTATTTCATTTTTCTGATATCTAATTAGTTTCTCTAGGACTAAATTAAACGGTAGTTGCACTAACACCTATTCACGTGTTCTTGTCCTTTAAGTATGTTCACAAGCGTTATTATTTTTCGATATTTATTAACAATCTATCTTACAGACTATTTTGTAGGGAGGTATTAATGTTATTAGCATATACTGAAACGTAAATTAGTTAATATGCAAAGAGAGTGTGCGATGCACGAAATAAAAGTATCGCTGGCAATCGTACCTTATACAACTCAGTGCCTATCTAAGGGTGAGCTAAGGACTGACATTCCAATTAGCTACAGAAAATAACATTTATAAAAGAGTGTGACTATTACAGAAATTGCGCTGCAAGAGTATTCAAATTAGCGCAACAATTCATTCAGTTCCGATCTTTAACTGACAGAACTGGTATTACTTATTGAAAGGAAATATGAGAAAAAATGGCCACACACTGTTAATATTACTACACTGCCAACCAAACAGACGATCAATATTTGGAAATGTTGAGTTTAAGAATTCGCCTTTCACGTGTTTTCTGAATTCGAACAATTCGTTTCATTGTTAGAGCATGCTTGGACAATGTTCGTTAAACCTTTTCCGTCTGTTAACAAGATAAAATATGCAAGAAATTCTGACGAAGCTATTGCTGTGAGTACAATATATGTAAGAAACACCAAAGACAAATTCCACATTGCTAATAATGACAGCAAATCACTATATGGATAGCAAACAAGAAATTAGAAAAGCTCAAATACGTCGTACGTGAGACTCAGTAACGTTTGCATTCTAAGAAATATTCTATCACGAGTTTCACAAGGACTAATAAAGTTAATGTTTGTCGAAATGAACAATAAAATGCTTCGTTCGTAATACTTAAGCTATGTTTAGGTGCGTGTTCATGAACTGTGTCGATAAAACCAGAAAAAAGATGCACATAACTGCAGACACTCTCTTGCGACTCAAAATTTCCAGATTGTATGCGTCAGTGTTGTTTTATATCGCCATAATCGTGAAAGTTGCATCATGTGGAGACGTACTGTTCTGAAGCAGTATAGTGATTTCACAGTAAGTTACTTGTAGAGTAGTATAAAAATTGGCTAAAAACATAATAGCTATAAATTTTAAAAGAATTGTACTCACAGTGTAGTACATTGCTAGTCACAACGGAAATTATGTAGTAAAACTTACGTTTTTTGTTGTAGTTGTTGCTGCAATCTGTTTACTCTAACGGCCTACTTCAGCACGGTCGTCTAAGTCCGACAAAAATAAAGAGTCTTTATAAAAATTTTAATACCGCCTTCTTAGGACAAACGGGTCTCAAAGCTGTTTTCCTGAACTGCGAAACTTTTTAGTAATGAGACTCCTAAGTGATTTGAAGGCTGAGAGATTTTGACGTAAAAAAAGGAAGATAGTATGTTCACTACAGAAATGTCCGAACCAGTTAATGTCACATATCGACGAGTCTCAAGCTACAACAGTAACATTTTCTGTAAATTCAGTATAAAAATGTAGCTAGCAAAACACTGCTTTTGCAAAGTAACTACCACCTATAACCAATAATGACGTTACCTACGCACTTCGCAGGTAGAGCTACAGCAGACCATCAGTTCTCATTTTGTTGGTTTTTGTCTTCGTAATTCTATTATTATTTTTTGTCTGTGTACTCACTTTCACGCCAGTTTTCGTTACAAAGGAACGCAGACCAGAAACTGTAAAAAGTGTATTGCAAACAAAGAATTCTGACCCACTAGAGGTAGTTTTCCCGTGTTCCGACTGTCAGGAACGCTTAAATCAGAAATTCACAGCGAAATGTGTTCATACAAATGGCCTTCAGTACATATATTCGCAATACAGAAGATTCTGCGTTTCGTTTCATTCTTCTTGCAAACAGCAATGTCTCCCTTTTACCGATCTACATGTTTAAGCATGCACGTAATTGATTATGTTTTACTTTAGTGGATATTATTAGTAAATATATTATTATTATTATTATTATTATTATTATTATTATTATAACAAGTATTGGATAAGCTGTTTGTTAAAAAATATATAGAAGTTTTGGATAAATAGATAATACAATTAATTTTCCATCCCTGGTTTGCTCATTTGTGCTGCTAGTACTCAACAGTTCCGGTCTAGGCTAGTAACTCTTAGCACTTCCCTATGTAGACAACAGTATGACTAAAAACGTCCTTCAGTGTAACACGGTGATGTTCTTAAGGTAGCTTCCTGTTTCCTGATGTGGATCAAATAGCTGTCTAGGTGTATAATATTCCATTCTACATATCTTTACAGCACAATTCTTCATCGACAGATTATCTGTGAACAGCGAAATCAGGAAGAAAAGAGTTGTATCTTCCTATAGGTTGGAGTTCAGATCAAATCGATATATTTGTTCGAAAGTCTTTCTAAGGTGAGCGATTTTGCTAAGCTTATAATTTAAAAAAAAGGCATTGTTATTTAAAAGGCAGGTTTCGGCCGGTCACTGCAGTGAACTGTAGCTGCGCGGTGCACATAAAAGGGCGCATGAGTGATTCTCGCTCTCCACTGCATCCTCCAAGCGTAGTAGAGACGATTGAGACAATTTTAATTTATTTGTCACTCAGCGTTAATCTTTTCCTCAGACGTGAGAAAGAATTACGGTAAAACACCAAAAACATGCAAGGACAGAAACGCGTTTCTCTGTTTGCAATAACCGACCAGTTTAAGAACATTTTTAGAAAATATTATAAAACTTGTAGTAATCTTTAATTCGACTATGGAGCGTAAATTAGCGTATGTACTTCAGTGGCGCTTCTGATGCTTCGTGCAGTGTTTTCATCTTTGCGTTTATAACGCTCATTAGTTCAGGGTGAACTTCAATTCCTTTCGTACTTTTGTTTCTGTTTTATAACAGTACTGCCAATGGAATTTTCTAAGTGCATAATGTGCCAATTTCATTTAAAAATTAAGAAGAGTATGCGATCAAGGTGGAAGGATAAATTCCAGAACAATTTGGTCGCCGGCCCTTACATGGACTTTTTAGCGTGTATCGTGAATTTATTAGACTGACAGGGGATACGATTATTAATTTTTCCCTCGAAAACTATATACCACACATATTCACCGAACCATTTGCAGAATAATTTGTAACTCAATGGTAGTTAATAGACTGTTTATGTAAATCCACGTAAGTAAAAATCGGGCTCTATTACACCTAATAAATATTCACATCGCCTTCGTAAAGTGAAAAGTTCTTGGATGAAAACCGCATGATTCGTAAAACGCAAGCTACTACCGGTAAATGTATCAAATTTTAAAATAATTCTGTTGATCAAGCCTATTAATGGTCTCGGACAACCAGTTCACCTGCAGGTGGTCGTAGTACGACTAACTGAGTGGTATCAGTGACTGCAGTTTACATAGTGTCCTTGCAGCAAAAAAAAAAAAAAAAAAAAAAAAAAAACTGTAAATCATTTGCATTTGGAAGTGGAGTAGAAGCTAAATGCTGTTCGCAAGATAGTCAGTTTTTTACTGTAGATTACACTGCTACAAATGCCATGTAACTGAAGACAAGTGAAATCTGTCATAAACTTTAGCAGTAATGTGAAGATGACACGACAAAATCTGTTCACTACTACCGTTATCAGGAACAATAAAATTATTTACATGCTGTATGGTATAGTTCTTACTGCAGTGTCAAATGAAATAAAATAAGCTATCTTGCGTTACTGTAAGTACCGTAAGTACCGTAAATAGCAAAATGCATTAATATTGTGAACAGTAAACTGCGTCATTCTTCAAAGTGTACTCCACATTGGAGGATACATCCTGTGTACGAAAATTATTTCATTATATTAATGCATTTTACTATTGACTGTATTGATGAATTTGCCTAATAAGGGAAATTTCAGTGACGCAGGATGTTCCTTAATTTTTTATGTTTTGTTTAATTTTGACAGCACATTAAAAACACTGCCACATTGATGTAAATAATTTTACAGTACCCGAAGACGATCAGCAGCTCTGCTGTCTCTTAAATATGACTTTGTTCGAATAGTTACGAGCTGTGGAGCACCAGCTATAAAAAATATATAAAGATGAACTGTCGCAAAATAGTAATAGAAAAAAATTATAGTATGATCAACATACTTCGGCAATTGTGTGGGTAACAACAGTTTCCAATAAATTAATAGAAAGAGAGCATTCACATAAAGCTGTTTAGCCTCTATTGCATCTTGGTGGCATTGGAGGAAAAATTTGTTGATTTCGGGAAAATCTTTCCGGTAGCAAGCAGTACTGCCGAGTGCAGCGAAAAGTGCCTGCGCAAGGCAACGCCACGCGTGGGGGGAAGCCATGGCCGCTCGGCGTTGTATTGATCGCCGTTTTTGACCCAGTATTTCAGTTCGGCATGTTGGGCCATATCGCTGCGGTGGGCATAATTCATAGACGAAGCACAGTAGGCACTCGGCGCCTCTTAATTTCCTCGCGGGGCAAAAGACACGAAAGCTGCAGCCACTGGAACCACCAGTAGGCAGGCAGAGAGGCGCTCGAGCGAGTGTTCGGCGAAGCACCGCTACCGGCGCCTAGTCGCTTGCCGCTTGTCCGGCTCCGGGCTGCCGTGTCACATTTTTCGTCGACAGCCGCGTGTATAGTGTGTAGCGCCACACACGCACACGCTCACGCACTCACACATGCACGCGGCGCACATGGCAGCTGCTGCAGACACGCCCGTCCACACCGCCGCCGCCGCCGCCGCCGCCGCCGCCCCCGACGCCGCCGCCTCCGACGCGTCGCACGCACCCAACGGCGGGCCGCGCACCGACGCCGGCTGGCCCCGCTACTGCGCACGCGCCCCCAGGGCTGTCCACAATGCCGCCGACATGCTCTCGCTAGGGGTGGCCACGCAACGCCCGCTTCACGCGCATATTTTTCTCGCGATAATAACGTGCTGAGTTTTTTTTAAATCTTTATTCAATAACATCTATAATATTTATACAAAATTAACCCACCACCTTAGTGATTAGTGGGTCGTAATGTTACTACAGTGTTACATATTATCAGCACCTATTATTATTATTATTATTATTATTATTATTATTACAATGATACAATGTTTATTATGAGCTACAGACAGTGTAACAGTACAAGTTAATAGGCAGACTGCAATTATTAATCTATACGCTACTAGGTAATTGTTAATTTTCCTACTTAGTTGTTAATTCTTAACTGCCTGCAGCGTTACAGGTGTGTCAGCCTAGATATAAACCTACTACAATACCTTGCTCATCGAGCTAATCCTGATGAGCGTGCCCCTGACACGGGGCAGGCCAAAATTGCTTGTCGCTGCAGGTTCCTAACTTTATGTCTATACCTAATGCTACTAACTACTGTACTAGCCTACGTCAATTCCGGTACTATCTTAGTCAGAAATGAGTGCACCCCGGTCCCCGTAGTCCTGCACGTGGCGGATTCCAACTGAAAGTCGACCTGTCCACGCACAGGCGGTACAGGATTAGGGTACTGGGACGCGTTCAGTGTTTGTCTCTAGTCATGAAAGTCCCTCAGGTATGCTGTCACTACAGTGCTGACTTCTTGTGAAACCAGGTGTCAAATTAATACTATGACACATACACACATTATCATCATCATCGTGAGTCGTTATGCTCATTGTTGAGCGTCGCGACCCCATGAACCAAGCATCTTCGTCCTGGCGGTTAACAGCTTCCCTTTGTGCCTCCGAACATATTCTCAGTTCGAATATAATGTATTCCCTTGAGACAGGGAAGTTGCCGTCCATGCATCAGCACGGCTTTAGAAAGCATCGCTCCTGCGAAACGCAACTCGCCCTTTTTTCACATGATATCTTGCGAACCATGGATGAAGGGTATCAGACGGATGCCATATTCCTTGACTTCCGGAAAGCGATTGACTCGGTGCCCCACTGCAGACTCCTAACTAAGGTACGAGCATATGGGATTGGTTCCCAAATACGTGAGTGGCTCGAAGACTTCTTAAGTAATAGAACCTAGTACGTTGTCCTCGATGGTGACTGTTGAGTTGAGGTATCATCTGGAGCGCCCCAGGGAAGTGTGGTAGGCCCGCTGTTGATTTCTATCTACATAAATGATCTTTTGGATAGGGTGGATAGCAATGTGCGGCTGTTTGCTGATGATGCTGTGGTGTACGGGAAGGTGTCGTCGTTGAGTGACTGTAGGAGGATACAAGATGACTTGGACAGGATTTGTGATTGATGTAAAGAATGGCAGCTAAATCTAAATATAGATAAATGTAAATTAATGCAGATGAATAGGAAAAAGAATCCTGTTATGTTTGAATACTCCATTAGTAGTGTAGCGCTTGACACAGTCACGTCGATTAAATATTTGGGCGTAACATTGCAGAGCGATATGAAGTGAGACAAGCATGTAATGGCAGTTGTGGGGAAGGCGGATAGTCGTCTTCGGTTCATTGGTAGAATTTTGGGAAGATGTGGTTCATCTGTGAAGGAGATTCTTGAGTACTGCACGAGCGTTTGGGAACCCTAACAGGTCGGATTGAGGGAGGACATAGAAGCAATTCAGAGGCGGGCTGCTAGATTTCTTACTGGTACGTTTGATCATCACGCGAGTGTTACGGAAATGCTTCAGGAACTCGGGTGGGAGTCTTTAGAGGAAAGGAGGCGTTCTTTTCGTGAATCGCTACTGAGGAGATTTAGAGAACCAGCATTTGAGGCTGAATGCAGTACAATTTTACTGCCGCCAACTTACAATTCGTGGAAAGACCACAAAGATTAGATAAGATAGATTAGGGCTCGTACAGAGGCATATAGGCAGTCATTTTTCCCTCGTTCTGTTTGGGAGTGGAACAGGGAGAGAAGATGCTAGTTGTGGTACGAGGTACCCTCCGCCATGCACCGTATGGTAGATTGCGGAGTATGTATGTAGATGTAGATGTAGACCAGAGATTTTCTTGATTTGATCAATCCTCCTATTCCTTACTCTTCCCCTCGGTCTCCTGCCCTCGATCTTCCCTTCCATGATTATTTTCTCTACGTTTACTACACATCTTCTCACAATATGGCCAAGGAACAGGAGAATTTTTTCGTTGTCGCTAAAAGAGAAGTGCGTGGAGATGTTGAGTTTTTCAGTCCAATTTTTTGTGCAGAATCCTGCACCACCTGCACCAGCACCACATCTCAAATGCATTGATGCACTGTTTTTCTCTTGCTTTCAGGGACCAGGTCTCGCAGCCATAAAGGAGACGGAAAACAAACCGGATCTTTGCGGTGTTCGTTATTGCTTTGTTCTGCCAGATCGTGGTGAGGTTCTACATTAGTCATTCGCCCTAGCGTAATCCGTCTTCTTATCTCATCTTCCCAGCTTCCCATGTCACAGATGGTTGAGCCAATATAGATTAAAGAATTCGAGAATCAACGCCTTCCAGTTTCTTTAATCTATCTGTTAGTTGAGCCTGTACCACTAGATCAGTTATCATGAGTTTTGACTTCACACACACATAAATAGTCTGTTCTTTGTCGGTTATCAAACAGTTATTCGGAAGACAGAAAATGAACCCACGTTTGCAATATAACTCAAAGAGCTGTAAGAACTATACTAAAAAATTTCAGAAAAAAATTAGTTAATGGCCTTCAAAGGAAAATGTTTAGTACGCTTCAAAACAGTACTAGACGAAAAGTTAGTAAAACTGTTGGGACGCGATATCGGCTATGCATATGAAAACGACGTCACTTATGACTTAACTAAATTTTGATGATATGTGACATAACATAAATAAAAATGGTGACAAAACAAGAAAGCATACAAATTTAAAATTTTACGAAGTACGATAATGGCTACCCCAGTCTAATAGGAAGAAGTGAATCTAGGATATTATCTAAGAAAGGCGAAAGAAGAATACAGTCGTTTGAGATTAAAGTTTTAAACGAAGAAGGAAGTAAGATTAGAGGTCAACGTCCTGCTGATAGTGAGTTCATTAGAGACAAAGTAAAAGCTCGGAATACAAAAGGATGGAGAAGGAAATCGACCGTGCCCTTTCAAAGGAACCATCCCGGCATTCGCTTGGAGCGATCCAGAGATATCATAGAAAGCCTAAATCAGGATCGTCGGACGGAGATTCGAACCGTTGTCCTACCGAATGTGGGTCCAGAGTGCTAACACCTGCGCCACCTCGCTCGTTTTAAATTTTTAAGGGAAACTTGAAGGATGTACGCTCAGAAATCATCCCAATGTCATAAGAGAAGAACTTAATATATACTGATAAAAAATAGAGCAACGATCACATCGCAGCAAGGATGCAGGAAATGAAAATAGCACATCCACAGAATGCGGTAGGACAAATTAGTTAAATAAGTAATCAATTCTAAATCTAGAGGAAAGAGAGATTTATGATGACCAAGGAGCGGATGGCTTCTTTGAAGACTCCATATAGTGAAGAGGTAGAAGAAGCTTTTGTTATAAATACAGTAATTTTCGCAGTACATCTTACACTTACGAAATCTGTAGCTTGGCTTCTAAAGAAATGCTTGTTAAGGGATGAAAGTTTTTATGGAAGCGTTTGTTATAACTGCTGTAACTTTCGCAGTAGATCAAGCCACTTACGAAATCTGGGGTTCACAGTACACACTTACTTGAAGAAGAAGCTGCATCAATAGACAAAATACATGACAGGGTCATGATCTTTAAGCTCCAAGCACTATCAAGAAAAGTCTGCAGTCGCTTGGGGACCGTAGCGCTGATAAACCGAGGGACTCCATTCAGTAATGCGTACACATATGTTTTTCTGACAAACCCGGCATTGCCCATATATGCATTTCGCCAACTTCCTATAAGAAACGAAAACAAAAAATGAACTGTGTTTGTAGTGTGATATCGAAAAAAATTCATTTGGATGGACTTTCGACGTTTCGAGATGTATTTATATAGCTATTTGGTAAGCTCGGCGAGCTGTAAGTTTTCAAAAGCTTCCAATTCGGCAAGGTTTACTGTTATTTGCTTCCAGGAGTACCGCAGCTCCTATAGATGCTGCCATTGAACTCGTATTGTAACCAAAATTTCCATACAACAGTAAATCAATCTGCGAAACACAGGGAAATTCGGCAGTGCCTTGGACTGTTGTGACAGATGACTTTTTTCTTGTACATGTTTTTCATCCATGTAGCCATTGCTTCAAGTGTTGAGTCATTCATGCCCTTCGGCAAAACTGTTTCTGTCAAATCGAAATTCACGAAAAGTCACCTTTACATTCGTATGCTATCACATGTACTACTCACGTTTAGTACAGGACGGGTACAGCGGAGTAATTTGTTTGACCTGTGACCGAGAAAAACGTCTTCATTTGGTTTATTCTTACCTTACATGCCCTCCATTAGTAGACTCTGAGTGAGATGATCTCGGAGAGTTTCTGTAGGCTGGGCCCAGCTGCAAGCGTGTCTACAACACGGTTTTGTAGACGTCTCTGTCCAAACGCCTCTTCATAGCTCTACAGATGGATTTTGTTTTCTCCAAGAGCCGTTTGCTCTTCGCAGTTGAAAGCTGTCAAAATCTCTGCCAGGTATCACGGATTTCCTTAAGTAGACTCGACTGTAAGAGTTGTAACCTCCCCGCAAAATTTTGATAATGACATTAATTAAATGTGAATGGGAATAGAGCCAAGTGTAACCTTCCCACAAAAATGAAAGAAAATAATTAAATGTGAATAGACATCGAACTAAACGTAACCTCCCAGCAGAAATAAAAGAAAAGTCTATGATAATGAAAACGAGCCAAATATTTGGTCCCCACAAAAGTTATAGAATAATAATGACCCAATTGTAAACTCGACACAAAAATTGAGAAATGAAATTTAATCATTAAACCCACAATAATAGGGCAGCATCGCTGACCTTAGGCCCTACGCAATAATTAATCTGATAAATTGATTCTGGGAGGAAAAGCATGGGAAATATTGTTCCAATTGTAATAATTCTTTTCTTAAAAAAGATTGCTTTGAAAACAAAATTATTATTGGGACATTTCTTGAACAAATTAATTACAATTAACATACATTACATTATCAGATGTGCGCAATGCTGCTTCATTACCTTATTTAACAATATACCTCGTCCTGAATCGTGACCAGAGACCCATGTCGACGCCCGCCGACTCCTCACACACAACTCCGACTGAGTACAACTCGCAACTGACAACTCGCAACTGAACTCTCGCGCAGTCAAGCGCAGACTAGCAACGATAAACAACTCTCTGGTCAGAGATTCTGTCATGACTCGCCATCGCTGGTACTGAATACGTACGCGTTTCAGAGTGTGTTAGTAGTAAAGAATAATTGCACTAAAACTTCATACATGAAGCAGCATTTTTCACGCACCTCATTGTTTATGACGTCGTATCTCCTAAACTATGACAGGTAGGTGGTTCTTACTCTCGCAGGGATTGTCGCCTGACAGTAAGGGATATATGTAGCAAGGTCTGATGAAAACGCTCCAGTATTTTAGGAGGAGATGTGGGACATACACACATACATACATCCATTTTTATAACATGTGTCGGTTCAACAGCTTACAGAAAGTAGCAACCGCAACCAGACAGGAGAAGTAGTCTGGATTAAAAGACACAGTGTCATAACGGACAATGAACAGGCTAACCTGCCAGCAAATGAGGCACTTTCTAGAGAGTTATGTCTTGATATTAAACTATCGTATAAAGAATTTTGTATGCAATACATTGAGAGTTGCGACCGAGGGGGAAAATAATGGAACACGTTAAACCTCGTTCGAGAAAAGCACTACGCAGAGGTGGAGCCTACCTTCCGGATGAAGATCTGGTTTAAAGACCGCTATTTGTCAACGCGAACTTTCGTTAGGATTTGTACGATGAGATTTGGACATGGATGCTTCCCCTCTCAACGTCAATCCAGCGCCACTTTGCGACTGTCAAAACGGCTCTGCCGGACATCTAAACAATTCATTATTCTCTTACAACAAGTATGACATTGCGAGATTAAAAAAGAAAATGTCACTCAGCCGTAGAATTAATCTCATGTCCAGTTCCTACATAATTCTCACATAACTTTTTTTATATTAAAAAAAATGGTTCAAATGGCTCTGAGCACTACGGGACTTAACATCTGAGGTCATCAGTCCCCTAGAGCTTAGAACTACTTAAACCTATCTAACGTAAGGTCATCACACACATCCATGCCCGAAGTAGGATTCGAACCAGCCCGTAGCGGTCGCGCGGTTCCAGACTGAAGCGCCTAGAACCGCTCGGCCACCACAGCCGGCCTTTTATATGTCAATAAAAACAATTTGCACATTCTTACATCAATCACTGAACTCACTCCGAAAAGAAATTTTACGATTTTTGTTTGAGATTAATTTTATTTATAGCTATAACGTTTTGGGGGATGATTCATGAACTATTTTATTGTTTCACAGTTTCATGTCGTCTGTTTAGTAACATTATGTTAATTTCTGTCGGGTATTCTAGCAGGTTACCTGAAAGATGATTGTTCTGAAAAATTCAACTTAAAATTTCGTGTAGCGCATTTTAAATATAAGAATGATGATTTTAATGTGCATATGTCAGTAACCAAATACCATGTCTGTAAAATCTTATAGACCAAATGTGAATAAAATAATAAATTAAAAAAACTCTGCAGCGTGCACTATCATTAGGTTCACACGAGGACTAATGTCCGGAAATGACAGACTGTCGTTTTTTAAATCTAAAAGGAAGAATTTTTTTACTTAAAAAATATTATTCCCATTAGCAACACTTAAGATTGACTTAATTACACTGTGAGAATATAAATCACTGTAGTGGATAGAATAGTAAACAGTACATGACAAGTTTAAATGCATTTAGCTTTGTTTTGATTTTGTTTGGGTTGGAAGGGGTGGGGAGACACTTGGTCGACAATACAAAAAGTCACAAGCGATAGACTTAAAGCGCAACACCAAGATGAGCTAAAACATAGCTTACATCACAAAATAGATCCTCTTGTGTACATCAATTTGAGGTAGCTATCATTTGTTCACAACTCATCACAAATTAAATGAAAATAATGCATATTAACATTGTACAGAGCACATCATAATTAACTGTGGAAACTAACATGGGTGAAAGTATTCGACAACAGAAAAAAATGTTCTAGTATTAAACGTGAGTGCGCAAACACAACCTTTCAACCACCGACCGAGCAGTTTGCTTCAGGTGCTGTGAACTGTGCTATCGCGTGTACTCGCTTCCTGGATTCAGTTCAGACTGCGAACTGTTGCTGATCTCGGGCCGCTATTTATAGCTGATTGTGAATTCGACTCCCGACGCCCTATTGAAGATCTTTCGTTTTTTCACAAAGCGCACTGATATTCCGTGGAACGCACATTCTATCAGTATTTCTCATCTCTGGCAGATGTCGTGGCTGACGCAGTCTTCATAAATTGAGTACCAGGCCAAAGCACTTTTTAAACCGAATCATCAGTCCTTGTTTATTAGGCACTCCGACATCTTTATTTCGATAAACTCTTTAATGTTGGCCTGCCGCTGTGGCCGAGCGGTTCTAGGCTCTTCAGTCCGGAACCGCGCTGTTGCTGCGATCGCAGGTTCGAATCCTGCCTCAGGCATGGATGTGTGTGATGTCCTTAGGTTACTGTTGTTGATAATTCTTCCGGGTTATATGGCCGTGGTCCATGGAATTCTTCTATTCCTAACGTTTCGTCCAATACTACGTTGGACATCTGCAGAGGTATGATTGGTTCTGCTGAGTCCTGCCATACCTCTGAAGATGTCCAACGTAGTATTGGACGAAACGTTAGGAATAGAAGAATTCCATGGACCACGGCCATATAACCCGGAAGAATTATCAACAACAGTACCATCCGATCGTGAAAGGCTTCACTGTATGTCCATAGGTTAATAGGTTTAGTAGTTCTAAGTCTAGGGGACTGATGTCCTCAGATGTTAAGTCGCATAGTGCTTAGAGCCATTTGAAACGTGTGAGCCTTAATGTTGCTGTTCCCAGGCGTTAGCACAACGGCACTGATTTCATCGTATTTCATTTCATGATTATATTCGAGGCAGTGGCCGACGGCAGCTGATTTGCTTGCTTGTTTTAATGACTGTTGTAATACACTGTAGTGGCAAAAGTCATGGGATGCCTCATAACATCGTGTCGAACCTCCTTTTGTCCTCCGTAGAGCGGCAACTAGACATGGTATGGACTCAGCAAGTTGTTGGAGTCCTGTGCGGAAATACTGAACCTTGCTGCCTCCATAGTTGACCATAGTTGTGGAAGTGATACCGGTGCAGGACTTTGTATCCCATGTCCCGTGTCTGGCCATCTGGGCAAACAAATCATTCGCTCGAATTGTCCAGAATGTTCTTCAAACCAATCACGAACAGCTGTGCCCCTGTGACAATTCCATCGTTGTTTAGAAACATGAAGGCCATGAATGGCTTCGTATGGTCTCCAGGTAGGAGAACATAACCATTGTCAGTCAATGATCGGTTCAGTTTGACCAGAGGACACAGCCCATTCCATGTCAACACGGCCCACACCATTATGGAGCTACCGCCATCTTGCACAATGCTTTTTTGACAACTTGAGCCACGGCTTCGTAACGTCTGCACCACATTCGAATCCTACCATCAGCTCTTAGCAACTGGAATCGAGATTCATCCGACGAGGCCACGGTTTTCCAGTCGTCTAGCGTCCAATTGAAACGTGCCCTTAGAAAAATTAGTGAATTACTGAGCTGGTAAACCCCTTACGTTATTTGATTTTCAAACAGCTGAGCAAAACTGAACGTACTCAGACATTTCTTTCTTTACTTATTCTGATCATCACTAAACTGACACACAATGGTTTTAGCGCAACGCAATCTGACATTTAATAATCCCTACAAAAGAATGGCCCTGACTAACAATAACCTATACCTTTCATGAATCAGCTACCTCACAACAATCTTCATTACTCGAACTACTGCAATACAGCGAGCGCCAGTACTGCCAGCTAAATAAAAGATTTTAACTACTGAAGTCACTAACTAATGATTGGCATAGTTAGCAAATGAAAGATTTTGATAAAGAACAAACAATTTATTTACCTTAATAGTGTTCTAAAGTCATAATATATATAGCAGTTCATGACATCCAGTCTTACAAATTTACTGTCTCTGATGGACACACGTCCAGACCATCCGCTCTCAAAACTCCGCCATCTCTCTCCCCACATCCACCACTGCTGGCGGCTCACCACCAACTGCGCAAAGCTACGCGCTGTTAACAGCCAACTGTCCAACACTACAATAGCATATACTCCAACAATGCAAACCAACCACAGCCTTCACACAGCACAGCCAGTGATTTTCATATAGAGCGCTACATGGCGTTACCAGCATAAAAACCTAAACAGCCTACTGACACAATCTACGAGTATAAGGTCACGATCCACGAGAGGCGCTGCAGGAGGTGTTGTGCTGTTACCTCTGCTGCCATTGCGTATTAACGCCAGATTTCTTCGCACTGTGATAACGGATACGTTCGTCGTAGGTCCCACATTGATTTGTGCTGTTACCTCTTGTAGCGTTGCTTGTCTGTCAGCACCGATACCTCTAAGCAAACGCCGCTGCTCTCAGTTGCTAACTGAAGGCCGTTGGTCACTGTGTTCTCCGTGAGACGTAACATCTGAAGTTTGGCATTCTCGGCACACTCTCGACACTGTGGGTCTCGGGATATTAAAGTCTCTAACCATTTCCGGAATGAAACGTCCCATACGTCTAGCTCCAACCAATGTTCCGCATCCAGTGTCTGTTAATTCCGATCGTGCCGCCGTAATCAGGTCGGAAACCTTTTCACTTGAATCACCTGAGTACAAGTGACAGCTCCGCCAATGCCCTGCCCTTTAATACCCTGTGAACGCGATACTACCGCCACTGGTATGTGTGCATATTGCTATCCCATGACTCAGTGTAGTCGGCCTCACGCACTACGAGGAGCATTCAAGTTCTAAGACCTCCGATTTTTTTTTCTGATTAACTACTCACCCGAAATCGATGAAACTGGCGTTACTTCTCGATCTAATCGCCCTGCAGACGTACACATTTTTCACAACGCTGACGCCATGATCCCATGACAGTGGCGAAGGCTTCTTTAGGAGTCTGTTTTGACCACTGGAAAATCGCTGAGGCAATAGCAGCACGGCTGGTGAATGTGCGGCCACGGAGAGTGTCTTTCATTGTTGGAAAAAGCCAAAAGTCACTAGGAGCCAGGTCAGGTGAGTAGGGAGCATGAGGAATCACTTCAAAGTTGTTATCACGAAGAAACTGTTGCGTAACGTTAGCTCGATTTACGGGTGCGTTGTCTCGGTGAAACAGCACACGCGCAGCCCTTCCCGGGCGTTTTTGTTGCAGTGCAGGAACGAATTTGTTCTTCAAAACATTTTCGTAGGATGCACCTGTTACCGTAGTGCCCTTTGGAACGCAATGGGTAAGGATTACGCCCTCGCTGTCCCAGAACATGGACACCATCATTTTTTCAGCACTGGCGGTTACCCGAAATTTTTTTGGTGGCGGTGAATCGGTGTGCTTCCATTGAGCTGACTGGCGCTTTGTTTCTAGATTGAAAAATGGCATCCACGTCTCATCCATTGTCACAACCGACGAAAAGAAAGTCCCATTAATGCTGTCATTGCGCGCCAACATTGTTTGGCAACATGCCACACGGGCAGCCATGTGGTCGTCCGTCAGCATTCGTGGATGACACTTTTCGCATTTTCAGGTCGTCATGCAGGATTGTGTGCACAGAACCCACAGAAATGCCAACTCTGGAGGCGATCTGTTCAACAGTCATTCGGAGATCCCCCAAAACAATTCTCTCCACCTTCTCGATCATGTCGTCAGATCGGCTTGTGCGAGCCCGAGGTTGTTTCGGTTTGTTGTCACACGATGTTCTGCCTTCATTAAACTGTCGCACCCACGAACGCACTTTCGACACGTCCATAACTCCATCACCACATGTCTCCTTCAACTGTCGATGAATTTCAATTGGTTTCACACCACGCAAATTCAGAAAACGAATGATTGCACGCTGTTCAAGTAAGGAAAACGTCGCCATTTTAAGTATTTAAAACAGTTCTCATTCTCGCTGGCGGCAAAATTCCATCTGCCGTACGGTGCTGCCATCTCTGGGACGTATTGACAATGAACGCAGCCTCATTTTAAAACAATGCGCATGTTTCTATCTCTTTCCAGTCCGGAGAAAAAAAATCGGAGGCCTTAGAACTTGAATGCACCTCGTACATACCATATTCGCATTGGACGCAGTACACGTCCGACTGTTGGGGACCTAGCTCGTCCCTAACATTGCAAAAAACACTGTTTATCTCTGTTGATGGCAGCGAAACATACTGGATATCATATTTCCGTGGGAGTCAACTGATTTTTCTAGTACTAGGACAGCATAATATAGATAAGCAATTCTTCTCTTTCTCTGTTTCAGTCTCTGCCTGTTCACCGAGCGAGGTGCAATGGTTAGCACACTACACTCGCGTTCGGGAGGACGACTGTTCAGATCCGCGTCCGACCATCCAGAGATAGATTTTCCGTGATTTCCTTGAGTAGCCCCAGGCAAATGGCGGGATGGTTCCTTAACAGAACACAGCCGATTTCCTTCCCCTCATTGACACAATCAGAGCTTGTGCTTCGTCTCTAATGCCCTCGATGTCAATGGGACCTTAAACACCGATCTTGCTTCTTTCCTTTCTTCAGCCTCTTTCTCAGGCGCTCTTGCTTTTCACTACAATACCCGCTTAATCTGATAATCTGAGTACCCATTCCTTCGGAACAGTACTCTCAGTGCGTCACCCTCCTCATCCGAAAGTGATGGAACACTGTGGGGAAAAGTCTTTACTACCGAATTTCTATGTTACGGATGGTGATATATCGAGACGTGGAGTTAGAAGTTAGTGTGCGTTGGTTTTTTATGTACACTGGAACAGAGGAATCCGTTTCATGCTCTCTTAACACTTCGGGGAAAGGTAGCTGGCCCTCTTTTTCTAATTCCATCTTGAATTTTTTGTTAGGATTGATGGAGTTTAAATAGAGTTCAGGCAGCTAGTACACATAACAGTACAACTCGCACTGAAGAACATGACTAGCTTGGTCGTCGAAATATCGTGTATAAAATGGAAACACACGCCGAAAAAACTTGAATATAACAAGTGGCATCATGTCATGTGGACAACGAATTGCTCAGTATTACCGTGTAATTTATGTTGGGGTGACATTCTTCGTCAAGCGTTGTTTGTTCATCATATCGTGACGTTCCGGCTCGTACACGGCATGTTGCTACGGCAATAACGCTCGTTTGCAACGCGTGTTTTGACCCAAAGGGTATAAGACCTTCGAATGCTACGAGGATCGGGTACTATGCCAATGTGATTACATCAGGGGACACAAATCTGAAATTCTTTCTTACCACTTTTCATATCCTTTGGTAACTCTTAAATATTTTCATCTTGTACTTCGAAAATATCTTTCAAGTCAAAAATGTACATACTACCAATAAATTTTATGTCCGAAATGTACAGGTAAAGTTAGAAGAAAATGGAATAAACTCTTGCAGAGAAAGGATTCGGAAAGACTTTAGTTAACAAACCTTCAAGTTAAAGGAAAAGACGTGTTGGCAGCCCAAGGAAATGATTAAGACAACTGCATGACCTAACGCTGGAGCACAATAGCAAAAATATTCCACAAACCGTTCTTTTATTTATCACACACACATTCGTCAGGTAAAATAATGGAAAATTAAATCTTTGGGCTGGGGCGGAAGCTCGTATAATTTTATTCAAACATATCCTCGAAAAAGAATTGTGACGTTGCAGTGTTAATAAGGCGCAGTTTTAAGAAACGAGCGGATTGTGTGAGGCGTTACAACGAGTTCCCCAGACAATGAGAAGGGCGTAGTACATTTGCTTTGTATTCACATCGGCTGCTACGTAAATAATAACTCATTCCTTTCCAATTGAATTACATTTTGTTTCGTCATATCCTGCGTGCGTCAGCCTCTTCACACAGCAGCTTTCTCCAGTCGTACCTTTTCCAATACTCGA
Organism: Schistocerca nitens; assembly: GCF_023898315.1. NCBI lineage: Eukaryota > Metazoa > Arthropoda > Insecta > Orthoptera > Acrididae > Schistocerca > Schistocerca nitens. The sequence goes on from NC_064615.1 coordinate 82,366,677, forward strand.
TATGTATTCGCTTCTTACGGACCTTAACAACACCGAAGAATGTTCCAGGTATATTTGCCCATGGAACTTGTTGGCGAATGATGAAGTCACCGTGAACTACAAACAGGAATCATGTACGAGGGGTAGCAACAGAGTTTTAATTATCACCCAGAAAACAAAGTTGCCGATATAATAAACACAGCTTGAAGAAAAATTCGCGCACTCGGACGCTGCAGCGTGATACCTCACATACTTTTCTTTTAGTGATCAACCCTGAGGTTGGTTTGCAGCAGCGCGCCATTCCTCTCTTCTGTCTGCCTTCCGCTTCATTTCCGCGTATGTGTTACATCCAACGTCATTCATGATCTGTTGCATGTATGATACCCTTGGTCGCCCCCGCCGATTCCTTCCCTCACTAGCTGCTTCTGCTGTTGCTCCAATGATGTTGTTGTGTCGTAGTATGTGCTCTACAAGTTTGTCTCTTCTTGTTTGGATGCACCTCCACAGAGATCTGGTTTCCTGTACTCTTCTAAGCACCTCTTCATTTGTTACTTTGTCTCTCCAGCTGATCTTCATCATCCTTCTATAGCACCACATCTCCAAGGCCTCTAGCCGTCTTCTCTCTTATCTTCCTATTGTCCAAGTTTCACACCCGTATAGGGCCACACTCCAAACGAAACCTTTCATGATACGTTTCCTTATTTTTAGACTGATGTTGTTGCTGGTGAGTAAGCTCCTTCTCCGATTAAATGCAATTTTGGCCTTTTGTATTCTGCCCGCAATTTCTTTGCGGCTTCTACCATCCCTTTTGATTTTGCTTCCCAGGTAAGTAAATTCCTCTTTCGCTTCCAGCTCCTCTCTTCCAATTCTCATTCTCAGATGTTCATATTCTGCTCCTGTACTGCATACCATCACTTAAGTCTTTTTCTTGCTTATTCTCATTCCATACTGATTGCATAGAATTTTTTCCATTATTCTGAGGACTTCCTCTAGATCTTCTTTTGTCTCCGTGACTATAGCAACATCGTCTGCATAACGTAGCATGTCTATCTACTGCCCATTAATTTTGATCCCCACCTCAGTAGTTTCTCGAACTTGGTCTATAGCTCCTGGATGTAAGCATTGCGTATAAGAGGAGACAAAGCACATCCTTGTCTTACACTACTCATATACTAGCAGTACAAAAATGCCTGTCACAAAGTTTCGTCCTTCGCATATTTCGAGCAGTAAACAGACATTAAAGATTGACAATCTGGCAACACTGCAATCACGTGTACGGTAACTACTTCTGTCAGCAAATAGGTTAGCGCAGTGCAGTTGGTACAGTGGGTAGTGTTCTGGTTGGTATGCAGAAGGCCGAGAGTTCGATGCTGGGTCTAAGCATATTTGTTTTTATTTGCTACTAGTAGTCTGCCCGGTACGGAATCTTGCGTCTTAATTGCCATGCAGAGATTACAGTGGGTCTTCTACAAAACATTTGCAGCTACACAGTACGAACACAGAAATGGCTGTACATTCGTATTCGCTGGTCAGCTTTTAAAGAAGGCTTTTGCACTTTGTGGATGCGAATTGTTTCGCGCCACTGAAACTACTAGATTCCAAACACAGTTTCCTGTGTACCCTCCTTATATAGACGTATCGAAATTATCTGCAAAGCGTGTTGTTATCAGTACTGGTGACGGATTGTAATGGACCTGAACGTGGCAAGAATAATACACTCCTGGAAATTGAAATAAGAACACCGTGAATTCATTGTCCCAGGAAGGGGAAACTTTATTGACACATTCCTAGGGTCAGATACATCACATGATCACACTGACAGAACCACAGGCACATAGACACAGGCAACAGAGCATGCACAATGTCGGCACTAGTACAGTGTATATCCACCTTTCGCAGCAATGCAGGCTGCTATTCTCCCATGGAGACGATCGTAGAGATGCTGGATGTAGTCCTGTGGAACGGCTTGCCATGCCATTTCCACCTGGCGCCTCAGTTGGACCGGCGTTCGTGCTGGACGTGCAGACCGCGTGAGACGACGCTTCATCCAGTCCCAAACATGATCAATGGGGGACAGATCCGCAGATCTTGCTGGCCAGGGTAGTTGACTTACACCTTCTAGAGCACGTTGGGTGGCACGGGATACATGCGGACGTGCATTGTCCTGTTGGAACAGCAAGTTCCCTTGCCGGTCTAGGAATGGTAGAACGATGGGTTCGATGACGGTTTGGATGTACCGTGCACTATTCAGTGTCCCCTCGACGATCACCAGTGGTGTACGGCCAGTGTAGGAGATCGCTCCCCACACCATGATGCCGGGTGTTGGCCCTGTGTGCCTCGGTCGTATGCAGTCCTGATTGTGGCGCTCACCTGCACGGCGCCAAACACGCATACGACCATCATTGGCACCAAGGCAGAAGCGACTCTCATCGCTGAAGACGACACGTCCCCATTCGTCCCTCCAATCACGCCTGTCGCGACACCACTGGAGGCGGGCTGCACGATGTTGGGGCGTGAGCGGAAGACGGCCTAACGGTGTGCGGGACCGTAGCCCAGCTTCATGGAGACGGTTGCGAATGGTACTCGCCGATACCCCAGGAGCAACAGTGTCCCTAATTTGCTGGGAAGTGGCGGTGCGGTCCCCTACGGCACTGCGTAGGATCCTACGGTCTTGGCGTGCATCCGTGCGTCGCTGCGGTCCGGTCCCAGGTCGACGGGCACGTGCACCTTCCGCCGACCACTGGCGACAACATCGATGTACTGTGGAGACCTCACGCCCCACGTGTTGAGCAATTCAGCGGTACGTCCACCCGGCCTCCCGCATGCCCACTATACGCCCTCGCTCAAAGTCCGTCAACTGCACATACGGTTCACGTCCACGCTGTCGCGGCATGCTACCAGTGTTAAAGACTGCGATGGAGCTCCGTATGCCACGGCAAACTGGCTGACACTGACGGCGGCGGTGCACAAATGCTGCGCAGCTAGCGCCATTCGACGGCCAACACCGCGGTTCCTGGTGTGTCCGCTGTGCCGTGCGTGTGATCATTGCTTGTACAGCCCTCTCGCAGTGTCCGGAGCAAGTATGGTGGGTCTGACACACCGGTGTCAATGTGTTCTTTTTTCCATTTCCAGGAGTGTAGTTGGTATTAATCAAATGTTCAAATGTGTGTGCATTCCTAAGGGACCAAACTGCTTAGGTCATCGGTCCCTAAGCTTACACATTACTTAAACTAAGTTATGCTAGGAACGACACACACCCATGCCTGATAGAGGACTCGAACCTCCGGCGGAAGGTTTCTTTAAAAACTGAGCAGTGGAAACGATTGTATTTCCATTTCTGTGTTCGTAATACGTAACTGCAAATGCTTTATAGAAGAGCCACTGCAATCGCTGTATGAGGATTAAGACGCTAGATACTGTACCACGCGGACTACTTTTAGCAAATAATAACAAATAATCCACGATCGAACCCTCGATCTCCTGCATGCTAACCCAAAACGGTATCCCCTGCACCAACTGCACAGCACGCCTGCCGTCTCATAGCGCAGGCGACACCTCATTAGTGTGTTGCCAGACTGCCGATCTTAGACGTCCATTCACCGCCCCGAAATATGGCAGGAGGAGGCATTTTTGCATTCCCAGTATTTGAGGAATCGCGCTACGAAGTCGGAATGCACGAATTTTTCTTCTCCCTGTATATTACGTGGTGAATATCTGCAGCCCTGGTCCAGACTGAAATCCCCACGCTACAGTCTCGTAGCAGGCTGTTAGACAAGTCGAAACAAAATGGTGCAGCCCTTTAATGAAGTGGACTGTCGCACGGTAATACTTTTTCATGTTTGAAGGGGAATTGCGCTGACACAATTCACGCTGAGTTGATGGAAGTGTACGGCAAGAATCCATCATCATTCGAAACAAAAGCATTCCGTCTACAGGCCACAAGTGGCCCATCGGGACCATCCTACCGCCGTGTCATTCTCAGTTCAAAAAAATGTTCAAATGTGTGTGAAATCTTATGCGACTTAACTGCTAAGGTTCCTAAGCTTACACACTACTTAACCTAAATTGTCCTAAGGACAAACACACACACCCATGCCCTCCTCAGTTCAGGATGCGGATAGGAGGGGCGTGTGGTCAGCACACCGCTCTCCCGGTCGTTATGGTGATTTTCTTTGACCGGAGCCGCTACTATACGGTCGAGTAGCTCCTCAATTGGCATCGCGAGGCTGAGTGCACCCCGAAAAATGGCAACAGTGCATGGTGGCCTGGATGGTCACCCATCCAAATGCCGGCCGCGCCCGACAGCGCTTAACTTCGGTGATCTCACGGGAAACGGTGTACCCAGTGCGGCAAGGTCATTGCCACCATCATACGAAGATCACCTTCAAATAACGTTGTGATCACATCTTTGGCAAAGGTGTGTTTTCGGTGAAATAAAGTGGTGCATCACATGAACATACTACGAAAGCAACCGATGTCTTTTTTTCTGCTTACAAGTTGAGCTATTTGTAGTTTTAAAGTATACCATCCTGGAAAAACGTTGTATATCAACGAAAATGCGGACGTGGATGATGTGAGTTTCACTCGGAAGGATATTGTGTTATTAAATAAAAGCATATAAAGGAAAATAGATCCATGAAATTGGAAGAAGAATGTCAAGAAAAATCGGAGGAACAGTGGACAATATATTTCTTCAGCTGGTAAAGATGTTCCTAAGAAAATACATCAAAAGTGGTGAGTATAAGAACTTTCTATATCGTTATCGCGTAAAAATTATACACTAGAATAATTTTTTCGGCCTGACTGATGATTTGGGCAAAACAACGTATGGACAATGACAATTTGTGCAACTACCTTGCTTTGGAAGGTTATTTCAGAACAGTACAGGATAATTCTGTTGTTTCGGGGCGTAACTTCCGGCCTTGGAGCCATCGTTTTCATTAACTGGGAAAAAAGAAGAGTAATGGATGACATGATTAGTTGTGAATGCACGTATATAATTTCTGAAGGTTGTTTAGGAACACCTCTCATTCCAAAAGAAATGAACCAGAATGTTTTTGTTGCTGCCAATGTTTTTGAAGTAATTATTGCGTCTGATCCTAATTTGAAAATTACCAACATGGTTGAATTTCAATGCAGATGATTCAAACGCATTGTATCAAATTCTTAGTCAGAACGTCAGAAAGCCATGGGTATGACATTCTGTGCTAAAAACGAAAGAGGAAGCCAACCTCAAGTTAACATCCATGTAACTGTGCCGTGTCTGTGTAACCTCCTCAATTAGCTGTAAGCGTCAGTCGTGTTCAGAAGAGCTTTCTGTGCAGTCGTGAGTGCGTTATGTCGGAGCTGAGGGAATTTGATCTTCGTAAAATTATTGTTGCTCGTGTGATGGGTGCATCCTTTGTTTTACAAAGACTTTCACCCCTCCCCTCCCCACCCCCACCCCCCCACCTCCGCCGGGATAATGAAGGTATTGTTGGATACGTGTCAATAACTTGTACAATACCGGCAATTTTATGTGAACTTACCTTTTAACTGAACAGTTCAATTCATTTTTCCACTGTTCAACTTTTTCTTTGTCGTTGTTTCTTGTCTTGTATAGAACTCGATTTTTTAGTTTGGAAGTTAATTAAAAATACATTCCATTGTTTCAATATGCCAGATAATATATCTTTAAATAATTTCCATTATCTTTGCCACTGTAACAGAAAATTAATATATTTTGATATACATCGTTATTTCACAATCTACTTTTACAGTATGCAACGTCGTTACACAGAAAGTTAAGTAGAAATTAAGATACCTTTCTAAATATTGTAAAATACCCTAAATGCACGTTGCCGTTCTATAACACGTACTGTATAGCTCGTCTATACACAACAAAGCGTATAAACAAATCTTGGCACTGCGATTGTCTGATGCTAACAGATTATGGTCGTAGGGGACAAACCGTAATAAGAGCATAAGAGCATACTATCAACATATCCTGACGAGGTTACAGGAAGCTGTGAAGACAAAGAGTGACGGGAAACACTCCAAAAGGATGTTTTTGACCCACCGCAACGCCCCAGCTCATTTTGCAGAGGCACAGTCACACATATTCCTTCTTTGGGCTATCAAGTTTGTGCTCATCGTCTGTTTTTTCATGATACAGAATCCACTGAAATCCTCCTCTTTTCAAGATGAAGAAAGCATTGCATGGCAGGCACTTGCTGATACGATTTTCGAGAGCGGAACGTTTTCTAAGCAGTCAAAATGAAGGCGTCTACAGCCAACCAACATCTCCTACAATTCATCTATCGTGAGGAAAATGTGTCGATTTGAAGAGTTAATATGTAGAGCAGCATAACTCCACCGCCATGTTACATGACTGAAGATTAGGGTTTAACGTCGCGTCGACATCGAGGTCACTAGAGACGGAGCACATGCCCAGTACGTTGCAAAGATACGGAAGGACATCAGCCGAGCCCTTCCAGAGGTACCATCATTAGGACCTAAACCTCGACCGACAGGGCTTTGAATCGTTGTCCTCTCGAGTACGAGTCTAGCGCGCTAACCACTGCGTCACCGCACTGTGACCATCCCTTGTAACAGGGTTCACAGTGAAAGGTCTCTGTTGGATTCCTTTCATGTTGATTTCTTAAATCTGTTGTCATTTACGGCATAAATTCCTCTTCTAAATTTACTGTGGCGTTTCTGACTATCTGGGAGGAGACTGAGTAGTGGAACGTGTTACTTTTACACATAAACAAGAACGATCTGTCACACTACTACACTTTAAAACACAGTTTATATGTAATTCATGTCACACAGTCTCATACGGAACCTACATCCGCTTTCTTTTATATACTGTATATGGTAAGATACTGTCATCCCCCTTCCCTTCTGTGTGACAGGATGAATGAGCAAATGTATTTCTAGTTGCATGCTTGAGGGTAGCAGACAAGCCTGTCTGCTAGAGAACAGTAGGACCAACGTCGGAACAGGTAGCTACGCTTTCTAAAAGCTAAGAGTTTTCTATCCTTAGTATGGTCCTGTCCGTCCCTTGTCATGTTGGTATAGGAAGCTGCCTCTCTGGCCACTTCCATTTGTATTTGTGAGCCAGCCCCAGGAAGGGACCACTGCAGTCTGTCCGCGGCGAGCGTCTGAAGTGGTAAGATCTCCGGCTAAGCGCGTGTCTGCTAAGTCCGTAGGACAATGGATTTCTTAAGATCAGCCTAACTGAAAATTTAATCACCTTTATTTCAGGTTTAGTTCTAAAATATCTAATGTTATCTTAAATTGCAACGCAGTGTAATTCGAGTGTGAAGTTCAGAATATATTCCGGTAGTTGCTTTGTCACTACTTTGTGAGTAAAGTGGAACCACGTGTTGATCAGTAACTCTAACTAAGATCATCAATCTTAAATGCGAATGTGCGTGAGATTATAACGTCTCGTCTTGACAATATTTTTCGATATAGCAACTTTTCTTTATGTTCAACCCACGTGGGGTGTACTTTGTGAGACCAGTACCACGTGCTTATACAATTGTTTGACCCATCAGGTTAATAGTAAGACGATAGTAACCATTTCGAGGTTTTTCTTTTGTAAATTGCTTTTCGATCTAATTTATTTTAATTACCATAATTATCGTGGAGTTACACTCTTTGAGTAAACCAAGTTGACCACGTGAAGCATCTGGTGTAATCATCAAAGTAGCCCTCAGCGATTCTTTTCGGGAAGATTTCACAGAGAGTTAGTATGAATTTAGTATACCAGTGTGTGGATTGCGCTACGAACGTAACTTCTTTGGGTAAAAATTAAATCGGTTGGTTGTGGTTAATTTCCTCTTGCATATGTTTCAACGTTCTTCGTGTGTTATTTTATGAATGCAGTGTTGTATGCAGTCTCCCAATCTTGGCCCCATATTTGATGTGTTCCGTAAGATTACAATCTCACAATTTCAGAATCCTAAATAAGGCACCAGTTTAGTTATGAATCAAGTTTAATATGCTGAAATTTCAATGATCAATGTTAAAATAAATTTCGAAATATAAACTGATTTATTTCTTGTTATTTAAATTCTCTTATATATATATATATATATATATATATATATATATATATATATATATATATATCACCGGTTGTCGTATGACTATTAAAAGATTATAATTAATGTTAGTCTGGTTGGGAATTTGGTAAGCTAGACTAGATACCTGGTGAAACAGTTGCGCAGTAATGCAAGGTTAACTTCCCCAGACAGCTCACAGCTTTTAAACCGCTTTTATTGTCCATCGGCACCGCTTTTTCAGAGCAAATTAAAGCAACAACATTACAACAGTTCATTGCGTAAAGCGAGCGAGACAGAGAACTCAAGGATTTTAGGATTCAAGGACGGTAGTGTAGTTATTTTTTTTCATTTATAAATAAATCTTGGCATCGGCATTAGACTGATCCAGAAATAACGTTTTAGAATTTATTGTGTACTTCAACCTATGCAGAGAAGTGCACTGCGAATTAAACGGTTAATCTCGTTACAAAATCTGTGAAAAATATTGACCCACTATAGCACTACTGAACACTAGCCCCAGTCGCAAGCAATTCCAGGTAGCGACGAAAGCTAGTACTTCGCTGCATTTTAGTTGACTTTTGGAACACTGCAAAGACATTGTAATTAGATGACGATTTTATTTGTTAGTTATAATACCCCATTTTCCGTTGATCACTTGAGATCATAAGTCTTACCACATTTTGACAAATTATTCGAAAATATGGAGCTGTGCACTTTCATTGTATCTGATTATTCGGTAAATGTGATGAAATATTAGTAGAAACGTGTTAGAAGCTGATTACATGCTAAAACCTAGCCGCATTCGACAATTTAAGTGGTTCAATCTGTTTTGGTCTACTAGACTTGTCGAAGACCGTGCTACATTGAACAGGTTTTACGTGTTTCGTTTCCTATTAGAGAAAGTGGGTGATTCATGCCGGTCTGTTCACCATACAGGTAGTTCCTTTTTTTAGCACGAGGATAATTAACTGTTCCTTATTGGAGAAGGTTGAAGCAACACAAATAAGTTTAAGTGGACCCATAAACTCAGTTCATTACTTATGCCAAACTAAACACATCAGAACTCAGATAAAAACATATGTTACAAACCGTTTACAATTTACAACATCCAAGAAGAATCATTTCCGACAGTGGAATGAGGAAGGTAGCCATTAAAAAACTCGCTCTACAGGCAAACGTTTGAGATATTACACTACACGCGGCTAGTGCTTCTGTGTCTGGCCATCCATCGCCTCAAAATATAACTTACATCTCCATAGTGTCTTCTCCCTAATTCCAGTTACATTAGTCAAATTATTTCGTAGTATTTGTAAATACTAAAGGAATTAATAGTTAAAAATAATAATATTGAGAAAAATCGTTTAATACAACCATAACTAGTATTCTACAATACAGCGCTTGCTCCGCCCCTGCCGATTTCTCCACCTGCCCGACCGGCAATGCCGCTTATTGTTCAGTGATCCTGGTGTTGATTGATGGTCCAGTCATTCCGACATACGGCTTTTCCGCACGTACACGGTATGCGGTACAATCCCTCACATTACAAGTGGGTTCCTTTCCTCTTTTGCCGATCTGAAACTATCTTTGATCTTCTTTGTCGGTGTATAAATAGTCTTTACGCCGTGTTTGCGCAAATACTGTCGATTCTGTCAGCAGCTGTGGGAATATATGGCAGCCACTCGTGCTAGCGAAACGTCAGAAACATCATTAAACAAAAGTCGGCCGAAGAACCCGAGACACAATCCAACAGGCAGTTTGTCAGCAATTGGCCACGAAAGGCATTTGTCTTCTATTGCACTGTTTTTTTCCATTTCTGTCAATTGTTGCCTTATGCTCCCTTTGCCACTCTTAACAGCCGGTGGTTCTTCCAACTTGTCCAGCTCCCTTCCTCTTAATTTCTTAACTAGCTGCAATTCGTTCAGTTTTAATCTGCAGTGAACAACTAGTAAATGATGCTCAGAGTCATCTGGTTTTCGAAATTTAGGTCTAAGCGTTATGCAGGGCGAAGAAAAATTCGCGCACTCGGACTTCGCAGCGCGATCCTCACATGTTAGCAATACAAAAATGTCTCTCACAAAATTTCGTTCTGTGCATATTTCGCGCAGTAAATGGACGTTTAGGACTGGCAATCCGGGCAACACTGTAATCACAAGTACGGTAACTACCTCTGTCAGGGTACAGCAGCAGTGCTGTGCAGTTGGTGCAATGGATAGCGTTTTGGCTTCGCATGCAGGAGATTCTGTCAAATTTAGCGTAAGGAGGGCTATGTGTGAAGCGTTCAGTGAATTCGAAAGTCAAATTCTATGTGCCGACTTGACAGAAAATCCTAGGAAGTTCTGGTCTTGTGTTAAATAAGTAAGTAGCTCGAAATAGTATATCCAGACACTCCGGTATGATGATGGCATTGAAACAGAGGATGACACGCGTAAAGCTGAAAAGCTAAACATCTTTTTCCAAAGCTGTTTCATAGAGGAAGACCGCACTGCAGTTCCTTCTCTAAGTCCTCGCACAAACGAAAAAATGGCTGACATCGAAATAAGTGTCCAAGGAATAGAAAAGCAACTGGAATCACTCAACAGAGGAAAGTCCACTGGACCTGACGGGATACCAATTCGATTCTACACAGAGTACGCGAAAGAACTTGGCCCCCTTCTAACAGCCGTGTACCGCAAGTCTCTAGAGGAACGGAAGGTTCCAAATGATTGGAAAAGAGCACAAGTAGTCCCAGTCTTCAAGAAGGGTCGTCGAGCAGATGCGCAAAACTGTAGACCTATATCTGGGATCTGTTGTAGAATTTTAGAACATTTTTGCTCGCGTATCATGTCGTTTCTGGAAACCCAGAATCTACTCTGTAGGACTCAACATGGATTCCGTAAACAGCGATCGTGTGAGACCCAACTCGCTTTATTTGTTCACGAGACCCAGAAAATATTAGATACCGGCTCCCAGGTAGATGCTATTTTTCTTGACTTCCGGAAGGCGTTCGATACAGTTCCGCACTGTCGCCTGATAAACAAAGTAAGAGCCTACGGAATATCAGACCAGCTGTGTGGCTGGATTGAAGAGTTTTTAGCAAACAGAACACAGCATGTTGTTCTCAATGGAGAGACGTCTACAGACGTTAAAGTAACCTCTAGCGTGCCACAGGGGAGTGTTATGGGACCATTGCTTTTCACAATATATATAAATGACCTAGTAGATAGTGTTGGAAGATCCATGCGGCTTTTCGCGGATGATGCTGCAGTATAAAGAGAAGTTGCATCATTACAAAAATGGTAGCGAAATGCAGGAAGATCTGCAGCGGATAGGCACTTCGTGCAGGTAGTGGCAACTGGCCCTTAACATAGACAAATGTAATGTATTGCGGATACGTAGAAAGAAGGATCCTTTATTGTATGATTATATGATAGCGGAACAAACACTGGTAGCAGTTACTTCTGTAAAATATCTGGGAGTATGGTGGTAAGGCGGGTATCAGGTTGAGATTCATTGGGAGAGTCCTTAGAAAATGTAGTCCATCAACAAAGGAGGTGGCTTACATAACACTCGTTCGACCTATACTTGAGTATTGCTCATCAGTGTGGGATCCGTACCAGATCGGGTTGACGGAGGAGATAGAGAATATCCTAAGAAGAGCGGCGCGTTTCGTCAGAGGGTTATTTGCTAAGCGTGATAGCGTTACGGAGATGTTTAGCAAACTCAAGTGGCAGACTCTGTAAGAGAGGCGCTTTGCATCGCGGTGTAGCTTGCTGTCCAGGTTTCAAGAGGGTGCGTTTCTGGATGAGGTATTGAATATATTACTTCCCCCTACTTATACCTCCCGAGGAGATCACGAATGTAAAGTTGGAGAGATTCGAGCGCGCACGGAGGTAATGAAATTGGCACGTAAAGTGCCCTCCGCCACATATAGTTGGGTGGCTTGCAGAGTATAAATGTAGATGTAGATGTAGATTGATGCTTCGATTCTGGCTCGAGGCTTATTTGTTTGCATCTCCTAACAGTAATCTGCGTGGCATAGTGTGTGGCGTCTTCATCGTCATGCAGCGACTACAGTGGGCATTCTACACACCTGGAAATGGAAAAAAGAACACATTGACACCGGTGTGTCAGACCCACCATACTTGCTCCGGACACTGCGAGAGGGCTGTACAAGCAATGATCACACGCACGGCACAGCGGACACACCAGGAACCGCGGTGTTGGCCGTCGAATGGCGCTAGCTGCGCAGCATTTGTGCACCGCCGCCGTCAGTGTCAGCCGGTTTGCCGTGGCATACGGAGCTCCATCGCAGTCTTTAACACTGGTAGCATGCCGCGACAGCGTGGACGTGAACCGTATGTGCAGTTGACGGACTTTGAGCGAGGGCGTATAGTGGGCATGCGGGAGGCCGGGTGGACGTACCGCCGAATTGCTCAACACGTGGGGCGTGAGGTCTCCACAGTACATCGATGTTGTCGCCAGTGGTCGGCGGAAGGTGCACGTGCCCGTCGACCTGGGACCGGACCGCAGCGACGCACGGATGCACGCCAAGACCGTAGGATCCTACGCAGTGCCGTAGGGGACCGCACCGCCACTTCCCAGCAAATTAGGGACACTGTTGCTCCTGGGGTATCGGCGAGGACCATTCGCAACCTTCTCCATGAAGCTGGGCTACGGTCCCGCACACCGTTAGGCCGTCTTCCGCTCACGCCCCAACATCGTGCAGCCCGCCTCCAGTGGTGTCGCGACAGGCGTGAATGGAGGGACGAATGGAGACGTGTCGTCTTCAGCGATGAGAGTCGCTTCTGCCTTGGTGCCAATGATGGTCGTATGCGTGTTTGGCGCCGTGCAGGTGAGCGCCACAATCAGGACTGCATACGACCGAGGCACACAGGGCCAACACCCGGCATCATGGTGTGGGGAGCGATCTCCTACACTGGCCGTACACCACTGGTGATCGTCGAGGGGACACTGAATAGTGCACGGTACATCCAAACCGTCATCGAACCCATCGTTCTACCATTCCTAGACCGGCAAGGGTACTTGCTGTTCCAACAGGACAATGCACGTCCGCATGTATCCCGTGCCACCCAACGTGCTCTAGAAGGTGTAAGTCAACTACCCTGGCCAGCAAGATCTCCGGATCTGTCCCCCATTGAGCATGTTTGGGACTGGATGAAGCGTCGTCTCACGCGGTCTGCACGTCCAGCACGAACCCTGGTCCAACTGAGGCGCCAGGTGGAAATGGCATGGCAAGCCGTTCCACAGGACTACATCCAGCATCTCTACGATCGTCTCCATGGGAGAGTAGCAGCCTGCATTGCTGCGAAAGGTGGATATACGCTGTAGTAGTGCCGACATTGTGCATGCTCTGTTGCCTGTGTCTATGTGCCTGTGGTTCTGTCAGTGTGATCATGTGATGTATCTGACCCCAGGAATGTGTCAATAAAGTTTCCCCTTCCTGGGACAATGAATTCACGGTGTTCTTTTTTCAATTTCCAGGAGTGTATAAAAAATTTGCTGTTACTTACTACGAACACGGAAATTGAAATAACCACAATCGTTCTCATTGGGCAGCTTTTAAAGAAACCATTTGCAATTTGTGGATTCACCACCGCCTCTATTAGATTCCAAACTTGTTTTTCTTGTACCCTCCCCCAATGTTCCCATCGATTAATACCAAGTATTATTCTTGCTACGTTCAGGTCCATTGTATTTCGTTACGGCCTTACGTCGCCAATGGGGCTAGCAACATGCTTCGCAAATAATTTCGATGGGACCATTGGGTGAGGGTACACAGAAAACAAGTTTGGGTCTAGTAGATGCAGTAGTGCGAAGCAGTTCATGTCCACGACGTACAATAGGCTTCCTTAAAAGCTGCCCAACGAAAACGATTGTACTTCTATTTCTGTGTTCGTAGTACGTAGCTGCAATTGTTTTGTAGAAGACCCACCGTAATCGCTGAATGACGATTAAGACACCAGATACCGTACCACGCAGACTACTAACACTACTAAGCCTCGACCCAGAATTGAACCATTGACCTCCATGTTAACCCAAAAGGCTGTCCAATATGCCCACTGCACAACACTGATGACACTAGCTTGGTAGTAAAGGTTTCAAATCGTGAAGTTCATGACATAATTTCGTGGCTTGTAGAAAATAAACTAATGCTGAATCACATTAAGACTCATTTTTCACAGTTCCTAACACACAATTCAATAAAACGTGACGTTCTAATTTCAGAGAATGAGTATATGATTAGTGAAACGGAACAGTCCAAATTTCTAGGTGTTCAGATAGATAGTAAACTATCATGGAAAGCCCACATCCAGGATCTTGTTCAAAGACTAAATGCTGCCATTTTTACTGTACCTGAAGTGATAGTTCGACACGAAAATTAGTCTACTTTGCTTATTTTATTCGCTTATGTCGTATAGTACTACATTTTAGGGTAACAGTTCCGATTCTAAAAGGATTTTTTTGGTTCAGAAACGGGCGGTTCGGGCAATCAGTGGTGTAAGTTCACGAACCTCTTGCCGATTCGTGTTCACTAGTCTGGGTATTTTGACATTGGTCTCTCAATGTATATACAGGGTGCGTCAAAAAATTTATACACACTTTGAAGCGTCATAGAAAATTTATTTCCCGTTCTAAAATGTAAAATTTATGGAAATGGAAAGCTTAAAGTCCAATTGGAAAAATAAATGTACTTTGAAAATGAGATTAATGTTCAAACTGGTGGCCTTCAGCATCAATACATTTCTGAGTACGAGTCACCACTGATTCCGTACATCGTACCTAAGTGTCCAATGAGATTTCTGCGCACACCGCCTGAATCTCATTCCAAAGTGTGTCCAGGTTACGTGGTTTATGTTTGCACACCTCATCTTTTACTGTGCCCCATAAGAAGAAATCCAGCGGCGTGAGGTCTGGAGAGCGTGCAGGAAACTCGATTGGTCCCCTGCGTCCTATCCACTGGCCTGGCACATTGTGATCCAGGTACGCTCGTACGTCCCTATGATAGTGCGGCTGGGCGCCATCTTGTTGGAAATAAAACTCATCATTACCGTATAATGCACGAGTGGCAGGGAATATGGAGTCAGCAAGTATTGTTAGGTACATTTCTCCAGTAACAGTACCTTCAAAGCGGAAAGGCCCAATGAGTCCCCTTGCAGACAAACCACACCACACATTTACACCAGGCAAATTCACAGCCTTTTCAACTGTAATGTGAGGATTGTCTTCAGCCCAGTACACACAATTGTGCCTATTGACAGTTCCATTGAGTTTGAATTGGGCTTTATCCGACCAAATTACGCTACCCATAAATCTCGGTTCACGTCTCGCCATCTCCTGAACCCATTCACAAAATTCTAACCTTCGATCTGGATCGTCGTCACTTAGCTATTGCACCAGCCTTGGAGTGTACACACCGAAGTTGCCTTTCTTCAGAATGGGTAGCACACTACTAGCACTTACATTACTCTCACGTGCCGCTTGCCTTGAAGATTTTTGAGGCGAACGCTGTAACGGTTCCAAGACCGCAGTTGTGGAATCATCACTTGTAGCTGTGTGAGGTCGCCCTGATCGACCTTTATGCACATCACACACTCTTCCATGAATTTCGAATTTGTCTCGTAGACGTGTAATTGTTAACCTTGAAGGTGGTTCTGTACCATACTCACTTCTCCACTGTCTTCGAACCGCAGCTACATTCTGAAACTTCCAGTACCATTTACTTATCTGCTTCCGCGCTTCAAAGCTCAAACGCACGTTCGCCATGTTGCAGTTACTTCCTTGTCACTGCTGCCACCTGTTGAAGAAACACATTACTTTCTCACAGATATTTAACCTTGTAGAACGGGAAATAAATTGTCTGTGACAGTTCAAAGTGTGTATACATTTTTTGACGCACCCTATATATTCTTTACTGTCGTTTCTTGTTAACAATATCAGCTTATTCCCAAGAATTAGCAGCTTTCACTCAGTTGATACTCGGCAGAAATCGAACCTGCATTTGGATCGGACTTCCTAAACTCTTATGCAGAAAGGTGTGCAGTATACTGCTGCATTGCTGCATCCATTTTCAATAAGCTACCACAACAATTCAAAAACCTTAGCGGTAATCCATGCGCTTCTATTCTGTCAAAGAGTTCCTTGAAAAAGTAAACCGATTCTTGTTGTGTTGTTGATTGCGTTTACTTAAACTTATTGCTTGTCTGTTTTTGGGTTCATAAAATTGTATTTCATCTGTTATTACTTTTATGTTGTAATTTCATGTACTGACTCGTTGCATGACCTTGGAGATTTTCTAATCAATTTGGTCCACGTTTCTCCAGAGTATTCATTGCCTTATACTTAGAACTCGGCGCAGTAGGGTGCTGTGGTGAGTGCCTTCATTTCTGTAAGAATGTTGACGTTGTGTTTAGAAATGGTGGAGGTGGTGCACCCTTCCTATCGCTTTGGCCTTTAGTTCTTCAGTGTGTTGAAGGGAATTAGGCGCCTGTCGAGAGAGGCATGTAGATATATTTACAGAGAGACGTCATTTCCAACATGCTGTTCGGTTAAAGGAGAAGTTTTACAAACAGCAATGTCCTGTTTCGAGTTAGCTCATTTTCAAGGGCACAATGTGTGAGGACACGTCGTTCTTGTAAGTAGGTAACAAAAGTCACTGTCACACATGGCATGGTCATGAATGGATACAGTCTCGGAATAAGATCTATAGACTTTATACGTACACAACTGTTTGCAGTACAGCCATACATGTGGTTACAGATACGCTCGGGAAAGTTAAAAATTTATTTAAACATTACGGCAGTTACTACGACTTTGGTCGTGATTATGGCACGTGATTGAAACAGGTAACAAATAAAGCATGTGACATAGCAGATTTTAAATGCTAATACGACGTTCAGTAAATTCCTGAGGGCTGACAGGTGTACGTCCGTGAATTGTGCAGAAGAGTGATTTACTTGACAGCTTTCATTGTTTTATTCACACATCGTGATGTTGCAGAGTATAGAATGTCTGCTGCTTAGTCCCATATTCAAGAACGTGGGGTGAACAGTGTGTTCCAGAACACGTTACTCCACTGTGATGGAACCGCGGGACTGCTACGGTCGCAGGTTCGAATCCTGCCTCGGGCATGGGTGTGTGTGATGTCCTTAGGTTAGTTAGGTTTAAGTAGTTCTAAGTTCTAGGGGACTTATGACCTACGATGTTGAGTCCCATAGTGCTCAGAGCCATTTGAACCATTTTCCACTGTGATCTACTACGCACGTTCTCGCTTACTTTTGTTTACACTGAGGTCAAGTCATCGTAGTCCATATTCTTACGTATTTGTCCAACCCTTTGCCACTACTGACGATCCAAGTTGAACAAAAACTGTTTTGGCGGAAAATGACCGCCCAATGGTTCAAATGGCTCTGAGCACCCTGGGACTTAACATCTATGGTCATCAGTCCCCTAGAGCTTAGAACTACTTAAACCTAACCAACCTAAGGACAGCACACAACACCCAGTCATCACGAGGCAGAGAAAATCCCTGACCCCGCCGGGAATCGAACCCGGGAACCCGGGCGCGGGAAGCGAGAACGCTGCCGCACGACCACGAGCTGCGGACACCACCCAATGAATGCTGTCGTTTCCGAGTTTCTCGCCAGCACACACCGTGTCATCGCCATGTTACACACTGCTGATATCCTCACGTTTCAAACACAGAGTCTGGCTCATGATGTTGCCATATCCCAGTACTTTTTAGATACTCGTATACACCCTCTTCCATTTACAAGGTCGAGGCTTGAGCACTTGAGCAGTCCCACTGAAGACACTTTACCACAATGCTTGAATAATATTTATCATTGTGTGACTCTCACGTTGTTGGCTTAATAGAAGACAAAGAAAAGAACCAACGAAGGGCAGATCATTTCGTCACGGAACCTTTAGATGGTGTATTCGGTGCAGAAGCGTTATTGAGGTGCTCAGTAAATTGCAGTGGCAGGCGCTGGAAGAGAGTTTTCCTGCTGAAATTTCGAGAGAGCACATTCGAAGAAGCGTTGGAAAAGCACACATGTCTCGTGAAATGGCCACGACGGGAAAAACCTGAAAAATTTAAGTTCATAGGTTTATCGACAGCACCACGGACGAATGGCACAGAGACGGAAGGAAATAATAGTGGTCCAAGAAACCCTCCTCCAATCAGTGCTCGATTTTCCTTTACATCTGTGAGATGAATTTTCGTTTATGGACTTTTATATTAAAAAGCATCAGTGTTAGCAACTTCTACACTTTTTTGGGTTTCTTTTTCTCCTCCATTATTTTCCCTAGCCTCTTATTACTCTCAGGATTTTTTAAAGTAAAGAAACATCAAATTAAAACAACCGCTTGTTTATGTTGTTTTTCTTCAATGAGATGAACAATGGTTTTTGTTACTTAGTATTGAAATAAAAAAAAATGTGTTAATGCTTCGTGGAATGTTGAAGTGTTTTCGTTGTTCTTCACTGAGGGTTCAATACCTTCATTCTTCCAAGTCTTCAGTCATTTGTTGCGCGTTTACACTCCAGATAAGAAGAGTATTTTCTTTTTCACTCTCACACCACACACGATTTCCCATCTGCTTTTCATCCAGAGATCTCAACCAACGGTTCCATCTCTATAAAAGAGATGTTATTCTACCGTCTTTCGGAAAAAGTCATCACTTCAGTGCAGGTTCCTGACCTAGCAGTTCATAACGAAATTGCAAACGAAACTGTAATAACTGTCAGAAAGTTGTTTGAAAGTGAATCGCTCTATGACAGACACGTATGTACACTTTTGCCTTCCCTTCTTGCAATTTGGCTGGTACTCACCAGCTCCTCGCTCCACGGGTGCTTTTGTCTTTCTCTACCTCTCCATCTCTCTCTGTTTAACTCTGTCACTCTTTCTCTGTCTTTCCTGTCTCTCTCTCTTACTCGTCCCATAAGGTGTCACCACAGTAAATAATTACAGGCGTGCGACCTATTAACAAGGAGTACCTATACCCCTACCCCTGAGAACAATTTGGGATATCACTCCCTTCCTATAACGAAGTTATCGAGATTGCGGTTTATCGTAATTTAATATCAGCTGTGGTCGCCACGCCAGAGTAATTTTCTCTCGCGGGGAAGTTTGTTAGCGGCAGCACGTCACTCTAACGACCAGGCAATATTTTCGGTTGTCGTATTTGCCCTCACTTACGGCTTAGCTGCAATAATCGCTGTCAGTGTGTAACAGCCATAGCTCCTCGGTTTAATTACCTGATCACCGCTCCAGAAATTCGCAAGGCAGCAACATGTTTTTTCATCCAACTGCGCGGAGCCGTTTCTCCCCTTGATGTGAGAATTTAAAACTTTCCTAAACGATTATAAATATGTCTCACTGCAAGTACATTTTTCATTCAACATTTATGTATATTTCCCTTTTCGACGTTGGACTAGCAGAGAAAAATCTGTTTCGTGCTGTAAGTGGGCTGCTTCTGTGTTGGCAGCGCTGTGTAGCGCTTTGCATTGGATCTCTCACTACGCTTTCTTTGTAAGAGACTGTGGCTGGTTGGACTCGTTGTTGGAAGTTAATCGCCAGTAGTGTTGGGCAGTTGGAAGTTAGTCACCAGCAGTGATGGAAGTACTGTTCGGCAGTTGGAGGTGAACAGACAGCAGTGATGAACGCTGGATGTGAGAAGTTAGCATTGAGGGAGGGTAGACGTCTGAAATGTTAGCGTAGGCTAACGATCTGTACATGTTCGAGTTGGAGATTGAATATTATTCATACCTTTGTACTAGATGTCAATGACGGTTTATATTCGTGTCTGAACTGGATGTCCCATTATTAAGCTAAAAGAAGTACATTATTTGGTTTGCAACAAAATCTTTCCTTTGCTAACCACGTGCCTATTAATAGTTAGTGGCTTTACTAGTTAGAATCTTTTGTTTATCTGGCAGTATTGACGCTCGCTGTATTGCAGTAATTCGCTTAATGAAGATTTTTGTGGGGTGAGTGCTTAATAAAATGTATAGGTTATTTTAGGATTTCTTTTTCGTAAGGGCCATTCTTATGCGTTAATGTGGTAGCAGTCAGATCGCGTTACCGTTGTATATTGAGAGTAATTAATGAATATCAAAAGTTTGAGTTCATTCAGTAGGTCAGTGCTGTAAGGATAAAGTCTAGCAAAGTGACACTTGCATTCAGTTTCACTCAGCAGTTTAAGCAAATATTTTATTAAGAAGTTTCAATGCCATTTCATTACATATTTCAAAAACATAACGTAAAATGATTTAAGAGATTAAAGTAAGTGGTGATATAAAAACTTGAAGTACGCAGTGTTGATAATTCACCTTAACATACTCTTAAGAAAAAAAAGGCAAAAAGCCGACGCACCACGAGGAAATTGTCCGAATGGGGCGAAGTAGGTACATGTGACGTACATGTACAGAAAAACAAATGATTACAATTTCAGAAAATTTTTTATGATTTATTGTAGAGAAGGAGCTTCACAGACAGAGCAAGTCACTATAGCGTTGGTCCGGCTCTAGCCCGTAAGCTTGACATTGATTGAACGAGTTTTTGGATGTCCTGAGGGCTATCGTGCCAAATTATGTCCAACTGGAACGTTAGATCGTCAAAATCCTGACACGGTTGGACAGCCCTTCCCTTTATTCTCAAAACGTTCTCAGTTTGGAAGAGATACGGTTACCTTGAGGGCCAAGGTAGGTTTTGCCAAACACGAAGAGAAGCAGAGGAGCTCTCGCCGTGTGTAGGCGGATATTATCTTGCTGAAATGTAAGGCAAGGGCGGCTTGCAATGAAGCGCAACAGAATGGGTAGTGGAATATCGTCGACGTACCGCTGTGCTGTAAGGCTGCCTCCGATGACAACCAAAGGGGTCCTAGTATGAAATGAAATGGCGCATCACACCATCAGTCCGGGTTGTTGGGCCGTATGGCGGGTGACAGTTTGGTTGGTGTCCCACCACTGTGCAGGGCGTCTCCAGAAGCTTCTTCTCTGGTCATCGGAACCCACTTCGAAGCAGAACTCATCATGGAGGACAGTTTGTAAGTAGCCTGTTTAGGTTGTTATGTTGGTAACGCCACGTAGAGCTCTGTATGAAAATCACTGGCTGTGCTGTGTGCAGTCTGTGGCTGATTTGCATTGTTGGAATATTTGCTATTGTATGTTGGGCAGTTGGGTGTGAACAGCGTGTAGCGTTGCACAGTTGGAGGTGAGCCGCCAGCATTGGTGGATGTGAGGAGAGAGATGGCAGAATTTTGAGAGCGGACGATCTGGATGTGTGTCCATCAGAAGGAGTAAATTTGTAATATTGGATATCATGAAGAGATATATATATATATATATATATATATATATATATATATATATATATATATATATGATGACTTTTGAACATTATTAAGGTAAATACATTGTTTGATCTCAATCAAAATCTTTCATTTGCGCCGGCCGGAGTGGCCGAGCGGTTAAAGGCGCTACAGTCTGGAACCGCACGACCGCTACGGTCGCAGGTTCGAATCCTGCCTCGGGCATGGATGTGTGTGATGTCCTTAGGTTAGTTAGGTTTAAGTAATTCTAAGTTCTAGGGGACTTATGACCACAGCAGTTGAGTCCCATAGTGCTCAGAGCCATTTGAACCATTTGAATCTTTCATTTGCTAACTATGCCTATCAGTAGTTAGTGCCTTCAGTAGTTAAAATCTTTTATTCAGCTGGCAGTATTGTCGCACGCTGTATTGCAGTAGTTTGAATAACGAAGATTTTTGTGAGGTGATTCATGAAAGGTATAGGTTGTTAGTCAGGGCCATTCTTTTGTAGGGATTATTCAAAGTCAGATTGCATTGCGCTAAAAAAATATTGTGTGTCAGTTAGGTGATGATCAGAATAAGTAAAGAGAGAAATGTCTGAGTACGTTCAGTTTTGCTCACCTGTATCAAAATCAAATAACGAAGAGGTTTTCCAGCACTGTCATTCATAAATTTTGCCAGGGGGATGTTTCAAGTTCTGCTCCAGTCAGTAAGATCCCACGCCTACGACAAGTTTGGAGATTCCCCAAACAGCGATGCGGTACAAAGCCAACTGTCACCATACATCCCGACTACTAGGGGTGTTGCTTTGGAACGCCATTCCTTTTCACCACCAGGACATCTTCGGTTGTCATCCGTGGCGCCTTTACAACAGAGCAGTACGTCAACAATAGTCTATGTCCCTTTTTATTGTCCTTCATAACAAGCCATCATGGGGTTACATTACAGCAAGATAACGCCTATCCGCAAACGGCGAGAGTTTTTACTATTTGTCTTCGTGCTTGCCAAATCCTACCTTGGCCAGCAAGATCGCCAAATATCTCTCCAATTGATAGCATTTGGAGCATTATAGGCAGGGCCCCCCAGCCATCTCTGGGTTTTGACGATTTAACGCGTCAGGCGGACAGAATTTGGCACGATACTTTTAGGACGACATCCAAAAAGTCCCTCAATCAGTTCCAAGCCGAATAACTGCTTGCATAAGGATCTGAGGTGGACCGACTGTTGCGTATCCCCGTGCACTTTGATTTTATACACAGTTTATGTTGCATATCACTTTAAGTAAACTATACGTCGATTATTGTTACGACACAAAAGATAAAATGCGGTTTTCGCTACTGGTTTCTGTGGTTTAAAATTTTAACTTTGTGCCCTGTGATCTGTTATGTGGAGATACGCACAACACTAAAAGATTTCTTGCTGTGAATGTATGATCTTTAATTTTCAAGACTATGTTCTTATAATTCTGATCTGCCTTGTTAGAAATGGAACACTGTATCATTCCTGTAACTGATTACGAAATTGAACATGTCTTTCTCTACTTTCGTCTCTGAAATGCACTGAAAATTACTCTTCACGGTAAATGATAACAGCCAAACAGTTGCAGGATAAAGATTTATTAAAATTCTTGACCACGGTTTCAGTATATCTAAATATACCTTCATCAGATGTAAAATACACTAAAATCACATCCTGCACTGGAGGAGAAACATAAAACAATTGTGACGACGCCTTTGGCACAATTGTTTTATGTATTTCCAGTGCAGGATGTGATTTTAGTGCATTTTACTTCTGATGAAGGAATATTTAGATATGCTGAAACCGTGGCCAAGAATTTTAATAAATCTTTATCCTGTAACTGTTTGGCTGTTATCATTTACCGTGAAGAATTTCAACAGTTGCTGTTTCAGCCATGTTTAAAATCTTGAAAATTGCTCTTATTATACGCACAGAGGTTACAGTATGCACTGTTTGCCAAAGATAAAAGCTGCATTGGATTTTTTAATATTTCAACATTATTAACTGCCACGGCTAACACGAGAGCATGAAACTAAAAATGAAAATTGATTTTAATATTATTAGCCAGACCAGATTTCAACACAGCAGTCTTTGATATCACACAAGTAAAATTTTAACACACGGATTTACGTAAATTATTTACCTCACTGATATTGTACTAGCAGTTGCCCATGTCCATCTAAAAATAACATAACAGAATCTACAATTCTCCTCTGGCGTCTCCGTGAGGCTGAAAGAAATAATTTTAATGTACCATTACGTGCCCGCTTAGTTGCGGGAAAACTGCTTTCATTGAGTTATAGTTTGAATTTGCCGCTATCGTTTCGCAGCACTGCGTCACGGAAAAAGTTGAGAACGGCTTTTTTGTATCCAATGGCGTCTTTCTCGATAAAAGAACAAAAGAAAGCTAACTAAACGTTCGAGAGAGCGTCACAGCCTCTTACAACATTCACGGCTACAAGAAGACAAAGAGAGTAATGTCTAAACATCCACTCTTTATAAGCAATTTAATAGGCTAATATATATCTTTGTTATATTTTTAATTAACATCGTCTGCTTCGGTTTCAACACTCGCCGACCACAGACGTTATTTGCAAAATGGTCATACATAATATTACACAAACATTAAAATGAAAAATAATTATTTTCTTTTTTGCGGTATCCACATAATCGATAACTGTTCATACAGAAATGAAATATAAGAACACAGATACAAGTTTTTTTTTTTACATATATTACACCGATTTTACAAATGTCTTGCCAGGAGACGTCACACAACGCGTTGCTGACTTGCTCAGTTTCTGAACCTCTTTCTTTTGAATATATCATCGAATTTTGCTGAAATTGTGATCATTTGTTTGCCTGCACGGGTAGATCACATTTACCGACTTCCGTCGCGTTCAGATAATTCCTTCGTGGTGCGTCGTTTTTTGCCTTAGAGTGTGGTTAGTTTACAGTTCCTTATGAACCGGCTTTGGCCTTCTTAGACCATCCTGAGACAACTTAAAACTACATAGATTGTCTACACACCATCAGCAACGTTTTATTGTTGTGTAAAGATTATGTTTCCAAAGATAATGACATGCACAAAGAACTATGAACAGATAAACTTTACATCACGTTATACTCAAAAATTAAATGCATGTGAATGTATTGGACAAAACAGACGACTATGTTATATGAACAAAACAAATGTCGAAAGTGACGAACATGAAAAAATTAGGGGAGGGGGGGGGGGGAAGGCAGAAGTGATGACGGAGTCAATGCAATGTGCTTGGGGAACAGTTCGACTATTTACAGCAAACCTATTATCTTTACACAAGAAAAATATTAAGTGGCTGCTGCTACTTTAGCAAGGGTGAAAACTGTATTTGACCATTAGGATTCTATTATTGATGTTCATTAATAGCCAGAACCTGAAGTAATGTTCGTTTTCTGCTTTTCTTTGCTCTATGGGGGACAGCACATTTAATATCATATCAATGACATAGATTCAGGGCATGTTCAAGAAATGTTAAATTTCATTTCTTTTTTCAACTCCTTTCCATACTCAATGAGGCTAGTAAATTCAGTCCTATCTGATGGCGCTACATATAACTTCTCACAGGAATGGTAAGAAATCCAACAGTATTCCCAGTATAGTAAGTTGGTGCATATTTCCTGGATTTTATGTTTTGGAGAACTACTTGTGAAGTCTTAGCTACAGTATACATACCTTGGGTCCCCACTTGTTGCCAGCGTTTTAGTGCCTCCTGCGGAAGGTACAGATAGGTGACGATATGTATAACAAGATTGTGGTGATGTCGTATGGTTTCTTTTTATTTTGAGGCTGATGTGAAGGCTCCTCTCAATTATGGGTATAGACTGTGATGTGGAAGGTATTGGAAAGAATGTTGTGCGGAAAAGGATGTGAAATGTTCATGTCCCACGAACTAAGCATCTGGGCTGTAGGTGGGAGCGTGGGAGAGGAATGTTAGCTGGGCAAGGAAAGGGTGCCTTGGAGCCTTCAATTGGCTTTGGTAGGGTAGATTATCGTTGGAAAGAAGGGTAGATTTCAGAGATGAGTTCACGGTCTGGGAGGGGAACGTGTCTGAAATTACAGTCAAAAGTATGAGGAGTGTTTATAGATGCAGGGGAGGTAGGATGCGTTGAGAGAGGTGCGGCAGCAGGCTAGGATTCTCAAGGATGGAAGAGACTACGCAGTATTGGGACTCAAGTTTACGGGATACGTAGGAGACCCGTAGTTGTTCAAGGATATGTGTTTGAGGACGTGTGGGAACCTTATGAGCCAATACCTGAAACAGGTGAGAGAAAATAGTCGCATAGGGAACATGGGGCAGAGTGTAGATCGTTCAATAATTCGGAGGGAACGAGGAAACTTGGATGGAGCTGCATTTGTTTGTATAGGTAAGGATGGGACAGATGGGGTTTATATGGATGAGTGACAGTCGTGGGATATAATTCTCTTGTTCGGCCAGTTGGTAGTTTTCGATGGTTGGTCGTTGAGAGCTCCAGGTTAGTTTTGATCGAATATTCGTCCACGGAATTTAGTTGTTGTTGTTGTTGTTTTTGGGGGAGGAGACCAGAGAGCGAGGTCATCGGTCTCATCGGATTACGGAAGGACAGCAAAGGAAGTAGGCCGTGCCCTTTCAAAGGAACAATCCCGGCATTTGCCTGGAGCGATTTAGGGAAATCACGGAAAACCTAAATCAGGATGGCCGAACGCGGGATTGAGCCATCGTCCTCACGAATGCGACTGGTATTTTAGTATTTCAGTTAGGTGAACTGGGCGGTGGTGGATTTTCGTGTAAAGGTATCTGAAATGGAATACTCGAACATTTTTCCTATAATTACTATCCGGGGTTTCACACTATTGATGGAAAAGTACCATTGTTTATAACAGGAGGTTAAGAACACAACGATTGTATTCAGTCCACGTTAAAAATAAAACCTACACTTCAGTTTTCGTGGGAGCATTGGTATCTGATATGGGATGGAGTAGTTACATTGCAAAAATTGTTTCCTGATTGACATTAATTATTAGTTACGTGATACATTTTATTAGATACTTCACTAGCACAAGCATTAATTACTCGAAAAAATTAAGTTTTGTAGGAGACCAAAAATTTCTAAAATTTCTTCAGTGAGAGTAGGAGACTGTGTTGGATTCTTCCGCTAGCTCTCTCTAGTGTTCACTGTTTTGAATCCTATGACTAATCTGTTTCTGTTGTTCGATGGTTTTTGTTTCTCTTCTTATGTGTCCTGAAACCACTTCCATTTCATTGTGGAGAACACGAGAAAATCACAGGGCCCAAATTCGGTGAGTAGAGTCAATACTGCTTGACCATCAGTCTTGTAGTGGTGTAATCAAACCTCTAACCAGTTATATGGGAACATATTTTTGTTCTTATTTTTCTGTTTCTTATTCGTCACGATTGGTGGTATGACTTGGGTAAAATTATTTAGGCACGGAACAAATCAGGGCATAATTCGAAGTACCGGGTGATTAAAAAGGTAGTATAAATTTGAAAACTGAACAAATCACGAAATAATGTAGATAGAGAGGTACAAATTGACACACACGCTTGGAATGACATGGGGTTTTATTAGAACCAAAAAAATATAAAAGTCAAAAAATGTCCGACAGACGGCGCTTCATCTGATCAGAATAGCAATAATTAGCATTACAAAGTAAGACAAGGCAAAGATGACGTTCTTTAGAGGAAATGCTCAATATGTCCACCATCATTCCTCAACAACAGCTGTAGTCGAGGAATAATGTTGTGAACAGCACTGTAAAGCATGTCCGGAGTTATGGTGAGGCATTGGCGTCGGATGTTCTCTTTCAACATCTCTAGAGATGTCGGTCGATCACTATACACTTGCGTCTTCAGCTAACCCCAAAGCCAATAACCGCACGGACTGAGGTCTGGGGACCTGGGAGGCCAAGCATGACGAAAGTGGCGGCTGAGCACACGATCATCACCAAACGATGCGTGGAAGAGATCTTTCACGAGTCTAGCAATACGGGGTGGTTCTAATAAAACCCCATGTCATTCCAAGCATCTGTGTCAAATTTTTACCTCTCTATCTGCATTATTCCGTGGTTTATTAAGTTTTCAAATTTATACTGACTTTTTGATCACCCGGTATTTATATCAGCTACACATATTGCCATAATGTTTGAGGTTATTTGGTACACAGAGAGATTTATAGACGCCACAAAAGTAAAATCCTCAAGAACTAGTGCAAAGTGTTGTAATAAGTAGTTTAAGAACTTTGAGGGAGCAACGTGAAAGACAGCACCGACTTGAGGAAAATGTTTGTATCTGTAAGATGCGCCTGGTCGTCATCAGCTCGATGTCTAGATGAGAGCGGACAGCGTCTAGCAGTAGTGCTCCCTTAGTCTACTGCCACGTTTTCGTATGACGTCCGTGAAACTTCTGTGACAAATGGATGTTTCCTAACCTTGGGTGACTAACAGTAGCATAGTAGGAGACAGTATTACACAGCGGGTTGCTAATAGTGAAACGTGGTGCAGCTACAAAGGGAATGGCTGTAATGAAGAAACAGTCTATGAAACAATAGTGGCAACGCAGATGGGTTGAGTGGATTTATGTGTGACGTTTTGCAGCAGCAGAAACGACATCAACGAAAAATTCAACAACAAAATTGTTGACCACCAAGTAAACGAAGTGAATAAATTCTGCCACATATGCAGCAAAATAACCCGTGGTGAACGAAGCACGGAGGACATAGAAATCAGACTGGCGCAGGCAAAGAGATCATCCTCAAACAAAAGATGTCCACTAGTATGAAACCTCGCCTATAATTTGAGGAACAAATTTCAGAGAATGTGCGTTCAGAGCAAAGCAATGTATGGTAGTGAAACATGGACTATGGGGAAATCGGAACAGAACAGAATCAAACTGTTGGAAATGTGGTACTTTAGAAGGAAATTGAAAGTTAATAACAAATGCGGTTCTCCACAGATTGATGTTCTTCATTTTTTCAGACAACGTGTAGCGGTCCTTTTCTTTAGTACAGGACCTCCCGTTGGCAATTTTATAAAACCGCCGGCTCCAAAAACCTATGATCACACTTAAAGGGCATGAAGAGGTGAAATTAAACGAATAAATTTTGTTGTACCGTGGAAACCAGAGTGTTTCATTTTGTTCGTTAGGCAGAGTCTTTCAGTTATTAAGTTAGACAATTTTCTCTTCCTCGAAATGAGTTTTTGGCTATGTGGGACACCAGTAGGTGACTTAATGGAGACGGTACACTGTGTTTTATCTTCCATCCCAGACGTCGGATTTGAGGAGCTTTCTGAATAGCTATCACAATTCGCCGGGGCTCCTAACAAAGGAGGAGGAAGTGTAACAACATTGGCTTCCGAGTTTAAACGGCTGCCCTGATGTTGTAACTACACTCCTGGAAACTGAAATAAGAACACCGTGAATTCATTGTCCCAGGAAGGGGAAACTTTATTGACACATTCCTGGGGTCAGATACATCACATGATCACACTGACAGAACCACAGGCACATAGACACAGGCAACAGAGCATGCACAATGTCGGCACTAGTACAGTGTATATCCACCTTTCGCAGCAATGCAGGCTGCTATTCTCCCATGGAGACGATCGTAGAGATGCTGGATGTAGTCCTGTGGAACGGCTTGCCATGCCATTTCCACCTGGCGCCTCAGTTGGACCAGCGTTCGTGCTGGACGTGCAGACCGCGTGAGACGACGCTTCATCCAGTCCCAAACATGCTCAATGGGGGACAGATCCGGAGATCTTGCTGGCCAGGGTAGTTGACTTACACCTTCTAGAGCACGTTGGGTGGCACGGGATACATGCGGACGTGCATTGTCCTGTTGGAACAGCAAGTTCCCTTGCCGGTCTAGGAATGGTAGAACGATGGGTTCGATGACGGTTTGGATGTACCGTGCACTATTCAGTGTCCCCTCGACGATCACCAGTGGTGTACGGCCAGTGTAGGAGATCGCTCCCCACACCATGATGCCGGGTGTTGGCCCTGTGTGCCTCGGTCGTATGCAGTCCTGATTGTGGCGCTCACCTGCACGGCGCCAAACACGCATACGACCATAATTGGCACCAAGGCAGAAGCGACTCTCATCGCTGAAGACGACACGTCTCCATTCGTCCCTCCATTCACGCCTGTCGCGACACCACTGGAGGCGGGCTGCACGATGTTGGGGCGTGAGCGGAAGACGGCCTAACGGTGTGCGGGACCGTAGCCCAGCTTCATGGAGACGGTTGCGAATGGTCCTCGCCGATACCCCAGGAGCAACAGTGTCCCTAATTTGCTGGGAAGTGGCGGTGCGGTCCCCTACGGCACTGCGTAGGATCCTACGGTCTTGGCGTGCATCCGTGCGTCGCTGCGGTCCGGTCCCAGGTCGACGGGCACGTGCACCTTCCGCCGACCACTGGCGACAACATCGATGTACTGTGGAGACCTCACGCCCCACGTGTTGAGCAATTCGGCGGTACGTCCACCCGGCCTCCCGCATGCCCACTATACGCCCTCGCTCAAAGTCCGTCAACTGCACATACGGTTCACGTCCACGCTGTCGCGGCATGCTACCAGTGTTAAAGACTGCGATGGAGCTCCGTATGCCACGGCAAACTGGCTGACACTGACGGCGGCGGTGCACAAATGCTGCGCAGCTAGCGCCATTCGACGGCCAACACCGCGGTTCCTGGTGTGTCCGCTGTGCCGTGCGTGTGATCATTGCTTGTACAGCCCTCTCGCAGTGTCCGGAGCAAGTATGGTGGGTCTGACACACCGGTGTCAATGTGTTCTTTTTTCCATTTCCAGGAGTGTATTACACATATAAAGGAGTGTACGAAGATAAGAGTGCGCCGATAAGTGTTTCTTTCGCCTAAGGCGAAATGACTCCTTAGGGCCAACTCGCTATGAACGTGTATGTTCTTGCAACATTTGCTGTGTAGCCGTGGACGCTGAGGAGGAAACGAACGTTTCACCATCTCTCGCTTCTTCCTGCTCTGACAGCGAATTTAGAAAGTTCTGTGATACTCGTGCGCTTTGATTCATTTCAGGGAATATATCACGACTATCGAAGTCAGTTCCGTCAAATTTGCAGTTCTTTGTTATGAGCATCTCTCCCTTCGAAGTATACTGCTTTAAAGTAACATTTTATTTACATCTTACGTATGAAACTTTTTAAGGCACATCCTGACCTGTGTGTCGCAGATGTGCAGCTAAGAGGTGCTCGAAACTTTTTCGTGCAGCAGTATGTGCCTTTGACCTCGCAAACCTGCATATTACCATTTACAGAATCACTCCAGAACTTCCCATCTCCCTTCATTCTTTTTGTCGGTGGAAATGGGATGTGAAGCAGAGTTTACCTTTAGGAAAGGAAAACTAGTGCAGATGCAAGTACATTTCACTTTGCATATTAAATTACGAACGTGGCACATCATACATTAGGGCAATGGCACACATTTCGTACTGTGCTTTCACACTGTCTTATTAAACGCAGAAAAAAATATTCATATAAGTTATTATGAAAAATAGTGTAGTATACCGTAGATTCAAGAGCTCGAGCACGCAAGAAACGCTCTCGAATACAGCAAAATTTATAGTGGTTGATGACGTTACCGTTTCAGTGAATATCCCATTATATTTCTTGCAGCCGGCCGCGGTGGTCTCGCGGTTCTAGGCGCGCAGTCCGGAACCGTGCGACTGCTACGGTCGCAGGTTCGAATCCTGCCTCGGGCATGGATGTGTGTGATGTCCTTAGGTTAGTTAGGTTTACGTAGTTCTAAGTTCTAGGGGACTGATGACCACAGCAGTTGAGTCCCATAGTGCTCAGAGCCATTTCTTGCAGACTGATTCGATAAGACCCTCTGAGTCCCAAGCGTGACATGAGGGGTCAACGCTTTAAGTCGTACAGTTGTCTTACACCCTGTGATGCTCCAACGTCTACACTTTTAGGACACCTCTAGTTTCATCCAGGCTATTTCTATTATAAGGTTTATAATTTAAAGAGCAATCAGCGTCAAATATGGTTTTAAAAAGTTTATTTAAATCTCACCATCACCAGTTTCGGAATTGTTACAAATCGATTTTCAGATGGCTCATATTTTTTTCTCGCATGAAGCTGCGTCACGTTTTATAAATGTCGAATGGGTGTGCCGCCGTAAAAAATAGAGTGGTCTGTGTTAAGCAGTTTCCAGAGGATTAAACAGCACTCACATAGCGTGTGTACAGAAATGTGTTAACTGTAAAATACGTAACACAAACACAGGACGGATTTGTCGCACAGAAATATACACCACTCCACCAAACCAGTTACGAGTACAAAATGACGCCCCAGCAAGGACACAAAGAAACCTATACGAGCCGCTTGAAGTGGATTTGGAACAAATCCGAAACCGGTCAGGGTCTTATTTAACAGCACTTTTTTAAGTCGTAGTTATGGCTGGTTGGTGTTAAAATCAGCTGGCTGGTCGGTGTTAAAGTCAGAAGCTATATGATTGTAGACACAAAGCCCACGCCTACTACAGTAGTACAAGTTTATATGCCAACTAGCTCTTCAGATGATGATGATGAAATTGATGAAATGTATGATGACATAAAAGAAATTATTCAGGTAGTGAATGGAGACGAGAATTTAATAGTCATGGGTGACTGGAATTCGAGAGTAGGAAAAGGGAGAGAAGGAAACATACTAGGTGAATATGGATAGGGGCTAAGAAATGAAAGAGGAAGCCGCCTGGTAGAATTTTGCGCAGAGCATAACTTAATCATGGCTAACACTTGGTTCAAGAATCATGAAAGAAGGTTGTATACATGGAAGAACCCTGGAGATACTAAAAGGTATCAGATAGATTATATAACGGTGAGACAGAGATTTAGGAACCAGGTTTTAAACTGTAAGACATTTCCAGGGGCAGATGTGGACTCTGACCACAATCTATTGGTTATGAACTGTAGATTAAAACTGAAGAAACTGCAGAACGGTGGGAATTTAAGAAGTTGGGACCTGGATACACTGAAAGAACCAGAGGTTGTACAGGGTTTCAGGGAGAGTATAAGGGAACAATTGACAGGAATGGGGGAAAGAAATACAGTTGAAGAAGAATGGGTAGCTTTGAGGGATGAAATAGTGAAGGCAGCAGAGGATCAAATACGTGAAAAGACGAGGGCTAGTAGAAACCCTTGGTTAACAGAAGAAATATTGAATCCAATTGATGAAAGGAGAAAGCAGCAAATGAATCAGGCAAAAAGGAATACAAACGTATCAAAAATGAGATCGACAGGAAGTGCAAAATGGCTAAGCAGGGATGGCTAGAGGACAAATGTAAGGATGTAGAGGCTTATCTCACTTGGGTTAAGATAGATACTGCCTACAGGAAAATTAAAGAGACCTTTGGAGAACGGAGAACCACTTGGATGAATATCAAGAGCTTTGATGGAAATCCAGTTCTAAGCAAAGAAGGGAAAGCAGAAAGGTGGAAGGAGTATATTGAGGGTCTATATAAGGGCGATGCACTTGAAGACAGTATTATGGAAATGGAAGAAGATGTAGATGAAGATGAAATGGGAAATATGATACTGCGTGAAGAGTTTGACAGAGCACTGAAAGACCTAAGTCGAAACAAGGCCCCCAGAGTAGACAACATTCCATTAGAACTACTGACAGCCTTGGGAGAGACAGGCCTAACAAAACTCTACCATCTAGTGAGCAAGATGTATGAGACAGGCGAAATACCCTCAGACTTCAAGAAGAATATAATAATTCCAATCCCAAAGAAAGTAGGTGTTGACAGATGTGAAAATTACCGAACTATCAGTTTAATAAGCCATGGCTGCAAAATACTAACGCGAATTCTTTACAGACGAGTGGAAAAACTGGTAGAAGCCGACCTCGGGGAAGATCAGTTTGGATTCCGTAGAAATGTTGGAACACGTGAGGCAATACCGACCCTACGACTATCTTAGAAGAAAGATTAAGGAAAGACAAACCTACGTTTCTAGCATTTTTAGACTTAGAGAAAGCTTTTGACAATGTTGATTGGAATACTCTCTTTCAAATTCTGAATGTGGCAGGGGTAAAATACAGGGAGCGAAAGGCTATTTACAATTTGTACAGAAATCAGATGGCAGTTATATGAGTCGAGGGGTATAAAAAGATGGCAGTGGTTGGGAAGGGAGTGAGACAGTGTTGTAGCCTATCCCCGATGTTATTAAATCTGTATATTGAGCAAGCAGTAAAGGAAACAAAAGAAAAATTCGGAGTAGGTATTAAAATCCATGGAGAGGAAATAAAAACTTTGAGGTTCGCCGATGACATTGTAATTCTGTCAGAGACAGCAAAGGACTTGGAAGAGCAGTTGAACGGAATGGACAGTGTCTTGAAAGGAGGATATAAGATGAACTTCAACAAAAGCAAAACGAGGATAATGGAATGTAGTCGAATTAGGTCGGGTGATGCTGAGGGAATTAAATTAGGAGTAGTAGAGGAGTTGTGCTATTTGGGGAGCGAAATAACTGATGACGGTCGAAGAAGAGAGGATATAAAATGGAGACTGGCAATGCCAAGGAAAGCGTTTCTGAAGAAGAAAATTTTTTTAACATCCAGTATAGATTTAAATAGCAGGAAGTCGTTTCTGAAAGTATTTGTATGGAATGTAGCCATGTATGGAAGTGGAACGTGGACAATAAATAGTTTAGACAAGAAGAGAATAGAAGCTTTCGAAATGTGGTGCTACAGAAGAATGCTGAAGATTAGATGGGTAGATCACGTAACTAATGAGCAGGTGTTGAATAGAATTGGGGGGGGGGGGGGAGGGGAAGAGGAGCTTGCGGCACAACTTGACTAGAAGAAGGGATCGGTTGGTAGGACATGTTCTGAGACATCGAGGGATCACTAATTTAATATTGGAGGGCAGCGTGGAGGGTAAAAATCGAAGAGGGATACCAAGAGATGAATACACTAAGCAGATTCAGAAGGATGTAGGCTGCAGTAGGTACTGGGAGATGAAGAAGCTTGCACAGGATAGAGTAGCATGGAGAGCTGCATAAAACCAGTTTCAGGAATGAAAACCTCAGCAACATCATTGTACTACAGCCATCGTACGTCAAACAAAATACCGTCTAGTTATTTCATCTGGATCATAAAATTGTACGAAATGATACATGTCAGCATTTTGTTGTCAGACACTATCCTGGAATACTGCACTACGAAACAGAGCCTTGAATAATAGAACAATTGCAGTTCAAAATAGTCCTGAGCTAAATCATGTTTAAGAACCACTAAGAGATGCTGATGAAATATGTATTTATATACTGCCATGCCCGGCCGCTGTGGAAGAGCAGTTCTAGGCGCTTCAATCCGGAACCGCGCTGCTGCTAAGGTTGCATGTTCTAATCCTGCCTCGGGCATGCATGTGTGTGATGTCCTTAGGTTAGTTAGGTTACAGTAGCTCTAAGTCTAGGGGACTGATGACGCCAGATGTTAAGTCTCATTGTGCTTAGAACCATTTGAACCATACTGTCATGTTCAGTCAACCGATCGTCATCGGGTAGAGTGAGTAGTAACACAGAGATCGCATGTGATACACTTGACTGTCTAACTGTCAGTGCAATGATACGTGGTGAATGTGCACACGAAACTCTCATAACACAATAAATAAATAAAAAATACTAACCTACGTCTCTGAACTAACATTTATAGTACAAAGTGATGGAACTGACAGCTTTCATACATGTAAAAAGAAATACTTGAATACGATAGGTTTGTTCAGTGTTACCTACCTCCAATGCAGGATTAATACTGTCAACAGTAAAACGCATTAATTTCGTTAAGTAATCATAGTCCACTGTCTTTATTCAGGCCCTGTACTCTTGCATGTATGTGGTCATAATTTTGTGTAAAATTCGTTCCTAAATATTTAACAAGAACCCCGAATTATAATCAGCGCTAACTCAATATTGTGGTTTAACTTTATTTTCTAACAGAAACAGATTTCAGATGTGCTTACGGTAACTACAAACACTGTATTAGTAGCTTGCTACTTAAATAGCAATAACAATCAAAACAAGAATGAAATTTAGTTACAAAACACTAGTAGTAGTTATCCGTAACTGACAAATAAATTACAGAGACCTGCAGATAGTGCTCCATATATTTAGGACGATCATGTGTTACAAATACAGTAGAGAAAAATAATGTACAAGAATGGTCAATTACGGTTCATAATTACAGGTAAGAGCTGGTCTGCAACGACGTACAGCTATCCGAAGTCCGATGGTTTGCTTGAGCTTTACATTTACGAGTTGCGATTCTCTTCTAAGTAGTATGCTCTCAAGTTTCTCACGTGAGTAGGTATACGCTATTTGAAAAATGCAACTAATATAAATTTAAACAAGAAGTAATATGGGACAACAAGAGGGGAAAAGAAAGAACTGTTCGGATAAATGGACACATCTGATATCTTGCGTATCAAAGAACCGATAAAAGAAAGTTTCAGAAGTTGGGTTAATATTCAGTGTCAAGGGATGTGTAAGCAGTCATCAGTCCGAAGTCTGGTTTGATGCAGCCTTCTAAGCTAGTCCGTCTTGTACAAATTCACCTCTGCATGACCACAGCAACCTACATAATTTTTAACCTGCTTACTGTAGTCAAACCTTGGTCTCCCTCTCAAGTTTTTATCCCCCACACTTATCTCCAATGCCAAATTTGCAGTTCCTCAATGTATCAGGATGGGTGCTCTCAACTGATTCCTTCTTTTAGCCAAGTAGCGCGAAACACTTTTCTTCGCCCCATTTTGACGCCGTGCTAATTACTTATCCCATCTACCCATCAAAGCGTTCTTCTGCAGCATCACGTTTCAGATGCTTCTACTCTCTTCTTGTCTGAATTGTTCCTCGTCCACGTTCGACGTGTACATAACCTTCAGAAAAGCCTTCGTAACACATCAATTTATTTTCTATAAGGAAAGAAGCTAAAGAAATGTATTAAAATTCGTGTGAAGGTCAGGTCTTGAATCCAGCTCTTCTGATTACTTGACAGGTATGCTATCCACTACTACACCACACTAGTATTGTGGCTCAGTATGTCTCCAGCAAAGTGTAAAACCATTAGGTCAGTACATCAATATACATATATTAAATGCTAATAAACTTCTCTTTTTTAAAAAGAAATTTCTTATTATTAAGGGTTTCCGTTTTATTAACTCTCACCTTCGACCATTCTCTGCTAATTTTTGGCCCAAATAGGAAAACGCTTTCAGTGTCTCATTTTTGCTAATCTTATCCCCTCGGCATTATCTTACTTTATTCATACGACCAACAAGCTAATTTTTACAACGAAATAAATACGCCAAAAGTGTGAGCTTGAAGTGCTGTGAAGGTGATACAATCTACGGTAGTAACAATGAAGAATGGTTGGGATTTTTAAGAGGAATAAAGATTATATGAAGTATTTCACAGGTTCAAGTTGTAGCTTGAGGAGCAAGTGTTTCTACAGTCAATCGTCATTAGTAAAGCCTATTCTATTTGTTATCATCTCTTTTATTTTATCAAGGGAGCCATTTGTGGCGTTTGAAGACACTGTCTCGTGTTTTTATTAATGTTCCTATACCTTTTAAAGCACTTACGCACCAACGATTTTACACATCTCATTCTTTCGACTGACACGTTTGGCGCCACACCCGTTGATCGATTGGCTTACCACCGCGTTCGGCATGTTCTTTCCTGCAGAGTATTGAGATATGAATTTTCCTGAAATGTGTTCTTTCTTCATTTACATTTCGCCACCTCTCATTTGTTTTCAGTCTCTCTGAACAGTGATGTGTAATATGAAAGTCAGATCTAGGTTGTTAATCCGTGTCATGTTCTTCAATTTCTACTACCCGATCGATGTTTCGGCCCTTCTGAAGGGCTCTTCTACAGGATCTTATGTTTTTCTCCGTTGGCTAAATACCGTCAAAGCCAGTGTCTCACTTATAAAGAGGAATTTCCCTCGCTTGTTTTGAAGAAATGGAATTACTAGGTGAAAATCTTCCGGCTACTATTCCTGGTGGTTGTTTGTGTCACTCGCACATAATGTGGCGGGAAGCCACGAGGCTGGAAGTGTAAAGCGGTCTTTTCTAAAGAAGTTAAGTTCGTTCTCCTCAATCGCTTCTCGTACTTCCTTTCTATAAATGTAGGCCCCCTTGGCAACATCAAGCACTTTGTTGAGATCAGTAAACATAGAAAATGCCTC
This sequence comes from Schistocerca nitens, assembly GCF_023898315.1. Classification (NCBI taxonomy): domain Eukaryota; kingdom Metazoa; phylum Arthropoda; class Insecta; order Orthoptera; family Acrididae; genus Schistocerca; species Schistocerca nitens. Next base: position 82,404,296 of record NC_064615.1, read on the forward strand.
GGTTCTACTGATCTTTCGCTACCGGATATTTCACACTTTGTTTTAACTGCGTGTGGTGTTCGTGTTCTTTAACAAGTTGTTTTTCTGTCCGTCCCGTTTATACCATGGGTATTTTGCCAGAGCCAAACGTCAGTTCATAGATTCCGGCAGTGTGTAGGTAATCAGGCGTGTCCATTTTGCATCAGAAAATTTCTTTTATGTCGTCCTGACTGAAAAATATATTCCGAATTCTGCTGATGCCGTCAGAAGCTCAACAAACGAACGGTAAATGAAAAGAGTGAGAAGGCACTTTCTTTCTCGTCGAACTCCGATTCCAATCTGTTACGTCACCGGTACGGAAATCACGTAAGATTTATTTTTGAGAATGTTTTCTTCTGACAAGGAACCCTTTGACTGCGAGGTCGCAAAAGCCCAATAATGTTTACGACATTGGACACCTCACATGTTGTCTAACATGCTGCCAATGGCAACAGGGTACGGGATTGGGGGTATCCAATGGTGAGCACAGCTTGAGGTAACGGATCGCACAGCTATGCCGACTGTTAATCTGTGTGGTAAATGGGCTGGAAAGTTATTTATTGCGCTTCGAGAAATTGGAGGTGCTCTGCCCCCCTACGATTCTTTTTCTTTGCACGACGTTGCAAAGGCAGTAGCAAATGTTCGCGTCACAACAAGCAAAAATGGGAAAACGGGCGTAAGAGAACTACAACTATCGTATGACAAATTCTTGTGGTCAGTAGCTGGTCAAAATAACTTGCTTTTGCTTGATTCTTAGTCTGTGGATAAAAATCATACTCCCTCGGATCAAAGAGTCCCTCCTGAAAAGTATGTGACATTGCAGTTCACAGAATCTTCAACCATTTGATAAATTCAGCCTCTGGATTTTTGTTTTTCCTTGCTTATAGAACCTATTATGGCACTATCTGCAGCTACGCCTTAAAGGATAGCCAGTTTCGCTGTAAGCTCGACGACAGACTGTTTCGCTTTCGAATGCATCCCATCAGTTCTCACCACCCCGTTATACTGATATGTTTCTACACGAATTCTTTAAGAGTTGATACGTAACTGAACGTCCTGGACAGTTTGTAACTCACAGACAGTTCGCCTTCGACCAAATGGTGCGAACCTCTGTGATCCCTGCGGCGCTCCAGTTTTCATTCGGTGTCCATGGTGCAATTTACTGCCGCGCGGGATTAGCCGCGCGGTCTCAGGCGCTGTAGTCATGGACTGTGCGGCTGGTCCCGGCGGAGGTTCGAGTGCTCCCTCGGGCATGGGTGTGTGTGTTTGTCCTTAGGATAATTTAGGTTAAGTAGTGTGTAAGCTTCGGGACTGATGACCTTAGCAGTTAAGTCCCATAAGATTTGACAAACATTTGAACATTTTTTGCAAGTTACTGGTTTGATTTGAACATTTCTTGAATGTCGACGAGCCGGCGATGGTGACCGAGCGGTTCTAGGCGCTTCAGTCCGGAACCGCGCGACTGCTAAGGCCGTAGGTTCGAATCCTGCCTCGGGCATGGATGTGTGTGATGTCCTTAGGGTAGTTAGGTTTAAGTAGTTTTAAGTTCTAGGGGACTGATAACCTCAGATGTTAAGTCCCGTAGTGCTCAGAGCCATTCGAACCATTTTTTGAATGTCGACGATGTCCCTTTTGGGTAGTGTAATACATTCATCTCATAGAAGGTTGAGCTCTTCACCTCCCGGACGCTCATTTTCTGTCAAGATGAGTCATTATGAGCTAACATTTCTCCTGTCGTGATTGTTGACACAGCACTTCAAAATGAGCCTTGTATGTACTTATGTATTAAACCGGGGACCTAGAAACGACGGAGAGGCTTCGACCCGCTGTAGCCCTCAGTGGTTCACAACACCGCAACAGGCCACAGCAGTCCACCCACCCCACCGCCGCCCCACACCGATCCCAGGGTTATTGTGCGGCTCGTCACCCAGTGGACCCCCCGGGAACGTCTCATATGTTTCCGTGCTGAAATAATTATGGTGTACGCGTACGCTGAAACGGTGTTTGTGCGGCAATCGCCGACACAGTGTAACTGAGGCGGAATAAGGGGAACCAGCCAGCATTCTTCGCCGAGGTAGATGAAAAACCACCTTAAAAACCATCCACAGGCTGACCGGCACACCGGACCTCGACACTAATCCACCGGGCGGATTTTTGCCGGGGACCGGCACGCCTTCCCGCCCTGGAAGCAGCGCCTTGGACCGTACGGCTAACCGGGCGGGCAAATGAACCTTCCTAAAGATTGATTTTGCGACCTCGCGCTCAAGAAATTCCCTGCAGAATTGGTGATGATACAGAATACCATATAAACATTTAGTTTGTAGGCTTTCTATACACTCTGTCACAGGGTTTTTTCATATCTTTGACAGACCAACACATGTAGTAACGGGAAACGGACGTCAGGTGAACGCATAGCAATACCGCCATATTGTTCATAAAATTCTCCTTTATATTTAAAATAGCTTTCCTGAAGACATAATTCAGGTAACAGACGTGTGGAGGAAATTCACCCCCTATGATTTCCCTAGTACACTACTGGCCATTAAAATTGCTACACCAAGAACAAATGCAGGTGATAAACGGGTATTCATTGGACAAATATATTATACTATAACTGACATGTGATTCCATTTTCACGCAATTTGGGTGCATAGATCCTGGGAAATCAGTACCCAGAACAACCACCTCTGGCCCTATTAACGGCCTTGATACGCGTGGGCATTGACTCAAACAGAGCTTGGATGGCGTGCACAGGTACAGCTGCCCATGCAGCTTCAACACGATACCACAGTTCATCAAAAGTAGTGACTGGCGTATGTAACGAGCCAGGTGCTCGGCCACCATTGACCAGACGTTTTCAGTTGGTGAGAGATCTGGAGAATGTGCGGGCCAGGCCAGCAGTCGAACATTTTCTGTATCCAGAAAATCCCGTAGAGGACCAACAACATGTGGTCGTGCATTATCCTGCTGAAATGTAAGGTTTCACAGGGAACGATTGAAGGGTAGAGCCACGGGTCGTAACACATCTGAAATGTAACGTCCACTGTTCAAATTGCCGTCAATGCGAACAAGAGGTGACCGAGACGTGTAACCAATGGCACCACGTACCATCACGCCACTATGGCGATGACGAATACACGCTTCCAATGTGCGTTCACCGCGATGTCGCCAAAAACGGATGCGACCATCATGATGCTGTAAACACAACCTGGATTCATCCGAAAAAAATGTTTTGCCATTCGTGCACCCAGATTCGTCGTTGAGTACACCATTGCAGGTGCTCCTGTGTGTGAGGCAGCATCAAGGGTAACCGCAGCAATGGTCTCCGAGCTGATAGTCGATGCTGCTGCAAACGTCGTCGAACTGTTCATGCAGATGATTGTTGTCTTGCAAACGTCCCTATCTGTTGACTCAGGGATCGAGACGTGGCTGCACGATCCGTTACAGCAATGCGGATAAGATACCTGACATCCCGACTGCTAGTGATACGAGGCCGTTGGGATCCAGCACGGCGTTCCGTATTACCCCCCTAGGCCCACCGATTCCATATTCTGCTAACAGTCATTGGATCTCGACCAACAGGAGCAGCAATGTCGCCATATGATAAACCGCAATCTCGATAGGCTACAATCCTTTATCAAAGTCGGAAACGTGATGGTACGCATTTCTCCTCCTTACACGAGGCATCACAACAACGTTTCACCAGGCAACGCCGGTCAACTGCTGTTTGTGTATGAGAAATCGGTTGGAAACGTTTCTCATGTCAGCACGTTGTAGGTGTCGCCACCGGCGCCAGCCTTGCGTGAATGCTCTGGAAAGCTAATCACTTGCATATCACAGCATCTTCTTTCTGTCGGTTAAATTTCACGTCTGTAGCACGTCATCATCGTCGCGTAGCAATTTTAATGGCCAGTAGTGTATCTGCCACTGTCATGTTAGTAAATAAATATAACACGTTGAAAGTTACAAGAAAGTCACTCGTGTGAACCTAACCTTTGCTGGCCAAGGAAAAGAACATTTGTAGAAGGGATGTCCGAGAAGCGGCTGAGATTTGCAAGAATGAATGTAGCCTCAATGAAGAAGATGCTGTAGGCTTCCAGCTTCATGACACCTCGCTATGAAGGTTATGAAGACGGCTATAGACTTCCAGCTTCGTGGTTCCCCGCCATCTAGGTTGTAATTACATGTTCCGCAAGGAATACCAAAACCGACCAGGCAGCTACAACTTCATGCATACAGACGTGAACACCATAAACGAGATGCCCAATAGAAATCCGCTCAGTCTTTCGTCAACGCCGGACGTCTTGCCATCGAGTCCCGCGGAGCGCTCTACCATTAAACACTGTGGGAGAACCCTTTCAAAGTTGAAAATGCCACCAGTACATGGTAACGTAAGGGGCAAAGTTCTCATAGTCAAACTCGACATTCTCAATGCCTCATAAGGAACGGCATAGAAGAACTTGAAAGGCGAGTTTAGATAATTTTAATGAGCAAATCGTTCGCCGTATGGTAAATAATTTCTACATTACAGATAAAAGAAGACACACTTTAAAGTAGCCGGCCGCGGTGGTCTAGCGGTTCTAGGCGCTCAGTCCGGAACCGCGCGACTGCTACGGTCGCAGGTTCGAATCCTGCCTCGGGCATGGATGTGTGTGATGTCCTTGGGTTAGTTAGGTTTGGGTAGTTCTAAGTTCTAGGGGACTGATAACCACAGATGTTAAGTCCCATAGTGCTCAGAGCCATTTGAACCATTTGAACACTTTAAAGCAAATTCATAAAATGTCACGAAGTTGAATAAATTCTGAAGGAAAAATTCGTCCCACTTTGGAATTTAGGTGCAAGAAGACAGCGAATAACGGGAAAGCTCTCCAGGAACAAAGTAGTATCGGGGCAAAACCAACTGCTTACATGAAAAGTACTTGAGAGTGCGAACTTCAGCGTCCTCCAGTTGTCTGTATGGACGAGAAGTATCTTCACATTTGTCACACCGCATTGTGTGATGGCGTGAAAATTCACTACAGCGTCAGCTGAAACCTATTCCGAAAGAAAGCAGAATTATTGTCATCCATGCTGGCGAGGAGGACCCTTTTGTACCAAATGCCTTCTTATGGTACAAATCTGGCCAGGAAACAGAGGATTATCACAACGAAAAGCTGCTCAGTGATAGATTAATACATAATCTACAACTTCATACTGACCTCGTTATAGAAAACGCCCTTTACCACAATAAGGGCCTGCATGGTGCAGAGAATGGCAATTGAATCTAAATGTAGACAAGTGTAATGTGCTGCGAATACATAGAAAGAAAGATCCCTTATCATTTAGCTACAATATAGCAGGTCAGCAACTGGAAGCAGTTAATTCCTTAAATTATCTAGGAGTTGGCTTTGGGAGTGATTTAAAATGGAATGATCATATAAAGTTGATCGTCGGTAACGCAGATGCCAGACTGAGATTCATTGGAAGAATCCTAAGGAAATGCAATCCGAAAACAAAGGAAGTGGGTTACAGTACACTTGCTCGCCCACTGCTTGAATATTGCGCACCAGTGTGGGATACGTACCAAATAGGGTTGGTAGAAGAGATAGAGAATATCCAACGGAGAGCAGCGCGCTTCGTCACAGGATCGTTTCGTAATCGCGAGACCGTTAAGGAGATGATAGACAAACTCCAGTGGAAGACTCTGCAGGAGAGACGCTCAGTAGCTCGGTACGGGCTTTTGTTAAGGAGATGATAGATAAACTCCAGTGGAAGACTCTGCAGGAGAGACGCTCAGTAGCTCGGTACGGGCTTTTGTTGAAGTTTCGAGAACATACCTTCACCGAGGAGTCAAGCAATATATTGCTCCCTCCTACGTATATCTCGCGAAGAGACCATGAGGATAAAATCAGAGAGATTAGAGCCCACACAGAGGCATACCGACAATCTTCCTTTCCACGAACATTACGAGACTGGAATAGATGGGTGAACCGATAGAGGTACTCAAGGTACCCTCCGCCACACACCGTTAGGTGGCTTGCGGAGTATGGATTTAGATGTAGATGTAGAAGCAGCTGATCCGCAGTGCAGCTTCGAACCCCACGAGGAGACAAAAGATGACCTTCTTAACAGAAAAGGGAATTTCTTTCCACAAGAACGTGCTCAGACCCCTTCTGTATTCATTGATCAAAATGAACAAACCAGGCCACATCAGTTACAACACAGTGTTTCAACCCAACACGGTCATACTCTGTCACGACTTCCTCCATACCAGCCAGCATTGAATCCTATAGCTCAGATATGGAAAAGAGTCAAGGACAGCATTCCCGCACGTACCGTGACATTTAAAATGGACATGTTATTAACACGTATAGATGAACAAATTGCTTCGATAACAAAAGAATACTGGAAGAAACGTTGTGGGCTCGTTAATAAAACTGAAGAGCAGCATGTTTTAAGTGAAGGTTTACTGGACCAAGCGCTGGAGATGATCATGTGGGAAGTGGTACAGACTCGAATAGTGATACTGATAGTGATGGAAGTTATACTGTTTCTGCAAGCGAAGATTAAAGTGGATCAACTGACACTGTCAGTGGAAGTGAAACAGAAACGGCTGCTGAAAATTAAGAAACACACAGTGAAGCATATTTGAAATGTGTTTTGTGTGTGGAAATGCTGACAGTGAAAGATTCATAGTATTATAGGGTGTAGAAAAATTTCCGCAGCCAGTCACAATATTGCGACTGTGAAATTTTTGTACACCCTATAAAAGAACAGTCACAGAGTTCAACAGCATCCACTATGGATAAAATTCACTTCATAGGATTAAGTCAAACGTTGAAATGTGTCATTTCTAATCTGCAATTGTGTCTGCAATGACTCTAAAGATCGGTGAACGTCGTCGCAGCAGTGAAGCTACTGTTTACGACCGTCCACATGACTATGCTTGTAAAATAAACCAGCTTACCTTTTTATTATGTATGCTCGCGTCGCCTCGAACACCTTTGCGTGTCCGTTGCACTGCAATACTTCTTCCCCTCCCTTGCAGTGTTCTTATCTGTCTGCAAGAGGTGTGCCTCTGCGGCACGACAATAATATACTGATAAATATTCTTACTCTTTTGCTTTCCCTGTTTCACTTTCTATCCAATGACGTTTGCCTACCAATACGCAAGAATTTCACCCAGGTGCCCCATTTCTTCAGAATAAGCGGCGAAAAACTGTTTTGTAACTCGGCCCGACACTGGTTTTCGATAATGTTCGGTAACTGGGAACACCAGGAAATGCTGGAAAAGACGCCAGCAGACTGATCGAAACATTAATCTTGTAAGAAGGTGCTGAAGAGAAACATGGCTCTGTCTAAGACCATGAAGATTTTACCTTCAGTGACAACGCACATAAAAGCCTGCAGATTTTCATGAGATATATAAGTTACTGCTTGACACATGTTTACACAGCTTCATTTATTTCATTTATTAGTTGTATAGCTATTCCGATCCTGGGTCAGTTGTATGTTCTGATACACTTCGTTTATGTTTGTGTGTAATACTGTAGGCTTACCAGTAAATCTCACTGTTTTTATCCTTTGCTAATGTTCATACTTAAATACTGTACTCTCTTAGCAGTAAACATCATCTCTCTCTCTCTCTCTCTCTCTGTTTTCGTACTCCTCTAACGTCTATGCCAAAAACTGTACTACCTCATCATCAGTATATTAGAGAGGGAATACGCAAGAAAATTACAAGTCAGACAAATATAGACTAGGTAAAAAGTTTATCATATTTCAGGACTAGTTAGATGCACATTTACATACAATGACGAATACTCAGATTTTTAAATCCTGCAACGCTTGTTGCATCTTCACACTTCAAAATGCTTTAGTACCGCTCGAACCAGTTTCTTATACTGAGAGACATCACTTTTGTTGTTGTCGAAGACTTCATAATTAATCTTCGGCAACTTTTGTAATAGAATCTATTGTAAAAAGTATACACAATTTGAAAATATATCTGCTGCTTCGACTGAATCACAAATTGCACAGTCGTTTTCTTTCTTCCGAATCAAAGACGTTGTGCCCGTAATCATCAATGGTTAATCTGTTTACAGATGATTGTTCTTTGCCTTTTACGCTGCACTTTATGTGCTGAGACTCGGTCTCGAGGACATACATTTTTGCTCATGAGCATGAGCCAACAAACTCTGCTATAGGCTCAACATCCAGTTCATCTTTTATTTACCCAACCACTTTTTTATTCGCCAGTGAAATATTGTATTTTTTATTTGCTTGGAAACCCAAAGTATCGAAACTGGTACGCCCATCATTGCTGATAACCTCACAGATATTCAGAGTTGTAATATAATACTTGAGGCTTCCTGAGTGTAGCACACTTCTACACGATATAGCGGAAATGTTTTTTTATATGCACGCTTACTGAAATCTGAAAAGAAGCGTCCTGGATATATCCGTAAGGCTATTCACACTACGTCCGATTTATCAGAGATTACATAAAGCATGCTCAGTTCAATGGCTACTAAATTTTATTTAACAACGACGCTCCTTTGAAAATTTAGCTTTGCAAACAGCACAGATGCCCTCACTGTCCACGATGCTGCTAGTCTTGTGTCTCATATATTTTGCATAGCTTTACCGAAAACAGCATAGTTAATGAGTTTGAAAAAGTTCTTTTCAAAATGGTTCAAATGGCTCTGAGCACTATGGGACTAAACATCTGAGGTGATCAATCCCCTAGAGCTTAGAACTACTTAAACCTAACTAACCTAAAGACATCACACACGTCCTTGCCCAAGGCAGGATTCGAACCTGCGACAGTAGCAGTCGTGCGGTTTCGGACTGAAGCTCCTAGAACCGCTCGGCCAACGCGGCCGGCCGAAGTATTCAGTATTCGCTCCTATTATATGCCCCATATTGAAATCGTCTGGTGAATCTTCCACAACAAAACTTTTTATACTCTCTGTAGGCAGCCATTCAATGGATATGCGCAGATGCTGCAACAGCACCCAGCTGTACTGGCTATTTATTTCAAGACAAATTCAGCAATTGTTCCATCATAATCGGACATGAATCTGTTGTTGACCACTGCATGCTTTTAAAAACAATTAACAGTTCTGCCATATCTTATTCAACAACCTTGCGTTGTTCGATACCGGCAGTAAACTGCAATTCTGTTTATTAATTTTCAGCAGAGGATCTCAGGTAATATAACGCAAAGGATCTAATTCATATTTTCAGGCAAAGATCGCGAAAGCTTTCAAACAGTGCGACAAGCAATAGCACATCAATTTCTAAATATCAATCGGAGTATTCACAAGTATTTTGCACTTCAGTGCACTTTATATATTGCAAGCTCTTTCGTAATCAACCAGTCATCGTTTTACCTGTTAGTAAACTTTTAACTTTTCGCTTGGGGGCAGACGATTAGTCCAGCAGAATCGATTCATTATTAACGCACTGATATGGGAAAATTCCCTTGCGGTTAACAAGACTGAAATCACTAACACTGGAAAAATGTGTCCCCGTTGTTTTTAGTTCATCATATTTTAGGTATTCTGGACACTTTTTAGTAGCACCCGTTAGGAACTTTAACGAGTTGCAGTACTTCTCTTCATGCGCTACTAGAATACTTTACGTAAAGAATTTATATTTTTCCATGTTTGATGGTAGAATAGACATATGACCTGGATTCAGTGCAACTTTTTCGTTGCCGTCATCTTTTACGATTTCTTTGCAAGTATTTGCGATCGACATATGCCTGTAGTAATTGCTCAGATTCTGGAATATAACGTGCAGTGTATAGTGAGGCCTGTAAATCATACTGCAACTGGGTTGCACTGCGCATCGGTATGAACTGGTCAATTGCCAATAGTCTCGCAGATTCACGTTGTCTTCCTCAAACGGTTTCTTACAAATGTGGCAAATCTGTGCCAAACTAATCACCGATTCTTCTTCAGGACTTAACATTGTAATTCTGTGAGTCCGGCCGGGGAGGTCGAGCGGCTCTAGGCGCTACAGTCTGGAACCGCGCGACCGCTATGGTCGCTGGTTCGAATTCTTCCTCGGGTATGGATGTGTGTGATGTCGTTAGGTTAGTTAGGGTTAAGTAGTTCTAAGTTCTAGGGGACTGATAACCTCAGAAGTTAAGTCCGAAAGTGCTCACAAGGGAACCTCCCCATCGCACCCCCCTCAGATTTAGATATAAGTTGCCACAGTGGATAGACCTTGAAAAACTGAACACAGATAAATCGAGAAAACAGGAAGAAGTTGTGTGGAACTATGAAAAAATAAGCAAAATATACAAACTGATTAGTCCATGCACAAGATAGGCAACATAAAGGGGAATGTGAGCTCAGGAGCACCGTGGTCCCGTGGTTAGTGTGAGCAACTACGGATCGAGAGGTCCTTGGTTCAAGTCTTCCTTCGAGCGAAAAGTTTAATTTTTTATTTTGAGACAATTATCAAAGTTCAGGCACTCACACATAATCAACTTCGCTCTCCAAAATTCCAGGACATCTTCAGACTTGCTTGGACATATGCAGAATTTGACGGTATACACACGGAAAAATTTGAAAACGTTAAGAACATATGTTTTGACGGAGCACAGGGAAAAGTGTGCGACTGTGTGACTTTTGTATTCATTTGTTGTAGTTTATGTGACAAACTCTTATGTTTTCATCACTTTTTTGGGAGTAATTATCACATCCACAAGAAAACCTAAATCGGGCAAGTTAGAAGAATCTTTTTAGCCATTCGCCAAGTGTACAAGTTAGGTGGGTCGACAACATATTCCTGTCATGTGACGCACATGCCGTCACCTGTGTCGTATAGAATATATCAGACGTGTTTTCCTGTGGAGGAATCGGTTGACCTATGGCCTTGCGATCAAATGTTTTCGGTTCCCATTGGAGAGGCACGTCCTTTCGTCTACTAATCGCACGGTTTTGCGGTGCGGTCGCAAAACACAGACACTAAACTTATTACAGTGAACAGAGACGTCAATGAACGAATGGACAGATCATAACTTTGCGAAAATAAAGAAAAATTTTTCGCTCGAGGGGAGACTTGAACCAAGGACCTTTCATTCCGCAGCCGCTTACGCTAACCACGGAACCACGGCGTTCCTAAGCTCCAATTATCTTTGATGTTGCTTATCTTCGCGTAGACTACTGAGTTTGTATATTTTGCTTAATTTTTTATAGTTCCACACAACTTCTTCCTGTTTTCTCGATTGATCTGTGTTCAGTTTTTCAAGGCCTATCCACTGTGCCAAGTTATAACTAAATCTGAGGAGGGTGCGATGGGGAGGTTCCCTTGTCAGTCATTTTTTGGAATTCTGTTTTGCAATGAAAGGCCATCCTCAGCGACAGCATGGAGCTGGTGATTGAACCTACCCGAACAATCACTACCTCCATACAATTTAAAATGGGAATATCTCTGATCATAGATACAGTGAATGCGATACGCAGTTCTGACCGTTCAGGCAAACGTACCTGACTGGAATATGAACTGGAGTCAGTACTAACACTGAGACTACCAACTGGTACCAAGACGCATTTTGTACCTTCGTATATCACAAAAGGTAGCTTCAGTTTGTTACTGAACTGTGTAACTTTCATAAATTCACTCTTGTCAGTAGGCATGACACTGGTCACTGGTTTAAACAATGCACAATCAACTAAATGTTTTTCCTGGGAATGAAAATAACAGAGGCATTGTTCACATACTACAGCTGAATGGTGATGACCAGTAATACTATTATTTGTGAGTCCCGACGAGTTTTTTATGGAATGGAAGTGACATATTTCTGTATTAGGAACCTGAAAATACAACAGACCCATATATCTCTCACAGCGGCCTTTTGTAGTACGTAATGGTACAACTCTAAATTCTTTCTCATTACTTTTACCTTAGTTCTGTTTTTCGAAAACATGCATGCGCTTCAGCTCAGGGAATACTATAATTTCTCTGCACGAGGTTAATATTTAGACAAGCATTTTGTATTATGATTTACGGAACAAATCCTGCTAGAATAGACCACTTGAAGCCAACTGTTGTGTACATAGTTCCGCATAGTCAGCGCGTACACAATTTTCCCACTAGAGCACGCCCCGCTAAGCACAACAGCGCAGGCGCAGCGCCCGTCCGTCTCCGCACTACGAGATGGCGCTGCCATAGAGACGGACCAAATTCTGCTTCCGCCGATCCGCGTATTAATATGTAACGCAGCCAATGAGATTGCTGCTAACGTAGGACCTTTTCTCCTCGCGGATCACACTCGCGCAGTGATACATGAACGCACGAGGTATTATAACAAGTGTACAGACCTCCGATTAGTCAGTCTGCATTTGTCTGCACCAGTCTGTACGAGTTCTACATTTGTCTGTACCAGTCTATAGTCAAGTTTCAGTCTGCGCCTAATAAGATTACCATATTCCTGTACATAGCCATGAAGATAAATGTATAGACACTTTTGTCAAGTATCAGGGATATATCTGAGAATAAGATTAATGTACTAATACCAAAGGAACTTCAGCTTGTCAATTGTAAATAGCATCCAGAACCAAGTTTAGTAGTTTTTATGCTTGTTATTATTTTAATAAATGTGTATGAAAATTAATCAAGTTCTGTTTAAAGTTGGTCACCGTCAATCTGCTACTCTAAGCGTGCAAGTGGCATTTCTATCGTCTGACCAAACGGCAGAAGATAAACACGCCACGATAAGACCACGAGACATATTGCTGACACTCACCTACTTTGTTAGAACGACAAGTCAAATAATCTGATGGTGTGTGTACTGAAGGTATTACAGTACGCACACCACACAGACATTATCCTTTCATTATTGCATGTTTATTTCCTATCACTTCGTGCCTTTGCACGTGTAGTCTTCCATAAAAGCCTATATTTTCGTTAGCATTATTGCATTATTTTCTTCAGGCCCCAACCAGAATCACTCGTTTAAAAAATTTCCATTTCTAGCAACTTATCAATTACATTACCTGTGTACCAACCATCACTAACTTCGGGTAACGCTGAACTGCATTCTTCATACTGCGATGCAACTTTTTCTTCTGGCTTGACTGGAGCAAGAGAAAGTTGTAGACTAGCGACACTATTGACATATACACTACTGGCCATTAAAATTGCTACACCAAAAAGAAATGCAGATGATAAACGGGTATTCATTGGACAAATATACTAGAACTTTCATATGATTACATTTTCACGCTATTTCGGTGCATACATCCTCAGAAATAAGTACCCAGAACAACCACCTCTGGCCGTAATAACGGCCTTGATACGTCTGGGCATTGAGGCAAACAGAGCTTGGATGGCGTGTAGAGGTACAGTTGCCCATGCAGTTTCAACACGATACCACAGTTCATCAAGAGTAGTGACTGGCGTATCGTGACGAGCCAGTTGCTCGCCCACCTGGAAATGTAGGGTTTCGCAGAGATCAAATGAAGGGTAGAGCCACGGGTCGTAACACATCTAAAATGTAACTTCCACTGTTCAAAGTGCGGCAATGCGAACAAGAGGTGACCGAGACGTGTAACCAATGGCACCCCATAGCACCCATCACGCCATGTGATATGCGAGTATAGTGATGACGAACACACGCTTCCAATGTGCGTTCACCGCGATGTCGCCAAACACGGATGCGACCATCATGATGCTGTAAACAGAACCTGAATCATCCTAAAAATGACGTTTTGATATTCGTCCACCGAGGTTCGTCGTTGAGTACACCATCGCAGGCGCTCCTGTCTCTGATGCAGCGTCTAGGGTAACCGCAGCCATGGTCTCCGAGCTGATAGTCCATGCTGCTGCAAACGTCGTCGAACTGTTCGTGCAGATGGTTGTTGTCCTGCAAACGTCCCCATCTGTTGACTCAGGGATCGAGACGTGGCTGCACGATCCGTTACAGCCATGAGGATAAGATGCCTGTCATCTCGACTGCTAGTGACACGAGGCCGTTGGGATCCAGCACGGCGTTCCGTATTACCCTCCTGAACCCACCAATTCCATATTCTGCTAATAGTCATTGGATCTTGACCAACGCGAGCAGCAATGTCGCGATACGATAAACCGCAATCGCGATAGGCTACAATCAGACCTTTATCAAAGTCGAGATGGTACTCATTTCTCCTCCTTACACGAGGCATCACAACGTTTCACCAGGCAACGCCGGTCAACTGCTGTTTGTGTATGAGAAATCGTTTGGAAACGTTCCTCATGTCAGTACGTTGTAGGTGTCGCCACCGGCGCCAACCTTGTGTGAATGCTCTGAAAAGCTAATCATTTGCATATCACAGCATCTTCTTCCTGTCGGTTAAATTTCACGTCTGTAGCACGTCATCTTCGCGGTGTAGCAATTTTAATGGCCAGTAGTTCAGTTAATATAAATATGGGTTTTGTCTACCCTTCGCCTTTATGACAGCCCCCGATAGCTGAGCAGTGCCGGCACGGTAGCTCAGCGTGTTCGGTCAGAGGGTTTAGTTATCCTCTGTAACAAAAAAACTGAGGAAACGAATCAACGATCAACCTGAACAGGAGTCATCGGACGTCCGCAACGAACAAATTCAAAGAACAATCCAGAACAAAATGAAAAAAAAAGTGGTCAGCGCGACAGACTGTCAATCCTTAAGGGCCCGGGTTCGATTCCCGACTGGGTCGAAGATTTTCTCCGCTCAGGGACTGGGTGTTGTGTTGTCCCAATCATCATCATTTCATCCCCATCGACGCGCAAGTCGCCGAAGTGGCGTCAAATCGAAAGACTTGTACCAGGCGAGCGGTCTACCCGACGGGAGGCCCTCGTCACACGCCATTATTATTATTATTATTATTATTATTATTATTAGGGAAGGGAAGACCTTTACAAAAAGTGCGATAGTAAATAATTATAATACCCGTTGTGTGGGCATTCGAAAATCCTCAAACGATCACGTAAGCGAACGTAGTTACTGGAGTGATACCAAGGATACCATGAGACTTCAAGAAGAATATAATAATTGAAATCCCAAAGCAGATGCTGACAAGTGTAAGTATTAACGATCTATCGTATTAATAGGCCATGGTTGTAAAATACTAACGAGAATTATTTACACAAGAACGGAAAAACTGTTAGAAGATGACCTTGGGGAACACCAATGTCGATTTCGGAGAAATATTGGAACACGTGAGGCAGCAGTGACCCTACTACTTATCATAAAAGTTAGTTTAAGGGAAGGGGATGGGACACTACAAAAAAGAGAGCTATATATCCGTTTTCTTACACATCAATTTCGGCCAGTTCTGGACGATGTCTTCAAAGAGGAACCGGAACCATTCCCTTTCTGATGCTTGTCAAATTACAGTGATCGGTCTGTAATGGTCGCTGTCGACCAAATGATCACTCTCATAATTCCTTCTCACAGGTCCAGGGAACACAGGGGGATATCTCGCCATAGAACGCATAGTAACGCACTGCGCCTCTCTGCAGTCCTGGACTGTGCGACTGGTCCCGGCGGAGGTTCGATTCCTCCCTCGGGCATGGATGTATGTGTTTGTCCTTAGGGTAATTTAGGTTAAGTAGTGTGCAAGCTTAGGGACTGATGACCTTAGCAGTTAAGTCCCATAAGATTTCACACACATTTGAACATTTTTTTGAACACTGCGCTTTTCAGTCTAGCTTTCTATGAATCGTTGACATTTTTATCATAATGATGGTACGGAACTGCCTCCCTGTTTTCTAACACCGAATTCCAATATGCATTTTTATGACAAATTTTATCACTTGCCATACGTTCTAAACCTAAACCCTAGTCCATGACTGCATATTAGGTATTACTTTATTTATAACATGTTCTCAGTTTTTGCAAAACGTATTATTAAAGCAAATCCGTATGTTTATGAGCTTTTTGAGCCCCGTTGGTCGCTTTAATAATTCGCTATGAGTTTTTTTCTTGTAGTCTGTTGGGCCATTACACTTTGTCGCATACATGCACGCCATACACCTATCCCTTGCATTTGCGAAGTACCATCAATGTTGATTTCTTACAAACGCATATGTTCTGCAGCACTGTCTACGTTTCTGCGAAATCTATTCTGCCAGAGCAAGTCTACGTAAATTTTCACTTGCAGGCCTTTGGTTTCTGCGTTCGTACACCTAAGTTATAAGTGCATATTGCAAGAAGACTTACTACCCTCCCCTAAGTTTCAATCAGATGATAACCATACCACAAAGTATTTAACAAAAACGCCTTTATTTAATCAAACAGCAATACAAGGTGTTCTGCTCACTGTACAGTTTACCATACTAAGAAATACTTCCGGTCACTCAGGACTCCCGAAGCTACCTGATGGCCCTGAACAAAGGGCCGCATGGTTCGAGTAAGCGCACCAGGCACAGTTACTCGTACAAGAGTTGCCGACGAGGAACCGTTTAAACAGGACCGGTTGACCAATCCTCTTGCAGAATGCAGCATTATATCCAACAAGGCTTGGAAGAAATAAGTGACAGAACTCAAAAGCACGCTTATGTGTACCTTGTAGTTCGGTGGGGACTGCAATTTTAGTTTATTGTTGTTGCTTCCCTCGCCACAAATATAATTTGCTGCCACCAACATTTTAATGTACAGGGTGACAATTATTGAACTATATGAAAGAAAATCGTCATAACTTCTGAACGGTTTGCATTAGGACGTTCAAACTGCAATGTTGGCCGCGGGATATGATGGGAATTAGTGATGTGAATATGGTTTGGTTTAGCGACGAAGCCCACTTTCATTTTGATGGGTTCGTCAATAAGCAGAACTGGCGCATTTGGGGGAGTGAGAATCCGCATTTCGCGATCGAGAAGTCTCTTCACCCTCAACGGGTGACTGTGTGGTGTTCAGTGTCCAGTCACGGAATATTCGGCGCGATATTCCTTGGTGGCAGGGTGACTACCGAACGGTACGTGAAAGTTTTGGAAGATGATTTCATCCCCATTGTGCAAAGTCACCCTGATTCCGACATGATGTGGCTCATGCAAGACGGAGCTCGATCTCATCGAAGCAGGAAAGTGTTTGATGTCCTGGAGGAACACTTTGGGGACCGCATTCTGGCTTTGGGGAACCCAGAGGCCACTGGCATGGGCCTCGATTGGCCACCATATTCTCCGGATCTGAACACACGCGACTTCTTTTTGTGGGGCTATATTAACGACAAGGTGTACAGAAAAAGCTCCAAAACCACTGCTGAGCTGAAAACAGCTATTCAGGAGATCATCAACAACATCGATGTTCCGACTCTTCAACGGGTCATGCAGAATTTCGCCATTCGTCTGCTCCACATCATCACCAATGATGGCAGGCATATCAAACATGTCATAACCTAAATCCAAATATCTGTAGTGACGTTTACATGCCGGCCGCGGTGCTCTAGCGGTTCTAGGCGCTCAGTCGGGAACCGCGCGACTGCTCCGGTCGCAGGTTCGAATCCTGCTTCGCGCATGGATGTGTGTGATGTCCTTAGGTTACTTAGGTTTAAGTATTTCTAAGTTCTAGGGGACTGATGACCACAGATGTTAAGTCCCATAGTGCTCAGAGCCATTTTTTGACGTTTACATGTTCAATAAAGTGTTTCCACGCCGTAGTTTGTAACTAATTTACGTTTTTTTCATACAGGTCAATAAATGTTACCCTGTACCACAGGTGCCCAGAGTATTATAGTAGGAATAATGAAATGTATAAAATGTTTCAACGTAATAGTAAAAATTTATTTGCAGTTCTGTTTGATACGTCACTTTTGCCTGACTTGCAAGGAACTACAGGTAACAAATACATCATTTTAAAGTTTTAGGCTGGATTTTTGAAGGCATGTGCCCTGCAGTTTACTTAAGAACTATAATAGCAATATCTCTCACAAACTTGACAGTGTGATAATTTGCACAATTTAAAACCGAAGTGCGCATTTATGTAATCAGTATATATTTCCCTTAGCACTGCAAGTGTGAACATAAGTCTGTTAACATTGGGTAATAGAGGGTAGGGGAAATGCAATTTATTTCATTTGTTTCGCATTCCATCCTAGAAAGTCAGTCTTTCTGGGTTTTCTCACCCTTAGATCAACTCCCTATGGTTTGGCGTTAGTGGTATCGTGATGTGGCATTTCGGGCATAGTTGAAGATGCTACCACTACTCGGCGCTGCAGTCACGGATCTGGAGTCTCTGCAGGAAATTCAGAAATCCAAGATGACGGACTGCAGGAAATTCAGAAATGCAATGTGGAGATAAATTTAAAAAATCAAAAATTTTCAATAAAAACATTTTTAAAAATTCGAGAAATACAAGATGGTGGAAAAGGCCCAGTTGTGGTTTGTTTCCCCTCCCCTTCCATGTCCTTCCTCTTCTCTTCCCCTAAAAATTCCATCCTTGGCCTTTCCTCCAGAGTTTAGTACTTTACAAACCATTAAATCACAATGTAGCAATCTTTCCCGTGCTCAAAAGTTTCCTAATGCTGTGAATTTTTTTGCGCCATATTCAGGAAAATAATTCCATAAAGTTTGTAAAATGCAGTATTTCGAAGTACCTTGTAGGGTGCTCAAAACTATCTTAAATCATCTCTGTTTTCTTCACCGTATTCAACAGTATTTATTCAGAAAAATTATGTAAAATCGTACTTGCATGCATATGAACTTCAATTTTTACAGCGTATGTACAACAGAGCCTCAAATTAATTATTTACACATATAAATTGTTCTATGATCAAAGTACATCAAGTGTCAAAAAGCTGGCAGGCAGACATAGGCGAGAGTGAACTCACTCACTGTGCATTTTGTTTGTTTCAATATGTCTTGCTGATGTGACGTCTGATTGGCGTAATATAACACAAAATCCGATTAGACACTGGAAAACTGTATCACTGACTGAGTGCGTTCCTTGTATCGACAAGTCTTGTCTGGTTGACATCCAGTCGGTATAATATGACACACGTATCGTATTGTAAAAGATACAGGAGCACTATTGCGGATGAAAGGTACAGTTTAAAGTACAACTGACGATGAAAGTAGACAGTGTTTACCCACGTCTCTAAAACTGGTATAAAAGTCGGTCAAACATTATACTGATACCCAAATTAATTATTTCCACGTGTATCCTCTTGGCTAGCCCTCAGGGAGAGAACTGAAAAATATGCTGTGTTACACGTAGCTCGGATTTTCTAAAATTCCTAGCCTTTTCCAGACTCACTGTTTACATTCAGTGAATTTTCCGAAAGTTAGCTGAGATACTACGATGGAATGTCAACAGTGCATTTAAGACATCAGCTTTTCACACAGCTCCTCAACGGACTGGAACGAGACAACGATGTCATTGTTCAGAGGGAAGAAAGTCTTCACATTGAGGGGAGGGGGAGTGAGAAATGGAGTCATATGCTAACATTTTGCCCTCTTTCACTCATAGAACAGTAGTGGATTTTGTGCTTTTGTGACTTCTTAATTCTTTGTTTTTGTGGCACACTGCAAACTTTCTACGATAAATTGGATACCTTTATCGTGAGTGTTCTCTCACAAGAGAGGTCAAATAACTGAAAGGAAAAATAATTTGCGTGTTCTGGTAGCCAGACAAAGAAAAAACCTACATCGTTGATAAATAATAAGGTAAACTGATGAAACAATTTTCATTAAATAGCCATTTTTGACGTGGAAAATTTTACTTTAATTGAAGGAGGACATATTATTTATAACTTAGAAATAAAACAAAAGGTGTCGGGGAAGGTAAAAAGGCAGGTATTGTTTTCTAAACATTATCAGTTGTCAAACTTCCTGGCAGATTAAAACTGTGTGCAGGACCGAGATTCTAACTCGGAACCTTTGCCTTTCGCGGGCAAGTGCTCTACCAACTGAGCTACCCAAGCACGACTCACAGCTTTAATTCCGCCAGTACCTCGTCTCCTACCTTCCAAGCATTGAGGACAGGGCGTGAGTCGTGCTTGGGTAGCTCAGTTAGTCGGCCAAAAATGCCATACGATCATTTCATCTTCAATGTTCTTAATCCATACTTCCACACTATAAAGCCGGCACGGTAGCTCAGCGTGTTCGGTCAGAGGGCTAGCTGCCCTCTGTAATAAAAAAACTGAGTTAATGGATCAACGACGAACTGAAACGGGTGTCTTGCGACGTCCGCCCCGAGCAGATACAACGAACAAAATGAGATCAATAATTTAAAAAAAAGGTTGTTAGAGCACTTTTCCGCGAAAGGCAAAGGTCCCGAGTTCGAGTCTTGGTCCGGTACACAGTTTTAATCTGCCAGGAAGTTTCATATCAGCGCACACTCCGCTGCAGGCTGAAAATCTCATTCTGGAATTATCAGTTGTGTTTGTAAGGTATATATTTTCTCCAGCAAATAAATGTTCATGTTTTGAAATTATACACTGGCTTTTATCTCATTTGTGGAAATGGATTCACATACGCTTTTTCTATTGTTTCAGGAGTTTGTTCACGCAATCTTTTTCCAGAACACCGTTTATGAATTAGCCACTAATAAACATTATCATAGCTAGTTAATTAATGTTGATACTTTATTCCGAATATTTGTGTAAGGGATCTACATCTACATCTACATCCATACTCCGCAAGCCACCTAACGGTGTGTGGCGGAGGGTACCCTGAGTACCTCTATCAGTTCTCCCTTCTATTCCAGTCTCGTATCGTTCGTGGAAAGAAGGATTGTCGGTATGCTTCTGTGTGGGCTCTAATCTCTCTGATTTTATCCTCATGCTCTCTTCGCGAGATATACGTAGGAGGGAGCAATATACTGCTTGACTCTTCGGTGAAGCACCGAGCTACTGAGCGTCTCTCCGGTAGAGTCTTCCACTGGAGTTTATCTATCATCTCCGAAACGCTTTCGCGATTACTAAATGATCCTGTAACGAAGCGCGCTGCTCTCCGTAGGATCTTCTCTATCTCTTCTATCAACCCTATCTGGTACGGATCCCACACTGCTGAGCAGTATTCAAGCAGTGGGCGAACAAGCGTACTGTAACCTACTTCCTTTGTTTCAGGATTGCATTTCCTTAGGATTCTTCCAATGAATCTCAGTCTGGCATCTGCTTTACCGACGATCAACTGGATATGATCACTCCATTTTAAATCACTCCTAATGCCTACTCCCAGATAATTCATGGAATTAACTGCTTCCAGTTGCTGACCTGCTGTTTTGTAGCTAAATGATAAGGGATCTATCTTTCTATGTATTCGCAGCACATTACACTTGTCTACATTGAGATTCCATTGCCATTCCCTGCACCATGCGTCAATTCGCTGCAGATCCTCCTGCATTTCAGTACAATTTTCCATTGTTACAGCCTCTCGATACACCACAGCACCATCTGCAAAAAGCCTCAGTGTACTTCCGATGTCATCCACAAGGTCATTTATGTATATTGTGAATAGCAACGGTCCTATGACACTACCCTGCGGCACACCTGAAATCACTCTTACTTCGGAAGACTTCTCTGCATTGAGAATGACATGCTGCGTTCTGTTATCTAGGAACTCTTCAATCCAATCACACAATTGGTCTGATAGTCCATATGCTCTTACTTTGTTCATTAAACGACTGTGGGGAACTGTATCGAACGCCTTGCCGAAGTCAAGAAACACGACATCTACCTGGGAACCCGTGTCATTGGCCCTCTGAGTCTCGTGGACGAATAGCGCGAGCTGGGTTTCGCACGAACGTCTTTTTCGAAACCCATGCTGATTCCTACAGAGTAGATTTCTAGTCTCCAAAAAAGTCATTACACTCGAACATAATACGTGTTCCAAAATTCTACAACTGATCGACGTTAGAGATATAGGTCTATAGTTCTGCACATCTGTTCGACGTCCCTTCTTGAAAACGGGGATGACCTGTGCCCTTTTCCAATCCTTTGGAACGCTACGCTCTTCTAGAGACCTACGGTACACCGCTGCAAGAAGGGGGGCAAGTTCCTTCGAGTACTCTGTGTAAAATCGAACTGGTATCCCATCAGGTCCAGCGGCCTTTCCTCTTTTGAGCGATTTTAATTGTTTCTCTATCCCTCTGTCGTCTATTTCGATATCTACCATTTTGTCATCTGTGCGACAATCTAGAGAAGGAACTACAGTGCAGTCTTCCTCTGTGAAACAGCTTTGGAAAAAGACATTTAGTATTTCGGCCTTTAGTCTGTCATCCTCTGTTTCAGTACCATTTTGGTCACAGAGTGTCTGGACATTTTGTTTTGATCCACCTACCGCTTTGACATAAGACCAAAATTTCTTAGGATTTTCTGCCAAGTCAGTACATAGAACTTTACTTTCGAAGTCATTGAACGCCTCTCGCATAGCCCTCCTCACACTACATTTCGCTTCGCGTAATTTTTGTTTGTCTGCAAGGCTTAGGCTATGTTTATGTTTGCTGCGAAGTTCCCTTTGCTTCCGCAGCAGTTTTCTAACTCGGTTGTTGTACCACGGTGGCTCTTTTCCATCTCTTACGATCTTGCTTGACACATACATATATAGTCTGTCTATAAACTCAAGGGCGAGCAGCGCTTTTGGTAGGGGAAGTGGCCTTTCCCGGAAGAACGCTGCGACTGGCCTACAGAACCACCCAGAATCTGTTGCCCGTTACCTTTGTAGCGGTGTAGATCAGCGTGCAGTGATATAGGTCGTTTCTGTTCGTGGGATCTTAGTTGCCAGTGTCCGTGAGTTAACTTTGTACACTTACTGATGTACTTCGATATCTCGAAGTAATGGATAATCGTCTATCATTGCAAGACAACGTGCAGAATACGAAGAAAAGGAGGTACTTGGGGAGTAACGAGCGTTCGATCGTCTCTGATGTTATTACAGCGTGTATTAAAGAGGCGACCCAAAAAGAACTGTTGGCTAATATTACCAGTCCCAATCAAAGGGCTGCTATTTATGCAAACGTCAGCCTCAACTAATAGGACGCATAAGCAAGGAATGGGAGAATAAGCCGCATGGTTTACTGCAATCGCCACGAAGGAAAACTAATAATTTTGGGAGGAAACCCATCGTTATATACAGTTTCAAAATCACATACAACCTTTGATGCTTATGGAACATTAAATCTCTGTCTCGGTCACTATTCACCTGATTCTAGGACATATTGCTTAAAACATGTGCGCAATAGCTATTCTAAACAAAACTGAAATTTCCTTCTAAACACCGATTCTGGACTTATAAACACAAAGTTTGACATACGAGGTGCGTTCACATATTAATTTTTATGTTTTGGTAAGAACTTTATTTGTTAATCTACAGCAATGTTAGCCTCTTCAAAATATTCCGCATCACGTACTACACACTTATGCCAGTGCTTTTTCCAATTCCCGAAACACTTTAGGAACTTGCCCGCGAAAGGCAAAGGTCCCGAGTTCGAGTCTCGGTCGGGCACACAGTTTTAATCTGCCAGGAAGTTTCACTTTAGGAACTGTTTCTTCGGGATAGTTTATAGGTCTCTTAACTGTGCATTTTTAATCTCATCCATGCTTGTAAAACCGCTATCCTTTAAGGCCTGCTTTGAAATGATTATACCACTTGTCTGCCCTTGGTTTACTCATAACAGGCTCACCAAAAGCAATATTTACCATTTCTAAAAATTTCATACACTTTATTCCATTATTATAACAAAATTTAATACAGATTCTCTAATTTATTTTTATACAAAACAAATAATCATTGATGCTACCAAAACACATGTAACAGCTGACAAAAGAGTAAATACCCAATATGCATAACATTGAACACATACTTTTGAGTCATGTTTACGAAGACAGTGACAAAAAGTAGTGCAAATCGGACTAATACAACACACAAAATTATACATTTCTGCTTACTTTTTAAACATTGTTTGTGGTGCAACAACTGTTAAGTTTCAATGCAGTCCTTCAAAGAAAACTTCTAACTTTTAGTAGAAACACAAAATAAGAACAAGCCTTAAATTATTCAGACTGATTGCATTATATGGGGTTCGTTTTCGAATAGCAACAGAGGAACATACATCCACATGAACAGGCATTTGGTTGTATGTTTGTAGTAGAATCCTGACTTCCGTTCTTATGTTAATGTTATTCAGTCTATAATGTTGTGTTTCGGAAGAAGCTATGGTTTTTTACATTCATTATGGTCTTAATGCATTTCTCTAAAAATAAACGCAACCAAGATGTATCTGCACACGGCTTCGCCACAGATTTCAAGCGCTAGCCGCGGCATGGCCGGTACTACGCTGTGAAACGCCTGTAGAAGCGCCTTGTGACGTAGCCGGGTTGGCAGAGTGGGGACTCGCTCGCTCGCTCTTCAGTTTACCGACAGACTATATCCCATAACCCCAGATTCATCGTTGTTCCCTGGGCTGAGCGAAGTGTTATGTTGACGTTTGCTCCAGTGTGAACGCACCGTCAATTCACCGGAGGCAACGGCGGTGGCGTTACCTTCCGTTGCGTTGACCTCCCGTGTGATTCGCCATTTAAGTATGCCTCCGCCACTCTGCGGCGAGCGCACGGCCACGACGCCACGTGACGTAGCACAGTGCCGCCGACCGCCTGCAGCGGGCGGCGTCAGCGGCCGTCTGGAGCAGTCGGCTAGCACCACCGCGCGCATGCGCACTCCAGAGCACCGTCAAACGGTGGTGGTGGTGGGGGGTGGTCCGGCGCCCGGCCGCTTGTTTTGACAAACCACACGGGGACAGCGGGGCGGCGGCGCGGAGGCGGCGGCGGCGGCGCGCGCCGTGTTTTTCTCTGTATTTTATTTATCATGATTAGGGCCGGGAGGGCGGCACTCGTGGGCGGCGCTGGCAGCCTCTTGTCGCCCGCTCTCCGCTTTATTATTTATTTTCATTACTCTGTCTCCACTGTCCCAGCAACACCGCTTTAATTTATATAAAAACGAGCCGCGCGTGGCTCTCAATAACTCTTAAGCTCATCATGTTCTGCCCACCTCTGCCGCCGAGAATTAGAAAGAATGTGTGCGCGCGCGTCCTCCGGAGCAGTCGTTTCAAAATTAAACGCGCCGGATTCCCCTTCGAAAATAGATTATGACCGGCGCAGAGCTCAGCGGGGCAGCGCTGCGCCTCCGGTCTGTGCGGCCTTAGAGCGTCGCCCGGGGATGAGGCTCGCCACAGAAGCGTCTACAGTCAGTTCCTCGACGAATCGTTTCTTCGTGCTTCTAAATGTTGCGCGCTGCATTGAACAATAATAATATATCTGTCCATGTTATAAACCATTAAGTCACTTGCCGAGTTTTCCTGTATGTATGTGAAGGCTTCTCTATTGATCTACTGTAGGGATTCTGAGACGGTTTTCACTAACAGACAGATTCACAAGTAAAGTAGTGTATTATGATATTTTGAATTGAATCTTCAAAGATGTTGTTGTTGTTATTGTTGTGGTCTTCAGTCCAGAGACTGGTTTGATGCAGCTCTCCATGCTACTCTATCTTGTGCAAGCTTCTTCATCTCCCAGTACCTACTGCAGCCTACATCCTTCTGAATCTGCTTAGTGTATTCAGCTCTTAGTATCCCTCTGCGATCTTTACCCTCCACGCTGCCCTCCAATAACTAATTGGTGATCCCTTGATGCCTCAGAACATATCCTACCAACCGATCCCTTCTTCTAGTCAAGTCATGCCACAAACTCCTCTTCTCCCCAATCCTATTCAATACCTCATCATTAATTATGTGATCTACCCATTTAATCTTCAGCATTCTTCTGTAGCACCACATTTCGAAAGCTTCTATTCTCTTCTTGTCCACACTATTTATCGTCCATGTTTCACTTCCATACATGCTTAAATCTATTCTCAATGTTAACAAATTTCTCTTCTTCAGAAACGATTTCCTTGCCATTGCCAGTCTACATTTCATATCCTCTCTACCTCGACCGTCATCAGTTATTTTGCTCCCCAAATAGCACAACTCCTCTATTACTCCTAATTTAATTCCCTCAGCATCACCCGACTTAATTCGACTACATTCCATTATCCTCGTTTTGCTTTTGTTGGTGTTCATCTTATATCCTCCTTTCAAGACACTGTCCATTCCGTTCAACTGCTCTTCCAAGTCCGTTGCTGTCTCTGACAGAATTACAATGTCATCGGCGAACCTCAAAGTTTTTATTTCTTCTCCATGGATTTTAATACCTACTCCGAACTTTTCTTTTGTTTCCTTTACTGCTTGCTCAATATACAGATTGAATAACATCGGGAAGAGGCTACAACCCTGTCTCACTCCCTTCCCAACCACTGCTTCCATTTCATGCCCCTCTACTCTTATAACTGCCATCTAGTTTCTGTACAAATTGTAAATAGCCTTTTGCTCTGCCACCTTGAAAATTTGAAAGAGAGCATCCACTCAACATTGTCAAAAGCTTTCTCTAACTCTACAAATGCTAGTAACGTAGGTTCGCCTTTCCTTAATCCATTTTCTAAGATAAGTCGTAGGGTCGGTATTCCCTCACGTGTTCCAACATTTCTACGGAATCCAAACTGATCTTCACCGAGGTCGGCTTCTACCAGTTTTTCCACTCGTCTGTAAAGAATTTGCGTTAGTATTTTGCAGCCATGGCTTATTAAACTGAGATTTCGGTAATTTTCACATCTGTCAACACCTGTTTTCTTTGGGATTGGAATTATTATATTCTTCTTGAAGTCTGAGAGTATTTCGCCTGTCTCATACATGTTGCTCACTAGATGGTAGAGTTTTGTTAGGCCCGTCTCTCCCAAGGCTTTCAGTAGTTCTAATGGAATGTTGTCTACTCCCGGGGCCTTGTTTCGACTCAGGTCTTTCGGTGCTCTGTCAAACTCTTCACTGCAGTATCATATCTCCCATTTCATTTTCATCTACATCCTCTTCCATTTCCATAATATTGTCCTCAAGTGTATCGCCCTTGTATAGATCTTCAAAGTTAGCTGCTAATAGTTTTATTATATTTCGTACAATAGTCCTACCTCGGCGGTATTGTCACTGTGAAGTACAACTGCGAATATTTTATTTATTTTAAAAGCACACATGGCGTGCAAAGGCACCTGCGAATATTACAATTTGTAAATTTCATTTACTTTTGCGATGTTAGTATATAGGTGGAGTTAACTGTACACGTATACTTCAATCTCGGTGTGCGAGACATACGTATTGCACCATAGACGAATTCTTTGGTCAATTGCCGCTGTTAATGTTATGGTAAAATAAAGTCACGTAGTAACTTTATAAACTGTAATAATCGCAGGTATACTTGACAGTGACAGTAATACCGAAATACTCCTATTGCACGTAATATAATTAAACTATTAGGAGTCATCTTAGAAAATTCAATTCAAAACGTAATATTACAGCGCGTTTCATGCTGCAGGCCCACCTGTACAAAACACAAATATATGGACAAATCTTGTGTATACAACTTCTAATTATAGTAAAAATGAGTGCATACTATGTATATTGTTATTTTTTCCATATTTAATTGGAGTTCGGAGTGACATCTCATGGCAATGGTGGGAGCGACAGATGATCAACTACAGAGGAAGTGCTATCTGACGGGAAAAGCAGTCAATAGCTGCAGCAACTCCAGAAAGCAATGGCTCTTGAACAGAATCTAGACATCTGTGATTGTCTTCGATCCACACAGTGTAAGTGACAGCTGTTTACGACGGACCACGTTAGTACCGCTACCCTGAGATGAACAATTTGATGGAGGAGACTTCCCGTCTCTCAAGCCGGGAAACAGCCTCAAATTGGCCTACAAAAACCATCCAAGCCAGAGCACATATGCATCACGCAATATTTTCTCGCTCTCTTACGGCAATGGCCCAGACAGCTATTTCGCTAACATTGTTAAATTATTCCGTTGTGGTAATGAAAGAATAAAAGAATTTGTAAACCTTATGTAAAAACTAATTACGTTTACATTTAGAGCCAAACCTTCGATCTAAACTTAATCCTTACAAGCAAACTGTTTCGTAGTAAGAATCCCAGACAAATAAAACGGTTCAAAAAATGGTTCAAATGGCTCTGAGCACTATGGGACTTAACATCTATGGACATCAGTCCCCTGGAACTTAGAACTACTTAAACCTAACTAACCTAAGGTTCAAATGGTTCAAATGGCTCTGAGCACTATGGGACTTAACAGCAGTGGTCATCAGTCCCCTAGAACTTAGAACTACTTAAACCTAACTAACCTAAGGACATCACACACATCCATGCCCGAGGCAGGATTCGAAACTGCGACCGTAGCGGTCACGCGGTTCCAGACTAAAGCGCCAGAACCGCACGGCCACATCGGCCGGCAAACAAAACGGTTCAGTCGTTAGTTTCATCCTGTTAAAGTTCACAATATACTGAATTAAAATTTACACGTACGTGAATTTTGCATTTTCTAAGTCCAATAACAAGGGATTTTTAATATTTAAGGAAGATTTTAGCCAACAAGTCGCGCAACGCGCATGCTGCGTAGCTTACGTAGCTTTTATAGACCTATTTGAGGATGTTTACGGCTTGGCAGACCGTAAGTGTCCTGTATTAATTTATTGGTCTCAACTTCACCTACATCGCTGTGGTATGTTCTAAACAGTTATCGTTTATTCCTTATATATAGATTAGAAACTGTAGTCGCCCACAGCGGTTTTCTTTCTGAATGAGAAGGCTAGTCTCAGGGACAACTGTAGGGTTTGCATACCATTTTCACTAATACATAGACTTACTCACCACACACACACACACCCACCCACACACACACACACACACACACACACACACACACGGTAATTTGAAGTGAAGCTCGTTGCGAAGGTCCAATGCACTGAATGTTAAATGTGCTTCGCAACTCACGCAGATTTCGCATGTGGGAAGCAGGACTGAATTTAATCTACTTCCGTCATTGAAAAAAATATTATTTGGCCGAATAGCTGTATAGCACTTCTTAATTAAAACTACCAGTTTCAATCAAATAATGGAAGTTCCTCAGTCATGAAGAACTGCAATAATCAAAGGACATGCTACCAATTTTATCATTTGTATTTGGATATATATAATAAATAAACTGCATGAAAATTACAGAATGTAGGTAATTACTCGATTTATATATTAGGGAATGCATTGCCGGAGCGAAGTATAAACCCATATCGCATTAACTCTGAGTGGCGATGGTCGGTAGTTTGACCGAAACAGGTAATTTTAAAAGACAAGTGACTTGAAGCTAATGTCCCAAATTATGATTTTTTAAAAAATTTAAAAGATGTAATTCATCGCCTTCTTAAAAAAAAAAAGTATCTATAGTTTCACTGTTGTGATCTGTGTGGGTTGTGAAGGGAGCTCCAAGATATTCTACACTCCTCACTACAGTAAAATCCTATGGGGTTACTGGCTGAGACACAATCAAGTGGAAGCTTTGGGACCATTTAAATGACACTTCGCCAAACATAAATTGCTTCGTAGTTTTAATAATTCAGCCCAAGAAACTGTGATCACCGCATGACCTCTTTCTTGTTTTTGTTGCTGACGATGATGAGAGAGATAACGGCCAGAGTAAACACCAGTGTTGGCCCATAGAGCTCTCAACGAGGCCGCTTAGTTGGTTAGTTAGTGTAGTGTTCAATGGAACATTTGGACGATTAATCGTAATGTTGTGGAACGAGGCATTTTATCATTCACATTGCACATTCGTATGTAGACCCCTAAATTTGCCTACGTGCCGATCATCTACAATTTTTATTAGTGCTGTTGTGACTTAATAATTTCTTCCCAACACCTTTTACACATTAAAAAATTAGAAATACTCCTACGAAATGGAGTTTCTTTTCAAACTTAACGTTGCTGTGTATCAGACGTTTCATATCACGGGGTAAGCGATAAAAACTTTTGGTGACTGCACTGTGCACTCCTTTTTGTGCTAAAGACAACCTTAATATTGTGATGTATATCATTGTTCGTTTGAAGTACAGTGCTGTATTTACAATAAATTTCATGAAGGATTAAATATACTGTAAGCAATAGTAAAAACGCCTATTTTGAAAGATGATGGTGGGTGAACATCACATATTATGAAATTTCCTGGAAGATTAAAACTGTGTGCCGGACCTAGACTCGAACTCGGGACCTTTGCCTTTCGCGGGCAAGTGCTCTACCAACTGAGCTACCCAAGCTACCCTTCCTCACAGCTATACTTCTGCTAGTACCTCGTCTCCTACGTTCCAAACTTTACAGAAGCTCTCAAGCGAACCTTGCAGGACTAGCAATCCTGAAAGAAAGGATATTGCGGAGACATGGTTTAGCCACAGTCTGGGGGATGGTTCAAATGGTTCAAACGGCTCTGGGCACTATGGGACTTAACTTCTGAGGTCGTCAGTCCCCTAGAACTTAGAACTACCTAAACCTAACTAACCTAAGGACATCACACACATCCATGCCCGAAGCAGGATTCGAACCTGCGGCCGTAGCGGTCGCGCGGTTCCAAACTGAAGCGCGTAGAACCGCTCGGCCTCCACGGCCGGCTCTGGGGGATGTTTCCAGAATGATATCATTCATATCTGTTTCTTCCCTCATTCCTCTTCTTTTTCTGTTTTTCTTTTTTCGGTTCCAGCTTCATTGTCTCAAGTCTTTCCTTTTCTTCTTTTTCTTCTTTTGCGGCTACTAGTTCCATCTTGAAAGGTTTTGAGGTCAAAACTGCAGCTGTTCCTTTTTTTTTCGTTTATTTTCTCGTTTGATAATATTTGCTTTAGGGATTGGAACCATATCCTGCGGGCTTACAGCAAAAGTATAGGGCCTATTGGTCTTGGAGATGCTGATTAAATCACATGAAGTACTGCACTGAGGCAGTGGGCTGGGTTGGCGGTTTGAAACACCCAATAGTTTTGTAGACAACATACAATACTATTATTTCTCAATGGAAATATATTTTACTTTATGTCCGGCAAAGTGGCCAGGGTCGGTCACAGTGGCTACAGACATGGCTACTTTGCCCTCTTCGCCGTCATTACATAAATGCCACACTGCCGGCTGAACGAATCGAGCGACGCGTTACACAGACACATCATTTTGTAGCCTAAATACACTTCTTTTAAGATGTTACTATCAGTAGCCTGTATTATGAATGGAAGTTTGGTTACAATAGTTAATTAAATACCCTTACCTTACATCAGGACTTTGAAAAACACGAAAATATTCAATAACTTTTAAACAAGTGATCAGAACAGATTCCACCTTCAACAAATCTGAGATGGCCTACCAATGGAATAGTTGACGCGTCCGCCGCTGTGTAGCAGCGCCGTACAGTGCAGTAACAGCCAATGGCCATTATGCCCACTCTTCCCCTACCGAGTGACAACTCGTACATTTAACTCCCATGTGTTGCGATAGCCACCTGATAGACTGTTTTCAAGCTAGAGGTAATCTTCTGCAAAATTTTTGCAACGCTTCCGGGATTCAAACCAGAGGCTTGTGGTTATGGTTAGAAATAGAGGTACTGCCACTGGACCAACTTCTGAACACTGCGTTTGGCAAGGATACTGGAGCTGGAGAAATTTTTTGTTCATGAAAAGTTTCACGTGTTTTCTTAAACGAATAAACTAAAGCTTCCGCTATACACACCCTTTCATATATGATTAACTTCTCATGGTTGGGATTCACAGTCATATAATATTTCTTTAAAGACTTCATAGTCGCCGTTGACTGTATAAAATATTTATTGTTACTATTGCAATTTCGGCCTTATGGCCATTTTCAAGTAATACTGCAAAGTTACCTAAACACAAAAATACAAAAGTGAAGCACAGTGTGTATACATAATAAAGCAAACATTTCAATAAGAAAGTAGCTCAATTATAAAAATTGGAGATAAATATACATTAGTTACAGTCTGTCATATATGCTTTTCTGATCATACAGTTTTGCCCTCTACACCTTCTTCAAGTGCCATACAAACTGCTTCTAGATTTCTTAACATATATTCCATCGTCTCATCTCTTCTAGATAATGTTTTTCACCGATCCTGCGCAGAACCTCATCAGTCCACATAATTCTTGACGTCTTTCTCTAGCGTCACATTTTTAAGGGTTTGAGTCTCGTTGTTTCAGGCTTCCCCAGTTTTCAAAGAATACGGCATACTTTACTTGAACAGCTCTGAGAACGGCGTATAGACACTTACATCACTTTCAAGCAACGAGCAACAGCTGGAGCTGCTGGAATTAACCACTCCTGCCACGTGGACTGACGACTGGACGAGTGGGAAATAATAAAAGCATAAAATGATGCTCGCTTAGCAGGGCCGGTTTTATCTGCACATAAATCTTCCCGGTGGTGTCTTCCTTGGTTGAACTGCAGTTTCTCTGCGTTGTACAACAAGAATATTGCTTCCTGCCCTGTTCAAGACTGAACCTGTGTGACCGGTTCATTTCATATCCCCTCAAATATTATTTAAGAGTCGTACCTGACGAAGTAAAAACGGCTCACCACAGTGCAACATATTATTACAAATACAGTTTCGTAACACTCCACGAATTACTCTAGTTCGCTTTACCACACACCGTTATTGTCAACAGGTGTACACGGAACTCACCTTGCGGTTACCCATTTCATAAACCATGAATATTTGTAAACAGAATTGTGATGCTCGACTAAACGCAAAAAGAGACCACTGTCAATTACGATGAATTCGAATGTGGATGCGTAACTGCATTATTGAATCTGGCCAAATTGTTTAATAATTGCTGCTGATGAGTTGTGCTTATGACGGCAAGCTCTAATAATTGATACGATTTTCCTTGTAATTACTGCTTTCAGCTGATGATTTCCGATGGTATTTCCGCTCATACTCTTTCATTTCAGGGGCTGCTTTGAGATGCGAGCTTTACAATAGATTCGACTGCAAGAATATTTTTTTCACGAATTTATTACCACTCATTTCTAGTGTCTCTGAGAACTGTATCGCTTTAAAAAAAAAGAAAAAAGGAGCTAAGTTCCCAAAATGGGATGGAGACTGAGTGATTGACTGAAAATACGAGTTTTCGCTTATGCACTGCTCGTCTACCATGTGTGGTCGCTGACTGAGTAGAGGTGATGTGTCGCTGACGTCGTAGGATCGGCTGGTACACAAACATATTCTGAAACGTCCCCTTTTGAAAAATTATATACGACTGTGCTTAAACTGACACAATATTTTTAGCGCAACGCAATCTGACTTTCAATAATCCCTACAAAAGAATGGCCCTGACTAACATTAAACTATACCTTTCACAAATCACTTACCTCACAAAAATCTTCGTTACTCAAGCTACTGCAATACAGCGAGCGCCACTACTGCCAGCTAAATAAAAGATTCAAACTACTGAAGGCACTAAATACTGATAGGCATAGTTAGCAAATGAAAGATTTTAATAGAGAACAAACAATGTATTTACCTTAATAGTCATAATATATATAGCAGTTCATGACATCCAGTCTTACAAATTTCAAAACTCCGCCATCTCTCTCCCCACATCCACCACTGCTGGCGGCTCACCTCCAACTGCGCATCGCTGTTAGCATCCAGCTGCCCAACACTACAATGGCAGACAACAATGCAAACTAGCCACAGGCTGCACACAGCGCAACCAGTGATTTTCATACAGAGCGCTACGTAACGTTGCCAATAAGAAAACATAAACAGCCTACTTATAATTCCCGTTATCAGTAGATTCGTGTAGCCTCCAAATTGACGTTAATGACATCTATCCCACAAACAGTAGTCCACACAACCTGTAAGGGCAAACAGCGTAGTGTGAATACCATGGATGAATGAAGAAATTAATTTATTAATAATTAGCTTTCGAATACGGCAGTATCTTGTGTGTTCAAAGAATGCTGGTCAAATAAATGTTACAAGTACATCAGGTTTCAAATCCTCAGGTAGTAGTTTGTTCGGATTATGTCACTTAGCGATTCCAAAAACAGGTTCTATAATGCCTTGCGAGCATAGGTTTCTGTAGACTGTATAAATTTTCTGATGTAGTCTCGGAACAGAACTCACTAAACAGGGTGATTAAGTTAATCTGTTCAACTCGTGTTACCCAAACCGTTTAAGACGTCGTTATTCCGTTTTCACCCAGATACATTGTGAAAACCACTCTACATTACGTATAGTCTTTTTTCATACCTATATTAATTTCAGAGATATCGGTATCAACTTCCCTTTCTTCAAATGGCGCTGAGATAATATCTAGCTACATGTGGCTGGACCGGCATTTAACTGGAAAGAAAAGGTCGAAACATGTAAGGAAGATTAACCAGTTAACACCCGTAACATTTCTGCTCTTTTTTCTGCCAGAACCCTGTAAGAAAGAAGCACCTAAGGAATTGAATCCACATGAATTATAAAAATGAATGTACGTATGTGTGTAAGTTCCACATCCCCCACCTTAACCACAGGGCTAATTTCAAGCAAACTTCGTACACACATTCCTTACTGCCAGGCAACAATGACTGTGGCGGTAAGAACCGCCCACTCATCATAGTTCAGGATGTATGACACAACAAACAATGACATACGTGAAAAATTGGCCCATCAGGCATGACGTTTAACCGTATTGCTTCTATGTTACTATCTCTTACTTTTACTTTACATGTGGCAAGGGGCTTGTCGACCATACGCCTGCTCTATGAGCCTCTTCCACTTCTGCCTGTCCAGTGCGCTGTTTGTCCAGTCGCTGTTCATCCTAGTTATGTCCTCCAGAATGTTATACCGCCATCTGATTCTGTGTCTCCCTCTTCTTCTCGTTCCTTCTATTGTTCTGCTGAATGCATTCTAGGTAGTCTATTCTCTGTCAGTCTTGCTACATGGCTTGCCCAATTCAACCTTCTCCTCTTGAGCACTTCGACGATGTTACGGTGTTTGTACAGCCCTCTGAATTCTTCATTTCTTCTTATTCTCCATTCTATGTTATTTTCGTCGTATAGAGGTCCACAAATTTTTCTTTCGAATATTAACAGTGTTTCTTCATCTTTCATTCTAAATATTAATGTTTCACATCCATATAGCATCACAGGTATAATGGTCGATTGATATAAGCGGATTTTGAAGTTACTGCTAAGTGATCTTTTTCTTGGAATTTTGATGAAACTAAAAAGTGTCTTGTTTGCTGTTGATAAACGGGCATCTATTTCCATATCTGTTCTGTGGTTATTACTAAAAATGCTTCCTAGGTACTTGAAGTGGTCAACAGTCTTGAAATTGAATCCTTCTACAGTCAGAGGTGCATCTTTTCTGGTTTTCTTACTTATGGGCAGGTATTCTGCCTTTTCTTCATTAACATGTAATCCTGTTTTCTCAGCAATTTTGTAGTAACTTTGCATCATTCTGATTAATTCTCTTTCGGAACTACTTATTAGTGCTACATCATCTGCATAGACAAGTCTTGTAATGTTCACATCCTGTAGCTGGATCCCTTGTGGACTGGTTTTAGAAAATTCTCTATCAATATACTCTAGGACAAGGTTAAATAAAATAGGTGAAATGGCATCCCCTTGTCTCAGTCCCGTGTTACACCTTAAAATCTTCCGTTTCTCCTGAAAGGGTACAGTACCGCCCAACATTGAAAATAGGTACGAAATTCTTGTCAGAACAACACATTTTTTGTGTAAAAGTAACTCAATTTCAATTAATACAGCGAAGCCGGATACCAGTGTGGGAAAGAATGACAATTTATTTATTTAATTGATCACATGTGCACTCCCTCAAAATAAATCCCTACATCCAGTTTGGTGAGATCTGTGAAATGAATAAATGTATGGTCGTCTGCTAACCACAGATAGTGAATCGGAATATATGGTCATCTTTGAGTCGATCCTTTGGCTACCTTTGGTGAGACCAAAGAGATGGAAGTTACCAGAGCTTTTGAGCGTCTGAAATGGGGCTGACCAATAAGGTAGCAAGGTGCTTCTCCCACTTCGACAGAGGTGCGAGAGAACCGGAATACGGCCATGTTTTCGGCACTCTGGCGCTGAACCTTCTGCTGTAAAGACCTGTTTTTTGTTGTGCTCCGTAATGAAAGTGTGGAGGCATGGTATGGATGTGGAATATTTAAGAGTAGTTAGAACTAATCATTTCTCTTTCCTAGGAACTTTTGTGGGGAAAATTACAAAGTGAGGCAGGTAATTTTAAGGGGATTGTAGTAAACCAACGGTCACAATGAGACCACGTGTAGTTATAAGTTGAGATACTAGCGTGTGTACAATAAGCTGAAATATTTAAGAATTAATAGCGTGTGTACAATAAGCTGAAATATTTAAGAAATAGCGTGTGTATCATAAGTTGAAGTATTTAAGAAATATCATTCCGTGTGACACTAAATTTAAACTCTGAGAGAGAATCAAGGTGAGTCGGCCGTTTTTCCAGCAACGCCACTTGGCTTGCATTGCACAGGAAGATGTGCGTTTATCTCCAGAGTTCACAGTAGGAAAGTAAAATTACAAAGTGGGGCAGTGTCGTGTGAAACTGGGATGGATATTGATTGAAGTGGGAAAGCGGAAAGTGATGAAGTTGTAACCGTTCGTTGTGTAATATTTCATATTGTTGTGTTGTGTATGTCTTGTAATTTGGGTATGTGTGTTTTGCATGGGAGTAGCAAGGTAGTTTCGAAAGATTTGTGGATTATGCTTGTTCCTTCTGTATCGCTCGATCTGGAGGAAAGTTTCGTGAGGATGAATGTGAGAGGCGAAGTGTGAGGTATAATAAAAGATCCACCATCCGATCCAGGGAGTGCACTGTTGGGGCAAATAGATTACGAGACCATAGTATAGAGATTCACTAAAGTAAAGCCATGCCCACTGGGCGGAATTTCTCTTGTGATTTTGTTCTAGGTTGTAGAATTTGTGTGTTTAGGAATAAATCAAATAGTGAATAGAAAGAGATTGGTGGCCTTTATCATTAAATTGTATGTTATCATAATGTCCCGAATTTATATAAAAGCCGTTAAATCAAAGACAAAAAGTAAGTGTGGTATTGCCAGTGCGTAGTGTGCAGTCAGAGTTCTATAAATCACTGATAGTCAGATGCGTGTTTCCGTTGCGTATTATTCATGCAGGAGGATAATTTGTAACTAAATAGTAAGATACGAGAATTCATGTTGCTCAATAAATTAAGGAAGAATCCACTCGCTTGGCAAACCACCCATCTTGCAGGCCTGACTGCTTGATGCCACAGTATGAGAAAGGCAAGTGGGTGCCTCTCACTCCTACCGGTGTCTTTATGCGGCATGAAGTTTCATCGATACACATTTTAACTAATCTGATTAATTTTGATGGTATTTTAAATTCCTTCATTATATGTTCCTACATTTTTCCTGTCTGTGTATCCTATCATAGGCCTTTTTAAAATCTACGAATAATATGTAACATCTACATTGAATTGCCACGCCTTCTCAGTTACTTGTCTTAGGGTGAATAAATGATCTAATGTAGATCTAGAATGAGATTTTCACTCTGCAGCGGAGTGTGCGCTGATATGGAACTTCCTGGCAGATTAAAACTGTGTGCCCGACCGAGACTCGAACTCGGGACCTTTGCCTTTCGCGGACAAGTGCTCTACCATCTGAGCCACCGAAGCACGACTCACGGCCGGCACTCACAGCTTTACTTCTGCCAGTATCTCGTCTCCTACCTTCCAAACTTTACAGAAGCTCTCCTGCGAACCTTGCAGAACTTATGGGCAGGTAATCTGTCATTCTGGAAACATCCCCCAGGCTGTGGCTAAGCCATGTCTCCGCTATATCCTTTCTTTCAGGAGTGTTAGTTCTGCAAGGTTCGCAGGAGAGCTTCTGTAAAGTTTGGAAGGTAGGAGACGAGATACTGGCAGAAGTAAAGCTGTGAGTGCCGGCCGTGAGTCGTGCTTCGGTGGCTCAGATGGTAGAGCACTTGCCCGCGAAAAACAAAGGTTCCGAGTTCGAGTCTCGGTCGGGCACACAGTTTTAATCTGCCAGGAAGTTTAATGTAGATCTGTTTCTGCGGAAACCGCATTGGTAGTCCCCAGTCAGTTCTTCTGTTTCTTCTGTTTAATAGCCAGCCTGATAAGATTTTGTAGGTGACATCCAGTAAGGCAATTCCTCTGTAGTTATCACAAAATAGTGGATCAAAAATGTTCAAATGTGTGTGAAATCTTATGGGACTTAATTGCTAAGGTCATCAGTCCCTAAGCTTGCACACTACTTAACCTAAATTATCTTAAGGACAAACACACACACCCATGCGCGAGGGAGGACTCGAACCTCCGCCGGGACCAGCCGCACAGTCCATGACTGCAGCGCCTTAGACCGCTCGGCTAAACTAGTGGATCATTCTTCTTAAATATGGGGCACACAATTGCAGTTTTCCAATCTGCAGGAATGGCATTCGTCTCCCAAATTGTTTCTATTAACGCCTGAATTTCTAATTCCAGTTGTGGGCCTCCATTCTTTAATAACTCAGCGTATATCTTGTCCTCGCCACAGGTCCTGTTATTCTTTAATTTCTTTATTGCTTGCTGTATTTCATTTACTGATGGGGTAGTAACTGTATAAGCTGTATCAATTGTATCAGGTTCTTCCAATTTAAAGTAAGAGTGTGGGTCATTGCAGTTGAGAAGTTGTGAAAAGTATGTCTTCCATGTGTTTTGTATGTCACTTTGTTGGTCAATATTTTCCCGTACTGATCCTTTATAAACTGTTCCCGTTTATTGAATTTACCAAAGGATTTTTTTATATTTTGATATATCTGCCTTGTCCTGTGATGTTGTAAATCATCCTCTGCTTCTCTGATCATATTGTTATAGTATTCCCTTTTCACTTGTCTTAGGGTTCTTTGCGTTTCTTGGCGGAGTTTATAGTATCTTTCCTTCAAAGTCATATTGTCCCTTTCTTTAATCCCTGCATTCCTCGCATTTCCTCTTTCCAGCACTTTTTCATGACACTTCGTGTTAAACCAAATTTTATTAGGTCGTTTTCTTTCACCTATGATTTTGGAAGCTGCTTCTTGAATACAGCCCTTCAGGTGTCTCCATCTGCTTTCGACATCCTGTGTTCCTGCATTGGTCAGTCTCGGTTTTGTTAGGTTGCTTTTAATTTCTTTTGTAAAATTTTCTTTTGTATCTACTTTCGCCAGGTTTCCAATGTTATATCTTGTAATTTCTTCTATATTTCTATTTACTTTCCTTTTGAGTTTCACTTTCATTTTTGATATTATTAACATGTGGTCTGTGTCACAATCCGCTCCCCTAAAGGTTCTGACATCTTTAATGCTGTTTTGGAATCGTTTCTGGATAGCTACATGATCTATTTGACTGACTACCTTTCCATCCGGTGATATCCATGTTCCTAAATCAATGCGTTTATGTTAAAATTTTGTGCTGCTTATCGTGAGGCCATTTGTCATTTGCAGAGTTTATAAGTCGAATCCCATTCTCTAAAATTTCCGATGGTTGGCTTGTAGATTTCTTCCTTTCCTACTTTGGCGTTAAAATCTCCTAACACTATTTTCACATTGTGCCTACTTAATAAGTTGAACGTTTGTTCCAGTTGGCTGTAGAATTCTTCTTTCGTGTTGTCATCCTTATCTTCTGTGGGTGCGTGTGCATTTAGAAATGTAATGTCTAACCACTGCGTCTGAATAGTTATGTATGATATACGGTTATTAACATGTTTGAACTCCCTTACTGAGTCATCTATTGATTTATGAATGTAGAAACCGGTTCCAAATTCATGGCACTGACCGCAGTCTCCATACATTATTGTCCCGTCTGCTATTTTCAGTGAACCTGTTCCCTGCCATCTTACTTCTTGGAGAGCTACCAGTTGCACTCTATATTTTCTTAATTCGTTTGCTGGTATTTGGGCAATTTCAGGACGATGCAGGCTTTTAATATTCCATGATCCAAAAGAGAAATCCTTGTAGCTTTGCCAGTTTTTGTTCCAGTAAATCCTGTCCTGAGTGGGTTGGTAGCCCTCTGCACAACCCCCTACTTGGAGGACCAGGAGTCTTGATTTTGGGGTACTCTACCCCTAGGAGGGTTGCCTTCACCGCGGCTGAGCGAGCCTCTCCTGCCCGTGCTAGTTTTGGTCCACCCCGGGTATTTTATTTCCCCGGTACCCTCTATATCTAGAGAGCATTCCCCTATCCGCCACCTGCGGAGGCGCCCGATGGGGGACTAGCAAACCCCATACGGGATGTTACTATCTTTATTAGCAACAAATTTCGCAGACATTATCCACATATACCACTAAATGCACCTACAAATTATGTAACGGTACCACATACATGGTACCTTGCCAAGTAGGAGGCATGTGTGGAATGTGGCACTCATTCTGCAAACATTTACAAAGCATGTGTTGCCACTCTGATGATTATTATTAAGATCAGGCACCGTCAGTGCAGTCTCAGTAGGACTGCTTGAAAATGAACCTGTAGCGTTCGAAATTAGTCGCCTAATATAAATATTGTATCTGTTGGCATAATCGTTGAAAAACGCTGAAAGAAGTTTAATAAAGTTATTGGTCCCCTGTCAAAAAATATTGAAACTATTATTATTATTATTATTATTATTACAGTCATTATTGTTGTATTTGTTTTGTGATTATCGGTCTCTAACACCGTATTTTATACTGGCAGAATTTAAGAAACATGCTTACTTAAGCGTAAGAGACGAACTCAAGGCCTTATAAAACTCCTGGAAGTGCCTTTAAAAAGAATTGAAATAATTATAAGGATTCAGGCCTTGTAAATCTCTTCACTGAAGCCGATTTGGTTCAAACAAAAGTGAAATATTTCGCCAAAAAAAATTTGATCACTTTTCCAAAGATGTTAAGTGGTAGATACGTGACAAGGATAAATTTCAAATGGCAAAGATAACTTTATAATAAGTCAAAATCTTTTTCATCTTGGTATAACCTTTTATACTACAAACGATTGTTTAAAACCTTAATCACATCTTCCTCTTCATTCCAGCGTTGTATCGTAGACAGCGAGTTCACGTGCATTTTATTATAGCAAAGTTCGTTATTTAAAATCTTATTATACAGGGTGTCCCATTTATGTTGACCACCCTAAATAACTGTTTGTCCACATGCAAATTACAAAATGTTTCTAGCAAATGTTCTTTAGGCGTCATGGGGACATCAATAAGTATGATTGCCTTGGTTGTAGCTCTGTTTTTTACAGAGATGTGAACAGCGGTATGACTTTTTTAAATGTCACCCTTTATTTTTTATTCGGTAATTCATTTCCTCTCCTAAAGACCTATTCAAAAATGTATCACAGTGTACCATTCATGAAACTCAACATTATTAATTACATAACACAACATTTACATTGGCACTCCCAGCGCTTACTGCAGGTACGGGGGGTAACGGAACACATTCACGTCCTGACGTTGACAGAGGACAAATGTAAACACAAGTAGAATGCACACCTGTCATTCCGT
Source organism: Schistocerca nitens (assembly GCF_023898315.1). Lineage (NCBI taxonomy): Eukaryota > Metazoa > Arthropoda > Insecta > Orthoptera > Acrididae > Schistocerca > Schistocerca nitens. The sequence continues at coordinate 82,445,723 of NC_064615.1, forward strand.
GAACCAATGTCAGTTGAAGAGTTGTGTGAGTAGAATGTACACCAACGAAGAGATCGTAGAAATGCTACTCATCTATGGGGAATGTAAGTTAGCAGAACAGTAACTGCAATACTGTTTTCTTATGTACGGGTACATTTAGTACAGCAGTTTAGTCCTTTTAAATACTGTTGTGTAGAGCAGGCATACAGTAAATGCTGTCCTTCCTATAAATTGCATCGAGGTAACGTTTTCTTTATTGTTGTTGTTGTTGAAGGTAGGCGAAATGTTACGCAGGTAGCGGAATTGTACAGAGAGCGATATCCTGACAAAAACCCACCTTCCCGAAGGATGTTTTCTCGTCTTGTTGCGACGCTTCAGGAAACGAGAAGTTTCAACCCACGACAATGCAATCGTCGTAGCCCTCGCACAGACGAAGCTGCTGAAATTACTGTTCTCGCTTCCGTTGCTATGAATCCACATGTGAGCACAGGACAGCTTGAACACGAGATTCGCATTCCTAAAACCAGTGTACATCGTATTCTTACAAGTCACCAGTTCCATTCTTACCATGTACACCTACATCAAGAATTGCATGGGAATGATTTCCAGAATCGTTTACAGTTCTGTCAGTGGGCACAGCAGCAAATTCTCATCAACCCGAACTTCTTCTCCATTGTTCTATTTACCGATGAATGTTCCTTCTCAAACAAAGGACAGTTAAATACAAGGAATATGCATTATTGGTCCAGCGACAACCCACGATGGCTTAGACACGTGGAGCATCAGCCTCAATGGAGGGTTAACGTCTGGTGTGGGATGCTTGGTACTACAATTTTTGGCCCTTATTTCATCAATGGTAGTCTAAACGGCACAGCATATGCTAGTCTAAATGGCACAGCGTATACCAGCTTCCTCAGACGAATTCTTCCTCCTCTACTGGAATAGGTGCCGCCATCAACACGATGGATGTCCAGCACATAATGCTTTCGTGCTCGTCGTGTTCTGAACCGAAGGTATGCTACCAGATGGATTGGTCGAGGAGGAATAGTTACTTGGTCTGCTACATCTCCTGATTTAAATCCTCTGGACTCTTTTCTTTGGGGATGCATTAAAGACGTTGTCTATAGCGATATTCCAACAACTCAGGAGGACACGCAGGAACGTATCGTGCTTGCTTGTAATTCTCTTCAGCAGGCAACACTGGAAACAGTAAATAATTCTTTCATTCAACGAGTGCACCAGTGTATCGGTGTCCAGGGTCACCACTCTGAACACCTTTGAATGTTCTACTCCTGGGCAGTGGTACAGGAGAGTCGAGGTCAATTTTGAGTTATGTTTTTACTTGGTTTTCATTTGTTTTCTGACAGCTCCAGCATGTGGGCGAGTTTGTGATTCCGGGCACAAAATGAATGTTGCGTTATGTAGGTAATAACGCTGTGTTTCAGTGAATGATACATTGTGATACATCTTTGAATAGGTCTTTAGGAGAGGAAATAAATTACCGAATAAAAAATACAGGGTGCCATTTAAGAAAGTCATACCGCTATTCATATCTTTGTAAAAAAACAAAGCTACAACGAAGGCAATCATGCTGATTGATGTCCCCCTGACGGCTAAAGAACATTTGCTTGAAAGACTTTGTAATTTGCATCTGGAAATACAGTTACTTAGGGTAGTCAAGATAAATGGAAATGTTATCCTGCGATTGTTTGCCTCTCCCCGTTTCCTTTTTTATAACATCACAGACTGCTTTGCTTTTATTCTCTGCATTATACGAGGTGCGGCTAGAAAAAAACCGGACTGATGCTGGAAAAAACATTTATTTACAATTATTTACAATTTCATGTTATCTCCTTCAATGTACTCTCCTCCTCGGTCTCTACACCGCTCCATACGAATTTTCCACTGTTCATAGCAATGCTGCAGATCATTTTCGGTAAGTCCATACATTACTTCCGTCGCTTTTTCTTTTACTGCTTCAACAGTCTCAAATCTAGTTCCTTTCAAAGCTGACTTGACTTTAGGGAAAAGAAAAAAGTCACAGGGGGCCAAATCAGGTGAGTAGGGTGGATGATCTAAGATGGGAATGTTGTGTTTTGCCAAAAACGGCTTCACTGACAACGCACTGTGAGCTGGGGCATTGTCTTGGTGAAGGATCCATGACTTTTCTCTCCACAAATCGTTCCGTTTTCTCCGTACTCGCTCACGTAGGGTAGCCAGGACGCTAATGTAGTAATGCTGATTCACTGTTTGTCCCTCTGGTACCCAATCAATGTGCACAATCCCTTTGATGTCAAAATACAGGGTGCCATTTAAGAAAGTCATACCACTATTCATATCTTTGTCAAAAAAAAAAAAAAAAAAAAAAAAAAACCAATCATCATTGCCTTGAATTTCGATTTTGACATTCGTGCTTTTTTTTGTCGTGGAGAACCAGGAGTTTTCCAATGCATCGATTGGCGTTTAGTTTCGGGATCGTAAGTAAAAAACCACGATTCATCGCAAGTAATAACATTTTGTAAGAAGGTGGGATCACTTTCAATGTTTTCCAGGATGTCAGAACAAATCATTCTTCGGCGTTCCTTCTGTTCAATTGTGAGACACTTTCGAACCATTTTTGAACACACTTTCTTCATGTTGAAACTTTCATGAAGAATCTGCCTAACACTTTACTTGTCAACTCCTGTTAGCTCAGACACTGCTCTGATTGTTAAACGGCGATCTTGTTGAACAAGTTTACCGATTTTTTCAATGTTTGCATCAGTTTTTGCTGACAATGGTCTGCCAGTGCGAGTGTCATCACTGGTGTCTTCGCGGCCATCTTTAAATCGTTTAAACCACTCAAACACTTGTGTTCGCGATAAACAATCATCGCCGTACACTTGTTGTAACATTACAAACGTTTCACTTGCAGATTTTCCTAGTTTGAAACAAAATTTGATGTTAATACGCCGTTCTTTCTGTACACTCAACATTTTCCGACGCACAGACAAAACGTCAACTACTTAAAACAGATGCCACGAGCAGACTGAGTGCAGGAGGCAGATGAAACTCGATCAGTAGGCGGAGCGAGAGTCACGTGACAGGCCACGCGACTTTCAGCCTTATTGCATTCGTTTTATTGTTTCACCAGTACTAGTCCGGTTTTTTTCTAGCCACACCTCGTACTATACGGAAGGCGTGCCCAAACCGTCCGTGCCGATCGCGATCGACTGGTCGATCGCCATGGCTTTATGCATCGATCTTTCAAAAACTGCTGTACGAAATCTGTTTAATGAACTGCCTCTGTAAAATACCAGTTTGCTGACATAGAGTGTTTTACGCGGTATTTGTAGGCGGTAAATCTGTGAAAAATGTGAATTGAAAGTAAATAGAAGAAAGTCAAAAGTAATGAGAAATAGCAGAAATGACGTCAGTGAGAAACTTATTATCAGGATTGGTGGTCACAAAGTAGATGACGTTAAATAATTTCGCTACCTTGGAAGCAAAATAGCCCATGACGAACAGAGCAGCCCAAGGACGTAATAAGCAGACTAGAGATGGCAAAAAGTACATTCCTGGCCAAGAGAAATCTACTAGTATCTGACATAGGCCTTACCTTGAGGAAGAACCTTTCCGACAATGTAAATTTGGAACACGGCATTGTATGGCAGTGAAACGGTAGTGAAACATGGACTGTCGGGAAACTGGGAAAGAAGAGAATCGAATCACGTGAGGTGTGGTGCTACAGAAGAATGTTGAAAATTAAGTGGACTGATTAGGTAAGAAATAAGGAGGTCCTGAAAATCGGCGAGGAAAGTGATATGTGGAAAACACTGACAGGAAGAAGGGACAGGATTATAGGACATCTGTTAAGACATAGCGGAATAACTTCCGTGGTATTAGAGGGAGCTGTAGAGGGTAAAACTGTATAGGAATCCAGAGATTGTAATACATCCAGCAAATAATTGTGGTCGTAGGTTGCAAGTGCTACTCTGAGATGAAGACGCTGGTACAGGAGAGGAATTGGTGGCGGGCCGAATCATCAAACCATTCAGAAGACTGATGACTCAAAAAAACCTGACAACAGTCTCCGCATCTTTCATCTCCACCTGCTTTTCACCGCCTTTAATTCCCGTGCCAATCAAATGTTTTTCCTCGATCATGGATAGGTAACTAACTACTCGTGAATCGTAATTAATTGTGGAACACTTGCATGGGGGCTTAATTAAATGAAATGAAAATAATTTTAATTTCTGCTTTAGTAGCTGTTTGTCCGATTACGAAGTCTCGTAAACGGTTGGCCCTGACTAGTATTATTACGCAATCTGACTGCTTAGAACAATAACAAAGAATGAATGGAAATTTTCATTAACACAATTAATTAATTAAGTCCCCAGCAACTATAAAAACCTACGAAACCAAAGCACAAGTGTAACTGTTCTGTGTGTGGAAGTATGACTCAACGTACGCATCTGGCACGGTTCTTCTTCAATAACACAAGAAATTTTAAATATCATTTATACTGAATTAATTAAAGAAAATAAAAATACCATAATTACTCAAGAAAACCAGAATTACACTCTAATACAAGAACACAAGCCAGATGCTTTGTTGACTGAACCTGTAATGACGCATTATTTAAAACATGGAAATAATGAAAAATAAATCAAGTTTCGTTACCTTCATATATTGACCAAAATCACTCTAATCATTACAATATATCTCCACACCGACTCGCTATTACCACATCTCAACAAGAACTTTTCAGTATCACATCTCAGAAAGCACTCTCTACTAGCACATCTCAACACGAACTGACTACTACGAGTCCTCGACAAGCACTGCCCACTACGAGTTCTCAATAATCACTGCCAGTGGAGGCGGCGGAACAATGCTCTCTAGCGATCTCTGGCGCTGTGGCTCAGTGTAGCCACCTTTCACACTTTCCTCAAATACAGTCAGAACTGTTGGATCAACAAACATCATTGGATCAAGAAGCTGCAAAGAAGTACACTGACGAGCCAAAACATTATTACCACTACCTTAATAGCTCGTTTGTCTGTCTTTGAAACGAAATACACTACTGGCGATTAAAATTGCTACACCACGAAGATGACGTGCTACAGACGTGAAATTTGACCAACAGGAAGAAGATGCTGTGATATGCAAATTATTAGCTTTTCAGAGCATTCACACAAGGTTGTCGCCGGTGGCGACACCTACAACGTGCTGACATGAGGACCGATTTCTCATACACAAACAGCAGTTGACCGGCGTTGCTTCGTGAATCGTTGTGACGCCTCGTGTAAGAAGGAGAAATGCGTACCATCACGCTTCCGACTTTGATAAACGTCGGATTGTAGCCTATAGCGATTGCGGTTTATCATATGGCGACATTGCTGCTCCTGTTGGTCGAGTTCTAATGACTGTTAGCAGAATATGGAATCGGTGGGTCTAGGGGGGTAATACGGAACGCTGTGCTGGATCCCAACTGCCTCGTATCACTAGCAGTCGGGATGTCAGGTATCTTATCCGCATTGCTGTAACGGATCGTGCAGCCACGTCTCGATCCCTGAGCCAACAGATGGGGACGTTTGCAAGACAACAATCATCTGCATGAACAGTTCGACGACGTTTGCAGCAGCATCGACTATGAGGTCGGAGACCATTGCTGCGGTTACCATTGACGCTGCCTCACAGACAGGAGCACCTGCAATGGTGTACTCAACGACGAATCTGGGTGCACGAATGGCAAAACATTATTTTTTCGGATGAATCCAGGTTACGTTTACAGCATCATGATGGTCGCATACGTGTTTGGTGACATCGCGGTGAATGAACATTGGAAGCGTGTATTCGTCATCTTCATACTGGCGTATCATCCGGCGTTATGGTATGAAGTGCCATTGGTTACACGTCTCGGTTACCTCTTGTTCGCATTGACGGCACTTCGAACAGTGGACGTTACATTTCAGATATGTTACGACCCGTGGCTCTACCCTTCATTCGATCCCTGCGAAACCCTACATTTCAGCAGGATAATGCGCGACCGCATGTTGCAGGTCCTGTACGGGCCTTTCTGGATACAGAAAATGTTCGACTGCTGCCCTGGCCAGCACATTCTCCAGATCTCTCACCAACTGAAAACGTCTGGTCAATGGTGGCCGAGCAACTGGCTCGTCACAATACGCCAGTCACTACTGTTGATGAACTGTGGTATGTTGTTGAAGCTGCATGGACAGCTGTACCTGTACACGCCATCCAAGCTCTGTTTGACTCAATGGCCAGGCGTATGAGGGCCGTTAGTACGGCCAGAGGTGGTCGTTCGGCGTACTGATTTCTCCGGATTTATGCACCCAAATTGCGTCAAAATGTAATCACATGTCAGTTGTAGTATAATATATTTGTCCATAGAATACCCGTTTATCATCTGCATTTCTTCTTGGTGTAGCAATTTTAATGGCCAGTAGTGTACATAGCTTATTGTGCGTATCAGAGATTGCATGGGGGCTTAATTAAATAAATGATAATAATTATTATTTTTCGTAGCTGTAAGTCCGATTACTAAGTCTCGTAAACGGTTGGCCCTGACTAGTTTTAGTACGCAATCTGACTGCATAGAATAACAACAAAGAATGAAAGAAAATTTCCGTTAACACAATTAATTAATTAAGTCCCCAACAACTATAAAACCTACGAAACAACAAGGCACAAGTGTCGCTGTTCTGTATGTGGAAGTGTGATTCAACGTACACATCTGGCACGGTTCTTCTTCAATAAGACAAGAAATTTTAAATACCATTTATACTGAAGCAATTAAAAAAAAATAGAAATACTATAATTGCGCAAGAAAACCAGAATTACACTCTAATACAAGAACATGAGCCAGATGCTTTGTTGACTGAACCTGTAATGATGCATTATTTAAGACATTGAAATAATAAAAAGAAAAGGGAATTTTTTTACCTTCATATATATTGACGAAAAGCACTCTGATCATTACAGTATCTCCATTCGAACATCTGTTGTCTAGCCCATCAAACAACTGCACACAACATGGAACAAGCACTCCCTACTACAACATCTCAACACCGACTCACTACTACCACATCTCAACAAGAACTCTCCACCACGATTTCTCGACAAGCACTTTTCACTACGACATCTCAGCAAGCACTGACTACTACGAGTTCTCGACAAGCACTGCCAGTGGAGGCGGTTGAATAATACTCTCTGGCGCAATCTCTGGCGCTGCGGCTCAGTGTAGCCACCTTTCAAGATCCGACAGTTTGTTGGTAGGTTTGTGAAGGGATGTGGCATTACATGACTACGCAAAGGTTATATAATTCGCGTAAATAACGGGCTGCTGATTTGCGTGCACGGTGACGACGCACGATTGCGACTCCGATGAGTTCCAAAGGATTTACCTCTGGCGAATGTGATCCCCGAGATCTGAACATAGATGCACTGTGATGCTCCTCAAACCTCTGCAGTACAGTTCTGACTCGGAGACACGGGCAGCTATACTGCTGAAGAATGACATCGGTGTCGGGGAAGACATCAGACATGCAGGGATGCAGGCGGTTCGCAGCTGTCAGCGTGTCTTCGATTACTACCACAGCTCACTTACAAGCGCAGGAGAATATCTCCCACAGCATAATACTCCTCCCACCAGATTGCATCTGTGACGCGCTGCACGTTTCGAGCTGCCGTTCACCTCGATGACGGTGTTTATGAAGACAAGCTAGTGAAGCAAAAATGTGATTCACCCAAAGTGTGGACAAGTTTCCATCGATCGACGGTCCAGTCCCGATGGTTCAGTGCCGACTGAAGTCGTAACTGGCGTTGCCGTTGGGTCAATCTGTGGACACACAGGGGTCAGTTGTCGAGCTCCATGTTTAACAATGTACGATGAACGGTGCGCTCCGAAACGCTTGTACATGCACCAGCACTGTGCTCTTTAGGCAGAGATGCCACAGATCACTATCTATCTTACTTTACCGAGCAGACAAGTCTCTGAACCCCATGTTCTGTGAAGAGTCGTGGACGTCCAACCATTGAGCGCCTAGTGGTAGTTTTACTGTCCTTCTACCTCCTTCCACAGATGCTCTCGACAGTAGCGAGTGTGTAACCTCCCCCTCACTTATCGACCTTAATCACACAGAAAAATTAAACCTCGTGTACATAATGGAAATTTGGGAAAAGCAATCGTCACCGAAGTTAATTTGTCGGTAAAGAGGGAGGAAAGGGTTACATCTAAATGCAAGGAAAAATGCAAATGAAATTGGTGGAAATTAATTTTGAGAAAAGGGTAAAATTAATAAAGAAAGTAAATGTGCGGTCGTTACGTTAACAATTAATTGGCGTTAATTAGATATTTGAGATTTGGGGAGAATTACCGTCGCCAGTCCTATGGACAACTACTATAATAACTGAAAACGAAAGATTATTGCACATATAATTAGCACTAAAAGCGTGGCAACTGAAGGTTGACACGTATAGTGTGAAAAACTGAATGTTTGTCAGAAGTAATTAATTTCGCTACACTCTGACTTAATTTAGCAAAAGAATTAATGAAACCGGAAAATTGAAAGTTAATTTAGTGACTGAAATTAATAGTGAACTTTGTTTCTGAAGCATATCGAAATTCAATAAAATAAGGTTAGTCTTGGGCTACCTCAACAATCGTTCCAAAAGCTACTTGAAACTACGCAATTTAGAAATAAGAGATTTAACTTTGAACTTAAATTAAATGATTCTGAACAATTAACAATAGTAAAATTTAGTACGTACCAAGCTGAGCTGCAGTCACAGGTAAGCTAAAATATGGTAACAAAACTCGCACTCTTAATTTGTGCTTGTGTAATCTAAATATTGTAGCCAGCTTTGAATACTTTAACTGAATTTTGAAATTAAAGCTGTGAAATGCATTGATATTACTTTAATGCTGGCGTTTGAATTTCAACGACACTCGGGTTCATTCCGGAAAAGGAAGGGACACCGCTCGGTAATGCAATTGGGACAATGAGCAACAAAGGTTCATGCTAAGTTGCTGTAATTTTGTGAGGCAAATGGGACAATTTTAAAAGCTGAGGTCTGCCATACAGTTCTAAATCTTTACATGCTTCCAGTCTTCCTCGTTGGTTGATTGAAGGTTTGAAGTCGTCGGTCGAGGAGGTGGCGACAGTCACTCATTGTCGGCCGTCGCTGTTGCAGAAGCTGGATATTGGCGCGCCTTCTTCTCGACACGGTCACCAGGCGAAACGGGCTCTTGATGTGCGCCAGCTAATGCTTCCCGTCCGCGACACCGTGTCAGAAAACATCATAGCAAGTCGAGCGCAATTACATGCTGCCAAACCCCGAAAGCGTGGCAACTCGCGGGAGCGTCACACAACACACCTGCTCCACCGCCTTACTCCAGCCAGACTCTGCTCTGCCCGCGCGCTCCACGCGGCAGAATTAACACTACCAAAGATCCTAAACACTTTGGTTCTCCACACGACGGGGACTGATGACCATAGATGTTAAGTCCCATAGTGCTCAGAGTCTCCACACGACCTATGGATGTAATCGTTCGATAGCATATTTTTCCCTAGGCAAGACCCAGCGTAAAAATACAAATAATATTTACAAAACAAACCAATTCTACATCGACATAAATGCATAAATATGTATATATATATATACAAATTGTAAAACAATTACAATATATAAGGACACAGAAATGTCATATCTTCAGGTAACAAAATAAGGAGGATATGCATTTCCGGCGTTACAAGTGGACATTGGACAAACTGCACCGTTTTCGAGACACTGGTTCACAGGCTCTGCGTAATAATAATCTGCCATTTGTCAAAGTCTCTAAATTGATTTTCCCATTTGCAGACCATGTCTTCGCTAGAGTGATATCCCGTTCGTGTCTGCTCCACTTTCATACATTTTGTTATAGTGCGCGCAGAATGCCGTGGCCACCACTAGATCCACAGTTGCCTGGGGAAGCTTAGGGAGAGCGACAGCGCTGAAGGGGAAACGCCGAGCGCTGGACGGGAAGTGCCCTTCAAAACTGAAGCCTGCGCTCGTATTTCTAGTAAATTTTAAGGGGAGGCCCTTCACCCCCACATTTGCATGGTGACTATTCAAAAGTTTCTACTGTCACCCCTCCTTTCGTTAGTATCTGAAAAGAATTCTGCCGACAATGCAGAGATTTATTTTCGCCTGGCTTGTTGACCATTTGCAACTTTCAGAGAAGCGACATGAGTGGCGACCTTTGAGTAAAAAATAAACATTTGTGGTTGACATGTCAAAATTTGCTTCTTTTGCCAAAACATACCGGAGTTTCGGTTCTGAGCGTTTCAGTCCAGAACTGCGCTGCTGCTATGGCCGCAGGTTCGAATCCTGCCTCGGGCATGGATGTGTGTGATGTCCTTAGGTTAGTTAGGTCATTCTAGGGGAATGATGACCTCAGACGTTAAGTCCCATAGTGCTCAGAGCCATTTGAACGATACCGGAGTTTATACTGTGTCACCTCACTAACATGTTGCGTAAACACAATTGTGGAATACTTCTGAAATAGTGGTTTATTAAGTTTGTTAAGTGAGGAACAGTAGAAAAGTAAAGCCAGTCCTTATGAAAAAGGACATCCTCGATACCAAAAAAAGTGTAATGTCTTCACATAAGTTGTTCCAAAACCATAGCATTCTTCGTTTCACCAACTGTCGTTGTCCCTTAAAAATTACATTGTTTCACCGAAAAAGTCTAGTTATTTGAATAACACAGAAGGTAATGAAGTTCTAGATAGTAGCGATATGGTAAAATACTCTTCCCTTTGCGTGCTATTATTTGCCAAAATCTCACTTCGATATCTGAAACCGTTTATGAAATAAGAATTTTGTGGATATTTCACTCTGGCTCCATCGCTGGCCCGGCGCGACCTAAGTGAGTGTGCTACATAAGATCAATTTTCTCGAGATTGGTGCCAGATAGATACCTCTACCAAAGTCTAAAGAAAAATTCGTTGTGTTAGCTACATTTCATACACAACAACATATTATGTAAAATGCGCCAAACGCAAAATCGTAGCTACCTCTATTTTTCATTGTACACTTTTCCGAATCTCGCGCAGTGTCTTACCTT